>NC_092128.1:97143683-98343683 GCF_043159975.1 Macaca nemestrina | reverse complement strand
GGGATGCTTGGGCCTCCCAAAGTGGGATTACAGGTGTGGGCCACCACACTCAGCCGAATGTTTGATCTTTTGTTAGAGTCACAACACACACCCCTGAGCTTTGTTGCTTTTTAAATCCCAGTTTATTTTCTCTCTGTTTAGATTAGATGGTTTCTACTGTTCTATCTTCTAGTTCAGTGATTCTTTTCTTTATTCCGCTGTTGAGTTAAAAAATTGTATTTCTTGCATTTTTTGTTTTAAAATTTTCATTTATTTCTTCTTTACATGTTGTTTCTTTGCTGAGATTTCTTTTTATTTAATTCAAGCATGTTTTATTTATTATTTTATTTTTTGAGAAAGAGTCTCACTCTGTCATCCAGGCTGTAGTGCAGTGGCTCACTGCAACCTCCGCCTCCTGGGTTCAAGTGATTCTCCTGCCTCAGCCTCCCGAGTTGCTGGGATTACAGGTGCCTACCACGATACCTGGCTAATTTTTGTAATTTTTTGGAAGAGATGGGGTTTTACCATGTTGGCCAGGCTTATCTTTAACTCCTCACCTCAAATGATCTGCCAGCCTCGGCCTCCCAAAGTGCTAGGATTACAGGCATGAGCCACAGCGCCTGGCCTCAAGTGTGTTTTAGTTGCTTCTTGAAATATTTTCTGATGGATGCTTTCAAATCTTTGTTAGATAATTTTAACTTGTCATCTCAGTGTTGGCACTTATTGTCTTTTTTATTCAGCTTGAGATCTTCCTGGGTTTTGGTATCATGAGTCATTTTTTAATTGAAATCTGGTATCATGAGTGATTTATTGAAATCTGGACATTTGGGTATTACGATATTTTGGATATTATTTAAGCTTTTATTTTAACTATCTTTTTCTTGACACTGTTCTGGCAGGGGCATCAACTTGTAAACGGCAACTCATGGTAGACGTCTAGGTTCCCTATTCCACCTCCGTTGACACCAAGGGTGGGTGGTTCCTTGTTACTGCCGGGCAATGATGGCAGTTTCAGCTCCCCACTAGTTGTCCACTGATACTTCCCTAGTTTAAAAGGCTTGGAATGGCTCCTTACTGCCCCCACGTAGCCTCCACTGACACCATGGAGGGGAAGGGGTGACATCTTTCCCACTGGGCAGTGATGAAAGCTCTGACTCTCCAGTATGCCTCCAATTACACCATCTAAGCAGGGAAAGGGAGGGGAACGTCATCACTGTAAGGTAGGAGTGGAAATCCAGGCTCACCCCCTGTGGTTTCCAGGGACACCGATGGTAGGGAAGGATGTGTGTGGAGGATCACTCATTACTGACCAGTTGAAGATGAAAATCTCATCTCTCTCTTTGGTTTTCTCTGACATTACCTTAGAGGGGTTGAGGAGTAGATTGGGTGGTAGGATGCTGGCGTGTCTCATCACAACCTGGAGAGTGTGGAAGTCTAGGCTCCCCACTCAGCCTTTGCTTTATGGGGTGGGGTCAGTGAGTGTGTGTGTGTATTGTTTGTCTACAGTAGAGTGATTATCTTCTAAATGTTTTCTTTCTTGCTAGGCTGCTCCTTTTTCATTGCTTGGCTAGAAAGAGCGGCTTTTTATTGGGGCACTTTTTGTCTATCTATGCCTCTTGGCATTTTGGGGTTTCTGGTTTTTGGCTTCTCCAGGACCCAGTTTGGGATACATAAGGCTACATGAAAACCCAAGGAACTTCCCACTGTGTTCCTCTCTGGACCCTAGCCAGTGTGACTTCTCTCCACCTTTCAAAGTTTCCCTATGTTTATCTTACATATAATGTCGAGTTTTTAGCTGTACTTAGAAGAATAGGGAGAAACCTATCTACTCCATCTTCCTGGAAGCAGAAGTCAGGGGCCACTATAAGGCATTGAAACAATTTCAAACAAAACCGCGTGGCAAAGACACAGGGAGGAGTTGCAGTGCCTTTCAAACAAGGGCATCAGGAGGGCAATCAAATGAAGAAAGCTAGCCAGCCATAGGCAGTAACTGCATTTGCCAGTACAATAATATTTGCAAGCACCTTCAAACAGTAAGAATTACTTAAAAATTCATAACGCCTTTTAAAAATCATAGAAACCTATGAAAATTCCTTAGTTTATGAATCAATGTAGGGCTTCTCGGAGGAGACAATGTAGGGCTTCTTGGAGGAGACATAGTTGAAAGGCCAATTGCACTTCAGGAGTTAATTACAGAAATCTGTAGGGCTGGAGGAAGAAAAAGAAAGAAACCTGTAGGCCCACATTTATTGGTTGCAGGAGATCTATTCCAGCTAAAACCTGACGAAACCAGGAAGAGAGGCACAGGTGGGGAATGCTCCAGAAACTAATTAACCCCTAGTAGGGGTGGGGACCCAAATCTAGGAGAGGGTCTAATTGGTGAAATGAGTTTTTTCTCCCTCACTCCCTTTCCTTCATTTTTTTCATTTAGTGTTGGGTAGAGGATTGGGGTGGAGAGATGGTCAAAGAAGGGAATTACTTTCCTCCCAGTTACAGATAGGGACCTTGCACTCTGTACAGGTTTTTGGAAACGTTGCCAGCATGCCCAGAAACATGAAAGAGCCCAGATGGAAATGATCCAATTCCTGTGCTTTCAACTCCGTGGGTTACTGGGTAGAGTGAAAAAAAAAAGGTCAAAGTCAAATTTGTTGATTGTGCTCCTCAGATTGGGGTTCGCATTTCCCTACCTACTCCATACACATCCTCTTTCCTGCTTTATCGCCATTCTCCAAAGGCTATATAGTTTTGCTTTGGTGCGGTCATGACTTCCAACCCTTTGGTGGAGTTAGTGGAGATGAGAAGGCCTGCAATTACCCTCAAGGGGTTTACAGACTCGAATAGGTACACCAAGAACTGACAGAAGAATGATTGTCTGTCTGTCCGCACGGTGCAGTGGCTCACGCCTGTAATCCCCAGCACTTTGGAAGGCCGAGGCTGGCGGATCACTTGAGGCCAGGAGTTTGAGACCAGCCTGGGCAAAATGGCGACACCCCGCCTCTACTAAAAGTGACAAAAAATTAGCCGGGTGTGGTGGCGCACGCAGGCCTGCAGTCCCACCTCACCTACTCCGGAGGCTGAAGTAGGAGAATCACTTGAACCCGGGAGGCGGAGGTTGCAGTGAGCCGAGATCGCACCACTGCACTCAAGACTGGGTGACAGACTCCGTCTCCAAAGAAGGAAAAAAAAAAAAAAAGGACTGTCTTTCTAATACACATACATGTACTACTACTTTCTGGATTTTATATTTAGTTTTGCTTACAAAATGGATTTAGGCTGTAGAATTTTCAAGTATTAGAGAAATACTTGAAATAGAAAGTGCAAGTTTCTAGTAATTCTTCCCTTCAAAGATAATGTTACCAACTTCTTTTCCTACTATTTTTAGAATTTATTGAGAAACTGTTGTGTTAAACAAAATCAAATGAATTTAAAAGTTATTACACACATGGTAGCTTTCTGAGTGTTTTTCAAGCTGCGAGTCAGTTTTGTCCTTTTAAACACGCAATACAGCTCTCCGTAGGACGGTTCTGGGGACAGGTTTTCCAAAGAGGCGGGAGCGGGAGACGGCCACCTGCTCCCACACGCCCTCTGCTTTGGTAAACAAGGAGACTCCCGCCCGCAGGCTGTAAATGAGGCACGAGCTTGGGGGCAGAGCCAGGGCGCCTGACGCCACTGTTCAAAAAGACCTCTTATTGGTCCTTCGCGCAGCGGCGGATCTGGGAGTTCTGATTGGTCTGTTTCCCTGTCCGTAAGGGGATTGACAGACTCTGCCGCGTCAGGCCGCTCCTCTCGGCTCCGCGCTCCTTCTCTCGCGCGTGGGCACCCGCCCCCGAGCGGTGAGAGCGCGTGCGCGCGCGGCTTTTTCCGTGGCGGAGCCAGCTAGTCCCGCTGCACACGCTCGCCGTCTGTGGGCCCTCCAGGAGGCGGCGGCGGTCACCGCGGGGAGGAGGGGCGGGGGCAGCATGGCAGCCTCCTTACGGCTCCTCGGAGCTGCCTCCGGTCTCCGGTACTGGAGCCGGCGGCTGCGGCCGGCAGCCGGCAGCTTTGCAGCGGGTAAGGACCTCACGCCTCCTCCCCCTTGTCCTTCTTTCGGCCGCTCGCTTTTTCTGTCCAGACGGCCGAAGAAGTCTTTTCTCGGGAGGTGCTGCGCTTGGGCTGGGGCTTAAAAACCATTATTTTGGCTGGTCCTAAAGGCCTGTCCTCTTCTCCGGCCGCCACTCCGCGAGTACCCCCCTCTGCCTTACCTCCCTTTCTCCCCAGCTCCTGATGAACGGGTTCAGCGCCCTTTTCGGTATTTAGGAAGAGGTGGGGAAGAGCTTGCGCTGAAGGGAAGAGTATTTGGGACCGCGGCATGCTGCTTTGGAGTTAGGACTCCGAGGACTTTTGGAGGGCCCAACTCCAGGGGCAACCCCGCACTCACCCCAGCGCCCCCTGGCCTTTCAGCGCCCCCAGGGTGCACCTTGGATTGGGGACACAGTTGGGCAGCAGGGCCTGATGTTTAACCACTTGAGTACGAGGGAATGGCCTTATTACACAAGCGGTGTCTGTACAAGCCAGGCAGTAAATCTTCCAGCAAAGTTTGAGTCAGCCTTGACCAGCAAGACGGGCTTCCCCCCTCTACTGTAACTGTGCCATCTAAAAAATGTCATTTCTGTCAAATTATGAACCAAAGCATGTTCAGCGTCCTCAAGATTGTGGGCGGAATTTATCCTGCCTCCCTCCTCTCATACTATTGTAAATTGTGGAAGTTAGCCATGAATTTATGAAGAGACAGTTGTTAGAGCCAGGATGAAGGTCCACAGTCTTTCATATTCCGCACGAGGGACATGAGGCCCCTTGGATAAGTGAATCAGGATATTCCCAGCAAGATCTAGGAAGTAGTTCTCAGTTCTACCTAATTCCTTCACTTTCTATCACACCAAGACTCCTCTTTAATTGAAAAATTGGTTGATTTGTGGGGACACTGCCGTTTTCTTGTGAAAGTTTGAGAGTTGTAACAGTGCACCTTGTAGCAAGATGATACTGAGGATTAACCACAAAAATATCTTGGCATTAATTTTTTCTAATGTTTGGTTAAAAAAGTGTGGTAGGTTAGGATTTGAGCCTCCCCCATGCTGCCCCCCCCTTTTCTTTTTTTTTTTTTTGAGACAGGGTCTCTGTCGCCCAGACTGGAGTGCGGTGGCCCAATCACACTGTTCACTGCAGCCTCGACCTCCTGGGCTTAGGTGATCCTCCCACCACCTCAGCCTCCCGAGTAGCTGGGATTACAGGCATGCGCCACCATGCCCGTCCAGTTTTTGTATTTTCACTAGGGACAGGGTTTTGCCATGTTGCCCAGGCTGGTCTTGAACCCCTGGGCTCAAGTGATCCTCCCAGAGTGCTGGGAATATAGGCATGAGCCACCGTGCCTGGCCTGGAATTGTAAGAACTTTCTCTTAAAATTCTTAACAGCTTGCCATTCTCCCCCTCAGTGAAACTTCTGAATTTCGTTTCTGGTTGGAGGACAGAGGCTTGGCGAGATGCAAGAGAGCACGTGTCTGATACAGAACCACAGTAACAAGATAAAAACTCAGAATGTGCCAAACCTGAATGTAATCACTATTTGAGCTTATATATTGAGCTACAAAAATGCTCCCGACTTTTGAGATAACCTTAAAAAAAAAGACACTTTTCCACAGTAGCAGCACTTTTCACATGAATTCACAATTCTTTCAGTTCTAATTAGCCAAGGAAGAGATATTTGCTGTTTAGTGGTTTTACAAGGTGTTCTAATGGTATTTTAATGAACCCTTGATGTACCTTTTAGCGTTATGAAAGTTCTTACCAGTTCATGGTGAAAGAGCCTGAGGCCTAAGACTAATAGGTGCCTCTAAACTGGGAGGTCCTACCTCAAGAGTGCTGATTAGACTACTTTGGCATATGGTCTTGTACTTTGGGTTCTTTGGCCCAAAGATATTGTAAGAATGTAGATTTCTGATAAATTTTAAATAGTTCTTTTGTGACAAAGTGATTAGATCACTTCACCAATTGTTTTTTTCTCTGGAATTCTTTTTTTTTTTTTTTTTTTTTTTTTTTGAGATGGAGTCTCGCTCTGTTACCCAGGCTGGAGTGCAGTAGCGTGATCTTGGCTCACTGCAAGCTCCGCCTCCCGGGTTCACGCCTTTCTCCTGCCTCAGCCTCCCGAGTAGCTGGGACTACAGGTGCCCACCACCACGCCCAGCTAATTTTTTTGGTATTTTTTAGTAGAGACGGGGTTTCACCTGCTAGCCAGGATGATCTCCATCTCCTGACCTCGTGATCCGTCCGCCTCGGCCTCCCAAAGTGCTGGGATTACAGGCGTGAGCCACCGCTCCCGGCCTTTCTCTGGAATTGTTTTAAACATTTAACTTTCTGTTAATTTGAGTTTACTGCAAAAGTGTTAACTTTTTTGACATTAGATTCTTAAAGAGTAGAAAAAAATCTACCTGCAAGTTTGGAGTCAAATGACATTAAGAAAAAGAACCATGTTCAGGCTGGGCGCGGTGGCTCACGCCTGTAATCCCAGCACTTTGGGAGGCCGAGGCGGGCGGATCACGAGGTCAGGAGATAGAGACCATCCTGGCTAACACGGTGAAACCCCGTCTCTACTAAAAAATACAAAACAAAATTAGCCGGGTGTGGTGGCGGGTGCCTGTAGTCCCAGCTACTCGGGAGGCGGAGGCAGGAGAATGACCTGAACCCGGGAGGCGGAGCTTGCAGTGAGCTGAGATGGGGCTATTGCACTCCAGCCTGGGCGACACAGCGAGAGTCCGTCCCCCCCCCCCCCAAAAAAAAAGAAAAGAACCATGTTCAAATAATAATGTGTGATGTTCTGAATTCTCTTGGATATTTGTAGTATGTTTAAGATGCTTATATCATACAAATGATAATATAAGGATCTATATAATTTATTTACTGTTTAAAAAAATGAAACCTGAAAGTTGCCAGTTAGTAGCACATCTTTTTAATTTTTTTATAAATACGTTTTAGAGACAGGTCTCCCGGTGTTGTCCAGGCAGGAGTACAGTGGCACCTACTTAGCTCATTGCAACCTTGAATTCCTGGACTCAAGTGATCTTCTGCCTCAGCTTCCCAAGTAGTTAGGATTGCAGGGGTGCACCACCATACCTAGCTAATTAAAAAAAATGTTTTTTGAGACAAGGCTAGTAGCCTACTACGCTGGTTTAGAACTGCTGGCCTGAAGCCATCCTCTTGCCTTGACCTCCTTAAGTGTTGGGCTTGCAGGCATTAGTCACTGTGCCCAGCCTGCCACATCTTAATTTTTAAATGTTTGTTTGTATGTTTGTTTATTTATTTATTTGAGATGGGGTTTCTCTCTCTCTTGCCCAGGCTGGAGTGCAGTGGTGCAATCATGGCTCATTGTCACCTCAACCTCCTGGGCTCAAGCAATCCTCCTGCCTCAGCCTCCCAAGTAGCTGGGACCACAGGTGCACACCACCACGCCTGGCTTTTTTTTTTTTTTTTTTTGTGGAGATGGAGTCTCACCATGTTGCCTAGGCTGGTCTTGAACGCCAGGAGTCAACTGATCCTCCTACCTCAGCCTCCTAAAGTACTGGGATTACAGGCATGAGCCGCTGTACCTGAGCCTAATTTTAAAATACTTAAAGCATTGAAAGGGAAATAGAAGAATGAGAAATATTAAATTGTATGTATATTACTATTTCATCACCTGTTTGATACAATTGTGTATGTTATTTTACAAGGTAATTAAATTTAGTTTCAGACTTATTTATACAGAGAAAAAAATCTATGGATGTAGGCCCTCTACAAAATGTCTTGTTGTGACTCTCCAGCTTGTACATGGAAAAATAAATCACATCAGATCATCTTGAAGTGACCACCTGACCAAAGGTAGAATGGAAAAGTTAGCATCATGTATAGAAACAGGAATACAATTTTTAATATTTTTGGTCCTTCTGTATACATGAAATTTACTTTCAAAGTAGCATAACTCATTGGATAAATCAAATATATAATGGCAGTTTTTCCCTTTACCTTAGCTTCTGGGGCTGCACATGAAGTTCTGAAAAGCTGCTCGTGGTCCTGGGACTAAAAGTTGACCCTAAACTTGTGAAATTACATAAGGAGCGTATTTATTACTAAAATAAGTTAACTGAGACCATAAAGGCCTTTATAGAGAAAGTCCTCACCCTTAGTTTAGTAACTCTTAATAGTAAAGCAGATAGAGTGCTTATGATGCAGTATTATGTGATAAAATAGACATACATTGTATAGAAAACCTAATGATACAATGAAAAATGCAGTCGAAAGACTGAAGGTCCATGCAAAATGTTTTTATTTTTGTGTAATGAGATTGTTTCCCCTTATGACTATATACTTTTTCATTCTAGTTTTCTACAATGAAAATGCATTACTTTGAATAGAAAAGAAGCCTCAGAAATGTAAAGTAATTAACTTGTTACCAGTTTTTGCATTTTGACACTTAGTGAAACCTGGTTTTTGGTAGCACTTAAGGTTGTCAAGATACGGATAACTCCCCTTGTTACATTGGAGAAAGAGGTCATGATTGGTAAATTTGCATCTATAAATTTAGAAACAAACTTTGCCAAGTTTTCTAGCTAGTTTCTTTACATTGGTCCTCAGTAATAGACACTAATGCTAGTTTCTTAACCGGTCAACCAGTATCACCTTTGTATTTTGTTGATTGATTTTCTCCCAGTTTGGTTTTATTTATGTTTTAACTCTACTTTTTCCCACTCTCTACTGTCAGAAGTTATTTAAAGAGAGATGCGTTATTTAGGTTTGAAAGTTTTTAGGGCAATAATCATTCCATTATGCTCATGGATTTCTGCTCCTTTGGTTGCAAATTCTTTTGTATTTGCCAAGTGCTTATTCAGGTGCTTCACCTTAACTAAAAGCTTTCTTTCCCCAGATACAGGGCTTCTCCTACAGGCATCTATTCCTTTTTCTATCTCTTTGACTCTTACTTCTAACCCACTAGGCAAAATGGGGCAGTTGGCATAGGACTTCACCTGTACTGCTACTTCTTGACCAATTTTAGTAAGAGTAAGTAATACGTATTATCTGTCATGTGTCAGGCACTGTTGAACGCTTTATATGCATTATCTCAAGTAATCTTTACAATAACCTTCTGAAGTAGGTACTTTTATTGATCAAACAATGTCTTGAGAAGTTAAGTAACTTGTATACATCTGAGAAGTGAAATTATCTGGATAGGAACCTAGGCCTTCCCAACTCAGAGAAAATTTTAAACATTATCACTATCAATAAATAACTTCTTCTCTTTTGACATCAGGTCATCTAATTATACTGCCCTTTCTTTAACTTTGCCACAGGCAAAGATGAAATAAAGAGAGCTGAGCCCTTTGAAAACTTTATCTTCATTCACATTCATGTTGGCCCATCCAACATGGCCTCATTGTTCTTCACTTCTTCAGCTTTAGTAACAAACATCAGCACTCTACTTGAGCTTCTCTAGGATCTTAGTAGTGGGAGTGATTCTCTTGCCGAGATTTCACCAGCAGAACTAGTCTTCTGGTTGATTTAACCCCCTCTGTGATTCTTGTTCTAACAAACATAATGTTACATAATGCTCATCACCTGGTCCTTTGACTCCCTCCGTTTTCCTCCAAGTACATAGACATACTTTCTTGTTTCCTCATTTCGTTAGGTCTCTCTCTAGGTTTGTCTGTATCCAGTCTCAAACTTATTTATAATTAGGAATTTCACTAATGCCTAATACTATTTTTTTCAGCCTCTTGTTGTATTTCTCGATAAATCCGTTGTTGTGGTCTGTTTGTGCCTTTCCCCAGCTGTCACTTAGCTTAGTGGTATTGAGAGTCACAGAAGTTTGCTGATTAGATACAATGCTTTCATTAATTTCTTGTTCATTCCCCATTACATTTGCAGACTTTCCACAGCATTTCTAGAACTTTAACTTAGGGCTGGCAGCTCCTGAACTAGTCATTTGGCAGAAGGATGACATTACCATGTATTAGTTTAGGCAGTTTGGAACTTGACCTCGGATCTAGGGGAAAGAATATTGGAGAGTCAACCTGCAATGTGTAATGATTGCTGTGACACTGTTTACCTTTACACAATCCACTTTTATCAGCATCATTACTTTGTAATTGCTTTAGAACTGGCTTTTATTCCCATATGCCTATTTGATGAAACTTACCTAGTTTATTATTCATTCACATGGCATATATTAAATTTCACTGTGCCACTTTATGTATTTAATTTTATTATAAAAGTAGTTACAAAAGTTACATGCTCATGGTAAAAAAATGGGAAAGGTTATAAAATGTAATATTTTCTTCAACTCTGACCCAGTAGTCCAACTCTCCAGGTGTAAGTACTGTTTCGTGTGTCTCCATACAGAAAATCAGAAAACTTAATGCGTATGTATCCTTTTTTCTCCTCTCATACTCTATCCTATAGATAATGTTCAGCGTTTTGTGGGGTTTTTTTTCCCACTTAATAACTTATCCTGGAGATTTTTTCCTATAATTTTAGATAAATATATCACCTTTTTTTTAAACATTTGCACATTTCATTGTGTTATTTACTGTGAATTATCAAGTGCCCTACAATGTATATTTAGTTATGAATTAAGTGCCCTATTAATATATAATTAGTTATGAATGAAGCGCATTATTAATATATAGTTATTTGCAGTTTTTTGGCTGTTACAAGCAGTGGTGTAATAAACTGTATCTTTGTGTTGTTCAGAATTTAATACATAGTAGGGATTGCTATGGCCCTTAGTTGGGCACCTTTTTTGTGAATAAAATTGTATTGGAACACAGCCATACCCATTTGTTTGTATGTTGTCTATGGCTGCTTTCAAACTAGAGTAGATGAATGAAATAGTTGTAACAGAATGAAATAGTTGTAAATAGATGAATGTAATAGTTGTAATAGTTGTGAGCCTTATGGCTCACAAAGCTGAAAATAATTTACTGCCTGACCCTTTAAGACAAAGTTGGCTGGCCCCTCATGTGTACTATATATTCTTAGAAATGGAATTGCTGGGTCAGAGAGTATGCATGTTTTAAATTTAAATTTTAAATAAAAGTTCAAATTTTTTTTTTTTTTTTTTTGCCAAATTACCATCCAAAAGGTTGACCTAATATACAGTTGGACAGTATATGAGAGCATATGTTTTCATCAGTTATTTCTTACCAAGAGCAGTTTTTATCAAAGAAATAAAACGTATCCAACAGGTGAAAAATAGTATTACATCATTTTGTTTTGCATTTCTCTAATTATGACAAGTTGGGTATATATTTAGAGGGTTTTTGGGGAGGTAATTTACAAATTTTCTGTTGTCATTTCGTGATTTTTGCCTACTTAAAAAAATTATATTTTCTTCCAGATTTTAAAGTTATTTTACATATAAAACAAAGTAGCGCTATTTTTGTTATGTGTTGGAGTATTTTTCTTGTTATTTGTATTTTATCTGTTTGTGATATTTTTTCCACATAGACGTGCTAAACTTTTCCCCTTTGTTTTATTATGAAAAATATGAAGCAGAAAGTATTGAAAGAATAATATAACTGGCATCCATATACTCTTTCCTTAGAAACAACAGTTGTTAATATTTTGCCACATTATCTTTTTTTGTTCCACATATATACCTATTCCACTTGAATGTAAATTGCTGACATGACACTTTAACCCTAATGCTTCAGCATGAATCTAAGAATGAGGATATTCTATGTAACCAAACTACCATTGTCCTACCTAAGCCAATTAGCAGCAATTCCATGGTATCATCTAATGTACAGTTTATATTCAAGATTTCATTATTTTTTTAAGAAAGTCCAGCTTTTTTTAAAAAGGATCTATTCAGACTTCCTACTTTACATTTGATTAATCTATCACTTTAGTATTTTTTAATTGAGAACTGTCTTGTTTGATTCTATAAATATGATACTGACTTTTTAAAAACAGCTTTGTTAGCAATATAGTGACATACGATAAATTGTACATAAAGTATACAATTTGGTAAGTTTTGATGTATATAAGCCAGTGAAGCTATCATCACAGTCAGGATAGTGTGGCTTGGTGCGGTGGCTCACGCCTACACTCTTAGCACTTTAGGAGGCTGAGGCCTGTTGATTGCTTGAGCTCAGGAGTTTGAGACCATTCTGGCCAACATGATGAAACCTCTTCTCTACAAAAAAATACAAAAATTAGACGGACGTGGTGGCATGTGCCTGTAGTCTCAGCTACTTGGGAAGCTGAAGTGGGATATCTGAGCTTGGGAAGTTGAGGCTGCAGCGAGCTGTGATCACGTCACTGCACTCTAGCCTGGGCGACAGAGTGAGACCCTGTCAAAAAAAAAAAAAAAAAAAGTAAACATATCCATCACCATATCCCTGAGATTTATTCATACCTGTGGAATATACGAATATTTGTATATTTTTCCTGGTTATAGATTTCTAGCTTGACAGTTGTTTTTTCCTTCTAGTGTTTAAAAAATGTTGCACCACTGTCTTCTCACTTGCATTGTTTCTGATGAAAAATCTGCCTTTATCCTTATCTTTTTCCCTTTCTACATAGTGTGTCTTTTTTCCTGTGGCTGCTCTTATGTGTTTGATTGTGATGTGTCTTGGTATGGTTTTCTTCACGTTTTTTGTATTGGGGTTCATCCAGTTCCTTGGATGCATGGGGTGTTTGTAGTTTTCATCAACTTTGGAACATTTTTGGCCATTCATTCTTCACATATATTTTCTGCCCCACTTCTCTCCCCTCGTTTGAGGACTCGAGTTACATATGTGTTTGGGTGGTTGAAGCTGTCTCACAGCATATTGATGCTCTCTTTATTTTTTAAATTGTTTTTTTTCTCTGTGTTTTAAATAGTTTCTATTGATTTATCTTCAAGGTTATTAATCTTTGGTATCTATTCTTTGGTTAATCTTCTGGTATAATTTTCATCTCACACATTTTATTGGTAGATTTCATCTCAAGAAATTTAATTTGGATTGGTAAAAATATCTTTCATAATTCTACCTTTGGAATATATGGACTACAGTTATAATTTTTAATGTCCTTGTTTCCTGATTCTAACATCTGTTTCAGCTTAGGGTTGGTTTTGACTTTTGAGTATACACATTCTCTTGGGCTTCAGAGAGGTTCAGCTTTTGACCTTCAGCCTCTTTATACTCATCTGGTGATTTTATTAGCTTTTACAGATTTCATCTCTTACTTTGAGACAGGTGGCTACCATGTATATCTCTTTTTTCTCATCCTATAACTGAAACGTTGGTCATGATATTTCTAATAGTCTGTTGGACGTCTTTCAGCTCATTGACAGTTCATCGTTGCCCTGTGTAAAACTGAGCCAGATCTCCTTGATTTTTTCACTGAGGTATTGATAACACTATTCTCTTGCTGTCATTTTGGACCTCACCCTTATTTTAGCTTATAATCCAATCCATTGTTATATCCTTTTACTTCTGTCTTTGAAGTATTTTTTATACCTGTCTTTTCCTGTGGCTACCACACTTTATTAACTTTGACTTTGTTATGGACTGAAATTTTATGTCCCTACAAAATTTTTATGTTGAATTCCTTTTTTTTTCTTTTTTGAGATGGAGTCTTGCTCTGTCACCCAGGCTGAAGTGCAGTGGTACAATCTTGGCTCGCTGCAGCTTCCACCCCCCTGTGTTCAAGCGATCCTCCTGCCTCACCCTTCTGAGTAGCTGGGATTACAGGCGCATGCCACCATGCCTGGCTAATTTTTGTATTTTTAGTAAACACTGGGTTTCACCATGTTGTCCAGGTTGGTCTCAAACTCCTGACCGCAGGTGATCCACCCACTTTGGCCTCCCAAAGTGCTGGGATTATAGGCGTGAGCCAATGTGCCTGGCCAAAATTCGTAACCCTCAATATAATGATATTAGGAGCTCGGCCGTTTGGGAGGCAATTAGATCATGCAGGTGGAGCTCCTGTGAATAGGATTAGCGCGCTTATACAGAGAGACGTGAGAGCTGCTTCTCTTTCTGCTCTCTACCGTGTGAGGATACAGTGAGAAAATGGCCATCGGGAAACGAGTAAATGGACCTACCAGACACTGGATCTGCTGCCATCTTCGTGTTGGACTTCCTGGCCTCCAGAACTATGAGAAATAAGTGTTCGTTATTTAAGCCATTATGGTATATTTGTTATAGTAGCTCAAACTAAGGCATCTAGAGGATTACCGTTGCTTTTATATTGGTCTTCTTGCCTCCAGACTCTTTTCTTTAAGTTCATTCATTGTGCACTGCTGCCTCTTTTCTGTTCCTAAAGTATTAAGTCTCATCTGTCATTTCTCTTGCCCACCATTTCAGTAACTACCTCTTGCCTACAAAATACCAGTTGTTTAGCATCCTTCCATCCTTCCACATTATGGTTGCATTTTTAAAAAAAATCTTAATCTCTTGCTGTTTTGTTTCTTTGTGCATTCTTTAGGAAGAATAGAGGGCAGTATCATACAGTGTTTACAAGTGGAGACTCTAAAATTAGAATGTCTGGATTTGAATCTTGGCATTACAACTTAGTAAAGTATTGGGTATTTTACTTCAGCTCACTAAGCATCAGGGTTCTCAGCTGTAAGATGGGCTTCATATATAGCATATGGTAATAAGTCTGTTTATAAAGTGCTTAGTACAGTGTCTGGCATGTAGTAAAATTGCAGCAAGTATTAACTATTACTGTCATTTCTTCATGGCTCTTCTAGTTCCTTGTGTATATTCATGTTCCTTTTTCTATTTGGAACTTTTTCTCCTTACCCTCCTATCCATTTGAAATCCTACCCCTTGCTTAATATCCAGGTCAGATGCCACCTTCCTCAAGTTCCCACACCATGAATTCTCATTTTTCATCAGCATTCTGTTTTTATCCTTAACTGTCTTATGTCAGTGTTTATGTACATGGTTTATTTCTTCTTGGGTTTTAAGTTTGTTGAAGGCAAGGACTGTGTCTCTTACCTTCCTTGGCATCTCTTTTGGTACATGTGATAGTTGCTTAATATTTGTTGAATTTGTGAATGAATTGTGGTTCTACCTGACTCTGCTTACGAAGTGTTTGACCTAGGGTGAATTGCCTGTTAAATTAACTGTCTTTAAATTATAATCTTCCTAGTTTCTAATGTTTTTAGATTGCTAAATTATACCTTTTCAACCTTAACACAGTAGTCAGGCACAGTAATGCCACATTGTCTTTCTGGCTATTATTGCTAGTTTGTTTGTGAGCATTAGTTAGAGTTCTCGATGAAGTGTACTCATTTTTTTTAAATATCAAAATAAAATTTCAATTAGGTGTCACTTTTCTGTTACTGAATTCCTCGTGGGCCAGAAAGACAAATTATACCAATGTACTATTATATCAGTGTATTAAACTTAGCACCTGTTAAATGATGTTGCACGGAAATGACACCCACATTTAATGGGAGTGTTAGTCAATCATTAAGTTAAAGGAATTAAATATGCTTCTAACCCAAGAAGACCTCTAGTTCTTAAGCGTTAGGGCTTCAAATAATTTGCTTTTAACAAGTCTCATTCCATTCAGATTCAATTCAGGGAAGAGCAGATTAAGTTCAGTTGAGGGAACCTGAAACTTAAAAGAGGGACTGTGATTAGTTGTTGCACTACAAATTTTAAAGCTGGAGTTCTTGAAAGAAAAAAGAAAAAGAATTCTGGGAAATGAAAGGGCAAGGAGAGTTATTTCTCTTTCTTCCCTCACTAGACTGTGAGCTTTTAAAGGACAGGGACCATACATTGCTTGTGTCTATCTCTGAGCTCTGTCGTAGTACTTCATGCAATTAATATTTGTTGAGTGGAGTTCTCAATCTAGAAAGTGAAAAACTGCATCTAATGTTATTTCCATAGTAATGTAAAGCCTCCCCACTCTGTAACGCATTACTTTGATTCATATGCCCACAGAGTAATTTCAAAAAGTCTTATATGAAAAAGAAAAGAATAAATAAAATCTGTATAGTTTTTAAGACTTTTTTTTTTTTTTTTTAAATGGCAGTCTGGTCAACAGAGTGAAACCCTGTCTCTATTAAAAGTACAAAAATTAACCAGGCATGGTGGTACGTGCCTGTGATCCCTGCTACTCCGGAGGCTGAGGCGTGAGAATTGCTTGAACCCAGTAGGCAGAGGCTTCAGTGAGCCGAGATTGCATCACTACCCTCCAGCCTGGGTGACAGAGCAAGACTCCATCTCAAAAAAAAATAAATAAATAAAATAAATAAATAAATAAATAAAATAAGGAAGTTTCTCTTTTCTGAAAGTTCAGAGTTGTTAGACCAAGGTCCTGATACTGTTATACTTGCCATTTAAAGCCTATGGAAGTGTCTCCGCTTTCTCCCCAAGGACCACCTTTATAAACCGATGATTCCATTCTACTGGGTTTAACATCTTTTTGAGATTTTTTTTTGTTTTTTGTATCATTGGAGGAGATGGTTTCTGTAACTGTGGGAGTGGGAAGGTGAACAGCTTTTCCATTCTTGGAGCTGGTCCAAGACATAGGTCTTATTGAATACTTCTGTCTTTTATACACATTATTAAGGGAAATAATATAGAATACTTCACATTATAAGTGAATCACATATTAGGTGTTTTGTAAATGATAATGTTATTTAGTTTAGTGTTAAAAATGGTAAAGGAATGTTATACAGGTACAAAACAGGAAAAATGCTTAAAATTTTGTGACTGTGCCCCAGAAAACTAAATAATTAGAAGTTAGTCTGCCTGCACATTGTTGATAACTTTAAATGTGGTTAGGTCCATTAGTTTAAAATTAACCTTTTAAAAGTTAGTGGGATTTTTTTTTTCTTAAATAAATGTATTATTATTTTGTGTATTTTTGAGATGGGATCTCGTTGTGTTGCCTAGGCTGTTCTAAAACTCCTGGGCTTGAGCAGTCCTCCTGCCTCAGCCTCCCAAGTAGCTAGGATTATAGGTGCGCACCACTGCACCTGGTCCTAAAAGTTTCTTTTAGTTAAAAAAAAAAAAAAACCTAACAATTGACTTGCTAATATTAAATGAATGTTTACAATAAAAAATATTATTTGCCCCTATTGAATATAATGTATTGAAATCAGTGTGTTCTAGGTCAGTGGCTTCAAAGACTCCAGTTGGATTCATTGGACTGGGCAACATGGGGAATCCAATGGCAAAAAATCTCATGAAACATGGCTATCCACTTATTATTTATGATGTGTTCCCTGATGCCTGCAAAGAGTTTCAAGATGCAGGTGAACAGGTAAGACCTTTTCTTTAGATTTGTTTTAGATTTTGAGGATTAAAAATGAATGTACATTCAAATAAGTGACAGCTTGTTAGAAGTATACCCAATGGAGTTGTAAACCTGATTCAATGTTAATTTTATATATATGTAAACATCCAACATCCAGATTTGCAGTAAAGGAGAGTTCTCGTCAGACACTCAGGGGTATCTATTCTTTGGCGGGTGACTTGGAACATTTTGCACATTTGGTGAGAGGGCCTTGCTTTAGCTCTGTATCAGTTTTCTGAGATAGTAACTTTACTGATTGTGCTGTTAAAGTATTTAGTTTGGTGGAAATAATCTCCTGTGTTATTAAAAGCACAATTGTCTTTAAAACAAGAGTAGACTGAGAGATATAAAGCTTAGTTTGGGCTCTAGTTCAGATAGTTACGTGCTTTCTTACTGGGGGCAAGTTACATCACTTCTGCTGATTTCCTCATTCTTAAAAGGTGAATGATGACAACCTACGCCATTAGGTTGTGAAGCTCAAATGAGAGAATGTATGTGAACATACTTTGTAAACACCATATAGCAGCACTTTGTGCATAATTATTAGTTATTGGCCATAAACCAGGAGACAACCTAAAAACACTATGTCTTGTAATGAAGAGTTGAGTTATAGTGAATCTCTAGTGTTTTGTTTTTAGGCTATCATTCATGTTAAAGAATTTTGGTACTAGAGTTTATCATGTTGGATGATAGTATCTGCTGGTTAAGTCTTGAGTTGTTTGGATTTGTTAAACTTTATCAATAACTCAAATTATAGGAGACCATGTATCAGTATCTGAATATAGAGTTTGTTTTTTCTAGATATGAGGAAATCCTTCTTGGTCAAGTTGTAGAGTGGTAACTGAGGATAGTATGTGACCCCAAAACAGAGAATACTAAAAAATTCCTGAGAAAAAGGTGAGAGAAAAAAATTAGTCAACTTCTAGATAATAGACTTGAAAATAAATACTGATAAATGCTATACCTAGATACAGAACAGCTTTAGGTAACTTAGAGGCCATTTTCACAACTAGATATCTGAATCTTTTCCCTTTCCGTGGTTTTTGTGCCATATGGAAATTGCAGCAGTGTAGTGTTAGGGTGGAAGTATGACTTTGGAACTTTTCAGCATAGTGTTGTGGCTGCTTCTGCCTGTTCAGTCGCTGAATACGGATACTATACTCCCAGTACAGCAGGCTTATGGGCTTAATTAATGTAGGGACTTAGTAGCCTTGTTGGAGAAATTTGATCAGTTGTATAGTAGAGAATCTGGGAAAGGTGGCCTTTTACCATCTTCAGAGGTGGTGAGCATTTCAAGTTGATATTCAGTCTGAGATGAACCAATTAGTAGTTATTTTGAGGAGATGGTTATTATTTTCTGGGATAACACATCTATTTGGTATTGCCGTTTTACAGTGGTTTATCTGTTAGTAAGAGTAACAAGGGTACTTCATCTCTAAACAGAGGACATATCTTCAATTAAATACAAAATTTGACCAAAGAGTGGAATAGGAATTGAATGGAGACTATTACCCTAGACCGGCAAAGCAGAAACTTGTGACCTTTTAAATTGTTCAACACAAGTACTTTCCCTCTATCCCTGTAGCACTTCCAGCTTGTCTGTGGAACAACTGTAATGATCGTCACTGCTTTGTGAATCTCTCCTGTGTTTTCCCAGAATTCTAGAGCTTTCTGATGCCCTACCTGAATTACCTCATACTCTGAAGTTACCAGGCCTACCTCTATTTCCCAACAAGTTTATTATTTCTTTTGTGTTGCTAATTTTAGGTAGGTATGAAGGAAGCCTACCTTAAGAATAAGAGAATCTGGGAAAGGTGGCCTTTTACCATCTTCAGAGATGGTGATTCACCCTGTGTGAATGAGATATTTATTTTCAAATAGATATTTTTGAAATAGATATTTATTTTGAAATAGATATATTTTGACAGATATTTTGAAAGGCAGAGAAAAGAATCTAATACAGTATTTAGTGAGCACCTACTATGTGTCAGGTCTTTTGCTAAATATTTTGTATATATTATCTCATTTTGTCTTTGCAACAGAAGTGTTATCAAGAAATTGATGCTTGGAGAAGCTAAATAATATCCCTAACGTTATACAGTGGTTCTTATTATCTGTAGTTTCACTTTCTACAATTTCAGTTACCTATAGTCAAATGTGGTCTGAAAATGTTAAGTACAAAATTCAAGAAATAAACAATTTATAAGTTTTAAATTGCATGCCGTTCTGAGTAGCATGATGAAATCTTGTGCTGTCCTGCTCTGCCCACCCTGGATGTGAATCATCCCTTTGTCCAGTGTCTCCATGCTGTAGACACTCTCTGGCCCATCAGCCGCTTAGTAGCCGCCTCAGTGATTGGCTGTTGTGATATTGCGTGCTTATTTTCAGGTAATCCTTATTTTATTTCATAATGGTCCAAAGTGCAGGAGTAGTGATGCTTGCATATCGTTATAATTGTTCTATTTTATTGTTGTTAATTTCTTACTGTGACTAATTTGTAGATTAAAACTTTATCATAGAAGTGTATATTTAAAGAAAAACTGGCTGGGCGCTGTGTCTCACGCCTCTAATCCCAACATTCTGGGAGGCCAAGACAGGCGGATCACTTGAGGCCAGGAGTTCAAGACCAGCCTGGTCAATGTGGCAAAACCCCGTCTCTACTAAAAATACAAAAATTAGCCAGGCGTGGTGGCATGTGCCTGTGATTTCAGCTACTTGGGAGACTGAGACATGAGAATCACTTGAGCCCGGGAGGCGGAGGTTGCAATGAGCCGAGATTGCACCACTCTGGTCCAGCCTGGATGACGGAGGGAGACTCTGTCTCAGAAAAAAAAAAAAAAAAAAAATTAGCTGAGCGTGGTTGTGTGTGCCTGTAGTCCCAGCTACTTGGGAGGCTGAGGTGGGAGGATTACTTGAGCCTAGGAGGTTGAGGCTGCAGTGAGCTGTGCGCTGCAGCCTCGGTGATGGAGTGAGACCTTGCCTTAAAAAGGAAAAAAAAAAAAGGAAAACATAGTCTATATATTTATATAGACTATGTTCTATAAACATATAGAACATGAAGTGAAACATATAGACTATGTTCTATAAACATATAGACTATGTTATAGGATTTGGTACTGTCTGTGGTTTCAGACATCCACTGCGAGTCTTGGAATGGATACCTCTCAGAGGAAGAGTTACCACTGTGCAGTGAATGAATAGCAAGAGCCAGTGTCTAAACAAAGGTCTTTGACTTTGGAGTTTTGTTTCTTTTAATTACGTGATGTATAGTCACTAATTAGTGAAATTAACATGAAAGACGTTTTTGAGTATGTGTGTGTGTGTGTGTGTGTGTGTGTGACATCTCTGTTGATGATTCTGAAATGTAGCTACCTGTTAACCTATTTATAAACTAGATTGTTGGAAAATAAAGTGCCTAGATCAGTCAAGCCACTGATCATTTGTCTCCCTTGCCCCTTCTCTTGTGTGGTTCTGTACCCATGGAGTTAGAATTTAATAATAATTATCTATTGTATGGGTTGTTTAGTGGGTTGAATAGTGGCCCACCTCCCCAACCCCCAATGATGTCCTATAAAATTGTTAGGAGAAAACACAGAGGTAAATCTTTATGACTTTGGATTTGGCGAAGGATTCTTAGATATGACATCAAGAGCATGAGCAACAAAATTACAAATAGGTAAATTGGACTTTATCAAAATTAAAAACTTGTTCTCCAAAGAACATCATCAAGGAAGTGAAAAACAATTCACAGAATGTGATAAAATATTTGCAAATCATGTATCTGATAAAGGAATTTGTATCTATAATATATGAAGAAGTCTTACAACGGAAACATAAGACAAGTAACTCAATTAAATAGGCAAAGGATTTGAATAGACATTTCTCCCAGGAAGATATATGAATGGTCAGTAAACACGTGAAAAGATGCTCAACATCATTAGGCATCATAGAAACGTAATCAGAACAGCTGGGTGAGGTGGCTCACGCCTGTAATCCCAACACTTTGGGAGGCCGAGGCAGGTGGATCACTTGAGGTCAGGAGTTCAAGACCAGCCTGGCCAACATGGTGAAACCCCGTCTCTACTAAAAATACAAAAAAAATTAGCCAAGCGTGATGGTGCGCATCTATAATCCCACCTACTCAGGAGGCTGAGGTGGGAGAATTGCTTGAACCCAGGAGGTGGACGTTGCAGTGAGCCGACATTGCCACCACTGCACTCCAGCCTGGGTGACAGAGTAAGAGTCTGTCTCAAAAAAAAAAAAAAAAGTAATTAAAACCATGAGACACACCCACTAGAATCTAGATTAAAAAGTTAGATAGCAAAATGTGTTTGTGAGGTTGTAGAAAAATTGGAGCCCTCATATACTGCTAGTGGAAATGTAAAATGGTACAGCCACTTTGGGAAAGAGTTTGGGAGTTCCTCAAACAATTAAGCATTAGAATTATGCCATGACCCAGGAATTTCACACCTAGCTATATACTCAAGAGAAATGAGAAATTTGTATCCACATGGAAATGTGTATTCAGCAACATTATTCATAATCACGAAAAAGTGGAAACAACCCAAAAATCTATCAGTGGATAGAATGTCCAAACAAAATGTGTTATATCCATACAATGGATGATTATTCAGTAATAAAAAGAAATGAAGTACTAATATTTGCTGCAACATTGATGAACCTTGAAAACATGTTGCGTGAAGGAAGCCAGTCATAAAAGACCACATACTATAGACTTCCCAGGAAAGTCCAGAATAAGGAAGTCTGTATAGAGACACAAAGTAGATTAGTGGTTGTTTATCACTGGGGAAGAGGGAAAGTTGGGCATAGAGGCATGATAGCTAATGCCTATAAGGCTTCTTGTTCTTTGTTTTTTTTGAAATGGAGTCTCACTCTCACCAGACTGGAGTGCAGTGGTGGGATCTCAGCCTACTGCAACCTCCGCCTCCCGGGTTTAAGTGATTCTCCTGCCTCAGCCTCCCGAGTAGCTGTGACTACAGGCACGCCCCACCACGCCTAGCTAATTTTTTTTTTTTTTTGAGATGGCGTCTTGCTTTGTTGCCCAGGCTGGAGTGCGGTGGCGCAATCTTGGCTCACTGCAACCTCTGCCTCCCGGGTTCAAGCAATTCTCCTGTCTTAGACTCCTGAGTAGCTAGGATTACAGACACATGTCACCACACCCGTCTAATTTTTGTATTTTTAGTAGAGATGGGGTTTCACCATACTGGCTAGGCTGGTCTCGAACTCGACCTCAGGTGATCCACCCACCTTGGCCTCCCAAAGTGCTGAGATTATAGGTGTGAGCCACCGTACCTGGCCAATTTTTTTGTATTTTTAGTAGAGACGGGGTTTCACCATGTTGGCCAGGATGGTCTCGATCTCTTGACCCTTGTGATCTGCCCACCTCGGCCTCCCAAAGTGCTGGGATTACAGGCGTGAGCCACCAGGCCCGGCCAGGTTTCTTCTTGAAAAGTTTCTGAAATTGATTGTCATCATGGTTGCATATGTCTGTGAATATGTTAACAGGGCCTTTGGTACACTTTAAATGGGTGAATTGTATGCAAATGATATGTCAGTGAAGCTATTAAAAAAGATATATTCAAGTTCTAACTCCTAGTACCTGTGAATGTGACGTTTTTGGAAGCAGGGTCTTTGACGATCTAAGTAAGTTAAGAGAGATCATCCTGGATTTAGGGTGGACCCTAAAGCTAATGACAGGTGTCCTTACCAGAGACAGAAAAGAAGACACAGAGACACAGAGGGGAAGGCCATGTGAAGATGGAAGCAGACATTAGAGTTTCGCTGCTGCCAACCAAGGAATATCAGGAGCCATCAGAAGCTGGAAAAGGCAAAGACGGATCCTCCCCTAGAGCCTTTGTGGGGAGCGTGTCTCTCTTGACACCTTGATTTCAGACTTTTGACCTCCAGAGCTGTGAGAGAGTAAATTTCTGTTTTAAGCGACTGTGCTTGTGGTAACTTGTTGCAGCAGCTATGGAAAACTAATGCAGCAAACATTGGGAATCTACAAAATGTGTGGGTTTTGAATCTTTTTTTACCACTTAGTATCTGTGCAATCTTGGGCAAGTTTTTCAGTGTCTCTATACCCTTGTTTCCACATGTATGAAGATTAATCATACTGTTTTCATAGAGTTGTTACAGGGATTAAGTGAGTTAATTATGTATGGAGCTTAAAATAGCATTTGGCACATATTAATCACTGTATGTTAATGTTAACTATAAATTAGTTTCTGTATGCCTTAGTTTCATCTCTGCTGTACACAGCTGTTCCTTTTCTCATGTTCTCCATTCAAATGGTAGTATCAGATATTCTCTTCTGTGAAGAAAAGTTACTTTTTATTGCTCTAATCACTATGGGTTAAGGCTACTGTAGACTACCTTAGCAAAACGGGGGATAGGACCTTCATTAAGTCACTAATTTAACAGATGTTTCTCGAGAACTTTCTATGTGCCAGGCACTGGGAATACAGCTCAGAACAAGATAGTCACAGTCCTTGCCTTTAGGGACCAATAGGGGGTGTTAGATTGTCAAATCACACAAATATGTGATTCCAAACTGTGATAAGTCTAAAGAAAAAGTAAAAGGTCACATTAGTTTTTAATAAAAATCTGTGTTACATTAGGTGAGAGGGTGGTTAGGGGAATTCTCTCTAAAGACTAGATATTTAGGCAGACAGCAAAATAACAAATAGGATTTATCCAGATTAAGAATGAAGACAAAGGAGCAATTTCCTCAAGAAGTGGAGCCTCAGTCTTTGCTGAAGACTGTTACTTTAGGTCATCAGAGATAGCTTGAGTAACTACCATATGTCTAGTAGTTTACCTAATGCTCTTGGGGAATAAAACAGGTTGAGTTGGATGTGACAAGGTGTTGGATATGTCTTAGGTGGCAAGACCAACTAATACTGCAAGGAAGTTTCTACTAAAATTGTAATTTGACTATAATTAAGTGCTAAGGCAATTTTTGAGGTAGAAAAAAAATAAGCAACTCCTAAGGGTCATTTCATTTCTGATAGGGAATTACAGGATTAATTCCCTATTAATATAAACAGGATTAATTACAGTAAAGATTGCATATAATCTTTACTCACCCAACAAAGATTGTATTATCTTTGTAGTCTGAAATGAAAGTCATGAAGGACAAGGTCTCCAAGATTCCTGCATAAAAATTTGAGGGTTCCAGGACACAGACTCAGTTACTGCGTTTTCCTTTTTCTTCTTCCTTGCAATATGTCACTGGTTGTAAAGAAGGAAAGAAGGTGGGTTCTGGGTCAGTGCTCCTCCCAGATTAGTGAATAGCAAAGACTTAGCTTCTTGTGTACAGTTGCCACTCCTCCCCCAATACACAGTGGGGAAAATTCTGTGTGTGGTTCACACTGAGGCAGGAAGCCTGGAAGACAGAATCTTCTTGCCGCTCTTCCTCACATCTCTCGTTCTCTTAAGCATCTTGACTCTAAGAGGTCCTTTGAGTATTGATTTTAACAGCAGTGGAAGGTAGGACAATGTGAAATTCAGATGAAGTGAGAAAGGTAAAGGGTGAAAAAGCTTTGGTCCTGAGGGCAACAGAAAATGAAAGCATTTGTTGATAAATGATTTATGTTGGCAGCTTAGAGAATGTTTGGAACAGTGGCGACATCATCAGAACAAGTGTGATTTCCTAAGAGCACTACTTTAAAAAGTAATATTAATTTAGATAGGTTCTGATATATTAAAATGTCAACATTCTTATTTCATAGCTATGTTTAGTTTTTTAAAATGTTGGATAAAAGAAAAAATGAATTTCATTCTACTACTATAAGGCCAAGACACAACTTGGGATGAGATGGAAAAGTATGTGTGAAACCTTGGAACTTTTTGCCACAATAGTGCCCTGAAGGGTTTAAAGGTTAAAAAATTCAGGGTATATTTGAGTTGACTCATACATTTTTAAGGATGGGTGTCCATTTCCTCCTTCTGTGTTACTATATCAAGTCAAGCTGATGAAGTGAGAGTCAAAGAAAACAAGCCCATCCCCCAACACCCTGCCAAGATTGCAGAAATGCTGGCTAGTTGATTTCTGATGTCAACTGTTCTTTCAGTGAGAGATTTGCAGGGAGGAAAATCAGATGTCGTTTTGAAGAAGTGCTTTTCTTTTTTTGAAAGCAAAAACTGAGAATTTATTGTTTCATGTATTCGAAGAGTTGGGGAGTGGTCTGACCTCTGGCAGAGTTGAATTTAGTGACATAGATATAGCCAGATTCTTTTCTTTTCTCTTTGCCTCTTGAGTCTGCTTTTCTCCCTTAGGCTCCTTTCTCCCTTCAAGGTGCAAGATGGCCACCTGCAGTTCCAGGTGAAGAAGTGTTTTAGAATATTATGACCCTGGAGGCTTTTCTTCAAGTTTTAGTAAAACTGTAGTCATGCACCTCATGAGGATGTTTTGGTCATGGACTGCATATAGGATTGTAATAGAGTATTTTTACCGTACCTTTTGTATGTATAGATACATTAAATACACAAATTCTTACATTATGTTACAGTTGCCTACAGTATTCAGTACAGTAATGTTGCTGTACAGGTTTGTAGCCTAGAAGCAATACACTATACCATGAAGGTCTGTAAGTGCTTTCTCTGACGTTCGACACCATGAAATAGCCTAACAACTGTCAACCTTAAATAACGATTCAGAAACTGTGATTAGATATAGAGTTTATTCAAGCCCAAAAGGTGGAAAATGTCCACCTGGAAGCATAAATTCAAGTTGCCTTGAGTATATGTGATTACCAGATGTTACAAGTGATTTTGTTTGTTCATTTCTTTTGAGACAGGGTCTCTCTCTGTCACCCAGGCTGGAATGCAGTGGTGGGATCACAGCTCACTGCAGTCTCAACCTCCCAGACTTAAGTGATCCTCCTGCCCTGTCTCCCAAGTAGTTGGAACCACAGGCGTGTACCACCATGCCCAGCCAATTTTTGTATTTTTGTAGAGACAGGGTTTTGCTTTGTTGCTCAGGCTGGGCTTGAACCACTGGGCTCAAGTGATCAGCCCGTCTTGGCCTCCCAAAGTGTTGGGATTACAGGTGTGAGCCACTGCACCTGGCCCCAGGTGAGTTTTTAAGGAAAAAAGAAGAGGCAGTTCCTAAGTTGTTTAGCAAGAGTTTACGTTAACATAAATTATTAATTGGCTGTACACTGTTCTTTGTATTCCAGATTTCAGGAACATGACCATAATAAGTGAGGCAGCTAGTCAGGAACAAAAATGCCTTTAAGTAATTACCACTGGGCACGGAAGGTGGTGGTGACCAAAGTCCTATGCTCACGTCTCTCTGGGCCTGATAAATTTTGCAAACCTCACATAGCTCAGATTGCTCCAAGTTGTTTTTCTTTTCTCACAACGCATTTCTCAGAACGTATCTCTTTTGCATGACTGTATGTGGATTATTAGGGAAATAAAAACTTTGATATGTTTAATACGTTTTACATGACTACTTAATAGCTTGTTTATGCCTTGAAGTGTTAACCTATTCTGATAGGGCATTTATAATTGGTTGAACTTGTTGTGGTCATTTTCATAAAATATGTAGACATTTCTATTTCCTTATCCCTTTTTTTTTTTTTTTTTTGAGACGGAGTCTCGCTCTGTCACCCAGGCTGGAGTGCAGTGGCGTAATCTCGGCTCACTGCAACCGCCACCTTCCAGGTTCAAGCGATTTTCTCGCCTCAGCCTCCCAAGTAGCTGGGATTATAGGTGCTTGCCACCACACCTGGCTGATTTTTGTATTTTTAGTAGAGACGGGGTTTCGCCATGTTGGCCAGGCTAGTCTCAAACTCCTGAACTCAGGTGATCTGCCTGCCTCGGCCTCCCAAAGTGCTGGGATTACAGGTGTGAGCCACCGTACCCGGCCTTATCCCTTTTTTTAAATTTAAAAACATCAGAGGGAAGTTATTATTATATAAGCGTTTATTAAAATAAGTTGGGCAGAATGATGGACTCAGAAAATGAGTGTGTTTGTAGGGCAGCCTCCAAGCCCCGCAGGAAGCTTGCAGTTGAAGATGTTTTTTAACTTTTAGGTTCAGTGGTAATGTGCAGGTTTGTTATATAGGTAAATTGCATGTCACAGGAGTTTGGTGTACAGATTATTTTGCCACCCAGGTAATAAGCATAGTACCTGGCAGGTAGTTTTTTGATCCTCACCCTCCTCCCTCCCTCCACCTTCAGGTAGTCCCAAGTGTCTGTTGTTCCTTCCTTTGTGTCCATATGTACTCAGTGTTCAACTCCCACTTATAAGTGAGAACATGTGGTATTTGGTTTCTCTCCCTGGATTAGTTTGCTTAGGATAATGGCCTCCAGCTCTATCTATGTTGCTGCAAAGGCCATGATCTCATTCTTTTTTATGGCTGCATAGTATTTCATGGTGTATATGTACCACATTTTTTTTATTCAGTCTACCATTGATGGGCATTTAGGTTGATTCCATGTCTTTGCTATTGTGAATAGTGCTGTGATGAACATACGGGTGCATGTGTCTTTATGGTGAACTGTTTATATTCCTTTGGGTATGTACCCAATAATGGGATTGCCGGGTTGAATGGTAATTCTGCTTTGAGTTCTTTGAGAAATCACCACACTGCTTCCACAATAACTCATCTAATTTACATTCCCACCAGTGGTGTATAAATGTTCCCTTTTCTCTGCAACCTTGCCAGCATGTTATTTTTTGACTTTCTAATAACAGCCTTTCTGACTGGTGTGATACTGTATCTCACTGTGGTTTTGATTTGCATTTCACTAATGATTAGTATGGTCACATTTTTTCATATGCTTGTTGACCATGTGTATGTCTTTTTTTGAGAAGTGTCTGTTCATGTCCTTTGCCTACTCTCTAATGCAGTTGTTTGATTTTTGCTTGTTGATTTAAGTTCCTTATAGATTCTGAGTAGTAGACCTTTGTGGGACGCATAGTTTGCAAACGTTTTCTCCCATTCTGTAGGTTGTCTGTTTACTTTTTGTTGATAGTTTCTTTTGCTGTGCAGAAGAAGCTCTTTAGTTTAATTAGGTCCCATTTATCAATTTTTGTTTTTGTTGCAATTGCTTTTGGTAACTTTGTCTTGAAATCTTTTCCAGGTCCTATGTCTAGAAACAGTATTTCCTAGATTATCTTCCAGGGTTTTTTTATAGCTTTAGGTTTTACATTTAAGTCTTTAATCCATCTTGAGTTGAATTTTGAGTATGGTGTAAGGAGGGGTCCAGTTTCAGGTTTTTGCATATGGCTAGCCAGTTATTCCAGCACCATTTATTGAATAGGGAGCCCTTATTGCTTGTTTTTGTTGACTTTGCCAAAGATCAGATGGGTGTAGGTGTGCAGCATTGTTTCTGGAACTCTTTTCTGTTCCATTGGTCTGTGTGCCTGTTTTGTTCCATGCTATTTTGGTTACTATAACCCTGTAGAAAAGTTTGAGTTTGAAGTCAGGTAACATGATGCCTTCAGCTTTGTTCTTTTTGCTTAGGATTGCCTTGACTATTTGAGCTCCTTTTTTGGTTCCATATAAATTTTAAAATAGTTTTTTTCTAATTCTGTGAAGAAAGTCATTGGTAGTTTGATAGGAATAGCATTGAATCTATAAATTGCTTTGGGCAGTATGGCCATTTTAACAAAATTCATTATTCCTATCCATGAGCATGAAATGTTTTTCCATTTGTGTCATCTCTGATTTCTTTGAGCAGTGTTCTGTAATTCTTGATATAGAGATCTTTCACCTCTCTTGTTAGCTGTATTCCTGTATTTTATTCTTTTTGTGTCTATTGTGAGTAGGATTGTGTTCTTGATTTGGCTCTTGGCTTGAGTATTATTGGTATATAGGAATGTTACTTATTTTTGCACATTGATTTTGTGTCTTGGGACTTTGCTGAAGTTGTTTATCAGCTTAAAGGGCATTTGGACTGAGATTATGGGGTTTTCTAGATATAGGGTCATGTCTGCAAACAGGGATAGGTTGACTTCCTCTCTTTGTATTTGAATGGCTTTTATTTCTTGCCTGATTGCTGTGGCCAGGACTTAAAGTACCATATTGATTGGAGTGATGAGATAGGGCATCCTTGTCTGGTTCCGGTTTTCAAGGGGAGTACTTCTAGCTTTTGCTCATTCATTATGATGTTGGCTGTGGGTTTGTCATAGCTTATCCCTTTATTATATTCGTGTTTCTGTTGGAAACAGATGCATCATTTCAACTTTTAGCATCTTTTTAAAAAATGTAACTGATAATAATGATCAGATCTTCATATTTTAGAAATTTTGAATCAATAAATTGTGAATGTAGTGATTTAAAAACATAAACCTTGGAACTAAACTGTCTGGGCTCAAATCTCAGCTCTGCCATTTGATAGCTGTGTGACTTCAGATGACTTAACCTTTCTCTGCTTAAATTTCTTACTCTTATATAAAATGAGGATAAGAGTATCTTTCTCTTAGCCCAAAATAACCTGGCACATAGAAAGTACCACTACTGCTGCTGCTACTGCTATTATTGCTGCTGCTGTTGTTATTACTGCTGCTGCTGCTGTTATTGTAGCTATAGCATTTTTCTCCAAAATCTTTATTCTCCAACACACCTCAAACACCACTGTCTCGGCTGCATTATTGAGTCCAGAATATGTTGAAAGAGAGTCATAGATATATTTTCATTCTTGATTATAGCCCAAAGGCCAAGAAGTGATACGGAGACATATTTCTAAATGAAAGAATGAAGATACAAATTAAAACCAAGCTAGGCGGTAAAGTGATTTGGCAGTATTCCTGTTTGAGTCTATTCTGCACTGCCCCTTCTGACCCACCTTTATTTTGCGGAAAATACTGGTTTTTCTTTTTAACTTAGGCCTTAGCATCAAGGACATGCGACTTGTGCTTTGTTTTCATTGTCTAGGATTTTCCTTGGAGATGCTCCTGATCTATGCCAAAAGTCTGGGATGTATGCACCACTTCTGTGTGAGTTTTCTGATTGAACTAGGCTTAATTAGATTCTCTTTTCTTTTGTTTTCTTTTTAAAAACTTGGAAACCATTTTGTTGTTCCTGAGTTGTAAGGCTGAACATGTTTGCTTAAGTAAATCTCTTGGGATCTAATCTGGCATCCACTCAGGTCTTGTTAAATGAGAGCGTTAAAAGCCTCTTGCTGAGTGGGCTCCATCATTGTTGACCAAATGTTTCAAGATGTAGGCACAAAGCACTTTTGTCAGTTTTCCAAGTGTAGTGTAATTTTGAAGTAATTGTGCTTTTCTACTTTTAAAGTATTTAAAAAGTACTTTTAAATAGTACTTTTAAAGATTAAAAAACACAGGAGTGGCAAGTTTAACAAGATCAAGTTCTTCTTGTTTCTTTGTAAATTTCTGTTACCCATCTGGTTTACTTGGAAGCAGTGCTGAACTTGACTTACGTGACTGTTTTATCTAGAAGAGGCAGCAAGATTTTTCCCTTCATGTAAAGCAACTAGGTAACAGTTGTCTTCTCCCAATGGATATGTAAAAAGAGGGTGTAGTCCCTTCAGATTACTCTTGGCTCTTCACCCCCCTCCTCATGCAGCAAAGCAGATTTTTGTTTTTATTAAACAGATCTTTAATTTATTTTAGCAGATTTTTAATTTATTCAGTCCTCTGCTCTTTATATTAACACACCCGCCGTTGATGCACACTGGCATACAGATGAAGTTAAATTCAGATAAGTTGGCTGCAAGAAATCTTAAAGACTGTGTTGTGGTATACACAGAAACCAATTTCCTATAGTCAAAATTGAGATAATAGAAGAGTAGAATTATTTTAATTCATAATAGTATAAGTGTGAGGCAGTTGGAATTAGCAGATCTGTCTGGGGCAGCCTTCACAATCAGAGCAGAGCCATGTCCCAGAATCAGCCAGGCCAGTGACCATCCCGGGTTATGGAGGTGTTGAAAACCTGCACGGTGAAAGTCCTGCTAATGCTGTGCATTTGTGCTGAATCATTGCACGTGCTTCCAGTCCCCTCAGCCCTTTTTCATGGGAACTATACCTTCTTAGAACTTGAGATTACTAAATATGAAAAGTATCTCTGCCTAAGTTTCCTTTTTACTTTGGGGATGGGAACGCTGAGAGATAATCCAAATCACTGTTTTTATTTTATAGATTTGGAAACTGAAGCTGGAGACGTTACATAGTTTACACAAAATCACCCGTGACTTCTTGGCTGAGCTGCAACTAAACCCGGGTCTCTGGCTTCCCAAATTAGTGTTCCTTTCACTGATCCATGCTGGCTTTGCTTGTCCATTCAATTAGCAAATGTAATTGAAGGGACTCAATTAGTTTGGCTTCTAAAGGCTTTTGTAGTTGATGTCAGACTGGCAACAAGGTTGATTTTTTTTTTTTTTTTTCCTCCCAGCTTTTGAGTTGTGGCCAGATTTGTCAGTCAGTTATTTCAGGGTCTTGAAGTCATCACATGGATGGTGAGATTATTTGAATGTCTGTTTATCTGTCTAATAAACATGCCTTTGTAGTACAAATTAGAGACTGTTAGGATATACCATATATACATGTATATCTGTATGTCTATATATCTACATATATATATAGAGAGAGAGAGAGACTGTGTGTTATTAGATTTAGAGCAGTTGTGGCCAGTACAGTGGTGACATTTCCAGCTATCACTACTGTTGTGTGTTTTTTCTGGGCCTGTGAGCTTTGACACTACTTTCCTGTATAATTGAGGGGTTAACAGTATTCTGGCAATGCAACTATCTCAAGAAGCAGATGCTAGAGATGCAGGGGGCTGATTGGCCACCCCATGCACTTGGCAAGTGCCTGAATTGGCACTGCCAGTTCATGGGATTAGGAAACTTGGAGGTGTGAAACACCCTTGACCTGTGAACTAATTGTTGGTGCCCTTCAGGGCCCCTCTAAAGGAGTTATGTAGATGGAATTTAATTTCCTTCAGTGAGAGAGAACTCAATTCCTAAGAGGAAGTCTGGAATTAACTCTTAGACCTCATGGCTTACTGATGTCCTTGAAAGATCTAGAAGGATGGAGCTGGAATAGAAGGAAAGTATGCCATTGTTTTGCATTGTGTTTATTAGAGTAGGATGAATAAATGGGGCCGTCTAAGTAACATATTTTTGGTATAGTATAGGAATAGAGAAGTATGACTACTACAACTTGTTTTTCTTATTTCACTGAGCTCTATTTTTCTTGAGTAAACTTCAACTGTTTGCCAGGAAATAGTTGCCTCTTCTAGAGTCTCAATATTTATGAAGGTGTAGGAAAGGTTTTCATGCAACTTAAGCATTTCTTTGTAATTTGATGGAAAATTTTTTAATTTTTAGAATTATTTGTAGCAAATCCTCATTATGTATCAAAATATACAGGTTGAATGTATCTCATTGTAGATTCTAAAATGCTGCATTGTCTTTAGAGTGAAACATTAAAAGAGAATTTTTGTTTGTTTGTTTTAGGGTCTGAGATGTTTTATAATGTCATTTCCTACCTTGTTAATACACCATATGCCAGGATACTTGATTTACTGAAATTTTAAAGTGTGACTTAAGAAACTGCTTTTTGTTAAAGCTACATTTATCTTGAATTTGATTTAGAAACTCATAGTCTCTTGTGGAAATTGAAATGTAATTACTTCTAGCTCTTAATATTTAGATTACACACTCTCTTTGGCTTCCTATTCTTTTACTTTCATCAAATGCACGTAAAATATAAAATGTGTAAACTTCTACCACATGAAAAGCAGAGGCGTTCCTATTTGTAAGATGCTTACATGTCACTTCACATTTTCTAGTAGAAAATACGTGTTTCTACATGCATAATGTATGTAGAAATATGTCTCTTTTTCCATATGTGACTCATTCTGGAGAGAAATCTTCAATAATCTGCCTGATAGTCTTTTGTCTTTTTTCAACGAAGAGAAAAAAGGCTTTACAGAAGATGTTGTGACAGTTGGGATGCCGGATTTCTTTTTTAAGAGACAGGTCTTGCTCTGTTGCCCAGGCAGGCTGGACTACAGTGGCGTGATCATAGCTCACTGTAACCTCCAACGCCTGGGCTTTTTTAAGTTATCCTCCCATCTCAGCCTCCCAAGTAGCTGGGACTACTGGTGCGCACCACTGCACCCAGCTAATTTTTCTGTTTTTTTGTAGAGATGGAGTCTTGCTGTGTTACCCAGGCTGGTCTTGACCTCCTGGGTTCAGGCAGTCCTGCTCTGGCCTCCCAAAGTGCTGGGATTACAGGCATGAGTCATCATGCCCAGCTGATTCTTTCTATTAAAGGGTAATTTGAGTCAAGGAGGGAGCTCCTGGTCTCTCCTGACCTCTTTGGTTGCCAGTTGACTGGCCAGGTTTCTCAAGTTGAATATATGGAAAAGAGCGAGAGAGCTGGGGGTGGGGGATTTGAGCGACAGTGCATCTACTCATGCATGCACCTATACAAACAGGATAGACAGTGCAACTTTCCTTTGCAGTATGTTTGTGGTCGTTAATAAAGCAGAAATGAGGGTTGAGAGAGTGCCCTGATGCCTATTCATATATCTTTATTCTGTATGTAGTTTCCACATAAGTTTAGGTAGCTCATACTGTTAGCCTTCCTGGTGGTACTTGCAGTCATTGTAGTAAGTGTTTATGTCCTTGTCCTGACCTTTTCTTTTCTGAAACAGACTTATATTTTCTTCTTTTTTTGCTTGAAAATAGAGACTGGAGGATGGTGGGGATTGGGACTTGAGATTTTGTTAAGGGATTTTGCTGCCCACCAAATCACTAATGAGTCCTACAGTTGAGTTACCAGCATTGTTGTACTATAATATTTTTCTTAGTCAAAGTGTATACCAAAGATTATGCTGTTTAGGAATCCAACTTGGAAGAACCCATGAGAAGTGTGTCTGTTCCCAGGACTGCTGGGTTTTGCCCTTTTACCCTCAACTCTCTTCACACTTTTAAAAATAAACGATAGATTTGATTTCACAGAAACTGCATCTGTATATGTATAATGATGTGCCTTTATTTTGGGCAGTAAGCTTTTTTTTTTTTGGTCGTTTGCAAACAAGGATTAGTTTTTATGCACTGTCACTGTTACAGGCATGCATGAAAAGTGGATCCTGTTTGTGCTCTAGAAACTGCTTACATTATAATTTAAATAATGTGCCTTTGCAATTTTTTTTTTAAAGGTAGTATCTTCCCCAGCAGATGTTGCTGAAAAAGCTGACAGAATTATTACAATGCTGCCCACAAGTATCAATGCAATAGAAGCTTATTCTGGAGCAAATGGGATTCTAAAGTATGTATTTCTCAACTGTGGATATTTTCTTGTTGTGATAGTTCATGAATTTCACGTGTTAGAACTATTAGGAAATTACAATTGTGTTTGTTAAACCTTTTTATACTGTTCTTATTTCATACAGTGAATAGTGTGGTTTTCTCATTGTAAAAGGCTTATTTTTTTTCACTGAAGTAAAGTATGTGACATTGTGTATAAATTTTTTTGGTTTCATTTTTTTCCTTTAACTCTTGGATTTTAAACTTACCCTTTCATTGGTAACATGTTTAGGAGACTTTTAAAGCTTACATTTTAAGCTGCAACTATTAATAATATAATTTTCTTACAGCTTATAGAAATTCAGGAAAAGAGTTTTAAGAAAAATATAGCCAAACATTGGAAAGAACACCATTGTTTAACATTTTATTATATGAAAAAAGTTATCGTATGTCCTGTGGGTTAGTATGTTTTTAGTAAGAACTTTGGGAAGTTGGAATTAAAGGTTAGCAGTAGCTCTTTAACCCATTTATGTCGGAGGTTGCAAATTTTTTTGTGAAAAATCAGACCTTGGCAATGACCTTGAGCAGTAGGATGTAAATAACTCCAACAAACTTAGTGTAAATGGAACAGTAGGCATAAATGGGCTAAGTAAAATAAAGTTTAGGTCAGAGTTTCCTAATCTGTGCCTGTCTTCCCTGGCTCTGAGAAACCTTTTGGTTAATTGCTGCTTATTGCCAAACCCTTGTGGTTATGTTAGGATGATAGTGTTTGAATTCCCAACTTAGTTTTCTCATCTCACTGTTTCTATTCCTAACTTATTTTGTTGTTGAATTTCAACAAAGAGCTAGAGCAAACTGGTAGATGCTGTAGTCACAAGAAGGGCTAAAAGAAAGGGTTTGATTTCAGGAAACTGTAATATGTGAAATTTGAAGTTTTTGGAAATTGAATTGTGTTGGAAAACTAACCAACTTGGAAGGAAGCAAAAGACACTTGGATATTAGGCAGAAAACTGATAAGATAAATGTTTAGATTTCAGGGAAGGTTAAAAGACACTCATTTTGGATGGAGCTCTCAGGGCCACAGTGTGTGTGGTCCAGAGGCATCCTAGCTGTCCTGTTACCTAGCCTGTTTCAGTTATGGTCCTGCTTTGCCTCTGAAGGAAAAGTTACTAAAAACTTCTGAGGAGACATAGCCCTATATTTGTTAATATCCTTTGCTAAGGAATATGGTGACTAGCTATCAGAACAGTTTGGTCCAGGATGTGTTTTTAAAAAGTTTGACTTTACCTTGAGCTATAATTTGCTTCTTATGGGTGGTTATTTTTTTCTGGGTAAGGATCATTTCCATACGCCCACTGCATGTATAATTTTTTGGATGATTTTCCATTGGTTTGAAGGTTTAAGATCTTAAAATATTAAGATCACAGATTGATAAACTTAATTCTTATTTTTTTAGGCTAAAGAGAAACCTACATACTCGTACAGTATGCTATTTCTCTTCTGTGAAATATACCCAACCATTGCATTTGAATTGTAACAATTCATATGTCTAAAATTGTTTAAACAATTTTTAATGTATATATTTTTCTTTTCTTTTTATTTTAGACGAGGTCTTGCTATGTTGCCTAGTCTGGTCTCCAGCCCATGGCCTCAAGTGATCCTTCTGCCTTGGCCTCATAGAGTGCTGGGATTACAGGCATAAGCCACCATGCCTGGTTATGTTTAAACCATTTTGTGTGCTATTTTTTTAATAGAAAGATTTTTCCTTTTAGTAGTTTTTATCAATGATTTTTCTGTTTTCTTCTTCAGTGTTTACATTTATTCAGTTTTAATTTTCTAATCATGATTCCATGTCCTCTGGGTTAGTATATCTATAGTAAGAACTTTGGAAAGTTTGGCTAGGCACAGTAGCTCATACCTGTAATCTCACCACTGTGGGAGACCGAGGCAGGATGATTGGTTGAGCCCAGGAGTTCAAGATCAGCCTGGACAACATGGTGAGACTCCATCTCTATAAATATAAAATTTAAAACTTAGATGGGTATGGTGGCATGCACCTGTGGTCCCAGCTACTTGGGAGGCTGAGGTGGGAGACCATGTCTTAAAGAACTTTGGAAAGTTTGAATTAAAGGTTAGCCATACCCTTTAAAGAAATTATAATTTAGGTTAGAGTTTCCTAGCTAGTGAAGATAGACAGTGCCTTATAGTGTATATACGTAAGTTACCCTAAAAAGCCAAAAAGACTGTGAGATTTCCAGATTCTTTCATATATTTTCCTTTCTACCTGTTTGATATTTTATTTTGTCATTAAAAAGTTACAGTTATAAAGTAATAATGCCATCTCAACACAAATGACTAGATTTTAATTGCTTATGTTTATTCTTCATAGTGGAAATAACACAGATATATGAAATTTGCAGTATGACTTGTTAAAGACAAATAAATTACTTTTTAAAGACCCAACTACTTTACAAACAAAAATTTAAGTCCTATCTAATACCCTTTTAAAGTTAATAGGTGTTTTAAATTGCTTACGCCTTAGCTTCGTGTTTATTATTGTGGTTAGTGTGTACTTCACCTGAAATCAGAATTTATACCATGTAATGTATCAGGTTTTTTTGGATCTTTTGAAAGAGTTTGGCTTTACTTTTGAACTATAATTGATCTCAAAAAGAATATGAGATTTTTAAACCTATTCTAAAATAATGTTTTTAATACTAAACTAAAATCCTCCTTGATATATGGCAGCTTTTTAGCAGATTCTAATTCTATAGGTAGGTGCATGAAATTTTTACTCGGAATTGTAAACTAGAAATATTTTTATTTATTTACTTAGAAAAGTGAAGAAGGGCTCGTTATTAATAGATTCCAGCACTATTGATCCTGCAGTTTCAAAAGAATTGGCCAAAGAAGTTGAGAAAATGGGAGCAGTTTTCATGGATGCCCCTGTTTCTGGTGGTAAGTGGTAGCTAAAATATATGCAAACCTATTTATGTTTATCAGAAGTAGCAATTATGGTTTTGTGGTACCATATGGTTTTGTGGTAGTTATTTTTAGACTTGTTACAGGATTCTCACTCATTAAAAATAAAAACAAACCGACATGTTATTTAGTACTCTCAAGTCTAAGTAACATTGTTAGTCTTAAATTCAGATAAAAAAGTGTCATAACTTCGAAGTGTTGTGAATTTTTGGTCCATTTACTGTGGATAGGAATATATCAGTTTTTAGAAAATTTTTTTTGGAACTAATGTAAAAAATAATCAGCTTAAATAATCCTGTAACTGTTAAAGAAATTGAACAAGTGGAAAAAAGAAAAACAGTTGTTTCACAAGGGAAACATTGGCTCAGATCATTTTACAGATGAATATTACCAAAATTTCAAGGAGCAGATCATCTAAATTTTATACAAACTTTTCCAGAGAATAGGAAAAGAGGAAATACTTCCCAATTCATTCTGTAACACCTGTATAACTCTGATGTTTACACCAGATAGAAATGTTATAAAAAAGAAAAAATAAATGTAGATTTATTTTAGTTATGAATATAGATGTAAAAACTTTATATTAGCAAACTAAATCCAACCATGTATGAAAGAGATTAAACACTATAACCAAGTTTCCTTTAGCCCATGTATGCCAAGATGGCTTAATTTTAGAAAATCTGTGCATATAATTTACCATGTTAACATGGTTAAAAGTCATATGATTGTCTCAATTAGAAGAAAAGACCCAGTAATGAAATTCTAAAAACTTACTATTAACTCATATATTAATAGTGGGTATCTGGGTAGTTTGGAATGGCAGGATTATAGTATGGCTTTTCTGTAATTTCCAAGTTTTCCAAAATTACTGTGTAATCAGAATTACTGTGTACACATTTATATTATGTATTTGTAGCAGTATAGCAGTAGGCAGCAGAATATGAATTTTATTCCAGTTACATTAAACTGGATTGTGGGCTTTAGAATTAAAAAGTAAAATATAGAAATTTAAATCATTTTGTATTTTTTTTTATAAAGAACTTAATGATCTTGTAAAGGTACCTTATATCCCAAATGATTTTTGAATATAGGTGGAGGAATAAATAATTGCTAGCTCTTCTGATTTGTTGTATTGAATTACTTAAATAGGATTTAGGTATAAAGATTTATGATGTGGTATAGGTACTTTGAGTAAAAGTACCTACAAAATACTAATAAGCGGTTTTAAGGTTGGTGTTTGTGTGGTTTTTATTGGTTGGAATTAATAAACTGAACAGGTCTTTCTTAGAGTGGTTCTACAGTTGAATTTGAGAATTGATATGGTACAAATGTTCTTGCCATTGATTGATTTTCTTTGGCCTCAGGAGTACAACCTGAAATTATAATCTGATAATAAAAAATACCAATTTGAGTTTTAAACATTATTTTAACCTTTAAAATACAATCTTGTGAGAAAACTTTGAAATTACTCTTTAGTTCTTGTCAAGCAATTTTTAAACTTTGGTTTGTTGTTTTAGTGTACAAAAATGCTAATATAACTGAATACACCTGAATCTGCACTATACAGTAGATTAAAAGCTTTGTGCAGGGGTGATTTGTGGCAATTTATTGGTTGACACATGATCATTATGAGGTTAACCAGTATATAATAACAGCTTATTTATATTGGTCTTATTGTTATTATGTTTATATTTTTTAACATGGTGTGTTACAAACTGTTCTACCTTCCCACTTAAATGGGCTGGTTTAAAAATTATTGTATTTTAACTAAATAAAGTTAAACCAAAGTGTTATAGGACTACTGGGTTTGATTGCTTGTTGCATGGTAACAGACCAGTATGCAGACACAATGGGAGTTGCAGTAGAGAAAGAATTTAATAATTGTAGGGCAGTCAAATGAGACAGAGGATCCTTCAAATCCTCCTCCCTCAAGGGTTTGGGGATGGAGCTTGTAAAGGGTCTGAACAGGTAGGGCTAAAATGTGGGGATTGCTGATTGGTCAGGAAGCAAGGGGTGAATTCCTGGGACAGGGAGATGAAGAAACCGCATTCCTGTGCAGAGTTCTTTGGTTCCTTGGTTGACGTCTTTAGAATGGCTTCAGCCATTCTGCTGGAATTCAGGACCTGAAAATGCCATAAGCAATTCTTGGGTAAAAAGGTCCAGTGTCAGAGATTCTGTCTATAGGAACAATGGGGGAGCAGGTGGTCAGCATGCCACATGACCCTTGGTTAGTTACCAGCTACAGGGAAATGGGTTGAAGTGCCCCAGTGCACCCTGGTCAGTGCCTGACTATAATTCTGCCTAAAGCCTGGCTTGTACTTCTCCATCAACTCTGTGAGGGTGGTGGTTTCAAAAGGGAGGTGGGAAAAGCATGGCTTAGATAACCAAAATGGGCCCACAGTTTTATAGAAGTCCTGTGTTCATCAATCTTGAAACGTAGAGTATTTGAGATCATTTGAAAAAAACTTGAAGAATTTCTCCCCATCCCTTTCTCCCAAGTCTTCATCTATTTCCTATTCCAGACTTTAAAAAATGCGTCATGGATTTATATATAGGTACATACAAATAGAGTAGTATTCTAAAACTGTAAATGGAAACATACTTCTATTAGTCTATGGTTAGTATTTTAAAGAGAAGTTTTTTTAAAAAAACTCAGATGAATTTAAAATAGTATTGATTTTTGAGAAGCAATTGGTTTATTTAGTCAAGTGTTTCCCCCTACTTCCTGCTAAGTATTATTCTGGGGAGTAAAGTAAGAATTATTACTTAATCATTGTTCTAGCCTATGGAGTAACAGATTGAAAGTTTTCCTCAGGTTTCATTTTGATACTTATTAGACCCACTGTGTAATGGCTCCTGCATACATTATCCTTATTCGAAAGAATACAATTATATTTAAGTGCTGTATGACTTCTTCTAAAAATCAAAAGTAGGTAATGCTTAAACTTGTTATATTTATCCTGAAACCAGTGTGAAGAACCACTTTAATATTGGTGTAGTTATCACTTTATGGTATAGATAGTAGTTTATAAAGCACTTTGGCATGCCTCAGCCTATTTGGTGCTGCTATTTGTTTGTTCTAATTTTAATTTTTGTGGGTATATAATAGGTGTATATACTTACAGGGTAGATGAAATGTTTTGATACTGGCATGCACTGCGTAATAATCACATCATGTAAAATGGGCTTGGTGCTTCTTTTTGAAGCTGTCAAACTGTACATCTTTTTTTTTTTTTTTTTTGAGACAGAGTCTTGCTCTGTCGCCCAGGCTGGAGTGCAGTGGTGCAATCTTGGCTCACTGCAACCTCTGCCTCCTGGGGTCAAGCAATCTTGGCTCACTGCAACTTCTGCCTCCCGGGGTCAAGCAATCTTGGCTCACTGCAACTTCTGCCTCCCGGGGTCAAGCAATCTTGGCTCACTACAACCTCTGCCTCCCGGCATCAAGCAGTTCTCCCTGCCTCAGCCTCCCGAGTAGCTGAGATTACAGGCGCCTGCCATCACACCCGGCTAATTTTTGTATTTTTAGTAGAGACAGGGTTTCGCCATGTTGGCCAGAGCTTAGGTGATCTGCCCTCTTCAGCCTCCCAAAGTGCTGGGAATACAGGCGTGAGGCACCATGCCCGGCCTTGATGTGTATGTCTTTATCAGAGCCCACATCACACTGTGTTTATAGGCTATGATTCTCTTCCTCTTGAGTTTAAGCTTTTTAAGTGCAGGGAGTAAGTTTTTTTCCCCAGTTTTTAAAATTAAATATTGAATATATGTACAAGATATTTATAAAATATATGTGCAGTATAAAGTATACATTGAACTAATACGTACCCCCTACTCAGTTTAAGAACTAGAGCCTTGCTATTTATTTCCTTTGAAGTTCTTGCTTCCCTGATCCTATTTTCTTTTCTCTCTGATGAGAGGTAACCAGCTTCCTGAATTTCATGTCACATTCCTTTTTTTTTTTTTTAAATAGTTTAACTCCGTATGTTTTTATTTCTAAACAGTAGTTTATTTTCCATCTTTGGAACATTGTAGAAATGGAATCATAATGAGCATATTCTGTGACTTGCTTTTTCACTTTACATTGTATTTCTGAATTTCATCCCTGGTGTTACTGGAGCCACTGGCTTACTTGGTGCCTGTGTGAGAATTAGAAAGGGCACCTGTCTGTACCAAAATATCCCTTCAGATGAGCAGAATGAACCTTTGTATAAAGAAAAAGGTATGCCTTTCTGTGGACACATGTGACCTTACGTCAGGCTTTGCGGTTTGACACACTGAATGTGGATTAAATGTCAGCCCCTGCTCACCCGTTTGGCTAGATGCCCATGTGCAGTACATAAAATGTATCTCTATTACATGGTTGTTACATGTAGTTCATTAATTTTAACTGCTCTGTAGTATTCTATATAAATATATCACTATTTCTTCTTTCTATTGTGATATACATTTGGATTATTTCCAAGTTTAAAAAAATTCACATTCTTACACACTATGAAATGTGTCTTTTTAGTCTCTGTTTTTCCAGTGTAATGCTTAGAACATGGTTGGTCTTCAGTAAATGTTTAAAAACTTGGGTTGACTTCAACTGGAAAAACAACCATGTGAAAATAGACAGGATAAGCAGTGATACTCCCATTTTACCAAGGATGGAAGTAACACCAAGAGATATTAGGTAACTTACCTCAAGACCATACTATTAATTACTGGCAGAATTGAAGGACTGATATGATAGTTCTTTTGTTGTTGGTTTTTTTTTTTTTCAACTTTTAGAAACTGATGTTTATTTTTCATCAACCATTTTTCCATGTTGCTTAAGAGCCCGTGCAAGAACAGCTTAAGACCATTCAGTGGTTGTTCCTACCCATTCAGTGGCCTGAGCAGTGGGAACTGCAGACCAGTCTTCCGTGGCAGGCTGAGCACTCCAGTCTTAAGTAGGGAACTGCTGAACAGGCACAGAGGGCACCTGCACACCTTCAGATAGTCTGCAACCTCAGGCTGAGTAGCAGTGAACTCAGGAGCTGGAGCAGTCCATTCACCCTGAAATTCCTCCTTGGTCACTGCATGATAGTTCTTTAATGCATATTCTACTGTATTAGGAAATAATATTTTCTAAAGAGTTCTCATGTATTTCAAGAGGGAAATAAAGATTGCTAAATACAAGAATTAGTGACCTTAGGGCTGAGCAGCAGATGAACATTCCAGCTAGACTCAATCTAAAGTGCTTATCAACAGAATTGTGAACAAGTAAGGCCACTAAATTTGGGGGTGGGTGTTTTGTAGCAGTAAATAATGGATGCAGCCAATAAAGTTGATATTTCCATAATTATGTAGTAATGTTGCTTGTATTATCAGTGTGCTACCTGTGCTTATTTAGTACAAGTGTTATAAACTCTTTCTGAAGGAGAATAATTGTAATGTGGTTTTGATATGAAGGCCAGCTTGACATTACTATAGCCTTGGAATGTTTTGAAGTCAGGTAATGTGGCGTCTCTAGCCTTGTTCTTGTTGCTGAGGATTGATTTGAATATTCAGGCTCTTTTCTGGTTCCATACGAATTTTAGGATTTTTTTTTCTAATATTATGAAAAATAACTTGGTAATCTGGTAGAGATTGCATTGAATATTTAGATTGCTGTGGGCAATATGGTCATTTTAACAATATTAATTTGGCCGGGCACGCGGTGGCTTATGCTTGTAATCCCAGCACTGGGAGGCCTAGGCAGGGGGATCACCTGAGCTCAGGCATTTGAGACCAGCCTGGGCAACATGGTGAAACCCTGTCTCTACTAAAAAGACAAAAATCTGACTGGCCACGGTGGTGTGCGCCTGTGGTCCTAGCTACTTGGGAGGCTGAGGCAGGAGAATCAATTGAGCCTGGGAGGCAGAGGGTGCAGTGAGCTGAGATCGTGCCATTGCACTCCAGCCTGGGCAACAGAGTGAGATCTTGTCTCAAAAAACAAAAAACAATATTAATTCTTGTGATCTATGAGCATGTCATGTTTTTCCATTTGGTTATGTCATCTTCAATTTCTTTCATCAGTGTTTTGCAGTTTTTCTTGTAGAGATCTTTTACCTTGTTAGTTAAATTTATTCTTAGATACTTTATTTTTCATAGCTATTATAAGTGGGATTGCCTTCTTGAGTTTCTTCTCGGCTAGATCACTCTTGGTTTATAGAAATGCTACTGATTTTCGTGTGTTGATTTTGTATCCTATAACTTTACTGAATTTACTTATCAAATCTAAGACTTCTGGGTTGAGTTTTAGGTTTTTCTAGGTGTAAGATCTTATCATCAGCAGAAAGGGACAATTTAACTTCCTTTACTCCAATTTAGTTGACTTTCATTTCTTTCTCTTTCCTGACTGCTCTGGCTAGGCCTTTCAGTACTTATGTTAAATAGGAGTGGTCAAAGTGGGTATCTTTGTCTTGTTCCAGTTCTTAGAGAAAGTCTTTCAACTTTCCCCCATTCAGTATGTTGTTAGCTGTGGGTTTGTTTTATATGGCCTTTATTATTTTGAGGTATGTTCCTTCTATGCCTAGTTTGTTGCATGTTATTATCGTGAAGGGATGTGGAATTTTATCAGATGCATTTTCTGTGTCTATTGATCATACGGTTTTTGTCCTTCATTTTGTTGTTGTGATGTATCACATTTACTGATTTGCATAGAACCATCCTTACATCCCTAGTACAAATCTCACTTGATCGTGGTGTATTATCTTTTTGATGCGCTACTGGATTCTGTTTGCTAGTGTTTTGTTGAGAATTTTTGCACCTGTGTTCATCAGGGATATAGGCCTGTAGTTTTCTTTTTTTGTTGTGTCCTTGTCTGATTTTGGGATCAGGGTGATTCCAGCTTCATAGAATGGGTTAGGCAGAATTCTTCCCATTTTTGGGAATAGTTTCAGAAAGATTAGTATTAGTTCCTCTGTACGTTTGGTAGAACTCATCTGTCAGTTTGTCTGGGCCTGGACTTTTCCATGTTGAAAGATGTTTTATTATTCATTCCATCTTGCTAGTCATAATGTCAGTTCAGGTTTTCTATTTCTTTCTGATTCAATCTTGATAGGTTGTATGTTTCTAGAAATTTTTCATTTCCTCTAGGTTTTCCAGCTTTTTAAGCATATGATAGTTCATAATAGTCTCTGATGATCTTTTGTATTTCTGTGGTATCAGTTGTAATGTGTCATTTTTCATTTGATTTTATTTGAGGCTTCTCTCTTCTCTTCCTGGTTAAAACCAGTGGTTTATCAATTTTATTTATCTTTTTGAAGAGCCAAATTTTTGTTTTGTTGATCCTTTGTATTTTTAAGTCTCTGTTTCATCTAGCTCTGCTCTGATCTTTATTATTTATTTTCTTCTGCTCATTTTATGTTATGTTATAATCTTTGGGCATTTATTGCTATAAACTTCCCTCTTAGTACTGCTTTTGCTGTATCTCACAGGTTTTGGTATATTGTGTTTCTGTTTTCATTTGTTCCAATAAATTTTTTAATTTCCATGTTTTCTTTCTTTTTCTTTTTTCTTTTAAATAACTCTTGCCCTGTCATCCAGGCTGGAGTGCAGTGGTGCAATCACAGCTCACTGCAGCCTCGACCTCCTGGACTCAAGGGATCCTCCAGCCTCAGCCTCTCAAGTAGCTGGAACTACAGGTGTGCACCACCACACCTGTCTGATTTTTGTAGAGACGGATTCTCACTGTGTTGCCCAGTCTGGTCTTGAACTTCGGGGCTCAAGTGATCCTCCCATCTTGGCCTCCCAAAGTGCTGGGATTACAGCCATGAGTCATGGTGCCCAGCCTTTATTTTCATCTTAATTTCTTAGTCAATTCAGAAGCATGTTCCCCCCCAACCCCACCCATGTATTTGTAGAATTCTTCTTGGTATTGATTTTAGTTATATTTTATTGTGGTATGAAGAGATACTTAACAGGTTTTCAGTTTTTTGTTGTTTGTTTGTTTGTTTTGAGACTGAGTCTCACTTTGTCGCCCAGGCTGGAATGCAGTGGCGCCATCTCGGCTCACTGCAACCTCCACCTCCCAGGTTCAAGCAATTCTTCTGCCTCAGCCTCCTGAGTAGCTGGGATTACAGACTTGTGCCACCACACCTGGCTCATTTTTGTATTTTTAGTAAAGATGGGGTTTCACCATGTTGGTCAGGCTGGTCTCAAACCACTGACCTCAAGTGATCTGCCTGCCTTGGCCTCCCAAGCTGCTGGGATTACAGGTGTTAGCCACCACGCCTGGCTGTTTTCAGTTTTTTAAAAGTTATTCATACTTATTTTGTGGCCTAATAAAAGGTCTATTCTGGAGAATGTTCCATATACTGATGAAAAAAATGTATATTCTGCAACTGTTGGATAAAATGTGCTGTAAATGTCTGTTAGGTCCGTTTTGTCTGAACTCCAGTTTAAATTCAATGTTTATTTCTTGACTTCCTGTCTAGGTGAGCTGTTTAACATTGCGAATTGGGTGTTGAAGCCCCCAGCTATTATTGGATCTTTCTTTTAGATCTAGTAATATTTGCTTTATGAATCTGGGTACTCCAGTGTTGGGTGCATATAAATTTGGACTTGTTATATCATCTTGCTGGATTGATTCTTTTTTCATTATTTAATGCCCTACAATTAATGATTGTCTTTTTTTATTGTTCTTTATTTAAGTCTGTTTTTTTCTGATGTAAGTATAACTATTCTTGCTTGCTATTGGTTTCTGTTTGCATGGAATATCTTTTCCATTCTTTAACTGTGTATGTGTCCTTATTAGTGAGGTGAGTTTCTTGTAAGCAGTTGGATTGTTTTTTTTTTTTTTTTTAATCCATTCAACCATTGTGTATCTTTTAACTGGAGAATTTAATCTGTTTAGTTACTATCAAGGTTATTGTTGATATGAGAGGCTTTGTCCCTGTCATATTGTTAATTATTTTACAATGATGTTATATATTTTGTTTCTTTTTCTCTCCTTGTTAGTCATTATGGCATGGTGGATTTCTGTATTGATACCATTTGAGTCCTTTTTTCTTTGTGTGATTGCTTTGCCAGTGAGTTTTATACTTTTATGTGTTTTCATGATGGTAAATGTCTTTTTGCTTCCAGGTTCAGGACTCCCTTTATTATTTCTTGTAGGGCTGGGCTAGTGGAATTAATTCCTTGAGCATTTGCTTCTCTGGAAAAAACTTTATTTCTTCTTCATCGTGAACAGTAATTTTGTTGGATACAGTATTCTTGGCTGCCAGGTTTTTTTTTTTCTTCTTCCTGTCAGCACTTTGAATATATTATCCTATTCTCTTCCGGCCTATAAAGTTTCTGCCGATAAATCTTCTGTTAGTCTGATGGGGTTCCCTTTATAGGTGTCCAGGTCCTTTTGTCTTGCTGTTTAGCTTAGACCTTATTTATTTTATGGCCAGGCACGGTGGCTCACACCTGTAATCCCAGCACTTTGGGAGGCCGAGGTGGGCGGATCAAGAGGTCAGGAGATCGAGACCATCTTGGCTAACATGGTGAAACCCCCTCTCTACTAAAAATACAAAAAATTAGCCGGGCGTGGTGGCGGGCGCCTGTAGTCCCAGCTACTCGGGAGGCTGAGGCAGGAGAATGACGTGAACCCGGAAGGCGGAGCTTGCAGTGAGCCGAGATTGCGCCACTGCACTCCAGCCTGGGCGACAGAGCGAGACTCCATCTCAAAACAAACAAACAAAAAAGACTTTATTTATTTATGTATTTATTAGAAACTAGGTCTCAGTCTGTTGCCCTGGCTGGAGTGCAGTGGTGTGATCAAAGTTCACTGCACCCTTGAACTCCTGGGTTCAAGTGATTCCCCCCAACCCCAGCCTCCTGAGTAGCTAGAACAATAGGTATGCGTCACAATGCCCAGCTAATTAAAAATTTTTGTAGTGATGGGATCTCAGTATATTGCCCAGGCTGATCTCAAACTCCTTGGCTCAAGCGCTCCTCCACCTTGGCTTCCTAAAGTGTTGGGGTTACAGGAGTGAGCCACCATATCCCGCTGGCTTCGACTTTAGCCAGTCTGATTAAAATGTGTAGTGAAGAAGATCTTTTAGCAATGTATCTTTTTGGGAATTGCTGAACCTCCTGTATCTGAATATTTTAATTTCTTGCTAGACTTAGGAAGTTTTCACCTATTCTTTTGTTAAATAGATTTTCTAATCTTTTCACTTTTTCTGTGGGTTTGGAGATACTGATAATTTGTATATTTGGTCACTGTATGTTATCCCAAATGTCATGAATGCTTTACTCATTCTTTTTAATTATTTATTTTTGTCTGACTGCATTATTTAAAAAAGTCTATCTTCAAGTTCTGAGCTTTTTATCTTCTGCTTGTCTAGTTTATTGTTGAAGCTTTCTAATGTATTTTATATTTCCTTCGATAAATTCTTCAGTTCCAGAGTTTCTACTTGTTGCTTCTTAAAGATATCTATCTCTTTGGTAAATTTCACATTCATGTCCTTAATTGTTATTCTGATTTGTTTGCATTGTTTTTTAGAATTAATCTGTTTTTTACTGAGCTTCTTTAAAATCAATATTTTGAATTTATTATCTGGAATTTTGAAGATTTTAAAAAATTAATATATATTGTTGGAGAATTGGTGTATTCCTTTGGAGATGTCATATTTCCTTGCTTTTTCATGTTTCCTGTCTCCTCATATTGATATCTATGCATCTGGTGTAATAGTCTCTTCCTCCTATTTTTGAATTTACTTTTTGTAGGGGAAGACTTTTTCTTAAAGATATATCTGTGGTTTCATGATTGAGCAGGACTCTTTGGCTTTGATTATGGTTGCATGCAGTATTATAGTCACTGCATGATTTCCTTGGCTGTAAATAGCTTTACTGGTATCTGTTATTTCCTTGGAGGATTAGGGTGAAGTTATTAGTGGAAGCTGTGGTGAAGTTGCGGTGTGGACTGGGAAGCCAGGTAGGCCAGTCTTCAGGCCCTAGTGGTGGCAGCAGTGGGCTGTGCATGCTTTGTTCCCCAGGGCAGTGTGTGATTGGTACAGTTTGGATATTTGTCTGCCCAAGAATGTAATCCCCAGTGTTGGAGGTGAAGCCTGGTGGGAGGTCATGGGGGCAGATTTCTTATGAAAGTTTTAATACCATCCCCTTGGTGCTGTCCTCGCAATAATGAGTAACTTCTCAGGACACCTGGTTGTTTAAAAGTGTGTGGCACCTTCCCCCTTCTCTCTTGCTCCCACCTGGTCATGTAATATGCCCTCTCCCCCTTTGCCTTCCACCATGAGAAAAGCTCCCTGAGACCTCTCCAAAAGCTGTGCAGATGCTGGTGCCATGCTTCCTGACAACCTGCAGATCCAAAAGCCAATTGAACCTCTTTTATTTATAATACCCAGCTTCAGGTATTTCTTTATAGCAATGCAAGAACAGCCTCATACATGCTGGCACCTGTGTCAGTGGTTACGGCAGATCAATTCTTGATGCCTTCACATGGCTTACTCCAATGCCAGTAGTGGCAGTGGGGGCTGGGTAGGTGAGCAGGTTCTCATATCCCTGGCCAGCTGGAGTGGTTTGGGCAATGGCAATATTGGTGGTTTGATTACCTTCTGGGTCCCTATCTGTGTGGGCTGGTGATGGTGGTGGCTGCAATACAGGGTCACCCCCAACAGCCCCAGACATGCTGCTGCCAGGCTTTCCTGCTGTCTGTAGCAGCAGTGCTGCCATGCTATACAGAGCGGTGTAGGGGCCCTGCCTTTGCATGTGAGCCTTAGCATGGAGGCCATGCTGCCAGTGGGGTTTCAGTCACCACTCACTGCCCCTCACTGGTAGCCCTCCAGCTTGCCTAGCCCAGCCTCCAGTGATAGCAGGAGCAAGTACACAGAGCAGGGGGAAGGGTACCATGCTCTGTGTGTGTGTGAGAGCTTGATCACAGAGTCTGTTCCACCCGTAGGAGAAGAGTTCACTCTCCCTTTGCAAAGCCAAGCACAGGGTTTGTGAATCGCTGGGCTTGGAGTCACTTCTCACAGCCCCGGACAGGGAGCTCTCAGACACTGTAGAGTGTGCTTCGGTTTCCTTTGTCCCAGGTACTGCCTTTCAGTGCACTGTACCATTTTTTCCCTGGGGAGTAGTATACCCTGTGGGTTAAAGTCCTTTGGATTCAGCCAGTGCTGTGCCACCACGGCCATTCAGGTCTTGGGGGATGGCGAATGACCCAGGATGAGTTTCCTGTCTGGTGCAGTGCCTGCCCTTGCAGCGTTTGCAGATCTCCACCTGCGCTAGTGTCAGGGTTCATGTAGGTAGAGGAGCTCTCTTGTGGTTCATCAGATCGCAACAGTCCGTTGCAGAGACATGGACTGCTGAAGCTCTTTTACTTACCATTTTCCTGTAATACAGAGTCCCTCGGGGCTCTTGGTTGATCTTGGTTAAGCTGACTGCTTTCTTTCTTCTCTTTCTATGCCTCTGGTGTTTGCTGTGAATTCACCCGTGGACTCTAATGTTCTCTTCTACTTGAGGTATTTTTATTCCTAATTTTGGCTTTTCTTTCTGGAGAGGGTGGCTGTCTGATATCTGTCGTCAGCCATCTTCAACCAGGTAACTGAGTTTTGACCAAGCTGGTGAAAATTTAATAAAAGTTGTTATAGTGTTCTTCAGACTGCTGGGATAAATGCAGTGTTGTGTCACTTAATGTAAAGCAATTTCATCATTGTTCAAATATCAGAGTGTACTTACACAAATCTGAATCTAGGCTGTATGGCCATAGCCTATTGCTCCTAGGCTGTAAACCTATACAACATGTTACTGTACTGAATACTGTAGGCAGTTATAACACAATAGTATTTGTGTATCGAAGCATATCTAAACCTAGAAAAGATACAATATTAAATACAATATAAAAGATAAAAAATGGCACACCTGTATAGGGCCACTTACCATGAATGGAGCTTGTGAGTCTGGAAATTGCTCTGGATGAGTCAGTGAGTGGTGAGTGAATGTGCAGGCCTAGGACATTACTGTACACTGCTGTAGACTTGATAAACACTGTATACTTAGGGTACACTAAATTTAGAAAACATATTTTTCTTTCTTCAATAATCAACCCCAGCTTACTGTAACATTTTTACTTTACAAACTTAAATTTCTAAAAAACTTTCTGACTCTTGTAATAATACTCAAAACAGCAACACATTATACAACTGTACAAAAAATATTTTTTCCTGATATTTTATAAGCTTTTTTCCTATTAATTAATTTTTTTCCTTTTAACTCTTTTCTAAAAAAGGAAGACACAGGGGCTGGGCGTAGTGGCTCATGCCTGAAATTCCAGCACTTTGGGAGGCCAAGGTGAACACACACTTGAGCCCAGGAGTTCAAGACCAGCCTGGGTAACATGGCAAGACTCCTTCTCTGCAAAAAATACAAACATCAGTTGGGTGGTGGTGTGCACCTGTAGTCCCATCTACTTAGGAGGCTGAGGTGGGAGAGTCGATTGAGCCTGGAAGATTGAGGGTGCAGTGAGTCGTGATGGCACCACTGCACTACAGCCTAGGCGACAGAGCAAAACCCTATATTTAAAACAAGACAAAAAAAACAACGAAGACATGAACACACACATTAGCCTGGGCCTTTCCTAAGCCTTCACATTCACTCATAGGATATTACTGTGCTATGGTTTGGATGTATGAGCTCTCCAAACCTCATGTTGAAATTTGATCCCCAGTGTTGGAGGAGAGACCTCATGGGACGTATTTGGGCCATGGAGGCAGATCCCTCATGAATAGATTAATGCTATTCCTTGCAGGTGAGGAGTGAGTGCATTCTCAGTCTTAATTCCCGCAATATCGGGTTGTTAAAATGAGTTTGGCTCCTTCCCCTTTTTTCTCTTGCTTCCTCTTTTGCCCTGTGATGTCTGCACATGCTGGCTCCCCTTCACTTTCTGCCATGAGAGGAAGCAGCCTGAGGCCCTCAGAAAATGCATTGGTGCTAGTGCCATCCTTCTTGTGTAGCTTGCAGAACTATGAGCCAAATAAACCTCTATTCTTTATAAATTATCCAGCCTTGGGTATTCCTTTATAGCAACACTAAATGGACTAAGACACACTGTCTTTCACTTATACGTCTTGTCTCACTGGAAAGGTCTTCGGGGGCAACTAACAGGCATGGAGATATAATGTCTTAAAATAACAGTGCTTTCTTATGGAATACCTCCTGAAGGACCTGCCTGGGGTTGTTTTGTAGCTTACTTTTCTTTATCAATAGAAGGAATATACTCTATTTATTCTAAAATTATAGTAAATCCATCAACTAGTAGCAGGGTTGTTTTATTTTCATCAGCAAGTATTATGTGCTGTACGTAATTGTTGTGTGCTACACTTTTATCTGACTAGCAGTGCAGTGGGTTTGTTTACACCAGCATCACCACAAACATGAATAATGTATTGTCCTGTGACATTACTAGGTGACTGGAATTTTTCAGCTCCGTGATGATCTCATGGGGCCAATGTTGTATATGCAGCCTGTCATTGACTGAAGTGTCATTATGCAGTGCATGGCTGTAGTATGTCTAGCTGTTAAATGTCTCTTGTGCTCCTAGACTTCAGTTTTATTATTAGACAGGACCTTACTAATAATTTAATTTAACTCTGTTAACATTTTATAGATGGAAAAATTGAGGTTCAAAGAGGATAAGTGACTTGCCCAGGGTTCTCTAGGTTTTTAGCAACTCTAGGACTAGAATCAGTTTTCCAGCTAAATCTAATGTTCTTCCCACACTGTGTCACACCTTCCTCCCTTCAGTCTCATTCCATGGTGGCATCCTCTCTTCTTCATAGCAGTCATACTTATCAGATCGGAAGGGATTCTCATAACTCCATTTGTATCCATTTTATTTACCCCAGCAACTGCTCCCCATCTCCTATGTTGCTAGCCGATGGGCACTGGCATGTAGTAAAAATAGGAAATCGCCATATTTCCTAGTCCTCAGAGGCTAGCTTATAATCTGAAAGAGGCTTAATACTTCTGTGTCAGATTCACATGAGAAGGAATCATTGAGAAGCCACTGTTCTTGAATCTGGAGAACTCAGGAGAGATCAGATCAGTCCTATTAGGTTATGTCCATCCTGGAATGTTTGTTAACTGGCTCTAAGGGGCATTTTTTCTGTGGATGGATTGCGATGGAACCAGTTTTTGGGGTCTTTCCTGATTGAGATCCACCTGACTAGTGCTGTTTCATCAAATAAGCCTCCAGAGAAAGAGAAAGTAAAGTGATACCTTGACATATCTTTAACATGTTTTAGTTTAATGGGATAAGATCTGTTTTTAGGTATAAGGATTTATGAATTGAACAGAATTATAGTTGAAAGCAAAGGGATGAGAGGATTTTTATATAGCAACAATGATAGTACAGAATCTATGCTATTGCAAGGACAACTGTGTTACACTTATATTTGTGCCTGTCTCTTCTGCTAGACTGAAGAGGGCAGACACCATATCTTATTTAATTTATATCTCCAATGTATATCTCCTTGTAGACATTTAATAAAGTATGGTTGGTTGAATCAAGAATCTTTTCTTATTTTAAAATTCAAGACTGATGTTAAATATTTTGAGCTGAGTTAATTCATCTTTCTGAAGCTGTCCTCCAGGTTATCTCCAGATTATTTATCTCTCTGTGAAGTGTGAGCTAACTGCCTCTACATTTTGTTATCAGTCAGGTAGCAGGTATATACTATGTTTAAAATATTGTATTATAATATTAGGTGCCATTGTGGTGAGTGTGATTATGATCAATTTAGTAGGGATGAGATGAGAGAAGTAGAGAAATACTCAGAACAACTTAAAGAGGAAGTTCTTACATTAAAAGTTTAGAATTTAGAAAAACATACTAATACTTGCAAATAGTTACAGAATGCAAAATACTGCAATATGGCAGTATTCCCAGTATTTAACAAGCAGAAATGGAACTCCTCATTACCAGTTTAATCTCTAACAGCATTCTAGGCACTGTAAAGAAACAGTCCTCATCCCATCTCGGTTGACTATTACTGTTTACACTTTTATCTCCTAGTCAACTTTCTGGATGTTTAAAGAGAGTAACACTAGATTTAGGCCGGGAGCAGTGACTTATGCCTGTAATCTCAGCACTTTGGGAGGCCAATGTGGGTGAACCACTGGGGCTCAGGAGTTTGAGACCAGCCTGGCCAACATGGTGAAACCCTGTCTCTACCAAAAAATACAAAAATTACCTGGGCATGGTGGCATGTACCTGTAGTCCCAGCTACTCAGGAGGCTGAGATGGGAGACTCACTTGAACCTGGAAGGTGGAAGTTGCAGTGAGCTGAGATTGTGCCACTGCACTCCAGCCTGGGTAACAGATGAGACCTGTCTCAAACAAAACAAAACAAAACAAAACAAAAACCACAACAAAAAACCCCACTAGATTTAATCTATACAGCTGATTCCAGGCCAACAGAAGGACTTTTAGTTCTGGAAATGGAATGTTTCTGTTAAAGATCAACTGGAAATTTTTTAAGATGCTTCCCAGTAACAACCTGGGGGAACCAGTGGAATTTGGAATTAGATTTGACAGTTCTTTAGTACATATTCTTTAAATAAAGAAGAAAGGGAATTAGTTCATATAATTCTCCTACCACCTTTAGGTTTTTTGTTGTTGTGCTTTTATTAAAGAATAAATTGAAAGAAGTTTCCTTGGATGGTAGAAAGAACCTGGTTCATACATATATATATATATATATATATATATATAAAATTTATTTATTTATTTATTTATTTGGAGATGGTCTCCGTCATCTAGGCTGGAGTGCAGTGATGTGATAATAGCTTACTGCATCCTTCAACTCCTGGGTTCAAGCGGTCTTCTGCCTCTGGAATATCTAGGACTAGAGGCATGCACCACCATACCCAGCTAATTTTTTAATTTTTTTGTAGTGATGGGGGGTCTGGCTGTGTTGCCCAGGCTGATCTCCAACTCTTGGGCTCAAGTGATCCTCCTGCCTTGGCCTCCCAAAGTGCTGGGATTACAGGTGTGAACCCCTGTGTCTGGCTGAGCCTGGTACTTTTAGAAAGAGAATGTAATTGGCCAGGCGCGGTGGCTCATGCCTGTAATCCCAGCACTTTGGGAGGCTGAGGCGGGCGGATCACCTAAAGTCAAGAGTACGAGACCAGCCTGTCCAACATGGTGAAACCCCATCTCTACTAAAAGATACAAAAATTAGTTGGGCTTGGTGGCAGGCAGCTTGATCCCAGCTACTTGGGAGGCAGCGGCAGGAGAATCGTTTGAACCTGAGAGGCGGAGGCTGCAGTGAGCCGAGATTGAGCCATTGCACTCAAGCCTGAGGGACAAGAGCAAGACTTCTCTTAAAAAAAAAAAAAAAAGAAAATGAAAAGAAAGAGAATGTAACTTTAAAAATCAAGGTCTGCATTTCTTTCTTCAACAAAATATCTTGTACTTGAAATTATTTATATAGTCCTTACAAGATTATCTACTTGTTTCTGATTATACACTTTAATCTCATCTTCTGTATTATGCTGACAGCATCTTCACCACAAGGGACTTGCCTCATTTTCCAGTTCATATAAAGAAGGTAGAGAAATACTCAGAACAAGATGAAGGGATAAGGCTTTAAAGATACTCAAAGTCCTTTGCCTCTTGAAACTTACAGAGGAATAGAGAGAGTTAACATAAAAATAATTTCAGTGATAATTGCTATGAAGGAAAAAAAAAAAAAGGAAGAGTAACAGTTTGGGAGATAGAAAGTATTGAGAGTGCTCTTTTGGATAGAGTGGATGGGATGCCCTTTCTGGGGAAGTGATATTTAAGCAGAGGTTTGAATGAAAAGGTTTAGGGAAGAGTGTTTCACTGAAAGGAGTTGCTCTGTTAAGAGCTCCGAGGCATTGAACTGGCTTGGTGTGTTCATGGAACATTTATCTTTGTATCACCAGACTTAGCAGTTGTTTCCCTCAGAGTTTGTTAAACTGAATAACCTGTACCTGACTCACCATATGTCTAATACTATGCCTTTGTTGATCAGTTTGTTGTTTCCAAAGTAAAGCGAACTGGGCTTTATATAAATTAGCCCATGACACAGGTCTCATAAGTATGATGCCCTATTAACTTGTGCAAATCACATTTTTATGAAAGTTGTAATCCTTATTTAATGTCTAATGTTGTTTAGTCATGCCATTTTGGATACATGCACGTGTGTGTATGTATGTATGTGTGTGTGTGTGTGCACGCAGTGGGTCTGCTACCACAGCATTGGTTCTAGCTTGATCAGCTCTCATCTATAATGAATGCTAGACATAGAGCAAATTAAAACTAAATTAAAAACTATTGCTAGTGACTGATGACCAAATACTGTTCAGTCTGCTCCCAGGGCATCATTATAGCTGTCTTGAATAATTGAAGAATAAACTCACTGATTGCCCAATACATCTGTAGATTTGCCCAGAGACCTTAAGTTGAAGTGATTCTGAAGTGGTTCTTGTAGTTAGCCCCAGGCACTGCATGCTGGCAAGCCTCATTGATTTGCTAAACTGTATTGTTCCAGGTAGGAGTTAATGTCAAAATTAAATAATTGAACTTGTGTGTACGTGTTTGTATAACAGTTCCATACCAGAAAACCAAGTTTTATACTCTACTTGGCTGAGTTAAGTTTTAGTAATTTGTTTGAGGCATTCTTAGAATAAGCGCAAAACCTATTAAGAAATTTCTCTTAGAGTGCTAGGCTTGCTTGGTAAATCTCAGTGAGTTTCCTATAGACTTCATTATTGTTTTTAAAATCAACCATTCAGGCTTGGCCTTTACTGCTCACTGAACTGGATACCTACTGTTTTTCCACTAGATCTGTATCTAATTTATGGTAAAAGGACCACAAAAAATTATTTCTATTTTGGCACCTAACACTATTATAGTTAAGGGTCTGTTGGCATTTCCATTAAAACGTTTTCTTAGAGAAGTTTATAACTTGGCAGTTTTACTTGGCTTTGGGCTGAAACATTGCTATTTTTGTCCAAAAAGCAAATTCTTCTATCAAATTTCATATAACTGAAATTATAATGTGTAGAGGGGGAAGGGCTATCAGAATAGGTCTTTTTTTGATACTCTCACAAGTGCTTCGATTATACAGTAGTCTTGTGTGTGATATTTATTCTTACGTTTTATTCTTACCTCAGTAAGAATTTATTTTTGTTATGCAAGATAAGTAAGTTCTAGAGAGCTGTTGTAAAACATAGTGCCTATAGTTAACAATACTGTGTTGAGTATTAAAAATTTGTTAAGAAGGTAGATATCAGGATAGGTGTTCTTACCACAAAGCAACCACCACTACCACAACATGTGGGGCATGAGGAAACTTTTGGAGGTGATGGAAATGTTTATTACCTTGAATGTGGTGGTAGTTTTATGGGTATTTGCATATGTCCAAACTCACCAAATTGTATACATTAAATATGTACAGTATATCAATTATTCCTCAATAAGGCTGTTTAAGAAAGAATTTTTAAGAATGATTTGAAATATTTTGGTAAAATAATTCATCCCCATGGGTTCCTCTCTTTAAAGAGTTATAGTACTATTACGTATTTTAAAGTTACTTTTGACCAGGCGTGGTGGCTCACGTCTGTAATCCCAGCACTTTGGGAGGCTGTGACGGGCAGATCACCTGAGATCAGGAGTTTGAGACCAGCCTGGCCAACATGGTGAAACCCCATCTCTACTAAAAAAATATAAAAATTAGCTGGGTGTGGTGGCATGTGCCTGTAATCCCAGCTACTCAGGAGGCTGAGGCAGGAGAATCGCTTGAACCCAGGAGGCTGAGGTTGCAGTGAGCCAAGATCGCACACTGCACTCCAGCCTGGGCAACAGAGCAAGACTCTGTCTCAATAAATAAATAAATTTTTAAAAAACTTAACTTTTTAATTAGCAACTTCTGTTATTTATTATAAAAATTAAAGTACTTTGTGCATTGAATATTATATGAAAGGCTTGAATTACACTATCTTAAAAAAATTAAGTAAAATAAGACTTTCCTTGGTCTGACTTGCTATTATTTAAAACTTCGGTGACCGTCATAATTAAAGTATCCCTTACGTTGTTTGAGGGACAAATCCATTTCCTTAGAAATGAGTTAAGATTCATCAGTACTAGTACACAGAACTGGGTCAATTATGTTAGCCATTTACATTTTCCCATAATTTTACTTATCACTCTGTATCCATAAAGTATCCTTTCTGTCTCTGGAGAATATCTTTAGCCTGGGATTTTCTACAGTTTGCACAAGTAGTTCAGAAATGTTTGGTAAATAAATTCCAAGGGTTTCTTTGAAATTAGTCCTGAAGAAGAGGTGCCCATAAAAATCTCTTTTTACATTCTTTGGCATGCCTAAGACTGCCTTACAACAGTTGTCATAGACAAGAATTCGTTATATAAGGTGTTAAGTTCTTAACACATTCAAAGAAGACTGCTGACTCACTGCCCAAGATAACATGGTTGAGGCAGCTCCAGCAGTTTGTCTCCTAAGAAAATTACAGAAGAATGTGTTAGAGAAGGCAAGGTGATCACTTTTACAGTATTTTCTTATTATTGCTTTCATTATTTATTGTTAGTGATAATTACTATTATTGCCAACAAGCTACTTTATTTCTAAAATTTTACTTTCACAGTTTGACCAAACCTGAAGGCCAAATATTAATTGCATTGTAATTTCCAATCAAGTAACCATGACACCGACTGCTCTTGCCGGGCTCTATTCTGTGGTGGAGGGGGAACCTGTGTTCTCTTCACATGGCTATGCTGGAAAGTGTATGGATAAGGCAGGGGTCCTGCCTGAAGTAATCCCAGTGTATTTTTAATGTCCTTTAATTGCCATTCAGGATGTAAGTCAGACCAGACACAATTGGGTCTGGTCACAGTTTAGGACTACTGAGCCCTGTTTATATAAAGGTGAATTTAGGAAATAAATCTGAAGCTATTACTTATGTACAATTTATTTTTCTTTAACATCTATTGATTTCTAAGCAATGTGAAACTAGTTCCAGAATACTCTATGTATTATATGTCTTTATTTGGCTTTGTTTGTGACCCCTGGATAGCATTGGTAGTGAAGTGGGAGGAGCAGATGTAATTCAGAATTTGACAAGGGCCTTGCTACCATAATCAAACTGAAACCTTATCAGACTTATTTGAAGTTTTCAAGAAGTCCGATTTTCTTAAAATTTGATAATGTTAACAGATGAAAAGTATATGAAGTTTTAAGTCTGTCTTTCTATATATTTGCCATAAAATTCTGTTTTGTTTTGCATTGCTTGGGTGATGTAGTTGTGAACATTTTAAATTTACATGCAAATTTCATAGTAGTCATCTTTCCTTCGGGTCCAAGGAAAGTATGGCAGCAGGTATGCCTTCTGTCTTCTGCCTTGGAAGGATTTTGACCTGACCTGAAGATTAGAAGATTGTTGCTGTTTTGCATTTAGCTTGGGTTACCTACAGGGATAGGAAAGATGTGGATTCCTTAGAGTACTAAGAATTTTAACATTAGCATCTGACATCTTTTTACACTGAGTTATTATTGACTGTTAGTTTTGGTTACCATCATTGTTTATCTACTATAGCCTCTAGGAGGACATTGTTCCTAGGGAGATTTTAAAAACCAAACTTAGTATGAGGCCAGAATACAAATAATTTTATCATTAATTACATTTCATTTCCCCTAATTCTTCTTATGTGTGAGAGTAATACTTGTTCTTAAGTGACCAACATTTTTAATGTACTATGTGCATATATTAAAAGAACAGAAACCAGTCTTGGCAGACACTGGAATAGTTAATGGGCTTTTCCAGCCAAGATAGGTTTGTAAAACTTTGTGAAAATTAAGAAATGGGAGGAAAAGTATGTTTCTATGCACTAATGGCATATTTTATTAACCCTTTACCTTAGGCTATAACATTTTTTTTTTTTTTTTTTGCAGCATTCTTTCATTAGATAAGCAGCTGGAAGAAGGAGGCTAGTTAGTTTACTGTAAGTGTTAAATATCTGCAAACATTCAGATAGTTAAAATAATTATTTTCATATAAAATCCTGGGTAGAGATGAAGTTTTTCTAAAAATAAATGATAATTTTGAGAAAGGAATAAGAGCAGTGACATAATTCTGACTTTGAGACCTGTAATCTTTAATAGCAAACTTTTTTTTTTTTTTTGAGACAAAGTCTTGCTCTGTCGCCCACACTGGAGTTCAGTGGCGTGATCTCAGCTCATGGCAACCTCCGTCTCCTGGGTTCAAACGATTCTCCTGCCTCTTCCTCCCATGTAGCTGCCATTATAGGCATGAGCTACCACGCCCGGCTAATTTTTTGTATTTTTACTAGAGACATGGTTTCACTGTGTTGACAAGGCTGGCCTCGAACTCCTGACCTCAGGTGATCTGCCTACCTCAGCCTCCCAAAGTGTTGGGATTATAGGCGTGAGCCACGGTGCCCAGCCGCAAACTTTTAAAAACAGCATTTAGAAAGGTTTGATGATATCATATGGTCTTTAATTGGACTGAACTTTTATATTCTTATTAGTACACGTATAAAATCAACAGCTTTTCATGATTCGGCATTTACATCTTAAATCTTGCACTCTGCTCTGTTAGGAAATAGAGCAACACTGGATATTTTGAAGCCAATAGGAAAAGTCTACATTTGTTATGTAAAAGTTACCTTACGCAATATTCAAGAGCAAGTGAACAAGGGTTGGGGGGTGGGGGTGCCAGAGAGCAGAGCATGCAAGAATGAGAGTGCGATTACATTGTCCTCTTCCATTTTAGTTGGTAGTTTGTACCGAAAACTGTAAAGTCAAACTTTTTGGAATTGTAACTATCCCAAGTGGGAATGTAAACTATATTGAACAAAATTTATTTAGCCTGTTAAAAAGTCAACCTAAAACTATAGTTAATTAGTTTATATTGTTACATCACTTTTAATAGAGACTCACAATCAGTGCAGAGTAAGAGGAGCTATTATCAGGTGAGCTGACTGCTACCCATATGGGGCTTTAAGATAATGATGAGTTTAAATTTCCTCTTAGAGCTAAGTGAGAATAAAACTGGAGGCAATAAATACTCTTGGCCAAAGCCATTAAATGAAAAAGCTGGGAATTCTCCAGCTCTTGACTTAAATTGTTTGTTTATCAGCTGGCGCCTAGTCTGGAGTCAAGAGCTGGAGATTTCTATCTGTGACAGAACTTTGAAACTCTTGCAGGACACTTTCATTTCAACTTAAGGTAACTTGAGTTTATAGCTTTGGCTTTAAAGATTACTAATGATTTACTCATTTCCTTACCATTTAACCAGAGTGGACTTTTTCCCAGGAAGGGATCTGTGTTTATTTAGGGCCTTTGTCTGCGGAGGGATTAAAAGGCAGCCCACCAGCATTGTGAACTTGATGGTAATAAAAGGTCACCAAAACACACCATAAAAACATTCTTACCATGGAATTAATTATACAGTGTAATTTTACAAAGCAACTTGGTTACTCCATCTTATCCCCTCCCCCATATTTAAACATTTCAACTTTTAAAAAGTAAATCTTTGGTATAATTTTGGTTTATGAAAAAAACGTTTTTTTGTTTTATGATGTTTAAATGCTGAGGAAGTTGTCATGTGCATATGTACAGTTTAATTGCTTAAAAATCTTAAAAGTTTTTAAATAAAAATGATCATTTATTGTTAAACTATGGGATGAATAACTTGTTTGGGAGGAGGTTAGAGTAGTCAGAAGGGTTGGTTAGTATTTCGTAGAACAGCTCAGTTTCTAAAAACCTAAGTCCAGCTAAGAATTTATCTGTGCCACCAGGTGGCATTGCATCCAAACCTGCTAATGATAAAAGGAGGATTATAAAATATATTTTTTTTGTTAAAGATATAAAGATTTTGCTTTTGAAGTTAACTTAAAACTACATCTGATATCAAGGTTAAGTATCTCCAAAGAATTGAAAAGATTTCTAAACTCTGTAAATATTTGTTTTTAGGTTGTTGATATTAAAACGAAAGTAAATGAAAATTAAACATTGAGGGGATTGCTATTTTTCATTTAGTAAAATAAGCATTTAACATTTGGCTTTTTTTTTTTTTTTTTTTTTTTTTTTTGCTCGTCTAAACACTGGAGAGGGGAATCCAGCCTATAAAGATTCTCACAAATATTTCAAATCCCCGCCCCCTACCATGTGGCAAGATTCCACCCCCCTCCTTGGGTCTTGTAAAAAAAAAAAAAAAAGTGTCAGCAGGTTTTACTGTATGGGAATTTTTAAAAAGAGGGAGAGACCTCTGAAAGGTGCAAGTTGGTCCTTTTCACAAGCCTCACTATGAGATTCATTAGGAGTTCATGTTCATGTCTTAAAAGCTGTTTTTGGGAAAGTAAATTCTTGAGTTTCCTGTACTGGTTTTCAGGGAGTCTTTATAGTCTTTTGAATCAGCTCATTTTAAAACAGTGATAATGTAAAAAGCACAATAAAAAAAGGCTCATTATAAATTTTATAAAAGTGTGATTTTTTTCATTAAAATACGTATTCATGTTCTATTTTTATGAAGCCATAAATATTAGTTAATAAACTGTAGCAGAAACAATTAAATTACTTAATACAGCTATCCAGGTGCTAGGATATGTTGTCAGAATAAATAAAGTTCAGTGTATATTCTATTGATTTTTATTCTTTTAAAAAATGTATTCACCATGCAGAGAGATGTTTAATGCTTAGCTTTGATCATTTATCAAAAAGCTTAGTGCTACTCATTTTATACTCTTGCCTCTTCTCTGAGGCTTCTTAATGTGCACAACCTGTTTAAGAAATGTATATGTTTTCAAAGTAAATGTTTGACCTCCCACCTTGATGTTCCCACTTAAAAGCAAAACCCTTTTCTCCCTTATATTTTGAATAACTTGATGAGAATGTGTGTTGTACTAAAACTAAATATACGTACCCTTCAGTATTACCAAAAGAGACCTTTTGGTTTTAAAAATTAGGAAATTTCACATTTGAAAGTAATCTAGACAAAGGTACTCATGACATTTGACCCTGAAATTTTTACTTTTAAACTTGATACAACAGTCTGCTTCTTAGCTTTGTTGTATGCTAATATTTCTACTTATTTAACATCAAAAAGCTGTCGAGGTTTCTCTTTATAGATTAGGCCTGTGTTCTGGAATTGCCTCCTGCGGTCCATGAATTGCTTCTTGGCTTGTCGTGTTAGAATTTCTCACCAGGGTCTTTTGTGAGCTATGTAGCCAACATTAAAAAAAAAAAAAATCAAATTTGATAGAGCAAACTGGATTAGTAAAAATTATACTTACTATTCATAATTATAATTGAGGTTTCTTGGCTAAGCATATCAATTTTATGCAGTAAGAGTAAGCACATGCAAATCTCATGTAATGATATGCATACATATAGTTGCCCACAATGACTGTATTTTTCTACTTATTTCTATAATAAAATGATGAATTTTTTGCTGAAATTTCAGAAATCTAAAAACATTGAAAAATACTGATCATGAGAAAAACAATTCTTACTTGTTAGGGTATATGTTATTTAGTAATGAAGCATTTAGATTTTGGATTCTGTAATTTCAGTTGGAAATAGTATTGGTGTAAGTGAGTGTTGCCATGGGAACCTCCACATAGATATAAAAGGCAATACTGTCTAAGTGGAGGAGGAGGGGCGATGTACTGAAATACCAGTGGCCTAAATGATCTATTTTATGTATGTGTTGGTGTGGGGGTGAGAGCTAGGATGAAAAGGGGAGAGAAAGTACTACGGAAAGTAAATGTTACCAGTCAAAGCAATTTACTCATACTTTTGGATTCTTCTAGATGGAAGTGTTTTAAAGCTTGAAATGTGATTCTTAATTATTGGTATCATTTGCACATACTGGGGAGTCTTTGCATACCTTATTTTTAACCTACATTGGAGTATATTTAACTTACTTGGTTTTAGATAAAATTTAATTTAGTGAAATTTGAGAGTTAGGATTTCAGTCTTTGAAATGGCTTTAATTATACATGTTATTAAAGATGGTTATCATATTTAATTCTTTTTAAATATCTGAAATTTAGAAAAACTAAACTGACTAGGACACAGTTAATGTGACTTTCAAAGAAAAGCTAGCATTTTGGCTTTATAGTATTTTTAATATTAGATTTTTAGTAATTTTCTATAAATATATAGGCAAGGAAACAATGACTTACTGTATCTACATGTATAATATTTTATGGTTTAAAAAAATAATGAAAACAACAAAACCTAACATAAAATCTTTTTATATCCCTTAGGAGCACATAAAGATTATAGAGATAGAGATGATTAGAGAACAACCAATTTAACTGCATGCAAAGTAACATTTTTGTTTTTTGTATGCTTAGGTTACAAAAAAACAATGAAATTGTGCCCAACCTGAGTTAGCCTGGTAAAATGCAGCATCATCATCATGGCAGTTTTAACACTATGGATTCTGGTTGTCAGATACAAGTATAAAAAAAAAGAAGAGATATTAACCTGACAAAAACTGTTTAAACTTACCTTTTTAGTCAATCCAGAGAAAAAGCTGCCAAGGTAATAAAATATCCAGAAGTTTTTAAGTTAAAATGAGTAATTTAAATTAAAAGAGGTGAGGGGGCATGAGCAAGCAAGCGAGAAGAAAGAGGGGTGAAAACGACAGGCACTGTGCTTCCCGGGCCTGGCTGTATCTGATGTAAATTAACCAGCAGTGGGGAGTGTATTGTTTCCAACTCCACATAAACAATGCTGGGTGTCTCTTTGGGAGTGGGTGGGTGCTGGGATGGATGGGGGTTGTTGAGAAGGGAACTGGCAAGCAGAGTTTATAATCTATTAGTGGATTTTTTTGGCATGCAAAACATAGTAGGAAAGAGAGTAAAGAATGAGAAAGTATGTTTGCACCTAAAATGGATCAAGTGAAACCTTAAAATGATGTGAAATAATTCATAATTGTTAGAGAATGCTTAGTTGTCAGTAATCTTCAGGTTAAAAAAAAATTTTTTTTAAAGACTGACGCCTTATAATGTAAAACGTTCAGCAGTGAAGATGCCCAGTTTTAAGTGTACTTTTGGCATAGTCGGCTTAGCTCTAAACATGGCTTCTAAAAACTAAAAGACTAAGGAAACTTGTATTTCTTGGAAAAATAGGTAACAAGGGATGAAAAGTCAAGTTTATTTTTAAAAATAAGAGAATGAAAGTAAGAGCTACAACATCCGTGTTGCTTTTCTGTTTCCGTTTTTGCCTGCTGCTTTTTCTTCCCCGCACCTTCTTGGGGTAAAATCTGATAGTCTTAACGGAGTGGAAAGTGTGAAAATGCACACAGCCTTATCAATAAGTAGATTCAAAACATCTCTAATCACCTTAAAGTTTTATAGTGCAGAATTTTCTAGAAGTCAGCTCATTTATTAAGTACTTTTTGTGTGTCAGGTTACCTCACTGGGTTGTTTCTGTATTTTAAAACATTTCATCCTTATAGCATCCCCATGAAATGCAGATTATCCTAAATTTTTTTTTTTTTTTCCAGTGAGGAAGTTGAGTCTCAGGAAGGCACGATAGGACAATATGTAATTTTAAGAATTAGCCTGATTTAGCAAAAAGAAGATAATTTAGGTAGAGGATTTTCAATATTATGGCAGGACTAATACATTCAAGTTTGGAGTTTCTTTGGGTTGCTAGAATAACTAAAAGGCTTTGGTTTGTTTCATTTAAAAACAAAATAGAGAAAAATACTTTTTCTTGCTCTATCGATATCACACCATTCAATGACCCCAACTCCCACACACGTACCCACAATCAAAATACAGAAAGAATTGTTAGCCAGCCAAAAAAAGTTCACATAGGTAATCTAAAGTAATTTTAGTTTTGGTTTTAAGTGCTTTAATCTAGTTAACCAAAGGAACAGGAAGGGCAAACATGTATAAACAAGTGAAAACCAGAACTTTTAACCTTCTAACATAATTTCCTTCATAGGTCTTTTAGCAATTGGATTAGGAAAAAGAGCCAGAATATCTTATTTAGTCATTAATTGTAATATGAGTACACAGGACAGCTTTACATATTTTACCCTTTACCTTATATTTTTAAATTTTTATTTTGCAACATTACCCAGTTAAATGCTCTTTTGTAACTTTTTAAATACCCAAAATTGACCTTTACAAAATATCAATGAGAATTTCAGTATTCAACATTAATCACTGATAAGCTTTTTTTAAGTACGTTTATAGTATAGGTATTTAACGTTAATACATGATTAACAGTGTATCAAGCTTATTGCACGATCATAATAAAATACACCATTCAGTGCTAAGTAGACATTGCAATTATCATTTGGTGTTATACTGAAAGACTTATATTGGTAACTGATGATTTTCATCTTGTTAGTATTTTTAATCCCTCTCAACATATGTAATCTTTCAGTAGTTTCATCAAAAGAAATCTGTTCCAACAACTTTAAACAGAGGACCTTCAAGAGTGTGAGATGTGTGTGTTTTAATAGTTTTATCTTGAAGAGAACTCAGTGAAAGATACTTTCTAGAGTATGTTAGAAAGACCCAACCAACCAGCCCATACTATCATCATGACTTAACTTTTGGAGTTTTATACATAGGTTTCATTGAAGGCTGTAAGAAAATCTGATGTTTATAACATTTTCCTTTGCCAGTATTTGTCTGAATTTTGCAAAGATCAAGTATCCAAAGTACGAAATGCTAATGTATTTTCGGAAAACAAACCAAAATCCACTTGCCCAGTATATTTTACATATTTTAAGAATGAGAATTCAATAGTCTAATAAGTCTGGCTTCATAACTCATAGATTTCTTGCACCAAATAAGATTGTCAGCAGTTTGGAAAAAAGAGTAAAGAAGAGGCTCTTCTTCTTACATTGGTGTGTTCAAAAGTAAAATATAAACCAGTATTTTTGTTACTATAGCTTGGAGCACTAAAGAAGAGCCAGCTATCAGTTTCCAGATTGTTTTAGAAGTAGTGTATGAAGACCTTTTCATTTCAACTTGTTCTTATTCTAAAGATTCCTGGCTCGTTATATACTAAATTGTTTCTAGAAATGCTTACTAGATAGGTTGCTATGAAAGGAAAGGTTTAGAAAAGGGTGAGTAGAGAAAATTACTTTTGAAAATATATTCTGACCCTGACCCTCAGTGGGATAAAGTTCCAAGGGAATAAAGATTATTGCTAGCCAGAAAATTGCCCAACTAGGTAGTGATGAAAACTGGAGTTTAGCCAACTCTTATTTTTGTGTGATTCTACTCACTCTTTTCCTGTAGTTGGTTGGGTTGGCAAAGACGTTTAGTGGGTTGTTTGATTATGGCAGGACCAAGGTCAAGTTTAGCTTTGCCTGACTTCAGTGTTATCTTTTCAAACCAAAATGCCTTATAATAATGAGATTCTTCATTGGAAAAAAAAATGAACAATTCTTTATCTTTATGCATGTTTTAAGTGATGTGTTTTTTGAAGATAGAGGCTGTAAGTTTAAAAGGGTGGATTGTTATATTCTAGGAAGTATGCTAAGTGAACATGACAGTGTTTTCATAAAGGAGAGATGATATGGGAAAACCATAGCAATGAAGGTGAAGAAAAATAAGGAACGTGAAAGAAGACCCTTTCTATTTTTGTTGTTTAAGGGAGAGAACTCCCTGACTCTGTCAAAACATTTTAGCATCTAAGAAATAAGAAGTGACTTATCTCTGTTATTTCTTCCATATCCTATAGTAACTTAAACTTTGATTTTTTTTCCCATTGGCGACAAAAATGTGATATAGCTTCCTTTTATTTATGTCTGAGTTTTGAATTTTTTATTTGATTATAAGACAATGTATACAATTATAAAGGACCAACAAACATTTACTTATAATTTTCCATGCAAACCTTTTTTGAAGAAAAAAACTTTCCTTAAAAAAAAAAAACAAAACACTGAATCTTTTAAACAATTGGTATTTGGTTTTATTTGTATTATTTTACTTTCTCTTGTTCAGTTTTAATCAATTTTTAAAACTAATTAAAAATTGAAATACAAAGGATTTAAAACAAAGTTTGGGAAGGGAAATTGATCTAATTGACTCTGCTGTTTTTCTGCGTTTTCTATAGAAATTCCTTTAAAAAATGTTCTTTCATTTTAATCCTTCTTTAAGTTCAACCTAAGGAACACATTTGATAAACTTTTTTATTTGGATCCAAAATAGCAACTCTGATGGACTAATTGGTACATACCTCATATGTGAACACATCTTTGATACGATGTTTGCTTTCTGAAGGGCTGCTTAATTATTCCCTCCCCGTAATGAACTAAAATTGTTGAATGGGATCAATCACATATCATTGTAAGGTGTTCTGCATTTGACATAGATGATTATGCTACTGTATGTCGAGTTTGAATTGTACTCACTTTATGCCTCTTGGTGGTCATACTTTTTCTTTTCTTTTCAGTGCACACTCAGTACATAAAGCTTGTGTGGGAAAGAAGTCCTTGTTTCCTGTCTTTGTTGGTATTTGTAGGTTCCTAATCTTCCAAGAGTCTTGGGATGTAGATCTGTACATCATGACTAGGGTTGGGTAGTTTTTATGGTGAGGAAGAGGGGAAAAGATAGTATTGAAGCAATTCCTGTCTAGGTCTGCAAAGTGCAGATTGCATTTCTCTTGCAGTGGTGTTAGGTATATGGCCTTTTTTTGGGAAAGTGCTATTAAGTGTTTGGAGACCTTTATCTTTCTCTGTTTTGTTGTAGCAGATGGAGTTGTCCTGTGGTGTTTTTGCTAGGTATGATAAATGTTGTACTAAAACTGCTTGGTGGAAGTTTGATCTGGAAAGATTACTGTTCCTTTCAGTTTCCTGAAGAAAATGGAATCATAGTATTCAAACCATTGAGCAAACAAGTCCATGAGCCAGACCAGCAATAATAATGTGTACTTCTAATTGATGCTTGTGATTCTTTTTCTTTCTTTAAAACAAAAGGTTTAGGAATAAAAACCAGGAATGATTGTTAGTTTTGTCTGAAATAAAACAAATGGTAGAAATAGTCAAACCTTTTTCTTCAGAGCTTCTAGAAAGAAATATCTAGATAATGAAGGATTGTCCTTATTTTATAAAAGAAAAATAAAAGCAAAGAAGTTACTTGGTTCTTTCACATTCCAGAAATAAAACATTCAATTCTCCCATTCATGTAGCATAGCAGTCTTTAGTTTTATTCTGATTAGTTTGACTAATAGTATTTTTAGATAATTGTGTACTTCTAATAGCTTTTATGCAATCTGTAATTTATCTACACTTGTGTTGAAAGCTGTTAGCCACCACTTACCTATTGGATGGAAATAAATTTTTGATTAAATTCTCCCAACAAATAAACTTGTTACTAAAAACAAGTAGGAGGTTCTAATCAAATTGCTTGGCATTTAAAGACAGAGTTTCTTTCTTCTTTCTTGGGTGATTCCCACTGCAGATATGCTCTGACACAATTGGGAGTAAATTTATAGCCTGAACTGAGTCTGTGGGGTGATTTGCAAACTTTTATTATCCTCCATCTCAGCTATTTGCCGTTAATATTTTCTTACACTAATATAGGTAATTAGAAATTGATGTTGGATCTGAAACTCCCTCTTTGAATTCCTTTATATTTTATTCTCTATCTTGTATGTATTATTTCCTTCAATAGTTAGGAGCAAAATAAGATAGCAGCAGCATCCGCAGTCTTAAGCCCCTCTTTTTATTGGTGTCGGGGGAAAGTGATGAACTATGATCAAAACAGTAAGTGGTCTCAGTGGTATCTGGAGTCCACTCATGTCTTTGACTGTGATTACGGCATCTGAGATACAGGATGCAAAGGAGTCTGGTTAGGGGGATTCTGGTAGTGCCTCTTAGAGTGGTGTTGCCTCTGTACCCAGCATACTATTCTAAGCCTGAGAATACAGGATTATTGACTCAGAGCATCTTGGTTTTTTTTTTGTTTTGTTTTAACTGAGGCTATGGGAAGCTCGGAGCTACATTTTGGTACCCCATAATAATCATCGTTTTTCCCCTGGCCTTCCCTTTTTCTGTGTGGTTTCTATTTTCACTTGTGTCTTTAGCTTAAAAAATATTTATTTAGTCCCTGCTATCTGCTAGGCACTGAGAATACAATGGTATACATGAGAGACCTGCTTTCCTTCCTCTTAGTACTTATGGTCCATATGTTTGTGTCATCTTACACATTATCTCAAAATCCTTTTTGGAAGTAAATATATGAATTATAGGGCCATCAGGTTTTTGTGCTGCTCTGTCTCTTTTTAAAATCTTTCTCTATGTACTTTTATTCCTGCCTTAGTTTTTATTTTCTTTGCTTATTTTTTCTAATTTTTAAATAAAATTAAGACTCCCTACCTCTACTTTTCTCTTAACTCTTGCCTTAATATTTAAAAAAAGTTTTTATTGCATATATATGCATATACGCACTTCCTTAAAAAACAAAAATGGGATTTTTTTTGCAAATTGCTTTTTAAAAATTTCATATATCTTTTCATATATACAGCTTGAGCATCTGAAATCTGAAATGCTCCAAATCTGAAACTTTTTGAGCACTGACATGATGCTCAAAGGAAATGCTCACTGGAGCATTTCAGATTTTGGATTTTTGGATTTGGGATGCTCAGCCAGTAAGTACAATGCAGATACTCCAACATCTGAAAAAATCTGGAATCCAAAACACTTCTGGTCCCAGGCATTTTAGATAAGGGACATTCAGCCTGTAATAAATTTACTTTATACTTTCAAGTTACTACAAAATATTTTATATTGTAGACAGCCTTCTGCTATTACAGAGGCTACTCTGAATATTCTTGAGCAGAGATATTTTCATGTAAATGCAAATTTATCAGTAGGAGAAATTTTAAGGAATGGTATTTCTAGGTCAAAGAGTATGTGCATTTTAAATTTTGGTAGATGTTGCCAGTCTTTTCATCAAAGTTTTTACTTCTACCAACAATGTAGGAGAATTTTGTGGTCTGAATGTATCCCCCAGAATTCGTGTGTTAGAAACGTAATTCCCAATGCAACAGTGTTGGGGACTTTTGGGAACTGTTCAGATCATGAGGGCTCTGCCCTTGTGAATGGATTAATAATGTTAGAAAAGGGCATGGTGGAGGGAGTTTGGTCCTTTGGTCCTTTTTTGCCTTTCTGCCTTCTGCCCTGTGAGGACACAGCATTCCTCCCCTCCAGAGGACACAGCATTCAAGGTAACTTCTTGGAAGCAGAGCTGGAACCCTCACCAGACAACAGACCTGCTGGCATCTTGACTTGGACTTCTTAGTCTCAGAAATGTGTGAGAAATACTTTTCTGTTCTTTATAAATTACCCAGTGTCAGGTATTTTGTTGTAGGATCACAAAAGGAAAAAGAGTATTTATTCATACGTTTGCAACAGTCTGGTTGGGGGAACTGATACATTATCTTTACATTTCTTTTCTTCTAGTCTAATAAGAAGTAAAAAATAGTATAGTGTGGTTTTGATTTTCTTTTCTTTTTTTCCTCCAAATTATGATCTTGTTTGAGCATTTTAGGAACACTTATTGGCCATTTATTTGCCTTTTTAAAAAGTGATTGCGAATTCGTGTCCTTTATGCATGATTTTATTAGATTTATTCATTCAGCAGCTATTTCTTGATTATGGTGTGCCAGGCACTGTGCTAGGCATTGATCTTTTCTAATGGGTATGTATGAGTATCAAATGCTCATTCATTTATTCAATAAATATTTATTATCTGTCATATACCAAGTACTAGTCTAGGCCTGGGAATATAGCTGTTCTCACACACACACACACACACACACACACACACACACACACACTCCTGCCCTTATGGAAATTACATTTTTTTTTTTAATTAAAAAAAAAATTTTTTTTTGAGACAGAGTCTCTTTCGCCTAGGCTGGAGTACAGTGTTGCCATCTAGGCTAACTGCAACCTCTGCCTCCCAGGTTCAAGTGATTCTCATGCCTCAGCCTCCCGAGTAGCTGGGATTACAGGCACGTACCACGACGCCTGGCTAATTTTTGTGTTTTTCATAGAGACCGGGTTTTGCCATGTTGGCCAGGCTGATCTCGATCTCCTGACCTCCAGAAATCTGCCCACCTCAGCCTCCCAAAGTGCTGGGATTATAGGTATGAGCCACTGCGCCTGGCTGGAAATTACGTTTTAATGAGTATGAATATGTGTGGGAAGATAAAAATGTTGCAAATATTTTCTGCCAGTTTGTCCTTTCTTTATTCAGTTTATGGTAATTTTTAAAATATGGAAGCTTGGAATTATTGTACAGTTGAGTGTATCAGTCTTCTCCTTTATGGCTTCTGAGTTTGATGTCCTATCCAGAAAAGGTTTATTGTCACTAAATTTGTAAAATTAAAAAGAAATTTATGTATATCTTCTTTTAGTTATTTTATGATTTCATTTTTAGAAACTTAAATTTTTGATTCATTTGCAGTTTATTTTAGTTGAAGGGGTGAGGGTAGAAATCTAGATTACTTTTTCTCTTAAAAATTTCTTGAATGAAAATCTTTTTTTCCTTCATTTCAAATGCCCCATTAATTTCATACACTCAGTTCCAATATGTATTTGGGTCTTTTTCTGAGCTCTCTGTTGATATCTCATTGTTGAGTGTTTCCTGAGTAGGACAACTTTCCATTGCTTTATTTTACTGTCTGGAAGGGTAGTCGTCTTTCATTGCTCTTTTTCCCTGCTCAGAATTTTTCAGACTACTTCTGCTTGTTTATTGTTCCAAAGAGACATGAAAATCATTTTATCATGTTCCTCCCAAAACATACTGTTAATATTTTCGTTGGGATTGCACTGAATTTATGGATTAATTTATGGAAAATTTACATAGCTAAATCTTTCTATTTAAGAATAAGATATACTCATTGATTTCTTTTTGTGTGTCTCTTACTAGGACTTTTAGGTCTTCTTTAGGCTGGGCGCAGTGGCTCACGCCTTATAATCCCAGCACTTTGGGAGGCCAAGGCGGGTGGATCACCTGAGGTCAGAAGTTCGAGACCAGCGTGACCAATGTGGTGAAACCTTGTCTCTACTAAAAATACAAAATTAGCCAGGTGTGGTGGCTCATGTCTGTAATCCCAGCTATTCGGGAGGCTGAGGCAGGAGAATCAGTTGAACTCGGGAGTTGGAGGTTGCAGTAAGCTAAGATTGTGCCATTGCACTCCAGCTGGGGCAACGAGTGAAACTCCGTTTCAGAAACAAAAAACAAAAAACGTCTTTATGTAACAACCTAAACATTTCTTCAACAGCTTATTCCCAAGTCTTTTTACCTTTATTGTTACTGGTATTATTTTATTTATTTGTTTATTTTTTTGAGATGGAGTCTCGCTCTGTCACCCAGGCTGGAGTGCAGCGGCGCGATCTCAGCTCACTGAAAGCTCCACCTCTGGGTTCACACCATTCTCCTGCCTCTGTTAGTGGTATTGCAAACTGACTCCTCTTTAAAAAAAAAAAAATTTCCATTGATATTTATACATATGAGAGGTATTGATTTCTATATATTAATTTGAACCCTACTTCCTTTTTGAATTCTCTTATTCTACTAGTTTTTCAGTGGTTCTCTGATTTTCTAGGTCTAAAAATGATCATTTTGCGCCTTTTTTTCCTAAATCATATTGCCTCTTTTTGTTTTTTCTTTCTTTCTTAACTGGTTATTAAACATTTGGTTAATACTTCCAGAATAATATTGAATAATAGTAGTGATAACAGGTGTTCTCGTCATGTTCCTGACATTAATGAAAATGCTTTCATTGAGTTAATTTTGAACACAGTGGTAGCTTTGGTTTGAAGGAGATTTTTGAAAAATTATGTTGAAGAAATATCTTTTTTTAAATGTATGTTTGCATTATTAATTTCCTCAACCAATATATAATGTTTCTAGTATGAGTCAGTCACTGCATTGGCCCTGGAAAGTGAGCAATCAGAATAGGCACAATCCCTGCCCTTGGAACTTACAGTCTGTTTGGGAGAACTGATACCAATTGATTATAGATTTGCCAAAATGCTTGGGACCTGAAGTGTTTTGGATTTTGAAGTATTTGCAGAATACATATCTGGATGAGCATCCCTAATTTGAAAATCCAAAATGCTTTAAAATCTAAAGCTTTTTGAGGGCTGACATGATATTCAGAGGAAGTGCTCATTGGAGCATTTCAGATTTCAGATTTTTGGACTGGGATCCTCTCAACCTGTATTAATCATATAATCATAAAAACTGTACCATATTTTGCCCTGTGCTACAGCAGGGTTACATTGAACCATAGGAGTATTTACCTAAGGTGGATTTTCTTGGAGGTCAGGAAAGTCTTGCTGGAAAAAGTAACCATTGATTGTGACCTTAAAGGAGAGTTTGAGTTAACTAGACACAGAGGAAGAGCATGCCGAGCACCTGGTGGCACATTTTAAATAGGGAAGTATGGTGTTGGGTGAGGCTGAAGAGAGAGGTTGGGCTGGACTATCAAGACCTTTTTCACCACGTTTTACTAATTTTGTTCATATGCTAAGAACAGTGGGAAGCCATTCAAAGTTTTAAGTAAGGAGACAGCATAATCAGATTAGGATTTCTAAAAGATTATGGTAGCTATAGTGTGGAAAACATGTTAGAGACAGGGTGTGAGTAAAAGCTGGGAGACAATTGGGAGTCAGTTGTAGTAGTCCAGGCACGCAGGGATGGTAGCCTGAGCTACAGATATAGAGATAGAGAAAAGTTGTCAGTTTTTTTTGTTTGTTTGTTTTCTTAAAAGTATCTTAAGTTTAGGCTTTACAAGAAGTCAGCCTATAACATTCACCAAGAATAACTCATAGGATGAATGGGGCCGGGTGAAGGTGTGGCTTTTGGGATAAAAAATAACCAAGTTGGTCTGAGTACTTTTTGTTTTATTTTTATTCTCATCCTGCTCTTTTTTCTCATCTTTCCTATTTTGGTTTCTGACCTAAAAATTCAGTCTCTTTTCTTCAGATAGTCTCTTCGTTATCTTAAACATCCTTTCATCCAGCAAACATTTGAGTACCTCTTGTATCATGCATTCTGCTGAGTGCTGAGGAAGAAGATAAATGGATGCTGAGGGACCTCAAGATCATCATAATGTATTAGGTGAGACAGATGCATATTCATAAAAAACACATTGCACTAAATGTAACCCACAAAATGAAGCTGTTGATACATTTGAGGCATCATTTGGAAGCCTTTCTGGAATAGGTGAGGTTCAAATTACATTTTAGAAGATTAATAGAGATTTTCCAAGTGAGGAAGGGGAAGGCTGTTTTCAGGCAAAGGGAATATAGCATTTACAAAGACACAGAAGCGTGAAATAATACAATGTTTTTGCTGAAATTTGGAAGTTTGAAATTTCTGGATTTTGGCATTTCTGGTTGTAAATGGAGAGGGAAGTGGGAAGAGATGAGATTGGCTTGATTGACAAGACACTCACATGAAGGTTCTTCTAGAATCGCTGTATTCAGAAAAGCATTTACATTGGGGGATATAAAAGGCTAGCATGAAAAATTAACATAGCAATGTATTTAGATTTTAGAAGCCCACAGCTCCATTTAAAAAATGCCCTTTTTACCTAGGTTAACAAGTAAATTGTTAAACTCAGTTTCAAGGGGACGATTTAGTTGTACTTTTTAGAAAATACTGTCTTGATAAATGCCTTACATTGTATGTATATGTAAATGCTTGCAGATGAAACAAAATAATGAAAGTTAAACAAAATCATGAAATTCCCATGCTCTTCACTGAAAGCAGTCAGAACTTGTGGTGGGTTAGGTGATAATCTTAAGTGAGCTGAAAGGGCTCAGGTCCTCACCAAACTTAAAATTTACTTCTAAGGAGAGACTTGGAGAGTCTCTGAGATTCGTAGAGAATTTTTTAAATGATGTTTTGATCGTACCCATTTAACTAACTGAATTTATATAGTGCCTCGATTTAGGAAAACTGAAAGCTAAACTTCAAATTAAAAAAACTTAGATGAGACCAGTTGATACCAAAATATGATGGTATCAGTTAAGTTCCATATAAAAGGAAAAATTGACTTTTCTCTTGCAGTGTTAGTATTTTTCCTGAGCTCCTGTCTCCTCCCTTTAAGCATTTTTCTGTTATTTGAGGGAGATATTCAAGGATTGAAGCTAACAGAGTCCCTCACTGAAAGGCTGGAAATATAATTTCACTTAACCATACCTGGTAGCATCTTCTTAAATGGTATAAGAAAGTGCTTTTCTAATTCAAATGATTCAAATAATAATAATTGCTAATATTATGACCAAACTTTGAAGAAAGTGATAGTTGTATTTTATAGAATTAAGTGAGATCCTTATCAGGGACTATGAAAGGATTAACAGATACCTTCAGAATGCTTTACACCTGAGGTGTATGTAGATCGCTGTAGAGCTCTAAAGGGATTAGATGGGTGGTGGTTAAGTAATAGCAGATGTCCCTTTTAAAATCTGCAAACCAGAGGTCTATTAAGTACAGTGCTTAATTTTTGCTGACTTGGTTCCATGAGAAACCTTGATGTTTGTAAGTGCTTCTGAAAGTATCAAGAAGAAACTATTCAGATGATTTGGAAATTTGGGGCCTACTCTTTTTGCTTTGTAAAATGGACAGTTTTGGATAAGCAGGAAATTCTGACTGATGGGCAGCAGAACAATTAATTACAGTATAGAAGTGCATTAGGTATAGTCAAGAGAGCACTTACATGAGAAATCTGAAGATAGATCTGAGTTCTGTTACTTCCTCTATCTGTTGTGTGACTTTGGGCAAATTAACTTTTCTGAGCCTCAGCTTTTCTGGGTGTAAATAAAAGTGATGGGACTGTTGGTGCTGAGTCTAAATGCATTGCTTATTTTGAGACTTAAATAAAATGATGTACCATTGAATCTCTTGGAGTGGGCATATTCCTTTCTCTAATGCCATTTTTAGGGCCTGTGCTTTTTGTGAACATCAAATGAGATTTTGATGTTTTCTTTTTTTCTCACCAAAATCCTAACCTCAGGGATGACTTTATCAGAATGTTCTAATGTAATCATTGTGGAAAGATACAGATTAGTACTTAATTGAGAATGTGATAACCCAAATCAGAACTCTTACTCTGGTTCACAAAATAGGACTTCTGGAACTTTGAGAAGAGGCAGTTTGGTGTGATGGGAACGATCACGGGATTTGGATTCAGGACTCCAATGTAGGTCACTTACTAGTTGTAAACTTGGGTATGTGTGAACCACATATTCAAAAGTGAACCACAGAGTCTTTGCCACAGAAAAGGTTGCTCAGAGAACACAACTGTCTTCATTTTATATACAGAGAAGTATTTCCCCAGATTGCCTTTTTACTGATTGTCTTACAATCAAGTGTTTGATTTCAGTTTTCCTTTTAGTTTCTACCATACATTTGAAGACAATGGAGTTAGAATCACTTTCTCTGATGCATACTAGGCATATGTCCTAGTTATTTAATATCTCTGTGCCTTACTTTCTACATCTGTAAAATAGACATTATTATATAATACATACCTCAAGGGTTGATTTCTCAAGGGTCTAGAAAAGTACCTGATCCACAGTATGTGCTGAATAGTGTTAATTACTCCCATTGTTATTAAAATCCCTGTTGGAATTATTAAGGGGAAAACACGAATTTCTCATTTAGTCAATAAGAATTTGAGAGCTAGCAGCATAGTTTAAGGATAAATTCTAGTTACTGCTTTTCTACTTGTGTATAAAGATTTGAAGGAAAATATATTATTCACTATAAAAATTTAAAAAATTAGGTTTTTCCTAAATCAAATATAAGCATTTTAGTGATTTTTAAAAATGTAATAGAAGCATACTTACCCTTTTTTGTTAATCTGAATTTATAAGTGGAAATATAACATGTTGATAAAACCATTTTGTTACATAAAAATACACATTTTCAATATACTTGTATTACCTAATAATGCCATTCCCACATTTTAAAAGTCATTCCTGTGGGATAGCTATATGTCCCTGCAAATGCAGATAGTTCCTAATTTTCATACATATTATTCACATACTTGAGTGAAATAGTTTGCTTTCAGTTTTAACTAGTATAATTTAAAATAACTTTGGTCGGGTCTCTCAAAATGTAAGAGATACTGATTTTAAAAAATGATTACAAATGAGGCATTTGAAAAGCAGTTCCTAAACAATTGGATTTTAGGGGTTTAAGGCCAAGCATATAGGCACTCTACTTTTTCATTTCTGATCAAGAACAGAGTTCAAAAGTAAAAATAATTAGAGAATATAACACTTTATGCTTTTAGAGTACTGATTGCTCAGATGGAATTGAGAAAATTTTAATAATTTCTAGAAGCAAAATTATAGAGTTACTAAAATCATCTTAGCAGAAAATAAGATGGCTTCATGATCTATTTTAAAATACTCTTATACTGGGCCAGGTGTGGTGGCTTATTCCTGTAATCCTAGCACTTTTGGAGGCCGAGGCAGGAGGATCACTTGAGGTCAGGAATTAGACACCAGCATGGGCAACATAGCAAGACCTTGCCTCTACAAAAAAATTTTAAAAACTTAGCTGGGTGTGGTGGCATGCACTTGTAGTCTAGCTACTTGGGAGGCTGAGGCAGGAGGATCACTTGAGCCCAGGAGTTAGAGGCTACAGTGAGCTATGATCATACCACTGCATTCCATCCTGGGTGACAGAGTGAGACCCTATCTCTTAAACAAAAGAAAATAAAAAAATAAACACTGTTTACCAAAACTTCTTGCTTGTATTTATCCTGGATCTCCTTTCCTTACACATTTTCCAAGTTCACTTAGAAAATAAAGCAAACCAAAAAAACCAACAACCCTCCATTGTCCATAAGCTTTAAACTTGAAACACGGTTGCATTTGACTTTGACTTGTGCCTGGCCAGCAGTCTTTTCATTTTTTTAGTTTTGTAATCAACAGTTAATTGTTATTTTCAGAGTAAAGATCCTAAAGATTTGTGCATTAGAAACATTCCTTGGGGACTGATGTCCAAATATCACTCTCTCTGTAATACCTATTTTAGCTAAATTTCTGTTGGTATTTCGTATCATTGCATGATTCATAAACAGACATTACTTATTCCCTTTCTCTTCTAAACTGCTGTACTCACTCATGTTTGGAAACTGCTATTTTGAAAGTGTAACTACTGATGGACTCTTTTTCTCTTAACCTCTTCAGTTTAAAATGTCTCATTTTGTGATGACGTTGCTTGGGTGAGACTCTTGGAATTACAGCTGTACCTTGGAATCTTTTCTCAGTTGTCTTGAATGGATTAGAAATGGTTAAATGCCTTCAAATACTTATCTCAACCTTCAAATCACTGCTGGTTTAAAATGAATTATTGAAAAAGAACAAAACCTCCTAATTGTAGCTGTAAGGCTAGAGGGTATAGGCAGTGGGGAGAGGGGGAGTGCACGTGTTTGGGAGTGGCATGGCTAGGGCTAGGGGTGCAGGGGAGGGGAGAATGTAGACAAGGCAGTGAGCCATCAACATGAACTTTACCTGATGAAATGTCTTGTCACTTCTTTCCTTTTTATTTAAAAGTAGGTATTAGTAAATGCTACTACAGCATTTTCTCCTAATAATTCTTTTTTTTTTTTTTTTTTGTCTAATATAACTTGTTATACCAGATTTTCCTTTCGGTCATTAAGATTTAAATTTCATATTTCTGGTAGTAAAATCATCTCTGTCAAGTGTAGGGAATCTGCAGCTTTAACACCACTTCATGTCTGATTAGAAGGTTTTCTTTTTGCAATTAATTTTCCTCTCAGCTCTTTGTGGAGAACAGTAGCCCACTGTAGAGAGGTTAGAATACCGTGGACTTTGGCTGTTCAGCTTTAATGATACAAGGAGGTAGCAAAGCAAGAATAAATGAGGTACTTTTTGGTGAACAAAAAATGTGAACTGTCAGTGTGAGATCGGTTCTAGGAGCAGTTAGCCAGCAGTAATAGGGCACACTTGAGTAATTGAATTTGCATAACAAGGCTTGCTGAAGAGATCTGACAGGCATAGAGATTTGTCTAGCTAGAGCGCTCCAGATGGACGTGACCATGCAGCAGCTGGGTGGCACGTTGCTCAGCGTGGACAGCACCGCCCAGACTGGCAGCTGGACCCTGGCGACTGCAGGGCTGTGGCAGGCCAGCTGGTGGCTTCTGACAGCCAGTGGCCCTGTTAAAGAGCCTTTTTATAATGGCCTGTCAGAGTACTGTACCTGCAGGGACTGGCAGGAGAATGTCACAAGTCACCAGTGAGGGTGGTTAAGCTGAATAAATCTGTCCCAGGAAAGTAGAGATGGTCACTGTTGCAACCACAAAGCTAACACCTCATAGGGTGATTTCCCTCCTTTTCTAAGAGTGCAGGCCTCTTTTCTTTTTGTCTCCTCCTCCTCTTCTTCCTCCTCCTCCTCCTCCTCCTCCTCTCTCTTCCCTCCCCTTTCCTCCCCTCCCCTTCCCCCCCTTTCCTCCCCTCCCCTTCCCCTTTCCTTCCCCTTTTCCTTCCGTTTCCTTCCCTTCCCCTTCCCCTTCCCCTCCCTTTCCTTCCCTTCCCCTTCCCTTTCCCCTTCCCCTTCCCTTCCCCTTCCTTCCCTCCCTCTCTCCTCCTCCTCCTCCTTTCTCTTTTTCTTTCTTTCTTTTTCTTTTTTCTTTCTCCCTCCCTCCCTCCCTCCCTCCCTCCCTCCCTCCCTCCCTCCCTCCCTCCCTCCCTCCCTCCCTCCCTCCCTCCCTTCCTTCCTTCCTTCCTTCCTTCCTTCCTTCCTTCCTTCCTTCCTTCCTTCCTTCCTTCCTTCCTTTATACTGCAGTCACTCTGGATTATTGTAATATTCTTAAAACCTTGAAACCTAGTTGCCAAACTTCCTGAGAGCTTGTATAGACGATCAGTTGAAATGGAAAAAGAACGTTCCTTTTTGTGTTTTCCTTCTGTTTTTGCATATTCGCAACAAGGGCATATTTGTTTTTTTTAGAAATTGGTGATAATCTAATTTATATTAAATGTGTTGTTCATAGGGAAAAAAACATGTTTAAAGAATAAATTGCAGAGAAAAATGAGTGAACTGATGTGAAGTCAGTTTAAGTCACCTCCCCCTTTACGTCCAGGTGGACTGAATTTATGTGGAGGAATTACATAACCCCGTATCTTCTTAGATTAGAATAGAATAGCATGAAAGAAGGCCAGCTCTCTACCTGCTATTAATAAAGTTTACATCTGTGTTATTAAATTGAGAATTTTGTCATCTTATAACATTTTCTCCAAAAAAATAAAAAAAATAATAAATCATGTACCTAGAAAATACAACCATTTTTAAGGGCAGGAAAACTCTAGATTCATTTTTCACTAAAACAGAAAACTTAAATGTTACAAGCCTGAAAAGCCCGAAACTCACTCACTTTTAGGACAACCAAAATCTAGTGAAAACAATTTATATACTTCCTTTGAGTGTGTGTCATTGACATTTGATCTGTTTCTCTTTGAATTGTCTTACAAATGCTTTTTACTTTTTCATTCTTTTCCTAATTATTTTTCATATCATCCCAGTGAATTAGACAGGGTAAATAATATCTTCATTTTGATGGGATGAAATGTGAGCCACAAAGATGGCAAATATATGTAGTGTCTCCTGGCTAATCTGGGGCCACCCAGTCTTTCTGGCAGTCAGGATGGTTCTGAAAAGTTGTTATGTTTAACCTTCAGATTGGCAGAGATACAAAAGTCTAGTCTTAGCATAGATAGGGAAGGATGTGTAGCTTCATAGACTGCTTTGGTGATGTAAGTTATTTGAACCAACTCAGAGAACAGTTTGGTAGTATGCATCAAAAACTTAACTTTTATGCATACACACGTGTGTGCATATACATATATACACATGTGTATATATGCACGTATGTGCACATGCATATACGTACATGCACACATACACACGTTTTATACATGTGTGTATTTATACACATATACATATATAATATATAAAAAACACCTGTATGTATGTGTAAAAGCTATATATAGATCTATAAATTTACCTAGTAATTTATATATGTCTATTTTTACAATATAATTTACCTAGTAATTCCACTTCTAAGAATTTATCCCCCCAAATTAAGAATACTTGTAAAGATTTAACTGAAGTTAAATCTTTAAATCTTTCTTTAACTTTAGTTAAAGGTTTAACTAAAGTATAAGAATGTACTTTTAGCATTGTTAAGAACATTGGTTCTCAATGTGCCCTCCATGGATCCCCCAGGAGGCCATAAAGTGAAAATTATTTTTCTAATAATAGAGTATACTCATGGTGCAAAAGGAATGGTGAGTAAAACTGCTGCCCTTAGCAAGAGTCAAGACAATGATATTGTATTCTTAACAGCTACACATAATGCAGTTCCACTTAATGTTCCTTGATGAAGGATTAAAAATTATTAATTTTATTAAATCTTGATGTTGAGTACATGTCTTTTGTATATTTTATTTGACATAATGGAAAATATGCCCCAAATGATCCTGCTAGTGTTGGTATTGGGGTTGTCTTGAGAAGTATTTAGGTGATTGAGTTGCCAGCTAAACTATCTGCATTTTTGTGGAACACCATTTTTATTTCAAAGAAGAACAAGACATTTTATAGAAAGAAAAAAGTGAGTCTTACTTCAAGGAAAGCATATGAGGGTATTTGTAGCTAATGATAAAACTGGATCTTTAAAGTAAAAATTAGAATTTTGGAAAACTTGTATCTGACCATATGAACTTAATAACTTTCTAATCCTTAAAGACTTTTGTGAAAAGATTGTTGGTGCAGTTGAAGAATGTGTTTCTGCTATTGTATACTGGGAATTTGGAATATCTGCATAACTAACTGAACCAGTATTTTCCAAGTGACCATTGTATGATGTTACAAAATTATGCCTAGATAAAAGATGAAGACAAAGTACAAAATAGAGGGATAGATTTTAATGTAACATAGTATAAAAAGTTCTTTCCACATTGCAACAAGCCTTTAAGAAACCACCATTTGTCAAGTTTGGGTTTAATATAAAAGAAGGATATCCACAATTATCTGAAAAAGTTATTAAAATTCTCTCCTACTTTTTAAAACTGCATTATCTATATGAGGTCAGCTTTTCTTTATGTATTTCAACCAAAACAACATATATCTGCTTCTGCATTTAATCTACTATGAAAATCCCAGCTGTCTTCTATTAAGTCAGAACTAAAGAGATTTGAAAAATTGTAAAACAATGCTACTCTTCTCACTAAAGTTTTTTGCTTGTTATTTTCCCCAAAATATGTTAATATGTAGTAGGTTTATGATTGTTTTTAAGTCAATTGAGAAATGTTTTTAAAATTTGTTTTGATTTCTAATATAGTAAATACCAATAGATGCAATTCATATAAACAAAAGCTTTTGTGTCCCCCAAAATATTTAAAGAGTATAAAGAGATCCTAAGACCAAAAAGTTTAAGAATCACTGGTTTAAAATGATAAGGACTTGGAAATAACCCAAGTGTCCAATAAGGGAGAAACGATTAAATTACATATTATGAATCAGTGATGTAGATAAACATTTGACATGAAAATATTTTACAGTATTTTGTTAGTAGCAAAAGCAGGTTATGAAACAATACATGATTTAATGTCACAAAAAGTTAATATATAATATACTTAATATTGTATTCTATAATACTTAGGTATTAGGCAGCTTTCTCTTGAAAAGGAAGGTAGAAAAAGTTTTTTTGAAGTTGTCATAAGAGTATTAGACTGATTCGTGAGATACTGTTTCCTTCTGGCTTTTGATGAAGGTATTTGCTCTTTACTAGTTTTGTAACATTGGCCAAGCCTGAATTTTGTTCTCCTCACTTTAAAAATCAGATCAAGCTTGTTAACAGAGTAAGCTGTTCAATGTATTTTACTTCCCTCTAACATCTCCCTTAACTTTTAAAATTCTGTATAATAGCGGTGTATCTGTGACATTTAATGCTTAATAAAGTTTCCCTTGAAGTCAAAATAAGGGTCTTTTGAAACAAGAACACATCATGTAAATATCATCTTATTTCTGTGGAAAAAAAGGTTTTGTGGAATAATAGCTGTAATACAGAAAGTAAATTATCATCATGCCGATGCTTATTGATAAAGATAGGTAAGGTAGCTTATGATTATACACTAAGTACTAGGCCAGGTACTTTATAAAATTGCTAGTACTTTATAGACATCATCTCATTTAATCCCCACAAAAGCCCTGTGAGGTCAGTATTGTTGTTATCCCCATTTTACTGACGTGGAAATGGTCTCATAAAGAGGTTAAAGAACTCGTCCTACTCATTTGTAGTGGTGGAGCTAATTCAGACATGAGCCTGGATGACTGTAAGGTTTGTGTTTTTTATCCATATAATAATCTCTGATTAAAGAGAAATGAAAAACCACCATATGGACACAAAGAGCAGCTAGCCCAGCTTACTCTGGGAGACCAGATTGATTTTGAGGTGGGGAGAAGCCTGGATAAAGTCTCATACACTTAGATCTCTAGGTCGTAAAGATTCATTCCACAATGTTCAATTAGAATAATGTAAATGTGTAAAACCCAGTGCCTGGTATATAGTAATTATTGAGTAAGTGGGAGTGAACTATTACAATCATTCTAAGACTAAGCCAGAAGTTTAGGTTCCTGTTCATAAAATAGGAAAAGAAAAACTTCCCATAAGCCCACAATCCCTTACTTGAAACTCTTAGAGTCATGTGAGTTTTGTTTTAGAATTATAGAAAGATAATATGTATATTTACCATATACTGTGTAACATACCTAGCAGAGACCAGGGCAGCCCCCTGTAATCAACACATTAATTTATGCGATGAAATATATGCATATTCACACTAAGCAGAAGAAATGAAGACTGTAGCCTTAAATCAGTTCAGGTAAAGTTTTGCTTTCAAATGAGTGAAGAAAAACTCTTTTGCATTTCAGAGCTTATTGTATAAGAGTTGAAGGGAAGGGATTGCATACTTGTAAAGCATATAACAACATTTCAAGAATAAAGAAGCATCAATTACTTTATTAAGTTGAATAGACAAGTGATAGCTCTGTTCAAAGGACTCTTAATCCTAAGTCAAAGCATTAAGTCTTTTTGGCCCCTGATTTCAAATGCTAATAGTTACATCCAAAGAGAGAAAACAAGCATCTCTTATTTTATCTTCTTTCAAATAAGTATGTGTCACTTTACATGAAGTTGGGGACTAATATCAAGTACCATATTTTTTTCTAGAGGATCTGTGTTTATTAAAGAAAACACAAGAAGCTAAATCCATTTGAATTGGTCTTTCTTTGTAGATTCCTTTTCATAATAGAATCTCATTTCTTTTAAATGAGAATGAAAAAATGATATTCTGTATGGTGGTCTTTAAATGCTGAAGGATCCACAAATACTAGATTCTTCTGAACTTTGAAAGAAACTAAGTTTGGCCACTCCTGAGCAAAAGTAATCTAGAAAAAGCGGTAAGTATGTAAGGTGATGGATATGTTAATTAGTTTGATTTAATCATTGCACAATGTATACATTTATCGAAATATGTTGTATATCATAAATCTATAAAATTTTTATCAATTAAACCTTAATAAAGTTGGAGGAGAAAAAGAAATCTATCTTCCATCCTTCCGTAAAATGAATTGAATAATTCTAAAGGAAGGGAATTTCAAATTTTAGGAAGATAAGCAGTTATAGTTGATGGTAGTACCTGTTGTAGATAAAACTGAAGCAGAATAATTAAATACCTTATTCTTTATCTATACCCTCTTCATGTCCTAACTTCCTTCCCTACTGGTTTATATTCCACTGTACATGATTACACATCCTCAGCTCCCTCATTCTTCCTTCCCTTTATTGAATTTGACCCCATCCCTGGTCAAATCCAACTGTTCATTTGCCCTGCATTGGCCCTTGAGTAGCTGAACATGGTTGGAGTAAATGGATGACCATGTGGGTCTGGCTTGAATTTTAAATTAATGATCAGTAATCCCAAGTTGGCCTTTAGGGCTGCTTGACAGTTCCCCTTCATTTCCGTAGTCCATTCACTCTTTTCCATCACCTAAACAATTATTTCACACCTTCTCTTATCTCTGCGCCTCTGGTATTCTCTCCCAGTGTCAGCTGATGACCTTCCTTTTTACTTTCACTGAGAATAGACACAGTCGAGAAAGAACTTCCACATGATCCACCACCCCTTAACCTGCATGCATTTGTATGCACATACTCTGCCTATCCTCCTGTCACAATTGGCCAAGCATTAGTGGTCTCTCTGAAGTCAGCCTTTCTACTTCTGCTTTGATCTCCACCTCTCTTACCTTCTCCCCAGTTAAATCAATTTCTAAGAGTTGTTCCTTAATACGTAGTTGGGATTGAGAACCACTCTGCTAGAATATAAACTCCACAGACCAAAGATTTGTTCTCTTGCTCACTGCTGTATTCTCAGTGTCTGTAACAATACATAACCCAACAGTAGGCACTCAGTCTTGTGTTGAATGGATAGATGAGTGAATGGATAAATGAACGAATGAATCTTTCTGGTAAAAAAGATATAAATTACAGTACAAGCTCTGAAGAGCACAAAACATACTTAATAAATAATCTTTCCTTGTGTTGTATGATCAAATTGGAGCTAAACTGTTCATCTTACAATGTTCATTTAAAGAGTTTTCTGCTGATTTACTGTAACTGTCCTCACCTGAAAACTTTTCCTAGAATTTTTATGCAGACAGTCCTAGTTATCTGGATTTTTGTTGTTGTTGTTACTGGGAACTGAGATTTTTCTGATTTCTAAGTGGTTAAGCTTTGGTTTTCAAACGAATTTCTCTGGTGGCAGTTTCACAAGTGAATAGATCTGTACAAATCCAGAACTGTTCATTTTACTCATTACTGCTACTTCGAAGACCTGAGTTCAACTGCCTGCTCCATCACTTTGTCTCACTGAAGTGAATCTGGGCATGATTCTTGTATTAAGAAATGCCTAGTATAGTCTCAGTATAATTGATTGCATTTCTTTCATTAAAATCAGGGGAAGCATGTTTGTTTCCCTGACACCTGTGTTTCATGAAAAATCATAGGAAAACAGCCACATGTATTTTAATTTGGTTCTATATTTCCCTGAATCCTAATTTGTAGAAGTATGGCTGTTCAAACAGACTCTCATGTATTTTGAAATACATGCAGTGCAGTTTTAGTATGGGAGCAAGTATTATGGATTTTCTTGGGCTATAACTTAGTAACGTGGCAGTATGTTATAGAACCAGTCCATGAATCCTGCAGTTCTTACTAATGTGAGTCAAATGGTATTATGATAAAGATGCCTCGCTTCTTTTTTGGTGGCTGTGTTTTGTAAGACAACCCTAAAATGGAACTCAGCTAGGTCATTTCTAAACATAATGTTGTAGTTGATACCCTAGAACAAACACGATTAATGTGGTTAGTCATTTACTTGGAAAGCTATTGCCAGGGCAGACTCAGAGCTACTAGAGACAGAAAGCACATACGTAAACCTGCTTGTTAAAGTGGAGATAAAGAGTAACTCAGCAATGTAATAATAGAGTAACGCAGCAGTGTAATAATATAAATTAATGGTTAAGTATTCAGTTTACAGAAATTTGGCTCAGATGTTTCAATAAAATATCCTTTTTATAAATCAAAAGATAACTATTTACCTCCATTGGTATTTGGGACCAAAGTTTTTCTCCTTCACTTTCTGCCCTTTTGGAAGACACAGTAAAAGTAGAATTCATGAAACATTTCTAAATAATGAGTGTATAGAGATTCTCTTTATGTGTGGTATCAGTACTCTGCTATCTAATTATTTGTTATATTTTACATTTCAATTTATGTGTTCTCTTTTGCCCCCTTCAGCCCCCTGCCACACATAATTTTTTTTTTTGGTGGAACCATTCAGCCTTAAATACTTTTAGTATGTATCTTCTGAGAATAGGGACATTCCTCTATATAACTCCAAGACTGCTATCACACCCAAGAAATTTGACTTTGATTCAGTGCCATCTTATTTGTGTAACCCATATTCACATTTTCTCAGTTGTCCCACAAATAACTGGACTTTCTAATTTTCTTTGAGCCAGCATCTAATAAAAGCTCCTGGATTACATTTAGTTGTTCTGTTTCTTCATCTTTCTTTAATGTAGAACAGTTCCCATGCCCTCCCTTTTAAAATTAAAAAATCTTTCTTTACATTTCTGGAGTCTAGACCAGTTATTGTATGAAATGTTCTTCATTCTGGATTTGTCTGATTATTTTCTTACTGTTAATTTTAGGTTAAATCTTTTTGGTTACCATATAGAGTCTGATTATTTTTTAAGAAGTTTAGCATTCAGTTATAGAGAATCTTGACTTGTTCTGCCTGCTTGCATCTGCTTTTCTTAGAGTCCTAACCTCTCAACTCAGGTGCAAGGAAGCAGAGTTTGACTACTTTTTATGGGTACTAAAGACCTAGCTTATTGTAACAACAAAAAAAAATTTCATTTTATTTTTAGTAAAAATTAGTGTCCAGTATGTGCTCTAAATATAATCTGGTTATTTTTGAAATTTATGTTAAGAAGTAAGCATTTGGCTGGGCGAGGTGGCTCACATCTGTAATCTTGGCACTTTGGGAGGCCAAGACTGGAGGATTGCCTGAGTTCTGGAGTTCGAGACCAGCCTGGGCAACATGGTGAAACCCTGTCTCTACTGAAATATAAAAAGTCAGCCAGGCGTGGTGGTGGGCGCCTGTAATCTCAGCTATCAGGAGTCTGAGGCATGAGAATTGCTTGAACCTGGGAAGCGGAGGTTGCAGTCAGCTGAGATTGTACCACTGTACTCCAGCTTGGGCAACAAAACGAAACTCTGTCTCAAAAAAAAAAAAAAACAAAAAACTAAACATTGAACTTTAGAACCAAAATGAAATCTTACTGTAACCCTAATATACAGTACTAAGAAAACAAATATTTTCATTGATATATTGAACTTATAAAATAATGTATCTTCAAAAAAAATTTCTCTTGGTTTTAACAAATATGTTTAAGTAATGTCTTCAGCTTCACATTTTCAGAACCCTATTGACTCTCACTTAGCAAAATTAGCATACTGAACTCTAAACTATTTCTTTTATTTAATGATTTGATTTATATATTTTCATACTCATGAACAATGGATGCTAATAACAGTATTCTGTGAGGAGTAAGGTTTTTTTTGAGGTCAGCAGTGTTTAGATTAATCAGGTTGACATTTCTTGCTGGTGGGTCATGAACTGTTGATAATAGCATTAAATGGTGATTCAGTTGTTGCAGAAGGTACAACTCATTATCCAGCTACTATATTAAATCATTACAGGAACAACTGGCACTCCACACCCATGTGTTCTGCAGCAGTGGTACATCAGGGAAGTATATTTGTTTCTTTTATTTACATCTCAAATTTTTTGGAGGCTTACTTACATTCTCAAAGGATGCTACAGCATTGCCACTACTTTAGGGAACCAGGATGATTATCTTGACTGATTTGGGGGGATGAAGGGATATATAATCCTTTTAATAACACACCCAAAGTCTTCTCTTAATGTTGTGAGCCTTTCTGAAACCTTGTTTTCATAATGAGTGTACCTGGGTTGCAAGTAATAAAAACAAATATATTTGTGGATTTTTAAATTGGGTTTAAATTTAACATAAATTATTATTATAAAGATATGGGTCTTTTAAAAAGAGTTGTATTCATTTTAAGGGAGAAATGATGCTTGGAAAGTTCACAAATGTTCTGTAGAAGTAATTTCTTCCAAAAGGTCATTGTTATAGAAATCTCTTTACGAAAAATTTAAGAGATGAACTGGATTTTTTATAGTTGTTAATCTATTGCCTTTTAAGATAAACCTCAGTAATTTGGTATGCATTGAATCAGAAATTATTGATGTCTTTGAATTTTAAAATCAGGTATGTTTTCAGTATATCCCGTGTGTATAGGCAGTGAATAGATAGTAGCATGACAATTGTATTAATGTTGATTTCATTTCTCATTGGATAGTAAAAAATTAGTGAAGTCAGTTTCTAATTATTCATAAAATATCCCAAACACCCAGCCCCTGGGTTTCACAAATAGGTGCTCGATCATAATTTGTTAATGAATGTGTGACACTTTGGGTAGAAGCAGGAGAGCTTTTTGGCATTTTGTATTTGCCAGAATATACTTTAAGGAGCTAAGTGCAGGAAAAAGGAATATTTCCCTTTATAATGAAAAGGAATATTAACATCTTCAGAGTAATTGCCTTATTTAGGGTAAATAGGTTCTTCAAATCTGTGCTGACTCTAAGAGAAACAATATAGCATTGGAAAATTATGGGCCACTAGAGGTCACTGTTTAGTAATCAACTTTTAATGAACCAGAACGATCAGGAGAGCCAATAAATTACAGTGTTGGTTTTTCTAATTATGGATTCATATTTAATCATTCAATGACAAGTTAACTTTGGAAATGGTTCTATGTACTTTGCATACGTGGTTATGCTAATACACTATTATATTTCTCTGACGTTGGTCCTCCATCATTAGAATAGAACATAGCCAAAGGCTTTGTTATATAATCTTAATTACTAATTATGAGACATAATTAACATTACCGCCTCCACATCTTTTGTGGGCCACAGGGTTTTTGGAAATAAAGTTTTACTCTAAATAACAATTACTTTTAAGTGAACATAGGTGTAATGGTTATGATCAGTTCCTTCTTCTCCCCCATGTCTTGTCTTCCTGCTTCATTCTTGGTTTCTGTTGCTCCCATCCCTGTTCTCTGCTCTCTCATTCCTTTCCTTCCCTCCTTTGGATTCCTTTTCCACTTTATTTTGTCAGTGATTGAATGTTTCTTCTCAAGCTTTCCAGCCTTGATTCAATGAGTAGAAGAACGTGACTTTTACTGCATATGTTAAAGTAATCCTAGGGTGGGCAACTTGAGCTGAGCCAACCAGCAGTGCAAAGGAAGATTGTATGCATATAAGCAAGCATGCTGCTGCTGCTGTTGCTGCGAGCAGATGGCTGTCTTCAGGCTGTCCAGCCCAGAATCCATTCAGGAAAAGGCAGATTTCCGTACTTATGTGATAAAAACTGTTTTCCTCCTTACAGGCTAGGCTAGTTGCCCAAGAGGAGGCCTCATGATCATAGGGAAAAAACAACATGTGCACATGTGTTTCCTTTTTTTGAAAACAGCCCTGTGCATTCTTTCTTAGAAAGCAGGCATATCACACCATTCCTTGGACTTCCTCTACTTCTTGCTGCTTTTACCATCCCTGCTGCTATGCCAACTGCTATACAGTTATATCCCCCTCACTGTTCTGAGATTTGTTTCAGTCTGCCCAAGATATACTTCTGATAAATTGTTCAGAAACCTTCTCTGGTTCCTGATGCTCACCCAGTCCAGCCCAGTCTTCCTTCTCAGCCTGCCGTTCAAGGCTCTCCACAGTCTGGATCCAACTTACTTTTCCATTCTTATTTCCTGCTACTTCTTTCCACATGCCTTAAATTCTAACCAAACTGGACTATTCACTAATTCTTATTTACTCAAGTCCCTGGTGCTTATTTACGCTTTTCTTCTACTAGGATTTTAACCTTTTCTTCATTTTTTATCTGTCAAATTCTAAGCCCAATGTAGATACCACCTCCTGTGATCCCTCCTTAGGTAGAGGTCACCCTCCCTGTGAAGCACCATGACAGGTAGGGTCTCACCTCACATTGTAGTTACTGTGTACCTATGTTCTCAGCTACATTGTAAGTCCAGAGATTCTTGACAAATAAATCAAGAGTGCTAAAATTTCCAATTAAAAAACCTATTTGGCAGAGTATCTGGCTTTCTAATTTTATTCTGGGAAAAGTAAAATAATTTTATAATGCTAAGGTTTGTAATATTAGGGAAGACTGTGGGATATCCTTTGCTAGAACTCTCATCTACAAAAGATAGGCCTTTGTCCAATAAGTTGAGCTCTGTCTGAACACATGAGAATAGTAGTCAGCTTGCCCTTCTCGATTACCTGCTTTGTAATATCACTGGGAATACAAACAGTTCTATATTAAATCTCCTAAATGAAAAGAAAATGTATTTTATAATTTAAAATGGTATGTACATTTTATATGTACATGGCTCTATTTTGAAGAAATTGAGTTTTGTTAAAAACAATCTTTTGCTTATAACAGCTCCAGATGGCTTGTGTTTTGGTAAAAATAAGATATGTGGAAGATACATGAATTTTGAACTTGAACTATATTTTGGGGGCTCTTTTCAAGTATTATTTCCAGTGGCTGAGTACAGTATATAAATTTTCATTATTATTAGAGGGGGAGATGTGCATAACCCCTTTTTTCCTCTATCAGAGCAGCAATAATAAAGTTCTGCATGTCTGAACCTATCTATGTCCTTAGTTATGATAGAAGCTAACTTGCAGTGTTTTTGGTTTACAAGTAAAAAAGGTTAAGAGTTACCTGTTAGAAGTTTGGAATGTACTTTTCCTTGGAAAAATATTTTCTAATATATTTAGGTCCTTATTTTCAACCTCACATATATTCAGAATATCCCTAAATTATAACACAATTGTCATCGTATTTCTGTAGGAAATGATTTCAGAGATCCTTCGTGGGATACCAGCCCCTCCTATCCTATCCTTTGAGGAAAAAAATCACCTACTGTCTCTTCCTCCCCTTTTCTAAGCTGTGGGATCTAAAATTTTCTCTGGGGATTCACCTGCTTTTCCAAAATTCCAACTATCTTGTTTCTAAAGAGATTTTCTAACTCTGTATTTCCATCACAGACTTTTCTGATTTCTGGATCTGCATTTTTATTTATTGGACCCCTTCAATCAAGCTCATTTTTGGAGTCAAGCTTTTCTGTTTCAGTAAAACCACCTCTTCCTCTTGGTCCTCTATAGTATATTACAATTTCAATTTTTCTGATCTTTTAGGTTCAGATTCTGAAAGTAGCACTGTCCAATAGAAATGTAATATAAGCCACATGTGTAATTTAAAATTTTTTAGTAGTCACATTAAAAAAGTAGTTAGAAGCATAGGTGAGGATAATTTCAGGAATACATTTTATTTAACCCAGTATATCAAAAATATAATTTCAACATGTAATCAATATAAAAATTAAGATATTTCATATTTTTTCACACTAAGTCTTTGAAATGTGTGTATTTTACACTTAAAGCACATCTGAATGTGAACTAGCTATATTTTAAGTTCTCAACAGCCACATGTTGCTAGTGGCTACTCTGTTGGACAGGACACAGCCTTAGAGTCTGCCGCTACATTTTTCTCTTAGCCAATGACATATTCTGGTTCTGCACTGCCTTTCAATGTTCGTTAAATACATGCAAGGAAATTTACAGAATTTTTCTTGTTCCTTTTTTCCCATACTTCCTACATTCCTGTTTTTAGAATAATATGTGTATCAGCCACTTTGTTAGAATAAGTCATAGCCTTTGCTCTCAAGGAGCTCATACTGTAGTCTAGAAGATGCCTAGTCAGTGAGATGGGCATGGAAAAAGATACTGTGTTATAGTGCAGATTGGTAATTGCCATAACAGAGATAGAAACAAGTTCCACGATGAGACGATGATGTAGTTAGGGTCATCCACATTTACCAGATCTGATTGCTAGGCAGTTGCTTTCCTGAAGAAGTAATCCATGTTTACCATATATATGGGGTTGGAATGAGGACATTCCAAGAAGAGATAGTATTCAAAGTTGAGAATTAGAAAAGGGCATGGCATGTTTGAAGATTAAATGAGAGTCAATGTTTCTGGAGTTTTGTTTGTTCTAACTTCAGCTACTTAGGATTTTCTGTACAAATCCCCTACTTTTTTCACCTTTAAGCATTTGCTTTTGCAGATCACTTTACATAGAATTTCTCTCTCTGTCCCAAGTCATTTCTTACCAGTATATATAATCTTAATCATCTTTCATGGCCCGTATTGATCTGATCTTTTTAGTGAAGCTTCTTTTACTCTTCTGTTGTAGTTTTATGCCCCAAATGAATGTGATATTTCTCTTCTTGGAATTTTGAACATTTTAACTTTTGTATGACAATATTTTTTGTATTAAAGTTAATTTTATAATGTAGTAATAGTCTGGATCACCAAATCAAATTCTTAATTTGAGCAAGAATTACATATTAATTATTTTTGTATACCCTGAAGAGCTGAGAGTGGGTTCGTTGTATACAGAAGATATTCAGTAAATACTTGATTTGTGAATAATAAGTATTTTTATGAGATATTTAAAACAAAAGCACAAAATTGAAGTTATCTAGAGATTTCAAGTACCTAATGTTTCTTGTAGATTACTTTCATGGAAAGTCTTCATTAACAGCCGGGCACGGTGGCTCAAGCCTGTAATCCCAGCACTTTGGGAGGCTGAGACGGGTGGATCACAAGGTCAGGAGATCGAGACCATCCTGGCTAACACGGTGAAACCCCGTCTCTACTAAAAAATACAAAAAACTAGCCGGGCGAGGTGGCGGGCGCCTGTGGTCCCAGCTACTCGGGAGGCTGAGGCAGGAGAATGGCGTAAACCCGGGAGGCGGAGCTTGCAGTGAGCTGAGATCCGGCCATTGCACTCCAGCCTGGGCGACAGAGCCAGACTCAGTCTCAAAAAAAAAAAAAAAAAAGAAAGTCTTCATTAACATGATTGACTGCTGTATGTAGTTAGATGATTTCTTGATTTCATTTGTAAAAGTAGATGCCATAAAAGCAACAGTCTGCTGTAATAGTGAATAATGAAGGTGCTAATGGTAAAGATGAAACCTGTTTTATTATGAGAAAATAGTTGAGTATCTTGGCATAAAAATACAATGGAAATGAATTTTTCGTTTAACATTTAAGGGCCTGTTTTGTTTCTTTACATAGCCGTCTACTGCTTCTGGCAATATGGTGGACTAGGGTATATTAAAATACCCTGCTGCAATAAAATACCTGTGCTGGATATATTACAATAAATGTACTTTTAACTGTACTTTACATTTCTCAGTAGAGAAGGGAGATCTTCAATGACCAAATAATTGAGTAGTAATCTGAAATAAGAATAATAAATATAGCCGAAAGCTCTGGCTGACCTGGAAGCAAATGCTGATTCCAGAAAACAGGGGCTCTGGATGTTAACATTCGTGAGTAAAACAATCATGGGGTAATGGAAACCTAGGCCCTATGCTCACACAAAGTGAGGAAGCCAACCCTTATGCCCCAACAAAGCCAGATGCCCAAAGAGACCATAACTTCTGGGAGAAAGGGTGGTCTGTGGATAATAAGCCTGCTAGTTAAAGAATCCAGGAAGTCTGTCTGTCTATGCTGGTTATAGGTTGAGAAATAAAGTATATTAGTTTCTCCTGAATCTTTATAACAGTAGCTCTGAATTTGTGGGCATAAAGTTCAAATTTAAATTACTCATCCAGTTGGGAAGGTACCCAACGAATAATTAAATTTAAGACCTTAATTTGGTAGGGCTAGCACTTGTCATCCATAGAAAGAATAAAAATTCTTTCTGGAGAAAATCATCCTTAATCCAGAAATCTTAGAACTCATAAATATCAAGTATAATAAATATAAGCTCACAGTTAAAAAAAAAATTACCAGACACATAGGGAGACAGGTCACCAGACAAGCCAACAGGAACAAAAATATTCAGTCTCTACAAACTGTAGACACTGACGTTTCCAAAACAGAATGTGAAATGACTATACATAAAACATTTAAAGAAATAAAAGATAGCTGGGAGCAGTGGCTCACGCCTGTAATCCCAGCACTTTGGGAGGCTGAGGCAAGTGGATCACCTGAGGTCAGGAGTTTGAGACCAGCCTGACCAACATGGAGAAACCCTGTCTCTACTAAAAATACAAAATAATTAGCCAGGCCTGGTGGCACATGCCTGTGATCCCAGCCACTTGGGAGGCTGAGGCAGGAGAATCGCTTGAACCCGGGAGGCAGAGAGTAAGTCAAGATCACACCATTGCACTCCAGCCTGGGCAACAAGAGCAAAACTCTATCTCAAAAAAACATTAATAAAAATAAAAAGACTGAAAATGAATAAGGATCCAGAAAATGTCAGACATGACTGAATTTAGAAAAATCATTGAAATTTAAAAATTAATAGATAAGTTAAATGGTACATGGGAGCTGAAGAGACAGAATTAGTAAATAAGGAGAGAGATCTAAAGAAATAAAGATACTACAGAAAGAGTTGGAAATGGAAAATATGAAAGAAAGGTTGAGCCATGAATAGAAAGCTAGAAAGAAAAAGTTATACCTGCATCTAATTGGAGTTCCAGATAGAATAGGGAGAGAGTGGTCAACATGATGAAATCTGAGAATTTTTCAGAATTGACATAAACCCACAGAAACAGGAAGCACAATGTATATCAAATAGGAGTTTAAATTTTTTAAAAAAAGAAATCTTACTAAGTACATGATAGTAAAACTACTAAGTACCAAATACAAATGTTTAAGCAGCTAGGAAAAAAAGACACATCACCTATAAAAGAACAATACAGCCTGTTACCATACTTACTTTTTACTCCCCCCACCGCCCCCAGCATTATTGAGGTATAATTTGCATACAGTAAAATTTACCTGTTTGAAGTGTGGAGATTGATGAATTTGGACAACTATATATAGTTGTGTAACCGTCATCACATTTAAGGCAGAGGGGAGTTTCAGAGGAACTGTGGTCCAAACAGTGCAGAATGATTTCTATTGCTTTTTTCTTTTTTTAATTCTCTTGCTGTTTGGCCCCAGAGACAGATATAGTTGTAGGAAGTACAAGACTTTCTAGTCAGAGGACTGGGTGGCAGTCGGGGATGGAGGTGGGGTAGTAGAGTGTCAGAGAGTGGGGCCCTTCACAGGTAAGAGGGAGCTCATAAAAGGGACCACATGATGTTATGTATGAACTTCAGGGCCCACCCTTGAGCCATACAACATGGATCTGACCCTAAACAGCATATCAAGTAGCTATGGAATAGACAGCAGACTGACTCCTGACTGATGCACATCTAGGACAGAGTCAAATACATCCTGTTCGTCATAGAATTTGAGCAAGATCTAGAGTCTCATAGCATTTTATATCCCAAATGTTCATGATATGGTACAAAATTACTTGATGCAAAAAGAACCAGGGAAGTCCGATTAAGTCTCAAGGGAAGACAAGATACCAACCCTGAGATTACCCAGATGTTTTGTATGAGGCAATGATTTTAAAACAGCTGTTATAACCATGCTTTAAGAAATAATAGTCTCAGTTAAGAAATAGAAGCTATAAAAAAGAACCAAATGGAAATTTTATAACTGGAAAATAGAACAATTAGAAATGTGAAGAAAATCACTGGATATGTTCAAAAGCAGAGTGCGTGTGACAAAGGAAAGAGTGAGTTTGGAGATAGAAATTACATGAATGGAAATTATCTAATCGGACCAAAAGAGAGAAAAAACTGTAAGAAAATGGACAGAGCCTTGGGATACTCTGAGATAATACCAAGAAATATCTAACATTTGTGCTAGTGGAGTTTCATGCAGAGATGAGTGTGGTACAGAAAAAAAAAGGAAAAAAAGGTGGCTGAAAGCCTCCTAAGTTTAGTGAAAGACAAACTTAGAGATTTAAGAAGCTCAGTGAGCCCCAAATAGAATAAAGAACTCTATGCCCAGATTATCATAAACTACTGAAAACCAGACACATAGAAAAAAATGCCGGCTGGGCGCTGGCTCACACCTGTGATCCCAGCACTTTGGGAGACTAAAGTGAGTGGATCACCTGAGGTCAGGAGTTTGAGACCAGCCTGGCCAACATGGTGAAACCCTGTCACTATTAAAAATACAAAAAAATTAAAAAAAAAGTTAGCCGGGCCTGGTGGCAGTCACCTGTAATCCCACCTACTCGGGAGGCTGAGGCATGAGAATTGGCTGAGCCCTGGAGGCGAAGGTTGCAGTGAGCTGAGATCACACCACTGTACTCCAACCAGGGTGATAGAGACTCTGTCGCAAAAAAAAAAATAAAAGTCTATTTAAAGAAATAACATTTTTTGAGATCAGCTAGAAAAAAAATGATGCATTACAGGGGAACAATGATTGCAACAACTTCAGAAAAAAAATATAGGTCAAAAGACCAGTGGAATAACATTTTTGAAGTGTTGAAACCAGAATTTTATATGTGACAAAAATACCCTTCAGGAATGAAGATGAAATAGAGATATTCACAGGTAAAGGAAAACTAAGAAAATTCATCTCCAGTTGATTGCTTTACAAAAAAAAAAGGTAAAGGAATTTCTTCAGGTAAAAGGAAACTGATAACAGAACTATAGAACCTCAAGAAAGAAGAAAAAGAAACAAATTGTAAGCATTTGGATAAATACAGTATTTTTTCTACTTTTAAGTTCTTTAAAATATGTGTGATGGTCGTGATTAAAAATTGCCAATGCTCCTTGACTTACAGTGGGATTACATCTCGGTAACTCCTGCATAAGTTGAAAATATTATAAATTGAATATGCATTGTCAACTTAGGATGGGTTTATCTAGATGTAGCCCCATGGAAAGTCAAGGAGTGTACTGAATGCATATGGCTTTTGTGCCATTGTAAAGTGAAAAAAAACTGTAAGGCAAACTAAGTCGAAGGCCATCTGTTAAACATTGGTGGAATTTTGTATGTATGTAAATGTAATACAGATGACAATTATAATATTAAAGGTAGTAAGGGCAATTTTTCTACATTTTGCTTGATGTAAAATATTAATTTTCAATGGACATGAAAAGTTTAGTATGTATATTGTAATCCCTAGGTCAGTCACACACGCGCATGCACACACACACACTCTATACAGAGATGCAATAGGTAAATTAAAATGGAATATCAAAGAAATCCTCAAATACTGTAATGCAGAAGAAGGTGGGAAAGGAGAAAGAGAGGAACTAAAAACATAGTGGACAAGCAGAAAATAAACTAGTAGACTTAAATCCAAGCCTATCAATACTAACATTAAATGTAAATGACCTAAATACACCAACTAAAAAGCACAATATTATCAGATTGGACTTAAAAAAGAGACCAGGCCGGGCATAGTGGCTCACGCCTGTAATCCCAGCACTTTGGGAGGCCGAGGCAGGCAGATCACGAGGTCAAGAGATTGAGACCATCCTGGCTAACACGATGAAACCCCATCTCTACTAAAAATACAAAAAATTAGCTGGGCGTGGTGGTGGCTGCCTGTAGTCACAGCTACTTGGGAGGCTGAGGCAGGAGAATGGTGTGAACCCGGGAGGTGGAGCTTGCAGTGAGCCGAGATGGTGCCACTGCACTCCAGCCCGGGCAACAGAGCAAGACTCCGTCTCAAAAGAAAAAATAAAAAATATTAAAAAGAGACCAAAGTGTGTTTACAAGCAATCCACTTTAAATATAATGATGTACGCAGATTAAAAGTATAGAAAAAGATATACCATGTAAGTACTAGTTGAAACAAAGAGCAAGGAAAATTACCAAAGGTAAAGAAGGACATTACATAATGATAAGAGTCAATGTACCAAGAAGACACTAACAGTCCTAAATTTGTAGGTACCTAATAATAGAGCTTCAAAATACATAAAATAAAAACTAGCAGAATGAAAAGGAGAAATGAACAAATCCACAATTATTATTGGAGACTTCAACACTTCTCTCTCAGTAATGGATATGACAAGTAGACAGAACAATCAACAACAATATGAAAGAATTGAGCAACATCGTCAATCAAATGAACCTAATTGACATGTATAGAACACTCTGCAGCAACAGCAGAAAACACATGCTACTTAAGTGCACATTTACCAAGATGGATGTTATCCTGGGTCAAAACCACCCTTAACAATTTGAAAAGAACTAGAATTAAACAAAATGTATTCTTTAACCATAAGGATTTAAACTAGAAATCAGTAACAAATATATATGGAAATTTACCCCTCAAATATTTGGAAATTGAATAACACATTCCTAAGTAATCTATGGGTCAAAGAGGAAATGTCAAGGGATATTAGAAAATATTTTGAACTGAACAAAAATATAAATACAACATATTTGTGGGATGCCCCTAAAGCAGTGCTTAGAAGGACATTTATAAAATTAAATGCTTGTATTAGAAAAGGAGTCTCATATCAGTAATTTAAGTTCTATTGTAAGAAACTAGAAAAAGCAGAGTAAAATAAAACCAAAGCAAACAGAATAAAGGAAATAATAAAGAACAGAAATTAATGAAATTGGAAACAGAAAAACATTAAAGAAAATCAATAAAACCAAAGGTTGATACTTTTGAAAAACCAGCCTACCTAACCAAAAAATAAAAGACACAAATTGCCAATGTGAGGAATGGAGCACTGTAAGTAACTTTATTGACATAAATTTTGCAGTGTAAATGAAAGGGACCTTTTTTTTTTTTTTTTTTTTGAGAGCCACAAACTACTAAAAATTACTTAAAAAGAAATTAAAGCATGAATTTGTAGTTAAAAACTTTCTGAAAAAGAAAAACACAAGCCTAGATGTTTTCTCTGGCGAATTCTACCACATTTTTTCTTATTTAAAGAAATACCAGCAGTTCTACACAATTTCTTCTAGAAAACTGGAAGAGTATGCAGTATTTCCCAACTCATTTTTTGAGACCAGTGTTACATTGATAATAAAACCAGATAAACTATAAGAATAGTACAGATTAGTATTCTTTATACTGTACACATAAGAATTCTGATCAACATATTAATAAATTGAATCAGCAATACATAAAAAGAACAATACAGCCATGTGGGATTTATCTTAAAATGCAAATCTTGTTCAACTGAAATCAATCTTTGTAATATTAATAGTCTAAAGAAGACTTCATGCTAATATGTGTGTGTATATATGTATACAGAATATATATGTATGACATATATAAGACATATATCTATATGTCAGAATTCAACATCCATTCATGATAAAAGCTCTCAGCAAACTAGGAATAGAAGGGAACTTCCTAAAACTGATAAAGGCATATACTAAAACAAAAACAACCTATAGCTAATGTTATACTTTACAGTGAAAGACTAAATGCTTTCCCCCGAGATCAGACAACACAGGATATCTACTCTCACCAGTCTCTCACTAGAAATCTTAGCCAGTACAATAAGAAAAAAATGAAATAAAACTATTCATATTCACAAATGACATGATTGTCTATGTCGAAAAGTTCAAGGAGTCTACAAGTAAATGCTTATAAACAGTAAATGAGTTTCCTAAGGTCATAGAACACAAGGTCAACATGCAGAAATTCATCATATTTCTCTATACTAGCAATCAACATTGGTGTTTTAAGATACAGAGTTTATTATTAAGCAGGTATAGTGAGGCCAACAGATCAGGACACCACTACCATTGAGAAGATAGTTTATTACTCACAGTTCCCAAGAGGAGGGGCCATGTCACACCACACAAGACCATATGGGTATGCATCAGGGTCTATCAGGAGGCAGAAGGAACAGGAGGAAAACGTGGGCAAGAGCCTTTGTTGCGGTTTCCACATGAAAGAATGTGTGAGGCAGGGTAAGCAGGCTTAGGCTTGGCTAGTTTGAATAATTTCAGCAGTTTTGGGGTATAGGGGCTATCTCTAAGTGTCTGGTACTTGGCCCTGGGGTGATTAGGGCAGAGAAATAGTAGCCTGGAGCATAAGAGCTGTATAATGGAGGTGGTTGGGGATATGAGCTTTAGATTGGTTGGTTTGCATATGAAAGGCACACTTAAAGGTTAGTCTTTTACTCTCTCTAGGAATTGATTAGCCCTGGGAGGGGCAGTCTCTCCAGGATCAGCAAGGGCCCAGATTTCAAAGCATCAGAAATAAATTAAAAGGCATAATTAATGCAATTGGTAACTAACATTTAAAACATTATTATTTACATTTGTTTAAAAAACTAAATTACTTGCTATAAATCTAAATGCGCAGAACACGTGAAAACTACAAAAGTTGATGAAAGAAGTCAAAGAAGACCTAAATAAATGAAGTGTACTGTGTTCATGGATTGATGGATTTGAAGACTCTGTGTAGTAAAGATGTCAATTTCCCCCCATTTAGCACTATTACTTTTTATTGCATCTATAGAGGTTTGTTACATGTGTATACATGTGCCATGTTGGTGTGCTGCACCCATTAACTCATCATTTACATTAGGTATATCTCCTAATGCTATCCCGATCCCTCCCCTAACCCCACAATAGGCCCCGGTGTGTGATATTCCCCCTCCTGTGTCCAAGTGATCTCATTGTTCAATTCCCACCTGTGAGTGAGAACATGCGGTGTTTGGTTTTCTGTTCTTGAGATAGTTTGCTCAGAATGATGGTTTCCAGCTGCATCCATGTCCCTACACAGGACATGAACTCATCCTTTTTTATGGCTGCATAGTATTCCATGATCTATATGTGCCACATTTTCCTAATCCAGTCTGTCATGGATGGACATGTGGGTTGGTTCCAAGTCTTTGCTATTGTGAATAGTGCCGCAGTAAACATACGTGTGCATGTGTCTTTATAGCAGCATGATTTATAATCCTTTGGGTATATACCCAGTAATGGGATGGCTGGGTCAAATGGTATTTCTAGTTCTAGATCCTTGAGGAATCGCCACACTGTCTTCCACCATGGTTGAACTAGTTTACAGTCCCACCAATAGTGTAAAAGTGTTCCTGTTTCTCCACATCCTCTCCAGCACCTGTTGTTTCCTGACTTTTTAATGATGGCCATTCTAACTGGTGTGAGATGGTATCTCATTGTTGTTTTGATTTGCATTTCTCTGATGGCCAGTGATGATGAGCATTTTTTCATGTGTCTGTTGGCTGTATAAATGTCTTCTTTTGAGAAGTGTCTGTTCATATCCTTCACCCACTTAAAATGGGTTTTTTTTTTCCTGTAAATTTGTTTGAGTTCTTTGTAGGTTCTGGATATTAGCCCTTTGTCAGATGAGTAGATTGCAGAAATTTTCTCCCATTCTGTAGGTTGCCTGTTCACTCTGATGGTAGTTTCTTTTGCTGTGCAGAAGCTCTTTAGTTTAATTAGATCCCATTTGTCAATTTTGGCTTTTGTTGCCACTGCTTTTGGTGTTTTAGACATGAAGTCCTTGCCCATGCCTATGTCCTGAATGGTATTGCCTAGGTTTTCTTCTAGGGTTTTTATGGTTTTAGGTCTAACATTTAAGTCTTTAATCCATCTTGAATTAATTTTCGTATAAGGTGTAAGGAAGGGATCCAGTTTCAGCTTCCTACATATGGCTAGCCAGTTTTCCCAGCACTATTTATAAAATAGGGAATCCTTTCCCCATTTCTTGTTTTTGTCAAGTTTGTCAAAGATCAGATGGTTGTAGATGTGTGGTGTTATTTCTGAGGGCTCTGTTCTGTTCCATTGGTCTATATCTCTGTTTTGTTACCAGTACTATGCTGTTTTGGTTACTGTAGCCTTGTAGTGTAGTTTGAAGTCAGGTAGCATGATGCCTCCAGCTTTGTTCTTTTGGCTTAGGATTGTCTTGGCAATGCAGGCTCTTTTTTGGTTCCATATGAACTTTAAAGTAGTTTTTTCCAATTCTGTGAAGAAAGTCATTGGTAGCTTGATGGGGATGGCATTGAATCTATAAATTACCTTGGGCATTATGGCCATTTTCACGATATTGATTCTTCTTATCCCATGAGCATGGAATGTTCTTCCATTTGTTTGTGTCCTCTTTTATTTCATTGAGCAGTGGTTTGTAGTTCTCCTTGAAGAGGTCTTTCACATCCCTTGTAAGATGGATTCCTGGGTATTTTATTCTCTTTGAAGCAATTGTGAATGGGAGTTCACTCATGATTTGGCTCTCTGTTCATCTTTTATTGGTGTATAAGAATGCTTGTGATTTTTGCACAGTGATTTTTGTATCCTGAGACTTTGCTGAAGTTGCTTACCAGCTTAAGAAGATTTTGGACTGAGATGATGGGGTTTTCTAAATATACAATCATGTCAACTGCAAACAGGGACAATTTGACTTCCTCTTTTCCTAATTGAATACGCTTTATTTCTTTCTCCTGCCTGATTGCCCTAGCCAGAACTTCCAACACTATGTTGAATAGGAGTGGTGAGAGAGGGCATCCCTGTCTTGTGCGACTTTTCAAAGGGAATGCTTCCAGATTTTGCCCATTCAGTATGATATTGGCTGTGGGTTTGTCATAAATAGCTCTTACTATTTTGAGATACGTTCCATCAATACCGAATTTATTGAGAGTTTTTAGCATGAAGGGCTGTTGAATTTTGTCAGAGGCCTTTTCTGCATCTATTGAGATAATCATGTGGTTTTTGTCTTTGGTTCTGTTTATGTGCTGGATTACATTTGTTGATTTGCATATGTTGAACCAGCCTTGCATCCCAGGGATGAAGCCCAGTTGATCATGATGGATCATGATGGATAAGCTTTTTGATGTGCTGCTGGATTCGGCTTGCCAGTATTTTATTGAGGATTTTTGCATCGATGTTCATCAGGGATATTGGTCTAAAATTCTCTTTTTTTTGTTGTGTCTCTGCCAGGCTTTGGTATCAGGATGATGTTGGCCTCATAAAATGAGTTAGGGAGGATTCTCTCTTTTTCTATTGATTGGAATAGTTCAGAAGGAATGGTACCAGCTCCTCCTTATACCTCTGGTAGAATTCAGCTGTGAACCCGTCTGGTCCTGGACTTTTTTTGGTTGGTAGACCGTTAATTATTGCCTCAATTTCAGAGCCTGTTATTGGTCTATTGAGGGATTCACCTTCTTCCTGGTTTAGTCTTGGGAGAGTGTATGTGTCCAGGAATTTATCCATTTTTTCTAGGTTTTCTAGTTTGTTTGTGTAGAGGTGTTTACAGTATTCTCTGAGGGTAGTTTGTATTTCCGTGGGGTTGGTGGTGATATCCCCTTTGTCATTTTTTTATTGCATCTATTTGATTCTTCTCTCTTTTCTTCTTTATAAGTTTTGCTAGCCGTCTATCAATTTTGTTGATCTTTTCAAAAAACCAGCTCCTGGATTCAGTGATTTTTTTGAAGGGTTTTCTGTGTCTCTATCTCCTTCAGTTCTGCTCTGATCTTAGTTATTTCTTGCCTTCTGCTAACTTTTGAATGTGTTTGCTCTTGCTTCTCTAGTTCTTTTAATTGTGATGTTAGGGTGTCAATTTTAGAGCTTTCCTGCTTTCTCTTGTGGGCATTTAGTGCTATAAATTTCCCTCTACACACTGCTTTAAATGTGTCCCAGAGATTCTGGTATGTTGTGTCTTTGTTCTCATTGGTTTCAAAGAACATCTTTATTTCTGCCTTCATTTCATTACGTACCCAGTAGTCATTCAGGAGCAGGTTGTTCAGTTTCCATGTAGTTGAGCGGTTTTGATTGAGTTTCTTAATCCTGAGTTGTAGTTTGATTGCACTGTGGTCTGAGAGACAGTTTGTTATAATTTCTGTTCTTTTACATTTGCTGAGGAATGCTTTACTTCCAACAATGTGGTCAATTTTGGAATAAGTGTGATGTGGTGCTGAGAAGAATGTATATTCTGTTGATTTGTGGAGAGTTCTGTAGATGTCTATTAGGTCCACTTAGTGCAGAGCTGAGTTCAATTCCTGGATATCCTTGTTAACTTTCTGTCTTGTTGATCTGTCTGATGTTGACAGTGGGGTGTTAAAGTCTCCCATTATTATGGTGTGGGAGTCTAAGTCTCTTTGTAAGTCTCTAATGACTTGCTTTATGAATATGGGTGCTCCTGTATTGGGTGCATATATATTTAGGATAGTGAGCTCTTCTTGTTGAACGGATCCCTTCACCATTATGTAATGCCTTCTTTGTCTCTTTTGATCTTTGTTGATTTAAAGTCTGTTTTATCAGACACTAGGATTGCAACCCCTGCCTTTTTTTGTTTTCCATTTGCTTGGTAGATCTTCCTCCATCCCTTTATTTTGAGCCTGTGTGTGTCTCTGCAGGTGAGATGGGTCTCCTGAATACAGCAAACTGATGGGTCTTGACTCTTTATCCAATTTGCCAGTCTGTGTCTTTTAATTGGAGCATTTAGCCTATTTACATTTAAGGTTAGTATTATGTGTGAATTTGATCCTGTCATTATGATTATAGCTGGCTATTTTACTCACTAGTTGATGCAGTTTCTTCCTGGCATCGATGGTCTTTACATTTTGGCATGTTTTTACAGTGGCTGATACCAGTTGTTCCTTTCCATGTTTAGTGCTTCCTTCAGGAGCTCTTGTAGGGCAGGCCTGATGGTGGCAGAATCTCTCAGCATTTGTTTGTCTGCAAAGGATTTTATTTCTCCTTCACTTATGAAACTTAGTTTGGCTGGATATGAAATTCTGGGTTGAAAATTCTTTTCTTTAAGAATATTAAAAAAAAAAAAACAAACAACAACAAAAAAAACAATGTTGAATATTCGCCCCCCACTCTCTTCTGGCTTGTAGAGTTCCTGCTGAGAGATCCGCTGTTAGTCTGATGGGCTTCCCTTTGTGGGTAACCCAACTTTTCTCTCTGGCTGCCCTTAACATTTTTTCCTTCATATCAACTTTGGTGAATCTGGCCATTATGTGTCTTAGAGTTGCTCTTCTCAAGGAGTATCTTTGTGGCGTTCTCTGTATTTCCTGAATTTGAATGTTGGTCTGCCTTGCTAGGTTGGGGAACTTCTCCTGGACAATATCCTGCAGAGTGTTTTCTAGCTTGGTTCTATTCTCCCCATCACTTTCAGGTATACCAGTCAGACATAGATTTGGTCTTTTCACATAGTCCCATATTTCTTGTAGGCTTTGTTCGTTTCTTCCTACTCTTTTTTCTCTAAACTTCTCTTCTCGCTTCATTTCATTCATTTGATCTTTAATCACTGATACCCTTTCTTCCAGTTGATCGAATAGGTTATTGAAGCTTGTGCATTTGTCACGTAGTTCTCATGTCATGGTTTTCAGCTCTATCAGGTCATTTAAGGACTTCTCTACATTGGTTATTCTTGTTTGCCATTTGTCTAATCTTTTTTCAAGGTTTTTAGCTTCTTTGTGATGGGTTTGAACTTCCTCCTTTAGCTCGGAGAAGTTTGATCGTCTGAAGCCTTTTTCTCTCAACTGTCCAAAGTCATTCTCCGTCCAGCTTTGTTCTGTTGCTGGCGAGGAGCTGTCTTCCTTTGGAGGGGGAGAGGTGCTCTGATTTTTAGAATTTTCAGCTTTTCTGCTCTGTTTTTTCCCCATCTTTGTGGTTTTATCTAACTTTGGTCTTTGATGATGGTGACATACAGATGGGGTTTTGGTGTGGATGTCCTGTCTGTCTGTTAGTTTTCCCTCTAACAGTCAGGACCCTCAGCTGCAAGGTCTGTTGGAGTTTGCTCGAGGCCCACTCCAGACCCTGTTTGCCTGGGTATCAGCAGCAGAGGCTGCAGAAGATTGAATATTGCTGAACAGCAAATGTTGGTGCCTGATTGTTTCTCTGGAACCTTCGTCTCAGAGGGGTACCCGGCCGTGTGAGGTGTCAGTCTGCCCCTACTTGGGGGTGCCTCCCAGTTAGGCTGCTCGGGGATCAGGGACCCACTTGAGGAGGCAGTCTGTCCGTTGTCAGATCTCAAACTCCATGCTGGGAGAACCACTACTCTTTTCAAAGCTGTCACACAGGGACATTTAAATCTGCAGAGGTTTCTGCTGCCTTTTGTTTGGCTATGCCCTGTCCCCAGAGGTGAAGTCTACAGAGGCAGTCAGGCCTCCTTGAGCTGCAGTGGGCTCCACCCAGTTCGAGCTTCCTGGCTGCTTTGTTTACCTACTCAAGCCTCAGCAATGGTGGGCGCCTCTCCCCCAGCCTCACTGCCGCCTTGCAGTTAGATCTCAGACTGCTGTGCTATGACAGAGGCCCCATGGGCTTGGGACCCTCCGAGCCAGATGCGGGATATAATCTCCTGGTGTGCCATTTGCTAAGACCCTTGGAAAATCACAGTATTAAGGGTGGGAGTGACCCGATTTTCCAGGTGCCGTGTGTCACAGTTTCCCTTGGCTAGGAAAGGGAATTCCCTTACCCCTTGCGCTTCCCGGGTGAGGTGATGCCTTGCCTTGCTTCAGTTCTTGCTTGGTGGGCTGCACCCACTGTCCTGCATCCACTTTCCGACATGCCCCAGTGAGATGAGCCCGGTACCTCAGTTGGAAATGCAGAAATCACCTGTCTTCTGTGTCGCTCACGCTGGGAGCTGTAGCCTGGAGCTGTTCCTATTCAGCCATCTTCTAGAATCACACTTCTAAAGAATTTTTTTTTTAGTGGAAGAAGTCATAAGAAAAAATGTTAGAACTCAACAATAATGAAAATACTGTCTAGTAAACTGGGATGCAGCTGCAGCAGGACTTTTAAGAAACTGAGAATGCAAGTTTTGAGTGGAATTTGAAAATATAAGGGGGCAAGGTGAGTATAAGAAAACTTGAATTTTTTCCAATCTAAAGTACATAGTGAAAACTAAAATGAACTCAACAAGAAGTGAATAACCCAGCTTAAAAATAGACAAAGGATTTGAACAGACATTTCTCCAAAGAAGATATACAGATGACTAATAAGCACATGAAAATATGCTCTACATCACTAACCATTAGGGAAGGACAAATCAAAACCACAAAGAGATTATACTTAACACGCATGAGAATGGCTATTACTAAAACAACAAATAGAAAACAAGTGGTGTTGAGGATGTGGAGAAGTTAGAACCCTTTTGCACCGTTGGTAGGAATGTAAAATAGTGCAGCCACTGTGGAAAATGATATTGGTGGTTCCTCAGAACATTAAACATGTAATTACCATATGATCCCGCAGTTTTACTTCTGGGTATATGCCCAAAGAATTGAAAGCACATGTGTTCATAGCTGTAGTATTCATAACAACCAAAAGGTGGAAACAACCCAAATGTCCATCAGTGGATAAATAGACAAAATGTGGCATATGCATGTAATGGTGTGTTATTTAGCGTTAACATGGAATGAAATTCGGATGAGTTCTACAATGTGGATGAACCTTAAAGACATTATGCTAAGTGAAATAAACCAGACACAAAAGGACAAATAGTGTATGCTTTTCCATACATCAGATTCCTAGAAGATAGAAAATAGAACAGTTGTTAACACAGGCATGGTGGCAGGTAGAATAGGGAAATATTGTTTAATGGGTACAGAGTTTCAGTTTGGGTTAATGAAAAAGTTCTGGAGATGATGGTGGTGATGGTTGTGTAACAGTGTGAATGTACTTAATGCCACTGAACTGTACACTTAAAAATTGTTAAAATGGTAAATTTTATGTACATTTTACCATTAAAAAATCACTAAGTAAAAATCCAGGAACGAAACTTTTTTTTTTTTTTTTTTTTGAGACGGAGTCTCGCTCTGTCACCCAGGCTGGAGTGCAGTGGCCGGATCTCAGCTCACTGCAAGCTCCGCCTCCCAGGTTCACGCCATTCTCCTGCCTCAGCCTCCCGAGTAGCTGGGACTACAGGCGCCCGCCACCTCGCCTGGCTAGTTTTTTGTATTTCTTAATAGAGACGAGGTTTCACCGTGTTAGCCAGGATGGTCTCGATCTCCTGACCTTGTGATCCGCCCGTCTCGGCCTCCCAAAGTGCTGGGATTACAGGCTTGAGCCACCGCGCCCGGCCTCAGGAACGAAACTTAAATGATTAACAGTCATGACTGACTTGAATTTTACTATGAGACAAGATTCTCAGGATTAGAGAACAAAATGCAGCTCTTTGCTCTTTGCTCTTTTTAAGAAATATCTGAAACAAAATTATATTAAAGGCTAACAATAAAAGAAAAAACAAAGACATATTTATTTTGGGTATAATATACACTACTCAGGTGACAGGTGCTCTAAAATCTCAGACTTTGCCACTATACAGTTCATCCATGTAACCAAAAACCATTTGAACCCCAAAAGTTAATGAAATAAAAAATGTTTAAAATAAATGAATAAAAGGCTGGGTGCAGTGGCTCACACCTGTAATCCCAGCACTGTGGGAAGCAGAGACAGGTGGATCACTTGAGGCCAGGAGTTCAAGACCAGCCTGGCCAACATGGTGAAACCCCGTCTCTACTAAAAATACAAAAAATTAGCCAGGCATGGTGGCGTGCACCTGTAATCCCTGCTACTTGGGAAGTTGAGACAGGAGAATCGCTTGAACCTGGGTGGTGAAGGTTGCAGTGAGCCAACATCGCACCACTGCACTCCAGCCTGGGCAACAGAGCAAGACTCTGTATCAAAATAATAATAGAAATATAAACAAGATTTGATGGCAACATCATATTACAGAAACTAAAACTTAGGGCAAAATTTGTGATGAACAGGGATGTCTTACAATGGAACAAAACTGCGCAACTGTGAAGAGGAAACAAAATTATGCACTTTTATGCATATGGCATCATTATATATCAGTGAATACATAAAGCCAAAATCTTTAGAAATTTACGAGTTTGATTTAAAACTACAATTATTTTGGAAATTTATAATAGTTCTCTCAGCATTTGACAGATCAAAATGACAACGCATATAAAAGTAACAGTGATGCTTAGTTTAATAGAATACTACAAAAATAGAGAATATACTTTCTTATCATATTTCCATGGGGAGAACTGGCCACAGATAAAACCTTTAAAGATTCAGAAATAGAAAATCCTGTCATATTCCCTAATCACAAGGACATGTATAGTTTTTGTGATTCCCTACTCATAAGGACAAGTATAGCTTTTTGTTGTTGTTGTTGTTGTTGTTATTGTTTTTTGAGACAGAATCTTGCTCTGTCACCTAGGTTGGGCTGCTGTGCAGTGGAGTGATCATACCTCACTGCAGCCTCAACCTCTTGGGCTCAAGTGATGCTTCTGCTTCAGCCTCCTAAGAAGCTGGGACTATAGGTTTGGGCCACCACTCCTGGCTAATTTTTTTATCTTTTAAATTTTTTCTAGAGATGAGATCTTGCTGTTTTGCTTAAGCTGGTCTCGAACTCCTGGGCTCAAGCAATTCCCCCGCCTTGGTCTCATAAAATGCTGAGATTATGGCATGAGCCACTGTGCCCAGCCTAAATAGAGTTTTAAGCTGTGGTTTTGGGTTGATTTGTGGGCTCCCAAAATTCCTATGTTGAAATCCTTAACCCAAGTATCTCAGAATATGACCACCTTGGAGATACGGTCCTCACAAAGTTAATCAAGTTAAAGTGCGGTCATTAAGGTGGGCCCTAATTTGATTGTTCTCCTTATAAAAAGGGCAAATTTGGACACAGACACACATAAAAGGAAGATGATGGGAAGACACAGGGAGAAAACAGTCATCTACAAACCAAGGAGAAAGTCTTGAAATTAATCCTTCCCTCACAGCCATCCAAAGGAACCAATCCTGCCAACACCTTAATCTGAGACTTCTAGCCTCCAGGACTGTCAGACAGTAAATTTCTGTTGTTTAAGCCACCTAGTTTGTGGTACTTTGTTATGACAGCCCTAGCAAACTAATACAGCTACCATTTCAAACTTGAAAATATTCTGCTGGATAGTTTGAAGATCAGAGAAGTTTTAAGCTAAAGTAAATGAAAATGAGAACATTTTACATTAAAAATGTGAGGGCTTCTCCTTTCCTGAATGGGATTTGGCCCCCTTATAAAGTTAAAACTGTAGAAGAGATTTTACAGACTTTAAGTGCTGGTGTTTTGTTTTTGTTTTTTGTTTATGAGACCTGGTCTTGCTCTGTGGTCCAGGCTGGAGTCCTGGAGTGAATATGGCTCACTACAGCCTCAACCTCCTGGGCTCAGGCAGTCCTCTTGCCTCAGCCTCCCATGTAGCTGGGACCACAGGTGGATTGCTTGAGTTTAGGAGTTTGAGACCAGCTGGCAAATGGCAAGACACTATCTCTACTAAAAATAGAAAAAAGTAGCTGTGTGAAGTCATGCGTGCTTGTGGTCCCAGCTATTTGGGAGGCTGAGGTGGGAGGATTGCTTGAGCCTGGGAGTTGGAGGTTGCAGTGAGTCGAGATTGTGCCACCGCACTCCAGCCAGGGTGACAGAGCGAGACCCTCTCTCAAAAAAAAACTGAAAATAAGCAGAGCCTCTCAAACTCAATAAACTAGAAGAAAACAAATATAAATCTATTTAAATAAGAAGATAAATGTGACAAATGTGGTAAGTGGAATTAATTAGGAAATTAGTTAGCAACAAGAAAAATAGAATCGTTGAATAAAACCAAGAACTGGTCTTTCAGAAGACAAATCTTTAAGAAGTTTCACCAAGAAAAATAGAGAAACCATCAACATCAAGAATAAGATAAGAGATTTCACACAGATATGGATGAAATAAGGAATTATAAGTTTGGGGGCAGAAAAGTGGAAAGTCCAGAGGAAATAGGTGATTTTCTAGGAAAAAATAAGTTACCAAAATCGATTCAAGAAGAGGTAAACACATAAGTAAACTTCCAATGACCAAAGGGATTCTAACAGCCATTACTAAGGAGGAACAAAGTAAAGATGGTTTTAAAAGACAAGTCTTATGTAGTCTTCAAGTAATACTTAGTTCTTGTATATTGTGCTACGGTTTGAATGTGTCCTCTCCAAAATTCAGGTGTTAATACTTACCGGCCAATGTAAAGATATTAAGAGGTGGGGTCTTTAAGAGGTGATTAGGTCATGAGGGTTCCTCCTTTCCTGAATGGGATTAGGCCCCCTTATAAGAAGGCTTCATGGAGGGAGTTTGTTCTGCTTGCCCTTCTGTCTTCTGCCATGTGAAGACACAATGTTCCTCCCTTCTGGAGGGGATACAGCAACAAGGTGCCATCTTGGAAACAGAGAGCAGCCCTCACCAGACAGCTGAACCTGTTGGTGCCTTGATCTTGGACTTCCCAGCCTCCGAAACTGAAAAAATACATTTCTGCTCTTTATAAATTTCCCAGTCTGTGATATTCTGTGATGGGAGCACAAAACAGACTAAGACAATATGTAACTATATAATATAGTTTAATATTATTCTAGGTTCTAAGGTCTAGAATAGTACTTAACAAATTTAACAAGAAATGTGTTAAGACCTATATGAGGAAGATGACAAAACTATAAAGGCAAAATAAGATCTGAATAAATGGAGATACCACTTATCTGCTTGGGAAAGCATGTAAACATGTCCATTCTCTTGAGATAATATATAAATTTTAATGCAAAACCATGTTATTTCTTAAAAAACAAAAAACAAAAAACCTTAAGCTCATCTGGGAGAATTAAGTAAATAAAAAATGCCAGTTTTTTTTTTGTTTTTTTTTTTCCTTTTTAGACAAGGTCTCACTCTGTTGTTCAGGCTGGAGTGCAGTAGTGTGAACATGCCTCACTATAGCCTCAACCTCCTAGGCTCAAGTGATCCTCTTGCCTCAGCCTCCTGAGTAGCTGAGACCACAGGCATGTGTTACCATGTTCAGCTAATATTAAAAATTTTTGTTGAGACAGGGTCTCACCATGTTGCCTAGGCAGGTTTCCTGGGCTTAGGCTCTATCCTCTTCTACCCTCCTTTATCCTCTATCCTCTGCCTTGGCCTCCCAAATATTATAGGCACCTGCCCAAAAAAAAAATTTTAATAAGGCAGTTAGGACTCCATAAATATCAGAACACAGTATAAAGTTACAGTGATTAAAACAGCATGATATTTGTTCAAGAACAGACAGACTGGGAGACAGAGTTAGGTCCCCAAACAGACCCTTGTATGTATAGGTACTTAGAATCTGAGTAAGGCAATCAGATCAGTGGGGAAATGAATTATTTAATAAATGTTGTTAGGACAATTCATTGTGGGGGCAGATCCCTACTTCACCCCATACACTGAAAATAAATAGCAGATGGATTAAATAACTGTTTAAAACAAAAGTGTAAGAAGGCCAAATAAAAGTCTAAGAGAATATTTTCAAAATCTTAGAATGAGGAAAACCTTCCGAAGCAAGACAATAAAAAAACCATTAAAAAAAATTAACAGATCCAAGAATTGAAAACACACACATCTTTGTGACAAAAAGAAAAGTTAAAAGGCAGCAACAGACTGAGGGAAACTCTTTGCAAAATATATAACAGAGTAGACATGAAATCTACTATAATTAACAAGAAAAAGACTAAGAATCAGGAGAAAAGTAGAGAAACATATAATAGGTAATTTACTGAAGAGAAACCCAGTGAACTATGTAAAAAGATACTCGGACTTTTCTAGAGGACACAGAAGGACTATCGTATATCAAGCAATGCTTATGTAGTCTTTCACAGTCCTGTCAAGGCAGGTATTACTCAGTTCATTTAACAAGTGAGAAAAGCGAGTCTTAGAATTAGTAACTTATGGTGGACATTTTTTCAAATACTGTAAGGCATCGAAGTGGAATATTTTTTGCATTAAGTTAAAATCCTTTATTCTCTAATTCACGACTATCTTAATATAAATTTTGTTTTCAGAATACACTTGAAGGTGTTTAGTATAGCCCCTTGAAGAGAAAGGGCAAGGAAAGAAATGCAGTTGGCTACCCTTGATCATGTGACCCTAACAGGTTAAGCGTTCAGGACACACACTTGGATGCATATATATTTGACTTGAGAAGATAGACAAGATTTTTACAAGGATTTGCTTCTATTTTACTTTGGCAAATACTGCATGAATCATGTCTCTAGATTTTGACTGGTTGGGTACTTTTTTTATATGCCTGAACTTCTTGGCATAGTATTGAATTGTCTTTCAAGTGATCCAAATAAATAATACATATCTATACATTTATATCACTGTAAATTTGGAAATGCTGCCATAAGTGGGTAATGGTAATATCATAACTGAATGGACATGCATGAGACCAATTTGAGGTCTATTTGAGGAGAAGGTAGGACGACAAAAGCTGTTTGGACATGTTGAATTCACTGTGCTTCTAAGGGCCAATAGTAAGAATTAGCTGATAGTTGAAATTTTGACTCTAGACTTGGAACTGAAAGTTGAGTCTTGTCTTTGTACTCAGTGTTCTACTGAAACAAGTTGTATGTAGTCAGGAGGTGGGTTGTGTTAAGGGCTGAGGAGGGAGAAGGCCATTATCCATGATAGGTTTATGTATTTGGCTTAGTCTTTATTTAAAAAAAAAAAAAAGTAGAGCAAGAAATGTTCCTTTGGCTATGATTAATTCTCGTGAAACCAGAACAGTTCTCCCCACTTAAATTACTACCATTAAGCAGTGGTTGCCTTTATCGCACATACAGAATTCTACAAAAATTTTGTTCCAAGGTTATAGTACTTGAAGTAGCCCAAAAACATAATAATTTTTTAAACTACTTCCCAGTGGAGTGTTTTTCTGCTCAATAAGGAAATAGTCACGTGGCATCCAAACTCGATACAAGCAGTACTGCGTTCTTTGTCCTCATGCAAATCTGGTTACCCTTCCTTAATGTTATGTTAATGCACCATCAGAAATGGTTGCAAAAGGCTACGCATTGGCTGAGGAGCTAGCAAGAATGGCAGAGTGGACCATACTCAACTCATATGTAGGAGTTGGCACCGTCTTCAACTGTACCCCAACCCCAAAATATGAGAGTCCACATTTTCAAGGGATTTTCACATGAAAGAGATGATAATTCCTGGTTAGCCAAGTGTAGCTTCATAGCACGGCCTTCTCTTAATCTTTGGTTTTTTGCTGTCCCCAGTTTTCTACTATTTGCTGCCAGGTTATCATCTTGCCTTTTGCTTATTTCTTCTTACTCTCTTCCCTCCTTTCTCTGACAGCCATCACTTCTTTATACCTACCTTCAAAGTTATAACAAAACTCATGTGAATAATAAGTTCTCTTTAAAATAGAGGGCACATGATTATTATGCCTGTTTTTCTTCTCAAGCAAACTAGACAGATTAGGGATGGGAGGATACCCGGAAGGGTGTGGTATTGGTGGTAATTGGATTACTGAGAATTTGGTTATTGGCCTTGTTTTACTTTGTGATTGTTAATGCTGAATGAAAGGATGCATGTGAAACTTACAGGAAAATAGCCAACTCCTGTCACAGAAATGTTACAAACTATGTGTTGCCTAAAGAAAGCAAAATAGAAGGACATAACGATTGCAAGCTATTTGGCTTTTTTTCTCTCTCTCTTATTTGGCTTTTAAAAATGACTTTTGGCTGGGCATGGTGGCTCACGCCTATAATCTCAGCACTTTGGGAGGCTGAGGCAGGTGGATCACCTGAGGTCAGGAGTTCAAGACAAGCCTGGCCAGCAAGGTGAAACCCTGTCTCTACTAAAAAATACAAAAATTAGCCAACTGTGATAAGTGGGCGCTTGTAATCCCAGCTACTCGGGAGGCTGAGGCAGAAGAATCACTTGAACCCGGGAGGCAGAGGTTGCAGTGAGCTGGGATCACACCATTGTACTCCAGCCTAGGCGAAAAGAGCGAAACTCTTTAAGTAAACAAACCAACCAACCAACCCAGCTACTCGAGAGGCTGAAGCAGGAGAATCGCTTGAACCCAGGAGGCAAAGGTTGCAGTGAGCCAAGATCACACCATTGTACTCCAGCCTGGGCGACAAGAGCGAAACTCCATCTCAAATAAATAAATAGTAAAAATAAAAATGACTTTTAAAGCTGAAAGTTACATTATTTGCAAGACGGAGTTTTAAAAATCATATTCTCCAGGGGCATTAAGTTAACTCTCTTTGTGCTCCAGCTATTTAGCTTTCAGGAGCTTAGCGTTTTATTGTAAACCAACATCGTGCACCGTCTTGATCTGAGGTGAATGCCAGGGAATTGCTTTTTAAAGTGATTTTTAGAATGAAAGAAAACCATTTCATTCTCTGATTTGCCCTCCCTTTAAAAACCCCACTCTGCATTTCTGTCTTACGGCTTCTGTACTGCATCGGTCCTCCTCAAGCCGGCCAGCTCCATGCGGAACATTCTGTTGCTCTTTCAGCATAAGCAGGTCTATTGTGATATTTATCTGAATTCAAGCAAGGCTAATTAAAAGAGCTGCTGACAGTTGTTGTGATCTGACTTTGACTGCAGCTTGATGGTCATTATGGGTAAATAATGAACCAGGTCTGCAAATGTAGCAGCTGCCAACTTGGGCTAGAAGAACGGCTATTGCTTCCAATTTAAGGATCTATCGACCGCTTCTCTTCTCCCTGCAGATCTTCTGCAGAAAACTAATGTTTTCTGCTGCTGTGTATTGTGGTTTCAGCTGTTTCAGATATAGCCTTTAATTTCCTTCTTTAATATTTAACTTAGGACATTATTAGCTTTCAGAGTCAACAACTTTTCTATTTTGAAGAAGTTCAGCTTTGTCCTTGTGTACGCTTTAGCTAATCAGCTACAGTTTATTTATATGCATTTAATTTGTGTATTGTGCAGGAAATGGCTAGTCTCTAAGAGCAAGGTATAGCTTTATTAAGATGTGTCACAATCCTATGTAGATGCCTCTTCTAAAAAAAGAGATAGATGCATGTCCCTTGCTTTTGTTTTCTTAAAGATAAACACCTACCAAATATCAGTTTTGAGTTTTGTTCACTTTGTCAATGGCTTATGAAATATTTTGATGCAGAACTCTATTTATCAATTCAGAGGAACTGCTGCAGTGACTTTCATTAAAATGCAATACTGAATATATTGTCACTCCATCATGAGCTTTTCCTTGTCCTATTAGCAAGTAGGAACAGGTGCATTAAGGTAAGAGAGAAGGCAAATTGCATTCATAGATTAATATTCTTCCTCCAGATTTTTCATACTTGTGAAATACAGTTTCTGGATTTAAAAGTCATGTTCTAGAATTTAACACAAGCCAGCACTTAACAACATATCCCTAACATTTATTCAACTGCCATAGAAAAGACTGTGTGCATTATGTAAAGTCTGAGGATACAGTGGTGCTTTGTGCATAATATAGCAGAGCTTTGAGACGTTGCTGGGAGGAAATGATCCCAAACATGCTCCTGAAAGACAAGTCTTACTCTAAAAAATAATGATGAAAAGTTGCTTATTTCTTCATGTATTTGTGTCTGTGTTTATTTCAGGAAAAGCTAACTAAACTTTGTTTATCTGACTCCAGAAGAGTGCTGTGAGTGTTTTTGCTTTTCTGTTTCCAGCTTGGATAATGCCAGAAATAGTGTTAACAAGGGGTTATGTTATGCTGGCTTATGTTAAACCAGATCACCCCTAACATGTGCAAAGCCATTCATCTGTGTCACCAAAACCCAAGAGAACATCTGACATGGACTCTGAAACAGAAACAGTGATCACTTACAAATCAAACATGGCATGCTCTAAACTGATTGTGCACGGCAATCTTTTCTAGAAAGGACAACTAATTGAACATGATAAAGTGTAAAGTTAATTAACACCCTTAAATTTGTTGATTACTTTCACGGGATTATATTGTTCGTTGAGTAGCAGCTTTCTTTCCCAGCTGTCGCCTTTTTCTGCGAATGTCGCTGGTAAACAATAGAGACACCATAACAAGTCGTAAATGGTCCCTGTGACAGCAGCCCCTTGTGAGGCTGCATCTGTAGAAAATGATTAGAACAATTGCATTTTAAAGATGGCTCACATTGCAGCCCAAGTCCCATTGGTGCTCTTCTTGATGTCTTTTGATGGCACACTGGTTAAAACATTTAAGTTCTTTTGAGTAAATTAAGTGATTTACTATGTTTGGCTATATATCAATGGAAGTGCTTTGGCGGCAATATTTTTATAGTGTTAAAGACAAATATAATTTGAATTGTACTTTTTAGTTTTCCATCTCTTCCCTCTTTGGACTTGAAGCCTTCTTTCCAATAGCCATAGAATTGAAAATGATCTCCTTATTAGTAACTTGGGAGTGGTTAATCTAAGTTATCAGCACCTGCATCATTATTTATCTATCATAATTCTTTGGGTCACCTTTTCAGTAAGGCTAAATTCCAAATTTCAGCTCTTTGCTACTGTTAGGTCAAAGACTTTGACATGTTTAAGCTGAATAAATGTACTTGTTATGTTTAAATTTTTTATAACATTTGTGTAATAGCTGTATACCTTTCCAATGTATTGCTTGATTTGAGTGTCAAAGTTAGTGTGGCCAGTGTTTTTATCACTGTTGTCAGATGAAGAAACCAAGATTGAGAGTTGTTATAACTTGTCCAAGAGGTGGGACCCTGCCCTGTGATTTCTTTCCAAGTTTTTTAACTCAATCACGTTTTTCACTTTTAACTCTTCATAATAATGTCCCCATACATATACACTTATGCTTATGCATGCTTATGTAGCAGTAAATGAAAATGCCATTACCACATGTGAAGAATCATGCTGCCCCAAAGTTGAGCTTTTAAAAAAAGTAATTGACAAATAAAAAATTGTATGTATTGTGTGCATGTTATAAAATATGTATACCTTGTAGATTGGCCAAACTTGAGCTAGTTAATTACCTCACATACTAACCATGTGTGGGGGGGGGGGAGTGTGGTCAAGTTACTTAAAAATCTACTCTCAGTAATTTTCAAGATTACAATAAATACATTGATACTAAAAAGTTTTTTGATAAACTAGAAAATACTGTCTTAATGAGGATTATTGGTCATTTTATTAGCCATTGATATCTGCCTGCCTACTAAGAAGAAAATTAACATTTATCAGATACATGCCATGTGCTGGGTGCAAAGATTCAAACAGCTCATGCCCATAAGGATATTAATAAGACACACCAGAAAAATCATTGATTAGAGTAGTGTGCTTTATTAGAGATATCACCAGGAATGTTTTAAGGATAGAGAAAGAGGGGTCATGAAATACTTCTCAGAGTTGACATGAGTTGAGTCTTGAAAAATAAGCAGGAGTTAGCCAGGCAAAGAAGGCAGAGAAGGGTATTTCATGTGAGGGAACAGCCCAAGATAGGCATGGGTACTTGAAAAATCATTGCACATTCTGGCCATTGCAAATAGTTTTCAGTGTGCATTGAGTGGTAGTTTTTGTTGCAAGGGTTAGATGAGGAGACCAAAGAAGTAATTAGGATTCACTGACAAGGAAAATAAAGATTTAAAAATCAGAGGTCATTTAAGGAGAGAAGAGAAAATTCATTGCTTCCTACAACTCAAGACAGAAGAGAGGGTACAGTGAGTTATGTAGTTCACCTTTTTGCCGAAGCATAAATATATAGGTACTTCAGAAAGAATAACTTAATGGAGAAAAAATGGGAAGAACTTTGAGACTATATAAAAAATGTTGGCTGGGCGTGGTGACTCACGCCTGTAATCCCAGCACTTTGGGGGGCCGAGGCAGGAGGATCACGAGGTGAAGAGATCGAGACCATCCTGGCCAACATGGTGAAACCCTGTCTCTACTAAAAATACAAAAATATTAGCTAGGTGTAGTGGCACGCTCCTGTAGTCCCAGCTACTCGGGAGGCTGAGGCAGGAGAATTGCTTGAACCCGGGAGGCAGAGGTTGCAATGAGCTGAGATTGCGCCATGGCACTCCAGCCTGGGCGACAGATTGAGACTCGTCTCAGATAAAAGAAAGGAAATGTTAAGTAATAGTGAATAATGTGTTCAGTTGCTGGTTATTTTCATGTTAATGTATAACTTAAGACTTGAGCCTGTTTTCATTCTCATATCAAATAAAACTGCCCAAAGATTAGGAGACAGATAAGCATAAATGTTAGAATGAGGTGATTTAAGTTTTATTTATTTTATAGGTATAAGGCTAAGATTAGCCTGGAAAGGATATAAAGCAAGAACCAAGCTTCAATTCAGTTTATCTTGGGAAAAAAAGGTCACTATTTTTGATGCAAAAATGTGGAAACATTGTTCATTACTTCATTTACTGTTCCTGCATGAAGTTCCAAATGAGAATTTTTAAAAATATGGAACTCAGTTCAAGGAAAAGATGCTTGCTCCCAAATAGGGTTTCCCAAGACTTCTAAGATACTCAGATCCATATTTGAGATTTGTTGTGAGATACTATGGTTTCTTTTTTTATTGTTCTTAATGCTGATTTTGTTTTCTTTTGAAAATTTGATTTCATTTTTTAATTGACAAATAAAAATTGTATATATTTAGCATGTACAACATATTTTGAAATATGTACATATTGTGAAATGGCTAAACCGAAATAATTAACATATGCATTACCTCACATACTATTTGTGTGATAAAAGCACTTAAAATCTACTCTCTGAGCAATTTTCAAGAATACAGTACATTGTTATTAACTATAATCACTATGTTGTACAGGTCTCTTGAACTTCTCCTTATTTCTGATTTTCTAAAAGCTCTCTAATGTTTTTGCTCTGATAAGCATACCCACATTGGTTGTGAAGAGAGGTAGAGTGTTACGTGCATTTAGAGAACAGGCAGAACTCAGCATCTAATAAAAAGCATACCAGATTACCTGCTCAGTTCATGTTAGTTAAACTGCTCTGAACTAGATTTGCAAATGGATTCAGAATACCTATATTCTTATCAGAGTTTTTATATGCCTACCTACAGTTGACAGCAAGAATATTACTCTTCAAGAACAATTTGTTGTTTTTTCACCCCTTCTCTTTCTGAGAATTATTCTTTCAATGACGAAGGTTGAAAAATGAAAGGAAAGGGGGAATCAGGATTTGGTGGTGATTGCCCTCATTCATTGATACTTGGTATGTGATGCTACCTTTTGGCATTTTCTTCTGGTTATACATCTCTTTCCCTAATTATATTTTGCACTTTTTGAGTGCAAAGACTAGGTTTTATAATTACCATGACCTTACATTTTGGACTTTCTGTGATAGTCGTATTTCAAGTAGTTTCTGAATATAACAGAAAACAAGTCCTTATTTTTGATTCAGCATATATTTACTTGTTGAATCTTTACACATAGCACGAAGATCTAGCAAGTTGTTAAAGGCACTGAATAAATATTTGCTGATGATATTTTTCCTCTTTGGACCTCTGTACAACTGTATACCCTCTAATGGCACGAATCTGACTCTTTTATTAGCTATATGTATTTTCCTTATCCCTTCCGCTACCTCCATTCTCCAACGTCTCCCTCCCCCCAGCATCACAAGCACAAAATTTCAAACTCGTTGAGAACAAGGATTGTTTCTTCCTCATTCTCAGGGTTGAGGACCACTGAAGAATGGATCTCCAGTGATCACATTTTTGATGTCAACTATAAGTAGGTGTGGAAGGGAAGAAGGAACGTAGCTTAGCAAATGGAGTCATCTATGATACCTTTTTTTTTTTAAGAGAGAGAGAGAGGCTGATTTAGAGGATTTGTGCTTAGATTTAAAAGTGCTTCTCCCCTATAAGGCTTACTAAAATCAAAACAGATTACCAAGAGAAGTGACAGATGTCTATCACTTTAAAATCAGGGTAGTCAGCTACCCATTTTGCGCGGTTTGGGCATTTGCCAAAAACATGTATTTGTACAAATGAGTTCAGTGTTTCCGATTCTAGTATTATGGGAGAGAAACACTAGAGACATCATCACAGGGAAGTGTTAGAAAAAGCACTAACGGCAGCCACAAATATTTAGGCTTTTTAGGGTTAATGTAGTTACATGAGAAATTTTTTTTTCTCATTTGGAACTTTTTTTTTTTGTACAAAATAAAACATGCCATAGTTTTGTGTGTTAATGTAATAAATGTGGGAAAGTGGATTATGAACTTGAAAACCCAAAATTATAGAATTTCAAAGCCTTAAAAGGAATTCAGTGGTAATTTTCTCTAACCACTTCACATCCTAGATGAAGAAACAGGGTGAGCAGCATTTAATGACTTGCTGGAATGATAGAAATGCTTTGTCTGTAATCCTTGGCATCTCGTGCATATCTTGTGAGAGCAGTTATCACATGGTATTACAGTTGTGGTCTGTTTCCTGGACTTTTCTTCTCTCTTGCCTCCTGAGAATCTCTTATGTACTAGAGCTGGTGGATGTGAGTGAATGAGCCAACGATTACTGCCCTCATGGAGCTAGTGTTATTCTAGGGAATACAGACCAGAAACAAATGAAAGTGTTAAAGAGGTGATAAATGCTATGAATAAAATTGAAGCAGGAAAAGGAGAGAGCGATGAGATGCTATTTTAGATTGTTAGGTTGAGTGGGGTCAGGGAAGGCCTCTCTCAAGAGGTTAATTTTGAACAGAGGCCTCAATGAACTAAACTATACCAGTCATGAATATCTGGGGGAAGAATATTTCCGGCAAAAGGAATAGCCAGTTCAAGGCTTTGAGATGGGAGCATACTTAACCTGTTTCAAGAACAGCAAGGAGGGCAGGGTGGCTGGAAAGCAGCAAGTGATGGGAAGAATGACATGAAATGAAATAGGAGAGGTAGCCTAGAGCCATGTCATGTAGGGCTTTGTAGGACTTGGGATTTTATACCAAGAGTGATAGGAAGTCTTTGGAGGGTTGGGAATAGGGAACAAACATGAGCTGGGTGAACTAGATGTATATTTTAAGAGGATTCCTCTAGCTGCTATATGGAGAACAGACTACAGAGACAAGAGGAGAAGGGAAATAAAGTAGGAGACTATTGCAGTAATCCAGGCAGGAGTTACCTGTGGCTCAGACCAGGGTAGTAGGGACGGACAGTGAGAGAAGTGGCTGAATCACCAGTGCCTAACTTCTTAGGAGCAGGGACATTTGTGATTCATCCTTCACCCAAGGGCTTACCACGGGGCGTGATTCTTAGTAGGTGCCCAGTTAATTGTGTTGAATAGATAAAACAAATGCAGATTTCTTGTGTCTTCCCCATTCACTATGCTGCCAGTGAAAGATTTTGCAAGAAGTCTTCACAGTGATGTCATCTTAACATAATGGCTGTAGACCACTAAAGTTTTTCTTAACCTGAGCCACCCTGCTTCTGTTATTTACAGGTGCAGCCCAAACCCACTAATACTTAAAAAGAGAGGCTAAAATTATCCCAGAGAAGACAAGGGCTTAAGTAACTAAATAGGAAAATGTCCACTTCACAAATTCAAGTTAAAAAGTAGTAAGCCCTTACATTTAAATAGCATTTTTAGCTGGGCAGGGTGCTCATGCTTGTAATCCCAGCACTTTGGGAGGCCAAGGCAGGAGAATTGCTTGAGCCCAGAAGTTCGAGACCAACCTAAATGAAACCCTGTCTACCAAAAACAACAACAACAACAACAACAACAGCAAAAACCAAATAGCCAGGCACAATGACACATGCCTGTAGTCCGAGCCACTCAAAAGGCTGAGGTGGGAGGATTGCTTGAACGTGGGAGGATTGCTTGAGCCTGGGAGGTTGAGGCTGCAGTGAGCTATGATCATTACACTCCAGCCAGGGTGACAGAGCAAGACCCTGTCTCAAAAAATAAATAGCATTTTTATTTTACAGCATACATTTACATATTCACAGCCAATCTATGAAGAGGTTATTAATACTTTTCCTGTTTTATACACTGAGACTCAGAAGTTAAATAATTTGTCACACAATTTGCCAGCAAGTGGCGCATCCCCAAAACAAAATATAACATCTCCAGATATTTTACCCTTTCTACCATGCTTATTAGTTTATTTATCAACCAACCATTTGTTGAGTATATCATGCACTATAATAGATAATGGGGATGCTGGCAAGCCATGCCCCCAGTGCTGACTTTGTGGGAAGTTTATAATGGAAGAATCAGACAAGAAAATCCAAGATTTTAATAAAGTATGATAAATGCTGTAATAGAATTAAGCACAGGGTGGATTTTGGTTTTGTATATACAATTACTAAAATATATAGTAAAATAAATATTTCTTCCAGTATTCTAGCAGCTACCCGAGTATGCATTCTGTGTTTTTATATTTTAGAAAATGGACTTGAATCAAAATGGCATGTCATTGTAATAAATTTCTTCATTTTTGATAGACATAAAAATCTATACAATGTCTTCTGAAATCCATAAGCTGTCTTACACAGCTTTAGAGTCACAGCTTTCTAGATATTCTTTCCTAAGTTCAAAATGGTTACTTACATTTATTTCAGGATAATTTCGGTCTCTTTGTTTTGATTTTGAGACAAGGTCTTGCTCTGTTGTCCAGGCTGGAGTGCAGTGGCATGATCTCAGCTCACTGCAGCTTCCACCTTCTGGGTTCAAGCAATCCTCCATCTCAGCCTCCTGAGTAGCTGGGACTACAGGCACATGCCACCATGCCCAGCTAATTTTTGTATTTTTTGTAGAGATGGGGTTTCGCCCTGTTGCCCAGGCTGGTCTCAAACTTCTGGGCTCAAGCAGTCCACTAGCCTCAGCCTCCCAAAGTGCTGGGATTACAGATGTGAACCACCATGCCTAGCTAATTTAGGTCTTAATTCTGCCTTTGCAGAGGGACTAGGCTTGATAGTGTTGTATGATTAAAGGAATATGTATGAGAAGATAAGATTTGGTTCCAAGGAATGTCAAAACTTTAGAATTACCCATTTTAGTTAGACCCTTACTTTGGGATGTAGGTTATGATGAAGTCGGAAATAATTATGATACCACATCAATATGAGGAAAGAGTCGAACTACCACAGACCTCTGAATTAAAAGATAAACTATTCTTTCTTTTGTGGTCTTCTCTTGCTTAAGCAACTTATTTCTGCTTTTTAAAATATGTGTTTGAACAAGTGACAAAGTACACCTGTCAAAAGACTAACCAGCTGAGAATCACTGTCAACATTAATTTATTTTTTTTAAATAAATGACTCTGAAGCTATTTAGCAGTCTGTAATCTAAATACAAAGCAAAGCTATTGATCTATGATGGATAGTGCTGGATTTGTTTGTAAGCTTTGACTTAAATCTTCTACTTAATTTCTCTAGGTGAGATCAACAGGATTAGGAGGAATGGTGGTTATATGGTTTAAATAAAAATGGCTATAGAAATTGAGCAAAATAATTGTAAAACATTAATGGTTTACCATCTTGATAAAGTAAACTAGAAACTAACAAAACAACGGTCACTTAAATGTTAATAAGAATGTTTGAATGACATAGATTGGCTAACTGAATGCATTTTTTATAAATTGGGTTTTTGTATATAATCCATTTCAAAGTGAAGATATTGCAAAATAATGTAATTTAACTATATGCATGAGCATCTCAGGTTTTCAGAACATGTGGGCACTCACTATTCCAAGATTGTTTGGCTAGCATAATGCTGACTTTTTTTTGACTTTTAATCATTGGCTATGACTAGTATCAACTGTAAAATAGAAAGCAAAATATTCACAATTTGAATGAAATAGGTATTTCTTCACTTGGGCTTTTAAAAAACATAAATACGGTATTTCATTGAATACATTAAATTCAAAAGCAGGCCATTACTTGCAGCTGTCTATTCTAATGGCCAGATTTGATATATACTACAGACAATTACAGTTTCTTTGTTCTTACCGTACTGTAAAATAAGTTCTTCCACATACTTGCCTGGGAAGTTTTGAAAAATAAAGCCTAGCTTGAAAATTATGAACCAAGATTTCTTTGAATATTAAAAACAGTAATAATACTCTTGATTTTATAGTTAATAAAAATTTAGATGAATGAAGCTTCTTCCTCTTCCTTTTAGGACAAGTCTAGATCATATTTTCTGTGCTAAATAAAAAGTTGTTTCTCCAGTCACTCGAATGAATGAACATGCATTAAGTCTTTGTTAAAAGTTACTAAGGAGTAGTGAAGTCAGTGTTAAAGTTTATTTCTTCTTCTTGCTCATATCACTAAAAATAAATTGCCCAAAAGATGTATAGCAGGAAGGAAAAGAAAAATCAAATAATATTGAAAAGTACACATGAGAATAATCAGTCAAAATAAGCAACAGTTTTTCTTGCCTTAAAAAAAGAATCTACCATCTGAAATGCCTACTTGTTTAAGGAACAAAGAGCCAGGTCTCCCTCTTTGTAGATCTCACTTATAGATAGTATTTGGAGAGTGGGTGAGTGAGCAAGAACCCCAAATCCAAACGTGGGCAGCAGACCTCTCTCTGGCTGCTCCTTTGCTGATCAGGGCCCAGGTAAAACTTTTTTTGTGTGTACTTTCTGTAACTTAATAGGTTTCTTAGGAGAATAATAGATGCATGGGAATAATAATATTTACATTTTAAGTTCCCTTATCTGTTAGGCCATGATTGTGCCGAAATGATTAAGGTGAGTTGAGATTCAGAGTACGACTGAATCTATATGTCTCTTTTGGTTTGTGATTAATCTGGGTGATACTTGATTGCTGAATATTTCTGTAGAGATTTAGAGTATCTTATACATGCCTGGCAAAAATACAGTTTGGAGGCAGGATGTTTTTAGTTGGTTTCTCTAATTTTATTATATGCCTAAAAATTTTAAGAAATGTATTCTTTTGCTTCTATCCCTTTACCCCCAAATGATTCAGGTGTAGGAGCTGCACGATCTGGGAACCTCACGTTTATGGTGGGAGGAGTTGAAGATGAATTTGCTGCTGCCCAAGAGTTGCTGGGGTGCATGGGCTCCAACGTGGTATACTGTGGAGCTGTTGGGACTGGGCAGGTAAGATTTTTACATTAATGACCTTGACTTGATGATGTAAAATTGACTAATGTTCCTTCCTCTTTCCTGACCATATTTTTATTCTTCTTTCTTCAACCTTTGGATTCTTTCTTTGCTCAGATTTTTAAAAATTTATTTGGAATAAATTAGTTTTGCATCATTCCTGGTGGGCTTAAGCAGACATCAGTCAATTAACTTATTAAAAAAACTTCCATTATTGGCCAGATGCGATGACTCATGCCTGTAATCCCAACACGTTGGGAGGCTGAAGCAGGAGGATCACTCGGGCCCAGGAGTTAGACACCAGCCAGGGCAACATAGTAAGACCCCATCTCTACAATAAACAAAAAAATTAGTCGAGTGTGGTGACACACACTTATATAGTCCCAGCTACTTAGGAGGCTGAGGTGGGGGGATCACCTGAGCCCAGGGGTGGGGGATCAAGGTTGCAGTGAGCCATGATAGAGCCACTGCAGTCAGCCTGGGTGATAGAGCAAGAACCTATCTCAAAAAAAAAAGAAAAAAGGGAAAAAAATTTCATTATTAGGATCTTGACATGTCATCCCAGCAACTACTGAAATCATCCTTAAAACTGCTCTTATTTTGAAGTGCTTGTTTCTGAGTTGCTATTTTCCTCCACCTAATTTTGTAATTACAGTTGACCCTTGGACAACACAGATTTGAACTCCGTGGGCCCACTTATACATGTATTTTTTTCCATAGATATATTGAAAACTTTTTGAAGATTTGTGACAGTTTGAAAAAACAGATGAACCACATGGCCTATAAATACCAAAAAAATTAAGAAAAAGTTAGATATGTCATGAACGCATTATATGTAGATAGATGCTAGTTTATAAATATGCACAAATCTGTTACAAAGATTTAAAATTTATCAAAATTTACAAACACTTATAGACCATACATGGCACCATTCACAGTTGGGAAAAGAAGTATTAAATCATAATGGCATAAAATTAACTATAGTAATACTGTACTGCTCTAATAATTTTGTGGCCACCTCCTGTTGCTATTGCAGTGAACTCACGTGTTACAAGTGTTGGACATAAAATGTCATGTGACACTAATCATCTTTGAGTGGTTCATCTCTTCAGTAAATTGTGTATCATAGTAAACACGATCTCTTGGAATTCTCTTGTATTTTTTATCATGTTTAGTGCAATACCATAAACCTTAAATGACACCATAGGACCCATACAAAGTGCCACTAGTGATGCTGGAAGTGCTCCCAAGAAGCTGAGAAAAGTCATGACATTGCAAGAAAAAGTTGAATTGCCTGATATGTACCATGGATTGAGGTCTGCGGTTGCATTTGCCCTCCATTTCAAGATAAACAAATCCAATGTAAGGACCATTGTAAAAAAAGAAAAGAATAGTCATGAACCCATCACTGCAGCTACTCCAGCAGGCTTGCACTTTTTGCAGAACATCTTTTTATCTCACATTGAAAATGCAGCTTTTATGTAGATGCAGGATTGCTATAGAAAGGCATACTTACATCTAATATGATTCAAGAAAAAGTGAAGTCATTATATGACAACTTAAAGCAAAAAGAAAATGAAGGATCTAAAGCTGGAGAATTTAATGCCAGCAAAGGATGGTTTGATAATTTTAGGAGGAGGTTTGCTTAAAAAATGTCAAGATAATAAGCGAAGTAGTTTCTGCCAACCAAGAGACAGCAGACAGTTCCCAGGTGCCATTAAGAAAAATAATTGAGGCTGGGCACGGTGGCTCAAGCCTGTAATCCCAGCACTTTGGGAGGCCGAGACGGGCAGATCACGAGGTCAGGAGATCGAGACCATCCTGGCTAACACGGTGAAACCCCGTCTCTACTAAAAAATACAAAAAACTAGCCGGGCAAGGTGGCGGGCGCCTGTGGTCCCAGCTACTCGGGAGGCTGAGGCAGGAGAATGGCGTAAACCTGGGAGGCGGAGCTTGCAGTGAGCTGAGATCCGGCCACTGCACTCCAGCCTGGGCGGCAGAGCGAGACTCCATCTCAAAAAAAAAAAAAAAAAAAAAAGAAAGAAAAATAATTGAAGAGAAAGGATATCTGCCTGAATGAGTTTTTAATCCAGACAGAAGTGCCCTATGATGGGGGGAAATAAAAAGGATGCTCAAAGGACATTTATTGGGAAGAGAAGCAAGCACCAGGATTTAAGGCAGGAAAGGATAGGCTGACTCTCCTGTTTTGTACAAATGCAGTTGGGTTGGTAATCAGGACTGCCCTTATCTATAAAGTTGCTAACTCCTGAGGCTTTGAGTAAAAAGATAAATACCAGCTGCCTGTCTTTTGGTTGTACAGCAAGAAGGCCTGGACAGTGAGAACCCTGTTTCTGGATTGTTTCCATCAATGGTTTTGTCTCTGGAGTCAGGAAATATCTTACCAGTAAAGGACTGACTTTTAAAGCTATTTTGATATTGGACAGTACCCCTGGCCACCCAGAATAATATGAGTTCAACACTGAAGGGCATCCAAGGGGCCAACTTGCCCCTAAACACAACACCCCTAATTCAGCCTCTAGATTAGGGGATCATAAGGACCTTTAAGGCTTATTACACATGGTACTCTATGGGAAGGATTGTCACTGTGGAAGAAAACCCTGATAGAACATCATGAAAATCTGGAACGATTACACCACTGAAGATGCCATTGTTATTGTAGAAAACACCTTGAAAGCCATCAAGTCCCTAACAGTAAATTCCTGCTGGAAAAAAGTGTCCAGATGTTGTACTGGACTTCACCGGATTTATGGCAGGGCCAATCAAGGAAATCACTAAAGAGACTGTGCATATGGCAGAAAAGGTGGGGAGTGTATGAAAGCTTTCAAGATACGGATCTTGGAGAAATTCAAGAGCTAATAGACACCACACCAGAGTAATTAACAGAAGAGACTTGATGGAGATGAGTGCTTCTGAACAGTGCCAGATGAGGAGGAAGATGATGTACTGAAAGCAGTGCCAGGAAACAAATGGACATTAGACAGTAAGGCAGAATGGTTCTTATTATTCAAGACTCCTTTCAACTTCTTTTACAACATGGACCTTTCTATGATACAGACACTGAAAATAAAGCAAACAGTGGAAGACGGATTGGTACCATACAAAAACGTTTTTAGAGAAATGAAACAGCAGAAAAGTCTGATAGAAATTACAATTTCCATAAAGTTATCCGGAGTGTGCCGGCCCCTCCTGCCTCCCCTTCTACCACCTCCACCTCTTCTGCCTCTGTCACCCCTGAGACAGCAAAGAGCCAACACCTCCTCTTCCTCCTCAGCCTACTCATTATTAAGATGATGGGATTGAAGACCTTTATGATGATCCACTTCCACTTAATGAATAATAAATATATTTTTATCTTCCTCATGATTCTCTCAGTAACATTTTTTCTCTAGCTTACTTTACCGTAAGAATACAATATATAATACATGTAAAAATATGTGTTAATCAACTGTTTGTGTTATTGACGAGGCTTCCAGTCAACAGTGGGCTATTAGTACTTAAGTTTTTGGAGAGTCAAAAGTTATACATAGGTTTTTGACTGCAACCGGGGGTTGGCACCCCAACCCCCTCATCATTCAAGGGTCAACTGTACTTGCCATAGCTCTATTTGTAGTACAATCAGGCAGCAGTAACTCATGGACTTCAAACTTTTTCTTGAAAAGTAACTTTAATTTAGAAATATGAGGTGATTGACAGAGACAATTAAACAATACTGAACACTGAAATCAAGCTAGTTGTTTCCCTCCCCCTCCCAATACACACACACACACACACACACACACACACACACACACACTGTCACTCCTCCTCTTAATGCTTTTATCCTAGTCACTAGGACTCTATCTCACTCTAGACTTGGTATTATCTTAGATATATTTATTGTCTCCATATTCTTACACAGTCTCCAAGCTCTGTTAATTCAAATTACTCTCATTGTTGACCTTCATTTCCATTCAACACAGGACCTGGTCCAACCCTTTCTTTCAGTGTCTCACACCTAGTTTACTGCTCAGGGGGCCTAATAAGTCCCTGAATGCCAAATTTACCCCTCAGTCCAACACCATAACCCAGACCAACTCCATCAAGATGCTTGTATCATCATAGTGCTTCCCCATTCTGAAACTCTGAATAGATCCCAATTTCCTACCGTGTCAAATTTTAACTCTACACCCTAGCTTTCATAGCTGACATGTTCTTGCCCCAGTCTTAACTATCAAATTTCTCACTATTCCTTAAAACATAGGCATATTAATCAATTTTCTTACTGTTCCCCAGCAACATCCCATGTAAAATATTTAATCCTTATATATTTACCCTTCTCCCCGGATCTCCTTCTTTCCCTTTCTTGCCTGTTTAAATCCTGCCTTGGCCTCCTAAAGGATGATTTCAGGTTCCACTTCCTCTCTCTTCCTGCCTTCAGTGATCGTGTTGCTCTGAACTCCTCCTCCTATCTCTCATAGCTTCTACCTTACAATTCACCACTTGTTTTGTTGCCTTTTCATATAGCATATTACTCCCATTTCCCAATTAGACTGTAAGTTACATCCTGTAAAGAGCAGTTGTACCCTATAGTGCTGAGCCCGTAGTAGCGATGTGAAAAATAAATTTTCACATAGGCAAATTTATTACCTAGTGGAGGAGACCTGCAAGTCTGGTCTGGGATAGCATGAGGTTCAGAGGGAGCCAGGCTGCATCATGTTCTCTTCCCCACTCGAGAAAATCAACAGTTGAAGGTTACTTCTTTTAGAACGTAGCCCCTGGAATTGGGCAAGGAAAAACATCCTGTGAGTTATAGCTTGAAAATACAGATATTTAATATGTACTCAATTTATTTTCAGGCGGCAAAGATCTGCAACAACATGCTGTTAGCTATTAGTATGATCGGAACTGCTGAAACTATGAATCTTGGAATCAGGTTTGAATAGTACATTTTTATACTAACATTTTTATAGGCTTTCCTATTTGATTTTCTGATGTTAAAAAATGATGTTCATGAGAGATAAATGAGTTGATCCAAGAACATTTTGAAAGTACTTCATTATTCAACTTGAACAGACTTTGCTTATTGGACAAGCAATAGGACCCAGGAGAGCATGAATACTTTTTGCCATAGCCATAAAATGTATTGCCTGTGCATTTGAAGTTATATTATCCTTTTTATATGGGAGCCCCATTTCTTCTATTATGTTGAAATGCAAGAAACATTTTTACTATAAAATTTAAACATACTTTGGCAATGTCGGGACAAATTTGTATAAGACATGGTTTTAGTGTGTAGTGAATTCAAGTGGTATGCTACCATATGACTAGTTTATGTACCTTTTAAAAATATGGTCCCCCAAATCTGCCCTAAAAGTGTTCTTAGTGGTTCATTCTCAGGCTAAAAACTGGATAGCATTCATAAAGCTGCAGTTCATATGTATAACTCTTTCATTTTATTTTGCCTGTCGTTTTGTTACTTTGCATTAGTATGTATCTTTCTATTAAAATGGCATACTTTGCTTAAAGTGATTCAGGAATTCTGTTTTTCCTATGGATGATCATCTTTTAAATGCTTAAGGTTAATGTCTTAATTTTAGCCTTTAATCTTTTGGGTTAGTAATGCTACATATGATTAATCACCTAATTAATTTTTTGAATGTTTTATATTTCATGAAAATAATAAATATACATTGCTTACTTTAGAAAATGCTTAATGAGCAGGATGCTTTACTCAGTTGCTTTCATCACATTCCCCAAAACTGCTTACCAAATATATCACAAAACAGAATAGTGTTTCCTAGCACAGCTTTTAATAAAAGTAATAAAAAGAGCCAACATACTTGAGATATTTTTGAAAACACAGTAACGGATTCACATTTCCTCTTAATTACCATATCAAGATGCTGTTATTTTATTGAATTGCCCTTGTCTCAGATGTTTAACTATCTTGACCTATTAAGTTGTCATGTTGTAATTGAGATAAAAGAGGAATTTGCTTTGCATCAGCACTAATTGGTTTATCAATATCGTGTACCATTTACATTTTAAAATTGAATGTCCATAAGACGGTAAAGCATGTCTGTACAGAGCCTTAATAAAAGTGGTAGTATATAGGCACCTTTTCAGAGTGTTATGTTTGTATTGTGGCCAGTTTTAGGATATGGGTCACTTATAATTGAAAAACTGGTTACTAGCAACTTGTTTTCATGTTCATTCTCTAGACTAATTTCATGGAAGAGGAAAATGTACATTTCTGGAACATAAATTACATATACAATTGGTGTTGACAGCAGGATTGGTATGCATATGTATGTTTAGAATTTTATTTTTATTTTCTGGATATAAATGATTATATAAAGTAAAATGCTGGATGAACTTAGGCTATACTGTACTACAACTTTTCCCTCTTTGCCCACTCACTTGTAGTGGGTTCGTTTTCAAGGAGAAAATGAAAAGTGATTTTAAAAAAAAGACGTGTAAGAGAGCAGAAGCAATTAACAGAGTTTCCCTTATTTTTGGCTCTGATCAACTATGACAAAATTATTATTTAGAAATATGAAACTTTTAAATGTTTCATTTTTCTAAAACTCTACATATATACTGATATATATAACATAAAATATATTTTAAAAGTCTGAACACAAGGCAGAAACTCACTAGTTGTACTTAACTGTTAAAAATAATGTAAAAGTTTCTCGTGTTTCAGATTATACCAATGAATTGCTTATTTTCATAACATGAGGATTTTACCACTTTATCTTACAAAGATTCTCAGTGGTTTAAAGGCCCTAAAAATGAATGCTTCTGCTATTGTCTTTTCTCCATGGTTTACAGACATGGTTTAAAGTGACAGGATTTTTCTCTAATAGAGTATAGAGAGCAGCCACGATTTATTGAGCTCTGCAAGGTGAAAGAGAAAATTGGCATCAGCAAGCATAAATTCTCAAGTAGTAAATTCCCACAAAGTAGTATAGCATCAAAACGGTTTAGCCACATTTATATTCTGTCCACTCTGAAGTGAAATTTTTCAGAGCATTAATGTCAACATTTACAAATTGAGTCACCCATTCCTGTGAAGTGATCATCTCTGATTAATTTTATTCTCATAAGTCAGTGGTTTTTCTGGAACACTTTTTTAAAAATAATGAAGAATAAAATCCTACAGTTTAAAATTCTTATTGACCCTATGCTCTTTTACAATGAGTCTTTATGGATGTTAGCAAAGTTTTTAAATGTTGTAAAAAAAAAAAAATAGAGTACAAAATATGGTATACAATATATTTTGAGATTCCTTTTTTATTAGACCTTTCTGCTTTCTAATTGCATTCCTACATAGGCATTAGAATCATAGTTTTATGGCCCTGAAAGTACCCTACTTGTATTAGAGAGGTTTTGTTCCTGTGTATCACATAGAGACAACATTGATAATGTTTTGTTGTTTTAAATTACCAGCTCCACTGGAAATTGATTTAAAATATATATATATTGGTAGTATAACAAGTTATTTGCATTACCAGCCAGGCCCAGGCTCCTCCAGCACCCACTGTATTGTCTTCCACCAAAAGAAGCTTGAAGCAGCTGAACTTCTGGAAAGCTGTTCAAGATGAGAACTTTCCCTCCAGTGTGGTTTTATTAATAGTTTCTTGCATACTGCCCTTAGAAGATGTTGCTTTTGCATTTATGTGATGACTGGAGCCTTAGTTGTGTACCCTAATAAATATAACAGATGGCAAAGGTTTGTAATTTGTAAACGGCCAGAAAGTTTGTTCTTTGTATGTCTCTATACTGTCTGGTTTTACGTAAGAACAAAACAAATTATGTCACTAAACTGGGATGTTTGTATCACAGGAACAGATCTGGAAATGAAACATCTAAGACTATGTCAACCCAAATCATTCACTTATCATACAGATTTCTTAATAAACTGATAAAATGCCATCATATTTTATCAACAACTAGCCAATACGTATTGGTTTACTACCTACGTATACCAATACGTATTAAGTTCACCACCTACTTAATAGTTAACTACTAGCCAATACAATAGCATGTGTTTGGGCGTGCATGTAGGTCTGCATCCAAGCTGTCCCACATAATTAAGCTTTTTTCGTTTATAAAATGACAAAAATAATTACATCTATCCACTGGGTTGTTGTGAAGATTAAGTGAGTTAACCCACGTAAAACAATTTCTGGCACATAGTAGGTGTTGATATGTGGTAATGATATTTGTGGTTGTGGTGAGGTGGTTATTGTTTGAAATTAAATTGTACTTTAATCTTTTTCTTCCTAACATGTCTCACTAGCTGGCATTACATATTTATTTGTCTGTTTATTACCTGTCTTCCCATCTAGAAGCTCCATGAAGGGGAATGGTTTGTTTACTCATTGCCATATCTTAAGAATATACCTGGCAGGTATTAGGCACCCAGTGAAGATTTGTCAGATAAATAAGGAGAGGAGGGAGGAGGTAGGGAAGTGAGTGAGTGAGTCTCTTGCCAAAAGTAAAAGTTATCCAGGTGGGTCTTAACTCAGCCCTCCTGGCAGACTGGCACAGCCTCCTCTTAGCTTCCTTCTTACTGTCTCCTTGGCTGCACTACGTGTAGCACTTGGGTATAGTAGATCTCAGTAAACATTGATGGATAAGTGATTAATTAAAACTGACATGGTCTTAGATGTTTCATTTCCAGATATGTTCCTGTGATATATAAACATCCCAGTTTAGTGACATAATTTGTTTCATTCTTTCGTAAAACCAGACAGTATAGATTACTCACAGATAATATAAACAAACTTTTTTGGCCCTTAAAGTCTTGGTTACATTGAAGGCAAATGTTTAATTTTTAAAATTTTTTTACAGTTTATGCATTATTTTTACTTATTCCAAAACCTCATTTAAAATTCTTATGTTTTAGAGGTGAGTAGATTTGACACAGTGACGTTTATTTGAGATGCATTATATATGCAGTCAGAGCAATGAATTCATTCTGTTTATATCAGAGAACATTCCAGCAATTGTAAAGCCACATGCATGCACGCATGCACTCTCGAACCACATCCAGTGGCAAGTTATTATGGGGACTGACAGACTGTCATTCTTTTGATGGCTTGAGCTGTATATCTTCTGAACAGCAGTGGGGCTCTTATGCAGAAAGTATCATATGTTCCCAGCCAATTTACAGGGAAACAGCAATAACATTTTATCATGGTTGAGAGCCCAGTAGCTGCTTCCTATTAAACTTGCCCTTTCAGATACCTGTCTTGGATTAATTTGTTGATTTCGAATGGAAACTCAGTCTTCTCCAGTGAAGCATGACGTTCTAGGATAGACTCTGAATGACAATTACTGTGTATTCTAGCTGGTTTCAGACCATTACAAGCCTTGGGCACAGTGGAAAACAGAGGACTTCAGTAACTGATTTTAATATCATGTCTAATTTTAACTGTCAGTTATGTATGTGCCAGAGAAAGAATCCTCAGAAAGATGAAATGCAAAACACTTCTAACTTGCTGTTTTTAATGATACACTTTGCTATGGGTGGGGGCAGGGGGAGGGAAGTGGAGAGGGAGTAACTATCTCCTGAAGGGAATCAGCACGGTGGGGAAGCATCAGATTTGAAAAGTGAGAATGAAAAACTGCCGCCTGATTTTTTTGTGTGTGCCCCTCAGGATGCTTCTAAATTGTAATGTGTTCACCAAAAAGGGTTTCCATCAATCAGTACCAGTACTCTTCCTTGAACATTCAAGAAAAATGTAGGGTTTTACAAAGTTAGGATAATTAGCTTTGCTCACCATTTTGTTGAATATTATAGAAGAGAATTTCCTTAGCCGTAAAAGCTCTTGTGAGCTACTACTGAGTGTAACCTGGTAGATTAGAAAGAAGGGAGGAATTCTGCTGCTTTAAATGTGATGAACCATCTTAAAAGATCTAAATTAGGAAGCCCTGAAATTGTATTTCAAGTGGAGGGAGAAAGCGACGTTTTGGAGTCTTTAAAAGTATTTTCTCCTTATGGAGCATATTAGATGTATGCATTCTTGAACATTTGTACTTTCCAGGTATAACGAATTAACTAATTGTTAATTTGTGGTTTTACTTTTCACAATTATTCACTAAGCACACTGGCTTTATCTTTTCCTAAGTGATATACTACAATAGCATACTGATAGCCTAATCTTATTTAAAAGGAGAAAGCAAGCATCAGTAGCAAACTATACATGCAGTGAACTTGGATCTTTATAAAAGAATGAATGAAACTGTTGGGTTTCTCTCTGGCAATCTACAGTTGAACAGAATGAATGATAGCCGATTTAGACTGAGTTTCTGTATCTGTTATAATCCTTAGTAAAACCCATCACTATAACATGGGCCACCATATGAATTCAGATACTTGATATGCCACATAGCAGTCTGGGAACCACAGCTACCCCTTGAAAGCCTGATTACATAACAGTTGTATTATGTGGTAATACCATACATATTTTTGGCTGTTAGCCTCAGCCCCCTGCTCTAGCATCTGAAAAAAAAGTTTTATTGGCCATGATATTCAGATTTTGAAATAAACAGACGTGTTTTAGACACACAAAACAATCTAAGCATGCCAAGATGCATAGTTTGTTTAACATTTACATAAGTGTCTCTTTTCAGTGTTTTTATTTTCTGGAAGAGGTTGGTTTTAAGAAAAAGTAGAAAGCTTTTATGACAATTGTTTCATAATGGCTCTGTGTATAAAAGAAACCAAATAAATTGCTAGGTATAAAGTTTTATTTGAAACTTGATTCAATGATACTTAGCAAAATTGTGCTTCCCAAACTGCATTATATCTTTAGAATCCAAGTAATGGAGCATTTTGATTCTATTTTTTCTAGGGTCCATACTGAACAGCCGTTTCTGCCATCAGCCCAGTGATAGAACAAATGATGTTTCCGCTTGGGCAAGCTTTGTTTTATCAGGATCAGTAACCTTATCAGCAGTTGACCCAGAACTATAATGCATGTCTCTGAATAGATAGCATATGTCACAACTCTGTGCAGACTTGCTTCATAAGCAAGATTGTCTAATAAAGATTTAATAAGTAAGGAAAAGTTTGCAGCAAAAAAGTCTTCTTTTATAATAACTTTTCTTAAGCTCGTTTACAGCTCCTGGCTCATCTCTTGCATTTATTCTCATAAAAACTAAAGGAATAAACATACATATAAATGCATTCACACAGACTCCCATGATGCATCATTTATCTGTCAATATTTCTTTCTGAAATATATCATTTGTGGGTAAAGAATGTAGAATTTAAATTATCATATTGGTTTAAGGTTCTTATGTGACACATAAATGTAGTAATGTCCAAAGATCAGAAAACCCATGAGTGTGATAAAGCAATAGTACTTTTATGCAATTATATATTAGTTTTTCTTAATAATAGGATAACATAGGTTTTCTCTAAATGCAAAATGGTCCTGGCTCAAAAATGTTATTTAACCAGTAGTGTTTAGTACCCTATAATTCAAAATTGGATTGTTCACTCTCATATCAATCTGCTTAGATTTTAGAAGACATATAATAAATGGAGAGAGAAGATGGAGCATCCCCATACATAAATAAGTCATGCACGACTTGTACATTTTGACACTTAACACTTCTTTTCTTTGACCTTTGACAGGTTAGGGCTTGACCCAAAACTATTGGCTAAAATCCTAAACATGAGCTCAGGACGGTGTTGGTCAAGTGACACTTACAATCCTGTGCCTGGAGTGATGGACGGTGTTCCCTCGGCTAATAACTATCAGGGTGGATTTGGAACAACACTCATGGCTAAGGTATGGTAAATGTAGACACTAACCAAGAGAGAAGGAAAAATGTTTCATGGTCTAATAACACTTTCCTTCTCTTTCTCTTAATAAAGCATATGTCTCATAGAAGAGGCAAAATTAGTAGCATATTCACTCTCACTAAAAGAGTAAAAACCTAGCTTAGATGAAAATCCATATCTTGTTCATTTTTATTCCTGGCCTTTTGGATGAGAAGAATGGGCCAGGCTGTGTGTGTGTGTGCAGGCTGTGTGTGTGTGTGTGTGCACGCGCGCTTGGGTTTGTTTATATGAGCTGGTAAAATTTGGTTCATCATAAACTTAGGTTAATTTACCAACTTCTTAAATGAGAGCAGTGAGAATTTTCTCATTGTTGATAATACACTGGCAGTGCATATATGCATCACAAAAGAAGAGAGGATTTTCCCATTGATAATAGATTTCCAAATACATCTTCCTGCTTTAAAATTTTAATATATGGATTTATATGTAAAAATTAGTTAAGTCATTTGAAAAGCAGATTGTCATCCTTCTCTTATTTGAGATCTCAACTTTAGAAAGTCTGTGCTGTCAACTGTAGAAAATAATTTTTAGACGAGCTAACTTTCAGATTTCTGCAGTGCTATTTTCTCCCAGTTGAGGGTGGGTTTTTTTGTTTGTTTCTGATTCAAAAGTAAGAATACGGCCAGGCGCAGTGGCTCATGCCTATAATCCCAGCATTTTGGGAGGCCACGGTGGGCAGATTACCTGAGGTCAGGAGTTCGAGACCAGTCCAGCTAACGTGGTGAAACCCCGTTTCTACTACAAATACAAAAAATTAGTCAGGCGTGGTGGCACGCGTCTGTAAGCCCAGCTACTCAGGAGGCTGAGGCAGGAGAATCACTTGAACCTGGGAGGTGGAGATTGCAGTCCGCTGAGATCGTGCCATTACACTCCAGCCTGGGTAACAGAGCGAGACTTCATCTCAAAAAAAAAAAAAAAAAGAAAAAGTAAGAATACATATACCTAGATACCACACAAGCATACCTTGGAGATATTGTGGGTTCAGTTCCAGACAACCACAACAAAGCAAGTCACACAAATTTTTTGGTTTCCCAGTACATATAAAAATTACATTTATACTATGCTGTAGTCTATTAAGTGTGCAGTAGCATTATGTCTAAACAATATACGTATCTTAATTTCAAAATGCTCTACTGCTAAAAAATGCTAACAATTATTTGAGCCTTCAGTGAGTCATAAGTCTTTTTTGCTGGTGGAAGGTCTTGCCTTGAGGTTGATGACTGCTGATTGACCAGGGTTGGTGGTTGCTGAAGGTTGGGTGGCTATGACAATTTCTTAAAATAAGATAGTAATGAAGTTTAAGTTTACTGCATTGATTGAGTCATCCTTTCATAGAAGATTTATGTGCTGCTGTTTGATAGCATTTTACCCACAGTACAACTTCTTTCAAAATTGGAGGCAATCCTCTCAGACCCTGATGCTACTTTATTAACTAAATTTGTGTAATATTCTAAATCCTTTGTTGTCATTTCACCAGGAGTAGAGCTATCTCAAGAAACCACTTTCTTTGCTCATCCATAAGAAGTAACTCCTCATCCCTTCAAGTTTAGCACAAGATGGTAGTAATTCAGTCACATCTGCAGGCTCCACTTCTAATTCTAGTTCTGTTTCCACCACATCTGCAGTGACTTTCTCCATTGAAGTCTTAAAGGCCTCAAAGTTATACATGAGCATTGGAATCAGCTTCTTCCAAACTCCTGTTAATGTTGATATTTTGACCTCCTCCCATGAATCACAAATATTCTTAATGGCATCTAGAATGGCAAATTATTTTCATAAGGTTTTCAGTTTACTCTGCCCAGATCTGTCAGAGGAATCACTATATATGGTAGCTATTGCCTTACGAAATATTTCTCACGTAAGAGTTGAAAAACGACTCTTTGATCCATGGGCTACAGAATGGATGTTGCTGTGTTCATAGACATGAAAACAACATTAATCTTGTACATCTCCATCAGCACCCTTGGGTGACTACGTGTACTGTCAGTGAGCAGTCATGTTTTGAAAGGAATCTTCTGACCAGTAGGTCTCAACAGTGGGCTTAAAATATTCAGTAAACCATCCCATAAACAGATGCACTTTCTTTTAGACTTTGTTGTTCCATTTGTAGAGCACAGGCAGAGCAGATTCAGCGTGATTCTTAAGGGCCCTAGGATTTCTGGAATGATAAATGAGCACTGGCTTCAACTTCAAGTCACCAGCTGCACTGGCCCTTAACAACAGGGTTAGCCTGTCCTTTGAAGCTTTGGAACCAGACATTGACTTCTCTTTAGCTGTGAAAGTCCTAGATGATATCTTCCAACAGCAGGCTGTTTCATCTACACTGAAAATCTGTTGTTTTGTGTGGCCACCCTCATCAGCGATAGCTGGATCTTCTGGATAACTTCCTGCAGTTTCTCCATCAGCATTTGCTGCTTCACCTTCCACTTTTATGTTATGGAGATGGCTTCTTTGCTTAAACCTCATGAACTAATCACTGCTAGCTTCACACATCTTCTGCAGCTTCCTCACCTCTCTCAGCCTTCATAGAATTGAAGAAAGTTAGGGCCTTGTTCTGGGTTAAGCTTTGGTTTAAGGGAATGTTGTAGCTGGTTTGATCTATGCAGACCACTCAAACTTTCTCCCTATCAGCAGTAAGGCCAATAGGGAGCAGTAACACATTATCATTCATGTGTTCACTGGAATAGCATTTGTAATTTTCTTCAAGAATTTTTTCTTTGCATTCTGCTGTTTGTTTTAGTTGCCCTGCCTTTCAGCCTGTCTTGATTTTCTACACGACTTCCTCACTAAGCTTAATCATTTCTAGCTTTTGATTTAAATTGTGAGACAGCTGACTGCTTTCATTTGAACACTCAGAGATCATTGTAGGGTTATTAATTGACCTAATTTCAATATTTTGTGTCTCAGGGAATAGGGAGGCCTGAGGATTGAAAGAGAGAGAGCTGCCATTCAGCGGCAGGGCAGTCAGAATACATGTGTACCACATTTATCGATTATGTTTGCCATCTTATATGCGCTTTGTGACACCCCAAAACAGTTTCAATAATAACATCAAAGATCACTGGGCGCAGTGGCTCATGCCTGTAATCCCAGCACTTCGGGAGGCCGAGGCGGGTGTATCACCTGAGGTTAGGAGTTCAACACCAGCCTGGCCAACATGGCAAAACCCTACTAAAATAACTCTACTAAAAATAAAAAAGCCGGGTGTGGTGGCACATGCCTGTAATCCCAGCTGCTCAGGAGGCTGTGGGAGGAAAATCGCTTGAACCTGGGAGGTGGAGGTTGCAGTGAGTCAAGATTGCACTGCTACACTCCAGCCTGGGCAACAAGAGAGAAACTCCGTCTCAAAAAAAAAAAAAAAAAAAAAAAAGTCACTGATCACAGTCACCATAACAGAAATAATAGTAATGAAAAAGTTTAAAATATTGTGAGAATTACCAAAATGTGACAGCTGCATGGCTGGGCACATGCTGTTGGAAAAACAGTGCTAATAGACTTGCTCAATGCAGGATTGCCACAAACCTTTGATTATTAAAATACAAAAACAAACATGCATTATTTGTGAAGCATGATAAAGTGAAGCATAGTCAGACAGACAAGATGTGCCCATACTTGGCTTACTCTCCCTCATTCCCCATGACCTTTGTTCATTCTGCTTCCTGAATATGCCTTGAATCCATCCCTCCTCCCCTGCTAGCAGTACCTTGGCTGAGCCTCGTGTGTGTTGTACCACAAATACATCTTAACTGATCTTGTCTTTCAGCCTGATCTTCTCCACTTTATTTTCCACAACAAAGCAAGAGTGCACTTCTAAAATGTAAAATCCTGATTGTGTCACTTCTACTTTGAAGTTTTTGTAGTAGTTTCAGTTACTTCGAGATTAAAGTCCATCCCTGCAACTTGTCTAACAAGCCCCCAGATGCCTTGGCTTTTGCTTGCCTCAACCAGACTGATTTCCTTTCCCATCCCCCACTCCTTGTTTTCATCATGCTGAACTCATTTCTCCCTCTTGTTCTCTCTCTTACAAACCTTCACATTTGCTGTTCCGTCTGCCAGGATCATTCTTCCTTGCCCACCACCTCCCTGCCACCCCGATGTTTTCACCTGGCTCCAGGTCTGTGCTTCACTGTCTCTTTCTCTTCACCTTTCCTAGCACCCCAGACCCTGCTTCCTTGGATCCCATGATAGTACTCCTCCTATCCAATTATACCATGTTTATTTGTCTTTCTCCTTAACACAATGTGAGTTTGGGTGGGCTGTGGCTGTTTTGCTCATCATTTTATCCCAGCTTCTGGCACATTGTCAGCACACTTCAAATATTTACTGGATGAAGTAATATTTGTAACTGTTTCCTGTTTTGCAGTTTTATTTCTCTTTGTTTTCATTTAAGAATCTTTTAAAAAAATTTTGTCAGTCTTACAGATTTCCACAGATAAGATTACACAGGGAAATTTTTTTCTTCTTCAAATCTGTGAAACAAACAGGTATTGTGGAAGGTGGAAAAATATAAGAGAAATCAAGGTTTCTGTCTGGAGCAGTTTTGCAATTATATGAAAGCACTTACTAAAAAATGTTAACTTACCATAGTATTTATCTTATTTTTTCAGATTACATTTTTTCTTCTTTGAAACCAAAACATTAGGAACCACAGTTCTAAAGAGCCTTTACCACCAGTCTCAATGTGTTCTCTCTTCCTCTTGTTTGATTTAGGATCTGGGATTGGCACAAGACTCTGCTACCAGCACAAAGACCCCAATCCTTCTTGGCAGTCTGGCCCATCAGATCTACAGGATGATGTGTGCAAAGGGCTACTCAAAGAAAGACTTCTCATCTGTGTTCCAGTTCCTACGAGAGGAGGAGACCTTCTGAGTGTGCCCTTTGGCCACGGACACTGTTGGGAACCAAACTCTGTCTTGGAGCCTCCTTCTAGCTCACTCCACAAGTAAATGGATTTAATCAAAGGTCACCTATCTGCTTTTGATTGTCTAGGTCACAGTAATCTCTAGGATTTTTTCACCCATTTTTAACCACTTATTCTTTTTGTCTTTTTAACAAACATCTGAATTTTTTTTCTGCAAGCCACTGATAGTCTCTGCTAACTAGCTGAATTGACCTTTTACAAAGTTTGATCCCTGAGCATCCTCAACTAAATCGTTGAATCCTCCAATCAGGATATTATCTGCTTTACTTTACAAATAAAAGCAAATCTTTTGTCAACCGGATGAAGCCCATCTTAAAGGAATTGGTGTGAAGAGAGAAGTTAGAGAAGGGATATGCAGTGAATTACTATCTGTGTCCATCAGGAAGTTTGTGCTGTTAACCAAATGGTTACTGCACTACCAGGGTTACTGGTTTGTTTTCCAGGGAGCTGATAAAGCAGGAGAACTGTTGCAGCATGTTTTCTATTTGGACTCAGTCACAATATGGTAGGATATCCCTCACCAACTCCCAACACTCAGCAGACTTGTTTTTGTATTTTTTTCTGTCTTGTACATTCTTACTACGTATTTTTTTGACTTGAAAAGAATGACATCTTTAGACCCATTTCAGAGCCAATGATGATATTTGCTTTAGATAATTATTATATTATTATAAATATAGCCATATTATTTTGAATTCAAATAAATTTCTATACTGGTAATACTTTCTTGGTTTTTGTTTCTTCCCCATCATTTGGTGAACTAATGATCTGACAAACTGACGTTCACATTAATGGAGAAAGGATGGGAATAAAGAGAAAGGAGGGGAGGTCAAAAGGAACAAAGCTCTGAGTTGGCCAGTGGCAAGCCAGTGTTTTGCTGCTTTACCTGAATCCTTATTGAGTATTCGTTTGAATGTTTTTTAGGTCATCAGTTCTCTCTCTAGGAATTCAGCCTGTGTTAAATGTAACATGCCCCAATATGGAGCACAGTCACCACTTTTCCCACCTCAGCCTCTAGCAACATTCCAGGTAATAGACCTAGACACCAAATTTGGCAGAAGTATTATTGCTTTCATCATTTTCCTGGTGATAAAAAATTCCAGGCACTATTAAAAGTGCTGGGGATACAGTGATGAACAAGACACAAGATTTCTGCCCTTGCAGAGCATAAGTTCTGGTGTCTCATGTGTTTGTGACAGACAAGAAATATGTATTTTTCAGGTAAGAACTAAAAAGAAAAAGCAGAATAAGGGGGATGGATAGGGAGTGCTGGGGTATTTTCTTAGGGTGATAAGGAAAGTTCTCTCCAATAAGGTGGCAATTGAGCAGAGGTAAGTAAGGGAGTAAGCAATGCAGGTACCTGAGGAACAAACATTCCAGGCAAAGGGAACAGAAAGTACAAAGGCCCTGAGGTAGGACACTGCTGAATATGAGGAGTAACAGGCAGGCTATAAGTGAAGTGGCTCATAATGAGGGTAGCCAGATCATACGGGGCCTTGCAGTGTATGTTAGGACGCTGGCTTTTATTCTGAGCAAAATGGGCAATGTATCACTTAGCTTTTGCTGGATAACAAATCACCCCAAAATTTAGTGGCTTAAAACAACAAACGTATTGTTTTTCAAGATTCTGTGGGTTGGCCATATTATTCTGGTCTAGACCAGCTCATCTCTAGCTAAAGTCTCTAGTTTGGCTTTGCTCAGCTGGGACTGCTGGAATGGTTGAGGCTTCTCTCCATGTGGTCATGCATTTTCCAGGAGTCTAGTATGAATTTGTTCACATAGTGCTGGAAGCATCCCAGCAGCAGCAGACGACAATCCTTGACTTTCTAAGCCTGCGCTTGCTTCATGTTTGTACTTTCCCCTTGGCCACAGCAAATGTCATAGCCAAGCCCAGAATCAGCATAGGAGGGGTCTGCATGAGAGTGTGGACACAAAGAGGGGCATTATGGTTGTCTTTTTGCAAACAACCTATCACAAGCAGCCTGTGAAAGTTTTTCACCAGATTGATGTGATCTGACCTACTTTTTTAAAGGGATCACTCTGGATGCTGTGTGGAAAAGAGTCTGTAGGAGCAAAGCTGGAAACAAGGAGACCAATTCGGAGGCAATAGTAATAATCCAGTTGAGAGGTGGTAGCTGGGATCAGAATGTTAAAATGATGAAGGAGGCAAGAGGTGGTTAGATTCTGAACCTACAAAACAGAGCTACTAACTGATGGATGGCATGAGAGAGAAAGTGGGGAGTCAGGGATAACCCCATGTCAGTGGCCTGAGAAAGTAGAAGAAAGAAGTTGCCATTTCCTATATGGGCAAGATCGTGGGAGGAAGATTTGGGGAGAACTGTAGGAAGTTTAGGAGAAAAAAGTCAGGGATTTATATGAGATGCCTAATAGACATCTAAGAAAAGAACAAAAGTCCAAGGACTGAGCCCTGTGTTACTGTAACTTCAGTGGTTAGGAAAATGGGGGGGGGGGGATAAGCAAATGAGACTGAAGAGGAGAGATCAGCAAAGTAGGGAAAAAACATGGGAGCAGTGTCCCAGGAGCCAAATGAAAACAGTATTTTAAGGAGGGAATGATGATCTGATGAGTAATAGGGCTGAGAGTCATTTGGATTTGGCAAAAGAGCTATCACTGGTGACTTTTTCAAGAGTTTTGGTGGAGTCTTGGAAATGAGACCTGGATTGAGAATGGGAGAGGAATTGGAAACTAGAGAATTCTTGAAGAGCTTTGCTGCAGAGGAGAACAGACAAATGGGATAGACATTGGCAGCAAATAAGGGGTCAGGAAGAGTTTTATTATATTTTTAAAATAGGAAATATTATGGGATTATACGGATGGAAGTGGAATGATCCAGTAACGAGGGGGAAAGTAATGACACAACAGAGAAGATACTTGCTAAATGATATATTTTGAGTAGTTGAGAGGGAAGGGGTTTAACTTGGGCCAAATCTCCTCAAATTAAAGGAACCAGCAAAAACAGATCAGATCACATTTCAGCCTGTCAGCATCTTACATGAAGAATAGAATTGTAATTAATTATACAGTTTTCAACATGAACAAAATATTTGTGCTGGAAAGGAATTCCCTCTGCGTGTGACCCTGTGCAAGCCACCCTCTACTGACCATTCATTTTCTCATCTGTGAAGTTGTCATAAACAGTCTAGCTTAATATTAAATGCTTTCTGGAAATGAAAACAAAAGATGTAAGTTAAGGACAATCACACATGATAGCAAGCATATGGAAAAATTGGAACCCTTATACATTGCTGCTGGGAATATAAAATGGTGCAGCCACTTTGGAAAATAGCTTGGTAGTTCCTCAAAAGGTTAAACAGTGTTGGCACATGGTCCAGCAATTTCACTCCTAGATGTATAACCAAGAAAGGAAAAAAATATCTCCACACAAAACTTATACACAAATGTTCATAGCAGCATTATTCATAATAGCTAAAAAGTGGAAACAATCCAAATATCCTCCAGCTGATGATTGGATGAACAAACTATTATATCCACACAGTGGAAGATTGCTTGACCATACAAAGGAATAAAGTACTGATCCATGCTACCACATGCATGAACTTAAAAACATACCAGGTGAAAGGCGGCAGACGCAAAGGGCCACGTATTGTATGATTCTACTTATCTGAAGTATCAGATAATAGGCAAATCCACAGAGACAGTAGATAAGTGGTATCCACGGACTGGAGAGGGGGAAATGGGGAATGACTGCTAATGGATATGGAGTTTTTTGAGGGGAGTAATGAAAATGTTCTGGAATAGTGATGGTTCACAACTTTGTGGATATATTTTAAAATCACTGAGTTGTATATTTGAAAATAGTGAATTACATCTCAATTTTTAAAAAGCCTAAGGAAAATATCATGAGTTAAGATCTTTTGATAAGTGGTTCTCAACTGGGGCAGTTTTGCTTGCCAGGGGGGACACATGGCAATGGCTGGAGACATTTTTGGTTGTCCATTTTACTGGTATTTAGTGGGTAGAGGCCAAGAATGTTGCTAAACCTCTTACAATGCATGGGACAGCAGCCACAACAATAGTTATCCTGCCCAAAATACGAGTCAGGCAAAGTTTAAGAAATACTGCTCTAGGTGTACATTCCACAGGACCTGAACTCAGCATATCAACACCTGAGCTCCTCATTTTCCCCCAAAGCCCTGCTTCTCCTTCTGGTCCTACCCCATGACTTCTCCCAGGCTTTCAGGACCCATCCCTGACTCCTCCACTCCTCCACCCAATCTCCACAGCTAATCCTAAATATCTAGTGCCTATTATAGGCCCTCACCAGTTCTTACCTAGGGCAGCAGTCCCCAACTTCTTTGGCACCAGGGACTGGTTTTGTGGAAGACAGTTTTTCCATGGGCCGTGGTTGGGGGAATGGTTTTGGGATGAAGCTGTTCCACCTCAGATTATCAGGTATTAGATTCTTGTAAGGAGCGCACAACCTAGATCCCTCACATGTGCAGTTCGCAATAGGGTTTAGGATCCTATGAGAATCTAATGCAGCCACTGATCTGACAGGAGGCAGAGCTTAGGCAGTATTGCTTGTTCACTGGCTGGCCGCTCACCTGCCCTTCAACCCAGTTCCTAACAGGCCACAGACCAGATCAGTACTAGTCCTTGGCCTGGGGGTTGGAGACCCCTGATCTAGGGTACTTCAGTATCTTCAGTGACACCTTTTATTTTTCTTAACAGCTTTTTAAAGGTACAGTGTACATACAATGAAATTTGCTCCTTTTATATAATGAATGACTTTTAGTACATTTAGAGTTTTACAACCATCACAATTCAATTTTAGAACATTTCCATCACCCCTGCAAAATCCCTTGGATCCATTCGTAGTCACTCCTCATTCTCCCTGCCCCCAGCCATTGGCGGCTACTAAGCTTTCTGACTCTAGATTTAAAGCTGCTTCTTGGCCACCAGCCTGGTTTTATTTCCCAGTTGCTGAGCACTGCTGCAGAAGAGGTCTTTCTAAGACTGAAAGCCAATCCAGCCAACCCCCTGTTTAGAATGTTTGAGTCTAGGATACAGTCTGGTCTCCAAGACCCTCCTGCTAGGGCTTCTATTTCACCGGCAACACTGCCCACAGTACGTCTTTTCCCAAACCTGCCATGCTTTGCACACCTCAGTACATTTGCACATGTCATTTCCTCCATCTGGAATGCCCTTCACCGCCCCTTCTGGCACTGTGACTGGTTCAGCACTGTTATCTTCTAAAAAGCCTTCCTCAGCTACTTCAGACTCAGTTGTGGCCACTCTGTTTTCATAGCTCCTTGTTGATATCTTTCTCATCACAGGACTTGCCCTGTTACATTATATTTCCAGGTTTGCTCATTTGTCTTCCTCACCAGACTGTGAGCTCCTGGACGGCACAGAATATGTCCTGTCAGCTTTGAGGTTTGCGTTGAGTTCAGCACCTAGCATTAAGTAAGAGCTCAATAAGCGTTTGAATAAATGAATGAGTGAAAGCTCGGGCATTACATTTATGTTAGGGGAATTACTGACTGCATAAACATTTTCTTAAAGATTCTTGCTTAGCAGACCAAGTTTATTAGTCAAAAGTTTAGCTTATGCTGTTAAAACTGGAGAAATTCTGGAAAAGAGAAAGTATGCATTTTTGGTAGCAAGCTTAGTCTAAACTTTTATGTACTTGCCTACAGTAAAGCATGCACCTATTTCCCCTTATGGAGCACAGCAGTTGCAAATGTCATCTTACATAACATGCTATGTAGACCTTGAGACATGAGGTGAATCTCAGAAGAATCTAGGTTTGATTTATTCAAGGGAATCTGTAAATAGGTGTTTGAGAGACTCTGCCATCCTGCTGATCTGACACCATTATAATGGAGCACACTGCTCAGCCACAGCCCAGTCCACATGAAAGCGAACACCAAATGAACTGGGCCCACTCAGCCCTTCTTCACATTACACAAAGTTCAATCTTGTTTTCTAAGCAATCAGAAATGTGTATAATATGTCCACATTGTAGGGGGAAGAAAGGCAAATCCGAGCAGAGAATGGGGCAAAATTATCCATGTGCATAAATTCTACCCAGGCTACTGTCAGAAGCCTGCTGCTGCTCAGGAAAACAGCGCGAGTTACTACCAGCCTCAGCTGCGGTAACTGCACCCTTGAGCATTCTCAAATGGCCAGCCAATGGAGAGGCGTCTGCCTGAGTGGGGTTTTTAGCCATCTTTCAGTTCAATTGAAGAGGGAGCTTAAGGACATCATAGGGATTTGTAACATTCCATGCAAGGTGTCAGACCCATAAACTAGCGTGTCCATCATACCGATGCGCAAGTGGAGTCGTCTCTCATTGGTGGCAGACAGACTGAAGATGACCTTTTGCTATGTAATTGTATTCATCACTTAATAATTCAAGAATATCTAAAGGGGATGAAGACTTCTTTATTCAGATTAGAGCATTAATAGGAAAACACAGTAAATCAGAAGCCCTTTGCAACCAGCCTACAGGGAGTGCTTTCGAATGGCTTGGTTACAAGAATGGTTCCTGGGCTGGGAGACAGAAGACCTGAGTTCTAGTCCTAGGTCAGCACTAAGCTGTGTGTGTTGTAGATCTGTTTCCTTCTCTTTAAAATGAGGGCATTCCATTGATCTTTAAGGTTTGTTTTAGCTCTAAAATTCTGATTCCCCGTAGTTAAGGATTTAAGAAAACATGAGGCATGTGCTTCTGACAGTTTTTGGACTCTCTCTGGTTAGGTATTATTTATTGCTCATATAGCCATCTCATTTATTAAGGTTTTTTTTATAGCCAGGAATAGATTCAGAGATCAATACATTTTTATTAATGATGGTCCGTCATGCCTGGTAAAGAGATAGCAAGAAAGCTCATCTAGAATGAGCCACTTGAATAAACCTGACACATAAGCTTAGCTTCAAGCTGCATTTTGGCAGGCCTCTCTGTGAAATAATGACATTGGCAGAGGAAGAAACTATGGAAACCTTCTTCACAGCCAGACTCATAAAATCAAAAGCAGGTTTGGGGTATGCTTCTCAGCCCTTGCTGTAGATGCAAATCCCATGACTTTTTGAGTGTAGCATTTTATCTTCAAAAGGACAAAATTTGGCATTTGCTGTAGTCATTAAAAATGATAAATGCCTAAAATACTTTAGAGTTTGGATTACTGTAGGTTAGAATAAATACTGTGTCAATACTAAACAGGATTTTAGAGTGGACAACTTCTCATGGACATTGTCAAATCAAAACTTAAAATCTTTTCACTATTTTCCCTTTAATCATATGAATTGAGCATAATTGTTGCCAGTTCTCCTTGTAAAAATGATGGTCTGGGCCTTTTGGAAGTGAATTCCTCCTCCCAGCACCATTAAGAGATAGCCTCGTGCCCTGAAAGAGTTAATTCACTTCCAGATGGAGCTTTTCATCCCCTGTGAGGAGTTCAGATGATATCAAGTTCACCAGTCTTTTACATTTGTTTTGTGCCTCTTGAACTTCGTTTGTATACCATTTATGGATAGAATTGAAGTAGTCTATGGTAATTTTAGACTATTTGAGACCTTTTCCAGAAACTTCACCTTAGAGTTCCAATCCCAGAGACTCCAGAGCAAATGCAGCTTTCATCTCATCTCTCCATCCCTCCTCTTAATGACCTTAACCCTGACCTGAGGACCACTCTCTATAAACATGATTCATTCTCTTTGCTTGGTTTAGTTTTGTTCCTTTAATGAGCCAAGATGACCAGGGAGACCCGATAGCTTATTTGCACTAATGTAAGTATGCTCTACTAGTTAACTCCTAACTCATTTATTTGGCTTTTACTTTGCCTAGAATTGACCCTCTGTCTCAGAGATGAAACATCTATGTCTTAGACAAAGAGATGCAAACAGTTAACATAAACAAGAGTCAGGATACAGACTACTACCCTAGAGTGAAACATAAAACAAACTGCTGGAGAGGGAGAGTATCTTTATATCCTGTACCTCAACTGCCATATTATAGTCCAGTATAAATGTTCATTAACATGTTTTATTATACAGTTACAGCCTAATGCGCTCCGGTTCAGACTACTTTCCTCTTGTGAGTTCTAGGAGTCATCATATCTCCAAGTTAAAAATTTTTGTGTTTGTCACTTTGTGATTCGAATGTCTTATTTCTCCAGCCTCTATAACATAATTTCTGATTCTGCTTGTGTGTGCAGGCGTGCTTTTCTGACTTGAGTTTAATACGTAGTCTCTGATTTTTTTTTTTTTTTTCAAAGTTGCAATGGCAGAACTGGGCCATCAAGGACGCTTAGAAGGTGATAAGCTGGAAGAGACTTTTAAGGAGAAGATTTACGATGGGTTTAGTTTCCCTATTGTCCAGCTTGCCACTTTCAGCCCAATTCATTTTGGATTGGTAGGGGTCTGTCCATGGGGTTCTGACAAATGTGTTTTTATCCTTGTGAATTTATGCTCACTTCAGTGTCAAAAAAAAAAAAAAATCTATTAAAAACTGATATGACTTTGAACAGTGGCTTGGTCCCTGATTATGGCCTTTCCTGGCCATCCCATTTAATTTCTGGCTGGACCATCTAGTGACATTAAAAGCTGCCCCTTCCAAAGCTGGATATTCCCTGCATTGCACCGTACTCATTGCAGTTTAGTCTAGTCCCTTTTATAGGTCAGTGACACCTTGAAGCCTGTATACCTGAGTCACTACAAATCTTAAAAGATGCAATTTTCTTGGCAGCTTTATCCTCCTAAGATGAATTGGAGAGTGGGAGTGAAGGACAGGGTTCTAATCTCTGTGTTAGGACCAGGGACGATAGAGACCTCTGTCTTCGCACTGGGAAGCTGCTGGCTGAAGGACTAAAAGAAGGGTTTCTTAAGTGGTTAGTTACATGCTGGAATCTTTGTTGTTTTTAAAACAATCTGCTTGTTCTCTAAAATAACCTGTTTGTGCTTCTCCTCGAAAAGTACTAGTGGCATTCCCTCACCAACAATACAGCTTTAGGAACTTACTCTCTTCAAAAGAAATAAAATTTCAAAGAAAATTCTTCTAAGGTGGTCAAAGAGTTATCAAATCTGGAGAGTTGGGGAATCTTTTCTTGTGTTAGCCCTGTTATGCCAGATGGTTTCTTTAAAAAAAAAAAAAAAAAAATCATGAATGTATTCTGCATGGACAGGCATTGTCATCTCTGCAGAGAACTGTCTTTGCCTAATGTCCTGTCTGATGGGCCATTCTATGTATTATATGCTACATAATCTCCACAAATGTATACTGTGGTCCATAAAACTGCCATACTGTTTTCAGAAACTAGTAAGTCACAAAGTAAACCTGAGACAGTGCTGTTAATAAACACAAATTGCAAACAAGAAGGTAGTAAGTGGAAATAATGCACTCATTTAGGAGTCATAAAGCCTTTGATCTTACTTTGAAGGAAAGAGTCTATGTTTAAACTACCCATTCAGGGACAGCCAGATCCCCATAAAGAGCAGTGCTTTTTGCTTTGATAGAAAATCACTGAGGCCTGTCTAGCAGGTCTGGTTTGTAAACAGATTAGTTAAAGGCTCATCAGGACTGATTTGCATAGGATTCAGCAAGCCTCAGTCACTTAATGAGCAATGCCATTTCCAGGTTGGGAAGAACACCATTTTTCCCCGCTAGCTATAAGTCTTAGATCATTACTTTGTGGGAAAGGGAAAGAATATTCATATAAAGTGAACGCTTGCTGTCCTTCACTAATGGGAAAATGATGACCTAAGACTTGCTTTGCTTGCTCTAAATAGTGAAGGTTGTAATGAAAGAAATAGGTGATGAGTTTGAAATTAGGTTACAAAAAAGGTTTCCCTACCCTTCTCTATTGTTAGAGAGACAAAGGAGGACTAATGTGAATTATAATAGAGAAGGTAAATGCACTGCAGACGCAGACCACAAATATGTATCCACAAATGTTTATGGAGGACCTCCTTAGAACCTGGCTGTGTGTATGTGTGTCAAGGGTGAGACATTCCATGCTGCCCAAGGCAGAGTGAGCCTCTGCCTGCACCGAGCCTCCCTTCTGGGGCCATCATTACAGAGAAATGGGAACAGCAGAGGAAAGGAATTTGGCAGTTTAAGCACAGGTTTTGAAATTTCTAGCAGTGAGCCGCCATTTGCTTGAAGATGGCAAGAACAGTATTTCCAGAGAGAGCAAATCCTCTGATCAATCTTACTGCACTTTTGGTTTTGAGTTTCAGAAAAATGGGCAATCACCTTCCTGTCAGTAATTAAGAAATGTTGGAGTGAGAAAAATGTTTTTTTCCTTAAATGTTGGAGTGAGAAAAATGTTCAAAGAGGAGGGGCGTGGTGGCTCATGCCTGTAATCCCAGCACTTTGGGAGACTGAGGTGGGCAGATCACTTGAGGTCAGGAGTTCGAGACCAGCCTAGCCAGCATGGCAAAACCCCATCTCTACTAAAAATACAAAAATTAGCCAGGCGTGGTGGTGCGTGCCTGTAATCCCAGCTACTAAGGAGGCTGTGGCATGAGAATCACTTGAACCCTACCGGCAGAGGCTGCAGTGAGCTGGGATTGCACCAGTGCACTCCATTCTGGGCAACAAAGCAAGAATCCATCTTTAAAAAAAAAAAGAAAAAAGAAAGAAAAAGAAAAAATGTCGAAAGCAAGCCTTTGCCTATTTTGATCACTTAATAGATAACAAACAGAGCAGCTCAGTAGAAACAAAAAATTGGAAACTGCTTATTTTTAACTTTGAAAAATAAGCAGTTTCTAAGTAAAACAAAGTGATCTCTGAAGTTTTCTACTCTGACTTCCAAGCATGTAGTGAACTGCCGGGGGACAGTGGGTGCTTCTTTGTCTGGCTTGCAGCAGCAGCATCCTGCTTATGGGAAATGTTTTTTAAATATTATCAACGTTGGCAACATTAACTTTGTCAGCTGGAAACTTGGGTTTAAATAGCAACCTTTGGCCTTTGGGTCCTGCCTTGTCAAGGCCAAGGACCTCAGCCTTACCCTGCTTCCTAGAAGCGAGATCAAATCAGCACTCTCCTGTAAATGTCACCTTGGATCCACTGCACTCAGGAAGACACAGTGCAGCTCTGGGAAGTGTTAGAAGAGAGCCTGGGGACAATTTCATACTGGCGTGATCAAGATTCCGGGTCCTGTCCAGGTAATTCAGATGGATAGTGGGTGTAAAGGGAGGCCATGCCCTCTGTCTCTCCAGGTGGATTTAATTAGGCTAAGGAGGAAGAGGAGGCCTTGTTAGTTTGTCTGCTTGTGACTATGGCTAGGGAGAGTATTCTAGTAAAATCTACTTGCGACCAGGTAAGACACCTGCATCCCTCCCTAGGAAAACGGGGGGTATTCTGTATCTCACAAGGGACCACATGTGAGGCCTCAGAGAGCCTTGCAGTCCCTCTTGCTGGCACCTTTCCCCAACCCCACTATTTTCTGATGGAGAAATTTCTTCCAGCTTGCCTTTGTCCACATCTCTCTCAACTTCCATAGGGGCGCAGACCTGCTTTGTACAGGCGGGGACCTCCTGCTTGGAAGGAGCCCTTTAGATGGGCACTGACAAGAAGGCTCCAACCCACCTACCCACTGAGGAGACCTCTTGATGCGTGGCAGCACCTGCATTTCTACCACAGGCTGGCATGAGGCAAATGAGCATGTCCACTGCCTGAGAAGATGTTCAAACACGAGCTCCATGAGGGCACGGACCATGGTTTTGTGACTGAGGTATCACAAGCACCTGGCACACTGGATGCATTCCACACACGGCATTTGTTTGGTGCATGAGTGAAGGAACAAATGAATGAGATGGCCCCAGTTTTTATTAGTAATTCTCTTGAATTACTAATAAAATTACTAAGGAACTAGTAATTCCCTTTCCTTTAGCTGTCCAGGAACACAGGCAAAGCCAAAGCTCCCAGGATCCTCATTCCATGGGCTCTAAAGCAGGAAGGATTGGAGGAAATGAGGGACTGACTGTAGTGAGGCAGGTTTGCCAAGTCTTAGGAAGCCTGGCCCCAATATTTGGAAGCTTTCCCTGAGTTAGAAACATGAACACATAGCCTCTGTTATTATGGGCCCAGGACCAATTCCAAGGCATCAGGAAGAGGCCCTCTAAACATCCCTTTACACACATAAAGCACTAGCAGAGTTTCTAACCTGTAGTAGATGCTTAATAAATGCCCTTGCTCTCAGAGTGACTGCATCTGAATACCAGCAGGTAGGATCTTTGATTGGAGCCACGAGCCCGTTAACACTGAAATGCTGTGTTAATCAAGCTTAGAGAACACAGAAGCCCACCATAGCAGAAGACCAGAAACGGCTTAATCTCATTTCACTTAATATATCTAAGTGAGATATGTCTAAACACTCTGCTTTATTTTACAAACTTATAATCAACTTTTGAAAATAATGATGAAAGCCATCCTTTGCTGCCCTACTCACCTCCCACATCCTTCAACACTGTATTAAAAGGTGGGCCCCGGAGAGGTCAGGCCTGAGTTCTAAACCCAGCAATACCATTTTCTAGTGTGGACTTGAGCAGGTGACTTAGCCTCTCTCGGTGTCAGTTTTCTTTTTTTCTTTTTTTTTTTTTTTTTTTTGAGCAGAGTCTTGCTCTGTTGCCCAGGCTGGAGTGCAGTGGTGCAATCTCGGCTCACTGCAACCTCCACCTCCCGGGCTTAAGCAATTCTTCTGCCTCAGCCTCCTGAGTAGCTGGGACTGCAGGCACGTGTCACCACACCCGGCTAATTTTTAGTGTTTTTAGTAGAGACGGGTTTTCACCATGTTGGCCAGGCTGGTCTCAATCTCCTGACCTCATGATCCACCTGCCTCGGCCTCCCAAAGTGCTAGGATTATAGGCATGAGCCACTGCGCTCAGCCTCTCAGTGCCAGTTTTCTCATCATGACATAGGGATAATAGTAACTGTCCCAGGGTATAATTGAAAGGCTTAAATAACACAGTGTAGGTACAGGGCATGGCCTGGTGTCTGCCACATAGTAAATGCTCACTAAAACTTACAAGCTCTTATTATGAGCTACTGGTAACCAAGAAGCCAGTTGGTGAAGAGCAAACTTGATAAATACAAGACTGCCATCAGCCATCTTCTACTTCAAATGGTTTCTGGTTAGTTAGCAAGAGGGTATTTGAATCTGCTTGTGGGAGATTTTTTTTCTCTAATGCCATAGGACCCAGTAGAGAGAGTGAATACGAAAAGCCTGGCTCTCTCAAACTTGGCAGAAGATAAGTCAGAAATGTGCTGGACTTATGGGCTATATCTGCTAAGACAAAAGCAGTGGTCTGCAAGGTCATATTCTGGGAGACAAATCTTGCTGAATGAATTCCACTCAAGAGCTGGGGCTTTGGCGCAGCCCAAGGCTGTGAGTGCTCAGCCCAGTGGGGCAAATGGTGGCTTTAAGTCCTGTCTTTTGTGCAATCCTCCCCTACCCCATTCTTTGATGTGGAAAATGGACACTTTGTCAATCTCATGTAAAGTGCTATGCAGATGCAGTTTCAAAGCACTTTCCCACCTCCACCCAATGAGATCCCTGTCCCTGAGACTTTCCCATTTAGAAATTCTGAAGCTGCCAGACAAGCAGACATCACTCTAAACCAAACTGGAGATTGCTAGCTAAATGTCTGCAAACCCAGGGACTCAGCTAGTGCATAGCTGATGGGAATGCAGACTGATAAAAGTCTTGCTGGAGCATCATTTGCCAATTGATTTTAAAAACACTCATTTATAATTAAACACCGAAATATTTACAAATGTATTCATTCATCTTAGCTTCTTTTATATAATAGTATTGACAAGTGATTTAGATCCTTTTCCATGCCCTGGTCTCCTTATTGGGCTCTTTCTAGCTAAGCTTTGCCAGGCCCAGTGCGGCTGGTGAAGAGGTTTGGCTTTGGAGGTGGCAGTGAAGTGGGAAGAGCCACCACAAAACTATAGGAACCGCCAGGCACGGTGGCTCACGCCTGTAATCCCAGCACTTTGGGAGGCCAAGGCTGGCAGATCACGAGGTCAGGAGTTCAATACCAGTCTGGCCAACATGTTGAAACCCTGTCTCTACTAAAAATACAAAGATTAGCTGGGTGTGGTGGTGCACACCTGTAATCCCAGCTACTCGGGAGGCTGAGGCAGGAGAGTTGCTTGCACCCAGGAGGCAGAGGTTGAGTGAGCCGAGATTACACCACAGCACTCCAGCCTGGGTGACAGAGCAAGACTCCGTCTCAGGGGAGGAAAAAATGAACCATAGGAACCCTGGAATGTTCCCTACCACTGTTAAATTGTCAATAAGGCATGAAATGGCTGGTGAAAATTATCTATCCATCGTCACTTGCAGCCATCCACAGCTCTCCTGGTTACTGACCTATAGTAGATGCTTAATAAATGCCCTAGGCAGGGAATACAAATAACTGCATATAGCCAGCCAAACATGCTTCCAGCATAATAGAGCCATGGAATGTAAATAGAGATCACAGTAAAATAGAGCTACTGTGTGCAGCCAGGGGAAGACAGGAAGATGGTGTTGGGAAGGAAAGAGGATGAGAGAGAGCTGCCATTGTGTAGAATAGTTATCTTAGGACATAGAGAATAGAATAGGGGCTTTGGAATACAGCAGACTTATATTTGAGTACCTGAATTGCCAATAAATAGCAAACTACTTAACACTTCTGAAGCTTGGTTTCCTTATCTATAAAATGGAGAAGCAGGCAGGCACTTTGGGAATCTGAAGCAGGAGGATCACTTGAGCCCAGGAGTTGGAGATCAGCCTGGGCAACATAGAGAGACCCTATCTCTACTAAATAAAAATGAAAATTAGCTGGGTGTGGTGGCACATGCCTGTAGTCCCAGCTACTCAGAGGCTGAGGCAGGAGGATCACTTGAACCCAGGTGTTTGAGGCTATAGTGAGCTATGATCACACCACTGTACTCCAGCCTGGGCAACAGAGCAAGACCCTGTCTCTAAAAAAAATAATAATAATTAAAACAAAATAGGAAAAGCAATTTGTAGAGCTATTGGCAGAATTAAGTGAGATGAAAGAGCATATACAAAGCATCTGACCCAGGGAAGGTACTCAATAAAAGTGAGTTTCATTTTCAAATACTTTGTCTTGTTGTCTCCTTAAGAAATGTTTATTATATAAGGTGTGTTGATTTCACATTCAAAAGACACAATCAGTGTGACATATCTAAAACTCTGTTGTCCCAGATCTGAATAGTCTGATTTATATCGTATACGTAGCTTCCACTATCTTAGTGGGGTTTTAAGGAATTTACCCTTGTAGTGACCTTTTTGATTAAAGACTCTGTTAAGAAGTTGGTTAAATAACAAAGTATGGATTAGTAAGTCCAAGAGCAGCATTTGAAAAATATGATTACCTAAAATGTGGTGCTTCCAGTGAGCACTGTGTTTAACATCAGGTGAGTTGTATTGGTATCTTTTGCATAACTAACAGATGGCTTTGAAGTTTACTCAAGACAATTAAAAAGGCTGATCAGGCAAGGGATGGCGGGATGTTTTAAAGCCTGCTTTTACCCAGGCATTCCATGCAGATAAGCACCAGGGTAGAGGAATAAGAAGAAATGGTCTTCTAAGCTGAAGTGTTCTGTTTCACTTCCTTCTGTCCCAAGTAGTTGCTAAAGTAATTTACAATTTGGAAAGCTGTGATCACCCTACCTGAAGCAGTAAAATCTCATGGTGGGGCCTCGTAATTTATCACCGGCAGTAAATGCTAACAAATTATACTGTACTAAAAGCCATTGCCCAAGAGTTTAGCCCAGAAGACACCAAGGCAAGGCCTTTATTTTTATTTTTTTTATCAGGATGAGTGAATGTTTAGTCTACTGGATATTTTTCAAGCTTACATTTTTATATTATGCCTTTTGGTTTTTTTGAACCAGATCCAAGTTTGACTTTGGTATTTGCTGTAATGTACTCTTTGTTTTCCCTTTATTTCCCATCTCACTGTTACCTCTATCCCAGTGGAGCCTTTCCAGTATTTGAAGAGGGCAAACATTGATCTAGCCTGAAGTTAGAATAGGAAAATATGTGTGAGGAAATTGATGTTACCATTTGCACTCAGTCACTCGGTCAAGAGTCAGCTCTCTCATTTTAAAAGCAAAATATGCATCAAAAACTTCAACAGACTTCAGCGGCAATGGAAAGCAGCATGTTTGGAAACTGCACATCAGGAGGCCTACTGCTGAGTTCAGAATGATTACCATATCCCATCATACTACCTTCTAGTGAAATCTAACACTTTCTTGTTAGAGTCTTAGAAACTATTCAAGACCAATCCATTTAGCCAAAAAAAAAAAAAAAAAAAAAAATCCTCTCTGGATAAATTTACTGATACCAGAGAACAGATTTTTTTAAAAACCCAAGAATTCTTCTCTAAAACAAATTAAAGAAAAAAGCTTTCCTCAAGATGCTAAGGACCTGAGGCCTCAGAGGCGCTTGGTCATGTGCCAGATTTGAGCATCTTCCTCTCCCCAAATGCCACAGAAAGGGGAAAAAAGTGAGGAAATATCACTTATTCTGCCTCTTTACTGCCTTTTAGATCAGTTGGAAATCAAGTTTTTGTTGGTTTTATTTGTTTTAGATCGGGATTTCTTTCTTTCTAGTTGAGTAACAGGGTTGCTCACGCAAGTCACCCTTTCTCTTGCTCTTGTGAACTGGGGGCCGTGGGAGTGGCAGCACCTGGGGCCATGACAGACATGCAGAGCCTCAGTTGCTAGCCAGACCTGTCTAAGAAGAGCTGCTGAGTATCCCTCAGCTCGCACTGTGTCAGGAGATGCTGGTGTTTAGGGTTGTTGGCAGGTTTTTAGTTTGAAGGGATGTCCTTTGCGAGGAAAGAATCCTAGACCCAGAGCACTCCAAGAAGCAGAGGGCTTACTCATGGGATATACATGGACCCAAACTGGAGTCTGAAAGCAAGATCTGGAGGCAGCTCCAGGGACAGGCTGCCCTCTGCCCCTAGCTCCTGTGTCTGCTCCACTCTCCCCACTTCACGGACCACATTTCAGCACTTCCTCATGGCTTCTGCTGCTGCACAACTTAAGCTTTGACGTGGTCCATCATGGCCCCTCCAACCCCTTTCTGCATCAGCATCTCCTTTCAGCTTCAGCTCATACTGATGCCTGATTTCCTCCATCTCAATTCTCAAGAGCTAGAATCTGATCGGTCCAATAAAATGTTTTGCTCCCAACCTTCCACAGGTCACTGGCTAGCCTAGAATTGGACTCTGGATCAGCTCGAGGGGCTGGGGATACAAATGATCTGCATGAAGGCTGACCCTCAGCAGGGGAGGCCAAACTCAGAAGGCTGACCCTCTGAGGACCGGCAGGCAGTTTGAGAGGCCTGAGAGGTGGGCCGCTGGCCACTCTTCAATTTATCACAGCTTGTAGGAACTACAGAATAAAAAATCTCAATGCAACATGGGAAAAAACTCTTAGCTGGGTGCGGTGGCTCACGCCTGTAATCCCAGCACTTTGGGAGGCCGAGGTGGGCCGATTACAAAGTCAGGAGATCGAGACCATCCTGGCCAACATGGTAAAACCCCGTCTCTACTAAAAATACAAAAATTAGCTGGGCGTGATGGCATGCGCCTGTAGTCCCAGCTACTCGGGAGGCTGAGGCAGGAGAATCACTTGAACCCCAGAGGCAGAGGTTGCAGTGAGCTGAGATCACACCACTGCACTCCAGCTTGGCAACAGAGCGAGACTCCATCAAAAACAAAACAAAACAAAAAAACAAACACACACACACATACACCAAAACAAAACTCTTACCTGCTCCCTAATGCAAATGTCAGTTTAAGTCAGGAAATAAAAAAAGTTTCTAAATTTATTTACTGCCAGACCTATTCTAGGGAGAGAAAGAAGGAAAGGTGAGTATGAGGAACTGAACATTAATTTTAAAGATATTTTGTGGGCCAGTTTTATTTTATTTTAGGGACTTATTTTTATTTTATTTTAGGGACTTATATTAAGACATAAAACTATATACCTGAGAGGCTAGTGAGAGGAAGTGTAACGAATTGAAATTTTCTGGAGTATTATGTAGAAGACAGGTACCCCCACTTACCTCTCTTCAAAGAGCCTAATCACAGCTGCATTTATGGAGCCTGGAAGAAGTTGTTAGAGAAAGTTTGAGAGTTTTAAAATTATTACTGAAAGATTTGAATCTTTTATCAGGAATCTTAGTTTTTCTACAAAAATTATAAATCCCAGGACAGATATGTCAGCCACCTGGGGATCAGAAACTAAGCCCTTTGATGCTACAAGGTAACATTATGGAAGCCCTGCAGCCTAGTTTAACAGGCACTGCCGAGAGAGCTCATTGCAGTCATAGAGAGAATTCGGTTTGCACAATGTCTTTCTGCTGGTCAGGCCCCTCCTTTCCTTTGTTTCTCCCTCTCCGTTAGTGAGACTCATTCCCCTGCCTCCACTCCGTCCCCTCTGGCCTAATCCACGCACAGTTGCTACTTGGCTTTCCTGGAGCACAGCTCCAACCAGACCTGATCTGCTCAAACCCCTGTAGAAGTTGTGAAGGAAGCAGCCTCCCCAGCCTGGCACTCGCCTTAACACTACACAGTGGCCATGCCTCCCACGACACTCTCATCTGCACCATACACTCTTGTCATCCTGCAAGGTCTCCTTCCTTAGGAGTGCTGACCCAGTCCCCTGCCCCTGCTCACTGCCCCCAGCTTTCCTATCCCTGCCTAGAACCTCCTCTGGGCTCTTTCACAATGCCCCCCACTTTCCAAGTGTTTTTTGTTTTGTTTTGTTTTGTTTTGTTTTTTGAGACAGAGTTTCACTCTTGTCACCCAGGCTGGAGTATAGTGGCATGATCTCCTTTCCCTACAACCTCCACCTCCTAGGTTCAAGCAATTCTCCTGCCTCAGCCTCCCAAGTAGCTGGGATTACAGGTGCCTGCCACCATGCTGGCTAATTTTTGTATTTTTAGTAGAGATGCGGTTTCACCATGTTGACCAGGCTGGCCTCGAACTCCTGACCTATGGTGATCCACCTGCCTCAGCCTCCCAAAGTGCTGGGATTACAGGCATGAGCCACCGCGCTCAGCCTCAAGTGCATTTCTGATACCGCTTTCGAGATCCCCTCCTCCTTCTCACTGGTTTGTTGATGTCTCATCTTCCTCATAGCAGCTGTGATCTCACATTTCCCTTTCCCTTTTGTTTTTTAGGTTTTCACCTCAAAGGTGCCATTCCTCCCCCATCAGGTCAGAAGTATATCGAGAATGGGAACTTGAAATCTTCACACCGAATGTGACCGGGTAGAAAAACAGAGTGGTACAGTAATGTGAGTAGGATCTGGACTCCAAGTTCCTATCAGAATTCACATTCCTGGTGGACTTATTTGCTGTGGTTTGTGGGATGTTGAACAAGTCACTTGCCTCTCCCAGTCTCAGCTTCCATATCTGTAAAATAAGATAAGAATTATACTGACCCCACAAGCTTGCTGTGAGGATCACCTGAACCATATGTTCCAAAGTGCTCCGTGAACTCATCAGTACCTCACAGAACATCACTTGCTGCTCTAGTGATGCCAGTAGGTGCTCAGTAAATGCAAGCCCCTGTGCAGCCCCTGGACGGGGATGCTGGAGCCTCCAGGGTTAGCCAACAGCATTAACCTGCTTGTCCATCAAGACTTTTATAAGAGCTGCTAACAGGCAGGAAAATTGCTGGATTTGAGTTTCACCTCCTCCCCTTAACCAGGTCACCTTCTGGAGGAGGTGCTAATGAGCAGCAAAATGACCAAAATGTGGGCGGTAAAGGAGGCAGAGAAGGAAACAGCCTAGGAGCTTGGACAGCCCTCTGCTAGCTACCCAGCGCTTGAAGCTAGGCCTGACAGGCATCCCAGAGCCCAGCACAAGGCCCCTCTTGGCACCAAGGGGAGAATAACCATGCAAGGGCCGGAGATGTGGCTTTGGTTCCGGTGAAGCTTTGGGGAAAAACCCAGATCAGGCCCCTCTCTCTCTGGCCATATAAACTTGCAGTCTCCAGCCTCCACAATCGGCACACTGGTGCTTTAATAATTGCTCTTTCTCTTAAGCAGGTTCCATTTTAACTGACCACCTTCTTGACAAATATTGAGCCACAGAATGTTCCTGGCGAGTGGCAACCTAAGAGTGCCATCAGCACTGGCGGGTCTCAAGTATTCCATTCCAGACCCATGGCCAGAGCAGGCAGGTCCAGGAGGGGCAGGCATGGGACTGGCGGCTTCCCAGACATCCATGAATAGATGTGGCCTCCTGTGAGTCTTCCCTTACCATCTGTGGTGTCAGCTTCAGGGTTCCAGGGTGAACCTGAGGCCTTGAAGAAGCAGGCTGGTGAGCCCCAGCATTCAGTAACCATGACATTTGCTAACAAACTTCACCCATCAGTGGCTCTCAAGTCTGACTGCACATGAGAACCACCTGGGGCGGCGATGCTGCTGTCGACCTTGGAAGGCTGCTGTGTATTGAATTGAGGTAATGCGTATTCAATACTTGGCACTTAGTAAATACTGCAGGTCCTCAAATAACGTTTTTCTTCCTTTCTTTGAGACAGAGTATCACTCTTGTCACCCAGGCTGGATTGTAGTAGTATCATCGCAGCTCACTGCAACCTCCACCTCCCGGGTTCAAGTGTTTCTCCTGCCTCAGCCTCCCACGTATCTGGGACTACAAGCGCACACCACCACGCTCAGCTAATTTTTGTATTTTTAGTAGAGACAGGGTTTCACCATGTTGGCCAGGCCGGTCTCGAACTCCTGACTTCAGGTGATCCACCCGCCTTGGCCTCCCAAGTGCTGGGATTACAGGTATGAGCCACCATGCCCGGCCAAATAACATTTAGTTCAACATTATTTTCTTACCACGTTGACGAGAAAAGAAAAATGAATTCCAGCTGGGGCCACTGTCTATGTGGAGTTGGTACACGTTCCTCACATCTACATGGGTTTTCTCTAAGCACTCTGGTTTCCTCCCACATCCCAAAGGTGTGCACACGGCATATCTATCTGGCCCCAGAGTGAGCAGGGGTGTGTGTGAGTGCGCCCTGAGATCTGATGGTGTCCAGGCTGGGGCAGGTTCCGTCCTGCACCCTGAACTGGAATAAGTAGGAAGATAATTATCTTGTTCTTATGAATTTGTCTTAAGTGTATGTATTGCTCATATTTATTTCAGTGTTTACTATTAGGCGCATTTTGGTATTTATTTAGAAGTTTGGTGATGTTTTTCTGATTAGAAATATTCCAGGAACTTAGCTCCTGTTTATACCAATTAGCTTGTGGGAAAATGGATTTTGTTTTATGGCATTTCACCTCAAGTTGCAGTTTCCAAGAACCTATTGGCAACATTAAGTGAGGACTTACTTCATTCCTTTTTTCTGTATTTGTGGCTCTATACCTTACAAATAACAGTATATAAAATTAATATAGTCTAATAAAAACCAGACACAATTTGAGGTGACACTCTAGGGTGCTTGGTCTATACTTTTTCACCCTGTTGTCATTCTACTGATATTAAATCAGAGATTCTCAATTGAGAGGAAAGGAAGCATTCTTAACAAAGAAAGGGGGTAGAAGCAGGCACAGTACACTTTGCACACATCATGAACTGGGCTTGATGCTAACAGACTTAGATTGGATCCAGCCTCCATGTTTTACCTAGGATAGAAAGTGTGTGACACACTGATAGCCTATGATCAAAACGTTTTTTGTGTATTTTTTTTTGAGCTGGAGTCTTGCTCTGACACCCAGGCAATAGCACAATCTTGGCTCACTGCAACCTCTGCCTCCCAGGTTCAAGTGATTCTCCTGCCTCAGCCTCCCGAGTAGCTGGGATTACAGGTGCCCACCACCATGCCTGGTTAATTTTTGTATTCTAGAGATTTTGTATTTTTAGTAGGTTTTGCCATGTTGGCTGGGCTGGTCTCGAACTCCTGACCTCAAATGATCTGCCTGCCTCAGCCTCCCAAAATACTGGGATTACAGGCGTGAGCCACCACTCCCAGTCCAAAATGTTTTTTAATACCAAAATAATTTTTCTTGTAAAAGTACTATTAGATTAAGTCAGGATATTGATAATTCAAATGTTTAAAGAAGAATTTTGAGATTTTAATATTTACCAAAGGGGCATGGGCTATTTCTCATGACAAGTAGGAAAAGTTTTGCAGTGGGCTTTCAGGTGGGGAAAAAATGTGTACCTAGAGACGTTTGCAAAACTCTCAAGCTTGAATTTGTTGTCTTCTCACAGGAGCCCTGACTTTGAGGCATGTTTCTTGATCCTTTAATTTTGTGCTTAGAACACGTCCTTGGATGGGGGTCAAAGTTTCATAGAAAGAATTTAATTTACTTAAAAGGTGTAGTTGCTCACTGGAAACCCTGGCACCTTTGGGTTTCCGACAGGTGAGAATGAATTCGGGCTGTGAAACAGAGCATTTTGTTTCTTGAGATGAAAAGCCAGAGCAAGACGCTCATGGGAATCACTGGAGAGCTTGGTAAACCAGAATGCTGGGTTCTGCCCCTAGAATTTCCAATTCAGTGCATCTGAGTTGAGAGCTTGGTCATCTGAAAATGGGCATGTCTAACTAATTCTCACGGGGCACTCGTACTATAGGCCTGGTGGCCACACGTTGAGAACCACTGCTCTAACCTAAAGAGGGAAGGAAATACAGAGCCTGGGCAAGCTCAGCTGGGAGCAGCTGCAGAGTTTTGTACTCCAGGGATGGGGCAAGCCCAACATGCAGTCAGCTGGTGAGGTCTGTGGGCAGTCCCTGGGTATGGTTCCTACCTGTCCCTGTCTCTGGGCCTTCCTGGGAATTAGGCCATCTAACCAACCTATCAATGGTGAAGGAATTTGAACCTAGGAAATTAAGAACTATGAAGGGTCTGAGGTTTTACTCTACTTGTAATCTAACAAATTAGCCTGCTACAGTTTCATGGATTGGCCATAGACACAAAACTCCTGGATCAGAGACAAAGAGCAGTTTATTGCTCATAGCAATACCAGTAGGCAGAGCATCAGCATTTTCTTGTGCTGGTTTCATGAGCCTCATTGCCACAGGGCAACACAAAGAGGGCCAGTTGATTCCTTTACATGTGGTAGGTTGAGTTATAGGAGAGGAATACTGAGATGAGGGAACCTGAGTCTTTTATAATGGACAGAGAGTATGCCTAATCTCTTCTCCGGTAAGAGACACTGTATCTTTGAAGGCTGACTACTCTACAACATTTTTCAAAAGTGAAATACTTTGGATGTCCCCTCCAAATCTCATGTTGAGATGCAGTCCCCAGTGTTGGAGGTGGGGCCTGGTGGGAGGTGTTTGAGTCATGGATCTCTCATGGCTTGGTGCTGTCCTCAGGGTAGTGACTGAGTTGTTGTGATGTCTGGTTGTTTAAAAGTATGTGGCATCTCTTCCCCACTCTCTCTTGCTCCCAAAGTGGGAGTAGGCCTTGTGATGCTCCTATTCTTGTTTTGCCTTCTGACATGAGTAAAAGCTTCCTGAGGCCTCTGCAGAACCTGAGCCACTTAAATTTCCTTTCTTTATAAATTACCCAGCCTCAGGTATTTCTTTATAGCAATGTGAAAGAATGGTCTAACACAACAAGATAATTTAGAACAATGTTATTTGGTATCTCTGCATTGCTAGATGTGTAGAAACATGAAAGACCCATGGATAATTGCCTCCCAACAAGTCTAGGCTCTTAATACCTTACACTGGAGTTAGTAACTACAGCCCACCAGCCTTCAGCCTGTTTTCCTACTGCCAATGAGCTAAGAATGTTTTTTACATTAATAGACTATGACACACACACACACACACACACAGACACAGAGAGAGAGAGAGAGAGAGAGAGAGAGAGACTGAGAGAGAGACTGAGAGAGAGACTGAGAGAGAGACAGAGAGAGACTGAGAGAATGAATATACAACAAGAATCTTACATGGCCTGCAAAGCCTAAAATATTTACTACTGGCCCTTTAAGGAAAAAAAAATGCCAACCCTTGCCCCATGCAGTACTGCTTCTGCAGACCTGGCTAGACTTATGCCAAAAGTCTACATGAACCTGACTTATTCTAGCAGTTTCTGTAACCATTAGATACTCTGGGACAGGTGTATGGCAGATTGAATTTCTTAGCAGGCAAACTCTGAGATGGAGTTTAATGTGCAGATATTTATTAAGGAGCACTTCTGGTATTGACACCTGTGGAACATAGGGCAAGGAAGTTGGACTAGATAGAGAAGCTGGGCTGTGATGCAGCCCCAGCAACAGACTCAGCCAGTCACACAGGGAGCTCTGAACCTGGAATAGCCTCTCAGACTGTTCCTAAGTTGGGCTGAGATGCCCAGGCCTTTATACTCATGCATCAGACACTCATTGGATGGAGACCACCTGTGAAGACCAGGCCAGGTGGTTCTCGGGAGCTGAGGCAATCCCTAAAGGGTCTGACAACTGAAAGCTGTCTGCCCACCCCTCCCAGTAGCTGGGACAACTGGTCTTTCATTGAAGGGAAAATCTCAGAGGAGCATCTCAGCGTTCATCACATGGTGCAAACATTTTAGGGCCATGACAGTGGCCTCTGTTAGATCATCATCCTTCTATAATGATTTTTCTAATCTCTCTCTTGAGACAGGGTCTCACTCTGTCACCCAGGCTGGAGTGCAGTGACACAATCTCAGCTCACTGCAACCTCTGTCTCCCAGCCTCAAGTGATCCTCCCACCTCAGCTGCACACATAGCTGGGACTACAGGCCTGCACCACCACACCCAGCTAATTCTTTTTCTTTTTTTTTTTTTTTGTAGAGACAAGAGCTTTGCCATGTTGACCAGGCTGGTCTCGAACTCCTGGGCTCAAGTGATCCGTCTCCTTCAGCCTCTCAAAGTGCCGGGATTACAGGCGCAAGCCACTATGCCTTGCCTAACGTTTTTAATCCCCTGAAGTACTATACTTAGCAAAAGGTCCTGCAAGTGGTAAGGTCTAATGAATATATATTCAATGAGGAGGTGAATGAGTTTTGTGGACTAAATGTTTGTGTCCCTCACAGATTCATACATTAACTAATTTCTAATGTGATGGTATTAGGAGGTGAGGGTCTTTGAAGGGTAATTAGGTCATGAACACGGAAGCCTCATGAATGGGATTGGTGTCCTTATAAAAGGGACCCCAGAGAGCTCTCTCATACTCTTTTATCCACGTGAAGATACAACGAAAAGATGACAATCTGCAACCCAGAAGAAGGTCCTCACCAGAACCCTACCACTCTGTCTCGGACTTCCAGTCTCCAGAACCATGAGAAATAAATTCCTGTTGTTTCAAAGCCACCCAGTCTGTGGCACTTTGTTATAGCACCCCAAACCAAGCCAAAGAGTAGGGGAGTGAGTGGGTGGATGGATGAGTTACAAAAGGAACCCAACACTGAAGTCTTGGATACTGCTGCAATTACCTCCTCCCGGGTCCTACCTCTGGTTCATTAGGAGCCCTGGAGAGGGAAGCAGTGTTATAGAATGCCGCCCCACCCACTATCCTTCCAAAGACTGTTCTTAAAATCAACTCAAACAAAAAAATAACTGTGATAGACTTGACCTTTGAAAAAGAAACATTAGATCCTCTTTCTGGTAGCTGGGAAATTCAGCACTAGCAACAAAATTGTGTGAATCACTGACAGAAAAGGGGCCAGTAGCTGTAGCTCTCACCAATACAAATGAGAGGCAGGCAAAAGGCAGATTAAAATATGATCTTGTTGATGCTTTGGCTTTGCTTCCCAGGCCTTTGGTGTGTGGAATTGTAGACTGCATTTTTCTTCTTCTATAGAGCCCCAAAGCATTAGAATTAGGACAGTAGATCTAGGCCACGACAGGCTTTCATCCATTGGCAAAAATTAGACCCCAAAGAGGAAGAGGCAGGGTAGTCTGCGCTCAGGGAGACATCAAGAGGCACTCTTGTCTTGGGTCCCAATTGGCCAGGCAGTATCATGGATGAGTTTCTGAGCAGTAAAGTGGGATATAAGTAGATGAACCACAGGAGAAAGAATCCTTGAGCAGTCCCAGGCAGAAGTAATTTTCTACAGTTTGGGTTGGCAATTCTTTTCAGATTCAAAGGAACAAAGGACAACCAATTCAACAGTAATAAGAAACAAAGTGGCAAATTATTCAGTAATAGGGGTAAAAAAATAGTTATAGAAGCCCTTTAAAATGAATTTCATAATAGATATCAGACTTCTGCTTTCAGTAGTGGCAGAATAGGATATTTGGACCAACCTACCTATCAGTGGAAGACCATTAGAAAAGCTAACAAAGTAGTAAAAATCCGCTTGAAGGCATTAGAGAGCAAACAAGGCAGAAAAGAGTTACCAGGTTAAGATTTGGGGAAAGGCAGAAACACAGAGCAATGGAGACCCAGTGGCATTCAGGACTACCTCTGCCAATCTCAGAAGAGACTTATGGTTGAGAGGTTAAAAACATAAACAGGGCTTTGATTGCTTTGCAGAACACAGGGGAACAGAAACTGAATTCTATAATTGGAGGTGATACTCATAATTACGTATACTCTGGAAGAAAAGATGAACCAGAAGTAAACTAACTTTCAAAGGGACTGAAACTCAGCTTCAAATCCTCTCATTCCTGAATTTGGATTAATGGGATCCTAGGTTGCTAATGCCCCAGCTATCATCCAGATGCACAGATAAATCCTTTCTGAAGACATGGTGTACCATTCTTCTAACTTTTAATTTTTTCTACTATTTTTTCATAACCAATTTCAGGCACTTATGCAAAAATAACCAGGCATATGAGAAAAAGAAAAGTACAGATGAAAATCGAGAGAAAGAACAGACCCACGGGGGATCCAGACAAGGAAGGTATTAACATAGACTCTAAAATAACCATGCCTGATGTTTAAAGATAACATTGTGGATATGTGTAGGGGTTTGGAAACTTACAGCTGAACCATGGATACACCGCTAAGGCACAGCCAAGGGCTGGAAGGCCTAGGGCCTGAATCCCCCGAGAGCCTCACCTCAGTTTTGCGGGTGAGACGGGTCCTTGTGGAGTTCGAGTCAAACCCAGAAGAAACGAGGGAGCCCGGGTCTCCTCCGAGTGTGCAACAAGCTGACCTGGGGCGCCCCGCTGAAAGGTCACTGGAGACAATCCAGGATCACCCAGTCTTTGCAGCAGGGTGCAGACTTGGAGCCCCCCCAGGGGCGGCCAGAATCAGGCCCAGGGTCCCCACAGCATCAGCAAGACCTACACCTGGAGTCGCCTCAAAGACAGCTGGAGTCAGTCCTGAATCCCCACGATGTCAGCCGAAGCCAAGTGAGGAGGCACCCAACTGTTCTCAGGGCGAGGGAGTACTGGCCTCGGTGTTGGCCCAAAGTAAGGAGGAGCTGACCCCAGGGGCCTCCCAGCATCAGCTGCTGCCAGGCCCAGGATCACCAGAGCCTTAAACCCATTCAGCAAGCTCCGGGTCCGGAGCCCTCTCAGCTACTACTAGAGCTGACACTCGAGGCACCTGGCTTCCCCCCGGGTCAGGGTCAGCACGAGCAGAGCAAACCACCTCCAGCTGGGGAGGTGGTGACACACGGCTTCGGCAAAGAAGTGAAAGCGTTCTTCATCCCAGGCCCCAGCGTCCAAGAAGCTGAAGAAAGAGCAGCTTTCTGTAATCCCGAAGGGGAAGCCCAAATCGGGCTGAGTGTGGAAGAACCACTCCAAGAAAAGATTCTCTCTGATGCTTCAGGACAAGCCCCTGCGCCCATCGTGGCAGGGGAAGCTGAAGCAGGAGAGGAAGCTGGCCTAGGACTTTGCCCCTCACCTGGAGGAGGAGTAGGAGAGGCGCCGCCAGGAGAAGAAACAGCACCGGGCCGAGAACCTGAAATGCCCGGAATGAGCCAAAGGTGGAAATCGTCCAAGTGATCTGAAACCCCACCAAGCTCAAGCAGGCAAAGCAGGAGCAGCTGCGCTGCATTAAGAAGCAGGACACCCTGACCCTGCTGCAGAAGCAGCCGGCCGGCAGCCAAGATCTGAGCTCAGGATGGCCCGAGGCCTTCCATGGCCAACAATAATGTCAGGCCGCAGCTCAGACAACTCTGCTGGAGCTGGCACTCCAACCCCATGGCTCCAGAACAGGGACCCCCAACTGGGGTTCCTAGGCCTTTGAAGGCTTGCAGGCAGGTCTCTTTGGGACAGAAGCCCAGAGAGGAGGCTGGGACCTGACAGAGATGGGGTGGGAAGAGATTCAGCCCCCATCTCTCCTTCCTCTCCTTCTCCAAGTGCCTTCAAACCAAGAACAGTACATTATTCTGGTTCCTCAGTGAGCTGGTGACTGGCGGGTGACTCACCTAGTGTTGTATGTTCTGTCTCAGCATCCTAGGTCCATCCAAGGCCTGGAGGCTGGCAGTTGGGAATCCAGCCTCCCCCACACCTTCCCAAAGGCTGCTCTGGGCCCCTTGGCGCCCCACTGGCTCTCTCCCCAGCAAACTGAATCTGGCTCCTCCCCACTTTTCAACACTGAAAGATTAAAATGAGAGGCTGCAGGGAGCAGGGTTTTTCCCTAGCACCCCCTTTCCCAAACCAGACTCTGCAGAAGCCCCAGAGAATCACTCACGTCCATCCAGTGTACAGCAAAAATATTTATATTCATTGCGTGCCTGTTGCATACAGGCACAACCCTAGGCACCAGCCAATACAGACAGTAGACCAAAGTCCCTGCTCTCGAGGTGCTTTCATTCTGATGGAGAGAAAACATAATAAACAAGCAAATGCAAAAATAAATAAGTAAATAACATTGTGATTTTTCACAGAGAAAAATCAAATGGAATCTGTAGAACTGAAAAATTCAGTAACTGAAACTAATTAATTGAGTGCATTTAATAGAATAGACGCAGCTGAATAGAAAATTAATGATCTGCAAGATAGACCATGAAAAAATATTTGGAATGATGAATGATGACAGAGGAAAGAATAAGAGACATGGAAATACTATGAAGAATCTAACATAATGTGTAATTGGCGTCCCAAAAGTAGAGGAGAGACATTGGGTGGATGCAATATTTGAAGAGACAGTAGCTGAGAATTTTCGAAAAATGATGAAAGACATTGAGCCACAGGTTCAGGAAGTACTACCAACTCCTAGCAGGACAAATAAAAGCAAAAGCAGACCTAGGCACATCACAGGAAAACTGTTCAAAACATCTTCAAAGAGTTGACAGAAAATCAACCAACTGAGGATCCTACACTCAGTAAAAATATCCTTCAAGAATGAAGATGAAATAAAAACATTTTCAACCAAAAATGGATAAATTTGTCAGCAGAAGACCTATACTAAAGGAATACTAAAGGTTATTCTTCACGCAGAAGGAAAATGATTAAAGACAGAAATTGGAGGTGTAGAAAGGAATGAAGAACAATGGAAAGTGTATGTAGGAAATATAAATAAATATTGATTATCAATGCTTCATGGAATTTATAATATCTATGGAATTAAAATGCATGGCAACAATAATATGTAAGGTCAGAGTGGGATGGAAAGGGTAAATTAATAAATTAGTATTTTAAGGCATTATCAGAAGAGGGCAGAAGTACAAAATAACATCAGGCTTTTATAAATCAGGATGTATACTGCATCTCTGTGTTAATGACCCAAGGACTACTAAAAGAGTACCACTCATGACACATGCACTCATACCCAAGCACACATGCACTTGCATGCACACAGAGAAAAATCATGGAAAGCCTCCACCAAAATGTTAACTGTGGTTATGTGTGGGTGGCGGCAGCTGGTCAATTTTTCTCTTCCTTTGTTTATGTGTATTTTTAATTTTTTCCTAGCATATAGAAAATGAATCATTACCCCATTGAAAGAGCTCTACCTTCTAATTCTATGACTTGTCTACTTCTTTTTTAGCTCTTCTGAGCTGTAGATAGATGATTTAAAGTAAAATTTGTCATTAATTTGAAGTCTGGTTTGGTTTTGTTTTACTAAATAATATAACCTTAATATCTTTGCCTGTCATTAAATACTATTCTATAATATCTGAATGACTGTAGAATAGCCCTTTGCACAGCTCCTCTATAATTTAGCCATTTTCCTATTGTTGGACATTTGAATTATTTCTAATTTTTAGAAGAAATATTCCTAATGGACATTCCTACATACATGATTTTTTCCTGAGAAGATACTTCTAGAAGTGTAATTGCTGGGTTAAAGGGTCTATAAAATATTGTTTTTAAATTCATATTATCAAATTACCCTCTGTGAGGGCTGTATTTAGGTGCTTTTTAATTGGCCAATATAAGAGTATGAAGGGGGTTATAGTAATTGTTTTGACAGTGTGCACAGGGTCTATGTCTATGACAGTTGAAGGTTCCCTCCACGCTGCTGTGGTCACACCTAGAGAACTATGCCACGCAGTGCATGGTTGCAGTAATGGGCATAAGGGCTAAAGGAATTCACAGAAAGGGAGCAGTCTTATGGGTCTGGTTGAGTCTGGAGAAGCTCTGGGGAGAGATGAGGCTTGAGGAAGGTCTTGAAGGTGGGTAATGGACTGGTCCAGAGGTGGAGAAAGCCGCTGATGTGAAGCAGGTGCCCTCCAGACCAGCCCTGGCAGGTGTGGGCACAGAGTGGTGGGACGGGAGAAGGTGGCACGTTGTCTCCAAGTAATGCTGAACCAGGCTGGACTAGATAAGATGGGTCCCGGCAGACAAGGGGGCTCTGGAGCAAGGCAATGGTGTGATGAAAGGGACGTCTGTGTCCTCATTTGACCCCCACATTTGATGATTCCTCAGAAATGGGAAGAAACTGGGGCTTTTCTCCTTTTTATTATATTAGGGAAAAAAAAAAAACCCCTGCCAATTTGCCAGTCTTGGAAGGATAATAAAAACAAAACTCTTCCTCTCTCAGCAGAATGGAATTAGACTCACCTTGTTACAGATTGTGCTGCTACCAATTAGAGAGAGAAAAGATACTCTGCTGAAAAGTTCTCCACCTTCCAGCTGCTCTTCTTTAATCCATGTAGTTTAAATACCCCAAGGACCTTACACTAAAGCAACCACCAAATATTGAAAAATAGAACTGTGAGTTGGGACTGTAAAGAATGCCTTTTGTTTAGGAAAGGAGGGGACTAGGGAGGATTTTAAATGGGAACCCCTTTAAAGGTGAGGAAGAAAGAAGTTTAGGGTGCCCTTCTTTCTCCCCAGGGATTTCCAAGCAAAGACTTGTAGACTCCAGGAATCCTGCGGACAGCACTAGTGTCTTGTTAAATCAGCTAGGGAACTCTAAATTAGAGATTGATGAAAGCAGGTGATCTCCCAGTTGGGAGAAGCCTGAACGAGCCAGGCTGCGCTCAAGGATATCCCCTCAAAGGCCCTGCCTGGGGAGGAGATGTTTTGCATGTGTGCCCAGAAGCAGATGTCCTGAGCCAGAGTGGACATAAGGTGACGGTTGGTGGGGCAGACCCTCACCTCCAAGAACAGGTCCAATGAACCCCGAGATTATCCATACACACTGCCAGTCTGCCGAGAGAAGCTGCTTCTCACTGTGGCAGGTCAGCTGTGACCACATCTCTTCTCTGGAGGAAGGACAAGGAGAAGGTACCATCCATGGGACAGCAGTGGGCAGCCGTCCCCTCTCCTGCATGCAAAGGCACTGGGTGCTGTCAGAAGATTTTGACTTCATCTCTTTTACCCTGCATTGCTTGAACTACAGGACCACATCACTGAAATCAAGCATCGGACTTTAGGGGGTCAATAAATGGGATTTTAGATCTTTAACTTTTGGATGTGTTGTTTAAACTACTAAAAGAGCAATGAGGGGTGGAGGGATGGAGTCAGGCTGCCCAGTTGAGTTTGGGTAACTTGCTTTTCCTTTCCAAACCCATCTCCTCTCTGTAAAACAAGGCTAGAAATAGCGCACACCTCAGAGGATGCCGTGAGAAGTAAGTGAGACGATGCCCTTGACCGCCCAGCGGGTCCCGGCACACAGGGAACACGTGGTGCAAGTGGAAGCTCATTTGCACTCCAGTGAGAGGACGTTCAAGCTGGGACACGGCTTCCACTGCAGTCCAGGGGTCAAGTAAAAATGATAAGATGGGCCGGGCGCGGTGGCTCAAGCCTGTAATCCCAGCACTTTGGGAGGCCAAGACGGGCGGATCACGAGGTCAGGAGATCGAGACCATCCTGGCTAACACAATGAAACCCCGTCTCCACTAAAAATACAAAAAAATTAGCCGGGCGTGGTGGCGGCGCCTGTAGTCCCAGCTACTCGGGAGGCTGAGGCAGGAGAATGGCGGGAACCCGGGAGGCGGAGCTTGCAGTGAGCCGAGATCGCGCCACTGCACTCCAGCCTGGGCGACAGAGCGAGACTCCGCCTCAAAAAACAAAACAAAACAAAACAAAAAAATGATAAGATGCTTCTCATTAAAAGACAAAAGTCTTGCTTTAGAAAAAGTCTTCATGTGGGGCAGAGTGTTCCTTCCAGACAAGCCATCTCTGAATCCAAGTATTAAGTGAGATTCAGAGACAGGACAGCCCGTGCAGTCATCTGTAGGACTCTCGAGCCAGGTGAGTGTCTACCAGGTGAAACCAGGCCCCAAAGAAATCCAGGGGGCTGGATCCTAGCACCTGTTTAGATTTAGTGCCCTGCTGCTCTGGCCCAGGTCTTTACTTCCCTGGTTTTCTCTGGCTCACCTGTGTGTACTTTTCTGGTAATTTTGGCTTGTGGGAGAAGACCAGGAACAAATGATAGGCAACGAGATGGAATTTATTTATCTGCAGTTTCAGTCAGGGAAACTGACTGAAACCCTGCACTCCACCCACTCTACACAATAGGACTTAGAGACCTGTGCTTTAACTTGGCCTGGTTCAGGCTCTAATCACTGTACTCTAGGTGACCAGCCTCCAACAAGAGAACGGCCACTGTGCCAAGGAGGCCAGACTCATTTCATCACAGCAGGTGGTTGTGGGAGGAGGTCCAGGGCTATGACTTCAAGGGGGTCACTAAGATCCCTGGCCCATTTGCACATGGGCCACCAACGAAGATGAAGCATGGTCTTGGAGGCCATGGAGGCTCCCGGAAGGCTGGAGGCTGGCCATCTCTGCTTAGCTCCTGGGGCACAGGCTAAGCTTCAGTGGCACTGGGTGGCAATCAGGTGGTGGGGCACACAGAGCTCCCTGCTGTGCAGCCTTTCCGTTTAGAACCAGAGAAAGGGCAAGGCATGCTTTCTGAGGATACCTCAAAGACCTCTGCTGCTCCCCAGTCAAGGCCTTCGCTTCCCAAGCATTTCCCACGCTTCCTCACCTCTGCATTCTTAACGCCATCCTATTTTGCTAAAATATGCTAGTAAATGACACCCTGGTAAAGAAGAAATGGAGAATGCCATAGTCTAATAATTGGCCTCCTAAAATTCACACCCTTTTTGCTAGATGGCAGGAGTGAGAATGACCTTTGATGTGGATGGTTGGCAGAGACACCCAGTGAGAGACCCCTCCTTGCCCTCAGAGACCTCCCCATGGAGCTGCATCTCCCAGCAGAGGAAAGCCCGAGGTAATGTCCATGCTGCAAGCCCTCCTGTAGGTGGATTATCCCTCTCCATTTCCTCCACATCCCCAGAAATCTTAGCTTTACAATCATTAAAAGTATGATACCTAAATATTAAATTCTAATAATGCGTTAGCATTATTTCTTCAACCCTAAAATGTGTCCTTGAATTGTACAGAACAGGTGTCCATTGCTATGCATTTACTGTATTTGGATTTTTATTTCATTAATTTTACTGAATAATACATGCACATCGTCAAAAGCTAAAAATGTCCAAAAGAGTATATAATGAAGATGAGGTCCCTTTCCTCGCATCCCTGCCCCACTCCCCAGGCCTTTGCTTCCCCTGCACATGAAGCAACCACTGTTTTTAGTTTTTTCTATGTTGTTCCAGAGATAGTCTACATGTATACCAGCATGTATGTATGTGTGTCTGTATGTTTATACGTGTGTGTATACACTGTATCCTTTTCAAAGTACAAGAGGTGGCACATTGTTAACACTGCTTTGCATATTGATTTTTTTTTCCATTCAACAGTATATCTTGAAGCTTGTTCAACATCACCACGTATAGATTGTGCCATAATTGAACCAGTCCCCTACTGATGGACAATTGTGTTGTTCCTAATTTTTTGAAATTATAAACAAACCGCAGAGAACATCCTCAAGCATACTTATTTGGATGCAACACACATATCTGTGGGTTAAATCCTAGTATTATAAAATGCAAAACTATAAAACTCCTAGAAGGTAACAGAGGACAAGACCTAGATGACCTTTGGTATGACATGACTTTTTAGATACAATACCAAAGGCATAATTAATGCAAAAAAATTTTAATGCACTTCATTAAAATTAAAAAACTAGGCTGGGAGTGGTGGCTCATGCCTGTAATCCCAGCACTTTGGGAGGCTGAGGTGGGTGGATCACCTGATATCAGGAGTTTGAAACCAACCTGGCTAACATGGCAAAACCCCGTCTCTATTGAAAATACAAGAGTTAGCCGGCATGGTGGTACACACCTGTAATCCTTGCCACTCAGGAGATGGAGGCACTTGAATCGCTTGAACCTGGGAGGCAGAGGCTGCAGTGAGCCGAGATGGCGCCACTGCACTCTAGCCTGGGCAACAGAGAGAGACTCTGCCTCAAAAATTAAATTAAATTAAATTAAAAATTTCAAATGTCTGCAAAAGACATTTTCTTTTTCTTTTTTTTTTTTTTTTGAGATGGAGTATCACCCTGTCGCCCAGGCTGGAGTGCAATGGCGCAATCTCGGCTCACTGCAACCTCCACCATCAGAGTTCAAGCAATTTTCTTGCCTCAGCCTCCTGAGCAACTGGGATTACAGGCACATGCCACTACACCTGCCTAATTTTTTGTATCTTTAGTAGAGATGGAATTTCACTACGTTGGTCAGGCTGGTCTCGAACTCCTGACCTCGTGATCTGCCCGCCTTGGCCTCTCAAAGTGCTGGGATTACAGGTGTGAGCCACTGTGCCTGGCCAAGACATTATCAAAAGAATGAAATAACAAGCTACCGATCTGGAGGAAATACTACATTTACAAAAGGCATACCTTATAAAGCACTTTTATCCAAAATACACAAATAATTCTTAAAATTCAACATAAGGAAACAACCTAATTTTAAAATGGACCGAAGACCTTAGCAGATACTTCACAAAAGAAGATATACAAATGGCAAATAAGCACATGAAAAGATGCTCCACATCATATGTCATTAGGGAAATGCAAATTAAAACAATGAAATACCACTGTGTACCCATGAGAGCAGCCAAAACCCAGAACGCTCACACCACCAAAGGCTGGTGGGGATGTGGAGCAAGGGGAACTCTCATTCATTATTGGCGGGAATGCAAAAGGATAGTACTTTGGAAGACAGTTTGTCGGCTTCTTACAAAACTAAACATAATTTTACTATACAATCTAGCAATTGTGCTCCTTGTTTTTACCCAGTGGAGTTGAAAACTTAGGTTCACACAAAAAACAGCACATGGGGCCAGGCACAGTGGCTCACGCCTGTAATCCCAGCACTTTGGGAGGCCAAGTCAGACAGATCATGAGGTCAGGAGATCAAGACCATTCTGGCCAACATGGTGAAACCCTGTCTCTACTGAAAATACAAAAATTAACCGGGTGTGGCAACATGTGCCTGTAGTCCCAGCTACTTGGGAGGCTGAGGCAGGAGAATTGCTTGAACCTGGCAGACGGAGGCTGCAGTGAGCCGACATCACACCACTGCACTCCAGCCTGGGCTTTAAATATAAAAATACAAAAATTAGCTGGGTGTGGTGGTGCGCACCTGTAGTCCCAGCTACATGGGAGGCTGACGCAGGAGAATCACTTGAACCTGGGAGGCGGAGGTTGCAGTGAGCCAAGATTGTGCCACTGCACTCCAACCTGGTGACAGAGTGAGACTCCATCTCAAAAAAAAAAAAAAGACAGCACATGGATGTTTATAGCAGCTTCATTCATAATGACCAAAACTTGGAAGCAGCTAAGGTGTCCTTCAGAAGGTGACTTGATAAATAAACCATAGTACATCCAGACAATGGAATATGATTCCACACTAAAAAGAAATGAGTTATCAAGCCAGGAAAAGACATGGGAGAATGGAGGAATCTTAAATGTATATTACTAAGTGAAAGAAACCAATCTGAAAAGGCTACCTAGTGTAGAATTCCAAGCATATGACATGCTAGAAAAGGCAAAACTGTGCAGAAAGTAAAAGATCAGTGGTTGCCAGGGATTGGGGGTGGGTAAGAAAGGGAAGGGTAAAATGGCAGAGCACAGAGGATTTTAAGGTCAATGAAATGATGCTGTATGGGGCTATAATGCTAGAGACAGGTCATTATATATTTGTTAAAACCCATAGAATGTACAACACCAAGAGTGATCCCTAATGTAAACTGCAGACTTTGGGTGAAAATGTGTCAGAGGAGGCTCATCAATTGTAATAAATGTACCGCTGTGGTAGAGGTGGTTGATAATGGGCGAAACCATGCATGTGTGGGGGCAGAGGCTATATGGGAACTCTTCATGACTCTGCTCAGTTTTACTATAAATCTAAAACAACACTAAAAAATAAAGTTTATTTACTTATTTATTTATTTTTGAGATGGAGTCTCGCTCTGTCACCCAGGCTGGAATGCAGTGGTGCATCTTGGCTCACTGCAGCCTCCGCCTCCCGGGTTCAGCAATTCTCCTGCCTCAGCCTCCTAAGTAGCTGGGACTACAGGCACATGCTGCCATGCCCAGCTAATTTTTGTATTTTTAGTAGAGATGGGGTTTCACCATGTTGAACAGGATGGTCTTGATCTCCTGACCTCGTGATCTACCCGCCTCGGCCTCCCAAAGTGCTGAGATTACAGGCGTGAGCCACTGCGCCCGGCAATAGTCTGTTTTAAATAAATCCTAGTATTACCATTGCTGGGTCAAAGGGCATGTGGATTTTAAATTTTGACTGGTAATGTTTTTGTCTACCTGAAAAGTGTCAGGGGGATGAAGGTTAAAGAATAACTAAGAGGCATGTTATTAAAATTGCACTAAAAAGTATGTTTTAAGCAACTTTATACTGTATTGAAAAAGTACAGAGCTGTTCACATATAAACTATTCTGTGAAAACTTCTAGTGCACAAAAACAATAGTAGCATTTATCAACCCCTTACTACCCAGAGTAGCACTCTGCTTGCTACATACAATCTCATCTTATTGTTAGAACACTCCATGAGGTGCAATCATCATCCCTAACTTCTGAATGAGGGAAATAAAAGCACAGAGATGTTAAGTAACTCACCTAAGGCCACATAGCTAATACGTGCCAGGGCCAAGACTTGAACCCAGACTATGTGATTCCAGAGCCTCAAGCTCAACCACCATGCTGCCTGCCTTACAGTAATTCAGAGGGAACACAGAAATCCTGATTTCTAGATGTATTCACATTAAGATTTTTTTTTTCAGAATACTACTATACCATTAGCATAAAGCCAGAAATAAGCCTCAATAACACAAAATTATCGCTGCTTATTCTGTGCCACTGGATCTTGAATGTAATAAATAGGTTGAGCCTATCTTTTCTAGATTCTGGGTTCTTTCATTTAGGGCTGTGCTCCAGGTTCATCCTCTACCCATCTGCACCCTGCCCTGTGTCTCTGGGGGCTGGCATCTAAGGACAGTGTCACTGGCTCTGGTTTGGTTTGGCCAATGGTAGGAAGTGGAAGGAGATGGAATGGCAGGAGTTGAGAAAGGTCAGGGTATTTATTTTACTGTTTCCCCCTCTTCTGGGCTGAAGTCTACAATAGCTAAGTCTTTACATCTGATTCTTGCTTCAGACCACTAACTCTCAGATACTGCTTATGTGATTTGCTCAAGGAGCAGCTTTTCCAACCTGAACCTTTGATTGCTTTGGGGGACTCTGTTTACCCTACTACACTCTCCAAAATTCTAACTCTGCCGGCAGAAGTCACCTGTCTCTCTAGACGGAGTGTGTGTGCTTCCATCTTCTCAGGAACAGCCAATAGTTTTCTGCATGCTATGACAAGAGAAGGACTGTTTTTGGAAAGATTCTTTTGGTGGGGTCACTGCCTTCTTGTGATAGGGGATACTCCCACCTTCGCCTTCCCTTTGTGCAGATACGCAACGATCCTGTGCAAAGCTATTACCTGGCCCTCTAATAAAAGTTTCTTTGGGTGTTACTCTCTCTTGAATCACTTTAATCACAGATTATATTTCTTTTCTTTTCTTTTTTCTTGAGACAGGGTCTCACTCTGTTGCCAAGGCTGGAGTGCAGTGGTGCAATCAAGGCTCACTGCAGCCTTGACTCCTGCTAGGCTCAAGCAATCCTCCCACCTCAGCCTCCCAAGTAGCTGGGACCACAGGCATGCACCACCACACCAGGCTAATTTTTGCATTTTTTGTAGAGACAGAGTCTCATCATGTTGCCCAAGCTGGTCTCAAACTCAAGCAATCTGCCTGCCTTGGCCTCCCAAAGTGCTGGGATTACAGGCATGAGCCATAGCACCTGTCCCGCAGATTACATTTTCAACGATAGATGCAGCAATACTCCTATCCCAGGTGCTCTTCTACACTGTGACCTTGACGCTCCTCCCACTGAGAGGTGGGTTTTTTGCAGCCTCCCCCTGCCCCCACCCCCGCCACCTTGGGTCTGAGTGAGCTTGTGATTGTTTCTACCAGTAAAGTACACTAGAAGGAATGGGCTGTGAAGAAAGGGCCATGGAGCTTTGGCCTAGTCTTTTAGAATTCTGCCTTTCCAAAGGCCCCCTATCAGGACCCTTCCTTTCAAAACTGAGCCTCCAGGCTGCGAGATGCCCACACTGTGTGGGATGCTGTGTACCACAGGTCCAGTGGAGCCAGCCGCCTACATATCAGCTCAGGCACCAATGAGTGAAGAACCCATGCGGGAAGTGGATCCTCCAGTTACCACGACATATCATACTACATACGGCCCCTAGCTTATGAGGGCTCAACTTAGGAGTTTTCAACTTTAAGATGGTATGAAAATCATATGCATTCAACAGAAACTGTACTTTGAATTTTGATCTTTTCCCAGCCTAGCGACATGCCCTGTGATCCTCTCTCATGCTCCCAGCCAGCCACGCAATCACAAGGGTAAACAACCCATACCCGACCATGTACTGCGTTGCCAGCATTTCTTAGATACTGTGTTCCGTGTTTTCACATCCCATCATGTCTGCGAAACACCCATCTGTGTCTAGGCTAACGTAAGTGTTCTGAACGTGCTTAAGGCAGGCTAGGCTAAGCTATGGTGTTTGGCAGGTTAGGAGAATTAAATGCATTTTCTACTTAGCAATATTTTAAACTTATGATAGGTTTCTGGGGATGAAATTCCATTGTAAGTCAATAAGTGTCTGTATTCCAGCCTCTCACGGTTCATATCTTCCCAGCTGAGGCACCAGGCATCATAGAACAGAGAAGAACCATCCTTACTGTGCCATTCCTAGTACTTGGCCCTTGGAACCTGTGAGTATAATACATGGCTGTAGTTTTATACCACTGAGTTTGGGGTAGCTTGTTATGTGTTCACAGTAATAGGGACATGAGCACACTTTATACCTAATGCTGGGTGCTCATGTTCCTGTCACTGTGACTGTATAACAGTACGTGGTGACTGATTCATTTAGAAACTGATTCTAATCAGCAGCTGGCTGATTCATTTAGAAACACATAATTCCCAAGGCCCAAACTGTTTTTATTTTTATTTTACTTTAAGTTCCAAGATACAAGTGCAGAATGTATAGGTTTGTTACATAGATATACATGTGCCATGGTGGTCTGCTGCACCTATCAACCCATCATCTAGGTTTTAAGTCCCACATGCATTGGCTATTTGTCCTAATGCTCTCTCCCCTTGCTCCGCACTGCCTAGCAGGCCCTGGTGTGTGTTGTTCCCCTCCCTGTGTCCATGTGTTTTCATTGCTTAACTCCCTCTTATAAGTGAGAACATGCAGTGTTTGGTTTTCCATTCCTGTGTTAGTTTGCTGTGGATGATGGCTTCCAGCTTCATCCATGTCCTGCAAAAACAGATCTCATTCCTTTTATGGCTGCATAGTATTCCATGGTATATATGTGATACATTTTCTTTATCCAGTCTATCATTGATGGGCATTTGGGTTGGTTCCAAGTCTTTGCTATTGTAAATAGTGCTGCAGTAAACATACGTGTGAATGAGTCTTTAGAGTAAAATGATTTATATTCCTTTGGGTATTATACAGAGTAATGGGATTGCTGGGTCAAATGGTATTTCTGGTTCTAGATCCTTGAGGAATCGCCACACTGTATTCTACAGTGGTTGAACTATTTACATTCCCATCAACAGTGTAAAAGTGTTCCTATTTCTCCACAGCCTCACCAGCATCTACTGTTTCCTGACTTTTTAATAATCACCATTCTGACTGGTGTGAGATGGTATCTCATTGTGGTTTTGATTTGCATTTCTCTAATGATCAGTGATGTTGAGTTTTCTCATATGTTTGTTGGCTGCATAAATATCTTCTTTTGAGAAGTATCTGTTCATATCCTTTGCCCACTTTTGAATGACTTATTTTTTCTTGTAAACTTGTTTAAGTTCCTTGTAGATTCTGGATATTAGACCTTTGTCAGATGGGTAGATTGCAAAATTTTTCTCCCATTCTATAGGTTGCCTGTTCACTCTGATGATAGTTTATTTTGCTGTCCAAGGCCCAAACTTAAACAACATCCCCCTCTCCACCTTTATTTCAGAAGGAGGTGAGATCAAAGAAGTTCAGATTTTTCTCCAATCATCCATTCAGTGTTTTGAGAACAAGCATGAGTATTTAAAATCAAAAGAATACTATAAACCTCAATTCATAATGCTAAAATTCTGGTGCTACTTTTATAATGTGGGGTTGCAAGTTTTCTTTCCGTTGCTACAGTTCCCTCTAATCTTGCAGCCATCTGTCCCTGCCCTGATGAAAGTATTATAGAATACCCTTTTGTCCCTGACCCTGCTGGGAATACACACGTTAGCTTGAACCACATGAAATTGCCATTTTGTAGGTCATAAATGGTTAAGTATCAGTAATTGTATGTGGTTCAACCTAATAGTAACTTCCAACTCCATATATATATATATACACACACACACACACACACACATACACACACACACATATATACACATATATGTATATATACAAATTATATATATCTCATTGAATTATACCCTTAGCTCTCAATCTAACTGGTACTTGCTTCCTGCCTTCCGCTTCTGTCTCCACCCCATCTACGCTAGATTTTTCTATATCATATCATCTTGTTCTTTCTTCCACAGCACTTAATTATGAGTGTGTTTATTATTTAATGTCTAATACTCTTAACTAGACTTACATAAACTTTACAAGAGCTGCATATCCCTGTATCCCAGCCCCTGGGACAGACCTGGCACATCATAGACACTCAGTAAATGTAATCTGAATTAATGTATATATAATGTGGCTCTCTTCATCTGCAGACAATGTTTTTTTCTGTTGCCAGAGTGTCCTGTACACAGTGTGGTCCTTGCCATTGTATCTGGATTGGAATTTAAGCTATTAGAACAACGAATGGTTCTAATCCTACAGAGAATACTCAAGATACCACGTAACTCTTCCTTTCCTGTCTTTCCAGCTCTTAGGATACTTTAAAAGTCACAGTTTAGTGGGGATTCACACACTCATCCATTTAATCTTTTTTGTATTCATCTATCCATGTATCCATTCATCTATCTATTTGAATGCTGAGCACTCACAATGTAGCCTTTTCTACTTGCCTGGAACCATATCTTACCCATGAGAGGGGACACCAAACTCAATAAGGCTTGGTGCCATCCCCAGTGAGCTCATGTAAGCAGAAATTGAAACAGAGCTGATAAGTGCTATTACAACAACTCGTAAAAAGTATCATTGGAACACAATGAGGGACATGACTAATTACTGGCAGGAGAAGTAAAGAAGGCTTCACAGAGGTAGTATTCACTGGACCTTGAAAAGTAGGAGTTCACTGGGTTGGAGGCAGAAGCTATACAGGCAAAAGGAAAGCCTAAAAAAATAGAATAAACCCAATAGTCTTAGATGTGACCAAAATAAATCAGGGAGTAGATGAGTATTTGTTAACCCTTTATTCTGAATGTAGCCTCAGACCACAGAGGGCTCTCTCCTTATTTCCTAAATATAGAACATGTTGTGCATTTGTTACCCACATTCATGCACAACTAATTCCATTTTCATAAACTTTATTGATTCTACCATGCCCTTCACAGCCACTGATTTTATATACTCTTCCCATCAACTTTAAGTTTATCATTTCACTTTGTACATATTGTAGTAATTGGATTGCGTGCCTTAATGGCGCGATAAGTTTTTGCACACTTTGCCAGTGACACTGCTGACTTAACACAGTTTGTCTCACTTACTTTACTGCATTGTTCTTATTAATTCTTCTACAGCCAACTAAGTATTTCTCCTGGGAATTGCCTGGGAGACAGAAAGTCTTATTTCTGTCCCACTTTGCTATTCCTAGAGATGAGTAGAATTTCAAATTATTCTTACTTTCCAGTAAATACAAATCAGGGGTTGTTTCAGTTATCTATTGCTGCATAACAAACAACCTGAAAACACAGTAGTCTAAAATAACAGCGGGCATTTGCTATATTTCACAATTCTGTGGGTTGACTGTGCTCAACTGGGTGGTTCTTCTGCTTCATGTTGGTGTTGGCTGGGTCTATAGTCATTTGGAGGCTTCACTGGGCTGGAATGTTGAAGCCGGATCACTGACATGGCTGGCAGTGGTCACTGGCTATCGGCTATAAGCTCGGTGCTGTTGACCAGACCACCTTAGGAGGACCCCTCCATGCAGCCTCTCATAGCACGGTGTCTGGATTCTAAGAGGGAACATTTCCAGCACATAAAAGCAGAGACTGCAGATCTCTCAAGGCTTAGCCTCAGAAGTTATGCAGTGTGACTTCTGCTACTTTTCATTGGATGAAACAAGTTACAGGGCCAGCCCAGATTCAAAGTGAAAGAGTACAGACTCTACCTCTCCATGAGAGTAGTGGTAGAGAATTTGCAGCCATCTTTAATTCATTACAGGCAGATAAATTCCTTTCTGAGGACATAATGTACCACAAAGGGTATCTCTGACATTGCCCTATTGTTCTGCAAATGTACTAGTGCATTACATTTCTTAGAAAATCACCTAAAGGCCCGGCCCTTCTCCCACTTTTAATGTATCTTACTATTATGGAAAGTAATTAGGTTCAGGAACTGTGCATTTCTTTGCACTTCTAGCTTATTGCTATTGATGACCATTAGTAAATAAAAGCATTTCATTTTTTAATTTCTCTTTTTTCTTTATTGCATTCTTGGTTGAAATAATACCTCTATATCCTGTATGAACTAATCAAAAAGAGCTCTAATCAACGCAGGGGAGCATATGTAAATAGTCTCTCTTGAAAACAAAAGTGTAAACATAAGCACAATTTGCTAATTATTCTGATCTCATGTTGAGATGAACTCTTAGTCATGACATTTATCCAAGACAATATTTTTCTAAACAAGTATTTTTCGAAACAAACCTGGTATTTCCTTTAAATTCATTTACTCCTTCCTTCCTTCCTTTTCCTTTCCTTCCTTTCCTTCCTTTCCTCCCTCCCTCCCTCCCTTTTGAATGCTTTGACTTGCATCGCCCACTTTGGCACTGTTGATAGAAAGATGAATGAAACAGAGACCCTGCCTTCAATGACCTCACTATCTGAGGAACTAAAATGTATACAACTTTATATACAGCATGCTAGATAATGATGAGGGCAATCATGGTATAAAGCAAGGGGTGAGGAAACACAGGAAAAAGGGAGTCAATTCTGCCCAGGAGCATCAGGGAAGGCTTTGCAGAGCATATGGGAGAGTGACCCATGCCAGCAGAAGGGCAGCAGAGGACTGGGCAACACAGGGTGAGGCTACATTGAGAACAGCATTGATTGCCGCACTTTGGCCAACTTCTTACAAGTGGTGATGAGAGAGCAAAGGCTTTTGGTGGGTTTTGTTTTTGTTTTTGTTTTTTGAGACAAGGTCTCGTTCTGTCACCCAGGCTGTATGTAGTGCAGTGGTGTCGTCATAGTTCACTGCAGCCTCAAACTGCTGGACTCAAGTGATCCTCCCACCTCAGCTTCCCAAGTAGCTGGGACCACAGGTATGTGCCACCATGACTGGCTAGTTTTTTCAATTTTTTTATAGAGATGGGGGTCTCACTATGTTGTCTAGACTGGTCTCAAACTCCTGCTCTCACGGGATTGTCCCGCCTTGACCTCCCAAAGTGCAGGTTTACAGGCATGAGCCACTGCACCCAGCTGGCAAAGACTTTTAATAAATGCCTCCAGGTTGGTCCCACTCTGTTGGGGCATATCTGGGCACTAGGCCCTCCAGTTTACCTCTTTGTACCCAGCTGCTTCTCCTGCCCATGGAATCATGATGTGATTGGACTTCCTTCTCAGGCTTCCCATCCTTCTTGGCTCTCATCATTGTGCTCCTGCGTCGTGGGGCTCCCCCAGCATGTCCCATCAGAGATGTTCCCTCTGCCACTCTGCCCTCCCCCAGCATCCCCATCTCCTAGTAAGCCATCTGATCCTTTGCCTTGTTGGGGTAGGAGGTTAGAGAGCCAGAGCCTACGCAAGCAAGGTCACTGAAATGGTCTCAAAAAAGAGAAAATAGAAAATGTGAAGACTTCTTGTTGTCGCCCCACCTTTATGCTTCCCACTCTCTGAGGTCCTGCTCCCTGGAGAAACCCTCCTGTCCTTCAAGGATGGCACCTCTGTGACCTGGTCCCTGATCTGTCGGGGTCGCTGCAATTTCCTCTTAACCCTGACAGCATTTAAGCCTTTTAGGGAAATGATCACGGTCTGCACTTGTGTCAGAGTTGTCATTTTTCAGTTTGTCTTGTCCCATTTCCTGCCCACTCACTCTATCCATGTTTTTTGAGGGCAAGATGCATCTTGAATGCTTTTAAAACACTTCAAATAAACAGGACATGGGCACTGTAGTAAATGCAAATAAGCAAAAAGAAGGAAAGAAAAATGATCAATGATGCCACCACTGTTAACATTTTGGTATGTCTTTTGTCCTTTATTTTGATATGCCTTTTTTTCTTTGTATATTTATATATGAAATTTTTTAAAAGCCCCATTACATGTGCTGTTGAGCCTTGTATGTAGTAGGACCCCAGGAAATGTTTGTTAGATGAATTTTCAGTGAGTAAATGAGTGAAAAGTGATCTACTGAATGATTCTTTGGAAATCTTCCCAGGAGATAACTCATCCCGAGAAAGAATGTGTGACTGACTCCTAAGAGGAGAACGGCTCCAGAATCTTATCTAAATGTGTAGCAAATGAAGATAATTTTGAAACTTAATTCACCAACTCATCCACTTACTTGTTGAGTACCTACCAGGTGTTGGGCTTCTATGCTGGTCATTAGGTGCAGTAATAGTGGAAGCTCTGGTGACCGATTCAGCATTTTGGAAGAGTGTAAAGACAAGTTTGTGAGAGAATTTCAGCACTGTTATGTGGGGAGGGGGTTCCCAGCTGTTAACATTCATCCTCATGTCTGTTTGGTGGTTATAGCCTTGGAGCGGACCTGTGTCTATCAGGGGCTCTTAGCTCAGTCACTTGGCCCTGCCAACCATCCAACCTACTTTTCTTTAATTCCTGGGGCCTCCCAGGAGACATTCCCTCTGAAGATAGAATGCACAGAATGTCAGCCGACTCTCCTGATTCTCTGGGCAGAGTGTGTTCGTATATAGCCAGCCTGGCTTACTAGTCAGTCTCTGGGGAGTTTAACAAGGATGGGGGCCCCCTGAATCCTGGCACCTCTTTGAAAACTAACAGAGCTGAAGACCAGATTCTGTGGGCAGGTCAGGGCAGTCAGAGGCAAGGACCTGGGTGGGTCACCGTTTTTCAGCCTGCCAAACCCTCCCAGTCCCCTACGATACAATGTTAGGGCCTGAATGACGTGGCTGCTGAAACTCTCGGCCCCAGGAACAGGAATCAGAATTAAAATTTCAAAGCCCTATATAATCTGTAAAGGTGCATGTAAACAGTATTACTGCCGTCATTATGAGTACCGGAATTCTGCAAGTGCTTGGCGGTAAGGAGCCTGTGTGTTTTTCATTTCCTCTAAGACACTTAGAATAGCCATTTGGTGGCCAATATGTTCTCAATAGCTGCTGCTGAATAGTAATAATATGTGGTTTATGCAATATCCACGCTTATACCTTCAAATAAACATTTTTTCCCAAGCATTGGAATCCATGGACAACTTTGAATGGTGCACCAAAGTTCCAGAGTTCTTTATTGATCTTTTCTTTCCATTTTGGGATTTTAACAAAACGGTTGTTGGATATTAAAATCCACATAACATGAGAGCATAGGAGCATCATTAAAGATGAGAAATTATTGGGACAATGAGATACCTGACACCAGTCAGGGTGGCTATAATAAAAAGATGGATAATAACAATTTCCACACGGAGATGTGGAAAAATCAGAACCCGCATACACCAGTGATGAAAATGTAAAGCAGCCGGGCGCGGTGGCTCAAGCCTGTAATCCCAGCACTTTGGGAGGCTGAGACGGGCGGATCACAAGGTCAGGAGATCGAGACCATCCTGGCTAACACGGTGAAACCCCGTCTCTACTAAAAAAATACAAAAAGCTAGCCGGGCGAGGTGGCGGGCGCCTGTAGTCCCAGCTACTCGGGAGGCTGAGGCAGGAGAATGGCGTGAACCCGGGAGGCGGAGCTTGCAGTGAGCTGAGATCCGGCCACTGCACTCCAGCCTGGGCGACAGAGCGAGACTCCGTCTCAAAAAAAAAAAAAAAAAAAAAAAAAAAAAAAAGAAAATGTAAAGCAGTGCAGCCACTTTGGAAAATAGTTTGGCAGTTCCTCAAAATGTTAAGAATAGATTTATCACATGACCCAGCAATTCCTCTTCTAGGTCTATAACAGAGAGAATTGAAAGCAAGTGTACAGAAACTTGTACATAAATGTTTGTGGCATCATTATTGATACAGCGCAAAGGTGGGAACAACCCAAATGTCCATGGATGGAGAAATGGGTAAATAAAATCTGGTACGTACATACAACGGAAGGTTATTCCACCAGAAAGAGGAGTAGATGCTGATAATGTTGCACCATGATGGACCTTGAAAACACAGCGTGGTGTGAAAGAAACAAGTCACAGAAGAATATATATGGTATGATTTTGTTGATATTAAATGTTCAGAGACAGAAATAGTGGTTTCCTGGAACTGCATGGGCATGTACGTGTGTGCGTGCATGCGTGTGTGTGTGTGTGTGTGTGTGTGTGTGTGTGTGTGTAGGGGGAATGGGCATGTAGAAAGAGAAAGGAGGGTGACTACTAAGGGGTATGGGGTTGGGGGATAAAAATGTTCTAAAATTGTGGTGATTGCACAACTCTGTAAATACACTGAAAAATATCAAGCCAGGTGCAGTGGCTCACACCTATAATCCCAGCACTTTGAGAGGCCAAGGTGGGAGAGCCCTTGAGCTCAGGAGTTCAAGACCAGCCTGGACAACATAGCGAGACTTCGTCTTTACTAAAAATAAAACATTTAGCCAGGTGTTGGGGTGTGTGCCTGTGGTCCCAGCTACTCCCAGGGGGATAGTGGGGGGGGGGGTAAGGTAAGAGGATTGCTTGAATCCAGGAGGTTTTTAAAAAGCAGTTGTTTTTAAAAAAGATGATCAAGCAGATAATTTTAGAAGCAGCTCAACTTTTGTTAATGTTCATTTATCTTCTAGTTTGATCATCCTTTCATAATGAGCTCCACAACTGCAAAACTGAAGCTGTGACACCCACTACACTTGTCTCCCTGGACTCTGGAAGGGGCTGCAAGTGAGGTTTGCATCTGACTCAGCCTGCCTTCCTTTCCCAGAATCCTTAGTGGGCCGTTTGCCTATTCTGCAGCCTTCGCCTTGGTCCCTTAGGCTCTATAAATCACACTTTCCATTCTGACCTCTCATTTTAAAGTGATCTGAGATATTTTGAATAAAGGATGAGGCAGCACATAAAAATAACTAGTATTGTACCGATTTGTCTCATCTGGTAGTTTGTGATACATATTTGTAAAGTTCTAGCAAATGTGAGAAGCCACAGAAAATTGCCTTTTGTCCGAATACAGGAGCTAGATTTTTTTTCTTTTATGTTATTGATCAGTGAGGTAGGTGCAATGATATTTTATTTCATAGTTTTCCTGCAGTAGCAACACCCACCCAGCCTGCTGCAACTGCCCGGCCAACTAAATGAGCCAGTCATTCTACAGGAACGTCAGCCATGGAAAAGTCGAGCTTGCTGGATTCATGGGCCAGGCAGCTCCATTTCCCCAAACTGCAAATGCAACTTGAACTATACGACTTACTAAGGGAGCACTTTGTTACAGACAAGTTCGAAGACTCTGTTTGACAGTTGAAGTCAGACCGTTTTGATTTTTACATAAAGATAGTTAAACATTGTCTTGACAGGTTTATTCTAATTTGGTAAAGGCAATAATTTTATGGGATGGTAACTGTTTCCTTGCAGTCATGATTCCTGCTGTTACTCTTGCATTTTCTTCTAATTGGCAGATTGATGGGTTCCCAAGAATTTGCTTAAAAACCATTTGCAGAGGAAGAGGGACAAATCAGAGGGTCGTGCTTTCTCTCCTGAAAGACCACTTCTAGTAGTGTGGGCAAGGGGTCTATTTTTACTCACAATTTACAAATTATTTTTGGCATATTAATAGACTTTTGCCTATTTAAATTTAATTTGTATGAAGGCAATAAATGTGCTTAGTTTAAAAGTCAAATAATACTACAGGACTTATGAAGAAAAACAGCAATCCTTTCCCGACTCAACCTCCTCCTTCAATTCCTGTTTCCCAAAGGAAATTCCTTTCATCTCTTTAGCCGTTCCTCCTGCTATGTACCTTCATATTTCTAAATAACAACATTATACTGTTTTCTCTTTTTCACTTACAGATATCACCCACTGAATTCCTGCTATGAAAGATCAGAATTGAGCTTTCTTATATTCCTCTGCCCTGTTATCCTTGAAACTTTTTTCCTGCTCTTCTGTGGAAAATCCTCTGGCTTTTATTTATTTTTATTGTGGTTGTTGTTAATCTCACGTCTCTCTCTTTCTTGACAACAGTCTTGGTTTGGTGGAGTGCGTCTTCTAGTGACTTCTCAAAAAGTGATATATGGAAGGTACATTTTGAGGCCTTGTCTTAACCCCCTCATCCTCAATTGAAAGCTTAGCTGAGTATAAGATCCTAGTTGGAAATTATTTTCCCTTAGGATCTCAAAGGCATTTTTCCATTATCTTCTAACATGATGATGATGATGATGATTATTATTATTATTATTATTTTGAGGCAGGGTCTCACCCTGTCATTCAGGCTAGAGTGCAGTGACGTGATCACAGCTCACTGTAGCCTCTATCTCCTGGGCTCAAGCAATCTTCCCACCTCAGCCTCCCAAGTAGCTAGGATGACAGGCATGTGCTACTACACCCAGCTAATTTTTTTTATTTTTACTTTTGTAGAGATGGAGTCCTATTATGCTGCCTACGTTGGTCTGAAACTCCTGGGCTGAAATGATCTTCCCGCCTTGGCCTGCAAAAGTGTTCGGATTGCAGGCATGAGCCACCATGCCCGGCCTGACTTCTAATTTCTGGTATTGGTATTGAGAAGACTGATCCCATATTTATTTCACCTGTGACCTGTTCTCTCTCTCCCTGTTAGAGCTCTCAGGATCTTTTCTTTATCCTCAGAACTCTGAAATATCATTATGAAATGCTTTGTTATGAGTCATTTTCATTAAGTATGCTGGGCTTTTCAGCCCATTCAATCTGAAATACTACATCCCTCAGGAAAATTTTTTGTATAATTTTTTGATAATTCCTTGGTCCATTTTATCTGTCCTGTCTTTCAGAAATTAGACCTTCTGAATTGATTCTCCAATTTTCTCTTCTCAATTTCTTTGACTATTTATTCTATTTACTGTGAGAGTTACTCAATTACCTTCTAATTCGTTTATTACATTTAAAATTTCTGTCATCATGGGTTTAATTTCCAAGAGCTTTGTCTTGTTTGCTGGATCTTCTTTCTAGTATCTGATTTTGCTTACTCTCTGAGGATATCAATCTCTATTCTGGAAGCTTTCCCCTGCTCCTTGCATTGTTTCTGTGTCCTCTACAAAGCCTGCATTATGGGACAGCTAACTCAATGTGCAGCTTGAGCCAAAGAAACAGAAGGAAATCACGATTGAAACCTGCTTCTTTTTGCCCCTGAAGACACTGCTCCATAGTGAATCTCTTTGTAAAACATTTGACTTCTCCTTCCTTTCAGTGCTGTTGCTTTTTCCTTAATCAAGTGTCTTAGATTTTAATCAAAATTGGTATTGGTCAGGACTCTCCGGAGAAACACACACACACACACACCCACACACACACCCACCCCCTAATGGTTCTCTCTCTCTCTCTCTCTCCATGTATATATGAAACTTGGAAACCACCTATTTGTCATTCTTGTTATGTATATGCATATGGAGAGAGTGAGAGAGATTATAAGGAATTGGCTAATGAAGGCTGGCAAGTCCCAAACCTGCAGAGTAGACCAGCAGGCTAGAGACCCAGAGAAAAGCTGATGTCGCACTTTAAGTCCAGCTATCATTTGGTGGATTTTCTTCTCTTCTAGGTCTGAACTTAAAAAGAAAAGAAAAACAAACAGAAACTCTCTGAAACTGTCCTTATTCTCACAGCTTCTAATATCACCCCTGTGGGAATCCATAGTGCCTCAACGTGATTTCTAAATCGTTCTGTACACAAGACCTGGTTCTGCCTCAACTACCACCTACAGGACAGTTCCCCTTGAAGATTTTGGTGCTTCAAATGTAACACTTTCACACCAATCTAATATCAAACCAATTTTCCACAATAGGAACTTCTCGCTCCAGCAGCCACTCTTCTCGCAGTCTCTCAGGTTGAGACTCAGAAACCACATGTTCATCATTCTCACCTTGTCCCAACAGCCATTAGCACCCAGCTGATGCTCCCTGGGAACTGTTCTATTCCCTCCCCATTCGCTGTTACCCTCTCGATGTGGGATGTGCTTGGTCATGTTCTGTGCTCCAGGGACTGTAGTGAGGCCCAGCACTGTGAAAGGTATAAGACATGGTCACTGTTCAAGGAACTCACAATCTACAACCTGGAAGCACATGACACGGCTGGCTTGTAAGTCACCTCAAGTTAGGGGTGTGTCTGGGCATTGTTTAGATGCCTGTTGTTGCAGGTTGGGCTACCCAGGAAGCAGGCTCTGAGGCGTAGATGAATTTGAAGGAGCTTTGTAGGGGGTGCTCTTGGGATGACACCTGAGGGAAGGGAGGGGAGGGAAGCAAGGTCGGGCAGGGGGAGGAGTCCAGCTTCGGTGTGGTCTCAATGGCAACCTTGGTAGATGCTAAGGAGAGTTCTGAAGCAGAACTTTTCAGAGTTGTCCCAGTTGGGGAATAGGGGCCAGGATGTTATACCTCCAAGGACCAGTCATTGATGCAGCAGGCCACCCCGGGAAAGGGGGTGACCTTGGATGAAGCGGCTCCCCATTGGGCGAGGCAATCTCTGAGGGCTTCTTGCCAGCAGCAGTCCCTGCAGCTGTAGAGTGGCCCTTCATCCCTTAAGGGGCCTGTGGGTGATGCAGGCCTGTGGCACCCACCAGACCTGTGGATGCTGGTATAGTCTCGACACCTCAGCATAGAGAACAAATAGGGGTTGAGTAAGTAAGCAATTCAGGAAGACTCAGGTAATCTTTTGGTAATCTCAGGTAATGCATTCTGTTTATTACATACCTATTCCCACTTCATCAGAATGGGTTAGGGATTGAATTAAAAAATGGTACGATCACAGGCCCTGCCTGAAAGAAAGAAGCTTATAGTCCGACAGAGGCTACCAAAAGGTAAGCAAACAGGACAACATAATGAGACTCAGAAAACAGAGGGTTATGGAGTAAAAACACATTTTCAAAGATGTCTTAGGACATGACAAAATGCTAAATAAAAAAAAGAGGACACTGACTATTTGTGTAAGCACTCATTTTCCAGCACACACTTTTGTTATACTGGTACCAAAAAATCCCTTGTAATTTGATTTTTAAACTAAGCAATTTTTTAAGTTGCCAGTCACCTAGAAACAATAAATGCACTGAACTTTTTATCAGTCAAGGTTCCTTCCCCATCTTCTTACGGCATTTTTTTCTTTTCTGAGTATGAAAGTTTTACAAATATATACATGGAAAAAATACTGGAAAGAAATTCATCAGAATGTTAACAGTGCTTATAACCCCCAAATTGTCAATTTACATGTATTTTTTCCCTTTAAGTTTTTTTTTTTAATTTCCCATATTTTCTACAAGTGTGAGTGACTTTTATAATCAAGCGAAATATACTTTTTAAATATAGGGTGAAAGTGTTGTGACAAAACTGTGTGAACACAGAAGATGAAAACGCAGAGCAGCAGGTGAGGGAGAGCTTCCTGGACGAGGTGTCACCTGCACCAAGCATTCAAGGAGAGCTGGGGCTGGGTGAGGAAAGGATGGTGTGCATGCTGCTGCACTTGAAGGGCACAGGCAGAAAGAACAAAATGTGCCATGAGTGTGAAGAAGCCCTAGAGTGTGAAGAAGCATGTTGGGTGAAAGGCTGAGAAACAGGGAGCCCTTGAGAGGGAAGAGATGAGGCTAGAAGGGCAAGAAAGGGCAGAGGATGAAGGGCCCCCAGGGATTAGGGATGCCGATCTGGAAGCCCACGCCAGACACTTGCACTCAACCTCTTCCAGCTTAAAAGGCTTCATGATTGAACAGGGTATTGATTAATGGATGCTGTTTTGTGGAACTAATTTAGAAGTAAAAACTGATTTAGAGTGAAAAGCTTCATGCTTGACATGAAGTTTCTCAGCCTAAGCAAAGTGACCTGACTCAGGCAGAGAAAGTGGTCTGTCAATGCGAGAGATGATATAGACATGACTACACACACACACACACACACACACACACGTACACACACACCATCCCACACCCTTAAGACTCTGGAATCTATATTTAAGAAAAAAAAAAAAGAAGAAAAGAACCAGCTCAGGTTCACTTTGCATACTTTAAAAGTAATAACCAAGATTTGCAGGTAGCCCTTATCCAGGGATCTGAACTCTCCGCAGGTCATTAACAATGTTAACTGTTAGCAGCCTGGGAATCCATTAAAAACACATGTCGGGGGCTGTGGTCATCTAATGCTGCAGGAATGCATTTGGCTGAGCACTTAACTTGCCTTTGCAGAACTCAGCACCTCTCTGTCGTCCTGTGTGCCAGCTGGGCTGGGTTCGCTGGAGACGCCCTTAGGGCTGTTTTATCTGGGGACACCCCAACTATTAGCACCCACACTCGTTTCCTGTTCCTGCCTCAATTTTGTCTGTGTCTGGGAAGAACTAGTGGGCACTGCAGGCCACTGGTTTTTCTCCTAGCCCAGTCCCTCCTTCCCTATCCCTGTGGCACTCACTGCCTACTTGGACTCTTACTACATCCAATCAGGATCTGCAATCCGCTTCCACTTGCAACCTTGCTCCCCTCCTACTTGCTTGCACCTGGCCACCTGGGCGATCTCTGAAACAGAGTTGAAGGAGTCCTTCACTGGCTCCAAACGTGAATGACCCCCAGTTACCTGTGGCAGAGTCCAACTTCCCTACCATTTTTTACATAAACCTCCTACATCAAGGTCCTTCATGGTCTGGCCAGATCTTACCCTCTGCAGACCCGTCACCTACCATCCCCCTTGGACTCCCTCCGTGCCAGCTGGCCAGGAGCACCCTGTCCACAGAGCGCAGACATTGCTGGTTCCCCCCGAGGACACTGCTCACACTTAGCTATTAAGTTGGTGCAAAATTGCAAAAGTAATGACAGTTTTGGCCTTTTTTTTTTTTTTTTTTTTTTTTTGAGACAGAGTCTTGCTCCGTCACCCAGGCTGGAGTGCAGTGGCGCGATCTCGGCTCACTGCAAGCTCCGCCTCCCGGGTTGACGCCATTCTCCTGCCTCAGCCTCCCGAGTAGCTGGGACTACAGGCGCCCGCCACCTCGCCCGGCTAGTATTTTTTTTTTTTGTATTTTTTAGTAGAGACAGGGTTTCACCGTGTTAGCCAGGATGGTCTCGATATCCTGACCTTGTGATCCGCCCATCTCGGCCTCCCAAAGTGCTGGGAGGCCATTTTTTTAAAAAAGTAATTGCAAAAACCACAATTATGTTTGCACCAACCTTTTCCAACCTTTTTTTTGCCTTCTTCTCTGCCAGGATGTGGTGGAAAGGATAGGCTTCAGAATCAGACCGGCCTGGGTTTTAATCCTGTATTAGCATCACTAAACATGTGATCTAGAACAAGGTATTTCATCTCCCTACACTTCCTCATTTGTAAAGCAAGGATCTTATTCTCTCCCTCAGAAGGCTATTGTGAGGATTATATCCAATGTTTACATAACAAAATGTACAGGGGGACATATCCTGTTGACTTAGGTTTTGACTGAATTTCCAAATGGAGACATAGGAGGAAAGGAACTCTGTATTTGAAAGAGTGGAACAAGAAACGTCCCTCCGGATTCACAAAGGGATTCAGCAAGCATGACCCTAGCAGACTTTGCAAGAGGAGGCTAGAGCTTCACTGCACTTCATAGGGCTTACATATTAAGTTTACCAGGTAGCCCCATGGGGGCCCTACTTCACTGGAGGGGAGAAGGCAGAAACCTCCCTCATGATAGATGGCAAAGCCTTTTCTAAAATACCTTCCTGCAACCTGCCCCCTATATATATAAAATATTTATTTATTTATTTATTTATTAGAGACAAGCTCTTGCTCTGTCACTTAGGCTGGATTGCAGTGGTGAGATCATAGCTCACTGCAGCCTCAAACTCCCGGGCTCAAGCGATCCTCCTGCCTCAGCCTTGTGAGTAGCTGGTATGCCAGTCATGCACCACTGTGCCTGGTGTCTTTACACAAATAAAGATGTTAGTTAAAAATCATGAAACCACAACACATGAAAGTTTCAAGGTGGAAAGGCAGAGAAAGGCAGCTGATTCCTGACAGAATGACAGGGCAGTGGCCAGGGTTGAGGTGGCAGTAGCCAAAGTGTCTTTTTTTTCAAAATCTCTGCTGAGAATGTACTGTCCATCTTCTTCTAGTCAGGGATTGACTAGTTGGTTGTAAGGTTGCCAGCTTGCTCAAATAAAGACAGGAGACTATTAAACAGGTATAGGAGTGGCTCATGGAAGTCAGGAGCAGCTGGTCTTCATGGGGATTACAGACGGCAACTGGGAAGCTGTCAGGGACTCAGGCAGATCTAAACTGCATACGAGTCTGAAGTTTTGTTTTAGGATGACTTGGACCTTATCATGTCTGCAATTAGGACTGTTTTATTTCTATTTGTAAAGGCTGGGTATCATTCTGTCATCCAGGCTGGAGTGCAGTGGCATGATCTTAGCTCGCTGCAGCCTCAAACTCCTGGGCTCAAGTAATCCTCATGCCTCAGCCTCCCAAAGTGCTGGGACTACAGCACTTGGCATGAGCCACAAAGCCTGGCTAGGACTGTTTTAATAGCTGACAGTGACCGGGAGAGACAGGCATCTAATATTGTCCAATTTCTGATAGACTGTGTTTGAAGGAGATAAATTAGGAAGCTTCCAGATTAAAGCCTACTTCTTTGGGCCCATTTAGTGAATAATTCTCTGTCATGTGTAAAAACATTTAGCACAATATTCGGCATATAATAAGTGCTCAATATAGTAGTAACAGTTATTGTAGTATTTGCACCTGGTGCCTGGCACACAGTATTATTATTAAATAGTGTTATTTAGTAATAATAATATTGTTATTATCCAGGTACACATCTCTCCCCCAGCTAGACTGGTACTCCGTTTGCTGAATTAATTTTGGCAGGTAGGGGAAGAACAGGCAGTTTGAACATGGATTCTTTGCACTCACCAATGAAGAGACATGATGTACACAGAAAATAGTGGGAACTAGAAGAATTTGTCCAATAGCAGAGCGCTACGTTTGTTGGCTCTGACAGCTGTATCTGGCTCAGATACCTGGAATTCTGCATTCTCTTCAGAATAACTTCTAACAAGAAGTAGGGGCAATAAGATACACACAAAAGAGAGAGAATGGAAGAAAAAGGACATTTCTCCTGGTCCACACTGTGCCAGAGACTGTGCTGAGCCCTTTTCATTTGTTGTCTCATACAATCAGATGCAATAACAAACACGTGCGAATTGTGGCTGGCATTACCCCAGTAAAACATGGATACATTTTTAAAACGTGCAATGCTTGTACAGAAAACGATGAGCCTATTTTTTCCATTATAATTTTTGTGTAAACATGAAATGACAAGAGTTTAAAGATGGAGCCTCCCTGAGCACAAGCTTAAGAGTTCCAAATATAATCAAAATCCTCTTATTTATTTTCTTGCCTAAGTGGCTTATCCCAGGAGGACAGCAGTTGCATTTCCTTCATTGTGTGCCGCAGTGGTTGCAAATGAATGTGCTTTACCATCAAAACAACTTTATGCACCTCTGCAAGGATAGTTATCTCATTCAATAATAGGTACAGCCTAGAGACAGTGCAGTTTTAAACCCAAATCTTAGAAATTCCGAGGAATTAGTCACTCACTTGAAGAATAGGAAAGGGTAAGACTGCAATAAAACAACACCTTGTTCCAAATAATATCTCCTTTATGCTTCTAAACTTCACCTGATCCATAGGCTAGTGTGAGTGGATGCATGTGATAAATGGAGACAGAAGGTGGAGAATGGGAAAGTTATGAAGAATTAACAAGTTCTTCAACCTAGAGTTGGGTTAAGGTTGTGAATATAAGCTGGAGAATGCCTTTACTTTCAAATTGCAATGGGAAGATAAAAGCCTAAGAAAAAGTCATAGAAATTTAGATTTATAGATAATTTTGGTATCAACATATATTTGAAGTGCATTACATCAATGATGTCTTAGAAGATTAAAGTCATTGCTATACACAAACCTATGGAACTAAGTCACACCAAAACAAAAATCTGTTAAATACGTTTATTTTTTCCTACCTGATGTTTGTTAGCCAGGGCATATTTTTCTGCTTAGCAATTGCTTATATGAAAAACTACTGGTTCTAGAACAAACATTTCTCGTTTTTAGTTCGTGTCTGTGTGGAGAGAGAGAGAAAGAAAAAGCACAGTTTATTGGGAAGCAGAATATTGCACAGTGACCAACAGACAAAAACAGCCCAGTGGATGTCTTACACATCATACTGCAAAAGACTCACAGGATGTGTTGTTAATAAAAATAAACTGGAACACGAATTCCTCTGGGCAACTCCCCCAACCTCATCCCTTTGAGGGCTTGGGAAATCTCCCAGCCATTTTCCTGATGGCAACTGTGGTTCACTAGAGACAGAGCCCCTTGGGGGTGTCTTCCTGTTCTTTATAAAGAACATTTTCTTGAGATTTTTTTGAAGGTTTCATTGTTACTTTCATTCCATGTTCTCTTAAGGCCATCAGACTAGCTTCTGTGCAAATTGCATTGATGTCAAGTGTCAAGTTGTTCCAGGGTTACATCACTGGCCAGTCTCATGCTGCTTGTGTGCATCTGAAAGATGCACTTCTTAGTCTTTTCATCAGGCAGGGGGAACTCAAGCTTCCTGTCAATGTAGCCTGGTCTGATAAGTGCTAGATCCAAAGTTTCTATTCGGCTTGTGGATATAAATTTCACATCTCCCCTTGAATCAAATCCATCCAACTGGTTCAACATTTCCAACATTATTTGCTGAATTTCTCTCTCACTACCAGAATTTGAGTCATATCTTTTGTCCCAATAGCATAGATTTCATCAATAAACATGATGGAAGGTGCATGTTTTTCAGCAACTACAAACAATTCCCATGTGAGTTTGGGCCCATTACATAGGTATTTCTTTTTTTTTTTTTTAATTATACTTTAAGTTCTAGGGTACATGTGCATAACGTGCAGGTTTGTTACATATGTATACTTGTGCCATGTTGGCGTGCTGCACCCATCAACTCGTCAGCACCCATCAACTCGTCATTTACATCAGGTATAACTCCCAATGCAATCCCTCCCCCCTCCCCATGATAGGCCCCGGTGTATGATGTTCCCCTTCCCGAGTCCAAGTGATCTCATTGTTCAGTTCCCATACATAGGTATTTCTTAATAAATTCAGAGCTGATCACTTGCAAGAGAGTGACTAAGGTGTGGTTTGCTACTGCTTTGGTGAACAAGGTTTTACCTGTGCCAGGTGGACCATAGTGAATGACCCCCTTTGGGGGCTTTATACCCATCTCTTCATAATATTCAGAATGGATTCCTTAATTTCCTGAATTTGGCTGTCCAACCCCCCAATATCAGCATAGGTCTCCTGGGGGGTCTTTTCCACCTTCATCATTGTGACTAGGGGATCCGTGTCATCCATCAGCAACCCATATCATGGCATGCACCTTGTGGTTGAGCAGGAACCGAGCAGCCACGTTCCAGCAGACCCCTGTCTACAAATCAAAGAATGCTGACATAGTGCTCTGAGCCCACAGATGTAGACATGATGGCATGATTGTCTTCAATACTCTCTTCCAAGGTTCCTACTGACATCAGGCTCCCCCTCAGATCATCTACTTTTGATCTTTCCTCCTCTTGCTTTCCTTCTAATAGTTTTATTTGTTCCTGATTTCTAATGAATTCTTCCTTCATGAGAAGACAGTCTTTAATTCCAACTTTCAATCATTTTAACCCGCACTGAGTGTGAGGTGTCATCAGTGGCAGTTTGCCGGCAGCATCTGGTCCCTTGGTTTTCTTCTTCTTCCTCACTCTAGCTGGTATAGGAGGTTCATATTTCTTTTTCTTGTCCTTGTCATCCTTCTTGCCAGCTCCAAGACCATGAGCACCACTCTGACTTTGACCCATCTTGCCCTGGCCACTCAAGCTGCCTAGTTTTTAAAATTTTTTGTACAGATGAGGTCTTGCTATGTTGCCTGGGCTAGTTTTGAACTCCTGGGCTCAAGCGATCCTTTTGCCAAAGTGCTGGGATTACAGATGTGAGCCATCGCACCCGTCATAGAACAAACATTTCTTGACATGCTTCCAGAGACTTGGCTTTTAAAAGCCTACTGAAGATAGAAGGTGAATTCAGCCATAAGTACATCTACATGATTTGGTTCAGTAAAATTCCATGTGCTCTGTGAAGCTATTATTTTATCTTTCACTACCTGTGTTGAACAATTCTAAAACATAACTATTTTGTTGACTTGGTTTCAGGTTTATATGGAAAAGTGGGCATAATAACTCCTCTGTAGCTCACAACTCATGGGATGTATGGCTAGAAGTCTTAGGTTAGTGTCCCGAATTGTTCTAAGTGGCTCTGTGAGAATCTCTGTGGCAGGCACAGCTAGCAGCCTACTAGTTATTACTCCCTTTTCACCTTCCATTTCAGAAACATTTTATCTAGAGCAGCAATGTGTCCTACTCAAAATACTCACATCCCCATACTTCCTTGCAGCTGGGGCTGATACTTCATTTTCTAATTATCTTATTACTACTGAGTAATCCCTTTAATTGCAAGCATTGTTCTAATCTTGATTTTATTCACAGAATATTACATTAAAAAGGAAATAGTGATTTCACCAAGACCCCAGTGAGATGACCCAGGCTAAACCTTTGCCCATAACTTATTGTCCACTTATCTGAAAAGGAGTCATTCTAGAACTAAGCTTCATTTGAAGTGTGGCATCAGGGAGCTTTGACACTAGAGCAAGATCCTTAGCAGAATAATGAATCAGGGTTTAAATCAGGAAATCTTTAATTCAGAAAAAAGTGTTTAACATTTAATAAGATTTCAAGTAATGTTCACTGTTGGCTTTTTAAAAATAAACACCCCGGCCAGGCCCAGTGGCTCACGCCTGTAATCCCAGCACTTTGGGAGGCCGAGGTGGGCAGATCACGAGGTCAGGAGTTCAAGACCAGCCTGGCCAACATGGTGAAACCCCGTCTCTACTAAAAACACAAAAATTAGCTGGGCGTTGTGGCACACGTCTCTAATCCCAGCTATGTGGGAGGCTGAGCCAGGAGAATTGCTTGAACCCAGGAGGCAGAGGTTGCAGTGAGCTGAGATCACGCCATTGCAGTCCGGCCTGGGCAACAGGGCAAGACTATGTCTTTAAATAAATAAATAAGACCCCAAGATTGAAGAATCATAGATACTTTAAAATTTTTCTTTATATTTTCCGTATGTTTCAAATTTTCTACAGTGAAGATCTACTACTTCATAACCAGAAAATAAAGTTATTTTGCAGTATAATAAAAGAGTTTAGAAGAAAAAAGAAAGGCCTAATAAATATAATTTCCTTAGAGAACACTAGACGTTACATAGGATAATATTAAGAAAAACATCAACCTTAATATTTCCATCAGGTGTGTTTTTGAATGTCAGTTGCAGTTTGTTTCTGCCATGTGTGTGTTCCAAGTAGCTGAAGTTTTTAATGTCCAAGAATTCAATAATGTACTCTGTAAAATTCCCACTGATCTAATAATTTTTCTCCTTAAGGACAGGCATGAAAAGCCCATTATCTTCAATGCAGAATTCTGCTCACAGAAATGGCCTAAATCTTGTTGGAAACAATAAGAATTGAGCAATCCGAATAACTCCAGCCTAACACTAGTATGACATTTGGTTAAGGAATATGTCCCAAGAGAAATGTAAACTATTTGAAAACATTCTGTTACCAAAACTTGGACATAAAAAGAATGACAAATGGACTGGATGCAACAACTTAATTCTAAGCACGCATGGGTTTGGCTGCTGAGAATGCATTTTAACACGTACTATTTTTCATGTTCTCTTATATGGATATCATCCCTACCATATGAAGAAAGATCAATTGACATTTACTACTTGCCGAAGAACAGGTTAGAAGCAATCAGCAACCTCACTCCTGGCCTGGAATCAAGCCGAGTGAGTCACAGAGTGCTGGACCTTGGTGAGAGTCCCATCCAACTTCCCTCCCCAAGTACACCCCTGGGGACCAATTACAACCATCTGCTTAAGAGTTATTACTCTGTCCCCCAAATTAAAAGCTACAAATTGTCAAACAGAAGGAATACAACAACAACAGAGTAAAATGACCACATCTTAAACCATTTGTAGAATGAATAATCCCCAGACAGCTTCGGATGCGTGTGGCTGAGACCTTAGAAGGTGCAAGTCAAATGTGAGGGAGTGACGGGCAGAGGCTTTGTTTCCATTCAAATGGGACGATAGATGGGTCCAGGAACCCCAGACAGTGTGTGGATGCTATTGCTACATCGTCCCTGCCTACAGTCCAGCTCCATTTGGGAGAGTGTGTACAAAGGCTTTTTGGTCCGAGTGGTTTCTTTATGGGCAGATTTACTCTTGCAAGACATGTTTTAAGGCAAAGGAAGTGTAATAGGAAACCTGCAGCATGTTAAGAGTTAGCTATTCTCTTGGAAAAAGTGGAATGATTCAGTGAACACTTTGAAGCATGCAATGTGTGATCAATATGTGAGGAGAGAGGATCAAGATGAGGAAATCCTAACTAGGAAAAGACAAGAGAAGAGGATTTCAGTGTTAACACCATTTAAAAGCCAAGCATTCCTCTGATAATGAACTCTTGCTACAAACCACAAGGCACAACTGCCTTTTGCTTTATTAAAAAATAAAAAGATGGGGATGTCTAGACAAGAAAAATATTAGAGACCTTGTCTTAAATGTTCTTGTACTGGAAGATATAAAACCATACACCATCCTTTCTCACTTTCCTGCTTCTTTACAACCAAAGCCCAAGAAGGAAAAAATCGTGGAAGAAATTGTCTGGGTCCCAGGGCCATTCCCACATACAGGAAAAGCAGGCGCCTCAATGTGACTGAAATATTTCTTCTCATCTTTTTAAGATAGTGAGTGTGTGGAGGGTTGGGTCTGTGTTGGATTTTTAAACCCCTCCCTCATAGCACTATATCAGCCACAGAGCAATCTCTCAATAAATGCTAGGTGAAAGGAATGAATGGAATGGAATTATTATGACTTGGACTTTTTGTTGTTCTTATTCTTTTTTTTTTTTTTTTTTTTTTTTTTTTTTTTTTTTTGAGACGGAGTCTCGCTCTGCCGCCCAGGCTGGAGTGCAGTGGCCGGATCTCAGCTCACTGCAAGCTCCGCCTCCCGGGTTCACGCCATTCTCCTGCCTCAGCCTCCCGAGGAGCTGGGACTACAGGCGCCGCCACTGCGCCCGGCTAGTTTTTTGTATTTTTTAGTAGAGATGGGGTTTCACCGTGTTAGCCAGGATGGTCTCGATCTCCTGACCTCGTGATCCGCCTGTCTCGGCCTCCCAAAGTGCTGGGATTACAGGCTTGAGCCACCGCGCCCGGCCTGTTCTTATTCTTTAAGTCATATTTTCTGTGAGTTGCTGTTTAGATTGGAGTTGTAACAAGAATCATACACATGGCTGAGGACAGAATAAAGAAATATGAAGAAGGAGGACTGGAGAGCGTGGGATAAAGAGTGTGATGTGGCTGCAGTTGCCCTCATCCCTTAAATGAGGAAGGTGGGCGAGAATGACCTCTAAGTTCCTTCTAGCTTCAAAGATTGTGAATTTTCCTGCATCCTCCCATCTCATTAATACTTTAGCTTTAAGCACCTCCCAATTCAAATCTCCTCTGCAATATTGCCTTTTCTATCCATTCCATCACTGTTAATCTAACATATTGGCATGTCTAACAAAATGGGGACTTCAAATGTTTTATTAAAGTATGAGACATCTCTATAACAGAATGCTGTCAACAGTGTGGCTATTAGCATTGACAATGCCACTGGATGGCATTGTTCATAATTTTTAAAAAGTTTAAAACAATGATATGATAGTAAATTAACCCTAGAATATCTGGAAGGAAGGAGAGTCACCAATATGGTGATTATTCATGAATGGTGGGATTACGGGTGGTTTTTGTATTTCTTTTCGAGTGAATGCATTTTCTAGTGTTTTTTACAATGAATGTAAGTTTCTTATGTTACAAAAATAGGAAAGAAATCAAAGACTTCATCTCAAATGATTCTAAAAATGATGGCCTGAGCTATTCTTTTTCTTTTCTTTCTTTCTTTTTTTTTTTTTTGGACACGGTCTTGCTCAATTGCCCAGGCTGGAGTGCAGTGGCATGATCATAGCTCACTGCAGCCTCAAACTCCTGGGCTCAAGGGATCTTCCTGCCTCAACCTCTCAAATAGCTGAGATTACAGGTGCCTGCCACTATGCCTGGCTAATATTTTTTTCAGAAGGTTTTGCTATGTTTCCCAGGCTGGTCTTGAACTCACGGCCTCAAGTGATCCTCCCATCTTGGCCCCCCAAAGTGCTAGGATTACAGGTGTGAGCCACCATACCTGGCCTCATTTTTTACTTGCTATGGAAGGAGATTCTATGCCTTCCATTTATTCATTGAAGGCCGCTGGGGTTTCTTGTTTTCACAGCAGGACTAAAGCTCTCTCCACTTCCAGAATTCACCTCCAGTTTGCTTTGGCACCACTTTCGCTCAGGCTCTTCACAAGCATTGCCTCTTCCCCAATTGTTCTGTGCCAGATCCACTGAGATCCACCTAGTTCTGTCTCCTCTCATGGAGCTGGAAGGCTGATAACTAAACTCTCAGACTCCTAGACTATGGTTCTGGATGTGATTTAGATTCTGCAGTGAGATGCCCTTGCATAAAGATTAGAAAGAGAGAAGCAGAGGCCATCTTCCTGCAGCAGTGCTGCCTGACGAGCAAGCACTGTTGGCAGCAGCTGGTCTCTAACAGTTTCTTGGGTGTAGGATGACTGTGGCAGCAGCCAGAGCAGAGGCAGTTCAGTTTCCGGCAGTTTCCTGACCTCTTCATCATAGTTGCTGTGATGTGACCTTGAAGCCAATCATCTAGCCTAGCGACACCATGACTCATTCCTCCAGCCCCTCCAGTGACTTGTAGGAAACTCATTCCCTGTGTTTCATTCCTTTCTTTTTGATGTGCCTGAAGTTGTCCCACCTCATCCCCCAGGACAGAGCCCTGCTTCAGATCCCATCTGTTTCATGAAGCTCACTGAAGATTTTGGGAGTCTAACAATGGCCTCACCTTGTGGATCTTGATTCCACAAAAATAGAGCAGTGACAATAAGCTGGGAGGGCCCCTGTGCAGAGCTGGAGGAAAATGAAAGGAGGCCTGAGAGGATCCTGGGGCTTTTGTTTTCTCTTTGAGGTTTCATGTTAAAGGTTCCTTGAACAAAGTGTTCCACAGCTACAGGAGCTTTGAAACCCTCTTCTTTTTTTTGACATACAGTCTCACTCTGTCGCCCAGGCTGGAGTGCAATGACATGATCTCGGCTCACCGCAACCTCAACCTCCTGGGTTCAAGTGATTCTCCTGCCTCAGCCTCCCGAGTAGCTGGGATTACAGGCATGTGCCACCACACCTGGCTAATTTTTGTATTTTTAGTAGAGACGGAGTTTCACCACATTGGCCAGGTTGGTCTTGAACTCCTGACCTCGGGTGATCCACCCACCTCGGCCTCCCAAAGTGCTGGGATTACAGGTGTGAGCCACTCCACCCGGCTAGACTACTCTTAAGAATCTTTGAGCACAGAATATCTGTGATGTTGCAACCCAAAGGAATAGAGACAAGAATAGGGTTTATTCTATGCTTTCCTTGAGATGGGGGACTTGCATGTTTCATTGCAACTCCTTTCAGGGATATAAACCCTCACAACCTCCTGATTCAGTTAAGCCAGGCCCCATCTTCAGTGACACTGTCAACAGTTGGTCACCATCGTCTCTTTCGCAGCCTCTCCAGTCTAGCAGTCCCTCTTCTCTTCGTTTTCAAATTTGTGACCATTCAAAGTGAAATTTGAAACTTTCTGCAATAGGATTGGATTTATATTATTTTGTACAGAAGGCTAGAACTGCAAGAAAATTGATTTCTAACCAGACCCTGCTGTGCCCTGTCCCATCACAGTAAGGCACAGTAAATGAGAGGTTGAGATAGAAATGCCATTTTTTACCCATCAAGTTGAGTACTTCATCTGACATACCTGCAAAACTAACAGCTGCAGATTTAACACATTTTTCCATAAATACATTTCTCTGTAAATCTAGACTCACAAATACAAAAAAAAAAATTAAAGTGCAGCTCCTATAGATGTAGGAATCATCTCTCAGTCCTGAAAGATGAAATTTTTAAAAGAACAATGATGATGATGATAATGATTCATGTTAACACACTTTTCATCAAAAGCATTCCAGTAACATTTTAAACTTCATGTAGGGGTTGCATCACGCATTTCTGGTCATCACTGTCTTTGGGGTGAAGCATAGCAACTGTTCCATGACATGGCTAATGCCTGGTGATTATAATGTTGGAAGCATTGGAGAATCTGGTCTCCAAAGAAATGCTAAGAAGCAAAAAAGTAACTCTGGGCAGTATTACACAGAATACCTGTGTAAAATACCGGCAGTATTTTTTTTTAATATTATGGACTTTTTAAAAGCATGTCAATCACATGTATTAGAGGGACTTCCTTTACCCGCCCCCTTGACATACACTCACCGAAGTTTGTGTTTGGTACCAACCCATGGGGAAGACTGTTTCCTTCCAAAGGGACATCTCATGTGAGTTTGCATTTAGGCTTGAGATTTGGGTGGCAGACACACGCAAAATAACTAAGTCAATGGGTGCTCAGAGAATTGGGAGAATATAGAAGAATGTAGCATTATTATTATTTTAATTGAGTATAATTTTCTTATTAATCAGTATTTGCATAATACTTGGTAAAGCACTTAGCTAATACATGGTTATATTCGCAATTTAATTCACCCAGAATATTTCTATTCAGCATTTATATAGCACCTATTGGTTTATGATGCTAATATAGTAGATTCATGTTTCTGTTAAGGCTTAAATGAAATAAGTTGAAAGCCAAGTCCATTATATTACCTTCTTTATATAGAACCTTTCATCATGAAGGATTCCAAATTGCTTTACAAAGTACAGTGAAACCCTTTTACAATGAATTCCTAAGGGGACAGCTAGAGCAATGTTAGCTGTGGCATTTCATTGTATGAGCACTGTATTCAGCATTATGAGATTGATGGGGAAGGAGCAGATTTTAAAATTGGTATAGCCCTTGGGAACTCAGATTGTGTTATTTGCCAAGATGTCTGCAGTCCAGAGCAAAGGAAAAGTTAAGCTGTTATTGACCTATGAATGAAATTTTTAGGCTTACAATATAAAGAATGAACAAGGAAAGCATTTAATACAAAAACCCCCACCTTCATACAGTGTTAGAAATACATCATATACAGAGAATCTGCTAACAAATATCATGTGATAATTAACAGATTTTTTTCAAGAACTCATTCAATTTTCCTTTTTTAAAAATATTTTGCTCAGATGTAACATTCAGAAAAATGCATAAATTGCAATGCGGCATATCAATAGATTTTCACAAGTGAACTCACCTGTGTAGCCTGTGTACAGCTGAAGAAATACAATGTTACCAGGATGCCCAGGGATCCCCATATGCCCCCTTCCTAGTTATTACCCAATTATAGGGACCACTCACTAGACTTTCAATATGGTAGATTGGTTTTGCCCGGTTTTGAGCTTTATGCAAAAGTATGTACTCTTTTTTGAAAGCTTCTTTTTCTCAATATTATGTCTGTGAGTTTATACACATAAGTGTATGTAGCAATAGTTAATTGACTTTGATTACTCTAGAGTAATTCATTGTATGAAGGTCCTGTAATTTATTCAACAAAAGACATATATATATAAAATATATTAAGAACGCAAATTAGTAAGACAAAAGGAGACAAGTCAACAGAAAAGGGGACGAAAGTTTGATTAGTTACTTTGAGAGAAGTGAAACGATGATCAGTCTCATTAGTTATCAGGGAAATGCAAACTAAAACACCAGATACCATTATACTCCCACCATAATGCTAAAAGGAAAAAGACTGACAATACCAGATGTTGGGAGGACGTGGTGATTTTCACAGAGTGCTAGTTGAAATATAACATAGCACAACTACTTTGGAAAACTGACAGCTTTCTACAAACTGAAACATCTACCCTATTCCTGTTCCACTCCTAGGTACTTAAGAGAAATAAAAATACATGTTCGTATAAATATATGTGCAAGAATACAACTTTATACATATAGCCTCTAGCTTCAATCAGGAAATAACCAGAATGACCATCAAAAGTATATTGGATAAGTAATTTTTTCTTCTTTTTAATATGACAAAAAAGCTTTGTTAGCAAGCAGAAAAAAAGGCAGCAACAAGGATTAGTGCAGAAGTTAGTAAAATAGAGAACAGAAAAACAATACAGAAAAATCAATAAAACTGAAGGTTAGTTCTTTGAAAAGATCAACAAAATTGATAAACTTTTAGCCAGACTAAACAGGAAAAAAAGAGATAAATCTCAAAAATGAAAGAGGGACATTACTGCTGATGTTCCAGAAACAAAAATTATAAGGGAATACTATAAAAAATTGGATGCCAACAAACTGAGATCAAATGGACAAATTCCTGGATCAAATGGACATATTCCTGGAAAGACAGACACAACCAAACTTACCTGAGAAGAAATAGAAAACGTGAATAAACCTAAAATAAGTAGAAATTAAATTAGTAATCAAAAAGCTTCCTACAAAGAACAGCCCAGGATCAGTTGACTTCATTGATGAATTCTACCAAACATTTTAAAAAGAATTGACACCAATTCTTCACACACTTTTCCAAAAAACAGAAGAGAAGGGAAGACTTCCCAACTTGCTCATGAGGCCAGTATTACTCTGAAGGCAAAATCAGACAAAGACATGGCAAGAAAAGAAAAATTACGTATCAGTATCTCTTGGAATACAGGCACAAAAGTCTTTGACAAAATATTAGGATAGGTAATATAGAAAAATAATTATACACTACACTCAAGTGGGATTGTCCTAGGGATGCAAAGCTGGTTTAACATTGGATGGTCCAAGATGGCTGAATAGGAATAGCTTCGGTCTGCAGCTCCCAGCATGACTGATACAGAAGACGGTGATTTCTGCATTTCCAACTGAAGTACCTGGTTCATCGCATTGGGACTGGTTGGACAGTGAATGCAGTCCACGGAGGGCAAGCTGAAGCAGGGTGGGGCATCGCCTCACCTGGGAAGCACAAGGGGTTGGGGGATTTCCCTTTCCTAGCCAAGGGAAGCCATGACAGACTGTACCTGGAAAAACGGGACACTCCTGCCCAAATACTGTGCTTTTCCCACAGTCTTAGCAATCAGCAGACCAGGAGATTCTCTCCCATGCCTGGCTCAATGGGTCCCATGCCCATGGAGCCTTGCTCACTGCTAGCACAGCAATCTGAGATCAACCTCCAAGGCTGCAGCCTGGCAGGGGAAGGGGCATCCACCATTGCTGAGGCTTGAGTAGGTAAACAAAATGGCCCGGAAGCTCGAACTGGGCGGAGCCCACCACAGCTCAGCAAGGCCTACTGCCTCTATAAACTCACCTCAACAAAAGGCAGCAGAAACTTCTGCAGACTTAAACGTCCCCGTCTGACAGCTCTGAAGAGAGCAGTGGTTCCGAGAATGGCATTAGAGTTCTGAGAATGGACAGACTGCCTCCTTGAGTGGGTCCCTGACCCCCAATATAGCCTAACTGGGAGACACCTCCCAGTAGGGGCCAACTGACACCTCATACAGGCGGGTGTCCCTCTGGGACAAAGCTTCCAGAGAAAGGATCAATCGGCAATATTTGCTGTTCTTTTTTTTTTTTTTTTTTGAGACAGAGTCTGGCTCTGTCGCCCAGGCTGGAGTGCAGTGGCCGGATCTCAGCTCACTGCAAGCTCCGCCTCCCGGGTTTACGCCATTCTCCTGCCTCAGCCTCCGGAGTAGCTGGGACCACAGGCGCCCGCCACCTCGCCCGGCTAGTTTTTTGTATTTTTTAGTAGAGACAGGGTTTCACCGTGTTAGCCAGGATGGTCTCGATCTCCTGACCTTGTGATCCGCCCGTCTCAGCCTCCCAAAGTGCTGGGATTACAGGCTTGAGCCACCATGCCCGGCTAATATTTGCTGTTCTGCAGCTTCCACTGGCAAACAGCATCTGGAGTGGACCTCCAGCAAACTCCAACAGACCTGCAGCTGAGGGACCTGACTGTTAGAAAGAAAACTAACAAACAGAAATGAATAGCAGCAACATCAACAAAAAGGACAACCACACCAAAATCCCATCTGTAGGTCACCAACATGAAAGACCAAAGGTAGATAAAACCACAAAGATGGGGAGAAACTAGAGCAGAAAAGCTGAAAATTCTAAAAACCAGAGCACCTCTTCTCCTCCAAAGGATCACAGCTCCTTGCCAGCAACGAAACAAAGCTGGATAGAGAATGACTTTGACAAGCAGACAAAAGTAGGCTTCAGAAGGTTGTTAATAACAAACTTCTCCAAGCTAAAGGAGCATGTTCTAACCCACCATGAGGAAGCTGAAAACCTTGAAAAAAGGTTAGACAAATGGCTGATTAGAATAAACAGTGTAGAGAAGACCTCAAATGACTGATGGAGCTGAAAACCATGGCACAAGAACTTTGTGATGCATGCACAAGCTTCAGTAGCCGATCCAATCAAGTGGAAGAAAGGATATCAGTGATTGAAGATCAAATTAATGAAATAAAGTGAGAAGACAAGATTAAAGAAAAAAGAGTAAAAAGAAATGAACAAAGCCTCCAAGAAATATGGGACTACGTGAAAAGACCAAATTGGTTTGATTGGTGTACCTGAAAGTGATGGGGAGAATGGAATCAAGTTGGAAAACACTCTTCAGGATATTATCCAGGAGAACTTCCCCAGCCTAGCAAGGCAGGCCAACATTCAAATTCAGGAAATATAGAGAACACCACGAAGATACTCCTTGAGAAGAGCAACCCCAAGACACATAATTGTCCGATTCACCAAGGCTGAAATGAAGGGAAAAATGTTAAGGGCATCCAGAGAGAAAGGTGGGTTACCCACAAAGGGAAGCCCATCAGACTAACAGCAGATCCCTTGGAAGAAACTCTACAAGCTGGAAGAGAGTGAGGGCCAATAGTCAACATTTTTTTTTTTTTTTTTTTTGAGACAGAGTCTCGCTCTGTGCCCCAGGCTGGAGTGCAGTGGCGCAATCTCGGCTCACTGCAAGCTCCGCCTCCTGGGTTCATGCCATTCTCCTGCCTCAGCCTCCTGAGTAGCTGGGACTACAGGCGCCCGCCACCGCGCCCGGCTAATTTTTTTGTATTTTTAATAGAGACGGGGTTTCACCGTGGTCTTGATCTCCTGACCTTGTGATCCGCCCGCCTTGGCCTCCCAAAGTGCTGGGATTACAGGCGTGAGCCACCGCGCCCGGCCAACATTCTTAAAGAAAAGGATTTTCAACCCAGAATTTCATATCCAGCCAAACTAAGCTTCATAAGTGAAGGGGAAATAAAATCTTTTACAGACAAGCAAATGCTGAGAGAGTTTGTCACCACCAGGCCTGCCTTACAAGAGCTCCTGAAGGAAGCACTAAACATGGGAAGGAACAACTGGTACCAGCCACTGCAAAAACATGCCAAATTGTAAAGACCATCGATGCTATGAAGAAACTGCATCAATTAACGGGTAAAATAACCAGCTAACATCATAATGACAGGATCAAATTCACACATAACAATATTAACCTTAAATGTAAATGGGTTAAATGCCCCAATTAAAAGACACGGACTGGCAAATTGGATAAAAAGTCAAGACCCAGGGCTTCTTCTCCTGAAGGGGCTGCAAGAGGGAAGACTTAGCCATGTCGTCCTTGATCAAAAGGGTGATCAGCACCACAAAAGCCCCAGGGGCCATTGGACCCTACAGTCAAGCTGTGTTAGTCGACAGGACCATTTACATTTCAGGACAGATAGGCATGGACCCTTCAAGTGGACAGCTTGTGTCAGGAGGGGTAGCAGAAGAAGCTAAACAAGCTCTTAAAAACATGGGTGAAATTCTGAAAGCTGCAGGCTGTGACTTCACTAATGTGGTGAAAACAACTGTTCTTCTGGCTGACATAAATGACTTCAATACTGTCAATGAAATCTACAAACAGTATTTCAAGAGTAATTTTCCTGCTAGAGCTGCTTACCAAGTTGCTGCTTTGCCCAAAGGTAGCCGAGTTGAAATTGAAGCAGTAGCTGTCCAAGGACCGCTGACAACAGCATCACTATAAGTGGGCCAGTGCTTTGTAGTCTGGAATTGTTAACATTTTAATTTTTACAATTGATGTAACATCTTAATTAACCTTTTAATTTTCACAATTGATGACAGTGTGAGCTTGATGAAAATATCTGAAGTTATTATGGAAATACCATATAATAGGGAGAATTGAACATGAATTGAAGATTAGAGAAGGAATCCAGTTACTGTTTTAAATTACATCTGTATTACTGAATATAGGAAAGAGATACCCATTACATAGTTACTCAATAAATAAAAGAGAAATAACAAGTAGGAAAGAAGAGTAATTATTCCTGAGAAATAATCAAGAACATATCTAATTCAAACTAATGATGTGAACGATTTAGTTTTCATGTTAGGTATGTGATTCTACTCTTACTTGAGTAAAATTTAAGTGTTTAAATTTGAGGTCAAGGAGAAGAAAGTGGACCAAAATTTAACACAGATAATATTTTTCTAATGGAAATACAATAGACATGCAGATTTCAAAAAAAAAAAAGTCAAAACCCATCAGTGTGCTGCATTCAGGAGACCCATCTCATGTGCAGAGACCCACATAGGCTCAAAATAAAGGGATGGAGGAACATCTACCAAGCAAATTGAAAGCAAAAAAAAAGCAGGGGTTGAATCCTAGTCTCTGATAAAACAGACTTTATATCAACAAAGATCAAAAGAGACAAAGAAGGCATAATGGTAAAGGGATCAATTCAACAAGAAGAGCTAACTATCCTAAATATACATGCACCCAATACAGGAGCACCCAGATTCATAAAGCAAAGTTAGTTTAACATCCAAAAATCAACTGGGGTTGATTCTATTGATACTACATCAATAGAATAAGGACAAAAACCACATCATCAGCTCAACAAATACAGAAAAAGTATTTGACAAAATCTAATAGCCTTTAATGATGAAAACACTCAACAAACTAGGTTAGAAGGGAACTTCTTCAACCTGATAAAAGGTAACTATGAAAAACCCACAGTGAGTGTCATACTTAACGGCGGAAGACAATGTTTTCTCCCAAAGATTAGGAACAAAACAAGGATGTCCATTCTTGCCTCTTCTATTCACCATTGTACTGAAGGGTCTAGCCAAGGTAATTTGGCAAGAAAATGAAATAAAGTATATGCAGATTGGAGATGAAGAAGTAAAATTATCTCTATTTGCAGGTGACATGATCTCATATATAGAAAATCCCAGGAAATCCATTTAAAAACTACTGGAAATAATAAATGAGTTCAGTAAAATCAATTGTATTTCTGTGCAGTAGCATTGAGCAAGCAAAAATTATATTAAGAAAACTGCACTCCAGCCTGGGTGACAGAGTGAGACTCCATCCCCCAAAACTAAAAATAAATAAAAACAAAAAGGAAAACAATTCCATTTATAATAGTACCTAAAAGAACAAAATGGCCAGGCACGGTGGCTCATGCCTGTAATCCCAGCACTTTGGGAGGCCAAGGTAGGCAGATCACGAGGTCAGGAGTTCAGGACCAGTCTGGCCAACATGGTGAAACCCCGTCTATACTAAAAATACAAAAATTAGCCGGGTGTGGTGGCATGTGCCTATAGTCCCAGCTACTCAGAAGGCTGAGGCAGGAGAATCGGTTGAACCCAGGAGGAAGAGGTTGCAGTGAGCTGAGATCACGCCATTGCACTCCAGCCTGGTGACAGAGCAAGACTCTGTCTCAAAAAAAAAAAAAAAAGAATAAAACAGCAGTAAATTTAATAAAAGAAGCACAAAACTCATACTCTGAAAACTACAAAATAATGCTGAAAGGAATTAAGGAAGACCTAAATAAACAGAAAGCATCACATGTTCATGGATTAGAAGATGTGCTACTATCGAAAGGCAATATTCCCCAAATTGATCTGCAGATTCAACATCATCCTTTTCAAAATCCCTGCTGACATCTTTGTAGAAATTGATAAGCTGATCCTGAAATTCATAAAAAATGTAAGGGACACAGAATAGACAAAACAATCTCTATTTTATCTTCTAAAATTTATAAATGACATAAAATTGTACATATTAATGGGGTACAGTGTTATGTTTCAATGCATGTGGACATTGCATAATGATAAAATCAGGATAATTAGCATATATCCATCATTTTAAACATTTATTATTTCTTTGTGGTGATAGCACTCAAAGCCCTCTCTTCTAGCTATCTTGAAATATACAATATATTGTTATTAGCTACAATCACTCTACTGTGTAATAGAACACCAGAACTTAATTCTTTCTGTCTAACTGTAACTGGCTAGATGTTAGCTAACATCTGCCCATCCCTCTTCTCCCCTTCCTCACTCTCTGGTAACTGCTGTTTTACTCTCTATTTCTATGAGACCAATGTTTTTAGATTCCACATAAGAATGAGAATGTGTTTATCTTTATCCTTCTGTGCCAGGCTTATTTCACTTAACCTAATGTCTTCCAGGTTCACTCATGTTGCTGCAAATGACAGAATGTCTTTCTTTTCCTCCCTCCCTCCCTCCGATTCTCCCTCCTTCCCTCCGATTCTCCCTCCCTCCCTTCCTTTTATTTTTATTTTTTGAGACAGCGTCTCACTCTGTTGCCCAGGCTGGAATGCAGTGGTGCAATCATGGCTCACTGCAGCCTGAAACTCCTGGGCTCAAGCGATCCTCCTACCTCAGCTTTCCAAGTAGCTGGACACTACAGGTGCATGCCACAACACTTGGCTAATTTTTAATTTTTAATTTTAGTAGAGACGAGGTTTCACTATTGCCCAGGCTGTTCTCCAGCTCCCAGGCTTAAGTGATCCTCCTGCCTCGGCCTCCCAAAGTGCTGGGATTGTAGGTATGAGCCACTGCACCTAGCCAATGACAGTATTTCATTCTGTTTTATGGCTGAATAGTATTTCTCTCTCTGTGTGTGTGTGTGTGTGTGTGTGTGTGTGTGTGTGTATAAAATTTCCTTTATCCATTCATCTGTAGATAGACACTTAGGTTATTTCATATCTTAGATATTGTGAATAGTGCTGTAGTAAATATTGGAGTGCTATCTCTTTGATATACTGACTTCCTTTCCTTTGGATACATACCCAATAATGGGATTGCGCTGGATCATATAGTAGTTCTATTTTTAATATTTTGAGTAACTTCCGTACTGTTTTTCCATAATGACTTTCCATAATACATTCCCACCAACGGTGTCTAGCAATTCCATTTTCTCTACAGTAGCTCATTATTATTTTTTGTCTTTTTTGATAACAACCATTCCAACTGGGGTGAGGTGATATCCATTGTGGTTTTGATCTGCATTTCTCTGATGATTAGTGATGTTGACCATTTTTTTGTATGTCTGTTGGCCATTTGTATGTCTTCTGTCAAAACAGCCTTGAAAATAAAGAAAAACTTGGAGTATCATATATCCCAACTTCAAAACTCACTACAAAGCTACAATAATCAAGACAGTGAGTTATTCTCCAAGGATAGCTATATACATCAGTTAAAAATTTAAAAAATAAAAAAAATTAAAAACTGAGAGACCAGAAATAATCCCCTGAATTTCTAGTCAATTGATTTTCTTGACAAAGGTATCAAAACAATTCCATGGGGAAAAAATAGTCTTTTCAACAAATAATGTTGGAAAATTGGATATTCACATGCAAAAGAATGAAGTTGAACCCCTACCTCACAGCATATACAAAATTAACTCAAAATTGATCAAAAACGTAAGTGTAAGAGCTGAAAGTATAAAAATCTGAGAAGAAATATAGGCGTAAATCTTTGTGACCTTGGATTAAGCAATGGGTTTTTACATATATATGACATCGAAGCACAAGGACAAGAAAAAACAGATGAACTGGACTTCATCAGAATTACAACTTTTATGCTCCAAAAGACACCATCAAAAAAGCAAAAAGACAACCTACAGAAAATTTCATAAATCCCACATCTGGTAAGGGATTTGTATCTAGAATACATAAAAATCAATTACAATTCTATACAGTAGTTCCTCCTTGTCCATGGTTTTGCTTTCTGCAGTTTTAGTTACCCACAGTCAACCATGGGCTGAAAATATTAAATAGAAAATTCCAGAAATAGGCAATTAATAAGTTTTAAATTGCAAGCCATTCTGAGCAGTGTGATGAAATCTCATGCCACCCCGCTTCACCTCACCAGGTAAGTGAAGCATCCCTTTGTCCAGCATATCCATGCTGTGTCCTCTACCCACCCATTAGTCACTTAGGAACCTTCCTAATTATCAGATCAACTGTCAAAATATTGCAGTGCTTGTGTTCAAGTAACCTTTGTTTTACTAAATAGTGGCTCCAAAGTGCAACTGTAGTGATGCTGGCATATTTTTATAATTGTTCCATTTATTATTAGTTATTGTGAATCTCTTACTGTGCCTAATTTATAAATTAAACTTTAACACAGGTATGTATGCATAGGAAAAAGCATAGTATATATAGGGTTTAGTACTCTTCTCAGTTTCAGGCATCCACTGCGGGTCTTGGAACATATTCCCTGTGGATAAGAGGGGACTACTGTAATAAAAAGACAATCCAACTGAAAGATTGGCAATGAATTTGAATCGACATTTCTTCTAAGAGGATACACAAATGGCCAACAAGCCCATGAAAAGATGCTCAATATCACTAGCTGTTAGAGAAATACGAATCAAAACCACAATGCGATACACCCCAGTAGGATGGCTAGACTCAAAGACAGATAATGATTAGTGTTGGGGAGAATGTAGAGAAATTAGAACACTCAAGACACTGCTGGTAGGAATGTAAAATGGTACACCAACTTTGAAGAACAGCCTCATAGTTCCTCAGATGGTTAAACAGATCTACCACATCATCTAACAATTCCACTCACATGTGTATATATATATGAGAAATGAAAATGTGTGTCCACTCACATAATTATAAATGAATGTCCACAGCAGCAGTAGTATGTATAATACGCAAAAAATAGAAACAACTCAGATGTCCCTGTAGGGGTGGGAAGGTGTGGTACCTATCCTCATCCATCATAAGAATCACAACCAACATTCCTGTAGCAAAAGAGGAGTTAACAAGACAAAGCATAATAGTTTGTTTAATCAAAGTTTTATGTGATATAGGAGCCTTCAGAAATAAAGATCCAAAAACCACGGAAACTGTTTATTTTTATGCTTAGGTTTAATGAAGAATGGACAGCCGTGCAGAAATGTGATTGGATTAAAAGGGTATGATCTAATAGTAATAGATGGAGAGGAGGAACCCAGCAAGACCTGTGTGTTCAAATTCTTCTTGGCCTCTCTGTGTAGCATTCCTTCCTTGAGGATTGGGCAAGATCCCTCTGGAATGAGAGTCTTTAAGGGAGAAGGGAAGAGCAAGAGTGATCTTCCTAGGTTTTATGGCTTGCTTTGGGGAGAGGAGTTCTAGGTTCTATGACTCACTTTGGGGAAGAGAAATTCTAGTTCCTATGACTCACTTCCAGGGGTAAAGATTTGGCACATCTCTCAACTGGTGAATGGATAAATGAAATGTGATATATCCATATGATGAGATGCTATTCAGCAACAAAAAGAAAAGAAATACTGATACATTCTATAATCCATATAAACCTTGAAAAAGCCTTATGCTACATGACAGAAACCACTCACAAAAGACCACATATTATATGATTCCATTTACATGAAAGGTGCAGAATAGGCAAATCCACAGACACAGAAAATGGGGGATGAGGAGTTGAGGGGGAGAGCTAAGGGGTGTGAGGTTTCTTTGGGAGGTAATAAAAATGTTTCTAAAGTTGACTGTGGTGATGGATGCACGCCTCTGTAAATACACTAAAAGCCATTGAATTGTACACTTTAAGTGTGCGAATTGTATGGTCTGTGAATTATATCTCAATAAAGGTGTTAAAAAATAGCTTTGTTTCCAAATGACAAAATCAATACACATTCTTTGTGGAAAACTTATAAAAGATTGAAAATACAAATGGATAAAGTAAAAGTCACCCATAATTCCACAGATAACAAGAGGGAACATTCTGGTGTCTATCAAGGACATGCTTTGGCTCTTCTGAAGCAAGGAGCAAATTCCTTTACAGTGGAAACCATCAAGAATGTTACTGGCTTTACTAGTCCCCCAAGATATGTGTTGGCATATGACATTGCTTTCACAAAGCCCTGATACTGTAGAAATTGGTTCTGTCTCTGAGATGGCTCATAAACCATTTTTACTTTAGCAAGTGAGATCTCTTGAGGCCTTGGTGGATGGGGACAGCAAAAGTTGAGTTTGCATGGGAGGTAGAAAATAGAATGTCTGGAGCTTGGGCATCTGGGAAGTGTTATGGAAAGACGAACCCCTGGGAGAGAGGAAGAATAAATGTAAGAGTGAAGTAGAAGTCTAGGGGCAGGGGCACATATTTGAAAACAAGCCTTACCTATTTCACTGTTTTGCGCATAGGGATAGTCCAAGATCTGACAAAAGAGGAGTGTTAATAATCATGTCTAAAAAACCTTCCTAGCATTAGTATTACCACTAACAATAACCCTTTCTCCAATGAATAGTGTACCAGATTGTATTTTCCAGAAATTGCAGTATCTATAAGGTTCTTCTATCCCATGCGCGCTCTTTTTGCAAGATGCCTGACACTTCTTCACCAAGAGATGGGAGTCTATGTCCCCTCTCCTCAAATCTTGGTGTGACTACCCTAACCAATGGAATATGGTGGAAGCAATGCTATGTGACCTCTCAGGCTAGATCATTAAAAGGATATAGCTTCCACTTGGCTCTCTCTTTCAGGACACTTGCCTTTGGAACCCAGATACCATGTTTTAGGGAAGCCCAGGCCACATGGAGAAGCCACATGTGGGTGTTCTGACCCACAGTCCTAGTTAGACCTTCAGTCAACAGTCAGCATCAATTGTCAGACATGTGAGTGATAAGCCTTCGCACGCTTCTGTTCTGAAGCTTTGAGTTTTCCAGCCAAAACCATCCACAGTGAGAAGCAGAGACAAGACATCCCTGCTGGGCCTGTCTGAATTCTTGACCCACAAAAACTGCAGAAAATAATAAACAATTGTCTAGTTTTAAGTCACCACAAATATGGTAATTTTGTTACACAGCAATAGATAACTAATACAAATAGTGTTGACAGTTTCAAAAGTTTTTCACAGTAATATGTTAGTTCATGCAAGCGCAATCAGGAAAGTTCTTTCCATTTTACAGATAAAGAAATTGAAAGGCAGAGACATGTCTCTGGTGTTTTTTATTGCATGTGTACATATGCTAAAAGTTTTAAACTACATTATTTATTTTTCTCATTACTGTTAACTAGAGATTACTTATCATAATTATATTTTATTAGAAAGGGAAATTTTGATTCCCTTGAAAGGATAAAGGTAAAAAATAAGGCAAGAGTCAAGGAAGTCAGACAAATTGTTCCTCCTTCTTCCTGAATTTGGTACCACTTATGCTCTAGTGTCCAACACTCAATAACCTTAACGGTGAATCAGTTTTAGAACTACAGGACCACCTGCAGAATCCCACCATCTTAAAAAATCTGAATCTAACAGATCTACCATCTCATGCCACAGTGTCTCAAGTTACATCTTAGGATATCTAAATTTCTGTAGATGATAAAATATGCTTTTGAGTTTCACAGGATCCCTAATGAACTTTTGCGTTTGCTAACTGTTCCAGACACGTGTTTCTTCTGCAACATTTTGCCTGTTGTCATGCTAGGCTACCTATGGTAGGTAGCCTATGTTAGGTGAGTAAGGATCTCGGTTATGAAAAACACTGAACAAATGATAAGGTACTTGCTCTGATTTGAGATTCAATTAAGAACCATGACTTTTATACTCAATCAGTATCTTGTACTTTTTTTAAAAAAAAAATAGCCAGTTATTTGTTAAGTCAGCTTCCAGATCCTTGACAGATCATCTTCGATCAGAAATACGGCTCAATAGAACATATCTAGAAAAATACACAAGCTGTGCATCTTGCCTATCTCCTCTGAGAAGTAGGTCTGGAGGGAAAGAAGTATTCCTTTTTACTCTTTTTTATTTGAGTTTTTATTGTAAGCATGTATTGACTTTATAACAATAAAAACAAAATAAACCCCTCCAAAAATTAATTTGTAAAAAGGACCCTGCTTCTGCAAGATGTTCATTTACCTTCACCTGGATCTAATTTCTTAATTTCCCTCTGTCTTTACATCTGTGTTATGACTATAACAAAGAAAAGTTCAGAGTCATTGGCCTTTGCCATGGAAAATAAAGATCTCTTCCAAAAACCCCAGCCACATTCCCCAGGGAATGGTGGGTGCCATAAGCACTTGGGGGAAAATGTTTTCATTTTCAAAGGCTTTGACCTGGACTCTGCAGCACTAACCAAGGCCTTAAAATTCCTTTGTAGTTCAAGGTGGAGATTTGAGTTCCTTCTTGAAAGTTTGAGCTCTTAATTAGGATGAAACACTTCAACAGACATTTGTTATTTAAAGATAAAACCCAAATCAAATTCTACATTGGAGGTTTCATGATAGTTTTGGACAGTAATATAACAGGTATCTCCACCTTATGCATTGATATTTTATTTGATCTGTGGGAAAGTGGAAGGGACTCCATCTGGGAGAAGAAAGAGGACCTGCCACATGGAGGCTGGAGTGGGAGGGGCCGGGGTGTGAGGAAAGAGATCCAGGGGCCACCTCCAGCAAGGGCCATTGCCAATGAACTCCTAGTGTGGTTCTATCTGAGGTACAGTTTTACCCTTTTCTTCCCTGCTTTGTAACCCTTTTATAATCCTAAGGAAATGTCTGGTTGAAAGATACTAATCTGTAGAGGATTATCTGATGGCCATGCAGCATACCAAGTGTTCTAAGTTACGTAGATTTTAAAAATATCATCTTGTACAATATTATTTTGGCAGACTCTAGGATTATTTCCACTGAGTTTGTTCTGGTGTACTCTCCTCTGTTTACACTGAAGGACTCCCAATAAACAGCCATGTGAGGTCATTATTGCATTTACTGTTAAGATGTTGTTAAGTCAGTGTTTCTGAACAAATATTAAATGTCCCCTATGTAAAGATGCATGTGCAAAACTTCTTTCAGACCAAATCCCGGGAAAATCCTTTATTCCCCTGAAAAATTAACACTTTTCCTCATGGACAATTAATCACATTATAGATTAGGCTTTCTTTTTTTTTTTTGCTTTGACTGCCAGGAAGCTCACAGCCAGATGTGCCACTCAATTGTAACAGCTATTGGATCAAATGTCCAGCATCTCTCTGCTTCTACGTAAACCTTGGCCTTGTTCTTCTATTCTAAATTTTTTACTGGCCCTGTTTTTTAAATCTATTTTCTATTTTATACTGCCCATTCTTTATAAGCTGCCTCAAATCCTTTAGTAAAAATAGTCCATTATATGTAAATAAACAAAATAATAGAACAATTTAAGGTAATCAGTTTTTTTCTGCAGCTAACAGGGACTTAAGAAACAATCTAATCTGGCCGGGTGTGGTGGCTCACACTTGTAATCCCAGCACTTTGGGAGGCTGAGGCGGGTGGATCATTTGAGGTCAGGAGTTCGAGACCAGCCAGGCCAACATGGTGAAACCCTGTCTTTACTAAAACTACAAAAATTAGCCCGGTTTTAGTGGCAGGTGCCTGCAATCCCAGCTACTCAGGAGGCTGAGGCAGTAGAATCGCTTGAGCCTGGGAAGTAGAGGTTACAGTGAGCCGAGATCATGTCATTACACTCTAGCCTGGGTGACAGAGCAAGACTTGGTCTCAAAAGAAAAAAAAAAAAGAAAGAAAGAAACAATCTAATCCAACTTGCATATTTTATCAATGAGTAAAGGGAAATCCAGCAAGGCCCACCTTGATTTGCCTGGGACTGAGGGGTTTCCAGGCACATGGGACTTTCAACACAAAAATCAGGATGAGCTGGTCACTCTACTGGGTCAAGTGGCCTTTCTAAAGGCACACAGCAGTAAATCGCAGAAATGGCACCAAAGCCCAAGCCTCTGGCCCTCTTTCCTTATTAAATGTCATTTTAGAATCTGGTTTTATGAAAGCAAGAGTTTAAAATATGTATCTAGGAACAATTCAGTATCCATCTCTTAGTTCTTATGTTTAAATTTTTTTCTTTCATAGGGGGTTACACTTGACTCTTTCCTCCTGTGTACAGTTGTATCCACAGCTAGAAAGGTACAAGCACTCCCTGAAGATAAAGTCCCCATCCTCACAGCTTCCTGGCAGGTGCAGCTGACTGCACTTCTTGGAATGAGAAAGGAAACTTCCCTATGGCCCACTGCTCCAGGCCTCCCTTCTGTTCTCCAGGGCAGAGGCCGGAAGACCCCAAACTAACACTCACTGGAGCTTTGGGAATCACATGAGCTCCTGTGTCTTTTCAATAGAATACTGTCCATTTTGAGAAAAGAAAACAAAAACTGTCTCCCCCTTCCACGCTTAACTTTTTATAATACGCCCTCAGCCAGATCTAAGAACTGAAAATTACCTCCAGTAGTTTTCTGAACAAAATAACACCTCTGACAGCTTACTATGGAAGCAGATTCTGGGAATGTTTTAGGATCTCAGCTTATATCTGAAACTCTTCTCTTATTGGTCTAATACGCAATAATTCAAACCAGTGTGAAGCAAAACTTAGCACATTTTAAAACAGAAATCTAAATAGTTTTCTCACCAGCTTAGGGGGACAATGAAACATGCAAGATGACTTGGGGCACAAAGATTATTCTAACTCCTGCTTGGCACGGGGTCCTTCTGGATCCCATGTCAGAGCTGATGAGGTAACTACACAGGAGACCCTCAGTATGCTTGTTCCTGGCCTCTCTAGGGAGGCCTGGCAGGGTCCCAGCCCTAACGCAGCTGGTTACCTTGCTTACTTCAATGGATATCTGATAGAATATACAAACAAAATGGTGTCATCTCAAAGGACTCTCTGAATTTTTAATTTTGACTTTATCTTTTTTTTTTTTTTGATACAGAGTTTTGCTTTTGTTGTCCAGGCTGGAATGCAATGGCACGATCTCGGTTCACTGCAACCTCTGCCTCCTGGGTTCAAGCAATTCTCCTGCCTCAGCCTTCTGAGTAGCTGGGATTACAGGCACGCACCACCACGTCCGGCTAATTTTTGTATTTTTAGTAGAGATGGGGTTTCTCCATGTTGGTCAGGTTGGTCTCGAACTCCCGACCTCAGGTGATCCACCCGCCTCAGCCTCCCAAAGTGCTGGGATTACAGGCATGAGCCACCACGCCTGGCCAATTCTGACTTTATCTTATGAGGTTCTATCAGAAATAGAAAATAATACTCAGCCTCATTGCTCAGTAACCAAAGTGTTCACCCTGCCCAGCAATTTCTTCCTCCTTTCCTCCCTCCTTCCTCCCTGTTCTCTCCCTTCCTTCCTTTTTTGAGAAGGATATTATAAATTTGGGGAAAACTAATTAAATCTATGCTTAGATTGACAATAATATGAATAATATTAATGATTAATAATAAGAGAATCATGGATTGAAAACTAATTAAATCTAAACATAGATTATTTGATGGCCATGTAGTATATACCAAGTGCTCAATGCATGATTCTACTATTATTGTCCCTTTTTAGAGTATATTAATATGTTCTGATGGCTGGACATGGTCACTCTTTCTAAAGCTATCTTACAGTTTCAAAAACAATTTAAGTGAATTGTTGGTGAATTATTATTAGAGTAGGGTAATTGTAGGGCTGCAAGATATCCCTATTAAGATTTTTTGCAGGAATCTTGGTAGGGGTTTATGACTGTCCTGACTACGTCAGTTCCTCTTACTTATACATTTATTTAATTTTGCATTGCGCCACGCTTGACATCATGAAGGTTCTACCTGCAAGGAACTTGCAATATGGTGAATAGAAACAAAAACATCAGCAAGATGGAACAAAATAAATACTACTGGGTTGGTGCAAAAGCATTTACAGTTTTTGCCACTGAAAGTAACAGATAGTAATAAATAGAGGCGTGAACAACATGCTTTTTTATGTCACGGTGTGTGTGTGTTTCTATTAGAGAACACGCCCCTGTGAAAAATAGCCTTTAAACTGGAAGTGCATTTAATCTCCAATCTTGGGCTACCCTTCTCTCTGGGTAAGGACAAATGGCTGCCAACATGCTGTGGCCTAAGGGGCTCCAAAAGCTCCTTTGCCCCCAAATGTCTTCCATCTAGAGTCTGTCATGATGCCTGAATTCCCATTATTGGGCTCAATCCTTTGATTCAAGATGCTGAGGCTGCAGAGGATACCAATTAAAAAACCTAAGCATGGTCCCTTTGGGAGAAGTAACACATTTTACCATTGGGCACACATGATATCAAGCAGGTTATCAGATCAGCTAGTTGTCACCCTGGAAAATGAAACACAGGGTAAGTACATTTTACTGGCGTCCCAAGAACACATTTGGATCTTGTACCAGGACAATGGAAATGGTAGAGGCACGGAAGGAGACCCACAGTACAGAGGATGCTGGCAAACAGACTTCATTCATGAAACACAGATGACCTTAGCTCTTTTCATCCACTTTAACCAGGGGTCTACAAGTGTGTATGTGTGGGTGGATGTAGGTGGGTTACACTAGCAGACACCTTTGTGGGTATTAAGTCCTCAATATGATCTTGCAGACACAAAGTGAAGCTTCGGGGCATCCAAAGACCCAAGACTGGCAAAAGGATGTCGCTAATGCTCACATTTTTTACCAACCACCATAACCAAAGGATCATTAACGGAAAATACACAGTGTTCATTCTTCCATACTACTTCCTACAGCACCCAATTTTTTCATCTGGCAGCCACCTCTTGCCCACGAAGCCCTTGTGCTTGGGGGTAATCTCCTCCCTTGCCCAACTCAAGGAATGGGGCCTGATGAGCATAAGCAAACTTCACATAGCCCATTCCACTGACAGTGACGGGCTCATGGGTGGGCATATGACCTAAGCTGGTCCAGTTAGGGTGAATTCTCAGAGCTCTGCTTGGCATTCCCTCACCGGATGAGAATGAAGAGGCCAGTAGCTCATATTACAATTGGAAGCTGTTACAGGAGTACTAGATGAAACATTGTTTGGCTGTAGCCAAAGCTGTAGCCAGCAGTGCAGAGAAATGGAAAGAAACTGGGTCCTCAAGGATGAGGCGAGCCTCTGGACTGAGAATCCTGGAGCGCACCCTTACAGCTGTCTTGTCAGTCACATGGACTTAAATACTCCAATAAGTGTGGTCTGAGGACCAGTAGCATCAGCATTACCTGGGAGTTTTGTGGAAATGCAGAATCTCAGGTCCCATCCTAGACTTCCTGAGTCAGTATCTGCATTTTAACAAGATCCTCAGCTAATTAATGTGCACTTTAAAGTTCAAGAAGCACTGCCCCAATACAGTTTAATCCTGTTGACTTGAATTTTCCATGACTCTCGATTTAACAAATCCTAAAAATCGCAGGCTCCCTCCACTGGTGACTCTAGGCTTCTCTCTGCTTCTGTGGTCTTAATTAGCCCCTTTTTGTTCCACCACAATGAACTCCCTAGCCCCTCCACTTCTTTCTTCTTACCATTGTCCATTTAGACAACCATCTGGAGATGTCTTGTTTTCTCTGTTGACCTCTTAATCTATTTCTTAAAACATCCAACAGATATGCAAGTTGGACCAATTCCAAATGGTTTTTAGAGCAGTGAGAGGGAGTTTTGTACTGACTAGCAAAAGACAACTTTACTATTTGTTTATTGCCAGGGTCAGAAGGTTAGCTCTTAGCTCACTAACCCAACTCTTGCAAGTGGTTTCCACTCAGGCCACCAGAGGTGTAGAGTTTCTGAAATACTTGGAAGACACAGATTCATTGGTTAGTTCCATTGTTGTGTCTGAGCTTTAGAGGAAACTTTTTAGGCAGAAGAGAATGGAAGGATCTCATTCTCCTCATTTGTTTGGGGGAGATGGGAATCCCATCTGCAAGCTTACTGATCAGGGCAGCACTTGACAGATGGTACATGCTTAATAATTACGTCCTGTCATTGGTTCCCTCTTTAACATAGGCACAACAATCACACCCATTTCAAGAGGGAATATCCTGATCATTTGGCCATCAGCTAGTGTTCTTGCTGAGATTGAGGCTGTGATTGCTGTGCAACCCACTGTGTGTCATATTTAAGGTGGAAGTTGTGACTTTTGCATTGGATTCCACTCAGCATCCAAGTTTTCCTGGAGAGGCTCTTGGCCTGTGAGTCCAAGATCTGCTTCCCTCTCTGGCCCTACACGAAAGTGGTTGTGTGGCCTTGGGCAATCACTCCTTCTTCCAGCCTCAGTTCCCTCCACTGTCAAAGAGGGGACTGGACAGGATGGCTGCTCAAGTCTCCGCCAATATTCTAGGAGTCTGTGACTCTGCTGTGGTCGCTTCCACAGCATCTCTCTCAATAGCCCTCCTTACAAGTACTCTGTTTAGAAAGCCCCATTTAACAGGAGGGAAAAGTGGAGCACAGAAAAGCGAAGGGTGTGCCCTGAGGTCTGACTATAGAAAGTTAGAAGTGGAGCCTGTACCACTCTTGCACCAGCTCAGGACCTGGAACTTGTCACATGATCACATTTGTCTCCAGCGACTCCATGGCAGAGAAGAGCTAATGACAATACATTTATTCTATTTCATGAAATCTAATTTTTATATAAAATGTCTGGATTAGAATGTGGTTTTTTTTAGCATAAAAGGATGTTGTTGGCCTATTAGAGATAGTTTATATCATTCGCCAAAAGGTTTACATGGGGACAGACGTCCCCAGGTCTTAAGATGCTGCCTCAACTGAATAGCGTTCCTTTTAATCCCGTACTTGCATAATAAAACCAGTTAGCAGAGCAGCCAGTGTGTTTGCTCTGGGGGGCTATTCATCAAGGTTATAATGGAAGGAAGAGCACCTGGTAACACTGCAAAAGCGGACTTCATTTCCCTTTGTAATTACAACTGTAAAATAACTTCCAAAAACCCAAATTGCTATTGAGCACAAGATAAGGCAATTCTCAGTCTCCACCCCCATGAGTAACAGTCTCATTTCTGCTTAATTGAGCAGCAGTCAATTTCTTTTTGTAGCCAAGGTGGTAGCTTCAGCTTGTTGTCACTTGGTTATGATGGTGGGCACGAGGTGGCCTCATCTCAACCTTGCTGGTGCTCATTTGGTGATTCTGCCGTCTGCCCATGCAGACTGGGGCGGCAAACAGTGCTCCTAGTGAGTGCTACTGTAACTTGTAATTTATTAAGGAAAGCAGATAATCATCACAGAGGGTAGCTGCGTGACACAGTACCTGCTCTAACAGTGGTCAATTACAAACAGCAAGAATTCCATAAATGGTCTCTCTTAGGTTGAAACAAATAGATTGAAATTTTTTTCACTTACTGAAAAAATCTCAGCATTAAATTTAATCAACATCAGCATATGACATGACTAGGTTGGATAATTTTTGGCCTCCACACTGACTATAAAATGCTGTCAATTACCCTCCTACATTCTCTCTCGTTTCGTTTTTCAGAAAAAGGCTATTACTACAGAAATAAGTGATTGTAGTCTAAGGGACAGCAGCTGTTTAATTTCTGCTCTAATTTTAAAATCCTGGCCATATTGCCATTTAAAAAATCAAACTTGGAGTTAACCATATGTAAAAACATTTAAGTTGAAAACAAAACATTTATGTATATGTTTCTTAAATAAAATACAATGCCCTATTTCTAAATGTTTATTATAATCTTGCATCCCAGCTTCATCACGTTCCAGCTATATGTCCTTGGGCAAGCTCCTTAGCCTTGCGATAACTCAGTTTCTTTACCTGTAAGGTGGCAGTAACAGCTCCTGTCTCACAGGGTGCTTGGAGAATCAGGTAAGATATACATGAAAAGTGCATAGGACAGTACCTGACAGAGAGTAAGTGCTCTATTACATGTTTTCTATTCTTATTCTTATTATTTACATTTTCTGCTCATTAAAAACTCTTAATTACAATGATTAAATCATGTGATGCCCAGGAGTATAAATATATTCTTTAGTGCTTCCTAACCTGGTTTAGCACATAATAGAATCTTTAGGCTGCAGAATGCTCCTCTGAGGAGCCTGAGGAAAGAAATGGACAGAGGAGAGGCCAGTGATTCCCAGGGAATGTGGTGGTGGGGATTGAAGACAGGGATAGGATTGGCCACCTTCATCAGTTTAGGCTTTGTCTTGGCAAAGTGCAGGTGCATGCCATCCTCTAACCCTAGATGGAAGGAAAAAAGGGTTTAGAAAGTAAAAACTGTTGGAGGGAGCGGGGAAGGCTGAAGGGGCTTGTGTAGAATAGTCTTAGTCTGACTGGGAGAGGACTGTATCCAGGGTACACATGAGAATAACCCAGGCCAGTCTCCACCCCATTAGGACCCACTGAGACCCAGGCACCTGGATTTTTCAGGCACCCTGGGGGTGATTCCAATGTGCAGCCAGGGTTGAGAACCACTGCCCTAAAGAGTAGGTGAAGAGGTAGAGGAGGGTCGGGTGAGACCTGAGTGGAGAAAATGTTAAACCACTGCTGCTGTGGCGAAAGTCCCAGGGAGTCAAAAAGAGATGCTCAGTAAGTGCTGGGCTGTAGTGACGGACAAGTCATCTGAGATCACACAGTATGGCTCTGTGCAAGACCTCACTGTCATTGTTTCTTGGCAGCCTCAGCTGAGGTTCCTGTGGTTTGTGAAAGGTAGAGGTGCACTCTGGCCAGCATACGAGGAGAGAGGAATTTATTGGAAAGACATGGGGGTATTTCAGCAGAAGCCAGGAGAAGCGAGGGAGGCAGGGCAGTGCTTGGGGACTTGGCATCAAGAAGTCAGAGATTCTTTCTCCCAAGTTCTGCCATTGATCAGGATCGAGTCAAGGCCTCCATTCCAGATGTCAAGTTCCTGGGAGATGGAATGATGGGCCCAGCCTAGGCTACGTGTTCACTCCTAGACAATCAGCTACAGCCAGGGCACAAGGGCTCACTGGCAGCCCATCTCTGTGTACTGGCGACAGTTCCAAAGAACAGGGATCACAGTGAGTCTGACCAAGACACCAAGAAGGGTTCATTCTCCCCTAATAACACTTGGCATCCTAGCTGTGGGAATGGACAAAACCAACTTCTGGATCTCCAGGACTGTACATTGTGAAGGCAGGCATGGCCGACTGACCATCATCAGTCAGGAGGGGAGGGGAGGGAAGTCGCACGGTCAGAGATGACTGAGAATAAGGAGAGTACTGGTAAGGACAGCAAACCCCTACACAGTGCTTACATGTATCACCCCCACAACCTTATGAACTAGTATTATGATCCCCATTCTTCAGATGAGGAAACCGAGTTGTTAGGTGACTTACCCCAAGGTCACACAAACCCAGTCAAGCTCCAGCATCTGTGTTCCTGTCTTCTGAATCACTATACTTGTCTCAAAATATACAAAGTCCTGGTGAAGCTTAGAGAGTGGGGTACAGGAAAATCAGGAAGTAACGGGGATATGGTGGGAACTGTCTCTGAATTCAAAGTCTCAGAGGGAGAGCAGGTCTAACGGATGAAGACCTGTGCTGTTGGGTGGCTGAGGTATTAAGAAAGAGGACACGAGAAGTTTGAATCCACATGACCCCATGAAATGATCCTTTTTATAACTGACCTGCAATTATATCACTATCTGAACAGTTCTGCTGAAACACTATTGATGAACTCTGTTTTGCTGTTTGACTTTTTGGTGTTCGTAAGACTATAAGCTCCTGTGGGCAGGAACCACCCCAGTTGGTGCCCTATAAATGTTCTATTGGTGATCTAAGTGGAGAGTTTAGGCCAGGCATGGTAGCTCACGCCTGCAATCCCAGCACTTTGGAAGGCCGAGGTGGGCAGTTGCTTGATGCCAGGAGTTCAAGACCAGCCTGGGTAACATGGTGAAACCTCATCTCTACAAAACACACAAAAATTAGCCAGGCGTGGGCTCAGTGGGAGGATTGCTTGCACCTGACAGGTGGAGGCTGCAGTGAGCCACGATCACACCACTGCCCTCCAGCTGAGTGACAGAGCAAAACCCTGTCTCAGTAAATAAATAAATAAATAAATAAATAAATAAATAAATAATTTTCCTCCACCTTCACTGACTGGTGTGGAGTATTTAGCCTGATGTAAGAAAAATGTACTAACCAAGAAAGTTTCTCCCCTTCATATTCTATCTTCCCTTAGTGTTTTCTTACTGTCCCTGCAGTGATTTGCTGCCACTGAGACTGTGATTTAATTATGCAAAGTGTGACAGATCATTTGAAAGTTATTAGTTGCTGAGGAAGCACATTTATGATGTGGAAAAAAAAGTCTTTGCATTTTGCTAAGTTTCACATCCTCTCTGAACACTTTTTAGAAGGAAATGACTTAAATTTTAAATGATTACCCTGCAGATTTATGAAATATTTCAATGAGATGTGACAATGAGAATGTGCTCAACTGTCTCCAGTGGTAAAAAGAAAGAAACCCTGATTCTATGACTGATGCAAGACATGTGAGTTCCTCACCTGCTGTCAGCATCCAGGCTGTATCCAGCATGTCTCTTTCACACCTCGGAAGAACGGTAAGGTAATCCTGCCTGCCCTCTGGCCAACTGTGCTGGGAGGTATACACACTCTGGGCCTCAAACAACTCTTGGGTTAAAAAGACCAGAGCTAAGTCTATATGTGGTAAGGGAATCAGGCTATGAGTATCTGTTGCTAGAACCATCCTCCAGTTGTCATACTATAATCAGAAGTGCTGGAATACTTTGTCCTCAATGTGCCTCCTAGCACATCAGCCTCACCTGGAAGCTTCTTCAAAATGCAGGGTCTCAAGCCCTGCCCCAGACCTACTGAAGCAGAATGCACATTTAACAAGATCCCCAGGGCACTCCTATGCACATTAAAGTCTAGGAAGCACTGGCAAACACACTGATCAGTCAAGAGTTCCTCAAGAGCAGGTTCTGTGTCCATTTGTCCACGTATCTCCCACGCTCAGAACAGTTAGTGGGAGCTCAGTTGTTATTTGTTGTATTAAAATGAGTGGTTTATATGCAAAGGTACACACCTATGAAAGTGTTGGGGCTATGGAAGAATGTAGAGTGGCTGGAGTATACAAGAAAGCAAGGAAGTCTCTTTCATTCATTCCTTTGACTGGTGTTTCCTAAGTGCCTGTGATGTGCCCAGTAATTTTTGTGTGTATTTTTATTACTTTTTAAATTTTTTTTTTAATTTTTAATTTTTGTGGGCATGCCTAGTATTGTTGTAGGCACTAGGGGCACAGTGACAACAAAGGCGCCCCAGTGTCTGTCCTCATGGAACTTATCTGCCTGGGTATGCAATAAACTAGCCTAAGAACTGCTCTTCGAACCAAAGGTGAATAGGATCTTTTGGTTATTGGTTGCTGGAAACTTAACCGCTTTTGGCTAAAAATTAAGATATCTCCATTATTTTTCTGTTCATCCATTCTTCCTCAGTTGTTTCTCTCTCTGTCTCTCACTCTCTACCTGTAAGAATGGACAGAGGCATGATTTTCAGTCATTATTCTTATTGGCAGCAATGCCACATCTCAGTTGTATTAAAAGTCTAAGTCAGGAGATTAGAATGGCTCTTTCGTGCTTTTAATGCTTCCCAGCTTCATGGCTTTAAGACTCACTGCCTGTGCCAGTTGTGTTTCCTGCAGAATGCAGACCACTCTCAGTTGTGCTATCTCACGGTATTCCTTCTGTAACAGTTGGGTGTCTGACAACCACAAGACAGGAAAAATTTACTTCCAAATGTCCTTTCCTTTTTTCCACATTAAATTACAAATCTTGAAACTCTGAAACATGAGGCTTGAATTGATCCACTATATTTTTCATGCTGAATGTGTGTTACTCTTTTCATCACTCATCAAGTATTTTTGGATTGTCTACTATATGCTAGGCACTGTGGATATAAGAAAAGGATTAGCTTTATAAATTAGGAATGTAGTAAAAATTGAGTTTAATGTCTTTAGTCTTAGAAGCAGAGAGCTGGCCAGGCACAGTGGCTCAGGCCTGTAATCCCAGCACTTTGGGAGGCCGAGGCGGGTGGATCACCCAAGGTCAGGAGTTCGAGACCAGCCTGGCCAACATGGTGAAACCCCGTCTCTACTAAAAATACAAAAATCAGCTTGGTGTGGTTGTGGGCACCTGTAATCCCAGCTACTTGGGAGGCTGAGGCAGGATAACTGAATTGCTTGAACCCGGGAAGCGGAGGTTGCAGTGAGCCAAGATCACACCATCGCACTCCAGCCTCGGTGACAAAGCGAGACTCTGCCTCAAAAAACAAAACAAAACAAAAAAAAAGTGGAGAGCCACTGAAATAGAAGTATTATGGGATATATTTTAGAGCAATGTATCACCATTTAATAAACTGTGTTCCTCCATTCAGTAGACTACTATATAGTCACTAAATTAAGAATATTAAATATTAATATTTAATAACATGCAAAGATAATCCTGATATATAAGCCTCAGGAGTTAAAAATAACACATACAGCCATGAACTCATTTTTGTTTAAAATAACAAATGTAAAATATCTGGAGGGAAATACATCAAAATGTTATGAGTATTTATCACTGCATGATGGGGTAATGAGGGTTATTTATCAGGATTACATGTTCACTTTTGTTATCATAAGGAAAATAAAAAATATATCTAAAAAAATACATCGTCCTTCTCCCTGAGCCCTGGAATCTCTGAGACCCCTACGGGATGAACTGCAGTGAAGCTGTCTTGGAGCTTAAAGAATTTCTGGGCTCCACGCATTGGTTCAGAAGTGGATCCAGCATCAATAATTGAGTTTAAATGATGGCTTCTTCCTTCCCTTACAGCTCTCACCTCAACCTTGGTTTTGCCCCGAAAAAAACAGGACTATTAATAATACTCTAGTGGACATTTCTGCCTGCCCAGCAATCTTTTGCACAGCCTTCCTATGTCTGGGGAATTTCACACATTGTGAAATTCCCACACTTCCCCGAGATGCCATCAGAACTTTCTTTTTTTTTTTTTTTTTTTTTGAGACGGAGTCTTGCTCTGTCGCCCAGGCTGGAGTGCAGTGGCCGGATCTCAGCTCACTGCAAGCTTCGCCTCCCGGGTTTATGCCATTCTCCTGCCTCAGCCTCCCGTGTAGCTGGGACTACAGGCGCCCACCACCTCGCCCGGCTAATTTTTTGTATTTTTAGTAGAGACGGGGTTTCACCGTGTTAGCCAGGATGGTCTCGATCTCCTGACCTCGTGATCCGCCCGTCTCGGCCTCCCAAAGTGCTAGGATTACAGGCTTGAGCCACTGCACCCGGCTAGAACTTACTTTTCTAGTCTCTTGCTTTTCTAGGAGCTCCGAGCCTGTGTCTGCCACTGTGGGAGGTTCCCCCACAAGGCTCTGATGTGGAAGACAGTTCTGTAAGAACTCCTCTAGAAAGGTGCTGGAGGAGACATCGAGCTTTGGGGAGCTAACTAACATCCTTAAATAAATTTCTTTTCTGCTTGAACTGGCTAGCTAGAGGGGTTTCTGTTGTTTGCAACTGAGAACCCTGGCAGAGCTATCTATTCAGATGGTTTTCATTAATTTATGTCAGTGATGCTCAAACTTTCTAGTTTCAGGATCTCTTTACTGGCTTAAAAAATTATCATGAACTCTGAAAAGTTTTTGTTTAGATAGGCTATATTTATCGATATTTACCATATTTTATCTTAAGATTTAAGAAAGTATGTATCTAGTAATTCCTTTACAAACAACAATAATAAACCTATTTCACATCAACAGAAATAATATAATTTTATGTTTTTAAAATAATATAATTTAAAAAAAAGTTTCTAAAACAAAAAAAGTAGTGAGAAGTATAACATTAATTATTTTTGCCAATCTATTTGATGTCTGAATAAGTAGAAGTCAGTTCAATTTTCATATCTTCTAAATTTAGTCTGTTGCAATATGTTTTGTTGCTTTGGTTGACATATATAAAGAAAATCCGGTCTTACACAAATATTACTAGCTTTTCAGATAATTCCAGATAATTCTTCTTTGATATTACACCAAAACTTGAAAAGTAGCACTTTCTTGTTAGTTGCAATGTGGAATCTAAAACCATTATCAATGAACTTTTCATACTCTGTTACATTACAATATATTGGTATCTCTTTCACTTTGATGAGATCACTTACCCACACACAATTTCGAAACATCATACATTGGTCATGTGGAAAATATACTTTCAACATTTTATTATAGGATATTTAAAAATTATATCCATTACTGTTATCTCCAATTTCATCAATTCAACCAGTCCTTTTCCTCAAGACAAATGTCATACTGTCATGCAGAAGTGCTTTGTGCAGGAAAACAGGCACAGAGGAAAGGCCATGTGAGGACACAGGGAGAAGGTGGCCCTCTGAAATCCAGGAAGAAAGGCCTGACCAGAAACTTGCCCTGCTGACACGCTGAGCATGGACTTCCAGCCTCCAAAACTGTAAGAAAATAAGTTACCATTGTTCAAGCCACCCAGTCTGTGGTATTATGCTGTGGCAGTCCAAGCTGACTGAAACAGCCACACACAAGCTGAGAGCAGGCTTCCAGCCTGACTCACTCTATCCATGCGGTCCCACACTCACTTGCTTTCATATATAGTAAGGGTTCTCCTCACCAGTCAGGCAGTTACCTGACATTGTATTATTTAGGATGCTTTTAGGCACAAGGAATATAAAAGTGTCTTAAACTGACAGAAACCTAACCAAAAGTGTCTGGAACTAAAAGAACAAGAAGTCCAAAGGCGGGTGCCTCCAGGATTGCAATTCAGAGGCTCACAGGGACCCAAGGGTTTCCCGTTTTCCATCTTTCTATTATCCTGCCCTCTGGATGTGATTATCCCACACGATGGCAAAGTGGGTGCAGAAGTTCCAGGCATCAGAAGCCGACTGTAAGATGTCTAGCAAAAAAGAGGGATGCTCTCATCCAGTTATCTCTCTTATGAGCAAGAACATTGTTTTCCAGATGCCTCGCACATCCACCCTCAACTTTCTCTCAAGTTTCATTGGCTGAGACCCGGACATATGGCCAAGTGGACGCCAATCTTCAGCAAGAGGAATGAAACCACCAAACAAGCCTCCCCTCCAGGGTCTGGGTGGGTGGGCCCAGCCTCCTATGATAAATGATCCAAAGGGGAAACGAAGGGCTGTTTTTGTCATCCTCTGGCTCCTGGTGTAAATTTGCGATCATGTTTTAAGCTTGTAATTGTGCCAGAAGTCTGCTACTATGTCCCTGAACTTGGACCTTTGGTCAATAAAGTATAAATGTTATGATGCAAATCCTAACAGATACTCTTCGTGTCCCATCCACATCCCTCAGACCCCACCATTTCTGGGTGCTCCCCAAAATACAGATGACTTTCAGCTGCCAGTACCTCTCCTCGGAATTAACAACCCCTCCTCAATGCCTTCAACCAATGACTGACAGGAGTTGGTGTCTAAATGTCCCAGTGTGCTCACCTCTGGAGGTCTAATTATGGGCTATGTCCTAGCCCATTTCCTAGACTTGGCTCCAGCTGCCCACTGGGGCAGCTGGCTTACTCAACGCACCTTTTACTGGCTGCCTCCCCTGTCCCGTTTCCCCTCTCCCCTGCTGATGCTCCCTTCCCTGCCCAAAGAAACCATTTGCATTTGAACCCTTGTCTCTGGGTCTACTTCTGGGGAAACTCCAAGATACAAACTATTCTATGCTATATAAACCATGCCAGACTTAGAGTATAGGGAACTCCCAGGGTGAGTTTCAACTCCATCCTGAACTACGAAAGATGGGAGGAATTGGAACTCATTGGACATGTGGGCTGACCACATCCCATCGGGGCTGGAGTCAGACTCAGCTCTGATGTTATAATATCTCTTAAGGGAGTTGTCTTGCCAAGGCATCCTCATTAAACACGTCCCCCAGGAAGTTAGGAACCTATTTTGGGGCATAGGCAGTGCCAGGGGTGGGGAGTGTGAGGAATCCCCAGAGACAAACAAAATGACTTCATACTTTCAAGGGCAAATAAACACAGTGCAAGCTGAGTGGGCATGAAAACTAAAAGGGAAGCAATCAAACACGGGAGTGGCTCAATAGCTTGGTCCTTAGGAATATGGACTCTGCTAGTTTCTGACCTGTACAAGGATTTTAGAGAGTGTTCACCTGGTTTTTGACTAATTAAGTGCAAGAAAAAATCTACAGTCAATAATAGAGTGTTGTAAATGCTGAAGGAAGAAAATCTTTAAAACCTCTTTATATCATTTTGGTCCAATTTTCAATTTCCACCCATTGTTTTCTATGTCTCAGCATACTCATTGTTACGCTTTTTTTTTTCCTAAGAGCACCTCACTCTCTGAAGTGTGTTGTCATATTTGTATCAGTTTTCCCTCACAACAGTAGGTCAGTATCATTTTTCTCTGTTCAAAGAAGAAAAAGCAAGACCAGAGAGGGAGAAATGCCTTTGGCTTAGGTCAGACAGGGAGTTACCAGGAACCCTTTCCTGCCGCCTGCGGGCAAGGCACCTCCAGGACATGTGTAAACAAGATAAAACAAGACCAGTTACTTCCTTAAGGAAATTAGAACTCCTAATTTGGAAAACTTTCTCCCTGAAGTTTCTCCCTGAAGCTTTATGTCTAGGTCAACATTACAAGTGCAATGAAGTTCCCTACTTTCATCTCTTTGTCTAATTTCTCCCTAGATCAATCCCCACCTCCTCTGTAAAGTTCTCCTTGATTATGTCAGCCTTTAGGAGTCTCCCTCTCCTCTCTGCACTTGACCATACTTTGCCATCACATGGCAAGTGCTATGTGTTCTGTGCAGTTTTTTCCTGGCCCCTTGCATGATCTCTGGCACATAGAAATCCAGTATGTATTATTTAATGAATGCATGAAGTTTTGTAACAAATACATTGCATGTGCGCGCATGCGTGTTTGAGAAATGGTAGGAGGCTGGGAGCAGTCCCACCGCAACTTTAATCAGTCAAGTCAGGTGAAGTCTGAAGACCACAGTGCCGTGGTCACAAAGTGACTGGGAACCACAAAACCGTGTCGCTTCCTGCACATTCCTGACAAAAGTAATTCTATCTTTGAAGTTCTTATATTCCTTACCATCACAGTGCTTGCAAATATTACAATCGCAGGCTAGCAAATGAGCCAGTCTACTCAACTGACCATCCAACAGAAAGCTCGGTTATACTAGGCGCTGCTGGAGGCAGAAGCTAGCAAAGACTGCATTGCAGGGGCCAACTGTCTTACACACACTCGCACAGGCATGCTGGCAGAGCTCAGCCACATCAAACAGATGAGTGCTCCTCCATTTCCCTGCTTCTTAGGTTCACATTTGGCCACTAGTCATTAATTCATCCGCAAGAGTTTACTGGGAAGCTACCATGTGCCAGGCCCTAAACCAGGGACTGATGAGCACACACAGGTCCTCTACACCCACATTGGCAACCGTTCAGGTGTTCACAGTTTCTGGTCGGCTGATGACTCACCTTGCTTTCCAGAGCTGTTTTATTTTCTTCATTGTTAGTATATAGTAATGGTTATTGTAGATGGGGACGCTCTGTCTGAACTTGATCTAATTCTCCTGCATAATTAGTGGACACTCTTTGTTGCTTGGTGGAGAAAAGGCAGCCACAAAAGTCATGTCCCCATTTTGGTTCTCAGTTTCTTTCCTTTTCTCTCTTTTTTTTTTTTTTTTTTGACAGGGTCTTGCGCTATTGCCCAGGCTAGAGTACAGTGGCGCAATCACAGCTCACTGCAGCCTAGACCTCCTGGGCTCAATCTATATTCCTATCTCAACCTCCCGAGTAGCTAGGACTACAGGTGTGTGCCACCATGGCCAGCCTTTTTTTTTTTTTTTTTTTTTTTTTTTTTTTTTTTTTTGTAGAGATGGGGTTTTGCCATGTTGCCCAGACTAGTCTCAAATTCCTGGGCTCAAGTGATCCACCAGCCTCAGCCTCCCAAAGTGCTGGGATTACAAGTGTGACCCACCATGCCCAGCCAGTCCTCAATTTATCTGTATCATGGCTGAGCACACCAGGTGGTCAACAAAGCCAGCACTTGGCAGCAATAGTAGGCTAAACTCCTGCACAGTCTTGATTCAGCAGTTTCGAAGCCATTCCTTGCAGTTCTTTGCTCAGGGGCCTCCCTCCAATCCACTCGGAGACTCACACTGAGTAGGATACAGAAATCACCGGACGTGGCGCTCCTCCCCACTGAACGCTTCATTATAACCCAACAGGGAAGAAGTTTAAACTAAACAAATGCTCTCTTTCCTTTTCTTCCCCCACCCATCAGTCTCTGTCATCTTGATAGAGAAAATATGGCTGTTAATAGCCTGCAGTGGAACAAACATTTGCATAACTGTTACCTCAGAGCCCATAATTCTGAGCTAATTGGCTGATGGTGCTTAAAATGATTAAGTGATTGTAATTTATATGATTAACCAATTAAACCATTCTCCAGTGATTGGCTCAGGGTAGGCCTTGAGATATGCGCTTGTCTCCCAGCATGAAGGCCAACGCTGTACAGTGTTAAATGTTCTTCCAAATGCTGAGCTGTTCCTCTGACCTGCAGGTAAAATCCTTTACACTGCGTGGTTAAATTTGATAATGTTCAGTGAATGGCTACCAAAAACTCAGTGCCTGGCATAAAAGAAATGGGAGACAGGGCAATGATTCTTTAAGAATAACATAAAGGGACAAAGTGGTTGTGTTGTTTCCTAGAACCATGGTTGTTAGTTGAAAATAGCCCAATTCCATGAAAGTGAAAGACACGGTTAAGACTGAAAACTTGGGAACCACATTGTCCCATTCCAGCTCTGGGGTGAGCAACTTAGCAGCTGTGTTGTGTGATCAGGTTATCAAACCCCTTTAAGCCTGTGGATTCCTCTCCTATGAAATAATACTCTTACTTACCTCTTAGGATTATTAGGAAGATCATGTAAGGCTATGCATATTATAATCCCAGTAAGTATTAGTGGTCATTATTTTTAATTTTGTTATGACTCAATTGCTCCACTGGAATATAAGCTCCAAAGACATCCTCACTTTTCTATTCCTGGTGTTCAGGAAGGTGCCTGGCACATAACAGGGACTCAAAAATATGTGTGGATGATTGAAATGATCACAGTGAACACAGAGCATTAAACTCACACTGGGCACTGTTCAAAATGCTTTACATTCGTGAACATGGGCAATCCTTGCAACAAGTCCATGAGGGAGGTACTGTTGTTACCCTCTGCATTTTAGAGGTTAGGAAACTAAGGTAGTGAGAGGTAAATTAATTTGCCCAAATTTCCACTGCATGTGGGAGGTGGATTTGAGATTGAGGCCTACGTTATGGTACCTTCGTAACTAGTAAGTAGGAGGATGTTTAGACACGTCCCACTATCCAAAGTAAAAATGTCATTGCCAAATGGGAATAAGAAAAGAAAATGTTTTGGTTCCTTGCATTTGGTAGAAGAAACAAACTGGGCTGAGTTGCCAGTGATGCATTTCAAGGACTCGTCCAATTTGGCAAATGAAATAAGGAAGAACTAACTTGAGTTCTCAGAACCAACCAGGCAGGTAGGCAGAAAGCAGAAATTGAACATATTATTTGTTAATTTGTTAGGTAAACTCCATTTCACTGTAATCCATGTAAGGCTTCCCCCACCACTGCGCCCACTACCAGCAGCCATGTTACTTCCCCTGTGCCCCAGGCTAAACATACCACCTTCTTCCCAAGACTTCCCCCAGCTCTTTAACCACTGAGAGATCTGGAAAGCCCAGCTGGTGGCTAGTTTGTTCAAAAGCATAAAGAGAGGCAAGTAACCGGCATCCCCATTCTGGGAGCTGTGGCCAACATACCAAAGGCAGGATCTCATGGGTATCTCTCTCCTAGGCCTTTTCTAGTTATTAAATGTCAGCCTAATAAAGATAGCAAGTGTTCTGCATCCATTTACAGCATAATGTGCAGTTGTGCCATGGGTACTACCAGGGATGAGAGGTATTATACTGCTGCTGCTACCTACTGCAATAAACATGGGTGTGAGGCCAGCTGGAATTCCACCAACAGAACCGAACACTTTATCAGTTCAATAGCATCTGACTCGATCCACCTTCCTTTTTCATTCTACAACTCCCCTTCTTTTTCTCCCCTTTCATCCTGGCCAGGATTTATCTTTCTCCTCCCTCTTGTCTTCCTTCCTTTCCTCTCTCTCTCTCTTTCTTCCTCACCCATTTCTTAAACATGAATGCTTAATCTACCTATTGTCTTTCTTTCTTTTCTTTTTTCTTTTTTTAATAGAGACAGGGTTTCCCTTTGTAGCCCAGGCGGAAGTTCAGTGGCACGATCATGGCTCGCTGCAGCCTTGAACTCTTGGGCTTGAGGGATCCTCCAGACTCAGCTTCTTAAGTAGCTGGGACTGTAGATGTGCACCATGGTTCCTGACTTCTACCTATTTTCATGGGACAAACTACAGTTCACTTTGATGAATATGGCCATTCAGAAGTGACTAGAGTATGCATGCTATGGAAGTTGAAATTTTTATTGTTAACCTAAAATTAATTCCACTTTCTTTCAACATGGATTCTTAGCGTTATGTTAGTTAGACTTTACCTAGGTTCTTTTTTTTAACTTTATTTTCTCTTACAAAATTAATATATGTTCATACTAGAAACTTTATGAAATATAGAAAAAGAAAACATAAAAATCGCTCTGGCATATCTCCTAATCTTTATTCGTCCCTTAAATCCTTCTAAACTAAAAAATGAAAAAAAAAAATTAACCTGAAAGATTGTGCTCCATGTGCATGTGTGTGCATAAGAGGAAGGACAGGTTTTGGAGAAAGGCCCTTTGTGATTCACTGGGCTTGAAGAACTATATCAAGATATTTGACAAATTTAAATTATGGTTGGGTTCCCACAATACTGACCTCTGGATCCCTGATCTTTCCCAGCGTTTAGAGAAACCATTCGCTGGCTATTGCTCGGGAGAGAGAGAAACCCAAGCTGTGGATATGGCAGGTCAAAGCTATTCAATTCATCTCTAAATCTTTACAAATCCACGAATTTCCATGAAGTCATCATTTACTCTAAACTTGTCCATTGCTTTTTGTAAAGGAGAGGAAAGAACCTTGCTTTGGTTAAACGTCAGCTCCTATGAAACCAAGCGTTGAAAGGGGGCAGAGTCCATAATTGATTTTCTGACAGGTTATAAAATATTAAAAGATGGGAAAGTTTTAAAACTAATTTTTAGGTATCCGTCTGAAGCCATGTCCAGTTGGCCCGCAGGATCAATGAAACAACATTATAGAGAAATGCTGAACTCATACTCTCCTGGTTAATCTATATTTCAAAGATGAGATTGAGCTCTTAAATGACCTACACACAGAGGGAGCCGATTCCCAGTTTAAACCTCCCATTTGGAACCTTGGTTGCAAAGATTAACTATTTCAAGGCAACGAAAGTCAACACACCCCTGCAGTCTTAGCATGGTAAGAAGGTGGGAGAGAATTCAGACAAACCGTGGAAAACAGGGCAAGTAAAGACCCACAGGGTCTTAATGACAATTTAATGTCAACTTCTTGGGATGAATTTTGGCTTTTTATTTTAGATATTCTAGTGTACCTCTTGCTTTGCAGGAGACATGGGGCACAGCCTTTATCTATTCCTGGAGGTCCCCTCAAGCATAGTATCTAGCCCATTTGACCTGACTGCTAAAATAAAATTATATATGCTGAGTGGCTTATATACAACAGAAATTTATTTCTCACAGTTCCCACAGACCTTGAAGTCCACAATGAAGGCAGATTGAGTGTCTGGTGAGGGCTTGCTTATGGCTTCTGGGTGGGACCTTCTTGCCATGTCCTCGCATGGAAAAGGAACACTCTGGTTGCTTTGGCCACTTGTAAGGGCTCTAATCCCATTCTTGAGGGGTCCACCTTCATGATCAAATCACCTCCCCAAACCTCATCTAATACCATTACATTGGGGAGTAGTTTTCAACACATGAATTTTGCCGGAATATGTTCAGTCCATAGCAGGTGGCATTATGGAAATTTGTCTGACCTTATGTGCAAATGAAGTCTGTCCTAATAAGGGTGGGAGTGTTTTTTAGTTTCTTTAGCTCCATCTCCACCAGGAAGTCTTACCTGAGGAGCACAGGAATTCAGGATGTAGCAGGGTTTCAGGCACAGGATATGAATCAGGGATGTGACCTTAGGGCTTCCAGTTCTGTCTTGACCGCTATCATCAAGTAGCCTTGAAGCAAAGGGGAAAATTCTGGACTGAGGTAAATTTGGATGGGGATTCCATCTAAGCATTTCTGGAAACTGTCTCTTCTTCTTCCCTCTCAGGCTGGGCCTCCCTAGAATGCATTCTACCTTGTCAATGTCCTGACCCTCTCAGAAGGTTCTCCAGTAGTTTCTAAACCAGCCTTCCCTGTGGTTTCTGGCCATTGCTCATTGACCTCTCCATGACTTTGGGGATTCCTCACACTTAGGCCCAGTATTTAGATGCTCCTTCCTCCTCTTCCCATAACCCCCTACTTCTACTCCCTCATTTCATGCTCCCCTCTATCCCCATCCCCAGGACCATAAGCTCCTTGAAGGCAGGGATTGGACCTAGCTCATTTCTATTCCCAAAACCGAGTACCAGGCACCATGACCCTCTGACTATGTTTGGTCATTTATTTTCTTTTCTAGCTCCCTATCTAGAGTGTAAGCTTGGCAAAGGCAGATTTTGCCGGATTTGTTCACCTCTCTCTCCCGGGGTCTAGAAGAGTGCCTGGCACACAGTAGGTCCTCAGCACACACTTGCTGATGAAAGGACAGGTCAGCTGAGGCACAATGCACAGCAGATGTGTGGATGGGGTACTATGGGGATATAGTTCCAGAAGCTATTTGTTTTTAAAGGCTTGAAAGGAATGTTGAGAAAGACTTAGCTGAAGAGTTGGAATTGCATCTAAGCTTTAAAGGCTCATGAGCCTCTGTGGCTTAAAGGTGAGGAACTGCACAATAGCCAAGATTTGGAAGCAACCTAAGTGTCCATCAGCAGATGGAGAAAGAAAATGTGATACATGCAGAATGGAGTACTATTCAGCCATAAAAAAAGAATGAGATCCTGTCATTCGCAACAACTTGGACGGAACTGGAGGTCATTACGTTAAGTGAAAAAAGCCAGGCACAGAAAGACAATCATCACAAGTTCTCACTTATTTGTGGGATTTAAAAATCAAATCAATTGAACCCATGGAGATTGAGAATGAAACATCCTTTCATCCTTTCCAGCTACTAGAGGCTGGAAAGGATAGAGGAGGGTTGAGGGGGAGGTGGGGATGGTTAATGGGTACATAAAATAGAATGAATAAGGCCTAGTATTTGATAGTACAACAGGGTGGCTATAGTCAATAATAATTTAATTGTACATTTAAAAATAACTAAAAGAGTATAATTGGATTGTTTATAACACAAAGTATAAATCCTTGAGGTGATGAATACCCCATTTACTCTGATGTGATTATTACACACTGCATGCCTGTATCAAAACATCTCACGTACCCCATGAATATATATACCTACTATGTACCCACAAAAATTAATTTTTACAAAGTGAGGAATTGGAGCCAAAGCAGGGGTGGAGACAGGGGTGTGGTCAGGGCAGAGGGGGCATGATCCCATTTGGGGCACAGAGAGAGAAGGTGGAGGGGACTAGACCATTCAGTCAGAGACTGGGGTAGAGGGGGCTACCCAGGTGACTGAGGCCAGATGGTGAACGGTCTGGAGTATCCTAACAGGCATTGGGATTTTATCCTCTAAAGCTGTTGAGGGTCTTAAAGAGAGGAGTGATAGTTCAGATCTCTTTACAGAAATGGTGTAGATGATGGAGAGGCTGTGGCAGGCAGCAGGCTGGTGGCAAGGAAGCCAAGGAGGGTCTCGTTATGGGCCAGGGGGTGGGAGACAGCTAGATCTCACCTAGAGTCTCGTCATCCTGTCCTGGCACACAGGAGTGACTCCACAACAAGTGGCTGAATGAGTGGTGCTTAATGAGTGCTGAGGTTTCTGTGAGTTTCTCTTAAACACATGTATTTAAGGTTAATTCAGTGCACATGAGGTCACTGGTTCTCAACATGGTGATTTTAGGCCAGGCACGGTGGCTCACGCCTGTAATCCCAGCACTTTGGGAGGCCGAGGCGGGCAGATCATGAGGTCAGGAGTTTGAGACCAGTCTAGCCAACATGGTGAAACCCCGTCTCTACTAAAAATACAAAAATTAGCCGGGCATGGTGGTATGTGCCTGTAATCCCAGCTACTCGGGAGGCTGAGACAGGAGAATCTCCTGAACCTGGGATGTGGAGGTTGCAGTGAGTCGAAACCATGCCAGTGCATTCCAGCCTGGGCAATACAGCAAGACTCCGTCTCAAAAAACAAAACAACAACAATAACAAGAATCCATGGTGATTCTGTCATCTAGGGCAACGTCTGGAGACGTACATTTTTGGTTGTCACAGCTGGGGTGATGCTACTGGCATCTAATGGGTAGAGGCCAGGGAGGCTGCTACATACCCTGCAATGCACAGGACAGCCCCCCACAGCAGAGGACTGTTCAATCCAGGATGTTAATAGTACCAAGGGTGATACAATTAACGGACTAATTAATAGACTAGATGTGGGTCCCTGAAAATGTATGGTTTTACTTTGCTGCAGGCAAGATCTTCATCCAAGAGTGACTTCTTGAAGTCATTTAGACTCCAGAGAGCACTTTAGAGTTGGGGTGACAAACAGCCTGAGGTTCTGACCTCCGCAATTTTGACATTAACTGCATTAACTTGTTGCAATCAGGTGAGTGTCAACAGAGGCACTATTTTTTTTTTTTTTGAGATGGAGTCTTGCTCTGTTGCCCAGGCTGGAGTGCAGTGGCATGATCTCGACTCACCACAACCTCTGCCTCCCAGTTCAAGCGATTCTCCAGCCTCAGCCTCCCGAGTAGCTGGGATGACAGGTGTAGGCTACTAAGCCCAGCTAATTTTTTGTATTTTTAGTAGAGATGAGGTTTCATCATGTTGGCCAGGCTGGTCTGGAACTCCTGACCTCAAGTGATCCGCCCACCTTGGCCTCCCAAAGTGCTGGGATTACAGGCATGAGCCACCACTCCTGGTTAGCACTATTAAAGCGAGAACACCCAGAAGCCACAAGCATTGTGCTGGTCACAGGGTGGCCCTCCAGAAATGCCATTCCTGTCCCTCTTTCCTTTTAATAACTTGCCTGATATTTCTTCTGATTCCAATCCCAGTTTGTCCAGGAAGCACTTCCTCAGATCCATCAGAGCAAGGATCTTTGTTCTGCATAGTGTTACATCCTCAGCACCCAGAACAGAGCTTGGCACAAAGCAGATGCTCAATACATATTTGCTGAATGCCTGAGTGAATGAATGAATGAAACAAATCCCAGTTCCCAGTAACCAGAGATGTCGCTATGGTAAGCTCTGTGAAGGTTTGCATTTTCCTGTGATGGACATATGATGAATGTTTCACGAGCAAGCTGATAGGAAAAAAAAAAAAAATCCATGAACTGCAGAGGCCAATTTTTCTCTTAATGGGAGGCAAGTTGCAGAGGCCTGTGTGGCTCCAAATTCTTACACATGTGAAGGAAAGATTTTCCAGGCTGATTTTGTTCACTCACTCTCTCCACTCTCATGCAGACCCCTCTACAGGGAAGGTGGCCTGTCAGTCCAGGATTTTTCTTCTCTGAGTCTACAAGGTCCTATCAGAGCTGCTAGTCCCATAATCAAATTTTAATGACTGTCTGCTTCCCTTCCTAGATGTTTATAGTCCTCTGCACTCTGATTAGATTTTTGGTCCCGCAAGATAGTTAAAAGCCCACAATTTGCGCTGGTGTTTTATTTTTTCTGAGTTAAGTGAGTGGGTAAATGTTCCTTTGATCTTCCCGACGTGGATGAGGGCTGTTTGTGTTTTTAAGGCCCTCACCAATTATAGGAAATGGTCTCAGGGCTGGGTTGGAGGCTGGCCTTCTGGGTGGTTCAAATGTCCCTCAAAGGTTTTTATTCTTTCTCCTCCCCTCTCCCCTACACCCCAGGTGCTAAAGAACAGAGGAAAAGTCAGCAGCAAGAAACTCTGGGAAGAAAAATGAACTGGATGGTGTAGGCCAATGGAGGGTGAGATTTCTGAGCCAGTGTTCCAGGAGGTCAGAAGCGTTTCTCTCCGCAGGGTTTCCCTCACCTTTGACGGGGTTTGTTGCCAGTGGTGGGGGGAGATTGAAGCTACTTGTGGCACCCAGGTTAAATCACCATCCCCATGGAGTTCGATAAGTAGCTCTGCGGGAAGACTGACCAGGAGGAGACAGACCATCTCCTGGGCTGGATTTGCAGCTGAAACCAGTAACCAGCAGACCTCTGTCATTGCACTTATTCCAGCAATTATGTGTGCAGAGGAATGAGGAACTGTGATCCCGGGAGAGAAGGCAGAGGACCTCAAGAATCACGCGCAATACCTTGGGGCTTTCCAGGTGTGTCCGGATTGAAAGATGAACCCCATGCTGCCTGGTGACTTGTTTGTGGCACCTATACAACATCCTTCGTGTGCCACAGCGAAGTCACATGCAGTAGCACTTCATTATTTTAATTAAGCTTATTGCAAGAGTAATCATCATTGCCATCAGTATCGATCAGCAGCAGTTTTCCCGATTATGGCCATAAGTGGTGACAGTCTATGTTGATAATAAACGATCACACCTCTAGCTTGAATTGACACTTCACTGGCCATTGTGAGGCTGTGCCAAACACTCTTGGGCTTGCTATGTAAAGAACTATTTATCTGTGATAAAAGCTGAGTCTATCAGATATTTGTTTTCACTTCCCTAATGGATAAGTTCGTAATATTTGCAAAATTCATCCTTTAGTAGATGACAGGCACAGAGTCCAAAACACATTTAGAAAGAAGTTATATGCTCTTAGCTCAGGGCTGCGGCATCACAGCCATTCCCCAACCTGTCCTAAACGTGTATTCGTTGAGTTATGGCTCTTTCTTCCAAATGGACGTGGGAAATGAAGTTGTTTCGATCACAAAATGGCTCTTGGCTGTTTCCTATTTCTGAGCGAAAGCAGGAGGAAAAGAACCTGAAGGACAACAGCCTCACTCCCTTTATAACTGGCTCTTTCTGGCATCTGACACGATTGAAATTCTTCAACATTTAAATAAGACGTCTCCTGAACAACAATAACCTAGTTGCTTAGTATTCTTGTTACTGCACTTCCATGGTTTAAAGCACTCCCTGGTCTCAGCCATTTGTGCTACAAATAATTTTAATTGAGCCGAGAAACCCTTGACATTTTAGAAATTACCTTCTATTTATAAGACTTTAAGAAGGACCCTTCCTGGCAGTCCTGACCTCTGTGTGATTTGGCCTTTTTTCCCGACTTTGAGTTTAGTTTTTTATTTTCATTGAACCAAATTACTTTCATTCCTAATTTAATTTTGCAGTAGCAAATAAAAAGCCAATTTGATATCCATACAATCCCACACCAGCTATGAAATACCCAGGCTCCTTCAACTTACACACGTCAGAAACCTGCTCATCTGAAGTCAGTTCTGTTAAGGTTGATGAAATGAGTTCTGGGAAGCTGAATGAACAGTGCCATTTGGGATGAGAGTCTAGAAACAGGCTCTGTCAGATCCTAAAATATCCTTTGAGGCTCACAACAGTTTTCCAACTGAAAATTTTTATTGTTATTTGCTTTTTCCAAATATCACAAATTCAATTCTACTGGTGTAGACTTTGGTATATCGAGGAAACTTCGTTTTCATATGAATAACCAAACATTGTACATTTGTACAGGACCGTCATATTCATTGTCTTTGATCTTCAAAATAACTCATTCATTTGGTTCATGTTTATAGACCACCTACTATGTTCCAGGAACGACTCTAGGCATTTTGGATGTAGCAATGAAAAAAAATCTCAGGGAACTTACATTTTAGGGGGAGACAGATAATAAACAAATAAAGAAGACATTGTTTGGTATTATGTGTGGAATGGTGTTAACTGCAATGTAATATAAAACAAAAACTAAGCAAGAAAGAGGGATAAAAACTGCCAAGGTGAAAAGACTTTAAGGTAAGATGACATTTGTGTCAAGACCTGGAGGAACTAAGTACAGAAGCAACCTTTCAGGTTGGAAGAACAGCAAGTGCAAAGGCCCTGAGGCAGAAACAGAAAGAAGACCTCCGGTCTTCGAGTGGAGTGAGCAAGGGACCATGGGTGGTAAGAGGTGTGACTGAAGCAGCAGCAGGCAGGCTCTCGTGTGGGACCATGAATGCCAGTGTCAGGACCTGGCTTTTACCCTGAGTGAGCTGAGAGCTCTGGAAGGGCTGGTTTTTGTTTGTTTGGTGTTGGTTTTTTTTGCAACGGAGTCTGGCCCTGTCGCCCAGGCTGGAGTGCAGTGGCACAGTCTCTGCTCACTGCAACCTCCGCCTAGTTCAAGTGATTCTCCTGCCTCAGCTTCTCGAGTTCTGGGATTACAGGCGCCCACCACCATGCCTGGCTAATTTTTGTATTTTTAGTAGAGACGGGGTTTCACCATGTTGGCCAGGCTGGTCTCCAACTCCTGACCTCAAGCGATCTGCCTGCCTCTGCCTCCTAAAGTGCTGGGATTACCGGCGTTGAGCCACCGTGCCTGGCCTCTCTGGAGCGCTTCAAGGAGGAATGTGGTGGTCTGCCTTAAGTATGAAAGAGCCGGTCTTATGCTGGGAAGAGGGCACAGGCAGACGCAGGGGGATCAGTTAGGTGGCCATTGCATTTGTCAAGGAAAAGATGATGGTGGCTCAGACCCAGAGAGATTGTAAGTGAGGGGCTGCCAAGGCAATCTGTTTCTGCACATTGAAATTAATTAAGAAAAATTTTGTTTAGTCTCATTTTAAGGTAAGAAAACTCAGCCTCAGAACTGACTTGCTCAAGAATATAGAGCAATTGTGTGACACAGTTGGGTTTGAAACCAGACATCTTGGTGGGAGTCCTTCCACAGCACCCTGTGGAGACCACCTGCCCATTGAATAGAGCCCAAATATCCATCTCAGAGTTTCTGCCTCAGAACCTTGGTTATGTTCTCATTAACATAATAAATAAGGAACCAGGAAGAGCAAGGGCACCCCGGTCCCCAGGATACTGGTACAACTAATGCTACCTGACAAGTAGCAGGTTGGAGCCTAATGAATGGCTGTGAGGAGGAGGAGAAGAAACATTTGCTTCCGGGGAGGAGGGGAGCTCATTAGTGGCCTAGCTGCTCAGCTGGCTCAGGTTCTTGTTCCAAGCAGACCCCTGCACTGCTGGGCGTCTTTCTGGAAACAAACAACCCTACCGTAGCTTTGGGGTTCCATGGCTTTTTGTTTTTTAATTCAACTGAGGTGAAATTCACATGACATAAAACCAGTTTAATTTTAAATGGACCATTCAGTGGCATTTAGTGCATTCACAGTGGTGTGCAACCATCACCTCTGTCTAGTTCCAAAACATTTAATCAACCCAAAAGGAAACTGCATACCCATTAAGCTGTCACTCCTCATTCCCCTATCCCCACCCAGGCCCCAGGCAACCACTGATCTACTTTCTGTCTCTCTGGATTTATTTATTCTGGATAGCCCCTACAAATGGAATCATGTAATATGTGACCTTTTCGTATCTGACTTCTTTCACTTAGCTTAATGTTTTTGAGGTTCATCATGTTGTAGCCTGTGTCGGTGGTTCATTCCATTTTATTCCTGAGTAATATTCTATTGTATGTATGCACCACCAGTGTTTATCCATTTATCCAACTGTGGGCATTTGAACTGTCTCCACCTTGCAATTGTGAATAATGCTGCTATGAACACGTATGTCCATGCACTTCAGTACTTGTTTTCAGTTTTTTGGAGTATATATCTGGGAGTGGAATTGCTGGGTCTTACGGTAATTCTATATTTAACTTTTTGAGGAACTACCAAACTGTTTTCCACAGCAACTGAGTTGTTTACATTCCCACCATCAGTGTATAAGGATTCCAGTTTCTCCACATCCTAACACTTGCTATTTTCCTTTAAAAACAAAAGCATAGCCATCTATGGGTGTGCAGTGGCATCCCACTGTGGTGTTGAGCTGCAGTTCCCTAACGTTAGAGGTGTTGAGCATCTTTTCATTTGCTTGTTGGTCATTTGTATATCTGCCTTGAAGAAATTATCTATTCAAGCTCTTTGCCCACTTTTAAATTGGGTGGTCTGTATTTTCATTGTTATTATAGAAGAGAAAGTACATACTGGGGGACAAAAAAACTCAGTCTCTAACATTAGAAGTCCAGCTTGATTAACTATCGGAGTAGTAGTCTGAGCAGTGTTGCTGACGTTGGGAAAACTTCAATGTCATTTTCACCCAGTAGTTACTTTCCCCACTACTAAATGAGTCTCCCTCATGTTTTCTTCATACTGGGCTACTTGGGAAGGAGGACAAAGCTTGGTACTAAGATAAGTCATTCAGGAAAGGAATTAAGTAAGGACAAGGAAAGGGAGAAGAGAGGAAGTCACTAGTGATCAATTTTAAGGAGCACATGGATGATGAGGTAATAGAATGATGCCCAGTGTGTTTGTATCAGTGTCTATTTACTGTGGAAGATTTTTATGGGCAGAGATTTCCATCTGAAAGACAAACCAACAATAACAAAAATCAAACAGATGTGGGGTGGTTTTTTTGCTATTTTATAGGTTTTAAAGTGCTTTTACTTAATGACTCATTGAGTTGTTATAACAGCCTTAAATACCACAAATGGAAGATAATGTTACCTCCAGTTTGCTTTCATGATAAGACAGAGTCACAGAGGTTAGGAAGTCTTATAGTTATGAGGTGGCAGAGGCAGGATTCAAACTCAATCCCCAACCCCATCTTCCACCACCATCTTGTATTTATTCATTGAAGGACCTTCCCATAATGCTCTTTTCCAATCATGTGCACAAATGGAGCTACTGGGGCAGAGCACTTGAAGCCTGCCACACTCTCCAGGAAGGCCTAGAGGTCCTACCTTTGGGCTTCCCATCTTTCCAGACCCGCTGTTAAACTCTAAAGTCTTGGAAGGCTCCTGTATTGTCAGCCCCACTTGTCTGTGTTTCCGGCCTGCTGTGAGGGTAGTATGGACAATGAGGTAGAAAGCCAGGGGAAGAGGGATACTGGAGTGAGGGAGGCCAATGAATATGCTGTGGGGAGCCTCCGTGACCTATTGGACAAAATGGGAGCTCCTAGCCCTGCATTCATGTGAAAGTCGTTACCCGGGGCCCTAGCCAGGGCTTGCAGCCAGTGCAATAGAAAAGTCAGAGATGCTCACATGCACATCCTGGTGATTCTCCCTCAAGAAAGTCCATTCTCCATCTTGGGAGACCACCTTAGAGAGGCACAGTGTACACCTTGTATTTGCTGCATGAACAAAATGCAATAAAACATCTTATCTAATTTTATTATTTTTATAATTATTGTTTTTCCAATCAGTTGGTGAAGGTTTTGATAACAATAACAGGAGGTTATGAACTGTGGTTTCTTATCTGAGGACCAACACTGCTTCCAGGAAAAGACAAGAAATTTGAGGGCAGAAGTTCCACCACTAACTGATCATATAGTTTTGGGCAAGTCATTTAGGCTCACTGAGCCTCAGTTTCCTCATCTGAGAAATGGGAGCTAATGGTCACCACAACAGCAATAACACACATCTCTTGAAAAGTTCATGGATCAAATTTTTTAAAAAGGTAGAAAATTGCTTCATAATCTGTAAAAAGATACATAAATATTAAATATTATTATAAGATAAACTTAGCCTTTAAATGTCAGGCCAACACAAGGTTAGGAGAGAATATAAGAGTGAGAGAGAAGTTCAAGGACAGCCATCCGACTACTGCCTGGGCTTCAGCCCTGATTTGCCGACATACCTTGCTTCTGGAAGGATTTGATGTCATCATGGGTGAGAATTATTTGGATGAGAGATAGCAACTGATAACCTCATCTCCCTATACTGCTGCAAAACACAAAGTTTTCCAAAGTACTTCACTCAACTTTTCACAAAAATATCATCCCTGTAAATGTCAGGAAAGACTCTTTTTTGCTGTTGATAGTAAAGGCTTATTTGTTCATTCCCAGGCAAATAGATTTAGGGCTCCTGGTAATTTTTAAAGGGACAAAAACATAGAGCATGGGAAAACCAGCTATTGTAGAAATCACAGCAATTTAAAAAACAATTTTTCCCATGTAGGGGTTTCTGTTACACAGTTGTCTTTCGTATTATTTTTAGTATGTATTTTTAAGCTGTTTTCTCAGCAATTTTGGTTCCTATCAAGGTCTAGGCCTATACTTATTTTAAGCAGTTCTGAAAACAAGGCCTCTATTAAGATATTTGAAAAGAAGGGAACACAGACCAAACTGTGAATAGTGGTTACCTCTGAGAGGGGTTGGAGTGGAACTGGGAAGGTGGGGAATCCATTGCTTCTTGACTCTTTTACAGTGAGCATATAATGTAGTCAAATTTCAAATATGCATACATATATTAACATAATAAAAATAGAAATTGTTTCAACAAATACTCTATTTGTCTGGATAAATCCTCGTATTACCTGGAAAAATATTACTTAGGAACCCCACGTCATTTCTCCAGCCCCTCTTCATGCCTTCACCTCTCCTCCCCTGCAACACATTGAATTGACAAGTCATTGCGAATTATTGAAAATTTGGGAGAGGAAATAAAGTTCAATTTTGGTACAAGTGGCTATACTGGCAAGCCTAAAACCCGAAGTCCCTAGACTATATACTCCTCAAAAGCAGAGCCTTTGTGTGTTATTCTTTAAATCATTCATTCAACTATTCCATACATGTTTACTGAGTGCCAGGTACTGCTCTAGATACAGAAATGCAGTGGCTAACAAAACAGATAAAACTCTCTGCTCGCAATTAACTTACTTTCTAGTATTGATACACAGTCTTAACACAAATGTGTTGAATAAGTGAATTTGTTAATAAGCAATTCTTGAGCACTTACTATGGCCCAGGGATTATTTTAAGCATTGAGGTCACAGCAGTGAATTTGACACAGCTTATATTCCAGGGAGGGGAAGCCAGACAAAAGCCAAATATGTCAATGCGGAGATGTCAGATGGTAAACTGTATGCAGCTTGGCTCTTGGTGCTGATACCACTTCCTGCCTATACAACTACAGCTTCACAAATGGGAAAATCTCAGACCTTCCTTACTGCCTGCTGGTTTAGGTCTTTGAACGTATCATGGCAAATGGAACTAAAATTCCATTGACATCATATGTGGCCTTGGGTCAAATCTTCCCATTCTTCTGCCCAGTCCTCCCACAAAGGTAGCTTGCCTAAGATGATGTCAGGCAATATATTAGTTTTCGATTGCTGATGTAATAAATTACCAGGAAATTGTTGACTTAAACAATGCAAATTTATTCTTACAGTTCTGGAGGTCAGAAGCACAAAATAGGTCTAATGGGGCTAAAATCGAGGTGTTGGCAGGATTTGTTCCTTCTGGAGGCTCTAGGAGAGAATGCCTTTCCTTTCCTCGTCCAGCTCCTAAAGGCTGCTCACATCCCTGGACTCCCGGCCCCTTCCTCCATCTTCAATGCCTGCAACATCCAGCCGAGTCCTTCTTACCAGCCTTCCCTCTGCTTCTCCTCCACTGCCTCCCTCTTCTGCTTTTAAGGACCGTTGTGCTTACGTTGGATGCACGTGGATAACCCAGGACACTCTCCCACTTCAAGGTCAACTAATAACAACCATAATCCTATCTGCAACCTTCATTCCTCTTTGCCACATAGCCTAACACATCCACAGGTTCTGGGATTCAAACATGGCCGTCTTTGGGAAGGAGACAGGGATTATTCTATGCACCACGAGCAGGCTAGAAAGGAAGGACCTGCTTTTTGTGCTTCAATCCCCATCCCCAATTTTTGGGACAGTGTTGAACAACTAGGACATGACTAGCTTATACATGATGATGGTAAACAGAACACAAAATGCTACACCTTCCAGACATCAGGAACACAGAGCTTGTACTTATTTGTGGCACCACATCAGTTTTCCCTGGCTGACAGCTGTAGGAGGCAGCAAGTTCAGTAACTCTCAAAAAAAAAAAAAAAAAACTTCAAAAACTTCTTGCAAAAGGGTCTTTTATCACCTGCTACTTTTTTTCATAACTGCTTAAGCATCAGGAAGATTCCTTCTAGCAGCAAGCTCACATATCGTATCTTCATATTCTTCCCCTTTGCAGCACTTTCTAGAGCACTTCCACATTCTCTTACTTGACCCTCATGAAAACTCTGTGAGAGGAGGAGTAGGAAGTACACTGTCTGCATTTAGCAGTGAGGAAACTGAGCTTAAGGTGGGAGGGATGACCTGTCCAAGATTATGAAGCCAGGACGTGGATCAGGTCTTCTGACGCCAGTGCCTATACTCTCTCCACGACAACATGCTCTCTCCAACACGCATTTCTCTTGGTTCAGAACTCTGGAGTCCCTGGGCCAAGTTCCATCTGCACCACACAATCATTATCACCATCATCACCACCATCGTCATCATAATTTCGATGAATTTCCTCAAAGTTACTCATCAGCAGATATCTCCTTCAACTGTCAGTAACCACCTTTAGTTCTGTCTGTGAGGGGAAACCATGGCTGTGCGTATCCCCTCATTTTCTGATTCAAGCCATCAATATGCCAAGAAATCAGTAATTCTGATCTCCGTTTCTGTGAGTGATCCTTTATTAAATGTTCTCCTTGGTGACACCCAGACTCAGTCCTCAAATGGCTGAAAAAAAATTAAGAGTGGTCCCCCATCAAGATCACCAATACCAACCAGGCGCAGTGGCTCATGCCTGTAATCCCAGCACTTTGGGAGGCCAAGGCAGGTGGATCACCTGAGGTCAGGGGTTCAAGACCAGCTTGACCAACATGGCAAAACCCCGTCTCTACTAAAAATACAAAAATTAGCTAGGTGTGGTGGTGGGTGCCTGTAATTCCAGCTACTCAGGAGGCTGAGGCAGGAGAATCACTTGAACCAGGGAAGCAGAGGTTGCAATGAGCTGAGATCATACCATTGCACTCCAGCCTGGGCAACAAGAGCAAAAACTCTGTCTCAAAGAAAAGGTCACCAATAAAAGTCACCAATACTACCAGCCTCAACATGCATCCCTGGCATGACTGTTCCAATGATCTATGGCTAGAAAACAAAGCACCCCAAACTCAGTGGCTGGAAACAACCACCATTTTATGTGCTCATAATTCTGCAATCTGAGCAGCATTCAGTTGAGTGATCCTTCTCTCAGTCTTGTTGGTGGCTGCTCATGTGAGAATGAGAATGGAAAAGGCACATAGTGTCTTGGAATTATTACAAAAACAGTTTTGACCTTACATACCACCTTAAAAGGGTCTCCAGGACCAACCTTCAAAGGGTCCCTGGAACACACTTTGAAGACCACTATCCTGCCCATTTTTGGTTCTCCATTTTGAGATTGGAACCATGGCTTGTTTGGGAGGAGGAACACCAGCTAGTTCTAGGGAAACTCTCTAAAGTCCCAGGGGTGCTGGGGAACTTTCATCATTGTCAACGGTGATGAGGAGTAAGTCAGTGCCCAGCCTGCTCTGAGAGCATTAAACTTGGTTTCTAATCTCTGGAGCTCTTCAGCCTCTCACAGTTCTCTGATGTACAGACTCCAGCTAAGGCACTATGTCCAAGGCAGAATTCCTATCATTTTGTTTCAAAGTATGAGGGATTTGTTTTGGGTCAATTTTTTTTCTCATCAGAATTTAAAATTTCCACCATCCAGCCCGAGCCTTGCTCCATATTAGATATTCCATGACATGTGCCACATTTTCAAATTGTCTCTCAGCGACATCGTTGTTCCATTTATTAACAGAGGAGGGACTGGGCCATGCAGCTCTTATTAAAACCCATGGCAGTCACACTGCTTTGAAAATTTAGTGGTTAGCTAATATAAAAGTCATAAAAGGTTTGGGGTTCTGAGGGCTTCCATAAACTCTGAATTTTAGGTGCCCTGAGATGCAATTTCTGAGCAATTTCTTTGATCTCTGGCTGCCCTGGTAAATCATTTATTAGGGTAGCCTTTTTAAACAGAACCCTCTCAACCTCTCCCACAAGATACATAAAATAATGTACTCTGCAAGCAGTCATCAACTCCCTACACTTACTGTATTCACTGATTACAAACCGATGGAGAATGTTAGAAGTTTTTCCAACCAATTCTTTTTATTCTCAGAAATCTGCAGAAGAGACAGTGATGATGTGCCATGTGATGCCAGACTGCAACTGCCTGAAATTTCCAGAATGGGACATGACACACTAAGAATATTTCAGTGGTATTTGTTTTTTTACAGACTAAGATATTTACGACTAATAAAGTTCCAAGTTTTACTGGGTCAATCTCCAAGCCAGCTTGGTCACATCATTTTCTTGCAGCATCCTGCATTTTCACTCCCCTTTTCCCCTGATCACTGCAGGGCCCGTCCTCCCATTCTGTCTGCCATGATTTTTAGGGATTCCAAGTGGAGAGAAGACTAGTCATATGTCTATAGCCACAGCCACCTTGCCTCCCGCATCCCACCACCCACACTTGTCTCCCTGCTTTGCCTGAGGACTTCAGAGAAGTCAAAAGTAGCTGACAGGAAAAAGTTTAGAGATTTTTGGCTTAGAAAAATGTGTCACATCACGTACCAACTGCTCAACATGAAGTGAGAAGAGAGATTTTGGGGGAAGAAGCCTTGGTGAAGGTTTGGAAACAACACATTTTCAAGTCACCACCACTGTTATATTCAAGGCCAAAAGTTCCAGTTTTGTGGATTAAGAAAAACACTGGAGGCTGGGCATGGCGTCCCATGCCTGTAATCCCAGCACTTTGGAGGCTGAGATGGAAGGACCACTTGAGACCAGGAGTTTGAGACCAGCCTGGGCAACATAGCAAGACCCTATCTCTAAAAAAAAATGTATATTTTTAACTTAGTTGGGTGTTGTGGCACACACCTGTAGTCCTAGCTACTTAAGAGGCTGAGGCAGGAGGCTTCAGTGAGCTATGATGGCACCACTGTACTCCAGCCTGGGCAGCAGAGTGAGACCTTGCCTCCAAAAAAAACAAAAAAAGAATGAACAAAAGAAAAACCTTGTTTAAGTCACCCTGAAAAGAGTTACTCTCATGACAATTTAAGTAGCAATTCATGTCTCAAAATGAGGGAGAAAAACCTATTCCCAAATTTGTAAATGTTGGAGAAGGAAAGACCTTTCTAAGCAAGGCAAGGAGCCATCATGGAAGCCATAAAGAAAGAGATGGATAGATTTAGTTACATGGAAACAATGTGTGCAGCATGGCCATGTGCCTGCCTTAGCTGCTGTGCATGTGCAGGTGCTGAATTCCAGGTCACTTCCCCTGCATCCATTCATTCAACAGAGGTTTGTAAATCCCAGGGGGCTGGACAGGGTGGTGGTAAAGACCACAGATGTTAGAATCAAATAGGCTCCACCACGTATAATCTGTGATCTCAGGCAGGTCACCTAATTTCTTTGTGCCTCAGTTTTCTCACCTGCAAAATGGAACTGATAATGACATTATTACAGGGTGTTTGTGAAGATTAAGATAATACAGGAAAAGTACTTAAAACAATGTCTAGCACATAATAAGATAAAAATAATGGTAGTTTTCATCATCACTATTACCCTGTATTAGATGCTGATGCGAACTGAACTGTGTTCCCTCCAAAATTCGTATGTTGAAGCACTAACCCCCAATACCTTAGAATGTGCCTGTATTTGGAGACAAGGTCTTTAAAGAGGGGATAAAGTTAAAATGGGGTCATTAGAGTGGGCCCTAATCCAATATGACTGGGACTTGTATGTCCTTAAAGAAGAGGTGATTAGGACATAGATGCATAAAGAAGACCATGTGGGCCCGGCACAGTGGCTCACGCCTGTAATCCCAACACTTTGGGAGGCCGAGGTGGGTGGATCACTTGAGGTCAGGGGTTCGAAACCAGCCTGGCCAACATTGTGAAACCCCATCTCTACTAAAAATACAAAAAAATTAGCCGTGTGTGGTGGTGGGTACCTGTAATCCCAGCCAATTGGGAGGCTGAGGCAGAAGAATTGCCTGAACCTGGGAGGCAGAGGTTCAGTGAGCCAAGATTGCATCACTATACTCCAGCCTGGGTGACAGAGTGAGACTCTGTCTCAAAAAAAAAAGAAAAGAAAAGAAAAGAAAAGAAAGACCATGTGAAGACACAGGAAGATGTCGGCCACATGCAAACCAAGAAGAGAGGCCTCAGAAGGAAGGAACAACACTGCTGACACCCTGATCTTGGATTACTTCTAGTTTCCAGAATCTTAAGAAAATAAATTTCTGTTGTTCAAGCCACCCAGTCTGTGATGCTTTGCATGGCAGCCCTAACACACTAATACAGATGCCTGCTGTGTGCCTGATAGCTCCCAAGGCACTGGATGCACACTGATGAAGATGGCAGCCCAAGACTCTGCTCTTCTGGTGGTCGAAGTCTGGTAGAGATCAATAATGAACACACAAGCACACCTAGGAACAATGTAATTTCAAGAAATGATGGGTTCTATGAAGAAAATAGTAATGGTGTCATAAAGGCAGTAGCGTATATTTAGACAGGAGGGTTGGAAGGACCCCTCACAGAGTAGACAGGAGGAAGCCAGCACGGGAATACTGGATCCATACCATTCTGGGTAGAAGGAACCTGCTTGATCTGTTTGAGGAACTAAGAGGTAGCTGTTGTGGTTGGAGGGTTATGAGAGAAGGAGAGGGGCTGGAGAGGAACGGGCCAGGTCACATAGGGCCTGTAAGCCAAGGAAAGACCTTGGATTCATATTTTAAAAGCTCACTCTTCTGGGAGGGGAATGAGTGAGGGACTGGAGTAGCAGCACGGAAAGCAATCAGAAAGATGGAGACCTCGGACTGGGGGATGGGGCAGAGACAGAAAGAACAGGGATGGAGGTTTGCAGGACTTGCTGGTGGCTTTAATACCCAGTGGGAGCAGGGGAATATCAGAGAGGGATTAAAAACGTGTTAGGCCTAGTTAGAATGGCAATCATTAAAAAGTCAGGAAATAACAGGTGCTGGAGAGGATGTGGAGAAATAGGAACACTTTTACACTGTTGGTAGGACTGTAAACTAGTTCAACCATTGTGGAAAACAGTGTGGTGATTCTTCAAGGATCTAGAACTAGAAATACCATTTGACTCAACCATTCCATTACTGGGTATATACCCAAAGGATTATAAATCATGCTGCTATAAAGACACATGCACACATATGTTTACTGCAGCACTATTCACAATAGCAAAGACTTGGAACCAACCCAAATGTCCATCAATGACAGACTGGATTAAGAAAATGTGGCACATATAGATCATGGAATACTATGCAGCCATAAAAAGGATGAGTTCGTGTCCTTTGCAGGGACATGGATGAAACTGGAAACCATCATTCTCAGCAAACTATCGCAAGGACAGAAAACCAAACACCGCATGTTCTCACTCATAGGTGGGAATTGAACAATGAAAACACTTGGACACAGGGTGGGGAACATCACACACCGGGGCCTGTCATGGGGTGGGGAGAAGGGGGAGGGATAGGGATAGCATTAGGAGATATACCTCATGTAAATAACGAGTTAATGGGTGCAGCACACCAACATGGCACATGTATACATATGTAACAAACCTGCACGTCGTGCACATGTACCCTAGAACTTAAAGTATAATTAAAAAATAAAAAAGGTGCTAGGCATTTTCATGAAATAGCTGCATGAAAGGTAATTCCATTTGCTAGTTTGGGGAAGACCACAGGGGCTGAGGGATTGGGGAGCAGGCCAAGGGTGGGATTTAGAGCCACAATGCGGCCAGACCATGACCGAGGTGCCTCTTATACATGCCAGCTGGAAAGTCAGGGAGCCTGTCAGTATAGGAGTTAGAACTCAAGGAGACGGAGTGTGGAGATACATATTTGTGATTCAGCTACAAAGACAGGCGGGACCACTGAGGAAAGCACCAAAACAGAATGCCTGGGACTGGGACGAGGTTCTCTTAAGAGCATAAGAGAAGAAAACCAAGAGCCATCAAAGAGGCGGGAGGAAAAGCAGAAGTGTGCGTCCTGGAAGTCAAGAGGAAATGAGAAGAATGACCACACTCATGGACTAGCGATAATAAGTATCTCTGGGAATGAACGTGCACTCGAAGATGGCCTCCACGCCTGTGCGTGCGCACAATCGTGGGGCTGTCTGTTGGTGTACAGAGTTACAGAATCCAGTGCTTCTAGGGTTCGAGGCTCTCTTTTAAATTACATTTTACACATCAGTAAACTTGTAATGCAGGAACTGCTTTCTTAGGGTTATTTATATCCCTGGGTTGCAGAAGGATTTGTCAGGAAATAATATGAATGTTATTTATCTGACCGTTCAGCTTTATTGACTGCTACATTTCACATCCTTCAGTTCTTTTTGGCAGAGGAGTAAATAACACTGCTATTAACCTCTAACACCGGTATAAAAATAGGCAGTTATTAAGGGGTAAATATTACTTTGACGATTATTGCCCCAGTCTGCTTTCTCTGGGAGAGGTAATAAATAAGGCCTCTCATGGGGTCCACAAAGTTCCCAATTTTGTTGAGGGAGCTGGCAGTGCTTGTGGCCATGGGCTGTGATTTGGTGCCATGTGGAGCCTGTAGAAAACGCTTGAAGAGCTATTGCTCATTTCTGAAGGAAATCAAGCCAGCATTAATGCCCTGCCATGGCTGGGCATGCAGGAGCTGAAGGTGTTAGGTCCTAAGGTTTCCACAAGGAGAGAATTAGAGACGGCTGAGATCCCTGTTAGCAGTGAGGCTGCGGAAAAAACGGAGCCGGGCTCGGGAGCAGGTGAGTCTGTAGAAGCCCAGGGTTGTTACATGAACCTGCCGTTGGGCCCACGCTATGGCTAGAGAAGCTTTGTGCCCAGGGTTTCACCACGGTCATTTTTTAGTGACGAAAAGGGTCACCCCAGGGAGTTGCCCCATTTTGGAGGTGGGAGATGAAGACTTATGGTACCAGTCTTACGGACTTGCACTAGAAGCCGAGAGCACTATAGTCTCAACTCTATAACCTTTACTTGTCTTATGGTCCTGGGCAAGTTATTTGCCTTCTCATGCATAATAAATGAGGTAGTCAATGTACATGGTTTTCCAAGATTTCTCCAGTCCAGAAATACTTTGTTAATAAACCAGTTAAGTCTAGTTGGATGTACCCACCAGGTGTAGGAAAGTACTACTGAACAGTGAACCAATGCCTAGTGATGTCTGCCCATACAGTGGACATGATAGTGTTCCTTAGCCAGTGACTCCCTCATTGATCTACCGGAAGCCCCAGCAGTAGTGGCACCCACGTGCTCAAGCTGGCCCCAGACTACAACTTGAATGGAGACCTCTTGGCTTTTCCTTGCAACTCTGCCAGGGGCTGCTGTAACACTGGAAATCCTTGTACACTTTGTTTGTTCCAAGACTAAATTTTCTTGGCTCAAGATGGTTTTTGGTCTTGCTGTATCCTCTCATTACATATGTAAAAACCTAGATAATTTTTTCCTTGAAAAGCTGTTAAATCTAGACCTCATGATTTAAAAATAGTTGGAATGTTTCATGCAGAATGAGAGGCATGCCTGCTTCATACTGTGCAGGAGATTAACTTCTGAAGAGCTGCCTTCCCATGAATGCATTCTAGGAACCCGCTATCTAATGAAAGCTTTGTAAAATGAAACATCCAGCATTAATTTAATTTGTGTGTTTGGGAAGTTTGGGTTTTTACATATTAGCAATGTGGAGGCGGTGATTTGCAGTAAGGCACATCTCTGCTTTTCTACATCTAAACTGTGCTAAACTTACCAATTGGGGTGTTGCTTAAGCTGTTTGTCTCTTTAAACAAAACCTTTAAGAATGTGAACAACCTGGCATCTCCATTCTACTCCAAAAGCATGCAATACTTAGTCAAGAGAGTTGTGTTTATGAAGCAATAGAAATACACATAAAAGAGTGAAATAGATAATATGGGAGGCCCATTTGTTATAAATCGCAGCAGAATGGTTTGGAAATTCTGGCCTCATTTAAATTTTCCTGGAATTTACTATTTTATACTGTAGAGCTGGGTGCAGTGGCTTATGCCTGTAATCCCGGCACTCTGGGAAGCCAAGGCAAGAGAATTCCTTAAGGCTAGAATTCCTTGAGTTCAAGACCAACCCGGGAAACATAGTAAGATCTCATCTTTACAGGGAAAAAAAAAAAAATTAGCCAGGCATGGTGGCACCTACCTGTAGGCCCAGCTACTATGGAGGCTGAGGTGGGAGTATTGCTTGAGCCCAGGAGTCTGAGGCTGCAGTGAGCCATGACCATACCACTACACTCTAGTCTGAGTGACAGAGCAAGATCCTGTCTTAAAATACACACACACACACTGCAGTATGTTAACAGACACTGTGCCAGTGTTTTCTGAAGGTTGTATATTACTGCATATAGACATTTTAAATCATTATGAAGGCCGCTTTAACTGTTAGTAGCTTCTCAACACAACAAAAAATGTGCATTTTGGCAAAGAAAAAGATAATTACGTGTTTAACAATAACATAGGGTGTAGACACATGCCACATCTATGTGTACATCTTACACACATATGATGGGAATGGAAAAAATGGAAAGAGGAAACAGAGAACCTGGAAACACGATGAGAAGAATTTATAGAGAGATTGGTTCAACAGACGGAGGTGGGGTGCTCCCTTAACCACAGAAACCTTTACTGATGAGGTTTCTGCACCTAACATCGCCCAGTCACATCATGTCCATTGCAGGATGAGACACCCCATCTGTGAAGCCATCTGAGGAGGTTCTAAGGCCCTGCACTAACATACTGCAAGCGAGTCCAGCCCTCCCTGCATAGATATAGCCCACTGATCAGAGTCTCAGGCAGTGTTCCCACTGCTGAGGAGACTGTGGCTACAGAGGTCCCTGGCATGAATGCCCCCTGAGAACTCTTTTCCTCCTGTCTCCACATACTCCTTTCTCTACCAGGCTTGCCCTGTTCTTTCTAGCAACAAAACAAAGCTTGGTATGGCTGTGGTTCCTACTAGAAAATGAGCAGGGATTCAGACAAGGCTGTTGCCTTGGTGGGGTGGGCCCCCTGAATTTTTTTTTTATTGTGAGCCATGAAGACCTTCCAGAGAGAACTCATTATAAGGGACGATGAAACCTAACACCCTGAGTTATAAGAACTGCTTGGGACCAGCGATTCTGAGGACAGGATGGTGTCTTTTAGCTAGAATGTCTCCTGGCTGTCCCCTATTGGAATCATTGCGGGTCTGGTGTAGGGCTGGGGTTTGGGGTCACAGTATAAGGTAACAAAGCAAATCAAGAGAAGAGGGAGAAATGAAATGACCACGGGGCAGTTAACTGGACATGCCTGTGAGCCCACGTGACATACCCCTAAGAACTATGACAGGACTACTGGACATATTTATAGCACTCTCTTTGGAGTGTGGTACACCTGTGAGAACTGGCTCAAATGAGAGCTGGTGGCATTTGAGTTGCAATTGTTGTGTAATTCAATTTGTACTCCAGGATGAGGAGCCCCGGAAATATCAAGTCCCCAGTGTTCAATGAGATGCTCCCCAGGATGCACCGTGCACATGGTTTAAAACCAACATCATTTCCACCATGTGGTCTTCAGTTGGCAATATCATCACCACCTGAGTTCTCATTAGACCTGCAGACTCTCAGACCCCACCCCAGACCTACTGAGTCAGAACCTCCATTTAAGAGGACCCCCAAGCTTCCTCTGCACATCCAAGTTTGAGGGGTGCCGCTCCACAGCAGTGGTCCTCAGTGTTGGCCATACAGCAGAACAATCCAGGGAGCTTTAAAAACTCCTGATGCCTGGGTCCTATTCCTAGAGGTGTTTGCACTTATGATCCCAATTACAGGTATGTTTTAGCTTATGCAACAGAAATATTTATGAAAAATAATATGCAATGACATGTTAGTAGCTTGAACCACATTTTCATAGCTATATTAACATTTCAAAAGCCCGTTAAGTCTATGCCTTCTCTTAATATTTTATGTCATATTAACATAAGACATACTTATTATTTTAAGCATCTTTTGTTGTAAAGCACCTATTTATAACGTAACAGCCCCACCTAACTTTTCCGAGATTAAATTTTCATACACTAAGTTTCTTTGACATGAAGGTTTATCAGACACCTCACATGTACGTTGCATGACCTTGTCACTTTAAGTATCTATATTTTAAATATTCTCATATTTAAATCTCAGACTCAGCCATAATAAATTCTCCCCTTCTCCCTGTGTGCCTGAAAATGTCCCTCTGTGACAGCACCTTCTTTATTTGCCAATGTCCCTCTGTTAAAGCACCTTCTTTATTTGCTCCGCCACAGATTGTGTTCTGTGGCCTATTTATCTTCCTCCCACTAGACTTTACGCTCCTTGAGGAGTGAGACAATGTGAGCATCTCAATGTTATGTCCATACAAGGTGCTCAATAAATGCTTGCTGAGCGCATGATGGGTGGGCAGGTGTGCAAAGGAATGGTGCCAAAGGGAGATGTGGGATGTCCTCAGTGCCTCCACCACCTGGTCAGGGAGGCCACATTGCCCTAGTCGAGTACTGTTGAGAGCTGGGTAAGCAAATCTCCCCCGGCTTCTCCTACCTGTCCCCTTCTCTCCCTGCTGGAGTCCATAGCAGTGGCCCTGCTCCTACGTAGGGGTGCTGCTGTTGTTTACCTGTGGGCACGAGCTTCAGTCTCTGCAGTGCTTGCTGGCTCTCACTCAGGGGCCTGGGTTTTCCTTTTCTATTGTGTACAGTGGTATTGTCACCTTCTCTCTCTTTTTTTTTTTTTTTTTGGAGAAAAGAAGACAAACCCCTTCTCTAACATTCCATCTTTCCTCAAACATCTCCATAGAAGGTGCCCAATAGGGAAGACCCAGCTGAATCAAAATAAATGTGCTAGACAGGATTTGTGGCCACAAAGTCCATGTGGCCAAGACTTCCTCTGACTTGACCAGGCAGAATTAGGTCATCAGTCAATGGGAGTCATTTCAGGACAATGCTGGGATGATGATCAAAACTGCCACTTCGCACAAATTTGATTTTGAAGTTAGTGCTTTGAATGTCATAAACAATACTTACTGATGGAAGGAGGGAAAAGGAAGGAAAAAGGAAGAAAGAAAAGGGTGGAAAGGACAGGAGGGTGGAGAGAGGAGGGGAGGAAGGAATTTGTTCTTATACTCAGAAAACATTTTTGCCCATGAAACCAAGTGTTGCATTACAAGGAAAAAATTGGAAAACACCCTGTGGTGGAAAACTATACATGGAGTGATGAGTAGAATAATTTATTCTCCAAATAGCTGACATAACAGAAAATATCACCAAACAGTGTTGCTTTCCGCAAATGTTCGTATTAGATTGCAGAGAGGAGGCTAGAAGAGCAGGGTCATCCTAACCTTCTGGCGTGACTGATGGAATTCAACTTTGCAGTGTGGGAAACAGAAACTCTGACATCTGTGTTTTTCTATCATGGGTCCTTTTCTTGTTAATAATTTTTAAAATGTAGTTAATGACTAAATTTTCCATTCGAAATGACATACTTTCCCCTATCTCAAGTGTAGCTTCATTTTTTTGGTTGATGATACAACCCTTATACGAAACAACAGAGTACTTCCCTTTGCCTTTGCTACGTTAGTGTTTCCTCTTCTACCTCCAAGAGGTATCAAAGGATCAGGCAGAAGCAAGGTTAAAAAACAAGCATTGACTATACAATGAGAAATAAGAGAAATGCCCAAAGAAAAATCTAGAAAGTCTTCTAATCAAAGTAGCATGCGTCTCTCACATCTACTTCTCAAGGCTGGTGTGTACCACTCCTTTCCCTCCAGCTCCCTCACTCGCTTGTGTGTGAACCTGTGGCAGGACGATAGGAAGTGATGGTTAAACCCAGGGAGCCCTGGGGTACCAGCTTACCTCAGATATGAGGGAGAATTGGAGCAGATGTCCCCCATCCACACATACACCCTCCAATCCATTCTGTCAGAGTGCAGGTCGATGCCATCCTGCTCCCATTCAAGCCTCTGTTGCCCCTCACGTGCCAGCCCTCCATAACATCTCCTGCCCATTCAGCCTCATCCTTCAATGCCTCCTCATCAATGAAGGGCAAGGATCCTTCTCTCAGTTTCTCAAATTCTCCACTCTCTCCCCTGCCTCGAGGCCTTCACTCCTGAGCTTCTGTGGAGAAAGCTCTGCTCTTTTCCAGCTGATTCCAGTTTAACTGTCACTTCCTGAAGAAAACTTTCCCTAATCCCCCAAATTTTGTCAGATACCCCTGCTTTATGTACATATATCACCCTGTACGTCTATCTCCCGGTGCTTATGATATTGGAAATTAATGGATTCATTGGCGAATTCATTTCAACGTATATTTTGCTCACCAGATTGTAAGCTGCGTAAGAGCAGAGCCCATGTTTATCTTGCTCAGCATTATAAAAACAGTCCAGAACCTCATGCATAATAAGCACTCAGTAAATATCTGTTGCCGTTGTTATTGAATAAACAAATAAAAAAAGGGGCATTTTGATCCCAATGTTGGTTTCCACAGTGGTGCCCATTTCTCAGGATACATCTTAGGCTCTGACCATATGCGCAGCAGGGAAAAAGCAGCTGTGATTGTAACAAAAGATCACAGCCCTGGGATAAACAGGAGCCTTTGTACACAGCACAAAGGATAAACGTAGTTTTAGAAAGAATCATGGAAAGATATGAAGATGGGGAGAAGGTGACAAGAAATACTAAGTGCAGCAAGTATAAGGAACATAGCACCCTGGCTCTGTGCCATCGGAGGGCCTCTGAGGAGGCCCTGGGTGGGGCCTCCTGGAAGGGTGGAGGGGGAAGGAACTCTGGTCAGTGGCAGAGGGACAGCTGGAAGCCGCTGATATTAGCACAACAAATTCATCCATCCAGGTCAACCTAGGCAAAGTCCAGGGCCACATTTAGATGCTACAGAAAAGGTTGACTTTCCTAAGGCCAGGAATAAAGAACTGCTAGCAAGAGAGGAGGCAAGGAAGAAAGTAAGTGAACTGTAGAGATCTCTGACATTAAAAATAAAATCATAAAGTGAATGTATGTGACTAACAGGCCAGCAGTAGCGTCAATGTTAAAAGGCCATTTGTTTTTCCATATCACAAAATGCAAATTACTAAATTTGCAATATGAATGCTTTATTGTACTCTAAAAATTCTGAATTCTTTAGACTGCTCTTTTCCTGTTCCAAAAAAAAGCAATTTTAAAAGCTCACATTAGAATATTTTATAACTCTTTTATCCCTCCTGAACATCTGTGAACTGGAAAGAATATAGTATATTACAGAAACAATCCATTTAAAGAAAAACAATTAAAATGAAAACTACTTCCATTTCTGTGGCATAAAACTCTAATTCTCTCTCCTTTGCAATTTTATTACCAACCTGACATGATATAGTCACAGCTTCACTTACACACAATGTTAATTTTACTCATATGCTACTTAATCTTCAAAACATTGCAGAATAACATTTTTCTTTAGTAATTTATCATTTACTATGATAAGGCAATGTGTTTAGAGGATGTTAGAGTTTTTTAAAAGTTTGCATTTATCTCAGTCCTGAAATGTGCTCTGGGTGCTATTAAAATATATCATTTATACACTTTCACATTGAACTATATTAACTATACCTTAACCAGACATTTATTAAGAGCAGCATATTTATTTCCCATTCAGGACTTTTTAAATCTGCAAAGTCAGCTCTATGGAAATGAGCAATTTTTGCCAGCCTTACACTGTGTAATAGGTTAAACTGAGCAGAAACCTCAGGGCTCCACTGTAGTAGGGTACACAATTGCATATCTTTTCTCAGCTTCCTTAAATCATTTTCTGATGCAGGACTTCTCATCATTCCACCAGCTGCCAGGGATATGCTATGAACTCTAAATTAAGTTCATGACAGCTCTCCCATTCACTCATTCATTCATCATTTATCAAATATCTTCTATGTACAGAGATTAAAAGATGAACACATCTGACTTCAAGATCCTTCTCTTGAGGTGAATAATGAAAGCCTAATTTCTTCTTGTTAATTTTATTTTTACTTATATAAAAATATAACACATGTGCACATAGCTTTGTAAGTTTTCCAAAGGCCAGCACTTTTAAATTTTAGCCATTTATTTGAGCTTTTACCTTCATAGCTTCGAATACTATGCTTCTACTGCTATATTTTGATTTTTCAGTTTTGTTTTATTTTATTTTTTTCAGACAGAGTCTTGCTCTGTCACCCAGGCTACAGTGCAGTGGCGCAATCTCAGCTCACTGCAACTTCCGCCTCCTGGGTTCAAGCGATTCTCTTGCCTCAGCCTTCCAATTAGCTGGGATTACAGGCATGTGCCACAATGCCTGGCTAATTTTTGTATTTTTAGTAGAGATAGCGTTTTACCATGTTGGCCAGGCTGGTCTCGAACTACTGACCTCAGGTGGTCTGCCCACCTCGGCCTCCCGAAGTGCTGGAATTACAGGCATGAGACACTGTGCCCAGCCATGATTTTTCAGTTTCAGATAGCATTCACTGATTCTCAGTTATGGAAGATACTGGTTTTATTTTCTTAAACTGTCTCCTCCCCACACACACCAAACACTTGCCCTCCTGTTGAACATCCCAATATATATAGCATTATGATGAATAAGTAAATACTAATCACAGTTAAAACTTAGAAGTAAAATGTAATTCCATTTCCTTTTTTGTATAGCTGTTTGTTTTCCCTGGAGATTACAATTGCTTTGTTTTTGCATTTATATAATTAATGGGACCCTAAATCCTCTGACAGAACTGTAAAATCTCTGAGTATGTTCAAGTACACCAGGTTGTTGCTGCTCCTTCTACTTCTTTAACACCTAGAGAAATGGTTCCTGAAAGTATCATGTTTTCCATTTCTTTAATACATTACCTTTGGACTCTTATGTTCCCATGCCACCAACTGGACTGGTTGCTCCCTAGGCCTGTTAACCTGTCAGGCTGAGATTTCCCTTTACTCTCATCCTGGAAATGTCCTTTATCTCTCTCCTGTGTTAGATCCCTGTTTCCCCAACCCTACATCTTTTTCTTCCTTGACCTCTACCCTGTTTCCGTGGAGTACATCCTCCAGTAACTTCCTGAGAAGGGCGCATGAGAGGCACAAGGTGCCTCCAAATCCTGAGCCTTTCTAGGGAGCTGTGGTACAAATAGCTTGTTTCTAATTGGCTTCTCCCCCATTGGCTTAGGTGTCAGCTTTTTCCAGCCTGACAAAATCATCAAGGTGATCAGCCATCAAAATTTTGTTGAAATCTCTTGTCTGCTGCTGTCTTCTCTCTAGTTCTTTTAGTCTTTTAGAGTTTATGCCTTTTATATTATTTTTAGAGGCATTTCTGGAGGGAACGGAGATAAACGTGTTCCATTTACCATATAGTATACCTGCAGTATAGTAGTTTCCTTTTATAATACTGGAATTTAGTCCTGCAAATATGACAATTCCTCTATTCTTTCATTTACTCAAATATAGAGAGAGCATCTACTATATGCCAGGCATTATTCTATACCCTAAAGATACAGCACTAAACAAAAACAACAGAACTCCCTACCTTCATGGAGCTTACATTCTAGAGGAGGGAGGGATGGACAATAAACAAAATAATGACTGAAATATATATATCAAGAAAGGACAAAAAAATTGAGTGACTTAGGGCAAACCTGAGAAAGTCTGATATTTACCTTAAATTGGGTCTTTCTTGACACAGTGTCTTGTTCTGTCATCCAGGCTGGAGTGCAGAGGTGTGATCATGGCTCACTGCAGCCTCGACTTCCTGGCTCAAATGATCCTCCTGCCTCAGCTACCCAAGGAGCTGTGATCACGGACACAAGCCACCACACCTAAGCTTTTTTAAATTATTATTTTTATTTTTTGTAGAGTGTGGAGTCTCATTGTATTATTGAAGCTGGTCTCAAACTGCTGGGGCCTCAAGGGATCCTCCTGCTTCAGTCTCCCAAAATACTGGTATTACAGGCATGAGCCACTGCATCTGGCCTAAAATAGCCTCCATTTCTTATCCTACCCTTTGGCTTTATTTTGTGCTTGCACTTCTAATTAGAAACAGAGTGATGGAAAGAAACACTGCAATGTTTAGAATGAACACTTCTAGCATATTCTCAAGTTGCATTTCCCTGTTCAGCATATTTTATAATCTTTATTTCATCTGCTAATTATAACAATATAAATCACAGACTGTCAGCCCAGCTTGCAATACAGCATAATTGAATGTAATATGTTTTCAAAGGAAAAATTCAAATTCATTATCATTTGAAACTCCATTTTTTTAAAATTATACTTTAAGTTCTAGGGTACATGTGCACAATGTGCAGGTTTGTTACATATGTATACACGTGCCATGTTGGTGTGCTGCACCCGTTAACTCATCATTTACTTTAGGTGTATCTTCTAATACTATCCCTCTCCCCTCCCCGCCCAACCCATGACAGGCCCCGGTGTGTGATGTTCCCCTTCCTGTGTCCAAGTGTTCTCATTGTTCAATTCCCACCTATGAGTGGAAATTCCTTTTTTTTTTTAAAGGAAAGTCCCAGTTCTCTTAGCACAGGCATGTTTACTAAAGTATCACTTTGTTCAGTTTCAAAAGCTGAAATTTTAGGAAAATAGGAGTGGATGGGAATAGACCTTTCAATGCTAATGTCACCCATTTCTAGCTAGCCAGATGAGGAAGGAAGAAGAAACAGCAGCAACAGTTAGAGGAATTGTGGCCAGAGGTTGACTGAAGCTGCAGAGCCACTACTACAACAATGGTATGCTAGTGAACATGCGAGAATTTGATGGATGATGCTAAGGGTCAAATAAAAGTGAATTAACACAAGCAGTAAATGATGTGGAGGAACCAGCAGGCAGGGAGAGACGGAAAAAAATTGACATGGAAAACTTTGAGCAGCAGCAAGCCAGAAAGAGCAAAGGGGGGGAAAAAAAGAAAGAACAGCTGAGGCTCTTGGGACTCTTCCACAGCAATTCCTAAATGTTGAGCTAAAATTGGCTGCTTGGATGAAGTCATTATTACCAGTTCAGTTTAAACCTTTTTATAGAGGAAATTAAGATGTTGTAAAATCATTTAAAATGTTTCTTATTATGTTTCTCTACCCTTTAGTGTTTTGTGTTTTTTTTTTTTTTTTTGGTTTTTTTTTTTTTTAAGAAACTGAGGGTGAAGTTTCATATAAACATGAATTGAAGAAGTAAAATGGACCTTGGGGAATCACCAGGCCCAGGTCTCCCTTTTTTATACTTTAGGAACCGAGGTCCAGGTTAAATTGGCCAAGGTGAACACCACACAGTCTTTTCTAATTATTTGTAGCTCTCCCACTAGACAGGTCAGGTCTGATTCGCCGATGGTGTCCCTCCCATCAGCCAGCACTCGCCTAGCCCAGCACAGCTGAAGTGCTCAATAACATTTTTGTTGAATGAGAAATTGCAACTCACTGTTTCTATTTGGGGTTACTCCTCAATGGCCTGTCTTTACAAAAGACTGTCCTATTCCCTCTAACTCATGATTTCTAGAGCACAAAGAACTAATGGTTATTAATAGGGGAAGAAATGTCTGCAGTGTGACAACCGAAATTTAAGAAAGTATCTCCTTATCAGTCAGAAACAGAGAGAGCCCTCCAGAGATCACAGCTCCAGGGATCTGTGGCATCCGTCCCCCACCACACACAGGCGGCCCCGAGGGTGCCACAGTGGCCCTTGTGAGAGCTGCTCATCCACAGAGCTGGCCAGTGACTCATGTAGCTTTAGGTTCATTACCTTATTTTTCCATGACTCCATTTTTTCTTGTTAACCGGAAGTCCGTGTTACTAAGTCCTAGGGAGTTATTACGTACTCCTTAGATACAGTTAATACAGTTTCAAGAGCTGGCAGAGAAACCGACCAAAGTCAGTTTGAGCACAAATGATGATATAGTATTAGTCAGTACTGTTTTCAATTTGGTCCAGATCTCCCTGCCAATCTTTGACAGCTAGTAATGTGTTGTGATCAGGAGAAGGCTTAAATATACCAAGCAACAGATACCCACACATAATCCTATTGAAGCAGCACAACAACCTTCTAAAATAATGTTATTATACTCTGTTCACATCTAAAGTATTGAAGGCTTGGCAATGATAAGACCTTTCTCAAAAGCATGCAGAAGTTCAGGTTCAAACCAAGGGTTCAGTCTGACTCCAGCACCCTTCCTACACTCCATACATTCCCATAAGCCCGAATTCAGTCAAACTGAAAACATAATGAGGGCCAAGCAGGTGGCTTTGAGGTCGGGAGAAAGATTTACAGACCCTTTGGAAAGGCTGGTCTTTGGAATTAGCAAGATCTGTCCTGAGCATTTCTTGGATGTCTCTCTGACCAAATATATCACTATGTAATCTATACAGTGGTGTTTTAACGGACAGAGCTCTTACCTGTAATAATTTTCTTTGAACTCATATGTGCTAAGAAATGCCAATAAACTCAGTTGAAGTAATTTCTTACCCACAGGACATGCATTTGCACAGAAGGACCCTAGATCTTATGAACAAGAGAAGAACAGCCCACAATGTCTGCACCATTACATGCAAAATGGCCGTTTGAAAAACAAAACATTTGACCCTTCCATTGATTAAACTTTCCTTCCAAGTGCCCTTCAGGGACTACTGAGCTGGTTGCCAGGAAACAGAGATTCTTTTCTGGAATCATTTCTTGCCATTCTAAGTGACTTACAGTGTGTCACTTATTAGAATCTTGGTTCCCAACTTACAATGGGGGTGTTCTTCCTCTCAGGCTTCCTCCACCAAGAAACCTCAAAAGATTAGATTCAGAATGTATCTGTAAAGAGTTACAAGATTATGGCTAGGCACAGTGGCTCACACCTGTAATCCCAGCACTTTGGGAGGCCAAGGTGGGTGGATCACGAGGTCAGGAGTTCAAGACCAGCCAATATGGTGAAATTCCATCTCTACTAAAAATACAAAAATTAGCTGGGCATGGTGACGTGCACCTGTAGTCTCAGCTACTCAAGAGGCTGAGGCAGAAGAATCACTTGAACCCAGGAGGCAGAGGTTGCAGTGAGCTGAGATCCCACCACTGCACTCCAGCCCGGGCAACAGAGCAAGACACCGTCTCAACAACAGCAAAAAAAAAAGTTAGGAGATTATTATGAACATATGAAACAATGATTTTTTTTAAATTGTACATTATAATGGAGCTATTTTCAAATATGTCATTTAAAAGATGCAAGTGACAGCAACTGAAATTGCTAAAAAATATTATCCACATTGGTTCTATGTAAATGTGAAGCCTCCCTTGTGGTTCAGATATGTTTGAGGGAGCCTGGAGTTCTGAACAAGCTTGGGTGAAGTGATCGAAATTCATCAGCTCTGCGATGTCACTCAGTATCTCTGTGATGTAGGGCCAGTGTCTCCACCCGCCAGGGGTCGATTTCCTTACATGAAGTGAGCTTGGGCGAGATAATCTTAAAGGCCCCTTATAACCCTTCCCTTATCCTGTAATTGTGTCACTTCTTTCTGATTACACAACATGCAAAGCCCTTGGTCTCAAGTATTTTATAGTCCAGAGGGGGAGTTAAAGAACAAACAAGTATACAAATGAGTGAGTAGCATCATTACACATTGTGATAAGTGCCATGAAGAACTGGACTCCTGTGGTGATGGAGTACAGAGGTGACAGGGATAAGAAGGGCAGGAAGGTGCAGAGGACAAGAGAGAGTCTTGCTAATTTGCCTCATTTTTCATAGCAGGGTGTCGAAAAATATTGCTTGAACTTGACAAAGCAAGAAGTTTTCAATATATTAAAAGTTACTAGGGGCCAGGTGCAGTGGCTCACACCTGTAATCCTAGCACTTTGGGAGACCGAAGCGGGTGGATCACTCGTGGTCAGGAGTTCAAGACCAGCTGGCCAACATAGTGAAACCCCATCTCTATTGAAAATACAAAAATTAGCCATGCATAGTGGCACACGCCTGTAATCCCAGCTACTCCAGGGCTGAGGCAGGAGAATCTCTTGAATCCAGGAGGTGGAGGTTGCGGTGAGCCGAGATCACGCCTCTGCACTCCAGCCTGGGCGACAAGAGTGAGACTCCGTCTCAAAAAAAAAAAAAAAAAGGTACTGGGGTATCATCAGAATAATAAAAACCAAAATGTCAATCTTAAAAACTAGTAGAAGATAAATACATTTACTCAGGGCATAAAGCAATAAAACCTAAGCCATAGAGCAAACAATAAAAAAAGAAGAGTAAGATAGTAAGTAGCTAGATGATAGAACTAAATTCAAAAATAGTTTAGCAGTACATGTAAATGGGAAACTCCCCTTTTTAAAAGAAAAACACTTTCAGATTGATATAAATCTGAAATCAGATATCTGAATATATATCTCACCTGAAATAAGATATAAATCAGCCACATTACACATTCAAGAAATACGTTTACAATAAAACTACTCGGAAAAGTTGCTAGCAAAAGGTAAAGCAAAGACATGGAAATCAGGTGCAAGCAAAAAAATAGCAAGGATCATGATATTAAATTCAAGACAAAAAACACACTATACAAATCAAAGATGGACAATTTATAATGGTAAACACACAATTTAGTGAATGTTCATGTAGCAAATAGCATTACTTCAAAATGCATAAAAGAAAAACTGCAATAAAAACAAAGAGAAACAGACAAAAAGGCAACTGTAGTGAGCACTTTTTCAGGCCATGACAGATCAAGCAGACAAAAAAGAATTCTACCGACAACTTAAATCCCATAGTTAATAGGGTGGAGTGTGTGCACACACACGTGTGTATATCTATATCTGTATATATCTATACCTCTAAACCCTGAATATAAAGAATATGCCCTTTATATAATTGTCCTTGAAATATTGATCAAAATAACCCTATTTACAAGAGTCAAAAAAATCTTAACCACCTGGAAACTTAGAAGTTCTCTCTTTAACTCTTGGACCATAGAAGAAATTCAAAACAAAATTTAAAATGCAGTATCTAGAAAATATTGATAATGCAAGCATCGTGTATCACAATCTTTGGGATCTTGTCTCTCACTGCATAGTTCTACTAACTAGTGTTGTGAAACAGAAGAGAATGAAAATAATTAATAGGAGCAGTCATTCTGGCAAGTTATAAAAATAATAATAAATATAACTAAATATGGCAAAAGGAATTAGTTTTTTAAATGGAACTAAAAATGGATCCAAACGATGGTACTAGGGATAAATAAACAAAGAAAACAATAAAACAGATAACAAACCATTAGCCAACCTAGTCAAGTAAAAAGATGAAACAACATATACAAAATTAGAAATGGGTAAGGGAAGTAACCACAGATAGAGTAAAATGTTAAAATAGAAAACCAACAAATAAATCCATGAGCTACTTCTCTGAAAACAGAACAAAACAGAAAAACTGCTGGCTAAAATAATTTTTAAAAATATGAACATAGGCTAATACAAAATCAAAATAGTACACTGGGAACTGTTTTGTATGTATACACAAAATAATTTTGAGATATTTCTTTGCTCAGCTCTACTAAAATAAAGCTGAAAACCTGGATGAAATGGATGGCTTTCTACAAAAACATAAACTACAAAACCCAATCATAGAAGTTACAGAAAATCTAAATAACCAATGATTAGAGAAAAAAAATAGCATATATTATCAAAAATCCAACTCGCTCAAAAGCACCAGAATCAGACACTTCATAGGTGCAAAGAATGTCTTAAAGATCATTCCAGGACTACTTAAACTGTTCCAGGCCACAATAAAAGAAGAAAAACTTTCAAATTGGTTTTTGAAGCTAACGAGATATCAATTCCAAAACTCGACAACGATAGTATACACACAGAAAAACTATAGTCCAAAGCTATCTATTAATATCAAGGCAAAAAACCCATTTAGATAAAGTGTTAGCAGACAGAATCCAGTACACTTTACGAGAGTGCTACCTCTTGATGAGAATTTCAAAGACCGTTGCTGAGAGTATCTGGTAAGAGTGTAGATTCGGGAGTCAAACTGCCTGTGTTCAGATCCTGGAACTGGTACTCGCCAGGTATAGGACCTTGGACACATAATTATTTAACTTCTCTGTGCTTTCGTTTTCTCATTTTTCAGGTGGGGTTAATTACAGTATATTGAGAGGATTCCATGAATTAACACATGTAAAGTGCTTAGAATAGGGCCTGGCACAAAGTAAACACAGAATAAACATTACCTATTTATTTTCCAACACTGGAAAAAGCTTGGACTACAGTTTAACATAATAATAGATCAAAAGAGAAAAATCATAATTGCTTCCCTTGATGCTGAAAAGTCATTTAATTATCTAATATTCATTGTAAAATTTTTATCCAACTTTTAACAAAATATTATTGAGGATGCCTTCATAACATATTAACTCAATAAAATAACAAGATCATTCACCAAAGCCTGAATCATACAGAATGAGGAAGCCCTAGAAGCCTTCCTAATTCAACTCAGGAGCAGGACCAAGACATCCATTCTTCCCGCTATTATTTGACAGTGTTCTAGATGCAGTAGCCATTACAATAGAACAGGTGAAAGAAATAAGTGGAAGCATGGGAAGAAGGCGGGCAAAATTACTACTTGCAGAGAGTACAAAAAGATAATCAATTGAAAATTTACTATAGCAGGTAAAAGAATTCAGAAAATTGATGGGTATGAAAATAAGATACAAAATATACACAGGTTAGAAAACAAAATGAAAAAAAAAATACTCATTCATAATAAGAAACTGAAAAATATCCAGGAATGAACTTAACAGAAAATGTTGAAGTTGTGCATGAAGAAACTTTAAGATGCTACTAAGGGACACAAAAGAAAACTTGAATAAATGGAAATGCTAACCTTGTTATTGGATAGAAAGACAATAATCATAAGTCAATTCTTCTTAAATCAATCTAAATAGATCATTTAATGCAATCTCAATAGAAGTACCAACATGGTAATTTTCAATTCCAGGCAGATTTTCAATTTTCTACACAAAAGTAAACATGCCAGTGTGTCTAGAAAATTCTGAAAAAGAAGAGTAATGGAGCATACTTGTCCTAGCAGATGCTAAAATGCATGATAAATTTGCTCTATTTCTTATAATGAGATTTTGGCAAATGAATAGACCAATCAATGGAATGAATACAGATTCCACAAATAACACACTCAAGTTCAAATGGGAATTTAGTTTACAACGGTGACATTGTATATCAGTAAAGAGTAAATGGGCCATCAGTAAGCAGTGCTGAGACAAGCGGAGAGCTATTGGGAAGCAAAACAAAGCTGTATCAGTACCTCTCCCCTTATACCAAATTAAATGTTAGAAAGGAACCACAAGACTATAAACCACAAAAGTACTAGAAGAAAGCAAGGAATATTCTTTTTCATTTTTAATAATCTTGAATTGACATAGAACCCAGAAGTCCCTAAGAAAATGCATGATTATATTTAACTATATAAAAATAAAAAATGGCTCCATGGCATAAAACACTTTAAACTGAATCAACAGAAATGACAAAATGGGGAAAAATACTTAAATTCTTACAACAGAATATACATGTGTGACAGACAAAGGCTAATTCCTGATATATAAAAATAACCTACAAAAAAAGCTCAACAACCAATAGAAAAATGGGTCAAAGGATATATAAACAAACTTCAAACAAACACAAATGGTACTTACACATATGAAAAGGTGCACGGCCGGGCGTGGTGGCTCACACCTGCAATCCCAGCACTTTTGGAGGCCGAGGCAGTGGCTCACGAGGTCAGGAGTTCAAGACCAGCCTGACCAACATGGTGAAACCCCATCTTTGAAATACAAAAATTAGCTGAGCCTGGTGGTGCGCACCTGTAATCCCAGCTACTCAGGAGGCTGAAGCAGGAGAATCGCTTGAACCTGGGAGGTGGAGGTTGCAGTGAGCTGAGATGGCACCATTGCACTCCAGCCAGGGCAACAGAGAAAGACTCCGTCTCAAAAAAAAAAAGGTGCTCAATCATAAGAAGAGAAGTGGGAATTAAAGGTCTGAAGATTATAGCATTATTTTTGCCTATAAGGCAAAAATTTCAAAACTTGTCAACACACTATACAGGCAAGCATATGTAGGGAGTCATTGGCACTCTTGAACATTGTTGACAGGAGTGAGAATTGGTGCAACCTCTAGAATGCAATCTGTCAAAATTAAAAATATACAAACCTGGGCCGTCACAATGGCTCATGCCTGTAATCCCAGCACTTTGGGAGGCCAAGGCGGGCGGATCACTTGAGGTCAGGAGTTCAAGACCAGCCTGGCCAACATGGTGAAACCCTGTCTCTACCAAAAATATAAAAAGTTAGCTGGGTGTGGTGGCACACACTTGTAATCCTAGCTACTTGGGAGATTGAGGCAGGAGAATCACTCGAACCTGGGAAGCAGAGGTTGCAGAGCTGAGACTGTGCCACTGCACTCCAGCCTGGGTGACAGAGTGAGACTCTATCTCAAAAGAAAAAAATATATATGCAAACTTTGACCTGGTAACCTCACTTCTAGGAAATCTTGTATTTGCCAAAATAATGAAAAATGTATCTACCACACTGCCCAAAGTACAAAACTGGAAATAGTCAAAAAACCATAAACAGAGAAGTGATGAAATAATTTATGGTATATCCTTAGTGTATGTGCTGATATGAAGAAACCCCAAGATATGTCCTTAAGTTAAAAAACGTGTGTGTGTGTGTGTGTGTGTGTGTGTGTGTGTGTGTGTGTGTGTGTACAAATATATGTTTGGAAAATCTCTGAAAAGTACATATGAAACTATTGTTGCAGGTTTATTACAGGAAAGAATTGTTATACACTATTTTGTGCTATGTAATTTTTTTTACTGTGTAATTGTTATATAATACTAAATAGTAATTTTTTTTTAATTTTTATTTTTTTTTATGGAGTCACGCCCTGTCGCCCAGGCTGGAGTGCAATAGCGTGATCTTGGATCACTACAACCTCCACCTCCCGGGTTCAAACGATTCTCCTATCTCAGTCTCCTGAGTAGCTGGGATTACAGGTGCCCGCCACCACGCCCAGCTAATTTTTGTATTTTTAGTTGAGATGGGGTTTCACCATGTTGGGCAGGCTGGTCTCGAACTCCTGACCCCGTGATCCACCCGCCTCAGCCTCCCAAAGTGCTGGGATAACACGCATGAGCCACCACACCCAGTCACTAAATGGTAATGTTTAAAATGATGAAACAAAAATAAAAAAGATAAGGACTCAGGAGTGATTTTATAAGGGATTCTAAGTACATGAAAGACTGTTCACCACAGCCAGTGGCTAGCCATTCTCAATTTTCACAGACGATATCCTCTCCAACAAAAAGAAATAGCAGATTAAACATGAATATATATATATATATTTGGACTGGAGAAAAAGAATAATTTCCTGGTGAAGGAGAGCTGTAACATCCTCGGAAAGACTTTGAAAGGAAGGTTTGAGTCTGGGGTCGGTGGTGGGTGACGGGGGGAGGGAAGGACCCTGGTGGCCAAGGGAGGCCTCTTTCCACCCCTGGATGCTGTGACTCTCTTTCCAGGAACAACACCTCTCTGCTGGCTGACAGTTTAATGAGCATTTTACCCAAGGCATTCACGCCAGTAGGAAATGTTGTGAGATTTACAAGTGCCCATTAGTTAAAAGTTCTCAGAGCCACTGTAGACTCAGCACTGCACAGGTTTCTGTTTGGGACTTCCTTTTGCTTCCAGTGTTGGAGATTCAGTGCAAAAAAGGCCACATCTTAGGGAGCTTCTATGTTCTCTTAAGCATTCTAAACAGCCATGGGGATGAAATCTTGAGCTCCTCATAGTTGACAAATCATAAAACCCCACCGCTCTCCCACAGAGAGCTCTAGCCTAAAGGTAAAAATGTGGTTCCCTCCATAAATGAATGATCCAGGATACTTCGACGATGAGGGGGAGCATATGGAGAATAAATAAGCCAGAGTAAGCAGAAAGTCAACTGAGTCCAGGTCGCTGCTGTTGGTCTCTGCTGCAAAGCGTACTCCATCGTTCATCCTCTTGGTCTCAAATTCTGGTCCCTGGAACAGGAGCATCAGCATCATCTGGAAACTTGTCAGCAGTACAAATGATCAGGACCTTCTCCAGAACTGCTGGATTAGAGACTCCTAAGGTGTGGCCCGGCAATCTGTACCTTGAGAAGCTCTCAAACAAAGCCAGTGCTCAAGTTTGAGACCCACTGCTTTAGGCTTCTGGAAGAAGACCACCAACAGGAATGAGCACTGGCTGGACTCTATATCCTTCCCTTCAAGGGAACCCAAGGTGACCTTTCAGCTTCATGGTTCGTCTTCAGCTCTGGCTGTTCATTAGCTACCTGCATCCCCTAAAAGGAACATCCTCTGATGATACTTGTGACCTCACAGAAGGCACAGCCATTCCAGCTCCTGTGCCTGGTGTGGACACATTCCAGAATGTCAAGGGAAGCAAAGTTGACCCTATGGTCTTATGCTAGCTACGATAACACCTAGCATCCCAAGTATATGCCAGTGACTGTAAGGCATTAACTCTCACCATCAAGGGCTGGAACATTTGTGGTTCAAAAATCTCCTGTTAGGATGTTACCTTAAACAAAATCCTTGAAACCTTGGCCCATGTCAGTTTGCAGATTGCTGCTTCCACTTTCCTATCAGCCTAAGGATTTAGTTGTTATGAGAACAAAACAGAATGGGGGCAGGAGATGACAGAAGAGGCAGCCATACCCTACCACCGCAGTTCTGGTTCTGGGAGTCAGTAAATGTTCTTATTGTTGAGGCCAATTTGATTTGGATTTTCTGTTATTTGCTGCTAAAACACCCTACTGATAGTGAGGGTTATTATTCCTCTGTATATATGGGGAAACTGAGGCACACAGTGGTTTGGCGACTTTGAGATTAAACTTTGTGACTTTGTGTAAATGTTATGACCACAGCTCTGCAGTACAAACACCACCTTTTTGCATCAGAAATTTGCTGCCCAAAGTACCCTGGGATAATTCATCAGATTAGGAACTGGGGACACCACCCACCGCACCCTTACCTTGAGTAGCACTCAGCAAGGCTGAATTCAGAGCAAGCATTCAGAAGCAGCTCCACTCCCTCTGGCCCCGTGATAGGGAAAGCAGGGTTGTTTTGAGGCTGTAAGCGCCCCTCCCCCATCCTATCTAGGGAAGTTGCAAATCAGTGTTGCTTGGTGGGTAGCAAATCAAGTTTCAAGGTTACAGACAATACAGAAAGGAAAAAGGTAAATGGGAAATCATTTATCAAGACCATATTTAAAAGAAAAAAAAAAAGCTCAGGTCAAAGATGTAATACAATCTCTTAGCTATGTTCCCCACTGGTGTTGGCAGAATCTCAGGCTGCTGGGAGATTTAAATGCCATTTTCAATGGGTTTTGAGATTTTGGGTCAGATAGATCATAAATGTTCTTAGTTACAAAGTTTAATGCATTTTTCCTTCAACTAAAAGGGATCAAATGGCTTGTTTTCCAGTGTGAAGACACCAACAACTTTGGGGGCTGCTCGGGGGCCTGGTTCCCTGATCTATACCCTGACTTTTTAGTTAATTACCTTTCAAGTTAGACATATATGTCCAGTTTAATAAGGAATGCAGTGTCTGGAGGAATTCATAGTATTTGGGAAGAGATGCAAGAATAAAAAATCCCATTGTGAGGTTGCAGGGTCAGGGTGGTCCACAGTTAGTGGTTCAGGATGTCTGATGTTAAGTTCGTTCTGTGCTGGGCATTTATCCTCCTTCCTCAGACGTGAGCAGGCTGAGGCTCAGAGATGCTGAGGGTAGTGTCCAGGATCAAACTTCATGTTCCCAAGTGCCATATGACATAGGTGATAGAAATGAGCAGGGGAGTATAACAAATAGAATATATGAGAAGGACACTGTCTTCACCTCCCACCACTGTGGCCACTGATAAACCCTGGCCTGGCAATGAGCCGGCTGATACTGGTGCAGAGTGGACTGGGCCACCCGATCCTGACCCGCATGACCTGTGCATAGCAGGGGCAGCTGGGCACCACATCTTATACCACCATATCCCAAGCAGGAGCCCCTCCCAGGGACAGTTCACACATCACCAGCCCAACAGCAACCATTGGAGACTTTGCTATCCTAAGGACACAAATAGAGTCTGCAGTGTCTTGGTTTGAAGGACCCACCCTAGTTCTCCCCACACCCCCTCCCAAGTCTAGGCATCTCATCACCAGAGCCTAGACACAGGTTCCCTGCTTAACAATAAAACTTTTCCACATAGTGCTCCATCTTCGACTTCATACGCTTTATTTTTTCCTTACCTCCATCAACTAAATAACGCTGTCTCGCCCACTGCTGCCCCCATGGGCCAGAGGAAGGTACCAGAAAGACAACAGCTACCTATGCCCTTAGTTGAATGGAAGCCCTCAGCAACCTTTTCCCTTTCCAAATCACATCTCTTTCAACCCAGGAAAATGGACTCTTCCCATACAAATCCCCAAGTGCCTTGTGTGGAGGTGCAAAATATGCTCAGTGGGGCTATTTTAGGTTGCTGGAGCATAACCCTTTTTTCCACCAGAGAAATGAAATACACTGTCATTAAAACACACTGCCATTAAAAATACCATCAGATCTTTGATAATCTCTGTAATAATAAATGAGGCGATTACATTTTATATTATTGCAGTGGATTTCATCCTGGCACTTGAAAACTTGCTTCCAATTTTTGAACCAGAAAATACTTCTGGTGGCAGTGTATTCAAGCCATCATTTGAGCTAGAAGACTGATGATTATATAGACAGTTGAAGACCATTACAACTTCCGCTGCAGTTACTTATCTTCTCCATCCCAATTTTTCTTAATCAAATGCTTGGTATTTAAAAGATAAATGCTTGAGGGGATGGATCCCCCATTCTCCATGATGTGATTATTACCCATTGCATGTCTGTATCAAAACATCTCATGTACCCTATATATACATACAACTACTCTGTACCCATAAAAATTAAAAAGTAAAACATCAAAAACATGTATCTGATACTTTGTCACTTCCTTTGGTAGCGGTTGAGGAAATCATACTTCCTGCAGGCTTAGCTGTTATTAATGTTGACTTACATCTGACTTTCCAACATTTTGGGTGTTGAATGGATACTTGCATACTGTACAAAGATCTGCAAAAGGACTTGTTCCTCATTTAATATATGTCCACTGTTCAGAAAATTAAACAGAAAAGCAACAGGACCATACCTTCTGGGTGGCACATATAATAGGGAGGAAGGAAGTGTGACACTGCCCTGATGGTTCTTTATGCTACCTCCAGGCACTTTTGTAGTTAAAAATGTGGGCTGTCACCTGTCTACCCCTACCCTCCTGATGGCAGGCTTGCACAGGTTGGGAGAAGCCAAAATAGCCGTATAGCCTTTCTGCAGGTTATCTGTCTTTCCTGGCACTATTTCTATTCTTCCTGGGTTTAGTTGTCTAACATCTCTTGCCAATGAGAAGCTCCTATCGGCTCACATAAGGATTGAAAGCTGTAAAACTGAGAAGCAAGTAAAAATGCCTACAAGACCATTAACCTCTTTGTACTTGCAGCCAGAGTTTTTGGATCCTAAGAACTAATTTAAAATCCATTTGTCCTTCATGTTTGGACTATGAGTCCCCAGAGGCTTAATCAGAATGAAAAAGAATCAAATACCCTATCAGCAGTTCAGCCTCTTGTACTCAGCTCTTGCCTGTTGACCAGCAGGAGATTTAGATTTCCACATATTCCCTAAAATCACCTCAGAGGCAGAAAAGAAAAGGCTATTGCAAAATTCAGTTGCAGCTACTTAACGGAGGGAAGATGGGAATGGGACAGTGAACAAAAGTGACCTACGTATGGTTCTAAGAATCACCAAATGGGGACAACGCATTTTAGCTTCCCCAGTCAGGGTTTCAAAGAGAATAGGTGGGATGGGCATCTTGAGGGTGCTACAGGCCATTATAAAATGAAACGTGATATGCAAGATTTCCCGCTGTTGGTAAGTTAATGAGGGCAGATTAGAGTGAGAGTTAAAGGCTGCCATAGCAGAGGGTCTATCTGCCCAAACCAAGTGCAGACAGGAGGGCCCAGCTGCTTTTTTATGGGCTGCATGAAACAAAAGACATCAAAACCATTGCTAGATTCATTGTCTAGCCCAGAGCCACAATAACATTCTCATAATAAGGAACCAAAGGCTGAGAGTTTCCAATGGCTCGTGGAATGTGAGGCTCCAACTTTGTCCATTTAAGGGAGCCCTCTAGCTACTGAACATGCAGCTTTGAATCTGCATGGTTACCAAAGAACAGTAAAATCATCAGCCCCCAGGTACAGCTCAGCAAGGGGCAGGAAGCAGCTGCTGGCTTGATCTCTGGGAAACTGTAGAAGAAAATGTCCTGGTTTGGAACCTGGCTTGAAAATGCAGTCTCCACAGCTCTTTTTCCTTCTTTTTCCTTCTCAGACATTCTTTCCACGCCAGCAGGCTCTGGAAACGTCAGTGAGGAAAAAGAGGGAGTACCTTGAAAAGCGCCTTGTAGAATCCTTGGGAGCTGCTAATAATTGGGAAGGATGTTCTGAACCAGTTCATTTTTTAAAGTACTTTGTGATTTTTCATGATCCACCTAATTAAAGGAGAGAAGTCAGGAAAAAAAAAAAGGCTCTCATTATGTTCACTGACATAGAAAAGTAAGGTCGCCTCTTTTATAGAGATGAAAAAGTAAACAAACAAAAAAAGTATCTGCACTAATAGGGTCTCATTCATTCATTTACTAAATATTTAAGTATCTATGAACCAGTCCCTTTACGGGGTAGAACTAGGAGCCAATGAAGGGTGATGAGGCAAGGTCACTGCCCGCAGGCAATGACCTCCAACCTGGGGCAGGATGGAAGCCAAGCCATTTAGCAGAATGAGCAAGGACAAGATACTGGGAGGGCTCTGGGGTGCGGGGGGGGGAGCACCTAACTGAATTTGGAATCAGGAAGGAGCTCCCCAGAGTGGAGATGTCTAAGTGGACATCTAACTGCGATGATAGTCAAGGACAGTTTGGAACAAAGAAGGAAGAAGTTTCAGAACAAGGGAACAGTTGGTATACTGTTTGATGGGGCAATCCCTGTCTCAGCTCCCCAGTCTCATGCCCAGAAATGTCCCCAGATTTTTTAGGAGTAATAATGAAAGCAGTTTTTCTTAGCTTTATAGTCTGGGTTTAATCCCATTCTGATATGGTTTGGATTTGTGTCTCTACCCAAACCTCATGTCATATTGTAATCCCCAATGTTGGAAGAGGAGCCTGGTGGGAGGTTATTGGATCATGGGGGTGGATATCTCCCTTACTGTTCTCCTGATAGTGAGTGAGTTCTCACAAGATCTGGTTGTTTAAAAGTGTGTAGCTCCTCTCCCTTCTCTCTCTTCCTCCTCCTCCAGCCACGTAAGATGTGCCTGCTTCCCCTTTGTCTTCCACCATGATTGTAAGGTTCCTGAGGCCTCCCCAGCTATGCTTCCTGTACAGCCCGCAGAACTGAGAGCCAATTAAACCTCCTTTCTTTATAAATTACCCAGTTTCAGGTAGTTCTTTTAATACACACTCCTTTCAGTGTTTCTGAATTCCAAGCTTTTAAAACAGGTTCAGGCTAGGTGCAGTGTCTCATGCCTATAATTCCACCACTTTGGGAGGCTAAGGCAGGGGGATTGCTTGAGCTCAGGAGTTCAAGACCAGCCTGGGCAACATAGGGAGACTCCGATCTCCACAAAACATAATAAATAAATAAATAAATAAATAAATAAATAAATAATCCAGGTGTGGTGGCACACGCCTGTGGTCCCAACTTTGCTGGAGGTTTAGGTGGGACGATTGCTTGAGCCTGGGAAGTGGAGGCTTCAGTGAGCCATAATTGCACCAGTGCACTCCAGCCTGCAGCCTGAGATACACAGTAAGACCCTTTCTCAAAAAACAAATCAAAACAACAACAACAAAACAGGTTCAACTGACAGTTTAGACTTTAGTTTGTCTTTAATTACTTCATGTAAATTAACCTAAAATTATGCAAAACAATAGAAAGTCTTTTGTACTGATTACATTGAGAAATTTTATAGCAGCCTCAAGAATAATAGTTGAGTCTGTCTAACATGAACTTTGAAGTGTGTTGCCCGGAGGAAACAGGAGTGGAGATTCCTGCTGGTCATGTAGAAGCAGGACCTGGAAAAACTTCCTAAGGGAGATCTACACCCAAATTCAGTATAACAGTTTTGCCACAGTGGAAGTAATAACCCAGGAGTAAAAGAATGTTAGAACAGCCTCCCTAATGTGTTTACTGCTGAAGTGCAGCTAACAGGGGTGAAAAAAAGAGATTAACTGAATGGTAAGTAACACCTGGGGAAAGCTACAAAAGCAGCCAGATTTATTTTGAGAGAGAATGAAGGAATTACACTGAGATACACAAAGCAAGTTATCGGGGATCTCCTTTTCTACTTAAAGTCAATGTGGTCCTGGAATCAGACACATAGATTCTGGAGTCAAACCACCTGGGCTCAAATCCCTTCATAACCACTCACTAGCCATTTTAACTCTGACCAGTTATTTAACATCCTATGCTTCTGTTTTTTTCCATCTTGGGCCAGTTATACCAGTTCTTAACATCTTGTGCCTCGTTTTTCTGTATCTATAAAATGGGGTTATAATAGTACTTTCCTCATGAAGTTGAGGAAGCATGCCTAGACTATAGTGATGCTCAATAAATTTAGTTATTGTTATTACTATACCCCACTTTTTGCCAGAAAAGAAAGAGAAAAAATGGGCTTACTTACCATTTTTAAAGCAAGGATGTTAGTCCAATATAAGAAAGAATTTCCCAAGTGTGAAGATGTTTAACAACATGAGGTGGTTTTCTTAGACAAAGCAAGTCTCAGAAAGTTTCATCATTAAAATCTGTAGGAAAGAAACTGACCCTGACCTGCTGAAGATGAGCAAGGCGAGGTGGCAAAGAGGTCTTGTTTTGGGGCAAGAAGAGGATGGTGCTTCTTAGATCCAGATACTTTGTGTTCAGATCTCCACTTGCACAAATCAAACATATTCCCCTTGGGCAAGTCACTTACGCTGAGGTTTGAATTCTCCTTCATACTACTGTCCTAGGGACGCTCCAAAGATCCAGTATGTGAAAACGCTTTTTAAGCATCAAATGCTATAGGGTAGTCAGTACCACAATATCAAGGCATAGTACTCTTTTGTTCAGCTGGTGAGGAATGGAATGGAAAACGATGCCCCTTGACTCTCGGGTATCCTCTCAGCTCTCCATCCTAAATCACCCTCCAAGGGTAAGAAAAAAAACCACACCAGAGGGGAGAGGCAAAGCCCAATGTAAATTCTTCCTTAGGGCCAGTGCCACCCTCTGCTGTTATGCACATTTTATTGACTACCAGGAAATGTTACCCTGAAAGGAAAACCTGTCTTGACTTTGAGCAGTAGACTCAGGGACACCGGGGAAGTGGGTGAGTGTCTGCTAGACACTCTCTCTAAAGTCAAAAATCTAACATCACTTTCCAAGCACCCTGTGATCTAATGAAGTGATTTTGCATCCCACAGCATTCTGGTCCCCTGTCTTTCCTCATGAGCAAAGGGACAAGCCCCATAGGAGGTCAGATCTTGTGAGACAGTGCCCAACCATAACTGCTAATGAGTGTGTGTGTGTGTGTGTGTAAAATAGGAAGTGCTCTCATTTCCTGTGTGGGTGGCACCAATGGCTGAGATCAGCTACTCCTGCTCTCTGGAGTTCTGATGGGGACAGAGGCAGGCTTGTCACCACTGTCAATCTCGGACAACTTTAAACAACGTTAAGGGAAATATGACATCCACAGCCGAGGAAACACACAATGGGCCCTGACTATCCCATGGGTGGTTGCCTCAGACCTTCCTCCCCTGGCTGTTGTTCTGTCCTGCTTTCTGCTTTCAGCTATTTCATTCAAAACTGCCAAAGGCAAGAGGTGGAGACGCACCCTTGCTTTGGAGCAGAGACTGTGTGCCTTTGATGAGTCACAGTTTGATACAGTTTAGATGTCTGTCCCCTCCAAACTTCCAGTTGAAATCTGATCTCCAGTGTTGGAGGTGGGGCCTAGTGGGAGGTGTTTGGATCATGGGGGCGGATCCTTCATGAGTGGCCTGGTGCTGTCTTCATGGTAGTGAGGGAGTTCTCACTCTCTCAGTTCCCGTGAGAACTGATTATTAAAAGATCCTGGCCCTGCCCCTCAATCTTCCTTCCTCCCTCACCATGTAATGCCTGCTCCCTTTTGCCTTCCACCATGAGTGGAAGATTCCTGAGGCCCTCACCAGAAGCAGATGCTGATACCATTATCCTACAGCCTGCAGAACTGTGAGCCAAAATTTCTTAATAAAGTACCCAGCCTCAAGTATTCTTTAGCAACACAAATGGACTAAGACACAGGTTAACCACAAGACAGCAATCCTCTCAGTCCACAGTTGGAGTGAGGACTAACAGAGCACCTATAGTTGGGCATGATCAGCAACATCTGTCTTCAGTGCCTCAAACCTGAGTGCACATTAGAATCACCTGGAGGACTCGTGCAACACAGAGGCTGGGCCCACCCCGAATTTCTGATTCAATAAGTCTAGGGTAAGGCCCCAGAATTTGCATTTCTAACCAGTACCCAGATGATGCTCTTGCTTCTGGTCGGGGGACTACACTCGGAGAACCACTGTTCTAGAGTAACCTATTAAGCATGGGGAAAGGGTGCTTCCCCAAGCAGGTGGCTGTGGATCACACCATGCCCTTGGTAGACAAGGACCTATGGAGCTGCTGGGGGAGTTTATGTCCCAAGTGTAATTATTAAGCAGGGCAAAATGGAGACTGAATACAGGGCTCTGGAAGGGCTCATCCAGGAGGCATTTTTTTCATCTATACCATACACCTCTGTCCATTTGTACCTGAGGTGCTTTGGTAGCGGCATCTTGGCTAGGTAATAATACCCACTTTACCATTTCATATGTACATTAGAACCGTGTCATGATTTTGAAAGACCTGCTATGAAAAAGTTCAAATGAGCTTGAAATCCACTTTCATTAATAAAAGAAATTTCACTGTTACATTTGTCAGTGAAAGAAAAAGAAGACCTATTAATTTTTTTTAATAGATTTGCAACTGCAGAAAATGTTCAAAGGTTGTAAAAATGGTTTCATTTTTTTTTTCTTTGAGATGGAGTCTTACTCTGTCGCCCAGGCTGGAATGCAGTGGTGCGATCTCGGCTCACTGCAACCTCCACCTCCCTGTTTCAAGCAATTCCTCTGCCTCAGCCTCCCAAGTAGCTGAGATTACAGGTGCACACCACCACGCCCAGCTAATTTTGTTTTTGCTTTTGTTTTTGAGACAAAGTCTCGCTCTGTCACCCAGGCTGGAGTGCAGTGGCAGGATCTCGGCTCACTGCAACCTCCACCTCCCAGATTCAAGCGATTCCTCTGCCTCAGCCTCCCAAGTAGCTGAGACTATAGGCATGTGACACTACACCTAGCTAATTTTTGTATTTTTAGTAGGGACAGGATTTCACCATGTTGGCGAGGCTGACCTTGTGATCCACCTGCCTTGGCCTCCCAAGGTGCTGGGATTACAGGTGTGAGCCACCACACCTGGCCGGTTTAATTATTTTTATCACCTATTTTAAGAATAAAGTTCTCCTCTGGTGACTATAAAGAATTTGAAGAAATCATCATTCAAAGAAAAGTCTTGATCAAGAGTTCAGTGTAGCTATTTCAACATAAAACCTGAAATAGAAAAATATGTGTGTCTCTAGAAGCAAGCTCAAGTTTCTCATGTTAAAACCTGAAAAGGTTTTATTTAGAAGTTTTATACAAATTCAATGTGTAATATCTTTCTTAGTACTTTGTATTTTACTTTTCTTGTAATTATGTATCATAAAGAAAAGACAGTAATTTTCACCAACCAAGCCCCATATTGAAGCTCCCCAATATACTTCAGAGTGCCATGCAAATATTGTACTAGAATTTTTTTTTTTTTTTTTTTTTTTTTGAGATGCCCAGGCTGGAGTGCAATGGCGTGATCTCGGCTGACTGCAACCCCTGCCTCCTGGGTTCAAGTGATTCTCCTGCCTCAGCCTCCCAAGTAGCTGGGTTTACAGGTGTGTGCTACCATGCCCAGCTAATTTTGTATTTTTAATAGAGACAGGGTCTCACCATGTTTGTCAGTCTGGTCTGGAACTCCTGACCTCAAGTGATCCACCTGCCTTGGCCTCCCAAAGTGCTGAGATTACAGGTCTATCTGTTGAGCCACCGTGCCCGGACTGTACTGGAATTTTCTGTGTGTGCTGTGTTGTGGAAAGCTCTCTAAAGCCCTGCTTTAAAGAGAATGGCAGACTCTATTGATGGCCTAGACAGCCAGGATCCACCAACTTCTTCCTTGTTAATTGAACTCACACCTGATTCAGATATTGGGAGGGTCTGTGATTCAGAGAAAGCTAAGTTTCTCTTAAGCCCTAAGCCAACTATGCAATTTCACTCTCTTTGCCAATGATAGGATTTAAAATAGATGTGTGATATGTTTCTAGTCAATCAGCCATGTGAGGGAAAAATTTAGAGGGAAATTTTAGAGGGAAAATTCTAGTCAATGAGCCATATGAAGGCAGACAGAGGGCTTCTGGAAAGTTTTCTTCCTCTTAAATAGGGACACAAGAGAGGGACATTCTTCCAGCCCTTGGACATTGTCAAATGAGTCTGTGATGGCTCATGCTGCTGCAGCCATACTATGACCATTATGAATTAACCATAAGGACAACCCCATATGTTGAGAGTGGCAGAGCAGAAAGGCAGAAAAGACACGGGACCCTGATGATCACAGAGGTATTCAGTTAACAAGCTCTGGATTTCCCCTACCTCTAGAATTCTAGAGGTAGGGTGAGATAATGAATTTCTTCTTTAGCTAAGTTGTTTTTGTCTAGGTTTTCTATTCTTTGCATCTAAAAGTATCCTCACTATCCTCACAGTGGGTGTAATGATCACACTTTGCATTCCAAATTGCCCTCCAGATGACAGTCTCAAGTTATACTGCCCTGGTAGGATATGAGAATGCCTGTCTCCCCTTACCAGCGTTAGAGTTGTTGCAATTCTTTGCCAAATTTATAGACAACATTTAGTTTAAGATTTATAGCACCTGCCCATCTACTTGGGAGAAAGGACGTCAGCCTCCTGGATACACCCACCGGCCTCTGCCTTAATCACAGTTGGTCTGTCTGTTGAGTCAAGCAGTCCTGTCAAAACATCTGCTTTCTAACACTTAATTCTGGCCGTAGAGTGTGCTTTAAAGTATTATGTCTGCATTTAAAGGGAACACAGTCTGTCATTTAAACCTCTCACTGACTGCCACCATATTTGTGGTTACAACCTCATGTACAATGAAAATCAGTGGAAAGTAATCAACTAATGTATACCCTCCATCACCACATAACAGGATTCAGGACATGCTACCCCAAAATATGGCATGGAGTATATTAAATATCTTAAGCTGAAGGAATTTGAGAAATAGCATGTGCAAGACAGAGCTTCTGACCTTCCCCTGAAGTAGGTCATAAGCCCCTCATGGGAGAGGTGACCCCCTAGACCCAGAGAGAAGAAGCAGTGTTGCCTCTGAAGACGCAGGGATGCTGGGAGGAATGTGGACAAGCAGGCCTTACTAAGGTCCCCAGGCCATAACATTTCATTCAGACCTCCTTTGTCTTGTTATATTCTCCACCACTCTTCACTCTTCCTCAAACCTGCAGAGAAACACCTGGGTTTAACTGCGCCTTCCGCTCTGCGTCTCCTGAAGAAGGCTCCCGTGTGACCGAATACTTAGATCACATAAATGTGTGTGCTCTTCTCTGTCTTTTATTACCAGGGCCCCAGCCAATAAACTTAGGATAAGTACAAGGAAAAGGTATTTTTCTTCTCCTGCACACAACAACTTGCTCAGATCAGAGAGGGTGTGGGGTGTGTGTGTGTGGTGTGGTGTGTGTGTGTGGTGTGTGGGTGTTAATGAGTGGTTTGTGAATGTTGTGTGTGTGGTATAGAAGTGTGTGCTGTGTGGGTGTGTGGTGTGTGGGGTGTGAGTGTGTGAGTCTGTGTGTGGGTGTTAATGTGTAGTTTGTGAATGCGTTGTGTATGTAGTGTAGGAGTGTGTGCTGTGTGGGTGTGTGGTGTGTGAGCGTGTGGTGAGTGGGTGTGTAGTGTGTGTGTGGTGTGTGAGCGTGTGAGTGTGATTGTATGAGTGCGTGGTGTGTGTGAGTCTGTGAGTGTGTGGTGGGTGAGCATGTGGTGTGTGAGTGTGCGATGTGTCTGAGTGTGTGGTTATGTGTGTGTGGTGTGAGTCTGTGTGGTGTGAGCATGTGGTGTATGTGTGAGTGTGTGGTGTGAGTGTTTGAGTGTGTGGTGTGTGTGTCTGAATGTGTGGGTGTGTGAGCATGTGGTATGTGAGAGTGTGCAGCATGTGTGAGAGTCTGAGTGTGTGGTATGTGTGGTATGTGTTAATGTGCGGTTTGTGAATGTGTGGTGTGTGATATATGTGGTGTGTGAGTGTATTAATGTGCGGTATGTGAATGTGTGGTGTAAGTGTGTATGGTGTGTGTGTGAGTCTGAGTGTGTGGTGTATGAGAGTGTGTGTGATGTGTAAGTGTGTAGTGTGTGAGTCTGTGAGTGTGTGGGTATGTAGATACATGCATGTGTGGTGTGTGGGAAACAGAGAGAGGGTGAGCCAGGGAGAGACTCAGAGACAGAGAAGTCTACACACACAGCCACACCAGGCCTTTCCTGGGAGAACAGTGGTCTGCCCCATCCCAGCCCTACATGAGACCCTATTTGGCAAGCAGGTGGGATCACAGTGGACTTTGTCCCTTGACATCACTTGCTCAGGGTGAAGGCAGAAGAGGCATAAAATAAGGCCTCTGTAGACTCGACTTTCAGTGCTGTCACTGAATCCAATGTATTCTTTCAAATAGGCTTAACATCAACTCTGTTTAATAAAAATGAAGTCTATTTGTTGAGCACTTACTGTGTGCCTGTGGCAGTGTTAAATACTCTAACTCATTTATTTCTCACAACAACCTTATTAGGAAGAGGAAGATATTATTGTCTCCATCTTAAAGAAACAAAATTAAGGCACAAAAATGTTAATGTCCACAGTCACACAACCAACATGAGGCTACGTGGATGTGACCTCAGATCTAGTTGACCCAAAATCCTATTGTGGTACCCACTGCGTTACATCCCCTTCAGGGGAGTGCAGGCAACTACAAGATCGGATTGTATAAAGACTAAAAAGGTAATAGGATTAAATAGCTCATTTGTAACTTGACAAATAATTTTATTTGCAACTTCAGTTTTGCTAAATCATATGGAACAAAAATATTACAGGCTTATTCTAACCATCACTAGGTCTTTGAATTTGTTTGTTTTTATTGTTTAACTGTAAAACAGATAATAAAAGGCAATATGTGTTCAGGACATAAATTTTGAAAAGTACAAGGAATAAAAGGAAATAAAATAAAAATCACACAGTCCTATCACAGAAAAAAGAATTACTACTAACATTTGATGATAACCCCATAAAATACTGAAAAATTGCTCTCTATTAGTATTGTAATAATTTTTCTTAAAAGACAAGTTCCACCTAACATGACTATGATGGTGAAAGAAGCTGTCAATAGCCATATTTGTCAAATAGTTTTCCATCTCACCACTTCCTACTCTGTTCTGGTCCTAAATGTTTTTAGAACTAACACTACACTATTACAGAAAACTACCTGATGTATTCGATGTGCATTATTATTAGGAGAGGTAAGAATCTGGGGTACCTTATTAAAAATAATATAATTGGGCAAAAAAACAGATAATAATTAGGCACAAATCAAATTGCCCAATAGAAAAACTGGCAAAAAGCCATGAACTTATGATTCATAAAGAAACATAAATACTTAGTAAATAGTAAACACACCCAATAAACATGAAAATATGCCCAATCTCACTACTGATCAAAGCAACAGAGTATTATAGATATGACAGTTTTTGTGCCTATCAAATGGTCAAAGGTTTACAAATAACTCGATGTTGGAGAAGGTCTTGGAAGATAGGATCCCCCTATCCCTACCTGATGGGAGAGAAACTGATGCAATCATTTTGGAAGCATCATACATGGCAAGAGGCTTAACCCATGCATTTCTAGATCCCTTCTTTAAAAGAGGACTCTTCTCTAAGAGAGGAATAGTCAGAGGTGATCAGGGATATATGTGCATGGCCATTCATAGCATAATTTACAATACTGAAAAATTGAAAATGGCTTAAAAGTCCATGAGATAGGGAAACACACAAATTATGGAACATCTGCACAATATAGAATTAAGCTGTCATGAAAATTTTTGAAAGCAATTTAATGCCATAAGGTGATATTTACAGGAAGGAGAGGAAGCAGAATATAAAACTAAAACTACACTAAGGTACAATTCTCATACACATATAGGTAAAAAAGAAAATTTGAGGGAAATACATTAAGAAACTAACAGTTGTTACCTTTGAATGATTAATCCATGTATAAATTTCACTCAATTTTTTTCCTAAAATTTTCTACAAATAAAGAATACATTATCAGAAAACATTTTTAAAATTTCTAGTGGTAACTAGGCTCAGGCAAACCCAACACAACTTAAACCCCCTAACCCTAAGATATCCTTGGAGGAGTCTCAGTCCTCAACCATCCCTTTCTCAGTTCATAATTATTATGGCAATTGCTAATATTTGTTGAGCAATAATATGAGCCAGGCATTATGCTAAGTACTTTAAATTCAATATTGCATTTAATTCCTCTAGAAGTCCAATAAAGTAGGCACTAGAATTGCCCCCGCTTTACAGTAAATGAGACAATGACTTTGAGACGGAAGCAATTCACTGAAGGCCATTCAGAGATTAAAGCACAAACCAGGTTTGACTCTTGCAAATCAACGCAGCTCCAGAACAAAAACTCACAATTTTATGTCTCTACGCTCTCCTCTTTAAATTAAAACAATTATTAATATCCATACTAGTTTTCCATGTTCTGGGCTCTTTGAAAGGAAATGACTGTTTAGAGCTAAAAAACAGCTACAGTAAATAGTGAGAGAAAATGTGCTGTCACTTTAAAGAACACAGTCACCAAGTCTGGCTTTGTAGGTGTGAGACCTGCGCAGTTGCACAGGGCCCGTGCTTAAAAGGGCTCCATGCTTGATTTAATGCTTTGCTGTCACTGTCGTATAATTCTTAATAATTTTTGAACAAGGAGTTCACATTTTCATTTCACACAGAGCCCTGCAAATTATGACACCAGTCCTGCTAGTCACACGTGAGTAACTAAGCCTCAAACCTCATTTAAAAAGACAGAGTGTTTGGGGTTTGGAGTTGTGTTCTTTGCTTTTTACTACCTACCTGGGCCTGAAGCCTAGGGAGAAGGTATTTTCCCTTGCTTAAATGAATCTTCCACTTGAAAACACGCGATGGTATTAAAGGAAGCTGGGCACCTCCTCCTCCTCCTCAGCATCTCCAGTGACCTCCATTTTAAGCAGTGCTCTCTGGCACACATCCCCTCTACTGTGGGATCTGGCCCATCAGGCCCTGGTGTGTTTGACTGGGTCTGGATTAACAGCCAGAGTGTGGCTTGTCTTCAGAGTAAGAGGCGGTGGCTGATGCGATAAAGGCTTTGCATATTTAGAACACCAAGGATTCTCCAGACAAAAAATTTAAAGTTTCCTAGTGTGTACTCTTCTATAAGAAAACTACCTGATGTATTCGATGTGCATTATTATTCTATAATTGTCAGGGAGGATAGTTAGAGTTGTGTAAGCTGCATGGCCCTACTCTTTTCAACAAGGTGTGGCTCAGACAGCAGTTTGGTATGAGAAAAACACATTGCTGGTAAACTAACTTCAGCACACTGCGGAATATTTTGGACTGCCAAGCCTTGCTTCAGGGAAAACAATGAACTCTCACCCATTTTCCCTCTTAGAATTGCACAAGACTCTCTATGACTAACTCCTCTGTGTACTTTCACTTCAGAAATGGGGTCTGGCAGAGGATGAAGTTAGGGACTCCGGGAGCGAGTGCTTCTGGCAAACCCCTGGGTTTCCTGAGGGTGAGGCACAGCCATTGTACCTGTGAGAAGCCCAGGGTCTGGCAGAAGACCAAGCAGAAGCCATGTGGGAGAGCACAGATGCTGCTGGGGAAACAAAATAAGAAGGTGCGTAAGAGACTGCGAAACAACCAGGATTTAGTTGTTTCATCAGCCCCTCTGGCCAAACCAAAAAGGTTTCTTTGGCTACCTTGTTCCATAACAAACACGTGGATTTCCTCAAACGTGTGGCCTACTGAAATCATACAGAGTAACTGTAGAGGACTCTGTTGTCTACCTATCGCCCACTCTCACCTCCTTCTTCCTACAAGGACCCTGCTTTTGTTCAGATAGATTCCCTCTTCAGAATAACCTGTCACTCAGAATTGGCTTTGATTAGACTAAGCTCATCAAAGTAATCCCATGGTCCATGCTAGTCATTGATTGAGGATGTCACGCACTCCAATTCTGGAGAAAGAAAAACCTTGCTGGAAGTTTCCAGGAAAGTCCTACCTTGCTTTTAAGAGATAACAATGGAGAAATCAGACTCTGTCAACCTGGTAGGGATGAATTAGGAGGCATACTCCCTCAATTGCTACCAACCACCAGCCAGAAGCCAAAGTCAGCTCCCAGAAGGGCACAGAAAGAACTGCAGAGAAACAGAGTCAAAACCTAGATAGAACCAAGCCTGAAGCCCACCCCGTTTGGGTTTCTCATTATACAAGCCAATGCAACTCCTTATTATTTAACCTTGCTTGAGTTGGCCTTTCTATTACATGCCAGTGGAACCACAAAACGATCCTTCATAGCAGAGTCAACCTGGGATTCTTAAGAATCGGGCTCTAGGCACCAGCCTATTTGCCATATAAATTACTTTGTGCAAGTCCCAATTTACCCAAACCTCAGTCTTCTCATCCAGTAAAACTGGCCAAAAATTGTAATTCCTCTATTGTTTACTTTGGGGGAATATCACAAGCGGTGAAAAAATAAAAGATATGAAAGGCTTTTGAAACAAGTAACTGTTATACACATGTGAGATACTGTTACTATTAAATTTAAAATCGTCCAAGAAATCTACTTGTTTTCCTGGATACATACATAAATAACACTGCCTTACTTTGAGTTTCCATATTTTCATTCTCCTTTCCCTTCCCCAACCACACTTAGCACCTCACGGATGTGTAGAAGGCCGTGACAGAGCTTTCTAAAATCATTTTTCTCTCTATTCAGCCGATTCCCAAAATACCAAGCAAAAAGATTCAGTAAATTTTGTAAAGCATCTCCTTGAAGCCCCTCCCATTATGTGCTCGGCACAGGAATCTGAGATGTGGTACTGAAAAGGCTTTTTGAGGCCAGAAAGAAATTTGTCTTATCCTGGAACAGACAGAACGTGGGGGTACATTTATCCTCCTAACAGGTAAATGAAATTGTCAAAGGCTTGTAATGGATTGGCAAAATTTTAAATGGAAACTGTGTGTGTTTTCAGAAATGCACTAACTTGTGATCATTCATTGCAGAGGGAAATTAAACTCAAGTGAGGAAGAGGAAAATCTAGCCTACGAAAAACACATAAATGCAAAGCAAGGAGCATTGAGAATCTGGGAGACCAACTGGTCAATTAAGTACCATGTAAAGATTTCCAATTTTTTTGTAGTAAATTATTTATTTAGCTCTTCCATACCATCAATATATTTTACAAGTTTAATACCCAAATTATAGCCAGCCCACCCATTTATGGCCCCATAAATGAGTCCTGACTTACCAATGTGAATTCTTGTTCCTAGCAGTGTCAGATTTAGATTGGATTTGGATCTATTGCTTTTATCCTTATCAGACATTTCGAGGCTGATATTTTATTGCTATATTTAAAATGGAAAGTGCTTTAAAATAGACTTGGGAGGGAGCACAACTGATTCCTGCCCCGATATGTCATTTCCTGACTTAACATCCTACTATAACCTAGGTTAAAGGGTTGGAAGTCCACACAGAGTCCTTCTCCATCGAAAATTTCCCCCCACACAGAGAATTTTCTTGGAGGAAAGTGAGTGATTATAAAAAGAATGACTTTAATCTTAAGTAAGAGTAGCTGGGGCTTTCAGTAGTAAAACTGACAGGCAATTTCCATGCCTACATACTTTGTAAGTCAAATGAATAATAAAGAATATAAATGAAACACATCTCACCATTTCTTAAGTTTTGAAGTGTATATGGAGCTAAATTGTCAAGCCTTGTTTCTCAAGGTTTGGATTTTGTAAAATACGTAGAACAAACCAATAAATTAACGGCAGAAGAGAAGACTAACAAATCAAACCCGGGAAACAGCTTCTACTTATGTTATAAAAAGTATTATAGCCCTAAGATTGGTAAATACCACAGAGTTATAAATACAAAAGCAAATGTAAGATATGATCTATGACACCCAAAATTACAACAATATCTGATTGTGGCTTTTAGGCCTTGAAAAAAAAAGTCACCAAATAATTTTTTTAACCTTTTTACTTTAACTTTTTGTTTACATTTACATTATAACTTTTTTAAAATTTTTATAAAAGATTGTTTAATGGACTATAAAATAACAAACCTTAACTTGCAGTTCATAGGAACCAGCCAAGCTCCATGGAAGAAGGAACGGAAGAGCTCAGCCTCCACACTCGCCCTGGGAACAGAAGCCAAGGGCAGGCCACTCCTTGGAGCTCACTGTTCTCACATGAAAAACGGGCTTATCTCCCGGAAATATACCAGGGGCGGAGTGCTTTGGAGAAGCATGGTATTTGGTTTATCAGTCTGTTTTCACGCTACTGATAAAGACATACCCAAGACTGGGCAATTTACAAAAGAAAGAGGTTTAATTGGACTTACAGTTCTGTGCAGCTGGGGAAGCCTCACAATCATGGCGGAAGACATGGACTACAGCAGGCAGAGAAACAGAACTTACGTAGGGGAGCTCTTCTTTTTAAAATTGTCAGATCTCGTGAGACTTATTCACTATCACGAGAATAGCACAGGAAAGACTTGCCTCCGTGATTCAATTACCTCCCACTGGGTCCCACCCACAATATGTGGAAACTCAAGGTGAGATTTGGGTGGAGACACAGCCAAACTGTATTACTTGGTTTTAAGAGAAATTATTAAGAAAAAAGAAAGAAATATCTTATCAAGGTACTCAGAGTTGTTAATGTAACCAGATCAGCTTTACAGTTCCGGCCCCCAACCTTCCGCCTGGCTCCAGCACCACACCTGTATCACACCTGCACACCTTCCCCTAGGCCAGCTATAGAATTTGTGGGGCCTGGGGCCCCTTGTTCAAAAAGCAGGGGGAAATACCGTTACAGACACTAAATTATAAAGATTTTTCCTTTCTTCCCTAGTTGTCATGGTGTCTTCTTATTTGCTATGTGATGTGATGTTGTACTAAAGAAAAATTTTAAATTAAAATTATTAGCATGAATTTTGCCCTTTTTTTTTTTTTAAGATGAAGTCTTACTCTTGTCGCCCAGGCTGGAGAGCAGGGCCGATCTCAGCTCACTGCAACCTCCGCCTCCTGGGTTGAAGCAATTCTCCTGCCCCAGCCTCCCAAGTAGCTGGGATTACAGGCTCCCACCACCAAGCCCAGCTAATTTTTGTACTTTTAGTAGAAATGAGGTTTCGCCATGTTTGCCAGGCAGGTCTCGAACTCCTGACCTCATGTGATCTGCCCACCTTGGCCTCCCAAAGTGCAGGGATTACAGGTGTGAGCCACCGCACCCGACCACCATTCATTTTTATATTGTGCAATATCAGTTATAAATGCAAATATAGGAACATTTAACTTGTATGCAGAATCACCAAAATTGCACAATTCACATTTTGTACCTCATACATGCATATGTATTTTGTTCTCACCAGAACAGTAAAAATTCTGCACAAAACAAACTCGGCTAGTCTTCTTTCACTGCTTGATAAGTGCATATTCTATCAACCCTCTACCTTCGGCTTACCGATAAGTAAGGGGAGTCTGAAAGGAAAGGAATCTATGGTTGCCCTATCTTTCCCTTTCCTTTTATGTCATCTTTTTCAGTATAAGTGGTGACTATTACAGGAAAGCAACATGAATAAGAAAGGATGTGATAGGATTCCTTGGTCATTTGTGTTTCATTTTTCTTTTTTCTTTTTTTTTTTTTTTTTTTTCGAGACAGAGTGTCACTCTATTGCCCAGGCTGGAGTGCGATAGCCCGATCTTGGCTCACTGCGACCTCTGCCTCCCAGGTTCAAGTGATTCTCCTGCCTCAGCCTCCTGAGTAGCTGGGACTATAGGCACGCACCACTACCTCCAGCTAATTTTTGTATGTTTAGTAGAGACGGGGTTTCATCATGTCGGCCTGGTCTCAAACTCCTGACCTCAGGTGATCTGCCCGCCTTGGCCTCCCAAAGTGCTGGGATTACAGGCGTGAGCCACTACGCTCAGCTCATCTGTGTTTCTTAGAATTCCACTACTTCTTCTGCATTTGAAGTAAATTCTGGAAAGCACGTCTTCTAATGGAAAGCATGGCCTCTTGGGGCTTTCTGCTGCCCCGCTTACTCAGTTGTAGGCATCACACACTTCCCGTTTTTTACACTTAGTCTTTTTGAGTCTTATTGAATTCTCATGCATTGTGGGACTGCTGAAATTTTGTGCTCATTAAGTATCATGGGTTCTTTATGCAAATGAGGTGATAAGGAACAGCAAACATGAATATTGCATATGTCTCCTCTGCTCATGTATGTGCTCCGTGTCCCATCAGACTTTATGTACAGAACACAAGTTCAAAAATCAGATTAGTAAGAATTTCAAGATGGTGACAGCAGAGCCCTAAACCGAGTGTGGGCCCTCTGAGCACCAGACTCTGTGCCACTGCCCAATTGCACATCCATGAAAGTCTGCCTTCCACCAAACCCCTACCTGGAGGGATGCCCAGTGAGGGAGTTGGTCGCAAACCCCCAATAAGCTCCTCTGTATTCAGATACTTATTACCTGCCTGCCCTGGCCTTACTTAGGGAAGTCCTTCTGGAGAGCCATTCCCTCTTCCTCCCTTTTTCTTTCTTGCATTTCCTCCTCTTCATTTCTTCTCCCTCCTCCTCTTCCTCACCCTCTTGCCCAACACATAGCCATCCCAACCTGCTCAAGTTACTTCTAGATTTTGAGGAAATGCAAAATAGCTCCTCCAAGTCAAGAGCAGAAAAACAGACTACATCCCCATTTGCTTAGAACTTCCCCTTTTTCTCTTAAAACAGTATTTATGCTCTATGCAGTGGAGCAAATTTCAGTAAACGCTCACTCATGCCCAATTTTAAAAGCTAGATGGCAACGAATAGAGTTTTTATTTATTGTATTATCTGGACATAACTTTAGTGGGGGAGGCAAGTTACTTTTTAAAAAAATTATGGGTTGGCCGGGCGCGGTGGCTCAAGCCTGTAATCCCAGCACTTTGGGAGGCCGAGACGGGTGGATCACGAGGTCAGGAGATCGAGACCATCCTGCCTAACACGGTGAAACCCCATCTCTACTAAAAAAATACAAAAAACTAGCCGGGCGATGTGGCGGACGCCTGTAGTCCCAGCTACTCGGGAGGCTGAGGCAGGAGAATGGCGTGAACCCGGGAGGCGGAGCTTGCAGTGAGCTGAGATCCGGCCACTGCACTCCAGCCTGGGCCACAGAGCGAGACTCCGTCTCAAAAAAAAAAAAAAAATTATGGGTTGGAAATTTTTAAATTTTTATGCATAATGCTACTTTATGTGAATAAAGAAAGAGCCCACCTAAAATAAATCACAAGTTTTGGATAAAACCCATGCATCTCTATATGCATTGCAACTTAACTCTAGAAGGGAAAAAATGACTAGGCTCTAGAATAATAAGGAAATGGAGGTGAGATGATTAAGACTGCTTAAATGGATTCTGAAACAGACAGATATTTGGAACCTTTTTTCACTCACTGAAAAACGATGCCTGTGGGGGAAAAGATTTTTCCAATTTTTGTTATTTTCCCCATTTTCTCTTTCTCTTCCCAGCTAGCATTTCTAGAGTTCCCAGGTTTGTAGAATACTTAATGAAGAAACAAGCCTCTCAGATCTCAGTTTCCTAAAAAAAAAAAAAAGAGAGAGAGAGAGAAAGAAAGAAGCCAGCAGAGCTGCTCAATCCATGATTTTTTTTCTCATTTTGCACGTGTCTAGAAATATTAATATTTTCACTTCAAATGTAAGATTGGTGACTGTCCAAATTAGGAAAGGGAACAGGTAGATGATCGCCTCCATCACTTTTTGAAGCCTCAGAATGGCATCTTAACAGTGAGCACTAACCAAACCATTTTCCTGTGAGATTTAAGATCAAGCGTCACATGTCCAGGTTCCCGCAGATTTAAGCACCAATCGTCCAGTGAGTGAATAAAAGACTCCACATCCTTTTCCAAGAGTCCAGCTTTCTTCAGCACTTAACAAGTTCAATATGTTGGATAGAGCACAAGGGCGTCCTTCTACAGAGGTTAGGAAACTCACAGGCCATACTTTACTACATTGATAACTCAGTGGCAGCCAAGAGCACATTCCTCACTTTGTTCATAATCCCCATTAATTAGCCCTTAAATGTGGCCAAATTCCAACTAAAATCATTTTATTCAGCCCTACTTATGTCTTTCCTGGAACTCTAAATAGACATCATTCTTCCCTCCTGTGCTGGGCTGCCAGGCAGCCTTTCTGGAGCTGGTGGACAGCCTGTTGTGGTCTGAAGGTGGTTGTACCTCGGGGGAAGGAAGCAGGAGGTCCCGACAGATAGATATTTGATAATCACGGGGCTGCAGGTGCATGCTCTCTTCCTTCACATCCTTTAGGAGATGAGTTCCTTGGAGTAAAAGCAGCTCCTCAAAATATAACACATGTCCAGAATAGGCAAGTCCACAGAGACAGAAAGTAAATTCGTGGTTGCCAGGAAATGGGGGAAGGGGCAAATGGGGGTAACTACTCAATGTGTTATGGGGTGCTCTTTTGGGGTGATAACAATGTTTTGAAATTAAAGGGAGGTGGTCACTGCACTACATTGTGAATACACTGAATTCCACTGAATTACAAACTTTAGAATGGTTGTTATGTTATGTGAACTTCACCTCAATTTTTTACAAAAACACTATTCTCACAGATTTCATTCACCCTTTTGTCAATTCTTTGGTGAGACAGAGTTTCAAGGATACATTTTGAGAGAAAATTCATACCACCAAATTAGTCTATAAGAAGAGAGTTTAACAATTAACCAATAAGTCTGTTTAATATTCAAGGTGAAAGAGTGGCCTTTCTTAATTCTCTGAATAAACTTCTTCTCATCTTCCCTAAGTAAAGACTACCAGTCTGCCTCTCTTTAGATGAGGCTATATTCTCACACAGTGAGAGCCACGCACATTAGGATGGAGATCTCAGAAGTAGTAGCATCATGGTGTGCAGTGAGCCTCTTTGCTCACCGCTGCTGTGTGAATGGCTTTTGCTGGTGAGGGGATACCTCCGTTGGCTGGAATGACAGGGTCCAGTATGATGCACACTGCTCCAACCCCCCAGTGGCTGACCCATTTGCTTTGTCCAACTTGAAAGGATCATGCAACAGATATGAGTGATCCCCTCCATCCCTTCAGTGTGAGGTAGGCTCACTAGACCCACAGTGTTCCACTCTTAATGCAGGTGCTGCATGAAGTAGTAATTAAAGAAACATAGAAGTCACATATGCCAGACCATTACACAATCCAGCCTTGACGGGGGCTTAAATATACCTATTTAGGAATGTTCCACCCTGCCAAATGCATGCAACACAGAACTGCTAAGGTATGAGCTAATTGATTTGGTCAATGTTTCTAGTATTTTCCAAACTTCTATTTAAAAAAAAAAAACCAAAGCATGTGTATGTTTTAAAAGTGTATATTTAGTTTGAATATTTCATCACACCGACTGTGACAGATGAACAACCCCACCTGACCTGACTCAGTGCCCCAATTGCATGAGATTCTGAGTCTCCATAAACTTACCTTATTTACTAACTCATGACTACCTAGCTGCTAAGTTCATTCTAAGTTTTAGCTTTGCCCAGTATATAATTAGTGCTGAATTTTTTGTTTGTTTTCCAGACAAATATACAGCATACAATAAAATTTAGAAAACCTGCCAACACTGTTTGTAATATCATAGAGGCAAAGAAACAAAGAGACTATAGAGAGTGTATATTCCAAATGCCTCATTTTAGAAGTGAAGTCCAGAGAGGTTGAGTTTCCAAAGTTCCACAGTGGGTTAGTTATGGTGTCAGAGTAGAATTCAGCTCTCTGATGCCACTGGATCAAAGCCACTGGATCATTGGTTGGGATCCACCACTTTGACCCTTTTCACTTAAGAAGCTCCAAAGCCAAAGAAGGATGCAATTTCCATGACATATACATGATGTATACCGTGATACCACTTTTTAAAATTATTTTTTCATACAGGATATAATGAAAAAACAAAACAAAACAGTACCTTAGAAATCTGCATCACATCTCACACATGCCTCTGCCCTGGAAATAGGCAAACCCAGCAGGCCAGCCCTTGCTGAAACCTTAAAACAAACCAGGCCAATTCTGAGGTCTAGACAGGCCCCAGACAGGGTTTCCCGAAGCTTTGAAATGTGACTTTAGAACTGGGTCATTTAGAGGCAATTTAACTCAGAAACCAAACTGACATTCAAAACATTTATTTTGAAAACATTTTTAAATCATCTACTCACCCCTTTAAAATATGATTTTGTGTTTTACCTGGGGCAGATCAACTGGAATTGCAATGATTATGGTTCCGATTCACTAACTCTTTGTAAGTTCTACACCCAGAAATTCACAGCCTCCTTCCTAGGAGAAACTCTCCTACTCGGCATCCAGGAGAAACTTGCTTTGTTAAAAAAAAATTCCAAAAATTATGTTTAATTTTTACATTGCTTTTGCAGCAATAGAGTGTTATACTTTTAGGCAATGTTTACATGTTCCAGAGGCCTGGAAACAAACAAACAAAAAAAACCTGACTGTATCTTTTATTCAAGGTAGCTGAATTACTCATCTATCCCAAAGCATCATTGGTGTAGAACCTGTCTTGCAATTAGTAGGTACTTAAAATGTTTCTTTTTAGTGAAAAAATGAGTGCTCCCCAGATACCTCCATTCACAGGTACATAGACTGGGACATCATCTTTTCTATAAAGCAACCAGGAGCCACAATTAAAAAGATGCCAGAAATCTTATCACATTCTAAGTGCTGCATAGTAAGTGGAATTCCCAGTGTGTAAAGCAATTGTCTATTTCAGACTCATTTTCCTTTGTGGATCCTGCTCCATATCGGGACAATTTTTCCTTTCTAATGAATGACAGTGTTGGATTTGAACATTTGGCAAAAGGTGTCTGAGACTCAGAACATGCTCCTTATGTCACAATGAAGGCAAATCTATGGTTCTTAAAGTTTAGATCTCAAGAAAGCACAATTACTCTCTCAACAACGTGTGATTACGAGACCTATAATTAACTACCTTAAAATATAACTGTAGGAAATAGCATCAGGCTTCAACAGGCTCTGCAACCTCTGAGTTCCTTCTTTTAATCCTTATTAGTCATTTTAATTTCAGCTTTTTAAAAGTCTTCATCCAGTTGCCCTTTGGGAACAATAAAGTGGCAATTATGTATGACAAAGGCATGGAATAGACACAATTACTTATTGCCATAGTAAAAGAAAAAAGATGGGTCTATGAACCTATCAAGTCAATCTGCAAAATGGAATGGGTTGCTGGACCATATGAAAATGTATCCAAATACTTGCAGAATATATTTTTGGCTACCTCCCTATAGAGATTTTAAACCGTTTTCTTTTATCAGAGAATTTACTACCATTGCATTTTATATTAATTTAATGACTTTGATCAGGCAATCATCATTTATTTGCCTAAATTACCAGTCCCTTAGTACTTCATCAGCAAATGGAAATATTTCATAGAACATGAGGCAAAGCCTCTAATTACTATTAGAGTATAATTTAAAGTAACTTCAACAGGTATTGTAATTTTGACCAATTGAGTTACTAATTTGGAGAATCAATTATCTCTTGGACTCTTTTAATTTCCTGTCTCGTTTAATTGGCAGTGACTGTCCAATTACACATCTGGCATAGTGGTAATATTTGCATCTGCAAATCTTCAGCCAACATGGGTTTGAAGACTTTGATACATTTATGTATCAAATTATTTTTACGATTTGTACCAAATTAGTCATAGATTTTTCTCTTCATGTATCCTTTCTTCATCATTCATCTTAAAATTAGAATTTTTAAAGCAATCTTATTCACATAATTTATCTAGTTTTCCTCCTTTCCCCTGGCTCTAATCAAAAGATTCTCAATCTCAAAAAAAAAAAAATATCAAAGGGATGGCAAAAACTGAAAAATTAAATAATATCATCTTAATGCTGCAAGATGTAACTGGTACAATTATGTACTATTAGTTGCAATGTAAATTATGCAAATCTTTGGAAAGCAACAGAGTTATACGAGTAATAAAATGTCCATGCAATTTGATTTAGTAATGCCACTTCTAGAGTTTTGTCCAGACGAAATAATTACATAGAAGAAATAATTCTATATTCCAAAAATGTTCTCTCCAATGCTGACTTTAACAGTAGCAAACAACAACACAAACAAAAACTGAAACCAGAAAAGTCTAACTGCAAAGAAATATTTAAATCAGCTGTCAGTAAAGTAAAATTTCACGTAACTATTCAATGTGGAAATTATTGACTATGCAGAAGTATGGAAAAAGTCAGTCTATGACAGTAAATGGAATAAGCAAACTACATGTACAATGAAACAATTGCAACAATGTAAAGATGAGTGCCCATATTACCTGTCTGAAGAAAGGGGAGGCTGGCAAATGGAAACAACATAGAATCAAGAATCACCATGGAGGAAGAATCCATAGGGCTGGGCCAGGGTATGAGGCTTATACAGTTAGGGGGCCCTCTTTAAAGAAAAATAATTTTTTTTTTTGAGACAGGATCTCGTTCTGTCGCCCAGGCTGGAGTGCCGTGGATGATCACAGCTCACTGCAACCTCCGCCTCTTGGCCTCAAACGATCCTCCCACCTCAGCCTCCTGAGTAGCTGGGACTACAGATGCACACCACCACCCTTGGCTAATTTTTTAAAGTTTTTCAGTAGAGACAAGGTCTCACTATGTTGCCCAGACTGGTCCCCAACTCCTGGCTTCAAGCGATCCTTTTGCCTCAGCCTCCCAAAGTGCTGGAATTACAGGCATGATCCACCACATGAGCCTAGGATTGTTTTCAAATTGAACAACTCTTCTATTAAGTTCTTTTCTGTGCAACTTGTTGTAGACATGCTCACTAATTACAGTCCTTCTACAGGTTTGTGCCCTGCAAACACAGGATGATAATTCTATTTTGTAATATTTTCCTTTTAAAAACATAGTACATTCACAATTGTATAAATTGTATTTTAGGGTGTATTTCTGATAGGATAGAACTGGTACGTTGACCAGGTGTCAATGAAAAGTGAATCCTCTGCTTCCAATTTCACACGCCTGAAAATAGGAAAACTTTCCACAGACTGCCCCACACATACACGTCTCGTTCTCCCTTCAGGCCTGCACAGCACGATACACTTCTAGCCTTGTTTCTTTGTGGCATGATGCCACGTAAGTCAGCACAGTGGGTGGTAGGAGTATACTGGAAGTCATCCCTTACACTGGGACAACAAACATTAATCAAATGTAAACAGAAGGGTCTTCAAATCACATAAATGTGGCCCATTAAACCCAAATAAACGCATCCTCAAACTCAATTCAACATCCCCTTAGCCCAATCTCCAAACTGGCATTTGACAAGAAGGGAAGTGTGGCGGAGGAAAAGCTGGAGTCGAAAGAGACATCAGCTAAAATATCTTTTCCAAATTTTACAAAACCTATGGCCTTGTGAACACAATCACAGCCTCCCCTGCCCAACCCCCCCCACCCCACCCTACTGCCAGAACCCCAGAATAGGCCGGTGCACTAGAGGGACTCCACAGCTTCAGCTTCATCTGCTTCTTGGTAATTCGTCTCTTAGCAACGATTGGCTGTGGTACGTGGACAGAGAAACAGGAAGTCAGGTTTTGAACCCCAGTAAGGGGAGAAATTATGGTGCCATTAGGCAAACAAGAAGATCAGGATGAAAAGGAACAGGGTTAGTTTAGGCTTGTTATAGAATGTTAGGGAAGACTATAAGAGTAAGTCCTATCTTAAATATGTTGAGTTGAAGGTATCTGTAGGACCTCCAACAGAGATGTCAAACAGGCAAAATCACTTAAAGGGGTCTGTCTGTGATTCTCTGATTAATCGAAACTATTCCTCTAAGTTCTCAATCTGCATCTGCAGTGTCTGTTTCTTGACCGTTCCTCTAATTCCTGACTTCACCATTCTGTTTTACTGACATAAAATATACTTGTACTGATCGTTTTTGAACAATAACCCAAAAACCCTGTAGTCTGAGATTACTGTGGTCGGAGTGCAGGTAAGAACGTGACATAAAGCTTCAGTAAAATTGCAAAGTCCTGCTTTCTATTCCCCGTCTTAAATAATTCACAGTGCCTTCAGTGTTTTAAAAGGGTCCTATGACAGAGAACCAGCAGGAATCTCCATTTACTGTTCTCTTTCTGCCAATTCTCCTAGCTTGGGATAAAAATAAAAGAGATGATAGATAGTTCACTTATTATCTTGGTGTTCATTTAGACTATTTTGTCTGTGGTGCAAACAGAGTAATCAGAGGCTGAATCAACAATGAGAATCATTGTGGCTACTGTACGAGACTGTAAATTCATGCTCATTGAGACTGACGTTGCTTGACAGACTATTTTTCATGTATATTACCTTTGCTATCTATTTGTGTCCTCCTCAATTGATAGTTAATGCATCTTCTGTTATTGTTTCATGTAGCAATTGTGGTTATCTGGTAACAATACAATGATGTAAGAAATTAAATATTAATAGGCAATTTATAAAAGGGCTGAAATTTTACATTCCAATAGATAAAATTGAAAAATGGAACATGTAAAAGGCTATAAGAATTGGAAGGCTGTTTCTCACTGAATGTATAAATCAGAAGCTCTCTGGATCATTTTAGTGTTGTTCAAGGGTTAAGAGAAGTTAAAACCAAAATGTCTCCAACTAAAACTGGATAACATCCAGTCATGAAAAGAAGAACATAAGACAATCTTTGTTTTGCCCTTTCGGGAAAGAGACTCAAATGATTGAACTGATTTCAACTAACAAGACAGAATAAATTTGAGTGAAAAAAAGAAAAAGATCTGCACCAACTCTAAACCAATCACTTATAGCACTTGATAATGCTTATTTTTAAATCTCTTCCCTTTTATGTTTTATTTCTGAGGGAGGCATGCATCTCATGCTAGTTCTCGAATTTATCTGTGTCGCTTTGGCAGTTTTACAACACCAGGGAGAAATCTATTGCCACAAAATTCCAACCCAACTAGATTTAAGGTCCTAATCTCTTCTGCAAAGCCTACTGTCATCGAGTTTACTTGCATTCAGCCAGAACACTGATTGGGCCTCCTGTGTGCCAGCCACAGGCTGGGCAAGGTGATGAGGGCCCAACCTAAGATGGTAGGGAGAAGGGGATAGATGGCAAACGTTCCAGTTACTTTTGCTATGTTACATTTGCCGCAGAACTTAGTAGCTTAAAACAATTAACCATCATTTTATCTTATCTCATTATTTCTGTGGTCAGGAATTTGGACACTGTTCAGCTAGGTGGTCTTTCTAGGCAGGGTCTATCATAGTAGTAGCCAAATGATGGTTGGAGCCAGGTAGTCAGCAGAGGGGCAGAGCAGCTGGGAGCTAGCCAAGCATCTCTCTCTCTTCGCATAGTCCCGGGGCTTCTCTATGTGGTTCCACCACATGTGCTAGTTTCGGCTTCTCTACAACAGGGAAGCCTCATGGCTCCGAGGCACAAGTGTTCCAAGGAGCAAGGTGGAGGCTAAGTCACGTCTTGGAAGTTACATGGTTTCACTTTCACCAAATTCTGTTAGTCAAAACAGTCCTAGAAGTCTAGTTTCCAGGGGAAGAAATGCAGACCCATCTATCAATAGAAGTGTCAAAGAATTTGTGGATATATTTTAAAACCAGCACAGTAAGGAATTAGAATTGACAGGGCTTAGTGATTGATTGGATTTGAGAAGCAAAGGACACAGAGTGGAAGATGACTCAAAAATTGGTGACCTGGTCCAGTGGAAATGTAATTAACCAAGGTTCCTCAGGAGGAGGAACAGGTTTGATGAGAACAAGGTAGGTTTAGGACATGCCTGAGCAAAGACGACCAGCAAGGCATTTATAAAGTTTTGTCTGGACCCACGGAGAAATTTGGGGGACTGAAAGGCTGTGTAGGGAAGCTTAGCCTTGACTCTCCCAGGGAGAGTGTGTAGATCAAGAATAGAAATCTGTGGACCAAGGGAATTAAATGTTGAGATCATTTGAGTATCCGCAACCCCTCCATAGATTATATCTACCCCAGCAGATGTAAATGTGACTGAGTCCACAGGGCATGTCCTTGGTGGTGAGTGGATATTGAGTGGGGCTGGCAGCTGTGGGGCCATCGTGAGGGTGGTAGAAAAAGACTGGACCAGGGTTGTGGGATCCCAAGGTCATGGTCATGTTCTTTCCCAACCGCACCTCCTCCCTGCTGCGTGCTTCCTTGTCATAGACGCGCTCCATTCAGTTCCCACTTACCAGCTGCCCCGCTCTCCAACCCTTGGTTCCCTTTAATTTTGTGAGTTTTCTCCAGCTCAGGCACAAGCCACTGTCCTTCTCCCACCCCCATTTCTCTCCCTTTCTCTTCCCTTCTAAATTCCCAGGCCTCCCCCACCCACGATTATCTCCCTTCTCCCGTGCTAAGGTCTGGACTGAGACTGATTCTCGGCTCTGCCCATCTGACAGATGGAGACAGACTACTTGTCCATACAGCAGTATGGCATTTCCTAAGCCATTCCTACTGGCTTGCACTATCTTTTTAATTCAAATATCCACTTCTCCTCACTAAAAAAGCAAAAAAAAATAAAAAATAAAAAAAAATTTTAAAAAGCTCTACTAGATTCCTTTTGACTTTTATTATTCTCTTCTCAAATATTTGAGACCTAATCACTTAGACTCCAATTGAATTTGACTTTTCCAGATTTTCATCAAATCACTTGATATTTTCTATCTAATAGTGAACACTGCATTTTTAAAAGCCACATCACCTGGCTCCTTGATCTTAGTGACATTCTAAAGATTCACTTGAAAACAGAGTTTTTTCAGCACAAATGTGAACTCATTTGATTCTGTTAGTCACCCTACAAAGGAGACAGGTAAAATGGGGATTATCATTGGTCCCACTTCTACTGATGAAGAAATGGAGGCTATGAAAATTCAAGTCACCTGTCCCAAAACATACTGCTGGTAAAGGAAGTAGCCCAAATTTATGTAACACCATGACACACCACACTTCTTCTCAAAGACCTATTACAGACGACATTAATTATAGTGAAACATTTGGAATAACTTTTAGGTAACACTTATTTGTAACGGAAATAGACATTCTGAAGAATCAATACTAAATCAGGATATCAAATAGATGGCATCATAATCTTGGTCCCACTGAAGGTATTCATCTATAGGTTTTATTATTATTATTATTTTAAATTTAGGAACATGGACACCTTTATTATAGTAACTTTTTTAGGATGACTGTGTTTTGGGGCATTTCTTTGAAATAGCACCTTATTAATCATGAATGGAGTCTTGATTTTTATTTTAATCATGTGCCCACACATGGACGGAAAAACGGAGAAACTTCCAGATTCTTGTGGCCAACTTTTTATCCCGTTATTAAAAGAACTCCTTTCTTGTGAGGCATCATAAGGTAGAAAGAGGACCCTCCTGGCTGCGAAGTGAGACAGAAGGACTCAAGCCATTTCGCCTGAGGCCTTTCCTAGTCCTACCTTCGTTTAAACACACACACTCACAACCTCTTTTGATTTACACTGCTGTAGCCCAACTGTTTGGGAAAGCTGATGTTGTGGAATCCCTAAGTCATCTGTGACCTAGGTCACTAAAGACAGGAGCAATTTAGTAAAAGTATTAATTGAAACTCTCCTGACAAGACCTGCTCCTTCAGATAAAGTTACACATCAAACCCACACAGGCCACCAGGCTATTCTGAGCAGGCTGAGATTTTCAATATCTCATAAACAGGCCCTTCAATCACTGCAATCTAATAAGGCTATAATCATCATTGACACTATAATGATTAAAATGAATAAAACCCATTAAGAAAAGTCATGTTGAGTTATTAAAAGTTTCGCTCTGTGTGATATGTAATCTTTTATCCATTTTTTATGATGAAATCTGTAACCATCTATCCACAAAAGACCATTAATTTACTGCTCTGTGGATGTTACCATGCTCTTTAGTTTAACAGCTTATCATTGATTTCTTGAGGGAGATATTATATTTGGAGAAATACACATGGAACAAAAGCCCGAATGTTGCTGTAAATTTCCCACTGACAGAATGATCAAAGTATTTGGGTCTGGTCTGCCGCTCGCTCGGGGCTAGGGAACAAGTTTTCTAGAGCAGAGCAAGCCCTCTGGCTACCAGGCAGCAGATACATGTTTTCAGGCATCACAAATGCTTCTAAGGAAAGGTCATGTGCACCATGGGGGGAGTGGGGAACAATAAAATATCCATTAACCGGAGCCTAGTTAACTGGCTTATTGGCATCTATTAGAAACAAATTGCAAACAAAACTGATCCTATTATAAACTTCTCCTCCTCCCCTCGGTCAAGGGCAGTCTCTGATTGGCTCAGAAGAGGTCCCAACAAATACAGCGTTGTCAGATGGCTCCTTTATTTGCAAGGAGAAGATTGGGTTTCTGCCAGCAGCAGTCTCCAGCCTTGACTAGCAGAGAACTACAGAGTTGGGAAGGATATGTGGCCCCGTCCCACAGAAAGAGCACTGGAAAGGTGACTAATGTACTCCGGCCAGCATTCTTTCAACAGGGACTTTTTCCCCTAAGCAAACAGCAATAAAAAAGTCTGAATAGAAGAATGTGGACACAGTGCTGAGCTAAGTGGTGGGGGAGCCCGATTCTTAATGTGTACTTTTTCTTATAACAAACTCTGCTTCAATATCTTTACTGCTCATCTCCTATTTAATCTTATTAACAGTAAAACCTAAAAAGATTCTGTGAAGCCAAGAAGAGGGTGTTGTCTTTGAAGGCATTCTTCATTTTTCCTGAAATGATTAATAAATCCATTTGCTAGCCTTCTCTGGCTGCCTGTCACTGAACAGAATTGCCAGTGTTTTCCAGCAGGTAAGGGCAAGACCCACACCACAAGACAAAAAATGGTGGGCTTATGTTTTATCAGATTTCCTTATTTTCCAGATTTGCTTCCATCACTGAGGTCCTGCTGGGTTTGGGGGGCTTTTTTTCCACCTTATCTAAATAACATCAGGTTATAAATGTCATTCATAACATACTGTCTCTTTTACTAAGGGAAGCCTGTTTTTACCAAAATAATCAAATATTCTTTATAATGCTCCCCTTTAAAAGAAAATAACAAATTCCATTTGTAAGGTTGAAGTATAGTTCAAAGCACAGCTAACAGACATCGATTTTTATCAATCTTTGGAGAGTTAATTTAAGCCTACACCATTCCATCATGTAAGACAAAATGGTTGCTAAATGAAATTAAAAGGCAAATTCACCAAGAATAAAAAGGAAATCGTTCTTTATATAACACATCATTAACCTGTGGAAATAACTGCTTCGAGGCATGATTGAGGCTAACAGGTTAGTAAAAATTTGTAAATCATGTAATACTTCTACAGATAAGAATGGCATTAGCGATTCTGATCTCTAACAAGGCTCACATTTCTGTGCACACACTCGTACCACAATTGGAGTCAGGAGGACACTTCACAGGCCGTTGCCATGCTTTTGTGAAGTTGGTGACACATAAACAGAGCAGTATCCCTTGTACATACAATTAACGTTTTCTGCTGTTCTCATACCTTCCTCTCACTCTTAACTATATTGATATCAACTGTGGTTCAATTGGGTGAATTATTTGTCCATTTCCATGAGGCAAGCCTTTATTTCCCCTCACTTTTTGGGAGGAGGTGATCAAGATGAAATGCAGTATAAATGGTCATTTGACTATGTCTAAAGGCCCTTAAGAGAATTACAAATTTACTTAAGCATTCTGATAAAAAAGGACTGATATCTCGAAGAAAATTGTGTGCGTGTGTGTATCTGTATATAACACGAAGTAAAAAGCCAGAGTGGGGGATAAGGAAATATGGAAGAAATTACTTCAGTACATCAAAGAAGGCTCCTTTTAGTCTATCTTCAGAGAAGGTGAAATTGACTGTTAAGATACCTATAAAAAATGTAAAGACATTCATGAATTTTAATTTATCATCATGGTATTAAAAATATAGCTCTTTCTAACCACGGAGGCACTGAAGATTTTGTGACATGAAAGTTTTCCTGGTGTTAATTTGAGCGTTTAATTAATTATAACCTTTTGGAAGGGGGCTGTATAACTGCCACCAAAAAAAAAAAAAAAAAGGTTACGTAGAGATGATGAAAAAATAAGACTCATTGCAGATTTTTAGTGAAGCTGCACGTTGGTGAACTGTAGTTCTCAAGTGATGAGTCAGCACTTCTGTGATTCCAGGTGGAAAGAGCAATAAAATCTTGCTGAGTTTAGTTATTGAAATTATATGGTTTCATAAACAGTATAATGTTGTTCTCGGCAGGTAAATGTTATATTTTAGTGACATCTATATTATAACACACACAAATTCTCAAGCTCAAGGTCAACAGAGCCTTCTTCAATATGAGCAGCTGGAGCCCAGCACTGAGGCTGGAAATGAATAATTCAAGCTCTGAAGTGCTGAGGGCGTGGGAAGAGAAACTGAGATCACAGTAACTTATTAATTAGGAAAAAAGATATTTTTCTGGTAGGCCATTTGGAGGTATAGGAAATGTGCAGGTGTGAGTGAGCGAGAACGTTGTATAGGTGACTAAGCTTTCTAATGAGGTAACAGAACTGAGTGAAGATTTTGCTGTAATGAAGGGGCAAGCCTGCTGTAGAAATGAAGCGCTTTGGATTTCAGCTTTAACTGTGTTAAAATACAAGTCAAGTGCTCCTTAATTAGAACCAATATACTCCTGTTCACCTGGTCACCTTTAAGCCCAGGTAACCACATTTATACATCTAAACTCCCTCCTGAACTTATTAACTTAAAAAAAAAAAAAAAAAAAGCCTAAAGAGACTAACTTTGTTTGGGTTGTTACTAAATCAGCTTTGTTTCATTGAAAAGCCTGCTCATTAGCTGTAATCCTTCCAGCTGTTTTCCCTTAGAGCCTCTGCAGGTCTGCTGCCAAGACTGGTGTGGAGAGTTTCGCTTGGATAAATGGCACATTACTGCTCCTCTTTCAAAATGTCTCTATACCACAGGGTGACTATAGTTAATAACAATGTACTATACACTTGAAAATTAGAAAGAGAATAGATTTTAAGTGTTCTCACCACAAAAAAATAAGTATGTGAGGCCATGGATATGTTCATCGACTTGATTTAGCCATTCCACAATGTATACATATTTTGAATGTCATGTTGCACACCATAAATGCATACAACTTTTATTTACCAATTAAAATTCATTAATTTAATTAAATCTCCCTCATGTGTGAACCACTTAGTAATTTACAAAGCACTTTCCTTTGCATCCAATTGTATCGAATCCTCACAGCAAATTCTGTGATAGACAATCTCTATTTTACAGATGATAAAACTAAGATTCAGAAAAGCTGATTCATTCCTTAAGGTCAAACAGGTAATTGTTGAAGTCCAGGAACACATTTAGGTCTTCTCTCTCCAAATCTGCTTCTCTCCTTACTACACCAAACTTCACACTAGGAATCTTGAGCACTGCGTGATGCTCAGTAGCCATTGTAAAGTCATAACATAATAGTTTATCATTGCTAAACCTTTTATGGGTTGTGTTTCTTTAGACGTTACAAAAGAAAGTGTTTTAAGAGCCGCTGCTCATTTGCTCTGGTTATCCCAAGACAAACAGTGTGGGCAATGGGAGCTAACCTGACTGGTGGTCTGCCCAGTAGTTATTTCCTCTGCCTTTCTTTCTTGAGAGAACCCTGATTTTGTTTGGAGACCTCCCTTTCTCTATGTAATTCACAGTAAAGCCTCAATAGCCCAAGCCAAGCAAGGTAATGCTGTGTTTTGTCAGTGACTGGTTTAGGAAGGAGCATGTGACACAATTCTGGCCAGTGAAACTCAAGAGAAACTACCAGAGGCCTTCTCAGGAAAGTTTCCTTAGTTTTAAAGAGAAGCACATTAAGAAACACTCCCTCTTCTTTTTTTTTTTTTTTTTTTTTTTTTTTTGAGACAGAGTCTTGCTCTGTTGCCCAGGCTGGAGTGCCGTGGCATGATCTTGGCTCACTGCAACCTCTACCTCCCACGTTCAAGTGATTCTCCTGCCTCAGCCTCCCGAGTAGCTGGGATTATGGGCACGCACCACCACACCTGACTAATTTTCGTATTTTTAGTAGAGATGGGGTTTCACCACGTTGGCCAGGTTGGTCTCGAACTCCTGACCTTAAGTGATCCACCCGCCTTAGCCTCCCAAAGTGCTGGGATTACAGGCGTGAGCCACCGTGCCCAGCTGACCCTCCCTCTTCTTTTAATGGGTAGCATCATCTCATGACCATGAGAAGAGCTAGCCTCAGGAAGAAGCTGATCCGCTGAGAATGACAGAGATGGTGGGAAGCCAGGTCCTTGATGAAAAACTGATGGATTCATCAACCCTAGAGCCACCATGCCCTGGGACTTCTTGTTACAGAAGAAAATAAAATTCCCTTATTGTTTAAAAAAGTTGAGTCGGAGTTTCCTGCTACTTACAGCCAAGCATCTAACAGAAAATTTGTCCAGGTGAATAAGTTGGTCATGTATCTCAATTTAAGGCCATTTAAAGTTATGCTACAATCAGCTGAAAAGATCTTAAATTGCTTAACAATTGTAGGATACTATCATACCCATTAGGTGCTGCAGCTTTCCTAAAAATATACTTATTTTTATTTTCACAAATAAAAAGCACCCAAAAGATCATATATAAAATCATCTCATATATTAATAACAATACATGATTATAAATCTGGTGATCAGCATAATAAAATGGTTAGAAACCTTTTAGTTGAAAGCTTGGATAATATATATAGTCTTGAAAAACCCTTATAATTCTAAATCTTATGATGGAGAAAATTCTTATACTGATATATCAAGCTGTATCATCTGTTAACATCACAAAGATGTTTGTGGTAACTCATGGAGTCCCCACAATGACACCTAAGATGAGCCAAGCTCAAAAACATAATTAGGATTTACAGTCGCGCTGAGAAAAATGTTCTACTATGTCTTCCTTGTGAAATATAGTAATATAAAAGGATGCAATGTAAACCATATTTCGGGAGAGAGTAACAAAGAGGTAAAACAAAAATGGAGTGGTTACACATCTGAGATCCACATATCCTTACATGTGTGGGAATGCTATCAATGAAGAATACCTTGAATCAGGAATGTGTGTGCTCTCCATTTTATCATCAACAAGTCTCAGGAAATTTAACTAGTTTGAGATAAAGGTAATTTTCCCTAGCTCCTTTGTATACTAGATCAATATTTCTCAGGGCCTGTTAGATGTTAAAAGACGTGCTCACCTCCCCCCACTCCCCCCACCACCCACAATAAAGGGAGGGTCTTGGTGTGGGTTTCCCTAGAAATAGGGCCTGAGTCAAAGATTAAAGTGCAAATAGTTTACTTAGGAGGTGATCCCGGGAAACACCAATAAAAGAGTGGGGAAATGAGGCCAGGAGGGGAAGGGAGCCAATATGGGAAGTTTTATCAAGCCAGTTTCCACTCTCGGCTGCAGGAACTCAGCCCTGATTTTTGTGATACAGGCACTTTTCAGTCAGTTGGTCAGAATCAGATTGAGATGGAGTTAGAAGTGCCAAAGTTCCACTGGAGAGTAACACCTGTGAAAGAGGAGAAGGGGGAAGCAGGCCTAGACAGGAAGAGCTGTCAGACCATCAGACAGAACGGGCAAAGTCTCTGCCAGCTCATTGACAGCTCCACAGTGAAGACAGCTTGCAGGAGGAATTCTGCCCTACTGGGAAACTCTGGAAAGCATCAGGGAACATGCTTCAGTTTCCTAACTGAGAGGCAACAGGGAAACATATCTGCCACCTGCCTGTCCATCTTTGGTTGAACATTGCTTTTGAGGTGAGGGACGTTAACTATTTTGTTCTTTCAGCTTACCTGTTAACAGGTTGAGTGGACTCCCATCGGCCCCCCTACCACCATCAAAAAGCAAAAAAAAAAAAAAAAAAAAAAAAAGACTTCAGGCAAAGAATTGTAGGTGTTCATAGAAAGCAGCCTTCAAAGTGTACAGGCATGTGCTGAGAGGACATGGATGTGGTGCAGACAGCATCTGCTACATAGAGCGAAACACACTGCATTCCTTATCCTCTGCTTGCTAATTTAGAATACACTTTACCATATTAAAGGCTCTGAGAAGACCTGCCTCAGAAACTTGTACAGGTAGGATTAACCTCAATCAGCACTTCCAACATGCATCCAGCAGAACTAGTGAGCGGCAGGTTTCACACTGGGATAAAGCTGCTCCAAATGGGTCAATAGTAGTCATACAAAGGAGGTCAATGATGATGCCAAGACCTATCTAGTTGGAGTCAATTCCTCCCCTGCTGATGGCCCAACTCATATTTTCATTGCAGGCTATGACATAAGTTGCTGGTTAGCCAATAAATGGTCTACTCTGAGTCAGCGTCCAACCTTGATCTGTGCGTACTTGGAGTTTGGGGGCAATTAACATTGTTTGCATGAAGGATAATATTGTTTGCGTGAAGGATAATATTGTTTGCGTGAAGGATAATATTGTTTGCGTGAAGGATAATCTGGGACAATTCTTTGGGAATTTTATTTTGGAAACATGTAGAAATATAGGAAATTAACAGGAGGAGTAGAAACTTAAAGGATGCATAAAGAGAAGCCTTGAGGCAGTGTTGGAGTTATGAGGGGAAGGAGAGAAGGGGCTGTGAGGGATCTTGGCAAACTGAAATTATGATTCAGCAAAAGGTATTAATTTTTTTTTTTTTGAGATGGAATTTCACTCTTGTTGCCTAGGCTGGAGTGCAATGGTGCAATCTCAGCTCACTGCAACATCAGCCTCCTGGGTTCAAGCGATTCTCCTGCCTCAGCCTCCCAAGTAGCTGGGATTACAGGCATGAGCCACCACTCCCAGTTAATTTTGTATTTTCAGTAGAGACAGGGTTTCTCCATGTTGGTCAGGCTGGTCTCAAACTCCTGACTTCAGCCTCCCGAAGTGCTGGGATTACAGGCGTGAAGCACTGTGCCCGGTCAAAAAAGTATGAATTTTTAAAGGATAAAGTAGATTTTAAAAGAATAAGTGCATTGCCAAGTGCAGTGGCTCATGTCTGTAATCCCAGCACTTTGGAAGGCTGAGGCAGGTGGATCAGGAGGTCAGGAGTTCAAGACCAGCCTGGCCAAGATGATGAAATCCCATCTCTACTAAAAAATAAAAAAATTAGCTGGATGTGGTAGCACCTGCTTGTAGTCCCAGCTACTTAGGAGGCTGAGGCAGGAGAATCGCTTGAGCCCGGGAGGTGGAGGTTGCAGTGAGCCAAGACTGTACCACAGCACTCCAGCCTGGGCGACAGAGTGAGACTCTGTCTAAAAAAAAAAAAAAAAAAAAAAAAAAATTAGAATAAGTGCATTGTAGCTAGTTTCAATCAGAGACAAAGAAGAACAGATACCCAGGTTGCTGAGTCATACCACTGGTGGAACTCCAGAGTAAAGATCCATACACTCCCAGTCCTTGGGCCATTGGGACCACCTTAGATCCAGAAACAACCTCCCGTTCTGGACTTCGATTTCTGGCCCTGTTTCCACTATGCTCTTGGGATTCTGTGAACATTCCTGTTAATCCTCACGTAAACTGTCTTTCCTGAGCTTGCTTGAGTAGATCAGTGTTGCTTGCAACTAAACAAGTTTTGTAAATCAGAGGTCAACGAGGGCCTGCTAACAGGTCCATCTGTCAAGCAATACCTGTGACCAGGAAAAGGGCTTTGACAGACCAGGGAGACAAGGTAGAAGAAAGAAAGGCATGCCGGGTGATATTTCTGTTGAAAACTCATGAAACAGGATGGGATTTCTATTTCTAGTCTCAGTAGTGGGAAGCTTCCACGCTGGTTTCAGACAAAAGCAAAGGCAGTCAGGTTGACAAAGTGGTTTCTGAAGAAAACTTTATCAACTCTATTAGTTCTTGCCCTAGTTCCCTGTTTTTTCACTCAGCAACCTGAGCTGAGGCTCCTAAAGCAGAGAATGGTATAGTTTGGAGAACTAAGACTAGGGAGTAGGGCGGGAAATAAAATGAGTCAGGGGGTTGGTGATGGATGCGGAAGATGACCTTTGCCTAAGTGGAAGTCATCTTCACAGTGTATTTTCCTACACAGTCAGGATTCTCTCTAACAGAAATTTACTTTCAAATGGCATAGTGGGAAGAAGTCAGATACTGGCCTCACACAGACTCAGGTTCAAATCCCACCACCACCACTTTTAATGTGTGACATGATGGCAAATTACTTAACTTCTGTGAGCCCCAGTCTTATCTGTAAATGAGAAGAGTCATATCTATCTACAGTATTATTTTAATAGCCAAATAAAATGCATGAAACACAATCAATTATAAATATGTATTTTCCTAATAGGAAAGGAGGTCACTGGGAAGTCTGCATTGCCTATGCCCCTCGAAATCAGCTTTATTAACCTGTAACCTAGTTCTGATTAGAATGGGATAGAACTTAGGAATTTTATTCAATACATATTCTGTGTGGTAGACATAGTGCACAAAGTTACCTCGAATCTTAGGATTTGCAGATGCCAGAGTCTGAGGGACTTTGGGTATAACTCCCTATCCCTTCTTTCATGGGTGAAGAATCCAGGGTCAAGAGGGGTGACGTGACTTGCCCAGGTCATGCAGCCAGTTACCTGCAGAGCCAAGAGGAAGCTGGTGCTGTAGGAAGCTGGTGCTGTAGGAAGCTGGTGCTGTAGGAAGCTGGCTTTCCAGACTTCCCGTTCAGTGTTCTTCCCATCAGAACTTCAGAACTTTCTGGTTTTCTTAACCTTAGATCAAGTTCTCTATTCACACAAAATACATCAACCCAGAATTTCTTTTGTTTTTCTCCATGGTAAATCTAAAAACACGTTTTGTTATAGACTCACAGGTGTGACTCTTGGGCATGGCATGCTCTTCCCACTCTTTGAAGTGCTCTTCCCCACTCCCGGCTTCACCATCCCCTTCTCAAGTTTGGGTTAGGGGTCCTCTTCTTAACTCACCTCAATTATCACATTCTCACTACGGCACTGTTACTGTCGTCTCCTCCTCTTGACTGCCCTCACTGAAGTCCTAAATCTGGTTCCTCCAAGACACGTTGGTTGAACGAATTTTTTTTTTTTTTTTTAGATGGAGTCTCACTCTCTCACCAGGCTGGAGTGCAGTGTTGCAATCTTGGCTCACTGCAACCTCCACATCCCGGGTTCAAGTGATTCTCCTGTCTCAGCCTCCTGAGTAGCTGGGACTACAGGCTCATGCCACCACACCCAGCTAATTTTTGTATTTTTAGTAGAGATGGGGTTTCACCGTGTTAGCCAGGATGGTCTCGATCTCTTGACCTTGTGATCCACCCACCTCAGTCTCCCAAAGTGTTGGGATTACAGGCGTGAGCCACTGTACCTAGCCAATTGGATGAATTTTTAAATGTATGTTATGAATGTTGAAATAGAAGCTCATTGGAAAAGGTTAGAATAACCCTAAATGTTGAGGTAAATAAAACTACTCTTTGGTATCAGTGATTTCTCTACCAAGAACATGTAGAGTAATACAAGTAGGTCAATACACTGACAACCTCTGGAGAACAATGGTCCAGTCTAGCCAGAGTCCTTAATGTGGGGATGGAGTGAAAGCCCCAGAGCAGGGGAACAGAATAAGTCATTTCCAAGTTCTGTATTTCAACTTCCCTGTCTGTAAAGGTGTAGCAAGGAAGGTAGCTTAGATAACGATGATGATTATTTCAGATGGAGTTTGGCTCTTATTGCCCAGGCTGGAGTGCAATGGCATGGTCTCAGCTCCCTGCAACCTCCGCCTCCCAGGTTCAAGCAATTCTCTTGCCTCAGCCTCCCAAGTAGCTGGGATTATAGGCATCTGCCACCACACCCGGCTAATTTTTGTTATTTTTAATAATTGGCCTCCCAAAGTGCTGGGATTACAGATATGAGCCAGCACACCCGGCAGATTATTTTTAAAGTTACTTTTAGTTCTAAAATAGTGAAATGCTATATTCTAAGTACATTTAATTAAACTACAACTCTGCTAAAGGCTATGAAACTTCATTGTTGTTCTCAGATCAGATTGCAAAGAAATTACCCATTAATAATATGCTTCATAGCAGACTCTACTCTTAAGTGTCAGTCAAAAAATCAGAAACCTTTGGAAATCTTAGAGCAAAATACACATCATTTACCTCTCTCTTTTTTAGAATCACTATTAGATTTAAAAACACATAAACATAAAAGGCTCTTATATCAATTTATTCATTTATTCTCTTCAAGTTTATTAAGCTCTTACTCAATGAATAGTGCAGCATCTGATTCCCAAGAAGGCCAATAAGAAGTTTATATCTGGTCAATGATACTGACAGGTCCCTGCATCGAGTAAAAAAAATTACTTTTGAGAGTGCAAAAAGCCTGGTGTCATTTACCTTTCTACCATAATTATTTGTGAGTGCTTTCAAAGCTAGAAGGAGAAAGCTAACTATACTGAACCAATATTTTGTTTTCGAGTTTGAAACAAAATCAAATGCAAAAGCACAGCAATCTGAGGTAAGCTGATCCCCTCTCTAGGGATAAAGGGAGAGTTCTCTTTTGAAAATGGTTTGCAAAACATCATACTAGCAGTACAGCTATAAGAGAAAAGACCTTGAAAGACGCCCTCTTACCAGAGGACTGTTTATAAGATTCACAAGTGCATGTGCTCAAGCACGAGAAATGCCTTTAAGTTTCCCTTTATTATTTTCAAGAATACTCCTAAATTGGGTAGGGAAGCAAGAATCAAAGCCAGGAAATTCTCTTTTAATTTTTAGACACAGAGTGCAATGGCATGATCATAGTTCACTGCAGCCTCCAACTCCTGGGCTTAAGTGATCCGCCAGCCTCAGCCTCCTGAGTAGGTGGAGCAACAGATGCGCACCACCATGCCCAACTAATTTTTTAAAAAAATATTTTTTGAGACAGGAGTTTCACTATATTGCCCAGGCTAGTCTCAAATTCTTGGCCTCAAGGGATCCTTAGCTTCAGCCTCAATCACAGGAATGAGCCACTGTGCCTGGCTAAAGCAGGGAAACTCTAAAAACATATGCTTAATGGGTGAAATCTTAGACTATCAAGCAGCCTGAGAAACAGGAGATTTTCTAGATACTATTGAACCATGAGGCAGTTAATAAGTGAAGAAATGTCTTTGGAGTTGAGAAAAAGAACATTGTGCAGCAACATCCTCATTTCTCTAGGGCAGAGCTAGGGAATTGACTAAATTAAAACTCAGGAAAGATCTGCTTAATACAGATGTAGCTATCAATGATTCGTCAGTAATTGGTTGAAACCAGTCACTGTCCTCCATAATAATATTAAAAGATGACCTACCCCTGATAACTCAGATGTAGTGGAAGTTAAACCAGGGAAACTTGGTAAGCATGAGACAAATGGAAGCACTGACAATTCCAACTAATTTAGCATATTGAATATCCTATGCGATTTTTACTATTTTTACATGTGCATTGTACATCAGATTGAAAATCAAACTGAAAAACATTCATTATGTTTGCACTGTGTGTGCGTGTGTGTGTGTGTGTGTGTGTGTGAAAGAAAGAGAGTTCTGGAGTGGAAAGATGAAAAAGTGGAAGCACTTACTTAAAGACTTACACCACAGATTTAAAGGAATTTAAAAGAATGCACAATATTGAGCTAAGGCAATCAAACCAAAAGATATGCTAAAATTTCATTTATATGATTTACAACAGGACAAAGTAACCCATGATGTTAAGAGTTGGGACAGTGGTTAGCCTTGGGAAGGGGTTGTTGACTGTAAGGAAGGCAGCACATGGAGCTTTTAGGTGCTGTTGATAATCATCTTCTTAATGTGCTGCTTTCATAAATGTGCTCGGTTTATAAAAATTCATCAAGCTGTACCCTTGTGATATGGGCACTTTTCAGAAAGTTGGGTCAGAAGCAGATTGAGATGGAGTTAGAAGTGCAAAAGTTTCACTAGAGAGTAACATCTGTGAAAAAGGAGAAGGGGGAAACAGGCCTGGGCAGGAGGAGTTGTCAGACCTTTGGAAAGAGTGGGCGAAGTCTCTGCCAGATCATCAACAGCTCCATAGTCAAGACAGCTCATAGGAGAAATTCTGTGGTAGGTGGAGATGACCTGGCCTTTGTAATAAAGTCTTGCTCAGTCATTGGCTGGGGCCGCCTTGACAAGGAGTGTCCTCAGCTCAAAAGCTGAAGTGGACTCAAAGTAGTTAACAGTGAGAGGCTCTCAAGTACCCTTACTCCTTGTAGCTGGGCAATTAGTTCTTTCTTAAAAGGGATTTGGGCACTATATAGTGCAAGAGACTGAATTGTGGATATCTGAAAGTACAAAGATTAGCTGGGCATGGTAGCACGCACCTGTAGTCCCATCTACTCGGGAGGCTGAAGCAGGGGAATCGCTTGAACCTGGGAGGCGGAGGTTGCAGTGAGTCGAGATCGTGCCACTGCACTCCAGCCTGGTGACACAGGGAGACTCCATCTCAAATAAATAAATATTAATAACGTAATATATAAATACATGATATTATGCTTTAAAAGTTTACTTTTAAGAAAACAGAATGCACCATCCACTCCAGGTGTTCTCAACATCTGCTTGCACAGAACCCCAGGGATATACACATTAAATCAAAGCATTCCACTAATGAAAAATGGAAAGATGATGATTTTTTTCCCACTTTCACAGAACAAAGAGCTAAGATAATGATAAGCTTTTCTTACTAAGCTTTTATCTCATAAATTCTTCTTAAATCTTTGACACATACTACTGAATGTCTGTATAAAAATAAGATGAGGCCAGGTGCGGTGGCTCATGCCTGTAATTACAGCACTTTGGGAGGCCAAGGTGGGTGGATCATGAGGTCAAGAGATGGAGACCATCTTGGCCAACATGGTGAAACCTCGTCTCTACTAAAAATACCAAAATTAGCTCGGCGTGGTGGTGCTCACCTGCAGTCCCAGCTACTCAGGAGGCCGAGGCAGGAGAATCACTTGAACCCAGGAGGCAGAGGTTGCAGTGAGCCAAGATCGCACCACTGCACTCCAGCCTGGTGACAAAGCGAGACTCCATCTCAAAAAAAGAAAAGAATACGATGATATCTAACCTAGGACAAAATTACATATTTTGTCATATCAGCATTTCATGAGATTCCACAAAGGGCACCATGACATCCAGGTGTCCCACCACAGGAACAAGATTGAGGATCAACAAAGCTAGCTGGAAATAATGGATGCCAGAACTCTAAGGAACCCACAGAAGATCAGTTCTCAAATCACCAGCCACTGGGGAGCAAATGAGCCAACCTCGAAATTGACAAGCAGTTATGGTGCTACGTGTCTCCCGTGTGTACTGGACACTGTGTTGCATGGGGCTCCTCATCTTGGTAAGTCCTCTGCTTGTTCCCTTAAGTTCAGTTTGAATTTACCTGTATGCTTAGTCTGTTTCTGCCTACATGTGTTTCACTAGTCTGCCAATCTTAGTATCAGAGACACCCAGGCCTAGATCTTAATCATGCCCTCTGGATTCCAACACATACACACACAGACACACACACAGACACACACACACACACACACACACTCCTTTCCAACTATCCTCTCTGAACTTTGCCACTCATAACCTCTTATCCCTCACATCATACTCTCTGTTTGACCCACCAACCTGGCCTCTTTCCCAGACCAAGGGCCTCTAGGCTTGCCCTGTCTTGCAGCCACTCTGGTGGTAAAATATGTTAGGTATGAGAGCATTTTTTAGAAGTTCATAATAGAGCCAAGTATGTGTAGCAGAATATATATATATAAATTCTCCCGAGAATAGGAAGAAATAGCAATCATTTGAGGGTCATATAATCAGAAATGCAAATATATGAAAGCGTATGAAATATATGAAAAAATACATGAAACAATGGTCTTTAAGACATTGGAGATAAGTCAATGAAGAACAGTGAACCCTGAAAGATGGGCAACGTACAAGACGAGCCTTTCAATTACCTTAGTCTACTACCTGCAGAGAGTTTCCAGGCCGTGGCATAGGGAGGGGAAACCCAGGAAACGCCCAAAAATCTCCCCAGGCTGGGGAGAGCCTGGAATACAGGGAGGTAATTACCTTAGTCTACTACCTGCAGAGAGTTTCCAGGCTGTGGCATAGGGAGGGGAAACCCAGGAAACGCCCAAAAATCTCCCCAGGCTGGGGAGAGCCTGGAATACAGGGAGGTCAAGGTGGCTAAAGAACACAGGGCAGAGTGCCAGAGAAGAAAAAAACTGCACGGAGAACTTCACAGATTTGCGGAGGAACTGCCCCCAAGTTTTCAGCAAAGTACTGATTAGGGCATGTTGATGAGGAAATCACCTGAGGCCAGGAAAAGAAGCACCTGAGAGGATTTGAGGAAACAATCTCCAGAAATCATTTGGGGCCAGGAATTGTTTCTGTTCCACCAGCCAGAGTGAAGAACCTCATAATTCAAAGGACATTTGGTAGAGTTCTCAAAGAAGTTTTCCTCAGTAGTGGGGCAAGGTCAGTGGTGAGGCAAAAGCTCTGGTCTTGCCTTAAAAAAAATTAAAAATAAGACCTGAAAGAATCAGACTGTTCCAAGTGACTTAACTCCCTCCCAGAACAAAGCTGAAGAACATGCATAGGAATACAAAAATATCTAGCACCCAATAAGATAAAATTCATAATGCCTGGCATCCAAATAAAAATTACTAGACACACAAAGCAGCAGGAAAATGTGACCCATAATGAAGAGAAAGATCAACCAATTGAAACTGACCCAGAAATGACACAGTTGATAGAATTAGTAAACAAGGAGTTAAAAAGTTATCATAATTGAATTACATATGTTCAAGCCTAGAAGAAAGACTGTGCATGAAAGACTAATAAATTTGAAATATTTGTTTGTTTGTTTGTTTGTTTGTTTGAGACGGAGTCTTGCTCTGTCTCCCAGGCTGGAGTGCAGTGGCAGGATCTCAGCTCACTGCAAGCTCCGCCTCCCAGGTTTACGCCATTCTCCTGCCTCAGCCTCCTGTGTAGCTGGGACTACAGGCGCCCGCCACCTCGCCCAGCTAGTTTTTTGTATTTTTTAGTAGAGACGGGGTTTCACCGTGTTAGCCAGGATGGTCTTGATCTCCTGACCTCGTGATCCGCCCGTCTCGGTCTCCCAAAGTGCTGGGATTACAGGCTTGAGCCACCGCACCCAGCCGAAATATTTTTTTTAAGCTGCAAACCAGGATGTCTGAATAAAGTCTGTACTTAATAGTACTATACCAATGCTAATTTCTTAATTTTGATAAATACATCATGATAATATAAGAAGTTAACTTTTAAGTAAATTGGGTACAGAGTGGGAACTGGGAACACTCATTACTATCTTTTCAGCTCTTTGTATTTTTGTAAATTTAAAATCATTTCAAAATAAATTTTGTAAAGTGACAAAACAAAGCATCATGTGCCAAGAAAAGAATATCTAAATCAAATTTCTAGAAATAAAAACTGCAATATCTGACATGAAAAATATGCCGAATGGGATTAACAGTAATTGCTGAAGAAAGAATTCATGAACTTAAAGACACAGCAGTCTTTAAAATAAAATACCAAGATTTGAGCTGGGAGCAGTGATTCACACCAGTAACCTCAGCACTTTGAGAGGCTGAGGTGGGTGGATCACCTGAGATCAGGAGTTCGAGACCAGCCTGACCAACATGGTGAAAACCTGTCTCTACTAAAAATACAAAGATTAGCTTGGCATGGTGGTAGGCACCCACGTACTTGGGAGGCTGAGGCAGGAGAATCGCTTGAACCTGGGAGGCAGAGGTTGTAGTGAGCCGAGATCGTGCCATTGCATTCCAGCCTGGGTGATAAGAGCAAGACTCCATCTCAAATTAAAAAAAAAAAAATTAGAAATAAAATACCAAGATTTTAAAAACTAAAAGAAAAGAGCATCAGGGAATTTTATGACATCTTCAAGAGCCTAATATACATGTGACTGGAGTTTCTGAAGAAAGAAGGGAGGGCTGAAAAAATATTTGAAGAAGTGATAAAATTTTTTTCAAATTTCATTACCCACAGATCCAAGAAGTTCAATGAACCCAAAGCACAAGAAACGTGAAAAACACTACACTAAGTCATATCACAATCAAATTGCATAAAATCAGTGATAAAGTAAAATACTAAAATAAAGAGAAAAATGTTAAACTTATTCAGAAAATATGGGTAAATATACAGGACATTTACTAAGAACCTACTATGAGCCAGGTGCAGTGGCATGCCTGTAATCCCAGCACTTTGGGAGGCCGAGGCAGGCGGATCACGAGGTCGGGAGTTCAAGACCAGCCTGACCAACATGATGAAACCCCGTCTCTACTAAAAATATCAAAATTAGCGGGGCGTGGTGGCGTGTGCCTGTAATCCCAGCTACTCGGGAGGCTGAGGCAGGAGAATCACTTGAACCCGGGAGGTGGAGGTTGCAGTGAGCCAACATCAAGCCACTGCATTCTGGCGTGGGCAACAGAGTGAAGACTCTGTCTCAAAAAAAAAAAAAAAAAAAAAAGAACCTACTATGGTCCAGTGCTCAAAATATTTTTCTTTTCCTTTCTTTTCTTTTCTTTTTCTTTTTCTTTCTTTCCTTCAGACTAGGAGGTCTAGGAGATGCTACATATGTTTTTACCTTGGACCCTTGGTTCTTTGAACTCCAAAGATGTATGCTAGTCAAATAACTTTTTCATAAATCAAATGCCCTCCTTGCCTTGAAGAAAGTTATAGTCTAGAAATTAGTAAAACTACTTAGTATGTAAGCTTTTAGACTTACATTTTATTTTTCTTAAAGATGCCTATTACTAAGCATGCCTAAATATAGCATGTTTAAAGTTGCTTACAGATAAAGTTTCACAAGTGAAAAATAATTCTTTAATCATTATGAACCTGTTTTGAAGGGAAAGGAGTTCCGAAGCTGATTGTAGTTGGTAACTGTATTCAAAGAGGGAAGGAGAAGGGATATCTGAAACTGAAGGGAAGGAAGATTTCCCAACTCAAGGCTTTTGATATTTTTAAAAGTACAAGTGTGGAGAGATGGAAAGTCATCACAGTGTGAGTGTGTGTGTGTGTGTGTGTGTGTGTGTGTGTGTGTGTTGGAACAGACAGATTTTAGTTTCGAATTTTCTATTATCCACTTCTACAAATGTATCCAAGGATTTGCTTATACCAAATATACTTCTGTGTTTGTGAACAACACTGATGATATTAGAAATGTTCCATTTGGATGTTCAGCATGGGAGTGTGCTGTCTGCTGAGAGGGACTTTTCAGCATGCCACTTGGTATATATTTGGATTACATAATCACAAACGCCTAGCCTCTGTCTTTCCCTCTGCCTCTCAGCCTCCCTTTCTTTTCATATATTCCTCTCCCTTACTGTTGATCAGTGCATCACTTCAAAAAGAAAAAAACAAAAAGCTTGAACCAGGAGGATTTCTGTTCACTTTGGCAGTTCCAGAACTCGTTATCCCTCAATTGACCACTGGAGACTCTGCTGCTATATATTTAAATCACCCTAGGCATTAGCTGGGGATGGATTTATCATGAAACTTTTATAATACAGAGGGCCACAGGGAATAGAGTGCTTTTAAATGTCTCCTCTTCTGCAGGCAAGTGATAACTTCACTCTTTGGTGAGTCCCTGTTGCTTTACTATTACACTCAGATGTTTTCATTCCAAGAGGAAAATATTATGACTGAACATAAAGTTTTAGTATTTGAGATGGTTGGATTGCACACCAGGTAGTTGGATCTTTTTTTCTATATTTAATGTCTTCCACAATCAGTTATATTTACTGCTTCTGATTCCAACTAGTCCCCACGCTAAATGAAAAAAGACTTGGAAACCTACATAGTTTGAGTTTTCAAAAACTATTTTGTGCAAACTTCCATCCAGGACATAAATCCCTTCTACTGCCTTCTTTTTTTTTTTTTTTTTTTTTTTTTTTTTTGAGACGGAGTCTCGCTTTGTCGCCCAGGCTGGAGTGCAGTGGCCGGATCTCAGCTCACTGCAAGCTCCGCCTCCCGGGTTTACGCCATTCTCCTGCCTTCTTAACAGCACCACCCTTCTCAAATGAATGAGAATAGTATTGGGGATTTATGTGAAATGCGAAATCAGGACTTGGACAAAAGATTGAGAACCAAAGGCTCCCCTAAGTAACAGAGGAGCCGAGGAAGCATGGCTAAAGTCTCTTCCCACTGCTGTCCTAAGTCAGAGCCTTTTAAAGAGCTTGAACAGCTATGGAAGTTCTTCATGTGGGGGAAGAACTTTGGAACAACCAATGAGAGTGTGAGGAGCCATTCTGAGCAACTGGAAACACTCAGAGTCCGTGTGCTAATGAAAGAGCCAAACACCAAGCACTCCAGGGGCTGTGGGTTGTCCCATATGCCACTGCGGAGGAGGTGGATGCAGCCATGAATGCAAGATCACGCAACGTGGATGGAAGAGCTGTGGAACCAAAGACAGCTGTCTCAAGAAAAAGTTCTCAAAGACCAGGTGCCCACTTAACTGTGAAAAAGATCTTTGTTGGTGGCGTTAAAGAAGACACTGAAGAACGTCACCTAAGAGATTATGTTGAACAGTATGGGAAAATCGAAATATTGAAATCATGGCTGACCAAGGCAGTGGAAAGAAAAGAGGCTTTGCTTTTGTAACCTTTGACAACCATGACTCCACAGATAAGACTGTCGTTCAGAAATACTCTCGTGGGAGTGACCACACTGTGATGTTAGGAAAGCCCTGTCGGAGCAAGAGATGGCTGGTGCCTCATCCAGCCAAAGAGGTCGAAGTCATTCTGGAAGCTTTGGTGGTGGTCGTGGAGATGGTTTTGGTGGTCATGACAACTTTGGTCATGGAGGAAACATTAGTGGTTATGGTAGCTTTGGCAGCAGCTGTGCTGGTGGTAGATATGGTGGCAGTGGAGATGGCTATAAGGGATTTGGTAATGATAGGAGCAATTTTGGAGGTGGTGGAAGCTACAATGATTTTGGCAATTACAATAATCAATCTCCAGATTTGGACCCATGAAGGGAAGAAACTTTGGAGGCAGAAGCTTTGGCCCCTATGGTGGTGGAGGCCAATACTTTGCCAAATCATGAAACCAAGGTGGGTGTGGTGCTTCTAGTAGCAGCAGTCTCTATGTCAATGGCAGAAGATTTTAATTACTGACACCAACAAAGCTTGGCAGGAGAGGACAGCCAAAGAGGTGACAGGGAAGCTACCAGTAACAGATTTGTGGACTCAACCAAGCACCGTGGTGGCAGTGCCCAGCTGCTACAAAGAAGATATGTTTTAGACAATGCTCACATGTACGCACAAAAAGCTCAAGGACTGTATTTGTGGCAGGTTATTTTAGTTTCTGTTCTGTTCTGTTCTGTGGAAAGTATAAAGCATTCTAACAAAAGTTTTTAATGCACCCATGCTATGGATTGCTAAATCTAACAGTCTGATCGTAACACTGAATACATGTCTTTTTTTAAATTAATAAAATAAAACTCTAGCTAGACATACAGTCTTCTTTCCTAAGAAGACTTGAAAGATATACACCAAAATATTGGCAATGCTTCTTTCTGAGTGGTGGAATTAATTTTAATAATATTTATATTAATTAATTTATATTAATAATTAATACTAATATTTATTCTGAAATTATTTTTCTCAATTATAAAAGTAATATAGTTATCATTATACAAAATTAAGGGGAAAAAAGCTAAAAAGACTATAAACATTTTGAAGTATATCTTTCTGAAATTTTTTAAAATTAAATATAACTTTTTCTTATTATAAATATATCTATTCAATGTTGAAAATTTTTAAATATAGATAAGCAAGTAGAAAAACATTTATTGAATGATTTTTATTTTCTTTCTTTTGCTTATTTTACAAGTTTTCAACAATGAGTATACATTGCTTTGGAGTACAAAAGAAAAAATGTATTGATCAGCCGGGCACAGTGGCTCATGCCTGTAACCCCAGCACTTTGGGAGACCGACATAGGCGGATCACTTGAGGTTGGGAATTCAAGACCAGCCTGGCCAACATGGTGAAACCCTGTCTTTACCAAAAATACAAAAATTAGCTGGATGTGGTGGCATACATCTGTAATCCCAGCTACTCAGGAGGCTGAGGCAGGAGAATTGCTTGAACCCGGGAGGCAGAGGTTGCAGTGAGCCGAGATCGTGCCACTGCACTCCAATCTGGGCAAGAGAGTGAGACTCCATCTCAAAACAAAATAAAACAAAACCAGTGTCTTTGTGAGAGCTGAGGTACAGAGAGTTGGAAGCCAGCTGTGTGGGCTAGATCTGCAGATATTGGCCAGGGTAGAAATGAGTTTGGGTCTCCTGAAATCTTTAGAGGCTTTCAGTGGTTGCGGGTAAAAATGAATTCTGAAATTATCTGAGTAAATTTCATGAAGTATACCTGGTAAATTACCAATAAAACTTAACAGAGTTCATCTCATATCTGGAGACCTTTAAAGCTGCTATTATAAACTCTACTGATGAAGGACTTTCTTATTGATTCCAATCATTATTGGCTCAGCCCACCCAACAAAAAAATAAATATGCATTTCAACCCTTAAGAAAACATATTTCAGAACCCCACCAATTTTACGAGACAGGCCTAAGAGATGGAAGTATTTATTCAAAGTCCCATTGTGATTTTTCAGGAGACCTGCTTCAATCAGGAAGAGCTCTGCAATCCAGAAAACTCCAGAGCAGCAGTGATTCACGCAACCTAGCCATAGTCATGTGGTCTGATTAAAAAGATGCTCCCAGGCCAGGTGTGGTGGCTCATGCCTGTAATCCCAGCGCTGTGGGAGGCCGAGGTGGGTGGATCACCTGAGGTCAGGAGTTTGAGACCAGCCTGGCCAAAATGGCAAAACCCTGTCTCTACTAAAAATGCAAAATTAGCCCGATGTGGTGGCACACATCTGTAGGAGGCTAAGGCAGGAAAATCGATTAAACCTGGGAGGCAGAGGTTGCAGTGAGCTGAAATCATGCCATTGTACTCCAGCCTGGGCGACAGAGTGAGACTCCGTCTCAGAAAGAAAAAAAAAAAAAATGCTGTCAAACCCAAGCAGCCTAATTTGCTATTTTATACTATATTAACATCGCACGTCTATTAACTCGGCATTCCAACTATTGATCTGAAAATAAAATTAGTTCTTGCTCTCACATAACAAAGAAGAATTGCAGTTTATAATGAAAGAAATGCTCATACTTAATTGCATAATAGAAATCATTATGTTTCCTTACTACAAAGGCACCTAATTAGCAAAGATTTTCATTTTCCACTGATGTCATGGGGGGCCAGTCACTATTCTAAGCACATAGCTATCCCTTAGGTACATGAAAGTTTGCATCATGCAAATTCCTTTTGAGACAATACCTCAGGATGAAGTAGAATGCAGATTTGGCATGAGATTTTGATGGAGACAGGATAGAGAGGTCTTTTAAGCAGTGATGGCTTTCTTTAGGAACCAACCAGGGAATTTTTCAGTCTCCCTAGATCTACTCCACAATTTTTCACTCTGCCTAGATAAAAACCTTCTTAGAATTCTCAGCATAATAAATAGGATATTTTATATTTTTTTCCTACTGCTCTGGAGGTTCTCGTAGCACATAAAAATTTTAAGATATACTAAAATAATCCCAGAAATTATTGTATAATTAAATTTATAAATACAATAAATTTTAATGAATTGGGAACATTCAATACTGGTAAAGATGTGGCAAAATATGTACTGTCATACATTGCTGGTTGCATGGTAAATTGGTACCACCCATTTGGAAAACAATACAGTAACTTTATAAATGTTCAATATTTTTGACCCAATGATCCTCCTTCTGGAAGTCTAGCCTATTACATCAGACCAAAACAGGAGGAAAAGGCTATGTGTGAAGATGATCTTTAAGATACCATTTCTGGAAGTAAAAACTGAAAATGACCTAAATGTTAAATAATTAGGGCATTCCTTTACTTATAAGCAAAAAGTTCAAATGCTTACTTGGCAACATGTAGCAGATGTCAGAAGGACCCTTTCACTTCATCTGTTATGATTGTCTAAAATATTACCAAACAGGGTTAGATGCATGGTATCCAGGCGTTTCCTATTCAAATGCAATTCTCTAAAAAGAAAAGAAAAGAAAAGAAAACCCAAAACCCTAAAAGAGCAAGATGGGAAACATAAATCCAGCTTTATCAATAATTACATTAAATGTTAATGAATGGATATATATACCAAAACATCATGTTGTATACCTTAAATTTTATACAATATAAAAGGCTAATGAACTAAACACTCCATTTAAAAGATATTATCAGAATTGATTTTTTTTTTTTTGAGATGGAGTTTCACTCTTATTGCCCAGGCTGGAGTGCAATGGCACAATCTCCGCTCACTGCAAACTCCACCTCCCCATTCAAGCAATTCTCCTGCCTCAGCCTTCCCAGTAGCTGGAATCACAGGTGTGCACCACCACACTCAGCTAATTTTTGTATTTTCAGTAGAGACGGGGTTTCACCATGTTGGCCAGGCTAGTCTCCAACTCCTGATCTCAGGTGATCTACCGGCCTTGGCCTCCCAAAGTACTGGGATTATAGGCCTGAGCCACCATGCCCAGCCTAGATTTGATTTTTAAACAAAAACAACTCAATGTCAACTGTATGCTGTTTTCAGAAAACACATTTTAAATATAAGGACTTAGAGATACTGAAAGTAAAAGGATGGAAAAAGATTGTTATGCAAATTCTAATAATAAGAAAGTTGACGTGGCTTTATTATTAGACAAAATAGACTTCAAGACAAGAAATATTATCAGAGATGAAGAAAAACATTTTATGATGATAACATAGTTCATCAGAAAAACCTTAAAATCCTAAATTTGTATATGCCTACTCACATAAATTTCAAAATATATAAAGCATAATGAATAGAACTAAAGGAGAAATGAATAAAGCCACAGTCATGGGTGGATAATAGTCTTTGGGTCATAACAGATCACTGATAGTTTAGCTCTTAATCATCTCTGGGTTGGCTAACAATGTAGCCCTGAAAGAATGGGACACACACACACACACAAAAATCTCCTTTGATTCTGGGAGAAGGTGAAGGACAGGCCTCAGATTGATACGGCAGTGAGAAATTGGTGGAAGTTGGGCCAACAGGTTAGTTCTAGGGCCATATGGGAGAGAAAGTCCAAAAGGAGAACTGATGACAAGAAAGGGGTGGTGGGAAGATTTGAATGGAATGAGAAAGAGTATGACCTCAGTTTGAATACCCATTTCAACACTTACTAAGTAATCCTGAACCAGTCACTAAACTTCTAACATTTTGACATTTAAAAAATTGGAGGAAATGTTTTCTGCCTTATGTGTTAATACGGAAGTTAAACACATAACACATGTGAAGAGTGCTGGCAATCCAATATCTCCCCTCTTTCACACTGTTTCCTGATAGGGACCCACATACTCAAGGTTTCTGCAAAGAACCAGGAAATGAATTGGACAGGGATCCCAAGATCTAAATCGCTGTAGAAGAAGGAAAAGTAATTTACCTAGTCCCAATAAGGTATGGAGAACCTCAAAACAGCCCAGTCTCTAGGAGGCCTGGCTACTCTTTCCTTTGGCAAAGTGAAAACAGCTCCATGATAGTTCTTAGTCTTCTTCAGTAGAACCTGTTCTAGTGTTCTTCCTACGCATCTACGTGCATGTGCTGTCTCAAGGAATTAAAACTGTCTCAAGAAATTTACTAGAATTTTAATTATCCAGACCCTTTGGCAGCCATCAGTTCATTGACTGACCTCCAGACAAGACCTCATATAAAATTTCCCTCAAAGATGGATCTCTTTCTTCAAAACTTGCAGAGAAAGCTAAATTCTCCCCTCCTTCCTTGGAAGTACATTTCAGTGTCTCCTTTTTACAGGCAGAAAGTTCTTCCTGTCTTACCTAAATATCTATGGAACAAGGTAGAGTCCTATAAAACTGAAACAGAGTTACAATGCGCTGTAGGGGCTGAGGGGAGGAAGAGCCTTTACAGGCTTTGGGAAACCAGGACAAATTATAAAGTGGCATTTATTCCTGGCCTTAAAGAATGGGCAGGGCTTTGGCCCATGTGAGGAGGGGATGCAAATGGATCAAAAGCTGGATAGGGAATGCAGAGCCTGCTGGAGAAGGACAGATGATGGTCAGGGCCATGGGGAACAGGAGGAAGGAGAGAAGGAAAGGTGACGCCATATTGGGGAGGACCCCACACACCAGAAAGAAAACTGTTGGCTTTATTTGGTAGGTAATGTGGCACGATGTGGCGAGAGGGGGTTTACAGAAATATGTGGTGAGAGCTGAATTTCAGGGAGATTCATGTAGCAGAGAGATTCAAAAGGTGGAAGAAAGAAGTGGAGAGAGAGGTGAAAGGTCAGTTAGGAAGTCCTTTCAACCATTCAGAAAAGAGTTCCTGAGACTCAGGCTGAATGTCGGTGAAAACACTGGAAATGAAGGTGAGAACCAGCCTGAGGCCTTGAGCACAGAAAGCCTCCTAATTCATCTGTGTGGACATGACCTAACTCTCAGTAACTACTTCTTGAATCAGAGTTGTTGTTCAGCTAAGAGATGTGACTACAAAGAGGTGAGGAAGAAAGAGGTACGAAAGGGGATAATGTAAAAAAGAAAGAGCAGACCGGGCACCGTGGCTCACGCCTGTAATCCTAGCACTTTGGGAGGCCAAGGCGGGCAGATCACGAGGTCAGGAGATCGAGACCATCCTGGTGAACACAGTGAAACCCCGTCTCTACTAAAAAATACAAAAAATCAGCCGGGCATGGTGGTGGGCGCCTGTAGTCCCAGCTGCTCGGGAGGCTGAGGCAGGAGAATGGCGTGAGCTCGGGAGGCGGAGGTTGCAGTGAGCCGAGATCGCGCCACTGCACTCCAGCCTGGGCGACAGAACGAGACTCCGTCTCAAAAAAAAAAACAACACACACACAAAAAAAAGAAAGAGCGAATGTACAGTTGTCCCTGGGTATCCTGGGTATCCACATGGTATTAGTTCCAAGACCCAACTCCCCCACATACCAAAATCCATGAATGCTCAAGTCCCTTATCTAAAATGGCATAGTATTTGCCCTTAACCTATGCACATCCTCTCTTATACTTTAAATCATCTCTAATTACTTATAATACCTAATACAATGCAAATGCTGTGTAGTTATTATACTGTACTGGTTTTTTATTTGTATTATTTTTTATTGTTGTATTGCTATTTTTTATTGTTTTTTTTTTTCAAAATTTTTTTCTCTGTGGTTGGTTTAATCTTTGGCTGCAGAACCCATGGATAGGGAGGACTACTATAATAGATAGTAATTAAATAGAGAGAGCTCTATCTCAAGACTAATTTCAACAGTTTCTGACTCAAGGCTCTTACAATCACTACTCGTTAAATAATTCTAAGTGTGTGTCCAATTGATAGCGGGTCACATTTTATCTTTGCGCCTGAGGGACATCACATTTACTTGATCCTATTATCCCAAAGAGCTGCCATACAGACCAAATTAAAGGAAACCTAGAGAAGTGTATTTTAAGCATATTGTCACAATGAACTCATGTTGTTGAGGATCTGTATGCACCAAGCATTGTGTTAAACTCTTTATGTGAATTATCTTATTTCATTTTTAACTACCCTAACAGTAGATGCAACTATTCTCTTTTAACAGATAAAGAAATGGAGGTTTAGTTGAGTCACAAAGCCAGGATTTGAGCACAGGTAGTTTGATTCCAGAGCATGGATGATCTTCCCTAGCACTCCTTCTAAGTAAGAAAATGCAGCACAACTGGAGCACTCCTCTGCCATTTATTTACAAACAAATGTCATGTCTTCAGTGAAGTCTTTTCTATGACTGGTTGTTCCAGGTGAGAGCTTCCCCTCCAGACATTCTGTTCTAAGAAGGTGTAAAAGCAACTTTTCCTTCTGAAGGAGGGTTTGGTGGGAGAGCGCCAGCCTGCCATACCAGGAAGTATGTATCGGTGTGTCAATTTGCGTTTTTGTTGCAAGCAACAGAAGTGAATTAACAAAGTTAAAGAGGATAAAATAATTTAATGGGGCGAAACTTAGAAAAGCTGAAGGATTAGGACTGGAGTAGCTCCAGGCTCTAAGGGCAGTCTCTTCAGGGAGCCTCTGTCTGGGAGAATCAATAACCACCATCTTGGTTTTACAGACTCCACTCGAGAGAATGCCTGATTGGCCTGGCTTGGGTCATGTGGCCATCACTTAACTAGGGGATGGCAGGGCAGTCTCACCGAAAGGGCCCACCCATGCGGAAGACAGAATTCCCCCAAAAAGAAGCTGGCTCTGTTACCAGAACCGAGGGGAATGAATGCTAGACAGACTAAAACAGCAGGTGCCCATGACATTGTGGGAAATTTCACACATTTGAGCTGCAGCTGTGCCCAGGTGTATGCAAAAGCGTCATCCTGATCCTTGTGGTACTACATGAAGAGTTGAAAAAGTGACTCTCCCTGCTGCACCAGCAGCTCTAGATTTAAAATCATCTGTTACAGTGTCATTAGGCCAGTAGCACGTGAAATCAACTAGGAACATTTCATTTTAAACTTTGCTGATTTTTTAAATTTGCTTTGCATTCTTGGTAATGATTTCTTGCTCCACTTTTATGCCTTCTCAGATAAAGTGCCATCATACATGATGTTGGCCCCATTAGACATGAAGTAAGCATTATTTATGATATATATCAGAGTTACAAAGCATTAAAAATAGGAAAGAAAATTATTTCCATAGACCTTTTCTAAAACTTAGAAGCTGAGGCTTAATTTATCAGACTTTTGCTTTTCTCATGCCAGGAGGTAGTCAGGGCTGTTGGGGCAAAGCTGGTCAATAGCTGAGGAGTCTCTTGCTTGCATTATCACTTGGAAGTGCTTGGATATTTCCCAGATTCCACCTTAGAAGGATAGGGTCCTGGTCAAACTCAACCTTCTTTGACAAGTTGAATAGCAGTAAGGCCTCTTATATCTGGGTTTTAACCTTATGGGGAGGTTAAATGGGTCAGCCATTATAAACTGGAATTCAAGGATAACTCAGGATACAGACCAGGTGGCAGACAACTAAGAAAGACTCAACTAGATTAGTGCAGTACTGTACTTTATCAGCATGTGAAACAGGTGTTAATGCTTATGTAAAACCAGTGTGTTTTCCTTCCTTCCTTTTTTCTTTCTTTCTTTTTGTCTAACCCGCCTTTATACTGACAAACATGGTATAAAGATGCTTAGGGAAAACTTGCATTGAAACAGAGGTGGGAACACAAGAAAAAAGTAAAATAGAAAGAAAATAATAAAGCTAATTTTAGATTTCCAAACAATGAAGTCACTTTAAGAATCACAATAACAAGGAGATAAAACTTAAGTAAATAAAAAAATTTTAAGGTTCAAATAATAAAAGTAATTTACTTTGTTTTCATCTCATATTTTTCAACTCAATAATAGTTATCCTGAAATGATTATAGCATTCATTTAGCACTTTTCAAAAGTCTTCTGCCCTTAGGCAGATTGCACTGGTCATGATGAAGATTGATACCTTAGATGCTGCTACCATTGACCAACATGGTTCCTGCTGACTGAGAGGCCAGGGGAAGACAGTAAGGAATAATGACCACACAGCTGGAGAGACAGCCATGCCTTAAGTGTTCCTACCTTTCACCCTTCACATTTCCTGATGCTGACAACTGCAGGGCATTTCTCCAACTTTTACAGATATTTCCCTTGCCTGCTCCTTCAATAGGTCTTCCTGCTTGGGCTAGGGTACTTGGTACAAAGAAATTTTCCTTTGTCCTTGATCTGCAGCTAGAAATCATAACTAACAGTGATTAATATCCATGAGCTAAGAAGTGAATATATTCCACTTTACAATGAGGAAATGTACACTCAGAAAAATTAGATAACTTTAATGAAGTCACATAGCTACTAACTGATAAAGCCGGAACTTGAACTTAAAGTCAATCTAACTCAAGAATCCATTATTAAATGTCATACTTTACTTTTCAAGCTAAATTCTTCTATTTCCTCTAGCAAAATTCTCTCTAATTAGAAAGAATAGATAAGTCATTCTCAAGAAACCAGACCTCCAAGACTTTCTGAGCATGGGCTCCAAATTGTATACTATCTTTGCCATTAAGAAACCCCAAACCAAAAAGTAAGACAAAAGTTGCACAAGCCAGGCATGGTGGCACATGCCTGTAGTTCTAGCTACTCAGGAGGCTGAGGCAGGGGGATTACTTGAGCCCAGGAATTCAAAGTCCAGCCTGGGCAACATTAAAAAATAGAACTGGTGAATACAGGGCCTGAGCAGAGAAAGCTATGAAACAACTCTAACGCACACATGTGACTCTCATGGAAAAAGAGATTCAAGGAACCTAGCCTACAATCCTAAGAAACAGGATAATTCACACCCAACAAACTACAGATCGTAGAGTAATTTTAATTTGAAAATTAATCTGAGGGGCCTTCAAAATAAATGTGTAAAATATTCAGAGAGATGAAGAAATATAATTCACAAAGTAAAAACAAAAGAACAGAATAAGTTGGGGAAAAAAACCAAGTATGTGTATGTCCCAGACAATAACAAATATTCTCACTAAAATAAAAAAAACCTCAACAAGTTAAACAATAGATTAAACATAGAAAATGTGAACAAGAAGTTAAGAGACATGGAAAATAGATCTAAAAGCTCCTGAAGGAAAAAACAGAATGGCAGAAAATCAATATTCAAAGATATCCTGACTCGGAATTTCCCAGATTGTTTTAAAAGTTTTCTCATCAGGATAAATAAAAACAAACCTACAAAGAGACCCATGAAAGCAAAATAGCAGACTATCAAGGACGAATGGAAGAATCTTAAATGATACCAGAGAGAAAAGACAGATTATCAACAGAAAAACAACAATCAGACTGACCATGAATTTCTCATGAACAATAGATGCCAAAAGAAAATGAAATAAAATCTTAAAAGTGCTGAGAAAAAATAACTGCCAACCAAGAATTCTATGTCATAATGTGGCAGAGGTAATGCTGTGAGTTCATTAAACATTCCTCCTGGGCAAACAGGATAACTACATTTCTCAACTTCCTCTGGGGCTATGCAGTTGGATTTCGGGCCAACATGATGTAGTAGAAGTAATGTGCACCACCTCTAGGTTTCTCTGAAAAAAACACACACACATACACATATACACAAACATGCTAAATAGCCAATAGACTCCCTGGAAAGAACTCAGTGTGGCAGAATCATAAAATGAAAAGAGCGGCCGGGCGCGGTGGCTCAAGCCTGTAATCCCAGCACTTTGGGAGGCCGAGACGGGTGGATCACGAGGTCAGGAGATCGAGACCATCCTGGCTAACACGGTGAAACCCCGTCTCTACTAAAAAATACAAAAAACTAGCTGGGCGAGGTGGCGGGCGCCTGTAGTCCCAGCTACTCGGGAGGCTGAGGCAGGAGAATGGCGGGAACCCAGGAGGCGGAGCTTGCAGTGAGCCGAGATCTGGTCACTGTGCTCCAGCCTGGGCGACAGAGCAAGACTCCGTCTCAAAAAAAAAAAAAATAAAAAAATAAAAAAAATAAAATAAAATGAAAAGAGCGAGGATCTCTGAGGCACTGGTTGGAGGGAAGCTACTCAAGAGAGCCACCCGACACATTAGACTAAGACATGAATGAGAATTTCATTTTAATTGTGTTAAGCCACAGAGATTTAACAATGAAGGTGATAGAGAAGAAAAGGCAGGAACTGAGCACAGTTGAACATTGTGAAGACTGATCTGAACATTAAGACAGCAGCCAGACAGTGCTATTGATCTTTTTATTTATTTATTTTTGAGACTGGGTCTCACTCTATTGATCAGCATTGAGCACAGTCATTGCTCACTGTAATCTCAAGCTCCTAGATTCAAGTCATCCTCCCACCTCAGCCTCCTGAGTAGCTGGGACTGCAGGTGCACACCAACTTGCCTGGCTAATTTTTTAAATTTTTTGTAGATATAGGGTCTTGCTATGTTGCCAAGTCTGGTCTCAAATTAATGGCTTCAAGCAATTTTTCTGCCTGGGCATCCCAAATTGCTGGGATTACAGGTGTGAGCCATCATGCCTGGTCTATTGATCTTAATATACTAGACAATTATTCAAGAATGAAAGTAATAGCCAGGTGTAGTGGCATGCACCTGTAATCCCAGCTACTTGGGAGGCTGAGGCACGAGAATTATTTGAACTGGGACATAGAAGTTGCGGTGAACCAAGATCGTGCCACTGCACTCAGTCTGGATGACAGAATGAGACAGTCTCAAAAAATATAAATAAATAAATAAAGTAAAAAAAAATGAAGGTAAAATGGACCAGATTCGTTCTGAAAAAATTACTAATAAATATATCTCAGAAAATAGGAAATGAATCCAGAAGAAATGTAAGGGAAGCCAGTTGCAATTGTGAGCAAAGGTATCAGTTGTTAAGTGTTACTAATGCTAAATAAATATTGACTTACAAAACAAGGTAGAAATAAAACACTTGATTAAAATGTAGAAAATTGAAGAAGAGGATGCAGAAGGAAATTTAAGCATGCCTGGTTTCTGGTATTATTTAGGAGATGAGTAAAAATATTGATTGTCCTTAGACTTTGTTAGAGTGATGTTTGAAATTTAAGTTTACCACCGAGAGAATACAGGGTAAGGCATAGGTCAACATGGCCCAGTGTGAGTTTCTATGTCCCAGGGAGCCCTCATAACTGTTTATCTTGTTTTCTTCTTATTGTAATCCTCCAATACTGGCAACCGGCTCAGTAAACATTGAACAAATGAAACAATTGGGAATGGAGATGGGAAGGATAAAATACAACTGTGAACCAGCTGAATCAAATATGTGCTCGATACTCAAATCCTGACAAACCCCTGGCTAAAATGCCATAGTTATCACTCTTAAAGAGCAGAGAACAGGCCAGGTGCAGGGGCTCACACCTGGAATCCCAACACTTTAGGAGGCCGAGGCAGGAGGATAACTTGAGCCCACGAGTTCAAGACCAACCTGGGTAACATAAAGAGATCCTGTCTCTACAAAAATAATAAAAAATATTAGCCAGGCATGGTGGTACATGCCTGTGGTCCCAGCTACTTGGGAGGCTGAGGCAGGAGGACCGCTTGAGCCTGGGAGGTTGAGGCTGCAATGAGCCATGATCACACCATTGCACTCCAGCCTGGGTGACAGAGCAAGACCCCATCTCCAAAAAAATAAAAAAATTTTAAAAAGCAGAGAATGATTTGGCAGCTTCTCAAAATGCTAAACCTACAGTTACCATATGAGACAGCGTTTCCACTCTTAGGTATATACCCAAATACATGAAAACAAATATCCACACTAAAACTTTGTACATAAATATTCCTCGCAGCATTTTTCCCAATAGGCAAAAAGTATAAACCACCCAAATGTTCTTCATAGGATGAATGGATAAACAAAGTGCAGTTATTCACACAGTGGAACATTAGACAACCATCAAATGGCATGAAGTACTGACATACACTACAACATAATGAACCTTGAGAACATGCTAAGTGGAAGAAGCCAGACACAAAATACCACATATTGCATGACTCCATTTATCTGAAATATCTAGAATAGGCAAATCACAGAGTTAGAAACTACATTCGTGGTTGCCAAGGATTGGGGGAGTAGGTGAAATGGGGAGTAATTGCTAAACAGGAATGAAATTTCCTTTTGGGATCATGAACATGATCTGAAATTAGATTTTGATGATGATTGCACAACTCTGACAAATACTAAAAACCATTGAACTGTGCACTTTCAATGGGTGATCTATATAAGAATCATATCTCAAAAAGTTGTTTTTAAAAAGTACCTAGCCTGGCATGGTGGCTCAAGCCTGTAATCTCAGCCACTGGGGAGGCTGAGGTGGGAGGATTGCTTGAGGCAGGAGTTTGAGACCAGCCTGGGCAACCCTGTCTCTACAATTTTTTTTTAATTAGCTGGATGTGGTGGTGTGCACCTGTATTCCCAACTACTTGGGAGTCTGAGACAGGAAGGATTCCTTGAACCCTGGAGTTCAAGTCTGCAGTGAGCTATGATTGCACCACTGTACCCCAGCCTGGGCGATAGAGTGAGACCCTGAGACCCTGTCTAAAAAAGGAAGAAGAAAACAACCTAGATTTCCCCCCACCCAAAACACACTACAGAATATCTGAGATCAAATTGCAAAAAAGAAATGGAGGCCAGGCACAGTGGCTCACACCTGTAATCCCAGCACTTTGGGAGGCCAAGGCAGGCGAATCATGAGGTCAGGAGTTTAAGACCAGCCTGGCCAACATGGTGAAACCCCATCTCTACTAAAAATACAAAACATTAGCAGGGCATAGTGGCACGTGCCTGTAGTCCCAGCTACTTGGGAGGCTGAGGCAAGAGAATTCCTTGAACCTGGGAGGCAGAGGTTGCAGTGAGCTGAGATCAAGTCACTGCACTCCAGCCTGGGTGACAGAGAGAGACTTTGTCTCAAAAAAAAAAAAAAGAAAAAAGAAATAGAATATTGTTTTTGACTTTGAAATAAACATTAGTAGTTTACTTCATGTATATGTTTTAATGTATCCTGAAATGTATTTAATGTATATTTTAAAATAAAAAAGCAAAGAAGACCTAAACTAATAGATATTTCTTTTCCCAGCAAACCACAGCTAACTCCAGTGGATACACAGTCTGCCACTTACCTTGTGAAATTGAATGAGGCCAGGCCAGACCTGGCAGCAAGTACTATTCTATATGCCATATATTTTAACTGTGAGAGCTCAAGTCAAGTCAAGTCATAAACCTACATTTCCATAGATCCCAGACAAAAATAAACACAGACTATTATTTCTAATCCTTCCTCTCTGCTTTTCTCAGAGTGCTGATTAGATTGCATATTCTATGAAAAGATGAGTTCAATCTTTTCTAAAGTATTTCCTCACGGGTTCATCTGTGATTAAGGGTACAAGTTTTTCCCATTTGAAAGATGCATGATCCAGCTGTTCTTTTTGTCTGCCGCAACTTCTTATTAGTCTTTCTGGAACTAAAGAGAGAAAAATAATGTTTGACTATAGTGACCTGAACATGTCCCTCCCAAACGAGAAGAGGGTCTTTTGTATGTACACCCAAGATAATAGCTTTTTTAAACCAGTAGTGATCTGTCATTCTAATTCTCTGTTTACAATTTCGAAGGTTGTTGCATATTTTATCTTTTAGGTCTTTAAAAATTCCATCCGTTTTGGCTAATGTGAAATGTCAAACATGGAGGCCTGATAAGTTGAGAGCTAAATGTTTTAAGACCTCTCAAGTAATAATCACTAAGTACTTCATTTTCAAACATACACCATTCATTTGCGTCTACAGGATAAAATGCTCATCACAGAGTCACACCACTGGCCCCAGGCCAGATTTTTCATCTTGGACCTTTTGTACATTTGGACTTCTCAAGCAACTAGCTATCTCCCTGGGCCTCCCAATTTTTGCCTTTCAAGGTAGGTGGACAACCACCGTATGTAAAAACGAGGTGGAAAAAGCCTTTCTACCTCTGCACAGAAATCCAGAGGAACCATTTCTCAATGAACGTCTAAGTCACCTCCAGGGCAGTGGAGGCTGTGTAAGGAGCTGCTCCCGCCTGGGTCCACTCCTGCAGCTCCTGCTGGAAAGGCTGTCCAGAACACCCTGGGGAATTCTTATTCAAAGGATCCAGGTCAACACTGTCTGCATCCCCAGGGACCCTCCTACACTCACAGTCTGGCCGATTTCCAAGAACTACCAATCCTCCGCCCTGTCCTAGAGGCAACCAATTAAATTCATATCAAAAGGAAAATTTAAAAAGCTTGTCACATAATCCAAAATAATCAAATGACATATGGACTTGAGTCAATGAATAGCTCTCAGAGAGGAAACATGGCAGGCAGACCTGCTGACTGGCTGGGGTCTGGCTGAAATCTGAATTCAAGTTTAACAGGAAAATCAATTTTTCTCTTGGTGAAAGGACAGGAAAGTCAGGCTACTATTTACAAGACTGTGCATCTCCAAGTTTCAGCCACAGGAAAAGTTCAAACAGGAAAGCAAAAATCTTCCTAGACAGATAAACTATTCTCATAATGCATATAAGCTTAAATGAAAAAAGGAAGGTGCTAAATGGTGTCTAAATGTGCCAACTTTTGGTTTAAAAAATTAGGATTAGAAATACATGTTCTTACTTGCTTGATTTCGCATAAAGAAGCTCTGAAAGGATACACTAATAACCGATAAAAGCAGTTACTTGGTTTGGGAGTGAAGAACTAGGAGGACAGAAAACAGAAGTGAGAGCTGTACTTTTCATCTATACCTTCTGCGTATGTATTTTTATTATTTTTTAACCACGTGTGAGGAAATGCTCTAGGTGCTGTAGGAAATATAAGCAAAGAAAATTAATCCCTTAAGGAGCTTACATTGTAGTGAGAGACAACAAGTATAAACACATACAAATAAGTACATTAGATGATCATAAAAATAAAAAAGTAGAGAACGGTAAGGGGGCTCAGGGAGTTAGGAGAGGAACAGTTTGCAGTAATTAAAAAAGGTGGTAGAGGAGGCTCATCAGGGTTAGGTCTGCAGTGACTTGTGGGAGGTGACGGGGTGGAAACTTTAGGGGAAGAGTGTGCCAGGCAGAGGGAACAGCTTTGGTGGTGGCTCTCAACTGAGGACAATTTTGCTCTTTAAGGGGCAACCAGAGATGACTGAAAACATGTTTGATTGTCATGACTGCAGAGGATGCTACTGGCATCCAATGGGTATAGAGAGGACAGGGATGCTGTTAAACATTCTACATTCCACAGGACAGCCCCAACAACAAAGAATTGTCCAGCCCAAAATGTCAGTAAGAGCTACTGTGACGACATCTACCCAGTAACTGCCTGTCCAGTGTTGGACTGACATCACCCTCGTTATTGATCCTTGTCGCCAAAAATAATCATTTCAAAACAATTATGTAATCCTCTTCATTTTTCTTTTAAAACCTTTTATCTTATTTTACTTCCTTGAATACACACATAGTTTACTATGGCACACATATTCCCATTGCAATGCCATATTTCTGAGTAAATATGATTTTTGTAACACCCTATTCTAAAGATATTTATTCAGGAGTAGGACATTGCAAGGGAGAATTGCAGTGCCCTCTGTTTGTTATTTAGATTGACAGTTCACAAAGCTACTTCTTTACAACAGTGCTCATACTTCCTCTTATCATGCACATCAGTATTCGTCCTTTCCTCCATTCCTCCACTCCACCATCTCTAGCCCCATTACAAAGCAGAGCTTCACAAAAATTGCAGAAACTACCATTGCTTGGGGCTCTATTCTGTTCTTAGTTAAGAATGGAGGGCCGGGTACAGTGGCTCATGCCTATAATCCCAGCACTTTGGGAGGCTGAGGCGGGAGAATCACGAGGTCAGGAGTTTGAAACCAGCCCGACAAATGTGAAACCTCGTCTCTACTAAAAATACAAAAATTAGCTGGGTGTGGAGGTGCACACCTGTAATCCCAGGTACTCGGGAGGCTGAGGCAGGAGAATTGCTTGAACGCAGGAGGCGGAGGTTGAAGTGAGCTGAGATCGCACCACTGCACTCTAGCCTGGGTGACAGAGTCAGATTCAGTCTCAAAAAAAAAAAAAGAAAAAAGAATGGAGAAAAAGTCAAAAACAGAATATTACCTTGTCGATGGCTAAACCTTGGGTTGTGGGGGTAGGGTCAAAGAGACATGGGAAAGACGGAAGCAAATCGAAATAATGAAGAGGGAGGTGGTTTTCTTTCCTTTTCAAGGAAAAAGAGGGATTGGTGTCTCTGCAGAGGTAGAGAGCAGAATGGAGACTTCAAGTCTCCCATCTCTGTTCACTCAGTCAGAAATCAGAGACTCTGGAAACATCCTGGAGTTTCCTATCCTTTTTGGTCTCCTTGTTACTGTTTTCCCGTTAGTGGCTACCTAGTAATTGCTCTATAATTTTTTTTTTTTTTTTTAAAGACTGTTTCACTCTTGTTGCCCAGGCTGGAGTACAGGCATACGCCACCACACCCGGCTAATTGTGTATTTTTAGTAGACACAGGGTTTCTCCATGTTGGTCAGGCTGGTCTCAAACTCCCAACCTCAGGTGATCCGCCCGCCCCAGCCTCCCAAAGTGCTGGGATTACAGGCGTGAGCCACAACGCCCAGACTTGCTCTAGAATTGTTTGGCAGAACCACTGCAAAACAGAACTGAATGACAGGAGGACTTTTCTCAGCATTTCTAGAACCAAAGTATCTACTGGTAGGCCGGAAAACAAAAGGTTTGTTTGAGTAAGAGTGACTGGTTTCATTTAACGGAAATATCACTCAGATTTGAGAGAGTAATGAACAATAAAATTGGTTGCTGGGGTGATATTAAAATATTTAATAACCACTATGGTTATAAAAATGAATACATAAATTGACATATTTTGGACACTTAAAAATATATCCCCTTGTAATCATAAGCGAACAAAATTAGATGTGTGTGTGGAGCCATATGGCAGTCATTAAGAGCACAAGCTTTAGTGTCACATCAACCCAGGTTTCAATCCTGTCCCATACTAATTTTTACCGGCTTGAGACCTTAGGCCAATTATTGAAGTCCTTGAGCCCCAATTTCTAAAGCTATAATATGGAGGTGATGACAACATATCACCTCAACAATATCACTCATAGGAATGCTGAGAGGATTAAAAATATAATGGAAGTAAAATACAAGGCCTAGCAATTGTAAGTGCTCAAGAAGGCCTGTGTTATTAACATTGAAGTAATTATTTTGCATTCTTTGTATGCCAAGACAATAAACTTCTCAGTTATTTCTTATAATTTTTGTCATTACCACTGTCATTACCAATCTTTGCTTTTACAAAAATTACCTGAGTAAGGACTTTCTGTCTGAATCATCTGGAGAACTGCGTGGCTTTGGCTAGAATGGTCTGGTCAGAAAGAGAGGTTAGGAGGCAGCTCCCTGTCGGCCATCTCAAGGTACGAGTAATAAAAGCCAGTGTCCGGATGAGGACCCTGGTTTCCGTAATGATGGAAAATGGAAGCTTTCTATCTCTGCACAGAGACATACGTAAAGGGAGAAGATATTTTTAAATGAAGTAAACATAAATAACAATGAATTGAAAAAAGCTTCCAAGATCTTGTGTTAAATCAAAAAAAAACAAGGTATGAAGCCATGTAGGTGTGTATAAACACATACACGTATGTTTGTAGATGCACGGAATATCTCTGAAGGGATACATAAAAAGTAGTTTCCTTCCCCGCTGGGAAGGAAAACTAAGGGATAGGGTCAGAAATCGGAAGTGGACTCAATTTTCATTGAATGTGCTTTTCTACTTTGAATGTTTTTTATCATGTACTCTTTTACTTTAATCAAAAATAATTTTTAAAATTATAAACAAAAAATGGCATGTAAAATGCGTGAACAAAAAACTCTACCTATACTAGTTAAAACATAAAATGCTAAGGTCTACGAATATCAGGTGTTGACAAGAATTGGGAGAAATACAAACTCTTACCCTTTTCTCCTGGGAGTCTAAACTGGCACTCATTTTAAAGAGCAATTAAGCAATATCATAACAGTAAGGTTAATAATGTGCATGCCTTACAATTTCACTCTTAGACATATACCTAAAGAAATTCTCACATGGCCTGGCACAGTGGCTCACTCCTATAATCCCAGAACTTTGGGAGGCCAAGGTGGGTGGATCCCTTGAGCTCAGGAGTTTGAGACAAGCTTGGGAAACATGACGAAACCCATCTCTACAAAAAATACAAAAACTAGTTGGGTGTGGTGGGGCATGCTTGTAGTCCCAGCTATTCAGGAGGCTGAAGTGGGAAGATTGCTCAAACCTGGGAAACATTGTGCCACTGCACTCCAGACTGGGCTACAGAGCAAGACCCCTTCAAAAAGAAAAAAAGAAAAAAAAATTATTGGTTGGGTGTGATGGTTCACACCTGTAATCCCAGCACTTTGTGAGGCCAAGGTGGGCAGAATGCTTGAAGCCAGGAGTTCAAGACCAGCCTGGCCAACATGGTGAAACTCCATCTCTACTAAAAATACAAAAATTAGCCAAGCATGGTGGTGGGCGCCTGTAATCCCAGCTACTCAGGAGGCTGAGGCAGGAGAATCACTTGAACCTGGAAGGCGAAGGTTGCAGTGAGCCAAGATCCAGCCACTGCACTCCAGCCTAGGGAATAGAGTGAGTCTCTGTCTCAAAAACAAAAAAAGAAAGAAATTCTTACATGTATATTGTATATGAGGACATGTTAAATGTTCATAGCAGTATTGTTTATCAATAGGGGAAGTGACAAAAACAATCTATAGTATAATTATATATTGTAATACTGTACAGCAGTTAAAATGAATGAACTAGGTGTACATATATCAATGTGAATAAAATTCAAAAATATAATGTTTAATTTTTTTAAGTTGTAAAACAACCCATTGAGTATACCATTTATGTACCATATAACACATAAACACCCCCAAATAATTCTATATATTATATGCAGGCACAAGCATTTGTAGTTAAAATACAGAAACATTCAAGGGAAGTATACATCCTAGTGCCCCCATGGCAGCAGCTACCTAAGGTGAGGGAGGCAGGAGGGAATAAATTGTGGAGAGGTGGGGATGGGGGCTAACTATGCCTGTAATTGTCTGTAATACGGCATCAACCAGGATCTGTGAGGGTGGGTCAGGTTTGAACTCTGTTTTGAATGAACACCTGGTTGTTTTGCCCAGGAGCAGACACACAATTTGTGGATGAGACAGTGTTATACACTGCAGGGCATAGCTCTGGGAGTTGGAACCTGGCTTGAACACTTGGGAGGGCAACCTGTCTCTTTAGTAAGTATTTAACTTCTGGGTGCCTCAATTTCTCCATTTGCAAAATGAAACTACTAATAATATCTAACTCATGGGATTGCTATGAGGATTCAAGGAGAAAATAAATGTAAAATAGTTAAAGCAAAGCCTGGCACATAATAGGTGCTCAGGAAGCACTGGCTATTCTTGTTAGACAGCCATGAGCCAAGCCAGGAGTTCCTTCCTGCCCACCCCCTTCCTGGAGGAGAGAGCAAACAGCAGATTTCCTAAGAGAGGCCCAAAGAGGGCTGATGTGTTGGACAGTGAGCTTCCTTGAGAGAAAGTGCAGACATCCCCAGGGGCCTGATCGTGTGCCACCACCTTCAAGGAAGGCTGTCTCAGGAAAGGACATTCCAGGCAGTGAAGTCAGTAAATGAGAAGATAACACTTGCAGATAATGGCCCCAGGTTGTCCAAACATCTCTCTAACAGAAACAGAGCATCAAGACAGCATCTCTGTGATCTTAAGTATGCAGCTGGTTTATAAGGGAAACATTTTCAACTCTGGTTTAAAAATCTGGCTTTTAGGCCGGGCGCGGTGGCTCAAGCCTGTAATCCCAGCACTTTGGGAGGCCGAGACGGGCGGATCACGAGGTCAGGAGATCGAGACCATCCTGGCTGACACGGTGAAACCCTGTCTCTACTAAAAAATACAAAAAACTAGCCGGGCGAGGTGGCAGGCGCCTGTAGTCCCAGCTACTCGGGAGGCTGAGGCAGGAGAATGGCATGAACCCAGGAGGCGGAGCTTGCAGTGAGCTGAGATCCGGCCACTGTACTCCACCCTGGGTGGCAGAGTGAGACTCTGTCTCAAAAAAAAAAAAAAAAAAAAAAAAAAAAATCTGGCTTTTAACTTATGTGATAATTGGAACCTAGGAGCAACCTGTTGGGATAATTTGTTCATGAGGTTTCTGAACCTCTGGAAGATTTGAATATATGGAAAAATAAGATCATCACATCCCCCCAAAATACATCATACCCTCCCATTATAAGGCAGCTTCTGAGGCCCAGATTTGAGCATACTGTTGGTGACATAAGGACAGAGCCAGGTGCAATGAAGAGTGAAACTTAGTAACAAATGATCTGGGAAATAATAGTAATGTCAGTAAATCAGTGGCTAATATTCATTCTGCGCCAGGCACTGTGCTAATTATTTTTGGATGACTTATCTCATCCAATCCTTAGAATATCTGTGAGGAAACTGAGGCAATGAATCATTAGGTAACTTGCTTGAGACCTAGAAGAGCCAAGCCCTGACTGTGAGCTCCTGGGCCGGTCACCTCACCTGGATCTCAGTGGCTTCCTCTGTAAAATGAAGGGTGACTGGATGATTTCAAAGGACCCTTCTAACACTTAGATTTCATGTTGCTATGAAATTGTCACCACCTTCCACTAATTTTTGATGGGAAAAAAAGCCTTCCATAACACAGTGTGCCTAGAAGAATAGGCTCCTTCCCTAATATTTTTATTAAATAAAAGTTTGAGTGTTTTGGTCAGAAAACATAAGGGCTCTGTACAGCCACATATACAACAGTGCTTGTGTTTAGGGGTTTTTGGGGGGTGCTGTTAGGGAGAGGGAAGGAGACAGAGCAGGCAATGTGCAGGAGGAGTGAGGTACTGGTTTCTGGAAAATCATGAAAGTATCTCCTGCTTAAAGTCATCAGTTCCACTAAACCAGGATCCCTGAAAACCAACCTTGTGACCTTCTGCTGGGAATACTAAATGAGCCCCCAAGGTCTTTAGAAATATGGGACTTACAAATAAGGCCAAATATTTCACCTCTGATTCTGATGAAAGGTTTATGAGTCCCAGAATAGTTCAAGCACGACATGTCTGGATTGAATATTTGGTGCGCACTTAACACCAACGGGTTTCAGAGGCTTCGTGTTTCACAACCAAACTTTGGCAGAACTGTGTTAGTTACCTGATACCCATGGTAGGGGACATTTTCTCACTTCTTGGTGCCATAAATAGTGCAGGCTCCTGTCTGTGGCATATGTGAGTTAATTAGCCACATTAAGCTTCAGGATTTGCTGGCATTGCTGTCCCTTGACTTCGTGACCATAGAAAAGAAGGCTATGAAGATGATGACATGCAGCCGACTGAGGTTCTGACAGAGTAACCGTTGGGAGGAGAGTTCCAGAAAATTCAGTATAGGTGTTCTGGAGCTAGAGATGTGGCCGGTCAGGATCAAGTTTCATAGATCAGACCCTCTTCACTTCATGCTGCTGAATGGGCCTTGGTCATAGGCTAGAACACGAAAATAGAGGACAGAGCCAGAAATAAAATCCCCTGGATCTCAGAGAAGAGTCCATTCTCTTTGGAGATAAAAGAGCAGAGCTGGCACTGATTTGTTCTCAAATCACTACTTCATCTCATGAGATCTACGTCTTTAGGAAACATACAAGTTGGAATTAAAGGCAAGCAACATGAAGGCCACCAACACAACTCCTTCTAAAAGAGAATGGCCTTGAAGATAAGTGGCAGATGACAGTTTACAAAGCCCTTCTTCACACAGAAATTACTTGTTTCATGTTCAACAGAAAGATGAGAGTCTGTCTCCTCACTCCAAGGTTGTTGATGTGAACTACTTCTGGCTGCTTTTATTCCCTATTCACTGGGTATGTAAGTACCTACTGTGTATAAGAAGCCTGGAAGAAAACAGAGATGAATAAGACAATACAATCTCAGGGTTAAACTGAAGATGAACCTTAAGCATGGAGAGGAGAGAGTAGAGGAGGAACTCGTTCTTCTGTTTGCAGAGTGGGGGCCTGAGAAGACTTCCCCTTGGAGCCCTTCTTCAGAGGCAATGGAAGAGAGGCCCAAATAAAGTTGGCACGAGGGAGGTGTATGTGTCCAAGCAGGGGAGGTGAAAATGGAAGAACATTCCAAGAAGTGGAACTGGAAGCAAAGGCACACACCAAAACCACATGATACAGTCAGGACCAAGAAACCCAGGATGACTGGACATGGGCAGACTGGGAATGTGGTGGGAGAGAAAGTTTAACCAGGTAGCCTGTGAATGCCATGCTAACAAGTTTCTACAACTCAAAAGAAGAACAGATTTAAAGAAGCCCTTTCTGGCTCCCTAAGACTTGTTTTGGGTTGTTCTTTTTTTTTTTTTAAGTTTTTAAAATTTCTTTTCTTTCTTTTTTTTTTTTCAGATGGTGGCCTCATTGTGTTACCCATGCCGGTCTTGAACTCTGGGCTCAAGCAGTCCTCCAACCTCAGCCTCACAAAGTGCTGGAATTATAGGTGTGAACCCCCATGCCTGGCCAAAAATTTATTTTTAAACTGATAAATGATAATTTATATATTTATGAGGTATACTGTGATATTATGCTCCATGTATACATTGTAGAATGATTGAATCAGGCTAATTAACATACTTATCACTTCACCTTTCTTTGTAGTACCCTTTCTTTGTAGTGGGAACATTTAAAATCTACTCTTTACCAATTCTGAAATACATGGTATGTTCTTATTTTTATTTTGTTGGTTTGCTTTTCTGACAGGGTCTCACTCCGTTACCCAAGCTGGAGTGCAGTGGCACAATTACAACTCACGACAGCCTCAACCTCCAAAGCTCAAGCAATCCTCCTCCCTCAGCCTCCCAAGTAGCTGGGACCACTGGCTCGTGCCCGGCTAATTTAAAACATTTTTTTGTAGAGACAGGATCTCACTATGTCGTCGCCCAGGCTGGTCTCAAACTCCTGGGTTCCAGCAATCCTCCCACCTCAACCTCTCAAGTAGCTGGGGCTACAGACACATGACACCACAACCAGTTGATTTTTTACTTTTATTTTATGTAGAGACAGGGTATTCCTATGTCGCCCAGGCTGCTCTTGTTCTCCTAGGCTCAAGTGATCTCCTTGCCTCAGCCTCCAAAAGTGCTGGGATTATAGGTGAGAGCCACTGTGTCCAGTCACAATACATTATTATTATCAACTGTAGTCACCATGCTGTGCAATAGATCACTAGAACTCATTTCTCCTGTCTAACTGGCACTTTGTACCCTTTGACTAACCTCTCCCCTTTCCACATCCTCCCCAGGCTCAGCCTCTGGTAACCACCATCCACCTTTCTACTTCTGAGTTTGACTTTTTTAGACTCCACATGTGAGATTACATAGTATTTGTCTTTCTGCTCCTGGCATATGTTACTTAGCATAATGTCCTCTAAATACATCCATGTCATAAGTAAAACATGTTTTTTTTTTTTTTTTTTTGGAGACGGAGTCTCGCTCTGCCGCCCAGGCTGGAGTGCAGTGGCCGGATCTCAGCTCACTGCAAGCTCCGCCTCCCGGGTTTACGCCATTCTCCTGCCTCAGCCTCCCCAGTAGCTGGGACTACAGGCGCCCGCCACCTCGCCCGGCTAGTTTTTTGTATTTTTTAGTAGAGACGGGGTTTCACCATGTTAGCCAGGATGGTCTCGATCTCCCGACCTCGTGATCCGCCCGTCTCGGCCTCCCAAAGTGCTGGGATTACAGGCTTAAGCCACCGCGCCCGGCCAAGTAAAACATGTTTTTAAGGGTTTTCTTCCTTTCTTTCCTCTCCATTTTTTCAAGAAGTTGGCTTTCTAAAATTCTCAGAGACCAAAACATTTCTCAGAGGCCAGCAACTGCATAGATAATCTCACTTTAAGAAATAAATAGGCTGGGCGCGGTGGCTTACGCCTGTAATCCCAGCACTTTGGGAGGCCGAGGCGAGTGGATCAAGAGGTCAGGAGATTGAGACCATCCTGGCTAACACAGTGAAAATCCGTCTCTACTAAAAATACAAAAAATTAACCAGGCGAGGTGGTGGGTGCCTGTAGTCCCAGCTACATGGGATACTGAGGCAGGAGAATGGCGTGAACCTGGGAGGCAGAGCTTGCAGTGAGCCGAGATCGCGCCACTGCACTCCAGCCTGGGCAAGAGAGCCAGACTCCTTTTCAAAAAAAAAAAAATAAAAGGAAAAGAAAAGAAATAAATAAGGCTGGGCACAATAGCTTATGCCTGTAATCCCAGCACTTTGGGAGGCCGAGGCAGGTGTATCACTTGAGGTCAGGAGTTCAAGACCCGCCTGGCCAATATGCTGAAACCTCATCTGTACTAAAAATACAAAAATTAGCTGGGTGTGGTGGTGTGTGTCTGTAATCCCAGCTACTCGGGAGGCTGAGGCAGGAGAATTTCTTGAACCCAGGAAGTGGAGGTTGCAGTGAGCCGAGATCGTGCCACTGCACTCCAGCCTGGACAACAGAGTGAGACTCTGTCTCAAAAAAACAAAAAAAAAAACAAAAAAAAACCAATACTTTCAGAGAGCAAAAGCAACAAGAATGAAAAGAAGGGCAGACATTTGTCTGGCTTCTCCTTTACGCCCTCACAGCCTGGTTTCATGCGGCATGGGCAAGCAGCCAGAACCCTTGCTCATGTTGACTTGTGTTCAGCAGAGATGCAGGCTGCCCTGTTTCTTCCTTACCAGGAGTATCACTCCCCACGGTGCCCTCCCCAGCTCAGATAAACAGCTCCTGCACTGAAGACGCAGGCTCAAAGCCAAATAGAGCTCTCCACCGGGGAGTCAGGGAGCCTGGAATCTACCCAAAGGCTGGCTCCACTCCAGATGTCACTGAAGGTTATAGCCTCATGGGCACGGAAGACCCCCAGTACAAGGAGGAGTTTCCTTCCCTGGAGCAACCCATATCAGTCTCAGCTGAGTCCAGGCTTTAAACTAAGTATGTTCTGCCTGGGGTAGGGCTTCCAGGAGCACTCTGAAGTATATCAAATTATACCCATATCAAATTGTATCTGCATAAGCACTTGCTCTTCTTAGAGGTCCTCCACATCTAGTACCTTTCATGATCCCAACGACGACCCTGGTGGCTAGCAGAGGTGTTACCATTCTAACTTGGAAAATGAGGCCCAGATGATAGAATCTACCCAAAGTCACAGAGCAGAATTCAAACCCAGCACATCTCATTTTAAAAGTATTGTCATTTTAACATTTTAACATTGCTTTAAAACAATAATCAGCAAACTATAACCTGGGCATGAGCCAAATCCAGCTCACTACCTGATTTTGCAAATGAAGCTTTATCTGAGTATGGCCATGCCCATTCACACTTGAATTGTCCATGGCTGCCTTCACAGTGCAGAACTGGGTAGTTCCAACAGAAACCATATGGTCCACAAAACCTGAACTATTTTCTTTTTGTTGTTGTTGTTGCTGCTGTTTTTGAGAGACAGAGTTTTGCTCTTGTCGCCCAGGCTGGAGTGCAATGGCATAATCTTGGCTCACTGCAATCTCTGCCTCCTGAGTTCAAGTGATTCTCCAGCCTCAGCCCCCAAGTAGCTGGAATTATAGGAGTATGCCACCACACCCTGCTAATTTTTGTATTTTTAGTAGAAATGGGGTTTCACCATGTTGGCCAGGCTGGTCTCAAACTCCTGACCTCAGGTGATCCACCCACCTCAGCCTCCTAAAATGCTGGGATTACAGGCATGAGCCACTGTGCCTGGCCAACCTGAACTATTTTCTAGCTAGCTCTTTTCGGAAAAAATTTACTAACCACTGTTCTGAAGTATTATTTTACTACTTTAAAAAATTGAAATAATCTGGTATACATGTATTAACAGGACTGACCACATATTGGCCACAAGGATATTATCTCTTGAAGAAAGGAAAAGTACCACTTACTAGCTATGTGGCCTTGAGAATACTTAAATTTTCTGAGCTTCATTTTCCTCATTTGCAAAAGGGACATAACAATAGTATCACTTGTCTTAGTCTGCTCGGGCTGCTATAACAAAATACCACAGACTGCGTGGCTTAAACAACAGAAATCAATTTATCACAGTTTTGGAGACTAGGAACTGCAAGATCAAGGTGCTGGCCAATTCAGGTTCTGGAGAGGAACCTCTTTCTGGCTTGTAGATGGCCAACTCATATGGTACAGGTTGGAGAAGGTGTTCTCTGGTGTCTCTTCTTATAAGGACACTAATTCTATTAAATTAGGGTCCCACCCTTATGATGTCATTTAACCTTAGTCACCTCTTAAAGGCCCTTTCTCCAAATACAGTCACATTGGGGGTTAGGGCTTCAACATATGAATCTTGGGGCAACAGAATTCAGTTCAGAGCACTACTTCACAGGGTTTTTGTAAAGGTTAAATAAAGTAATGCATATAAAAAATTAGCATAGACTCTGGCATTTAGTAAGAACACAATAACAGTAAAAAGTATCGACTCTGACTTATTAACAAAATACATAGAAAAAGCACAGTACTTAAAGTCAGAAGACTTGTTTGATCTTGAGCAAGCCACTCAGCCACTCTCACTTCAGTTTCCTAATCCACAAAGTGGGATTGCACAAAACCTGAAGAATAGTGCCTTAACATATGAAATTTACTTTTTAAATTTATTTAGTGTGTTGGCTTCTATTCGATTGCTTGTTGTTTCATGATTACAAGATAGCTGCAGCACCTAAAGCCGTTTCATCTACATTCCACACAAGAAGATAGAAGTAAAGGCAAGGCACAGGCCAGCTGGATTTGTCTTTTTTTACCAGAAAAACAAAAGTTTTCCCAGAAACTGTGTCCAACAGACTTCCACTTATGTTATGGTCATAACAGTGTCACATGGCTACTCTAACTGGAAAATAACTATGGAGAAGGGGTTTCTGTAGTGTTTGCCATAAAATAGGTTTTCTAAAGAAAAATCAGTGTTCACATACCCATATTATTGTGGTTGCACTAGAGATGACAAGGAAGCTTTATTGTGGGGTCACCAAGGATGGTCACCTTCATCATATCATGGTCACTGGTAATCTCTACCAAGAGCAATCTGATCTACAAAAAATATCAAGAACTGACTTGAGAAAGAGAGAAAAGGGGACATTTACACTCAGACAAATTTGAAAAGAAAAAAAAAAAACACCACTACAGCACGTGCAATAGTAGACAGAGAGACTGGCTTCCTCTGTTTAGGTAATGAGGATGTCTCCATTCTGCCCGCCTTCCTCCTAGCAGACCCTATTTTCACAGAGACAATTAGGGAAGTCTCAAGGGAAACATGACTCACCCCCAGGTTCATATCACTCCTAGCCAAGCCCCAGTGAGAAGTCCCAAGCCCTGATCTGGTGTCTGGTCCTCCTCCAAAGGCTAAAAGGCTTTTTAATGAGGCAGGCAGGTGACTAGATCTCAGTCAGAAAATCTCATTCCCACAAAGGAAGGATCAAGGTCACAAAAGGCAGAAAAAGCATTATGTAAAGCACAGAATCTAGGCAGAATGGGGAATCTTCATGCCATGGGGAGAGAAAATGTCTAAATAATGCTGCAGACATTCCAAAAATCTTCAACTCCTGAGGGGAAAAGAAGAGGTGGCCAACTCAATGTTTTTCATGAGTCTTGTCATTAAGGATCAGTGGCTTCTCTTTTATCTACAAGCAAAAGCAAACCAATGACTGAGCCATGTTTATTCCGGGAGGTTTCATGCAAATATTTTAAAATTCAGCTTTTGTCAAGCTGGTTTAACTAGGAAAGCTTAGTTGGAAGAATATGCTAATAAGTCATTAAAGTGCACTCATATCATGCCATATGGTACACTTGAAACATAAAACACTGGGTTCTATTCTTTGGTCAGAGCCACTGATAAAAGAGAGCCCTGGGGAAAAGATTGTTGCCCTGTCCACCCGCTCTTTATATGCTAACTCTGATTCTAGGGGCTTGTTTGTTTTGATGAGGCTTGGCAGATATCTGTAAATGGCACTCCATTTGAGAAAAGGATTGCAGATAATGTGTCCATCTAAAATCCAAGCTGGCAGAAATATGCTTGCATGAACTCAGTTTCCGGGGTGGCTTTTGTTTTGCCACTTATTAGTAAGTTTTTTGATAATTATACTCTAAGCTCCATATATATTATTTCTGGTCTTTAAAATACAATCATTTAAAAATGAAATATACTTGAGAGGGGTACATATGACAGGTAAACAGATTATACATTGATATTATGTGTTAGTGGATGTCTTTAATATGCAAGTCAGGCCTAGGGAGAGGTACTGGATTCAGAAACTCAACTTGGCAGTTTGGGTGTTTAATTGCACTGTGGCCTGTGGACTGCATTTGAGGAAATGTGCAGATGCGTGCAGAAACCCAATGCTCAATCCCTGGCTGCAGCCTCACTTCTGAACTCATCCCACAACCTGGCAATTCAGAGAGGGGAGACGAACTCAGTCCCCAGAAGTACCACCAAAGTTAAGACAGCTACTGCTTAGCACTGGGTTATTTAGGAAAATATATATTTAGAAACTTCAGGACAGGGACTCTGCTTTTTACTTTTGCTTGAACCACAGTGTTCACTTCTGGCCCTGAGCACTTGGCACATGATTAATAAGACAAATAGGTTTGTCACAATGTCTCACCATGACATCCTACGGGGGAGTTTTTTAACAAGTTATTTGGAAAGAAAATTCTGTCTTGTAGTCTATGGGAGCAAAAGATGAAAAGAAGAAAGAGAACCACTGCCAAGCACTTTGCCCATGATGGAAAGAGGTTTCCTGAGAAAGTCCACTGGCCGCAGGGCTTCCTAGACTGCACACTGGCTAAATCCAGGCAGAGGCTGGAGGGAGGACAAATTTAAAACAGGATTAAGACTGAGATCTTCTGGATTCCCAGAATGAAGCAGTATAACAATTATTTGTACTAATAAATTACATAAGCCTACCATTGATCAATTAATAAGTATGACTTCAATTTTTTTACCTCCATGATTACAATTTCTGAGCAATGCCTACATAGTAACTATAGATATAAGAGCTACTGTAGGCCGGGCGCGGTGGCTCAAGCCTGTAATCCCAGCACTTTGGGAGGCCGAGGCGGGTGGATCACGAGGTCAGGAGATCGAGACTATCCTGGCTAACATGGTGAAACCCCGTCTCTACTAAAAATACAAAAAACTAGCCGGGCGTGGTGGCGGGCGCCTGTAGTCTCAGCTACTTGGGAGGCTGAGGCGGGAGAATGGCGTGAACCCGGGAGGCGGAGCTTGCAGTGAGCCGAGATCATGCCACTGTACTCCAGCCTGGGAGACACAGCGAGACTCCGTCTCAAAAAAAAAAAAAAAAAAAAAAAAAGAGCTACTGTAGGCCAGGCACAGTGGCTCACATCTGCAATCCCAGCACTTTGGGAGGCCGAAGCGGGCGGATCATGAGGTCAGAAGTTTGAGACCAGCCTGGCTAACATGGTGAAAACCCATCTCTACTAACAGTACAAAAAAATTAGCCAGGTGTTGGCCAGGTGCAGTGGCTCACCCCTGTAATCCCAGCACTTTGGGAGGCCGAGGTGGGCAGATCACGAGGTCGGGAGATTGAGACCATCCTGGCTAACATGGTGAAACCCCAAACCCCATCTCTACTAAAAAAAATTAGCCAGGCATAGTGGTATGCGCCTGTAGTCCCAGCTACTCAGGAGGCTGAAGCAGGGTAATCACTTGAACCCAGGAGGCGGAGGTTGCAGTGAACCAAGATCGCACCACCGTACTCCAGCCTGGGTGACAGAAACTCCGTCTAAAAAAAAAAAAAAAAAAAATTAGCTGGGCGTGGTGTAAACCTAGCTACTTGGGAGACTAAGGCAAGGAGAACCGCTTGAACCCGGGAGGCAGAGGTTGCAGTGAGCTGAGATCTCGCCACTGCACTCCAGCCTGAGCAACAGTAACAGACTCCATCTCAAAAATAAAAAGAACTACTATAACTGCCTATATAATAATGACTCCACCTCCCTAGATGTAGTGTTAAATTAAAAAGCAATTCGTAAAACCGTGTCTAATATGGTACCATTTTATTATGATTACTTTTCATCATATCCAAATTGGTTGGGTTTTGGGTGGGGGGTTCCCAGTGGCAAATAGAATACATGCTCAAACAAGTTCAAACACAAGAGTTAGCACTAAATGTCAGCTCCTATGATCCCCTCCCCACACAACTACCAGAGATAACTAGAGGTAACAGTTTAGCAGATTTTCTTCCACACTTTCTCTGTTAGGTAGGATTTTTATGGTAAGCATTTCTGAGATGGAGGGGGTGTGTGTGTGTGTGTATATGTGCGTCTTAATAAGCATGTGATGCTATTATCTGAAAAAGCAGTAAGCCTATACAATTTAAGAAGAAAAATTTTTCCATCTTTTCCAAAATTTTCCAAATATCCAAAAGACACAGTACAAAGAAATAAAGATTTTTAAAGTCACCAAAATTCTCCGTAACAGTTCTGGGTAATTCTGATTCCTCTGTTATCCCCTAGAGTTCGGGTGAGCATTCAAAAATCACCAAAACCTAGAGGTTTCTGCATAACCAGGTACTGGGACTCCTTTGAATATAATTACAGGAACCAAAATAGGACCTGCGGTTTGCACCTTCCTTCTCAGAGAGATGACAGTCTCTGTGGTCACCCTTGTCCCTGTCTTTCTGGATCACTGCAACAGCTGCCTGCTAGAGCCCAGTGGAGTGTCCAGCACATCAATGTGGAGATGGATTCGTCTCCCCCTGCTCCCAGCCTCCATCCCCATGGATCCTTTCCATCCTTCCTGGTCAGATTAATCTCAGAAGGCGATGGGAGAAGACGGCTGGAGCACAGGTTTGGAACCAGAGACCTCAGTGTCAACTTCTCAGTGCTCCTCCACTTCCTAGCTACAGAGTTGCTTAAATTAGATAAACTATAAAAGGAGAGACAATTAGCCACTTTGTGCCTCCTCAGGAAAATACACATCACTACCTCTAAGTATTGTCACCAAAAGATGGACTTGGAATGTGATTGAGCCCTTGTAAACAGCTATCACTACTAGTTTCCAGGAAATCAAAGGGGAGAGAAACACATTGCACCAAAGAAGGGCATGCATCGGCCAACTTCAGAATGTGCAGATACTCAGGACAGATCCTGGTTTCTTCAACAAATAATCTCCAAGGTAAAAAAAGGAAAGGGAGGAGGAGCTTTTCAATTAAAAGAGACCTAAGAGACCTAACAACCACTTTCAACGTATAGGCTTTATTTGGATTGTGATTGAAACAAAAGAAATTATTTGTTTTTAATATATGTGACAATCAAGAGAACGTGAACAATGGTTGGATATTTGATGACACTGATACTAAGGAATTATTATTAATTCAGCAATGATAATAGTACTGTGGTTATTTTTTTTTTCCAAGACACAGTCTTGGTCTGTCAACCAGGCTGGAGTACAGTGGCGCAATCTCAGCTCACTGCAACCTTCACCTCCTGGGTTCATGCTATTCTCCTGCCTCAGCCTCCTGAGTAGCTGGGATTACAGGCACGTGCCACCACACCTGGTTAGTTTTTGTATTTTTAGTAGAGTCGGGGTTTCACCATGTTGGTCAGGCTAGTCTCAATCTCCTGACCTTATGATCTGCCCACCTCAGCCTCCCAAAGTGTTGGGATTACAGGCATGAGCCACTGCGCCCAGCCTCCCACTGTAGTTATTTTTTTAGGAGTCTTTATCTTTTAAAGACATACATTGAAATATTTGTGGCTGAAGAGATGTGACAACTGGGATTTCCTTCAAGATAATTACTGGAGGGATGATAAGAGGGGATATCGGCTGGGTGCGGTGGCTCACTCCTGTAATTCCAGCACTTTGGGAGGCCAAGGCGGGCAGATCACAAGGTCAGGAGATTGAGACCATCCTGGCTAACTCGGCAAAATCCCGTCTCTACTAAAAATACAAAAAATTAGTCGGACGTGGTGGCGGGCGCCTGTAGTCCCGGCTACTCGGGAGGCTGAGGCAGGAGAATGGCGTGAACCCGGGAGGCGGAGGTTGCAGTGAGCTGAGATGACACCACTGCACTCCAGCCTGGGCGACAGAGTGAGACTCGGCTCTGTCTCAAAAAAAAAAAAAAAGAGGGGATATCAATGAAACAAGATTGGCCATAAGTTGACAATTGCTGAAGCTAAGTGATGGATACATAGAGAGTTCATTATACTATTTTCTCTTTTTTTGTATATGTTTGTAATTTTCCAATTTTCTTAATCTTTTTTATTGTTTTCATCCTGTACTGTCTGGTATTCTGGATTGTATTTCATGTATCATTTAACATGCTCCTCTGTTCTCTGCTGGCCTGTAAACTATTGGTAGTGTTTAGAGACTTGACGCCATAGAAGCTCTATTTTTGGCAAGAATACTTTATGGGTGATTTTTGTACTTTTATCAAGAGGCACATAATAGTCCACAATAAAAACATTTCTTAAAGTTAGTTTTCCCAGCTGAAAAATGAAGATGCTTCCTGGAGAGGTAATTTTGAGATGAAATTATTTATGTAAGTAAAAGACCAAGCACAGAGCTTGGCACATCCTGGGTGCTTTACAGGTGTCAGATTTCTTCCCTCAACCTATTAATAAGCTCTCTAATAATGTCCATGATCTATTGGATCAAGATTGAAGTGCACATAAAATTCCAGATCTCCCATGATCTATTCCTGGTTTACCTTCCTGTCTAGTCTTGTTGCTTTCCTCTGCTTTAAACACACACACACACACACACACACATGCACGCGCGCGCGCGCGCGCACACACACACACACACTGTATTCATTAACCTCATTCCTTAGCTTACACTAATTCCCCCACTTGAGATGTCCTCCTTGCCTACTCTCTGCCATCCTTCAAGACTCAGGTCAAGCCCCACCTTCTTCAGGAGAATATCATGATCTTAACAGCCTGGTTATACCTCCCCTAACACTGCCTTGAGTTGTTGTTCAGTGCTTACATTAACAAACTTCCCATGAAATGAGCTACTTCTCCAATAGCCCAGGGCAGGGCAGTGCACTGGCCCTGCTTATGTCTTTCATGGCAGTCTGCACCATGCACACAGCAGCATGCCACAGATGTCTGCCAAATTAAGAGAGGAAAGAATTAACCAGGAAATAGCTCCAACTTTAATAGAGGAGGGCAAAGCTGCCCAGTCACACATAAACAGATGCTCAATTTGGGGAAGAGGAGGAATATATGAAGACGTTTTTATCTCACCTGAAAGAGAACATACCTGCCACAATGTCCATCTTTACTTTGCTAATCTCATTCTAAAGTTCATGTATGAAGAAGTCAGAAATTTCCCAGGCCCTGAAATTAGTGCGTTCGTGGACAAGATTGAATAAAATCAAGTGGCAAGCTCAAGTGTCTGAACACACGGTTTGGGTCACCAGCTATGCCTGGATGGGGAGGGAAAGGGGGATTAAAGCGTATATACAGCTCCATATGAACCAACAGCCCCACAATCACTTCAGAGGACAACTACCCCTGTTCCAGCAAGATGTGCCTTGAACCTACCCAAACATTGAAGTCATGAAGAAGTCATGACTGCCTGAGTCATAAGGTGGCAAAGGGACTCTGGAACATTCTGTGGTTGAGGAGTCAAAATCCACCATCTTCTCTTTTTCTCCCAAGACCCCAGAGAGGTCTCCAGGCAGCCAACAGGACAATAATGACCTTGAGATGACCCTGAAGTCTCCATAGCTCTTTGCCATATAATTAGGAGAGGTAGCTCTGGGAGGTTAGAATGTTTGTCTCAGATAGCAGAGTCGCACAGCAGAAGCATACTTGGCCTAAAAATGTTTGTGTCACCAGCCGAATTTTAGCTATGATTATTTTTTAGTAATACTAACAATAGAGCATCCTAAGTCTCTTACATGGTACTGTTCCTTGGTGCCTGGCATGTAATGTGCATCTATGTCCCAGCTTACCAAAGGCTCAAGGGCAAAATCTGATGAAAGTGTAGCCCTTCCTGTAAGAAAAATGTGCATATACATACAAAATGTCACATATCATTTTGTATATGTTTCTGAAATGGCATTTAAACAACTAGTTTACTCCCTCACAGTCCCACTAAACCTGCTTCTTACCATTTAGGAATAGTGAAATACTATTTCTTTACAAAAAAAACGAAACCTTCCAAAAGCACATCACATTCCCTCGGAGAACATGTCACGTTCCTTGCTTTTATGCTGTAACAATTCTCCAATGTTTCAAGAACTGTTTGAAACAATGGTCAGGGTCAAGTGGCCTTTGTAAGAACTTTGGGCAATCTTGGATGATTCTTAATAAAGTAGTCATTATTTTTTCATGAGGGGGAAAACTCACACCACTTAATAGAATATGTTGAGTAAAGGCCTAATAGATCACGGGACTGTGAATGCGAGGTGGAAAATAGAGTGATATTGATTTGGGGCACTGATCTAAGGGAGCAGTTAAGGGGCCCTCTATGGGTATGTCTTGCTCCATGCTTGACCCCTTTTGCTCCACTAGTACAGTCCAGGAGAAGTATTTTGGCAGTCACAGTCAGTTATTAATGGAGTGACAAAAAGGGCACAATTCGCAAAGTTGCTTTCCGCTGTGCCAAATTCTCCATTGTTAAAATGGCTCCTAACTTCCTCAGGCACTAAATTCACAAAAGATTCATCCATTTCCCTGTAGCCATGTTTTTACTGCAGTTCCAAAACAAAATCATCATCATGTTCCCTATTATCGTAACTGCCCATAGTTGATAACTTTCCTAATTAGCACTACACATGTTTAAGTCTCTCTAATTACTTAATGATGGTCACCAGGTAATCCATAATAGCAATTACATATCTGAACTGTCATGGACTATTGGACAAATATGTAATGGGGCATTATAAAAGCATTTAAAATGTAACGCTAATTAGAAAGGTTATCAAATAAGATACCACAATAGGGAACATGTTGGAATTTTTATTGCCAAAAAAAAGGAAATGGTTCTTATTAGGACTTAGATTCTGTGAAAGTAAGAATAAAAGCAAAGGATGTGGAGAATTATCTGCAGCCAGATACGTGAATTTAATGCAAGGTTCTTGTTTTATTTACCCATTTATTAGACAAGCAACAATTATGGGTAAATAAAACTGCATTTTTCTAAGTACTAAAAGCTAATACCAAAAAAATAAGGAAGACTATATTGCTTGTTTCTGCCCTTGGGAATCCTGATATCTGGTTGAAGAGACAGGTTGTAGAGATATAGAATTACTGGAGGCCAATGAACCAATTGCAATTGATATTGTCTCCAAACAAAACAATCTGTAGGCTGGGCACGGTAGCTCATGCCTATAATTCCAGCACTTTGGGAGACCGAGGTGGGTGGATCATGAGGTAAGGAGTTTGAGACCAGCCTCAGTAACATGGTAAAACCCCGTGTCTACTAAAAATACAAAAAAATTAGCCAGGCATAGTGGCGCATGCCTGCAATCTCACCTACTCAGGAGACTGAGGCACAAGATTTGCTTGAATCCTGGAGGTGGAGGTTGCAGTGAACTGAGATCATGCCATTGTACTCCAGCCTGGGTGACAGAGTGAGACTCTGTCTCCTGAAAAAAAAAAAGAGTCTGTAATTCAACTATATTCAAAGCATGAGAAAACATGACAAAGACTTCCATATGAGACAAATTTCAAGAAAGTTCTTGAAAGGGTTGGAGAGTAGAGGTAGATGTGCATCAACAGAAAGCCAAAGAGAAAGTATCACAGATTGAGAGTTTGCAAGAGAAAAGCTCAAGAAAGGATACTGGACGTGGAATCAGAGAACTTGGGTTCAAATCCCAGCTCTGCCTCTTACTAGTTTTTTTTATCTTGAACAAGGAAACCTCTCTAACTCTTAGTTTTATATTAGAGAAATGAGGATAATAAAACCAATCTCATGGGTTGCTTGTAAAGATTAACTTAGTGAACACCAGTGAGAGCATCATGTTTAACAACATGTTTGACATAGAAAGAAGGCATAATGGACGCTTTTTAGATTAGTAACAAAGCCGTAGCCAGAAGTTGAAATAGGTAGTGTTTCAAGACTAATAAGGCCATATGGTTGTACAAGTAGAGTTGGTTCGTCTGATAGAATTCCTTGAATACAAAGCAGAATCACTTCGGTTTGTTCAGAATCCATTGCCAGTTCTTGCATAGGGATGAGGGAAGGTAGCCGCGATATTGTCTTGACAGTTATGGGAAGACTGGATGGAGAAAGGATCAGCCAGGGACTGGGAAACTAAAAGGCTCTTTGAGTGTTTAGACATGAGGAGATACAACTGCAAGCAAATGGAGTTATCAATCAAAAGAGAGAAAGGGAAGCAATCACAGTTGAAGATTAAGTATGGTAGTAATCTGCATAAAGTTACTACTCATCACCCTAGTCCAAGTCACCAAATTCCCTTTTTAAAAAAATTTTTGTGAGTACATAGTAGGTATATGTATCTATGGAGTACATGAGATATTCTGATACAGGCATGTAATGCATAATAATCGTATCAGAGTAAATGGGATATCCATCACCTCAAGCATTTATCCTTTGTGTTACAAACAAGTCAATTATACTCTTTCGGTTATTTTTAAATAACCAAATTAAATTATTAAACAATTAAATTATTATTGACTGTAGTCACCCTGTTGCCTGCTGTGCTATCAAATACTAGGTCTTATTCATTCTTTTTTTTTTTTTTTTTTTTTGAGGCAGAGTCTTGCTCTGTTGCCCAGGCTGTAGTGCAGTGGCGCAATCTCGGCTCACTGCAACCTCCGCCTCCCGGATTCAAGCAATTATCCTGCCTCAGCCTCCCAAATAGCTGGATTACAGGCACGTGCCATTGTGCCCTGCTAATTTTTGTATTTTTAGTAGAGACAGGGTTTCATCATGTTGGCCAGGCTGCTCTTGAACTCTTGACCTCAAGTGATCCACCTGCCTCGGCCTCCCAAAGTGCTGAGATTACAGGCATAAGCCACCATGCCTGGCCTTTATTCTTTTTTTTTTTTTTTTTTTTGAGACAGAGTCTTGCTCTGTCAGCCAGGCTGGAGTGCAATGGCTAGCTCTCAGCTCACCGCAAGCTCTGCCTCCCGGGTTTACGCCATTCTCCTGCCTCAGCCTCCCAAGTAGCTGGGACTACAGGCACCCACCACCTCGCCTGGCTAGTTTTTTTGTTATTTTTAGTAGAGACGGGGTTTCACCATGTTAGCCAGGATGGTCTCGATCTCCTGACCTCGTGATCTGCCCGTCTCGGCCTCCCAAAGTGCTGGGATTACAGGCTTGAGCCACTGCACCTGGCCTCTATGTTTGTATTCTTATTGTCTGCCTCCCCCACTAGGATGTGAGCTATAGGAAGATGAATATCACCTTCTTGTTCACCCTTTTATGACCACCTTTTAGCACAGTACTTGATACATCATAAGTGTTCAGTAAATATTAGCTGAATGAACAAACACATTATCAAGAATTGGGGCCAAGCACAGTGGCTCATGCCTGTAATCTCAGAACTTTGGGAGGCTGGGTGGGAGGATCACTCAAACTCAGGAGTTCAAGACCAGCTTGGGCAACATAGTGAGACCTCATCTCTATGAAAAGTTGAAAAATTAGCCAGGCATGGTGATACACACCTGTGGTCCCAGGTGTGTATTTGGGAGGCTGAGGTGGGAGGATCACTTGAGCCCAGGAGGTTGAGGCTGCAGTAAGCCCTAATCACTCCACTGCACTCCAGCCTGGGAAATAGAGCAAGACTCTGTTAAAAAAAAAAAAAAAAAAAAAAAAAAAAAAAAAAAAAGAACTGGTCTTAGATGATGAGAGGAGGAAAAAGAACCAATGAAAGAAGCAGAAGGTAATCAAAGGGATAAGAAGATATGCTCAAAGGAGTATATCTCATAGGCCAGTGGAAGATATGGCTTCAGGAGGGTAAGGGTAAGATTCACCAATATCAGATGCCACGAAAAAATATATATATATATATATATATATATTTTTTTTTTTTTTTTTTTTTTTGAGACGGAGTCTCGCTCTGTCCCCCTGGCTGGAGTGCAGCGGCGCAATCTCGGCTCACTGCAAGCTCCGCCTCCCGGGTTCCTGCCATTCTCCTGCCTCAGCCTCCCAAGTAGCTGGGACTACAGGCACCTGCCACCGCGCCCGGCTAATTTTTTGTATTTTTAGTAGAGACGGGGTTTCACCGTAGTCTCGATCTCCTGACCTTGTGATCCGCCCGCCTCGGCCTCCCAAAGTGCTGGGATTACAGGCGTGAGCCACCGCGCCCGGCCGCCATGAAAATATTAAAGAGAAGAAAGAGTTGAAAATGTCAGTGGATTTGAGTTGGGGGAACCAGTGGTGAGTTGGGTCTAAAAGTTATGTAGGCAGTGCATGTTGTATCTCTTGCTTAAAGGTCCTCAAAAATCAAAGAGATAATGTAATGGCCCTGAAAGTAAATGGTTTGCTTTCCTTCTTGGATCCAAGAGACACTATATGTATCTTTTTTATGCTTCAATTTTCCGACTATGAAGCAGCAAGATAAATTTTTAAAATCTTCCTCCCCACCTTGGTGGGATACCTTGAACATCAAGTAACAGACATAAAATAATTTAAGCACCCAGGATGCTAAAAAACAGAATGTTTTAATACCAATCCAGGAGACAGATGTGTAATTGGAAAAGGACCCAAAACAAGCATGTTCATTCTTCTCCACTGGAATAACCAGTCCCTCCATATCATTCCATAATCTTTACTGCACTCTAAATCTACTCTGCCTAATATAACTTCCATACGTAATTATTACTAGTAGGTTGGCACAAAAGCCACACAAGTTTTGAGTGGAGAGACTTTGAGACTAATTGCTCATAAAGTTTTATCCTTTTCATTTAATTGTCGTGTGGTATGATTCAAGTCATCACAAGAGGAGCAGAGACAATTCGGAGACACCACCTATGAATCATATTAGAATGGAACTTGGTGAAATTTAGGAAAGAGTATTTGAGGGAAATCAGAAATGTCTGATGGCCGTCCTTCCAGAGTTATCCTCATAGCACAAATTCATGTGGTTATTTTCATTATACATCCACGAACTCTAAAATGTTATCCTACATACTTTTAGAAAAGTCAACAGAAATAAATGCCTTACCTTCAGATCCACAGAGCAAGTTTTATTTGCACATCATCAAAATTGTTTCTTGTGAATAGCCCCACAGATGGAGGAAAAAGTGGATCAGAGTTTAGGTGGCCAAGATTCCATCTACATCGTTAACTGTGACAAGACCGAAGAACTCCACTAGGTCTTAGTAAAAGTAAGGGTCTACTTAAATAGTCTGTTACTTAAGTCATCTAAAAAGTAATGAAAGCACAGTCTTTAATTATAGCATAAAATGACATTTTGGAAATTAAAGTATGCTTTTTTTCATTGAAAAATTTAGTAAATGAATTGAGGGAAAGGATAGCTGGTCACTGTGGAGGTATAAATTAGAGGCCAAAAGGAAGAAATGTCTCAAGAACAAAAATACAAAGAGATAGAGGAAAAAAGATAAAAGGCGTAAAGGATAGCTATTTTGTGAATAACAGGAATTCTAAAGGGAGAAAAACCAATGAAAGAGAGGTAATGATTAAACAAATGGAAGAAATATTCCTTAGCCTGCAGCTTAAAAGGGCATACCAAATTACTGGCAAGTTCAGTGATAGAAAGCACACCCCTGGGAATATCACTGTAAGATTCCTGGACTCCAAGGATAAAAAGGAAAGCTTGTCAGCTTTTAGACAGAATGAATAACTCACAAAAGAGGCAGGCTGACACCGGATTTCTTTTCCTCAGCACAGGAATCTGAAATAATATCACAGGTTTTCTAAGAAAAAGGCTATCATCTTTCAAGATGTCATTCACCTGTAGAGGGAAAGGATGATATTTCCATTTATGGAAGGACTAAAAAATATATCGCCCATGGGCCTCATCTGAGAATATTATAGTTTAGATTAGAACAAAAATCACTAAATACCTCAGCCTAACCTAGGAGATGAGAGCAGAGGATGAGTGGGAAGGGAAGAAAAAGACTTCAAAGACCTCATCTGGAAGAGGAAGGAAACGGAGAAAAAGAGATAGAAAAATAAAGGTCTCATTTATGGAGTTGAAGGAAATGGGGTCGGGGGACATAACAACTTATCAAGGTACAAAGTAGGCTTTTTTTTTTTTTAAGAAATGGTGTCTTGCTCTGTCGCCCAGGCTGGAGCACAGTGGCGTGATCATAGCTCACTGCAGCCTTGAACTCCTAGCCTCAAGTGATCCTCTTACTTCAGCCTCCCCTCCCCTGCAAGTAACTGGGGCCACTGTGGCTCGCTCCAGGATAGGTATCTCGTTTCCAGTAACTGTAGAAATACTTGTGTCTGATTGTGAGTATGCCAAGAAAGCACAGAAGCCAATAAGAAAGTCAATCCAGTGTGATTCCAGGTCATCCATAAAAAAAGATATGCCCGGTCCAGGCGCAGCAGCTCACGCTTGTAATCCTAGCACTTTGGGAGGCCGAGGCAGGTGAATCACCTGAGGTCAGGAGTTTGAGACCAGCCTGGCCAACATGGCGAAACCCCGTCTCTACTAAAAATACAAAAAATTAGTGCCTGGTGGACGCCTGTAATCCCAGCTACTCAGGAGGCTGAGGCACGAGAATTGCTAGAACCAAGGAGGCGGAGGTTGCAGTGAGCCGAGATCCACCACTTCACTTCAACCTGGGCAAAAGAGCAAAACTCAGTCTCAAAAAAAGATAAAAATACCAGGCCAGGTGTGGTGGCTCACGCCTATAATCCCAGCACTTTGGGAGGCCGAGGTGAGTGGATCACTTGAGGTCAGGAATTTGAGACCAGTCTGGCCAACATGGTGAAACCCCATCTCTACTAGCCAGGTGTGGTGGTACACGCCTGTAATCCTAGCTACTTGGGAGGCTGAGGCAGGAGAATCACTTGAACCCAGGAGGCGGAGGTTGCAGTGAGCTCATGCCATTGCACTCCAGTCTGGGGGACAAGAGCAAAACTTCGTCTCAAAAAAAAAAAGACATGACAATGTGAGTGATTTAAAAGATGCCTATTTTCATCTATCAGATTGGCAAAACAAGAATTGGCCAGGCATGGTGGCTCATGCCTGTAATGCCAACACTTTGGGAGGCCGACTGGGTGGATCACCTGAGGTCAGAAATTAGAGACCAGCCTGGCCAACATGGTGAAACCCTGTCTCTATTAGCCAGGCATGATGGTGCGCATCTGTAATCCCAGCTACTCAGAGGCTGAGGCAGGAGAATCACTTGAGCCCAGGAGGCAGAGGCTGCAGTGAGCCAGGAGTGCAGTGAGCACTCCAGCCTGGATAGGTGACAGAGCAAGACTCTGTCTCAAAAGAAAAAAAAAAAATTTTAACAAGAAAGAAATGAAAAAGTGTGATCATATCCAAGGATGCTGTCAAGGATGGTGGGGACAGGAAGGTACACAGATTTTTGATAGGAATGTAATTGATGCATTTTTTTTTTTTTTTTTTGAAGAGCAGTACTTATCAAACGTAATGTGAGCATAACCCACAATGAATCATCCTGCTTGTATTTTTTATGCACACATAAAATATGTATTATATTCGTGTTAGAGCAGGAGACTAAGAAACTGTTATCATGGTCATGGGGGGGAGCTCAGAGCTTGAGAAAGAAACTTTTGCTTTTCACTTTCTTTTTTTTTTTTTTTTTTTTCCTTCTGAGATGGGGTCTCACTCTGCCGTCAGGCTGGAGTGCAGTGGCACAATCTTGGCTCGCTGCAACCTTCACCTCCCAGGTTCAAGTGATTCTCCTGCCTTGGCCTCCCGAGTAGCTGGGATTACAGGCGCCTGCCACTATGCCCAGCTAACTTTTGTATTTTTAGTAGAGACAGGGTTTCACCATGTTGGCCAGGATGGTCTCAGTCTTTTGACCTTGTGACCCACCCGCCTCAGCCTCCCAAAGTGTTGGGATTACAGGCGTGAGCTACTGCGCCCAGCTGTGTTTCACTTTCTATATAGATTGATCTTTTTACTCTAAGACATATTTTTTAAATTTTCATATTATCTAAAAAACTAGATAATTGAAAATGCATGGGCCGGGCGCGGTGGCTCACACCTGTAATCCCAGCACTTTGGGAGGCCAAGACAGGTGGGTCACCTGAGGTCGGGAGTTCGAGACCAGCCTGACCAACATGGAGAAGCCTTGTCTCTACTAAAAATACAAAATTAGCTGGGCGTGGTGGTGCACACCTGTAATCCCAGCTACTCAGGAGGCTGAGGCAGGAGAATCAGTTAAACCTGGGAGGCAGAGGTTGTGGTGAGCCAAGATCGCGCCATTGTACTCCAGCCTGGGCAACAAGAGTGAAACTCTGTCTCAAAAAAAAAAAAAAAATTGCACATGTCCTTTTACCTGGAGATTACATTCCTAGGAAGTTACCCAACCATGCAATACTATACCTGCACATGTGTGGAAAAATAATGGTGTAATGTGTGTCCTTGTACATGGGTTTACAATAGGAAAACAAAACAAAAGTAGAAACCACCAAAATATTCACCAGTAAGGAATTAGTTAAGTAAGATTGGTACATTCTTACAATAGTATATTATACAGCCACCAAAAAGAATGAAAGAGATCTATATGTACAGATGTAGAAAGATGAAGTTCAAGACATAATTTACTGAAAATAGCAAGTTGCTCAACAGTATTGCTATCACATCTGTAGAGCTTTTTAAAGGACATATGTACATAAGACAGTGAACATTGCTGGCAGGAAATTTTAACCCTGTTTATCTCTGGGTAGTATAATTAAACATTGAGAAGTAAGAAGGTGAACTTTTGTTTTTCTCCTTATCTACTTCTGTCTTTTGCATAGTTTTTTAATTTTTTTCCCATGAACGTAACCTTTTTAATTTAAAGTAACAGCTAACTTTTTAATAGTATAATAAATATGTGTGGACCAGGCTTGGTGGCTCACGCCTGTAATCCCAGCACTTTGGGAGGCCAAGGTGGGTGGATCACGAGGTCAGGAGATCGAGACCATCCTGGCCAACATGGTGAAACCCTGTCTCTACTAAAAATACAAAAATTAGCGGGGCATGGTAGCATATGCCTGTAATCTCAGCTGCCTGGGAGGCTGAGGCAGAAGAATCGCTTGAACCAGGGAGTTGGAGGTTGCAGTGAGCCGAGATTGCGCTGCTGTACTCCAGCCTGGCAACAGAGCGAGACTCTGTCTCCAAAAAATAAATAAATAAATGTGTGTGTATGTATACGTGTGTGTGCATGTATGTGTGTGTGTGCATCTGCACCTCAAACATTTAAAATATCAGAGAGTATAAAACATCAAATACTGGTTACAAAAATATATTACTACATGGCATCTTTATTTTATTATTATTTTTTTTTTTTTTTGAGACGGAGTCTTGCTCTGTCTGCCCAGGCTGGAGTGCAATGGCGCGATCTTGGCTCACTGCAACCTCTGCATTCTGGGTTCAAGTGATTCTCCTGCCTCAGCCTTCCAACTAGCTGCAATTACAGAGGCCTGCTACCATGTCCAGCTAATTTTTGTATTTTTAGTAGAGACAGGATTTCACCCGTGTTAGCCAGGCTGGTCTCGAACTCCTGACCTCGTGAGCCACCCGCCTTGGCCTCCCAAAGTGCTGGGATTACAGGCGTGAACCACCGCGCCCAGCCATGGCATCTTGACTAAACAACTTGCATTTAATTTTAAATTTTCAAGCATTTTTACCTTGGTATTCTTGGATACCTTTTTCCACCTCCTGCAAATAATTACTCACACTGTTTCTCCCGTAAAATGTATGGCCCCATTAGGAAGCCTGACTGGAGGGTACATGTACCATCCCTGTCTTCTGAAATCTTCAATATCTTGCAAAGCGTTTGAGAAACATTTAATCCGTAATATATAAAAAGAGAAAATCAATTTAATGTGCTATTTGTCAAGTAGAGCATTTTGAAAATCTACGGCTGAACAGTTTCATCAATTATATTGGTGTAAATCAAATCTTTGAATAACAAGGATAGTTTTTAAATCTCATTGGGTCTGTTATAAGCACATTTTTATTTAAAAGGTGAACATCTGTTAATACAGCAACGTTACCTGCATATTCAAGAATCTGATGTCTTAGTATCTTTCTATTATAAAATATTTGCCTCATTTCTCTTTTGCAAGTTCATTAGAGTCCACAAATATTGCTCATGTCTCTCTCCAATGGGACACTTATCTTCAGGGATGAGAGGTAAATTCATTAATACAAGAAGAAAACATTCTCAGCACAGAAATGGAAGAGTACTATAATGACATATTAAGCATAATATTCAGAATAGAGATAAATCTTTAGAATATTAGGTTATCTCATCTAGTTAGTTTTCTATGAGTATTTTTATGTTATCACAAATACAGAACAAGTAAAGAAACTTGCGTCTTTCTTTTCACTTATGCACCTGCTTCTTGCTCTCATAAATGAGGAGATAATGATCAAACTATTTATTTGCTATCACTGGACACCACCAAGTGCCTATAGAAATCACTGACCATTCAAACATCTTTCCAAATGGAAACTGCTCCTCAAAATAAAAACCAAGGTGGCTATGATAATCTATGATTCAAGGACAAGCTTTCAGGATTGGAGTCACAGAATCTGGGATCCAATTTCAAGTTTCTCATTTTCTGTTACTGGGAGCTTTAGAAAACCACAGAGATTTTTCCGAGCAACACTTTCCTAGTTTTCCAAAGAGAAATGATAATTATGCCTATCTTCCATCAAAATCGTTCAATAACTATTGATTCTACAACAGCAAGATTATATGGAGAGATAGATGACATAATATACTGGCAAACATGCAGTAGGTATGATACTGAGGGTGATCTCTAGTCCCAGCACAGATCAGAACTTTCCTTGTGGGATGCAGAATTGCTGACTGTCTACACACGCCACATTTAACCACCTTGAGCAATGACCCCTCTGGCTCCTCCCACCACATACATCTAACAGAATCCTGGAAATTAAAATGCTCCATGGTTGTCCAAAAGCCCTCAACTGCCTACATGCTATAGGAGACACTCTGACCTAACCCTTTATAAGGACAATGAAATCCATTGCAGACTGAAAAATTAAAATGCTGAGCCCTGGCATTGTTGGAGTAATAAACTGGCATCCCCCAAACCTCCTGGGAAAGTGCTTTCCTAGAGCAGTAGAAAAAATATAATGCAAACTTACTGTGATTTTTTAAAAAATGTTTGGAGTCAGATTCTTTTGAGTATCTGATAGAAATTATTCCCCTCTCCCAAGAAAAAGCACATATGCCCCTATATACAATTTTACATACAATTTCAGAGAATTTGGGTGCTCCCTGAAACCCACCCATAATTAACTTCAGTTTAAAATATGAGTGTGCAGATGACGGAAGACAAATTTTTTAAAGGTCAATAGATACAAAAAATGTTTAAATCTAAGAAAAAGTATGCCAAAAAAAATTTTTTTTTGAGACGGTCTCACTCTATTGCCCAGGCTAGAGAGCAGTGGTGCAATCTCGGCTCACTGCAACCTCCACCTCCCTGGCTCAAGCGATCCTCCTATCTTAGTCTCTTGAGTAGCTGGGACTACAGGCACGTGCCACCACACCCAGCTAATTTTCATTTTGTTTTGTTTTGTTTTATTTTTGAGATGGAGTCTCGCTTTGTCACCCAGGCTGGGTTCAAGTGATTCTCCAGCCTCAGCCTCCTGAGTCGCTGGGATTACAGGTGCGCACCACCATGCCTGGCTAATTTTTGTATTTTTAGTAGAGATGGGGTTTCACCATGTTGGTCAGGCTAGACTCGAACTCCTGACCTCATGAGCTGCCTGCCTCGGCCTCCCAAAGTTCTGGGATTACAGGTGTGAGCCACTGTGCCTGGCTAATTTTTATCTTTTTAGTAGAGACAGGATTTTGACATATTGCACAGGCTGGTCTTGAACTCCTGGGCTCAAGTGATCCACCTACCTTGGCCTCCCAAAATGCTGGGATTACAGGTGTGAGTCACTTCATCCAGCCCAAAATATTCTGGGGTTTTACATCCCTTTTGCCAGTTTTCACTGTTTCCCTTGATGGGCTTATATAACTTTTATGATTAAAAATTCAAGTACATGAGGCTGGGTGGGGTGGCTCACACCTGTATTCTCAGCACTTTGGGAGGCTGAGGCAGGTGGATCATCTGAGGTTCAGAGTTCGAGACCAGCTTGGTCAACACGGTGAAACCTCGTCTCTACTAAAAATACAAAAAATCAGCCAGTTGTGGTGGTGCACGCCTGCAATCCCAGCTACTTGGGAGGCTGAGGCAGGAGAATTGCTTGAACCCGGGAGGTGGAGGTTGCAGTGAGCTGAGATCATGCCACTGCACTCCAGCCTGGGCTACAGAGTCAGACTCTGTCAAAAAAAAAAAAAAATCAGGTACATGAATATTCACACAACACAGAAAAACGCAGTTTGTAACCTAAATCTGAACAATTATATTCAAAGGTAAAAATTCCTATTTGATATTTAAAGATAGGTCGGTGATTTTGTTGATAAAAATAGGGTGAAATTGAAGAGAAATTTCCAGGAAGTGAGTGAAGAGTTCACCATTTGTTTTTACTCAGTAAAAGACCTCTGGAAGAGGTGGGAGTCAGGTCTGTGAGGATGGAAGGTCCCTGATAATTTGTATCCATGGAGAGAGTAACCATAGCAATGGAACCTGGTCTCCCCATTACCAAACGTGTTATCAACCCCAGTTCTGAACCAGAAAGCACTGGGAAAGTCTGGATGAGCAAAGAAAAAACACAGCACCCTGCCCAGCTTGGGATCCCAAGGGCCTGGTGTTCAGCTAGTCTGTGAGTCACAACCAGTCAGAAAAACAAGGAGAAGGTCAGGTTGGCCTTTGAGAGCAAAGCAAACCAGAACATGTATTTACTCACGGATTCACTGCCTTGTGACAATGCCAGCATAGTTGGGGACTAGCCCAGGTAAAAGGTCAGTCTATAAATCAGCTGCTAGGGTGGAGAACAGACATAGAAAGTATGAAGGAAATGACAACTGAAATGAACCTAAGTACAATTTGCCCGGAGTTATAACAAAGTTCCTTTCCTAATAATACTTAGGGTATCTTATTAGTCATTTGGTCCTAACCGCAATCCTTCTAGATATTAATAGAATGCATGGTAATTCTCAACCTTCCTCATTAAATGTTCCCACTGGTGGAAGCTGAACTTTGATCCATAAAGATCTGAAGAAGTAGCTCAAAACAGTACACCAAAGCCATGAAATATCTTTGGGGTTCCTGTGTGCTTATAGTTTGCTCTTTTTGTTTGTTTTTGAGACAGAGTCTTGCAGAGTGCAATGGCTTGATCTCGGCTCACTGCAACCTCCACCTCCAGGGTTCAAGAAATTCTCCTGCCTCAGCCTTGAGAATAGCTGGGACTACAGGCACTCCCCACCATGCTGTTACCAGGGGTCCTTGCTCCCAGAGCTCCCGAGATGGTGGGGGGCCGCTTCCAAAATGGCAGCAGGTCACTTCCAAGATGGTGGCAAGCCTCATGTTCTCTGACTTGGGGTTCTTGGCCTCACAGATCCCAAGGAATAGAAACTTGGGCCATGCAGTGAGTGTTATAACTCTATTAGAAGCTGTGGGTCACGGAAGAGAACCAAGGAACCCAGTGACTAGTGTCCAGCTTAATTAGGATGAACCCGGCCACTTAGCCGTGCAGGAACAATGGCAAGCCTTTAGCCCAATCGGGAGCAGCAATGAGCACCTGGCTGAATTGGGAGCACAGCAGACACCCTGCCGGGGAAGTCAGCAGCGGGTCTGCAATGGCGGCAAACAGCAGTGGTGGACGGTGAGCGAAAGCTCAGCTTGAGCCATAACAAACACGACCAGAAGAGAGTGCAGTTGCAAGATTTAATAGAGTGAAAACAGAGCTCCCATACAAAGGGAGGGGACCCAAAGAGGGTAGCCATTGCTGGCTCAAATGCCTGGGCTTATATTCCAATCATTGTTCCTCCCGCTATGCTCTCAGGCAACAGATGATTGGCTATTTCTTTACCTCCTGTTTTTGCCTAATTAGCATTTTAGTGAGCTCTCTTTACTACCTGATTGGTCGGGTGTAAGCTAAGTTGCAAGCCCCGTGTTTAAAGGTGGATGCGGTTACCTTCCTAGCTAGGCTTAAGGATTCTTAGCGTAGGAAATCCAGCTAGTCCTGCCTCTCAGTACCCCCTCTCAACAGGAAAACCCGAGAGCTGTTGGGGAGGTTGGCTGACGACCGCTCTAACTGCTTCCTGCTGAATTGGGGCGTAGTGGGGTTGTGCAGCTGAGATTTCCTTGGGAGGGGTGCCTTCAATGTCATTAACATCGGAGCATGAGCTAGCAGGCCAGTCCAGGGTTCTGTGGTAGATTTTAGTCATGGACTGCATCTGGGACTCCCATTGAAGTCCATTTGAAGAACCATTTGTAGCTTTACAGCTTCAATTCTGGAAGAGACAAACTTAACCAGGAGGTTAAAGATACAGGGTCCAAAGAGGAGTATTAATATTATAGCTGCTAGAGGTCCTAAGAAGGGGAGAATCCAGGGCATCCATTGGCTGAGGAGGGTCCAGTGTTTTGAAGCCTCTCTGCTCTATGTTGTATTTGATCTCAAATTTCTTTAGCTTTCTTGGTGACGATTCCAGATTGATTAACTTAATAGCAGCATTCTTCCCCTAAAAATAAACAGGCCCCCCCTCTTTCGACAATTAGCAAGTCTAAAGCTCTTCGATTTTGAAGGACTACTGCTGCTAGGGAGTTAAGTTGATCTTGCAAGGTGACCAGGGAGTCAGTGACAAGTTCCATGTCACCATTTAGTTCTTGAGATAGTTTATAATAGAACTGAGTAGAGGTTATGATACCACCAATGCCAGTACCTAATCCACCTAGCACTCTTGCTCCTGTAACAAAAGGAAGAATGGGTACTCTTTTGTTGCAGGGCTTGTGTATGACATAATTGTATAAATCTTGTCAGTGTAGATGGTCATGGGGGCACTAAGAATGAGAGGAAGCACATAGATTCTGAAGAGCCATTCAAACAACGATAGGTTGAGGTACCACAGACAAAAAATATTCCTGAGGGTAGGCTGACTATTCTTGTGGGAAGAGTTACACACCTGATGCATCGGGAGTTGATTGTGTCTATAGTATTGCTAAATTTTACACAGATGAGGTTTGAGGTATGGGTTATTTCCAGATTGGAAACAAGAGGTCCTACTAAAAGGGAAATGGTGCTTATTTCTGTGCTGAAATTGCTCCCTTGTTCAGGTATAGGGATTGAAATGTATGGCCTGAAGTACAGGGGGAGGCACATCCAACAGTTAGTAGGGTTTTGGGCCAAGATCTCATGGAGCCCAGTGAGGGTGGTATTAAATAGGCTTACCCACCGAGTATGGGTACAGAGGGTTTCATGTAGTTTTGAGAGATCTAGACCTTTGTAGGGCTAGGGGTGCTATGTAGCTGGGTCAGTTGGGAGATTACTTCCTTTACATGTTTTTCTCTTGCCTGATCTTGAACTCCACCCCCATCAGACATACTGGTATGGGTGAAGTAAGTCCAACAGACAGTGGCTCCAAGTCCTCCAGGACAACTAGGATTAATGATTTTCCTGTCCAATAATGAGTATTTGCATGCATGCAAAGAGTGGCAGAGTTATAGCAGTTGTGGGGCATATGGGTGTGGGCAGTGAAGGTTGGATTTCCCTTAGATAAACTCCTATACGATGGGGCATCAATATTTCCGGGAAGCCACATTCTCCATAGAAACTCTCGGTAAGGGGAGCTACTGGTCATACAGCTGCATGGAGGGGGTGCAGTGAGAGTGAAAGGGGGTAAGAGAACAGTAAAGATAAAAATATGATAAGGGAGAGCATGGGGATTTACGATTTTAGTTACTTTCCTCACGGTTGTTGCTTGAAGAGCAGGCGCAGATCCTCTAGAGGTTCACAGGAATAACTAGCATTGTCTCCTGGATTTTCAGGTTCCTTTGGCAGTATCCAGGGTTTGACTCACGTGTGATGTATCCAAGACTCCACTCCAGCCACTTTAACCACAGTTGGGGTAGATAAAATGACTGGGTAGGGTCCTTCCCAGGATGTATCTAGGAATGGGGAATTAGAGGGAAGGGACATGACTAAAACCATGTCACCAGGGTGGAATAATTCCTTTCCCTCTTCTTGGGGACAGGCTCCTTGTAATATTTTAAGAACTTATTGATATTTGGCTAAGGAGGTGATGTCTGCAACTAAGTTGGCCGTCTCTTGGTCAAGCACAAGGTCATTGGTTAGGAAGGGCCATCAATACAGCATTTCATATGGGCTAAGTCCTGCTTTTTTGGGGAGAGTTTCAGATTCTTATAAGGCTATAGGCAACAGAACAGGCCATGCAAGGTGGGTTTCCTGGGTTAGCTTTTTTAGATGTCGTTTGAGTGTTTTGTTCATTTTCTTGACCTTCCCTGAGGATTGTGGCCTCCAGGCGTAGTGTAAGTGATATTGTATACCTAATGCCTGAGATACTCCCTGGGTTACTGTAGCCTTGAAAGCAGGGCCATCATCACTCTGTAAGCCTCAGGGAAGTCTGAATCTGAGAATTATTTCATGAACTATTGCCTTTATTACCTCTTGGGCCTTTTCTGTCCTACAGCGTAAGGCCTCTGCCCAACTAGTGAAAGTATCTACCCAAACTAGTAGATACTGAAATCCCTGAGATTTGGGCATGTGGGTAAAATCTAGTTGCCAGTCTTTTCCTGGATAATGGCCTGTTCTTTGCTCTCCTGAAGAAGCTTGGCGATAAGGCAGGGGATTATTTCTTTGGCACACTTCACAGGCCCTGACTATCTGCTTGATAGTTTTGAAAAGGCCTGGTCCAGTAAATAATAATTTGGCCATCTGATGGATGCTATCAATGCCTAAGTGAAAGGTTTGGTGAAGAGTTTTAAGTAATTTCCGTTGGTTAGCTGCAGGCAAAAGTATTTTCCCTTCTTCAGTGGCTAGCCATCCTGAGGGGAGGAAACTATGTCCTTGTGAGGTTCCCCATTCTATTTCTTCTTCTGAGTACTGGGGCTTATTTTCCAGGAGGGGATTATTCCATACTAGGGGTCATTCTATAAGCCTTTCTAATGGAGGGTCCTGCCTTGTGGCTCTTTTGGCTTCAATATTCGCTTGTCAGTTCCCTTCTATTTCCCTTTCCTTTCCTTTCTGATGACCCCGGCAGTGTAAGACTGCCACTTCTTTAGGTTTCTGCACAGCCAATAATAATCTCCTAATGGCTTCCTGATGTTTGATAGATATTCCCTCGGAAGTTAGGAATTCCCTTTCTCTCCATATTGCTGCATGGGCATGGAGGACTAGGTAAGCATACTTAGAGTCTGTATATATATTTACCCTTTTTCCTTCTCCTAATTCTAGTGCCCAAGTGAGGGCTATTAGTTCTGCCAGCTGAGCACTAGTTCCTGGAGTGAGGGGATTACTTTCAAGTGTTCCATTATCACTGACCCCACTTTTCAAAGTCCTTTTTCTACAAAGGAACTTCCATCAGTATACAAGTTGAGGTTGGGATCAGTCAAGGGAACCTCTAAAAGTTCCCCTTGAGTGGTGTAGGTTTGAGCAATTGCTTGTTGACAGTTATGTTCTATCTTTTCTTCATTGTCTGGAAGAAATGTGACTGGGTTAAGAGTTGCACAAGTGTGCAGTCACAGCACTGGCCCTTCAAGTAATACAGCCTGATACTTAAATAAATGGTTGACAGTCACAAGTCTCCTTAACAGTGAGTATGCTGTTCATATCATGAGATGTCCACACAGTAAGATCTCTTCCCTGTATTATTTTAACTGCTTCAGATACTAAGACGGCTACTGCCGCCACTACCTGTAAATAATGAGGCCAACCCTTTGCCACTGCATCAGTTTCCTTACTCAGGTATGCCACGGGTTTCAAGCTCATCACTCGGATATGTGTAAGGACTCCTAGAGCTATTCCTGTTTTTTCTGTCACATATAAAGAAAAGTCTTGCCCCGTTGGCAAGCTTAACACTGGGGCTAGGGAAAGGGCCTTCATTGGGGCCTGGAAAGCTACTTCTGCTTCAGTTGTCCATCTTACTAAATGGGTATTGGCTTTCTGAGTTTCCTTAATTAGTGTATATAATGGTCTGGTTTACGCCGTACCTGGGAATACATATTCAGCAGAAACCTGTTATACCAAGGAACGCTCTTATTTGCTTTAGGGTTTTGGGATGAGGATAAGCCAGTATAGGCTGGATACATTCCTCACTGAGGGCTCTGGTGCCTTTGGATAATTTTAGCCCTAAGTATTTAACCTGCTGTGAGCAGAGCTGAACCTTTGGTTTGGAAACCTTGTAACCACAGGTAGTGAGGAAATTTCAGAGCACTTGGGTAGCTTGATGGCACAAGGTTTCTGAATGGGCGGCTAAAAGTAAATCATCCACGTACTGAAGACAAGAGTGTCCAGGTATGAGAACTGGCTCAAGTCTTGGGCTAATGCCTGGCAAAATAGATGGGGGCTATCCCTGAACCCTTGGGTAAAACAGTCCAGGTGAGTTGAGACGTTGGGTTCAAAGAATCCTCAAAGGCAAACAAGAATTGAGAGTCAGGATGTACAGGGATGCAGAAAAAGCCATCCTTAAAGTCCAGGACTGTAAACCACTCTGCTTCCTCTGGTATTTGGGAAAGCAGAGTATAAGGGTTAGGTACAGCTGGGTATAGAGGGACAACGGCCTCATTGATAATCCTGGGATCTTACACTAACCTCCACTGTCCATTGGGTTTCTGTACTCCTAAAATTGGAGTACTGCAGGGGCTACTGCATGGTTTTACTAGGCCTTGGGCTTTTAGGTCCTTAAAAATCTTTTGGGGTCCTTGTTGGGCCTCGGGTCTGAGGGGCTACTGCCTTTGGTAGGGAAAGGAGGGGGAGTCCCTTAGTTTAACTTCAATAGGACGGGCATTCTTTGCTTGTCCATATTGTCCTTCTGTTGCCCAGACTTGAGGAAGGATTAATTCCTTCCTCAAGCAGGGGACAACAAACGGGTGTTCCTTCTTCTATGTTCAGGTATATAATGGCCCCTGCTTTTGCTAGAATGTGTCTCCCTAACAAGAGAGTGGGGCCTTCAGGCATAATTAGAAAAGCATGTGAAAAGAGTAAAGTTCCCCAGTCACAACTTGGTGGCTAGGAGAGAGTATCTAGTGACTGGCTGTCCTAGGACCCCTCGGATAGTGATAGATCTGGAGGACAGTTGTCCAGGACAGGAGAGTAATACTGAGAAGGCCGTGCCAGTGTCCAGGAGACAGTTAACCTCCTGGCCCTCAATGGTCAAGCATATCCAGGGCTCTGTGAGGATGATGGCATGGGCTGGCACTTGCCCTGGGCACCCTCAGTCCTGCTGCTGGATCATCTGGTTAGTGGCTTCTGACTCAGAGGACCTTCATCCCCCGGGGCAGTGGGCCTTCCAGTGATTCCCTTGACATAAGGGGCATGGATGAGGGAGTGTCTTATTTCCACTTGAACAATCTTTTTAAAAATGTCCTTGTAGACCACACTGGAAGCGAGCCCTATTAGGCATTTGATTGGCCCAGCTTTTCCCTTTTCCAGAGCCTCCAAAGTCTGCCTGCCTGAGGGCCATGACTAAAGCGGTGGCCTTTTGTTTATCCCGTTTGTCCCATTCCGCCTGCTCCTCCTGATCTCTATTATAAAAAACCAAGGTTGCCAAGTTCAATAGGGTTTCTCAATTTTGTGGACTTTTGAAGTTTTTTCCTAATGTCTGCAGCTGACTGAGTGATAAACTTATCCTTTAAGATTAGTTGGCCTTCAGGCCGGGCGCGGTGGCTCAAGCCTGTAATCCCAGCACTTTGGGAGGCCGAGACGGGCGGATCACGAGGTCAGGAGATCGAGACCATCCTGGCTAACATGGTGAAACCCCGTCTCTACTAAAAAATACAAAAAAAAAACTAGCCGGGCGAGGTGGCGGGCGCCTGTAGTCCCAGCTACTCGGGAGGCTGAGGCAGGAGAATAGCGTAAACCCGGGAGGCGGAGCTTGCAGTGAGCTGAGATCCGGCCACTGCACTCCAGCCTGGGAGACAGAGCGAAACTCCGCCTCAAAAAAAAAAAAAAAAAAAAAAAAAAAAAAAAAAAAAAAAAAAAAAAAAAAAGATTAGTTGGCCTTCAATAGAGTCAAGTGACAGGGAGGTATGCTTCCTCAATACCTTCCTTAGTCTCTCAGAAAGGCAGTAGGATTTTTTTTCCTTTCCGTGTGTTATAGTGGACATCACTGAATAATTCATAGGCTTTTTCCTAGTGTTCCTTAGTCCTTCTAGCACGCAAGTTAGCAAATGTCTGCGACACCAATCTCCATGTTCTGATTCTGTGTCCTAGTGAGGGTCTATGCTGGGAACTGCCTGCTGGCCTGTGGGGAATCATTCTCTTTCCTCTATTGTCATCCTATCATTGACCTGACCGAGATACCAGAGATCACCAAACTCTCAGGCTGCAGTTATGGCGGCACTTCTCTCATTTGTTGTTAGTGTCTGATTTAGCAGTGACATTATGTCTCTCCACGTCAGATCAAAGGATCCTAATCCTTGTAAAACATCAATATAGCCATCAGGGTTATCTGATAATTTACCTAGGCCTATTTTAATTTGCTTTAAGTTTGAGAGAGAAAAAGGTACATGCACTCTGGCTGGGCCAAATTCTCCTCCTCCCACTGCTTGGAGGGGGCTTAATAAGGGAATATCGGCACCCTTTAGTTCATTGTTTACCCCTTTGTCTATCTCCTTTTGGACCATTTGTGTTGAAGGGGGGTCCTTATTAGTTGGGGAAGGAGTTGGGGGGATGTTGGGGTAGGGAAGTAGACTCTGAGGGCTTCCTGTAGGGCATAAATCACACTTTTTACATAAGTGCTAGTTGTCTCTTAATGAAAAGAAAGTTTGTACATATGGCACTTCACTCCATTTGCCTGCTTTTCTACAAAAGAGGTCTAGCTGTAAGGTGGGTTATAACTTATACTTCCCTCAGGAGGCCAGGTTTCTCCCCCTTGAAGAGGATATCGTGGTCAGGCAGTACTACAGATGAATATAACTCGTTTCTTTCTTAGCGTCAGAGGGTCAAATTGGTCCTAATTCTCCAGAATACATCTTAGGGGCATTTTTGCCTTGGGGAGAATGTTTCCCATCTGAAAAAAGAACACAGGGATGCCAGAACCCCTAGTCATTTTCCAATGAGCATTAGTCCTAGAGTGTCCTCTATGGTCCTAATGCTTATTCCTTTCCAGGGTGCGTAACCACCCATGTACCTCTGCTTATCAGATTAGTTACGCTCACCGATGTAGCTGTCCTGCACCCCTTTTCCCGCCTCTCTTGACCACAAAAAAAGGGGTCTGGGCTGCTGGATTCTAGTGATCCTTTACCAGTGTGCCCAACATTGCCTTCGTGCTCAGGGGTGAGTCCTAGAGCTGGGCTGGGTTCCTGAGTATTTCATAACAAACCAGCTGCCCCATCAAGATGCATTCCCATAAACAACAGTTCTTATGCAAATTCATTTCAGAGAAGGTATAGGTAATCTTTTGAGTCAAGATTGAGATACTCTTTTTTGATTCTGTAAGTACTTTAAGGCTTGGCTAAATGCAAACAGCTCTCACGTTTGAGGAGACCAATTATTAGACAATTTTTCTAACTCTGCTTCCACAAGAGTCTCCCTGTCAATTACTGAATGCCCATTGTGGTTTTTTCCTCAATCACCAGGGAGGAACCATCTATCTCCAGTCCTGAAGGGAGTTCCTCCTAGGTCTGGTAGGACCTTTGTATGGTAATTAAGATTTAAATCCCTTGTTAGGAAATCAGCTGGGTTAAGGGAATTACCAGTGGTTGGTGTTAAATTACCTTTTTCTAACAGAATAGCCCCATACTTTAAGATTTTTGAGTTAGTAAGCTACCTTTTTAAAGGTAGTAAGATTTTGAGTTAGTAAGCTACCTTTTTAAAATTTCTGAACTGGTGAGGTGTGCTCACAATGAGGTTTCCTCTGAAAGTTATTTTTCTGCTTTCTTCTGTTAGCAAAGCAGTTGCCACTACAGATTGAATGCATCCACGGGTTACTGGGTTAAGGATTTTTGATAGGAAAGCTAGGGCTGTCAGTGGTCTCAGTGTTTTCAGGCTACGCCCTTGTTTACACTGACAACAAGGTAGTATTGGAGTGTTACAGGGTCACAGAGAAGACCTTCAATTATCAATTATAGGTTTTAAATTTACCCTGGCTTTTAAAGGAATAGGGCACACTTTTTTTTTTCTATTTCTTTCTCTTTCTTTTCTCTTTGACTCCCTCTTTGTCTCTCTCCACCTCTCTCTCTCTGTCCTCCATCTCTCTCCTCCGTCTCTCCATCTCTCTCCTCCATCTCTCTCTTCGGTGTCTCTCTCTCTCTCTCCTCTGTCTCTCTCACTCCTCCATCTCTCTTTCCTCTGTCTCTCTCTCTCTCTCCTTCTCTTAGCCATTAGAAACTTGGGGCCCTGGCAAGGGTGGTGGGGAATGGGTCCCACATAACTGCCCATGTCAAGAGCTGTATACCTAAATCGGGAGGGACACCAGGGATAAGACTCCCTGGGTTTATACCTAGATGCCTAAGGATTCAGCATAGAACTTCCTTGGATCCCTTTGGAGATACAACTTGCCAGAGGAAATGAAAGTCTGAACCATTCCTAGGAGGCAGGGATCAGAGGAAGTAGATTCAGAGGTAAGGAGAATTTTGGGGCTACACTTTCAAGAAAGTCATGGTGGGGACCCAGGAGGTATGGGTCAGAAGGAAAGGTAGGGGTGCACGCATAGGCAACTGTTGAGTAGAGACTTTTGGCTGCGCCATGATCTCAACTGGCTAATGCCAGGAGTTTGGGACAACAGTTTTCTGACTCTAGTCAGCCCTCGGCTTCCCTAAGAAAACTGAAAGTGGAAGCTGGCTCCAGGCAGACCAATGTTCCCAACCGAGAAGGGTTGAGGGTTGTTAGAAAGCCCTTCCCCAGACAGCCTCACACCTGAGTCTTAAGTCTGGCAGCCACACTAATCATTTTTAACCGGCCAACAGGTGCCCAATATTTTCCTCCAATTCTAAGGAAGGATAGGACAGAATAGCAAGCCAAAGTGGTCCAATATTACTCACCGCTTTGGAGGTCCCTTCGTGGTCGCCAAATATTACCAGGGGTTCCTTGCTCCCAGAGCTCCCAAGATGGTGGAGGGCTGCTTCCAAAATGGCGGCAGGCCACTTCCAAGATGGTGGCAAGCCTTGTGTTCTCTGAACTGGGGTTCTTGGCCTCACAGATTCCAAGGAATGGAATCTTGGGCCATGCGGTGAGTGTTACAGTTCTATTAGAAGCCATGGGTCACGGAAGAGAACCGTGGAACCCAGTGACTAGTGTTCAGCTAGATTAGGACGAAGCCAGGCACTTATCTGTGCAGGAACAATGGCAAGCCTTTAGCCTGATCCGGAGCAGCAATGGGCACCTTGCTGGATCAGGGGCACAGCGGACACCCTGCGGGATCCGGAGGGATGGAAGTCAGCGGCGGGTCTGCAACTGCGGCAAACAGCAGTGGTGGACAGCGAGTGAAAACTCAGCTTGAGCCATAACAAACACGACCAGAAGAGAGTACAGTTGCAAGATTTAATAGAGTGAGAACAGAGCTCCCATACAAAAGGAGGGGACCCAAAGAGGGTAGCCGTTGCTGGCTCGAATGTCTGGGTTTGTATTCCAATCATTGTTCCTCCCACTGTGCTCTCAGGCAATAGATGATTGGCTATTTCTTTACCTCCTGTTTTTGCCTAATTAGCATTTTAGTGAGCTCTCTTTACTACCTGATTGGTCGGGTGTGAGCTAAGTTGCAAGCCCCGTGTTTAAAGGTGGATGCAGTAACCTTCCCAGCTAGAATTAGGGATTGTTAGTCGGCCTAGGGAATCCAGCTAGTCCTGTCTGTCAATGCCAGGCTAATTTTTGTATTTTTAGAAGAGACAGGGTTTCACCATATTGGCCAGTCTGGTCTCAAACTCCTGACTCAAGTGATCTGCCCACCTCAGCCTCCCAAAGTGCTGGGATTACAGGCGTGAGCCACCGCACCCGGCTGTTTGCTCTTAAAATCATGCAAATTTCACATTCTAGTCAGTAGCATATCTGTTTAATCATTCAAAATTATTGTTCCTAAATTTTCTAACAAAGTGAATGTTAGAACATTTTGCTTACTTGAGAAGTAAAGAGTAAGGCATTACATTTTTTCCATTTTACAAATGAGGAACCGTTTTACAAGTGAGGGCCACACAGCTATTTAGTAAAAGAGTTTTTTATGTTGTTGTTGTTGTTTGAGATGGAGTTTCACTCTGTCGCCTGGCTAGAGTGCAGTGGCGTGATCTCAGCTTACTGCAACCTCTGCCTCCCGGGTTCAAGTGATTCTCCTGCCTCAGCCTCCCAAGTAGCTGGGACTACAGGTGCCTGCTACTAGGCCCAGCTAATTTTTTATATTCTTAGTAGAGACGGAGTTTCACCATGTTGGCCAGGCTGGCCTCAAACTCCTGACCTTATAATTCACCCGCCTCAGCCTCCCAAAGTGCTGGCATTACAGGCCTGAGCCACCACGCCCGGCCAAGAGCTTAGTTTTAATCAGCATCTCCTTCAAAACTGGCAATATTCTTTCTATGATTACATGTGGTAAATCAGGAAAAGGTGGAGGAATGGGGAAAAGTAAAAGACTTCTTGGTGGAAAGTTTACAGTCAGAAAATGAGATGGAGATAAGGAAATTTGTTGAAAGGTTAAATAATGTAATAATCAGCCAAGTACATGAGAATTTCAAAACTCTCTGCACCTCAGTTTCCCCATATGTAAAATGGAGCCAATAACATTTACCTTATAGGGCTGTTGTTAGGGTCGAATGAGGTGATCTATGGAAATTCCTCAGCCCAGTACCTGACCATGGTAAGCATTCATTAAACAAATGATAGTCTTAGTTATTCTTGGTCAAGAGGACATCTCTACCATACATGTCTTGAGCACCTTAAATTGAATGTTCCCCAGGCCAAATGTATCACTCTTTTCCTTCCCCCTTCTCTTCCTTCTCCTAACCCACAAGAGAATGTGTTCCCCTTTCTGTGTAGTCTCAACTACTGTTAATGGCTCTACCATTCAACCAAATTAGACCTTTAAAGTCATCCTCAGTCCTCCCTTTTTCTTACCCACCACACCCACTCTGTTAATAACCTCGGAACAGTCTATCTCTTACATAGATCTTGAATCCATTCCCTCCTCTTGTCCCCTTTGCTCCTGCCTTTCTCATCTCTCTCTGATAACTACAATAAGTCGCCAACTGATTTGCCTATCCTCTACACTGCAGACACAGTGATTGTTCCAACATATAAATCAGATAATCTCACTACCTGATGAAGAAGGCCAAATTCTCTTCACAATATGGCCCCGATGTATTTTCCCAAGTACTCAACCTCTCCACATACACACACATACTCTCACACATGCACACACATACACATGCATGCGTGCAAACACATCAGAGCCCAGCCTCACAGGCCCTTTCAATATGTCTCCTAAAACCTAGAATCTTCTTGCTCTCAATGATATGGGAAAACATCTACTCATCCTTCAAAACCCAGCTGAGCCAAGTGTTGTGGTGTGTGCCTGCAAGCCCTTCTACTCAGGAGGCTGAGGTAGGAGGATTGCTTGAGCCCGGGAGTTCGAGGCTGCAGTGAGCTATGATTGCACTACTGCACTCCAGCCTGGATGACAAAGTGAGACCCCACCTCAAAAAAAAAAAAAAAAAAGCTGAAATGCCAACCTTTGAGAAGCTTTTCAAACATTTTCCTTCTTGCCTGGCTCACCAAATTAGTCTCCTAATTGGTCTCCTCACATCCACCACTAACCTATTCCAGTCTGTCCCCCCTGCTGTATCCAGAGTATTCTTTTCAAATGCAAATCTAATCCTGGGTCAAGCCCTCTCCTCAGCGTAAACAGCTTCCCATTGCTAAACCCCAAATCCTTACCTCGACACACACACCACCTATCTTCATAGTCACATCTTGTGTCCCTTTACCACCATTTTGCTGTGATCCAACCACACTGGCCTTCTTTCAGTTTTCACAGACACATCAATCTCACTCACGCCACAAGGTATTTGAATACGCATCTCCTTCTACCCCTACCCTTTCGCTGGTTAAAACTTACTCATCCTTCAAAACCCAGATCAAATGTCACTGCCTCCAGAAGCCTTCCCAGATCCACCACCCTAGACCAGATTATGGTGCCCCCAGCACCTAAGGTAGTGTCTGGCACATGAGAAGTATTTAGTTATTGGTTAAATTAGTTATTTAGATATTGGTTAAAATCTCTCCCCTGCACACCCCCAATCCCCCAGCCCTTACTCATACCTTGGCATTTAGCACACTGAAATAGAATTATTTGTACTGAACTGTGTCCATCTGAAGGCTCTGGAAAAAGGAAAAAGTTTTCTTTTTATCTTCTCTTTCTTCTTCTATTTTACATTGTATCTGTTGTTTTGTTTTGTTTTGTTTTGTTTTTGAGACAGAGTCTTGCTCTGTCGCCCAGGCTGGAGTGCAGTGGCATGATCTCGGCTCACTGCAATCTCCGCCTCCCCGTTTCAAGCAATTCTCTCCTGCCTCAGCCTCCTGAGTAGCTGGGATTACGGGCGTGCACCACCATGCCCGGCTAATTTTTCTATTTTTTTTTTTAAGTAGAGATGGGGTTTCACCATGTTGGTCAGGCTGGCCTTGAACTCCTGACCTCATAATCTGCCCGCCTCAGCCTCCCAAAGTGCTGGGATTACAGATGTAATCCAGCCTGGGTGACAGAGACTCCATCTTAAATAAATAAATAAATAAATAACACAGCCAGGTGGTGGCTCACGCCTGTAATCCCAACATTTTGGGAGGCCAAGGCAGGTGGATCACAAGGTCAAAAGATCAAGACTATCCTGGCCAACATGGTGAAACCCCATCTCTACTAAAAATACAAAAATTAGCTGGGCGTGGTGGCATGCACCTGTAGTCCCAGCTACTCAGGAGGCTGAAGCAGGAGAATCACTTGGACCCGGGAGGCGGAGGTTGCAATGAGCTGAGATCGCACGAATGCACTCCAGCCTGGAGACACAGCAAGACTCTATCACAAAAAAAAAAATAAATAAATGAAAAACAAAAACAAAAAAAGATAAACATAAACTCAAGCATATCAATAACTATATTAAATGTAAATGGTCTAAGCATACCAATTAAAAGACAGAGATTGTCAAAATAGATTTTTTAAACATGACCGAACAAACTGTACTCAGTACATAAGAAACTCACTTTAAATGTAATTATATAGGTAAATTGAAAGTAAAAAGAAATAAGACAAAAGCATGTAAATACTAATCAAAAGAGGGCTGGAGTGGGATTATTAATAGTAATCCTACTTTTTTTGGCATTTAGCACACTGAAATAGAATTATTTGTACTGAACTGTGTCCATCTGAAGGGTCTGGAAAAAGGTTTTTTTAATCTTCTCTTTCTTCTTCTATTATATCCTTTTATTTCTCAGTATCCCCTCACACAACCCCGTGCCTGTCAGTTGATGGTTGACATTTCAAAAAATGTTTGTTGAAAGAATGAACTTTACTAACAACATAGTCTATATATGACATGGAGAAGGTCTAAGTCACCATTATTATTTATTCTAAATTAGGGTGAATTTTACAAACTATCCTGTGGATCAAGGCTCTTTAAAATAGTACAGAAAGATTCCATTGTATTTCCTGGAGAAGGAGCGCAAGCATGTGGAATGATTCTGTCACTTTGGACCATTCTGTTTCAATGTGCTAAATGCCAACTAAAAATAGAAAAAGTAGACTTCAGAGCAAAGAAAATTACCAGAGATAAAGAGAGACATTATATAATAATGTAATAAAAGGACCAATTCACCTAGAAAACGTAATAATAATTCTGTTATGAAAACATCATAATCCTAAATTCTGTTATTATGCACTTAATAACAGAGCTTCAAAATACATGAACCAAAAACTGACAGAACTAACAGGAAAAATAGGCAAATTCACAATTGTAGTTGGAGGCTTCAACATTCCTCTCAATAACTGAGCAAACAAGTAGACAGAAAATGAGCAAAGACCGAGAAGGCACAAATAACATCATGAATCAATTGGACATATTTGACATTTATAGAGCACTCTACCCAACAGCCACAGAATACACATTGTTTTGAAATGCATATGAAATGGACTTCTGAACTGTATCTTGGATCACAAAGCAAATATTAACAAATTTAAAATAATCAAAATCATACAAAGTATGTTCTCTAGTCAAAATGGAATTTAAATAGAAATTGATAATATAGAATAACTGAAAAATCACCAAACATTTTAAAGTTAAGCAACACACTTCTAAATAATCCATGAGTCAAATATGGAGTGTCAAGGAACATTAGAAAACAGTTTGAAATGAACAAAAATGAAAATATAACAAAACAAAATGTGTGGGATGCAACTAAAGCTATGCTTTAAAAAATGTGTAGCATTAAATAATTACATTAGAAAAAGAAGAAAGGCTGGGCATGGTGGCTCATGCCTGTAATCCCAACACTTTGGGAGGCCAAGGTGGGTGGATCACTTGAGGTCAAGAGTTTGAGACCAGCCTGGCCAACAGGGCAAAACCCCGTCTCTACTAAAAATACAAAACTTAGCTGGGCATGGTGGCACACACTACCCAGCTACCTGGGAGGCTGAGGCAGGAGAATTGCCTGAACCTGGGAGGTGGAGGTTGCAGTGAGCCGAGATTGCACCACTGGACTCCAACCTGGGCAACAGAGCAAGACTAAGTCTCAAAAAAAAACAAACAAAAAAGAATCAAATTATTCCACCTAAAGACACCAGACAAAGAAGAGTAAAATAGACCCAATGCAAGAAGAATAGAGAAAATAACAAAAATAACAACAGATCAATAAAATTTAAATCAGAAGAATAGAGAAAATCAATTAATTCAAAAGCTGTTTAAAAAAAAATCAGTAAAAATGATAAGCCTCTAGCAAGAAAAACACAGAGGAAACACAAATTACTAATATCAAGAATAAAAGAGGGACACCACAGATGCTGCAAACATTAAAAGGATAATAAAGGAATGTAATGAATGACTCAATACACATAAATTCCACAACTTAGATGAAATAGAATAATTCCTCAAACCAAAAATAATGAAGTTCATCTAAGATGAAACAGACACTCTGAATAGTCCTATATTTATTAAAGAAATTGAATCAGCAGTTGAAAAGCATTTTATAGAAGAAGTCTCCAGGTCTGTATGGATTCACTGGTAAATTCTACCTAACATTTAAGGAAAAAAACAAGGCCAATTGCAGAGACTCATGCCTGTAATACCAACACTGGGAGGCTGAGGCAAGAAGATTGCTTGAGCCCCGGAGTTCAAGACCAGCCTAGGCAACAAAGCGAGAGATCTCATCCCTACAAGAAATTTAAAAATTAGCTGGGCACGGTGGCATACATCTGTGGGCCTAGGTCTTCAGGAGGCTAAGGTGGGAGGATCACTAGCCCAGGAGGTGGAGGGCTCCATTTTGCCACTGCACTCCAGCCTGGGTGACAGCATGAGACTCTGTCTAAAAAGTAAATAAAGAAAATAAAATTTAAAAAAAATACAAATTCTACATAATCTTTGTCAGAAACTAGAAGAGGAGGAATACTTCTCAACCTACTTTATGATTTTGCTAACAAAATCATACAAAGACAGTAAGAAAATTATAGACCAGTATTGTAACCAACATAGATGCAAAATATCCTCAATAAAATGTTAGTAAATCAAATCCAGGAATATATAAAAAGAATAATACATGACTAAACAGTTTGTCCCAGCAATACAAGGCTGACTTAATAGTCTACAATTTTAAAAATGTAATCCACCATATTAATAGTCTAGCTCTTTCCTTCAGAGCAGGCGGCGGCGGCGGCGGCGGCGGCGGCGGCGGCAGCCTATGCAGCAATGGCCAAGATCAAGGCTGGAAACCTTCACCGGAAGGAGCAGCTGCTGAAACAGTTGGACGACCTGAAGGTGGAGCTGTCCCAGCTGAGCGTCGCCAAAGTGACAGACGGTGCGGCCTCCAAGCTCTCTAAGACCTGAGTCGTCCGCAAATTGGACGTGTTCTCACGTTTATTAACCAGACTCAGAAAGAAAACTTCAAGAAATTCTACAAGGGCAAGAAGTATAAGCCCCTGAACCTGTGGCCTAAGAAGACACACGCCATGTGCCGCCGGTTCAACAAGCACAGATAGAACCAGAAGACCAAGCAGCAGCAACGGAAGGAGAGGCTGTACCTGCTGCAGAAGTACCCAGTCAAGGCCTGAGTGGCCCATTGTCAATAAAGCACAGCTGGCTGAGGAAAAAAAAAAAAGTCTAAAGAAGAAAAAACATAGGAACATAATAACTGATGCAGAAGAAGCATTTGGCAAAATTCAACATATATTTATGGTAAAACCCTCAGCAAACTGGAAAAGAAGGGAACTTTCTCAAACTGATAAAGGGCATCTTCAAAAAACCTACAGGTAATAATATATTACATATTACTTATATGTGACTATACAAGTGACATGATATCACTCAATAGTGAAAGACTGAATGTTTTTCCTCTAAGACTAGAAACAAGGCAATAATGTGTACTTCTACCACACCTATTCCAACTCACATTGAACTCCCAGCCAGTGCAATATCATGAGAAAAAGGAATAAAAGTCATATAGATTGGGGGGAAAGATATAAAAAGAGTCCCTATTCTCAGATTATGTGATTGTGTAGAAAATCTCAAGGAATTTGTATTGAAAAACAAATTTCAAGACATAATTTAATTTGGCAAGGTTACAAAGTTAATAGACAAAGATCAATAATATTTCTATACACTAGTAATATACATTTGGAAATGAGAAATTTAAATAACATTTATAATAGTTTTTAAAATGAAATACATATACATATATACATGATATAAATGATATTTAATGGCATAAATCTAACAAAATAAGTACAGTATCTGTATCCTATGTACAATATAACATTGATGACAGAAATCAAAGAAAACCTAGATAAATGAAGACATATGTCTTTCCAACCAATTAGAAGATTCAATATGGGCCAGGCACAGTGGCTCACGCCTGTAATCCCAGCACTTTGGGAGGCCAAGGCAGGCAGATCATGAGGTCAGGGGTTTGAGACCAGCCTGGCTAACATGGTGAAACCCCATCTCTACTAAAAATGCAAAAAAAATTAGCCAGGTGTGGTGGCACGTGCCTGTAGTCCCAGCTACTCTGGAGGCTGAGGCAGGAGAATGGCTTGAACCCGGGAGGCAGAGATTGCAGTGAGCCTAGACTGCACCATTGCACTCCAACCTGGGCGAGAGCAAGACTCTGTCTCAAAAAGAAAGAAAGAAGGAAAGAAAGAAAGAAAGAAAGGAAGGAAGGAAGGAAGGAAGGAAGGAAGGAAGGAAGGAAGGAAGGAAGGAAGGAAGGAAGGAAGGAGAAAGAAAGATTCATTATAATAAAGATGTTATTTTTTCCAAAGATAGTTATAGATTTAATGCATTTCTGGGCAGGCACAGTGGCTCACACTTGTAATCCCAGCACTTTGGGAGACCAAGGCAGGCAGATTGCCTGAGGTCAATCAGGAGGAGTTCGAGACCAGCCTGGCCAACACGGCAAAACTCCATCTCTACTAAAAATACAAAAATTGGCCAGGCACAGTGGCTCACGCCTGTAATCCCAACACTTTGGGCGGGCAAGGTGGGTGGATCACCTGAGGTCGGGAGTTCGAGACCAGCCTGACCAACATGGAGAAATCCCGTCTCTACTAAAAATACAAAATTAGCTGGACATGGTGGCGCATGCCTGTAATCCCAGCTACTAGGATGGCTGAGGCAGGAGAATCGCTTGAACCCAGGAGGCAGAGGTTGCAGTGAGCAGAGATCATGCCATTGCACTCCAGCCTGGGCAACAAGAGCAAAATCCCATCCTAATAATAATAATAATAATACAAAAATTAGCCGGGCATGGTAGCATGTGCCTGTAATCCCAGTTACTTGGGAGGCTGAGGCAGGAGAATTGCTTGAACCCAGGAGGCGGAGGTTGCAGTGAGCTGAGATCATGCCACTGCACTCCAGCCTGGGAACAGAGACAGACTTTGTCTCAAAAATAACAATAATATTAATAAAATAAATAAAAATAAGATTTAATGCATTTCCAATCAAAATGCCAGAAATATTTTTTAAAATAATAAGCTGATTCTGGTATTTATTATTATTTTTATTTTTATTTATTTATTTATTTATTTATTTTTTTGAGATGGAGTCTCGCTGTGTCAGATGGAGTCAGGCTGGAGTGCAGTGGCCGGATCTCAGCTCACTGCAAGCTCTGCCTCCCGGGTTTATGCCATTCTTCTGCCTCAGCCTCCCGAGTAGCTGGGACCACCTCGCCTGGCTAGTGTTTTGTATTTTTTAGTAGAGACGGGGTTTCACCGTGTCAGGTTTCGAACTCCCGACCTCAGTCGATCCGCCCACCTCGGCCTCCCAAAGTGATGGGATTACAGACATGAGCCACTGTTTCTGGTCCCGTGGTTTTTTTGTTTTTTTTTTTTTTTAACTGAACGACTCACCGCACCATCTTGGCGCAGCCACTGTGCTTTGCATAGCCTTGATATTTCCAAGATTCAAAATGTTTCAAACAGGATTTTAGTGACACAATTTGCAATTCTCACTCCAAATAGATTTTATGTATACATCGCCTGCAGGGGAGGTAATCCCTGCTGATAAAGTCTGCACTTCAAAGCTTCCTGCCTTATCTTCAGGTAAGGGAATTGTTTGAAGGATGTGTGTTAGTAATTACTCAGTCTTTGGGGTAGGCAGGAAGTTTGTAGTATTGCTATCAGCTTTACATTCCTATTCAGGAGCTAGGTAAGTATTCTTCCTCAAGGAAGACCCTGAGGTTTAGGAGGCTGATTTTCACACACAGCCAGTACATGGTGAAAGGGGATTTGAACTCTGGTTTGCCTGGTTTCAAAGTCTAAATCTTTTCCCCTACATCAGGTTGCCTCTTTTATTACTGAGTGAGCAACCCCACTTCCTATGAAACTGGCTCTACTTCATTCTGAGCTGTTTTTTAAAAAAATGTTCCTACTGTTCTCCCAGCTGAGGAGTTCAAATTATTCTATAGTGCAATAGCATAAACTAGTGTTTCACATGCTATGGAATTCTCAATGGGTTCATCGGTGAGTGTTGTATTTAATGGGGATTGAAAATCATATAGGATGATTGTTCATTTGATCAGCTTCTTTGAAGAGACAGTAAGAGAAATAATTGCACAGAGACCAAGCATAAATAATGTTGCTTGACATGAATACTAGAATTCTAAAGCTAGATTTATAGTTTATATAAGAAAATATTTCCAGGCCGGGCACAGTGGCTCACACCTGTAATCCTAGCACTTTGGGAGGCTGAGGCAGGCGGATCACTTGAGGTCAGGAGTTCAAGACCAGTCTGGCCAACATGGTGAAACCCTGTCTCTACTGAAAGTACAAAAATTAGCTGGGTGTTGTGGTGGTCGCCTGTAATCCCAGTTCCTCAGAAGGCTGAGGCAGGAGAATAGCTTGAACCCAGGAGGCAGAGGTTGCAGTGAGCCGAGATCTTGCCACTGCACTCCAGCCTGGGTGACAAGAGCGAGACTCTACCTCAAAAAAAAAAAAAAGATTTCCAAAATTATAACCAAAATCATTAGTAGAGTATGATTAAAACACAATTCCTTTTAATAGAGCTTTTTCATGGCCACACCAACTGCAGAAAATTAAGTCAAGTTACATCAACCCTTTGTATATTGATGAGTGCTTATAACATACTAGAGGCTGGGGTGTGGTGGCTCACGCCTGTAATCCCAGCACTTTGGGAGGCCGAGGCGGACAGATCACTTGAGGTCAGGAGTTCGAAACCAGCCTGGCCGAAATGGTGAAACCCTGTCTCTACTAAAAATACAAAAAATTAGCTGGGTGTGGTGGTGCACGCCTGTAATCCCACCTACTCGGGAAACTGAGACGGGAGAATCGCTTGAACCTGGGAAGTGGAGGTTGCAGTGAGCCAAGATCATGCCACTGCACTCCAGCCTGGGCAACAGAGTGAGACTCCGTCTCAAAAAAAAAAAAAACAAAACAAAACACACACACACACACAGAAAACCCAAGCTGTTGCATGGGCCAGTGCCCAGGGCGCTCAGGGAAGAGGCCAGGACAGTTTTCTGGGAATGAGAGTCCTTCTCCTACCTTTTTAAAAGGATTCTCAGATCATTTGCAGGTTGGGGATTTGGGTCATGGGATCACTTCTTTTTTTTTTTTTTTTTTTTTGAGACGGAGTCTTGCTCTGTAGCCCAGGCTGGAGTGCAGTGGCCGGATCTCAGCTCACTGCAAGCTCCGCCTCCCGGGCTTACGCCATTCTCCTGCCTCAGCCTCCCGAGTAGCTGGGACTACAGGCGCCCGCCACCTCGCCCGGCTAGGTTTTTTTTGTATTTTTTAGTAGAGACGGGGTTTCACCGTGTTAGCCAGGATGGTCTCGATCTCCTGACCTCGTGACCCGCCCGTCTTGGCCTCCCAAAGTGCTGGGATTATAGGTTTGAGCCACCGCGCCCGGCCCATGGGATCACTTCTAATTCAGGTCTGTTTCTCACCATCTCCCAGCGGTATTTCTGGCCTGGAAAGACACCTCTTCCTACCCTGCTCCCTCCACATATTCACGAGTTTTCAAATGTTTCAATGCTTTCAAATGTTTTACAGGACAACCTCCTCCCCAGACAAAAGCTTGCTGAAATAATATTTACACTTACTTACACACTCTGATGGTTTCTCCTCTATTCCATTTAATTCCATTTCTTTACAAAGCATGCTGGTTGTAACCAGCTGCATTTCTTACTCCTTAGAGGAGTAAGATTAGTAAGCCCATTGTTTGCAAAGCCCTAGCCTTAAATGAGTTATCCTCTGTTATAGGAGAGCTTTAGAAGACTCCCCACAATAGAGAGCAGCCCTGGATTCACTCTCCCTACCCATGCTGGCCCCATCCTGCCCCACACCATGTGTCCAGACTCCATGTGTCCAGACTGTACCTGGACCACAAACTGGCCTGACTTTGAGTAGACAGTTGAGAGCTTTCTACAGTTTTGGGAGTCTCAGAAGGTTCCCGACTGAACTTGCAGCTCCCTTCTCAGAGTATAGCTGATTTGGATCATAAATCTGTGAACATGGAACTGGAAGAGACTTTCCTTTTTTTTTTTTTTTTTTTTGAGACAGAGTCTTACTCTGTCACCCAGGCTGGAGTGCAGTGGCACGATCGTGGCTTACCACAACCTCCACCTCCTGAGTTCAAGCGATCCTCCTGCTTCAGTCTTCCAGTAGCTGGGACTACAGGTGCGTGCCACCATGCCCGGCTAATTTTTGTATTTTTAGTAGGGACAGGGTTTCGCCATGTTGGCCAGGCTTGTCTCAAACTCCTGAGCTCAGGTGATCTACCCACCTTGGCCTCCCAAAGTGCTGGGATTACAGGTGTGGGCTACTGCACCTGGCCAGGAAGAGACCTTCTTGAGGCCCACATTTTTATAGAGGAGGAAACTGAGGCCAGGGATTTCTTGCAGTCAGCATAATGAATTTGAGATTTATCCAAGTCGTGTGTAACAGTGGTTCATTTCTTTTGATTGCTGAGTAGTATTCCACTGACGAATGTACCATAGTTTGTTTCTCCATTTACCTATTGAAGCACACTTGGGTTTTTTCTAGTTTTTGATGATTATGAAAAGGGCTGCTATAAACATGTACAGATTTTTATGTGAACTTAAGTTTTCATCTCTAGTAAATACTTAGGTGTTAGATTGCAGGGCCTATGGTTAGTGTATATTTAGCTTTATTAGAAACTGCCAAACTATTTCCAGAATTGCTATATAATTTTGAATTCCTCCCAGCAATGTATGAAAGTTCCAGTTGATCCACATCCTCACCAGCATTTGATATTATCAGTTAAAAATAATTTTAAAAATATTTTAGCCATTCTAGTAGGTATATAGTGGTATCTCACTATGGTTTTAATCTATGTATCACTAATGGCTAATGATGTTAAAAACCTTTTCCTGCGTTTATTTGCCACTAGTATATCCTTTTTGGTGCTGTATCTGTTCGAGTCCTTTAAAAAATACATTTTAGGCCGGGTGCGGTGGCTCACGCCTGTAATCCTAGCACTTTGGGAGGCTGAGGCGGGTGGATCACGAGGTCAGGAGATCGAGACCATCTTGGCTAACACAGTGAAACCCCGTCTCTACTAAAAATACAAAAAATTAGCCGGCCGTGGTGGTGGGCGCCTGTAGTCCCAGCTGCTCGGGAGGCTGAGGCAGGAGAATGGCATGAACCTGGGAGGCTGAGCTTGCAGTGAGCCAAGATCACGCCACTGCATTCCAGCCTGGGCAACAGACTGAGATTCCGTCTCAAAAAAAAAAAAAAAAAAAAAAAAAAAAAAAAAATTTTAATTTAATTTTTTATTTTTTTAAAATTTTTAGCGACAGGGTTTCACTCTGTCACCCAGGCTGGAGTGCAATGGTGCAATCATAGCTCACTGCAGCCTTAAACTCCTGGGCTTGTGCGATTCTTCCAACTTAGCCTCCCAAGTAGCTGGGACTACAGATGTGTGTCACCATGCCTGGCAACTTAAAAAAATTTTTTTTTGTAGAGACGGAGTCTTGCCATGTTGACCAGGTTGGTTTGAACTCCTGGCCTCAAGTGATCTTTCCACCTTGGCCTCCCAAAGTGGTGGGATTACGAGTGTGAACCACTATGCCTAGGCCACAGTTCTTCATATATTCTGAACACAAATTCATTGTTGGATATTTGTGATTTGCAAATATTTTCTCCCCTAGCCTGTAGGTTGTCTTTTCATTTTGTTCTATTTATTGTTTTAATCCATTGACCAACATCTGTCCAATCCATCTCATTTTCTTAATAGTGTCTTTTTCAGAGCAAATGTTTTAAAATTTGATAAGTCCAATTTTTTTTTCTAATTTTATGTCAATTTTTTATTTTATGAATGTGCTTTTGGTGTCGTGTCTAAGAATTCTTTGCCCTAAACCCAGGTCACAATGGTTTTCTTCCACATTTTCTTCTAAAAGTTTTGTACTTTCAGCCGGGCGTGAGCCTGTAATCCCAGCACTTTGGGAGGCCGAGGTGGGTGGATCACGAGGTCAGGAGTTCAAGACCAGCCTGGCCAAGATGGTGAAACCCCATCTCTACTAAAAATACAAAAAATTAGCTAGGCGTGGTGGCGGGCACTTGTAATCCCAGCTACTCGAGAGGCTGAGGCAGAGAATTGCTTGAACCCGGGAGGTGCAGGTTGCAGTGAGCCAAGATCGCGCCACTGCACTCCAGCCTTGGCAACAGACCGAGACTCTGTCTCAAGAAAAAAAAAAAAAAAGTTTTGTACTTTCATGTTTTATATTTTGTATATTTTGAGGTAAGTTTTACCTCAAATAAGATGTGAGGTTTAGTTTGCAGTTTTTTGGGGTTTTTTGTTTTTGGCATAAGGATGTCCAATTATTCTAACACCAGTTGTTGAAAGGATTGTCCTTTCTTCATTTGCACCTTTGTCGAAAGTCAATTGGCCATATTTGGGTGGTACTATTCAGGGACTGTCTGTTCTGTTTCATTGGTCTATTGTCTATTTCTTTCTAATACCATACTGTCTTGATTACTGTCGCTTATAGTAAGTCTTAAATCAGATAATGTGTTTCCTCCAACTTTTTTTTCATAATTTCTTTGGTTCTTCTAGTTCCTTTTCCTTTCCATTTAAATTCCAGAATCAGGCCAGGCGCGGTGGCTCAAGCCTGTAACCCCAGCACTTTGGGAGGCCGAGACAGGCGGATCACGAGGTCAGGAGATCGAGACCAGCCTGGCCAACATGGTGAAACCCCATCTCTACTAAAAATACAAACATTAGCCAGGTGTGGTGGCAGGCGCCTGTAATTCCAACTACTCAGGAGGCTGAGGCAGGAGAGTCACTTGAAACCGGAAGGCAGAGGTTGCAGTGAGCCAAGATTGCGCCATTGCACTCCAACCTAGGCCAAAGAGCAAAACTCTGTCTCAAAAAAAAAAAAAAAAATCCATAGTGGAAATAAAATGTCCTTTGAAGATCTAACTCTTTGAAAGCCATTGTGCACTCTTACATGAATGTCATTTTACTTTGGCTTATTTTTGGCTTCTGAGATCATTTTCCCATTTTCCTCTGAGATAAGACTGAAGAAGCTTAATTTTTCATCTTTCAGAAAATCAACATATATACAATTGACCTACTGTGCTAAGTAACTGATAAAATTGTCTAAATCAAGTATCCTCACTCCATCCATACAGCATTTTCAGGCCTCTGTGCCATTCACTATGACTGACTCGTATTTCATGACTCAGTGTGATGGGAAGGGAGACGTCCTGAAGAATGAAATGGAAATGAAGGCAGAGCGCTTATTTCAGACACCCCTTCTCCCAAGGATGTATTGCTTTGTCCTGAAATTGGAATAACCGACTTTGAAGGAAGAAAGGAATACAGCACAGAATTTGTTCTGGGCCACATCCATTAGCCAATAGCCAAGGCAACTTCCTTTAACCAACGTGATCGTCCATCAACAGGCAGCACTCCAAAAAGCATTCAAACATGATCTATGTCAAGGTAATTTCTTGGGCACAATTTGTCTAAGAATTACATTGTGGGAAAAGAACCAAACTAACTCTATGTCATTGGGACTTAACTTCACAGGTAAGGAGAAAAATTAAGGGGTCCACAGGTGATCGTTGAAGATAGAAATCTATCTCGAAATCATCATTGGTGTAAAAGTACCATTCCACTACTAGACAAACCTATACCACACATCCAAAAATACACTATGTTAAAGTTGCATTCAGTTCAATTCACAACAATCACTTCTTTACCAAAGTCTCAACTACCCATCAGCTGAAACTGCCTCTGGAAAGGCTACTAATAAACTTTAAAAAGTTTTATAAAGCTCGGCATGGTGGCAAGTGCCTGTAGTCCCACATACTCAGGAGGTTGAGGCAGGAGGATCACTTGAGCCCAGGAGGTTGAGGCTGTAGTGAGCAATGATCATGCCACTGCACTCCAGCCTGGGTAACAGAGTTGGTCAAAAAAAAAAAAAAAGAAGTTTTATGAAACTCATCTAATCAGGTGGAGACTCCAATTTGAAGAGTGTTCCTTAGTAGAATTTTGGTGAGAGAGGTTGTGGAGAGAGAACTTGAATATCAGTTAACTGTAGGAAGGTTATGTGAAATGTAAAGTTTTAGAAATTAAAAGTCTGAGTTGTGGGTGACACATGCTTTCACGTGAGTAGTCCAGGAAATAAGCCCAAGCCACAAACAAAACCAGAACTTCCCTCTGTGGCTTGCCAGATCAGTGTAAACCTCCCATTTCATCCTCTTCAACCAAAGAGAGGCCATCCTGTAACATACAAGCATGGAGTATTCCATTAAAGTGTCCACCCTCAGATAGTCACGTGAAGTCATCTACACTTCTGCATTCCCCCTTGTGTATACCCACATGCCTGTATCCAAGCCTGATTGGGAAAAAGTACAGTGAAATTAGTTGAGGACCCCTTGTCACATCTTGCTAAAATGTGACATAAGATGAAATAAGAGTAAAATTTTTACCAGATCAAAATAATAATTCCAATTAACTAATTTATTAAAAGAGTATCAGATCTGAGATAGAGTTTCCAGTGTAGGAGTATGATCAGTGACTTTCCCGTAGGCTACCTCCAAGTGATTTGGACCTTGTATACTTAACAGCATGAGCTCAAATTCAAGTGTGGGTCTCCATGACCTAAGCAATGATTCCTGTTTCCAATAGTTGGCTTTACAACTTGAGTGATTTACCAAGATTTGTGGTTATATTCAACTCTCCCTTTCTTTCTTTTCTTCCCTCTTTATCTCCTTTGATCTAATGCAGACCTCTCAACTAATACAAGCCTCTGCCTGTGGCATCACGGAGAAGACATCCTTATCAAGATGGCTCTGTTAGTTCAAGAATTACTATATATGCATTGAATTAAATCTATTTCTTCAAAAAAATAAAATGACCTTTTTTCTCTGCAGGAAGTAGAATTATTGGCTCTTTTGCAGGGATATCATGATAGCAGCAGACCTATTCAGTCAGGGCTAAGAGCACTTTCCTGGAATTTAAAAAATTCTCTTTGGAACTGCCAGGCTATTTTTGTATATATTTCTTCCACAGTCACCACTATCCCCAAAGACTATCTCTGATCTTAATCCTAATTCCCAAAGGCACCTGGCCAGTTCTGGCCATCTAGATAAGAAACTGGCGGGGCTCTCTAAATGTTTTTTCCCCTAAGGCACACTTAAGTCAACATGCAAGTTTATCTTCGAGTCTGCAACCTGAGCTTGCAACTCCTCCTTTGCACTTCCTTCCTGGTAGTTTAGAGGCGTAACATCTAGGTGAAAGTATGCCCGATTGCCCTGTTTTTCTCAATATTTGCATTTCACTAACTTCAGTTGCTGACCCCAGAGATGTACAACTGAAATGTCCACTTCCACTGAAGTTCCTAGACTGGCCATTAAGAAATGCAGCTTTGGGGCCACCACTTTGGGAGGCCAAGGTGGGAAGATTGATCACCTGAGCCCAGGAATTTAAGACTAGCCTAGAGAACACAGCAAGACCCCATTGCTACCAAAAAAAAAAAAAAGGAAGAAATAAAGAAAAAATAATAATAATAATAACTGGATATGGACCTGTAGTCCCAGCTGCTGGGGAGGCTGAGGTGGGAGGCTGAGGTAGGAGGATCTCTTGAGCCCAGGATGCCAAGGCTGCAGTGAGCCTTGATCACAACACCGCACTCCAACCTGGGGGACAGAGTGAGGCCCTGTCTCAAACAAAAATGCAGCTTTGGCCTTTGGATCTGGACACGTTATTGCAGCCCAAGTGAAATACAAAAGGCATGTAGGGCACCCAGCCTCTCCTCTCCATCAAAATAAGATGAATAGAAGTTGCATATTTCCTGTGTAACATCCTGTGTCTTCTCTAAATCCACTGTAGCCACAAAAGTTTCATTTTACTCACAGAAAACTGAAAGACCAATAAAGTTAAGTAGATTGGCTAATTGGTTATTTTGTTTGTTTGTTTGTCTGTTTGAGATAGTTTTTCGCTCTTGTTGCCCAGGCTGGAGTGCAATGGCAGAATCTCAGTTCACTGCAACCTCCGCCTCCCAGGTTCAAGCGATTCTCCTGCCTCAGCCTCCCAAGTAGCTGGAATTACAGGCGCATGCCACCACGCTCGGCTAATTTTTGTATTTTTAGTAGAGACGGGGTTTTGCCATGTTGGGCAGGCTGGTCTCGAACTCCTGACCTCAGGTGATCCGCCCACCTTGACCTCCCAAAGTTCTGGGATTACAGGTATAAGCCACCGTGCCTGGCCTGCTAAACAATCTTGAACATTGTTCCTGGCTCTAAAATGTCAGAGTGCCTCCAGTTATGCAGTATCTCTAAACTACTAAAACTTGGGTTAGTCAATAAATAATCTGAGTGGACCATGTGTATTTAAAGAAAATAAGGAGACCCAGATCCTTTCCCTATGAATCTCAAACTCAGGTCAATTACAATTCATTGCATTACTGAGTACCCACCAGGTGCTAGGGCATGCCTCTTCTTTCCCTTCTCTGGCAGTTCTCAATTTTCACTGTGCATCAGGATCACCTGGGGGAGCTTGGAAAAAGACTAATGTTCAGACTGCCCATGTCAAGACTTCAATTGATTTAGGGCAGAGTCTGTTGTAAAAATTAGCCCACGTGATTCTAACATGGAGCCAACACTGACTCTTCCACAGCTAAGTTTGTCACCACCACGTTCTGTGGCAAATTCCAACAGGCAGAATTTACATAAGTGGCCTCTATTTCCCTTCATACCAGAGAAGGTGAGACTGGGAATTAAGTCATACTCTTAGTCCAGGGGGTAAATGGAAGTTAGGATTAGGGGTAAAGAGCAAGAAAGAGAACAAAGAAGACAGAAGGGAATTAAAATGCTTTGTGTTTATTATCTCATTTAATCATAACCACCACCCCTCGGATAAACAAACTGAAGCTCAAGGGATTCAACAGTTCACCAGATCACTCAGCCAGTAAGCAAAAAAACGAGAATTTAAACCAGCCTCTTACCCCCAAACCTAGGTTCTACTCATGCTACCCTCCTCATCCTGCAAGTCTAACTTCAAGCTCCAGTACCATAAGCAACACCTCCTGTCTTCATTATCAACCAGATGTGAATCTGGGTGCCAGCGGTCACATCTCCCAAGTCCTGTCTCCTTGTGCAATCAATATTCAAAAATGTCTCCTACTCACATTTGGCCTACTTAGTCTTAAATACTGTATTAATTAGAATTAGGTTCTACTCCATGGGACAGAAAATACAAAATAAGAGTGGCTCAATTAAGATAGTTCTTTCTCATGTAAAGGAAGCCCAAAGGTAGGCGGGTCCAGGGGGTTCCACAGCATCAGGGACCTGTGCTGCTTTCATTGTGTCATTCTGCTTTGCTCAATCATGGCTTCCTCCAGGTGCAGGGTAGCTTCTTCAGTTTCATCCATTCTGACTGGTGGTGGTGGCTTATGCTATAATCCCAGCACTTTGGGAGGCCAAAGCTGGAGGATCACTTGAGGCCAGGAGTTGGAGACCAGCCTGGGCAACATAGTGAGACCTTGTCTCTACTAAAAATGTTAAAAATTAGCCAGTCTTGGTGATGCACACTTGCAGTCCCAGCTACTCAGGAGGCTGAGACAAGAGGATTGCTTGAGCCCAGGAGATTGAGGCTGCAGTGAGCTATGATTGTACCACTGTATTCTAGCCTGGGCTACAGAGTAAAACCCAGTCTCAAGAACAAACAAGACAAAAACAAAAAAAAAAACAAACAAACAAACAAAAAAAAGATGCTTCTGTAAGCCACACACACTCACCAGTTCCACTTATATTCCAGTGGCCATAACTTAGCCACATGGCCACAGTTAGCCAGCTGGGGAAACAAGGCCTTTATTACAGGCAGCAATTTGCCCAGGCAAAAAGGGGGCTTTTTTACTAAAGAAGAGAGGGACAGGACAGGAATAGTTAAGTCTCAGTCACGGTTTGCTGCCTGGCACTCCAGTCTTCCCCTCTAGGACTGCAGCCCTAACCTGGACACCATCAGCCTTGCAAGTCCAGGAGCCTGATTTACTTACTCTCCTTGTACCAGCTTCTCTTGCCAGTCCCACAGCTTTTCCCTTCACCTCAAACTTCTGGGTAATAACGTATCATCAGCTTCTGTGCCTTTTGCTGCTGGGCTCCACAGCTCCACCTTCCTAATTGAGAAACCCAGTACCGAAAGCTTATGGAATCAGAACTGATTCCTTTTAGATGCTGTGCCTTGTCACCCAGGCTGGAATGCAGCCTTGACTTCCCAGGTTCAAGCAATCCTCCCACCTCAGTTTCCTAAGCAGTTTTAACTACAGGCACGTGCTACCATGCTTGACTTATTTTTTATTTTTATTTTTATTTTCAGTAGAAATGAGGTCTCACTATGTTGCCCAGGCTGGTTTTGATCTCCTGAGCTTAAGGGATCCACCCACCTCGACCTCCCAAAGTGCTGGGATCACAGGCATGAGCCATCATGTCTGGCCCTGGTTTCCCATTTTTGAGTCAGCTTTTAGCCAAGTTGATTTTACTTGCTGGGCCAGGCAGGGCTAGAAGACCTAACCCAGTATCTGACATGTCACCCCCACAGCATTATATTTATGCCATATGGCTTTCCATGACTCCAGCTGAAGCTATAACTTCATGGGAAAGAAGTTGGGCAGCTAAGTCAGACTGCAACAGAAAGATTCAAGGGCATAGGGTAAGACAGCCTGGACTGAAGTTCTCGATTGCCTGCTTACTAGCTGTGTGCCCTTTCTGGGCTTTCCCCTTCATCTCTGGTTTTTTTTTTGTTTTGTTTTGTTTTGTTTTGTTTTGAGATGGAGTTTCGCTCTCGTTGCCCAGGCTGGAGTGCAATGGCACAATCTTAGCTCACTGCAACCTCTGCCTCCCAGGTTCAAGCAATTCTCCTGCTTCAGCCTCCTGAGTAGCTGGGATTACAGGCATGCGCCACCACGCCTGGCTAATTTTGTATTTTTAATAGAAACAGGGTTTCTCCATGTTGGTCAGGCTGGTCTCAAATTCCCAACCTCAGGAGATCCGCCCACCTCAGCCTCCCAAAGTGCTGGAATTACAGGCATGAGCCACCGCGCCCAGCCTCCCCTTCATCTCTAAAATAGAAATAACAATTTTTATTTCACATAGCTGTGGTGAGAATCAATATGATCATGTATATGGAAATACTCTAAACAGGATAAAGCTGGCCGGGCACAGTGGCTTATGCTTGTAGTCCCAGCACTTTGGGAGGCTGAGGCGGGCAAATCACTTGAGCCTAGGAGTTCAAGACCAGCCTGGGCAACATGGCAAAACCTGGTCTCTACCAATATTTATATATACATATTATATATATATATAAACTAGTTGAGTGTGGTGGCGCATGCCTGTAGTCCCAGCTACTTAGGAGGCTGAGGCAGGAGGATTGCTTGAGCTCTGAAGGTGAAGGTTTCAGTGATTGGAGATCACACCACTGTACTCCAGCGTGGGTGCTGGGTGACAGAGAAAGTCATTGTCTCAAAAAAAAAAAAAAAAGTGTAAAGCCCACCATAGGAGACAAGGGTCTCCTACTCCCTTTTGTCTCTAGGCACCCTCCCCCAGAGTTTTTCAGGATCTCCCATCCTATCCCCTTTCTATTCTGCTTCCTCAGCCTCTTTCCTTGCAGCGGTTACTGTCTTGCCTTTCCTATACTCTTTTACAGGGCATTGCGGGAAAAAATGAGAACTGTTGACGTAGGAGGGTCTAGATGAAGAAATGGGTGCTTCATTGGATCAGAAGGATCACGCTGATGATCAGAGCAAACAGGTGCTGTCCTAAGCTCTTCATAAATATAAAACCATATAAGCCTCAGAGCTATACTATAAACGAGGGCCTGTGGGCAGCAGTTTCTAAGAGAGCCTCCAGTGATCCCTGCCTCCTGGATTTGATGCCTTCTGTAATCCCCTTTCCTTGAGTGTGGGCTGGATCTACTGACTCACTTCTAACAAATATAATACAGCACAGTGATGGAAAGTCACTTCCAAGATTAGGTAACCAAAAGACTGTAGCTTCCATCTTGGATGCTTTCTCCCCTCACCACTCTCTCTCTTGCTTACTCAGTCTGAGGAACGACAGCTGCCACTTTATAAGCTACCCTATGGAGAGGCTCATATGGTAAGGGATAGAGAGAAACCTCTGGCCAACCACCAACAAGGAACTGAGGCCTTCAGCCAAATAGCCCCCCAGCAAGGAACTGAATCCTGCCAGCGACCCCATGAGTGAGCCCAGAACATATCCTCACCCAGTTGAATCTTTAGATAAGACCACAACCCCAAGTGGAATAGCCTGGAGCCAGGGACACACAGCTAAGCTCACTAGATTCCTGACTCACGGAAACTGAGATATGGTTTAGTGATTTAAGCAGCACTGCCTTCCTTGGGGCTAGATGCCCATCACCTAGAAGCTTGAAGAGTCCCAGCCTAGCAGCTGAGTTTCCTGATTGATGGATTCAGAAAGTAATGTTTCAAAATCAGCTAAAGAGTAAACTTCCTAGGCCGGGCACAGTGGCTCATTCCTGTAATCTCAACACTTTGGGACACCAAGGTGGGAGGGTTCATTGAGCCCAGGAGTTTGAGACCAGCCTGTGTAACACAGCAAGACCCCATCCCTACCCACCAACTAAAAAAAAAAAAAAAAAAATTAGCCAGGCATGGTGGCACATGCCTGTGGCCCTTGCTACTCAGGAAACTGAGATGAGAGGATCACTTGAGCCTGGGAGTTTAAGGCTGCAGTGAGCCCTGATGGGGCCACTGCACTCAGCCTGAGCAACAGAGCAAGACCCCCATCTCAAAAAGAAAGAGAGAGAGAGAGAGAGAGAGAGAGAGAGAGAGAGAGAGAGAGAGAGAGAGATTGATTCCAACTACTGAAACAATATATAAACCAAAAATTGGCAATATCAGATGCATGAGACTTGGGCCTTCTAGTCAAATTCTGCAACCCTTACCTTTTGTTCACTGCCAAATCACCAGGATTCAAGTGGGGACCTTCTCTCTACTCTCCTACATAGTATCTCTGTTAAGGAGCTACTTCTGCAGTATTTATCCGCTGACTTCCTTGCCAGTTCAACAAGTTCTTCACAGCTTTTGTCAACGCCTTTACCTTTCCCTCTATAGTTTCTCTACCCTGTACATACATACCCATCCTATTCTATTCTCTTTGAAGTTCTTTCGTCTTTGGTTATAAAACGTTATATTTGAGAATAACAGGGGAATATGAACTGATATTCTGCTCTCAGTTAAAAAATACATGCTGCACCATGACTGGCACAGAGTAAGCCCTCAGATATTTGCTAAATAAAATTCTCTTTGACTGCATCCTGCAAGGTTTGGGGGAGACGGAGCATCTTATAAGGTGTTCAGTTCCCTAACTCTGGTGGGAAGCTGGAGAAAAGAAGAAAGGCTATATATCATCTACATCAAGTCCCATCTCCTGTCTCTCTTACACAGTAGAAAAATGAAGCTGCAAGAATAATGTAACAAAAATTCCACAGCGATTTAGGGGCAGAACCCAAACTAGAAGCCACATCTTCTGTCTTCTAATCCAATGCTGATCCCATGTAGGCACAGATTGCCAGATGCATGACATGTGAGGACTGGGAGGCGGGGATGGCCACCCCTCCTCAAAAGGGGGCCTTTGGTTCAGACCCCAGATGCTCCCTGTCTGCCCTTCAGCCAACTACTCCGAGGGTTTGACCTCCACACCTCACTGGGGCTGGCTTCTATGTGGATTTTCTGTTTGACATGTGGAGGAGTTGGACCTGTCCTGGCATAGCAGGACACCCTGAAGAGGGCGCCCAGACCTTCCCTCCTACCCTACCCCAGGGCTCCTTGCAGGCTGCGCTCCCACCTTCCTCCAGGCTCCAGAGAGCCAGGCGGCTCCAGCGCAGGTCTCTGCACTGCGCGGCTTCCAAGTGCCTTGATGAGACGTGTTTAATCTTCCACCAGGATTATTTAACCTCCGCATCCTTGTTAACAAACAGCCATTATTAACGAGATGGTAGACCACATGGGGTGGGTTTGTACAGACAATGAGAGCTCCCTTAGCCTTTCTGCGAGCAAATTCATAATCCGCAGCGACTCAGCCGCCCCGAACCCTCTTACACAGAAAACTGAGTCGAACCCGGTGGTCTGGGCCCTTCCCCACGACCCCCGGGGCTGGAGGCTCCATCCTCTGCAAACAGAGCTACATCTCTCCCTTTCTTCCCTGCCTCCCACTCTCGCTCGCTCTCCCAAGGGGTGGCTACAGTGCGTTATAAATTTTACCTTTCCAGTGTGCAGGAGAGGCGAGGGGAGGCTCTGTCCCAGCTCCGGGCCTGCCTGTCCCCGAGGACACCAATTAAAGACACTAATTGGACAGCAATACATCAAAGTCGCTCCCGGGAGTGAGTCCTCTCAGAGCGCCAGGAATCTGTTAGTTGGGCTTTTGTTTCAAACACAGAAATACAGAGGAAAAAACACGCACACACCTCTACGCGGGCAGGAGTAGGGCGCGTGCTGTGCCGCGTGGGCTTCTCTGTCTCCGCGCTCGCCGGGAGCCTCTCCCTCTCCTCTCTTTTTCCGGCTCGGCACATCAAACGATCGTTCCCGCTTCTCTGTTCTGAGTTCACCTCACTTACTTCTCCAAAGAGCGCCGCCTAGAAGGCCCGCTCTTCTGGGACACGCACATAACAGAGCCCGCGTAGACGCGGCACACGGTTTTACCCAAGAGCGCCGGTTTCGGGAGAAACAAACGCACCTTCCGCGCACTTCGTTCTGGTCTTTCCCTTAATAGGTTGAGGGAGGGCAAGTAGACACCTGGGGAGGCACCTGTCGCCTGGACTCAACTGCACGGGGTCCTCACGAGGTTCCCGGACGCCTGCGGGAGGAGGGCGACGGAGGGCAACTGGCCTCACCCAGGAGGGGTTATTTCAGGATACAGAAAGGGACGCTTCGATGGAGGAAGGAAAGGGTTCTTCTCTGGGGGAACTAGACGCTGCTGCTCACAGGCCCAAAAGCCCCCAGACGAGCCGGCCATGGAAGGGGCTCCGGCCCAGAGGGACCTGAAGCGACCGGGGCGCGCTTCCCGTCCCCAAATGGCAAGCGGCGGGGGTCGGGGGAGCTGTGGAAACGGGGTTCTTTCCCTGCCATCGGCTTAGAAGGAAGGCCGAGGCTCCAGAGTCCAGAATTTACCAGCAACCTGTGCTGCGCGGGCAACGAGGCCTCCCGACTTCAGCTAAAAAGGCCTCAGCGCCCTGTGGGTCAGACCCAGCCCGGGGGTCCAAGCCCCTTACGGGGAGGGACGGAGACCCGGGCACAAACTGGGACGCCCATGCGGTCAGCGTCCGGGGGTCGCTGTTCCTCAGCTTACCCAGCCCGGGCCACACGCGGCCGCTGCCTGCGCCGAGGAGGCGGGAACCTGAAGCCGGCGAGAGCGAGGCCCGGCCCGAGTCGCCACCGCAGCCACAGCCACCGCGCAGGCTGGCGCGCCGCACCTGGGCCTTGGGGAGGCCAGAAGTGCCCCTAATCCTACAGGGCCGCGCCCGCTCCTTTCCCTCGGGAAGACAGATTGGAATGGCTGCTTTTGATCCCATTTGTTACCAACCCCGGCATTTGTTTTCCATTTTATAAACGCTTCCCTTTAGGTAATTGTCCCTGTTAACAGCGTATACCTTTCACTGCGCTATAAATAATCTCTATGAAGATGCAAGGATATGACTTTCACAAGATTGGACAATTGATTCAATCTGTGACCCGCGATGGCGAATAATATTGGAAGGCTATTTAAACAGATGAAGGCCTAAATTGTCTTGCTTGTATCTGAATTAATTTCTCATTCATCATCATTATGAAGTGATTGGTCTACTCAAGCTCTTCAGCCTGCTGGAACGGAGCGGGATTTAAATGAGATTGTAACACAATTTAAATGCTTGCCGACTTTAACGAGGCCAATTGAGCAGCTGCAATAAATACAAATATTTTTCTAAACAGCCTTGTTTTAAATAATTACTTAATGCTTTCATGTTTTTTTAAGTGGCAATCTTTCTCCCTCTCCTGCTCCTGCTCGGAATATCACACACTTATTTGCTGAGAAGGTGATTTTGGAAACGACTTTGTGTTTCTGTTTGCTTTGTAGACAGTAGGATGTGTTTTGTGATTGGGTTTTGTTTTGTTTTGTCTCTTTCTCAGAGTCAACATTTCCAGGGTCCCTCAAACTGGCACAAATGGTGAGCTGAGCCTTAGTTTCACCCTAAAGCAGTCTTCTGTGCTGCCCCCGCAGAGCTGGGGAGGAGCTGAGTGATGGAAGAAATTTGTCGTTTGGATCTAGTCACTTATCCAGACGCAGTTTAGCTGGGTTTTGCAAACGAATGCATGTGATTGCACTTACAAATGACACCCCGAAGAGTGGCATTGTTTCTGATTTGTACTGATGACCGTCATCATCTTGAACAAATCAGAATTCCAACATATCCCAAAGGTGTCCCTTAGGAAGCTCAATCTGCGAGCAGTTTGGCTTCCTGCAAATCAAAAGGAGTAGGTGGAGGCTGACTGAGGATTTCTTTGTTAGGGAAGGGGCACAGAAAGAGAACTTTGCCATAACAAATGGTGGCAGGATGGTGGAGGAGGGGGTTGGTAATTAGAGAAATGCCAATTTTGTGGCCTCAACCTCCTTTCTCTCCTATCTGTACCCGTACTCCTACTGTTTCCTCTACCTATCTGGGGTGATGGTGTATGGAGAGGATGCTAAGATCCCTACTTTGAGAATGCCATCCATCTGGACACCTTTGGCGGCGACGGTCCACCGCAACACTCACGTTCATTCTCCGGTGGACATATGGCGGCTGGTGTTTCCTCAGTTGGGGAATAATGGAAGCAACCAAGCGGGAGAAGCCTGAGGAACAAAAGAATCTTTTAAACTTTAGTGAAAGGGCTGGGGTTGGGGATGTAGGGGGACACTCGACTTACTGTGAGGACCTGAGCCCCATTTGGAGGTGACTGTCTAATACCGTGTCCCTCCGGAAGGCCTAGGGCAAATAGATGCATTCTGAATCTCTTCTCCCTCAATCCCTAGTCGAGGGAGAGGGACTGCATGTCTGGAGAGTGCGGGTGCAGGGTTTGAAACTCGGAAGGTGGAGTGGACATAATCACTAAAGAAACCATTCAGGGGGCATGCCACATTGGACGACAGGATCAAACTGAAGGACAAAAAAAAAAAAAAAAAATAGGGACAAGGATGCAGAAATCAAGTAGTGATTTGCTATGTAACTGAGCAATTTAATGCCAGAGTTAGGGAGCTGCTGGCCAGAGTCATTTTGTCTTCAAGGCTCTGCGGAGCTCATCCTCTTTATCCTGTTGTTTAAAATGAGCATTATCTCAAACATATGCAATGCAATCAGTTTGGTCACACTTACAAGAACACGCTTTAATAAGGCAATCAATCACACACTAACAAGCCAGCAATTGCCAGGGGCCGGTGTGCACTCGGGCTGCGGGGTGGCCAGCCTTGCCCAGCTGGACTAATCTGGGCTGGGCGCTGGACCACGCTCCCAGGCCCTGCCAGCCAGCCGGAATTGAAGAGCCCTGGAAAGCGTGAGTCGGGAGTGAGGTGTCAGGTTTCACTGGGGGTTACCTCAGAATCTGTGCCCCAAAACAGGGTGAGAGAAGAGGAAGTGGGAGCCAGGATCTCATAGCTACATTGGCCACTAATAGCTGTGTAGACCTGGAGCTTCTATTTTCCCACCTGCAAAATGGAACCGAGATGAAGCAAAGCCAAGTAGAGACATTGAGAAAGTTGAAAAATGAAAACAGCATCATGGTAGGTCTTGGTCTAGCCTTCTGTTTTACAGATAAGGAGGTTGTGATTGTGAAGGGGCAGTACCTTCTTCAAGTCAACTCCCACTTCCTCCCTGCCACCACTCAAATGGAACGTGTCATGCCAGATGGGGTTGCCTGATGCGAGTGGGCTAAGAATGTTTGAGGGAGGAGGGGGAGTGAGAAGGTTTGCCTAGTGCCAAACCGCAAACCTTGGCAAAAGGGAAATTTCATTATGAAGTAATGAGTAATTCCTCCTGGCAAGATGTATTGTTATATCTTCCACTTCAATTTGGAGGAAGAGAGGCTCAATTACCCAGAAAATACAGTCAATTAAAGGCTGCTGATTGGACACGAAGCCGGATCATCGATCTTGTACTTTCCAATATCGCTGCAGACACCTCATTTTCCCTCCCTATTAACTGAAAATACGCCTGGCATTAAGGCAACCCGCAGCCCATTTACCTGTCGCAAGCAATCTCTGCCCAACGTGGAGCAACCACAAAATTTACCGGGATTTGGCACTCGGGAGCTTTTGGCTGCAGGGGAGGGGGTGCTGGAAACCTCAGGGCACAATTTGCTTGGGAGGGCACCAGCTACTGTGTGCAGGAGGATTTGCTGTGGAACCCAAGGAGGGAGGAGGGCATTTGAGGAGTCTCTATCTGCTGGCAGATACAGTGGCAGAGGACCCCTCGTGTCTGTGCAATCCAGAGCCTCCTGGACTCCCAGAAGGGTCCCATCTCTCCCCTGTTTGAGTGGAACTTCATACCCAGCCACATTTGGCTCTCCTGTGGGGCGTGCAGGTGGGGGCTGGAAGGTAGCTTCTGAGCACTGCCTTTCCTCTTGTCCTAATCCCTCAGAATCCCACCCTCAAGATGACTTCCAGTCTGAGGACAATTCAGACCAAGATGATCCCAACCAAGAAGCCTTCCTCCCTGCTGTCCTCTACCCTCAAGTGTGGACCCAGCTTGACCAGAAAACTCAGCTCTCTGCAGTAGTCAGGCTCCACTGCCACTGCCCCACTCACCTCCCTTTGGGCTGGGGTGGAGGCAGGTTGCTCAGAGACCACAACCTGGGTCCCCTTTCAGTCGCTCAAAGGATTGGAACAACTGGAGAAGAAACCACAGGGGTGGGCCCCTGGCAGCATTCAGCTGCCACTTTACCCAGGAAAGGCTCCCAACATACCCAAAATTAAGGAAACATGCACCCCAGGGCAGCTTGGAGCCTGCCTTCTCCACCTCCATGCAATGGCTGTTTGGAGCCTACCAATGACAGAGGCTTGGAAGACTCTGTGGGTCCATCTTTTGGTTCCTTTCCTACTCAAACCCATGGTGGCTGAACTAGCAATTTTAAAAGTCAATTAAGAGCTGCCTGCTGCCACAAAAACTAAAATGCTAAAGTGAGAATTATGTCCAGCTTTTATTGCAATATGGTTAACGAATCATAACAGCAAGTTCTTTGGGCTTCAAAGGAAAACCCCAAACCAAACCAAATTCATTCCCTACAGGAAGAACCACTCCCTCTCAGTCAGGGTGAAGCTTGCATTGGGTGTACACGTTCTCTTCTTCCTCAAAAACTGGCTGAAAGATGAGTGTGGGAGAGAGGATTTGGGAGTGGCTCTAAACAAACCCTGGTGGAGGGTACAGACAGGGTCCCCAGAATCGGCAGAAGGCTCCCACTGGTATCTGAAAGTCAAGCTCCAGTGGTAGCTTGGGGAGAAAATGAGAAAAAGTTGTAAAATGCCCAATGCAAAGGGTAGGGCCAGAAAGCTCCTGGTGAAGTGAAGGTGAACAAGCAAAGGATGAAAATTGCCTCTAATTTACCGCCAGATACTGAGAGAGGGAGGTGAAGTTCTCACTCCCTAAGCTCTTCCCTGGGCGCCTTGTTAACAGCTCCAGCTCTGGGCTCAGTGGCCAGCTCCGTGTTGATCATTATTACACATTCAACATTCACAAACCCTCCTCGCACACATCACTTGCTAATCAGGGTGTGTGCTGGGCCCAGGGAAAAAAAGGCTTGGGCTCATAGAAGCGGCAAAGGGCTCCTGGGGCATCTGCAGCCTCCCTGGCCAACAAAAAACTGGGGGCAGGGAGAGATGGAGCTGCAAGTTGAGAGGTGTCACAAAGCTGGGAATGAGGAAGGAGATCTGGTGCTGGCAGACGCCAGATCCAGAAGATGCTGTGTAGTCTAGGCTCCAGGTTCCATGGCAAGGGGCCGGATTCTCCCCGGTAGTAAATAATCTCTCACTCTCTCCTCCAAATGACTGGTATGTTGCCATCCACCAGCCCCTTGTCATGCCTTGGAAAGGTTGGCAAAGATTAATATCTACCTGCTCTGCATACACAGCATTTTGTTCAGACAGACAGCAATTTCCCTTTCCAGTGCTTGGGCCTTGGCTGGGGAGAGGGGGCCCGGTGAGAAGGGAGTGTGAGATGGAGGGTGATGGGCCGAGGGGCCGGATGTTGATTGCTGTTGCTGCTAAGTTTTGTTTAGCTTTGGAGCTACAGCCTCGACCCTGGTAGGGGGCAGTGGGTCCGGAGGCCGCCTCCTCTGCTTCCCTATCCCCACTCCTGCTCCCCAAACGCGCCAGCCACGGCCACTTCCTAGGCTTTCCAATTCTCGCGGCCGGATCCCGCTGGTCCTTTTCCGCCCTCTCCTTTCCCGCTTGGCGTCCTAGGGGCGAGGAGCGAGAGGCTGAGTCCCGGGGGTGGGGGGTGACCCCACGGGCGTCCTGGAGCCGGCAGCCGGCCGGCGGCCCCTTATCTAGTGAGGGGGACCTCCTCCCTCTGGTCCAGCGCGACGGAGGAGGCCTTGCTGAGTACCGAGGGCGCGAAGGTGAGGAAGGAGTCCGAGCGGGAGGTGGAGGCACAGGTGAAGTCCGAGGCGGCGGCAGCCCGGGGTGCCAGCCCGTTGGCCGGGCCGCTGTGACAGGCGAGGCAGGAGCAAGGGCCGCCGGTCGAGGCGCCCAGTCCGTGCGCGGGCCCAGGATAGAGCGGCGGGTGACGGAAGGCGCACAGCAGTTCGGGCCGCGGGTAGGGCTGCGACAGCACGCGGAACGTGTCGAGCGGGCGCAGCGGGCCGCTGAAGGGCGAGGCGGCGGCGGCGGAGGCAGCAGATGCGGCGCCCAGGCCCACAGGCGAGTAGTAGGGCAGGGGCAGGTGAGACGGGAAGGGATAGGGCAGGCCGCCCGCGGCCGCCGCATGGCTCATCATGTAAGTGTAGAAGGCGGGGTCCGCCGGGTGCGGCCACGTCATGGCCAGGCGCTGCCGCTTGTCCTTCATGCGCCGGTTCTGGAACCATACCTGGGGAGAGGAGCGGAGCAGGTTCGGCAGGTGGACTCGGCCTGATAGTCAGAGGCCAGAAGTCTGGTCCCGCTCCGGGGACAGTGTTCATAGGGCAGGAAGAGTCAAAGCAGACACCAGCTGGGTAGAGACGGACCCCACCACCACCACCTGGAGCTGGAATCCCTCCAGAGAGGTTTGGGGAGTGACTCCAGCCCGCTCCCTCCTTCCCTCTGCCCAGGTGGCCAGGCCCCGGGGTGCCAGAGGCCGGTGTGTGTACGGGAGGAGCAGTGAGAGGACGTGGACTCAATTGGTCTGCGGTCGCAGACAGCATGTCCCCAGAAACTACCTTGTCACCCGCACAGGCATTCTATCCCCTCCCCCCACTCCCACCCCCTGTCTATTTAACCAGGAAAGAGACAGAGTCAACCACACGGCAGCAATGCCTGCCTAGGAGCCGTCACGAGGGTCAATCTGCACGCGCTGGGCAGGGAGACCCCAGGCCCAGATTCCTGGCCTGCGGTTTAGGGAGTGGGCAGTTGGTATTTACTTTCCGCTAAGTAGGTGCACATGCGCCTCCCCAGCCTGGACCCCGCATACCTTGATGGTGGTTTCCGGCAGGTTTAGGGCGGCCGCCAGCTCGCATCTCCGCGGCCTGGATACGTAGTTCTCCCGGTAGAATTCCTTCTCCAGCCGTGCAATCTGCTCTCGGGTGAAGGCGGTGCGGTAACGACGCATCTGGTCACTGGCGCTGCACGCCAGGGTGCCTTGCGAGCCGCCCCCGCCACCGCCGCCGTTGCTCTTGGAGGTCTCGCTCCCTCCGTTCGGACTGCCGACCAGCGCCTCGGAGCCGGACCCTGCACAGCGAGTCCAAAGCACAGGCGTGTACAGACACAGACACACAAACACCATTGAAGTGGGGCTGTAGGCCTAAGGTGGGAGGGTGATTTGGGAAGGGACACCCTGTCAGCCACTCCAATAACTGTTTCTGCTAGGGTACTGCGGCCTCTGGGGAACCCAAAAAGGGAAGATAAGGGCCTGCCCTTGATTGGGTAGGTAGACGTCTTTGGGGCGGCCTTCCCTGCCTCTAAGGCATTCTGGATACAGGGGTTCCCAGTCGCCCCTTCCACCTGCCCTGGGGCATAGGTGAACTTTCTGCCTCCCATTGGCAGGGGTGGGCAAGGGTGTGCACTTCTGACAGGCACATGAGTTGAGATGCACCTTTGTGCTAGAGCATTGTAAACTCTGGGTCAAGTGCATTGTAGTATGCTGAGCAATCAGAGAGTTTCCTTGCTCTTATGTGTGCCAGGCTGCCAGAACAGGTGTGGGAATGTGTACTAGGTTCCGTGTATTGCAGGGCTGGAGTGAGAAGGCATGTTGAGTACCTTATTTATTACCTTAGTATATGTGAGTGAAGTGCAGGTTGTTCTGAGGGCAGGTTGTGGGAAGGAGGCTGGGTGAAACCGGGGATAAGACAGTAAGGGGTAGGCGCTGGTATTCAACAAGGTGTTGGCTGCCAAGGCCAGGAGGTGGTCTTTCTTCCCTCCCAGGCTCTTTCCACTCACTCCTGCAGTTCTATGGAGGAGTGTCTGCTGGTGGGCTCCCCTCTCCGCTCCCACCCCCAGTTTTCCACCCCCTTCTGGGGAGGTGGATTGTTGGCACAGAGGGAAACTCCCTTCGGAGCTATCCACCCCCTTCCCATTAGCCTTTGGTGGGGAGGCGTTCTCCAGTTAAACCAGCCCCCGTTTGGGCCTACCTCTGAGAAGGGTGGGGCTCCAGCCCCCTGCAGCTCCTTTTCCTTTGGGTGGAGAAGTGGGACTAGGAAGGAAAGGGGAAGGGGGGAGGACCCGATCTCTGCCTTTTCAAATGCAACCGGAGACCAAAGGCAATTAGACCATTGGGACCATTTCCGACCTGGCGCCGCCAAGCCCGGGAAGTGACAAGGTAATTTGGACCTCTGACCGACGTGCAAACTGGTCGGAGGGCTGCAGCACCCGGGCTGCCCCAAGTGGGCCGCAATTTTACGGTCCTTTATGGACTCCTCGCTTCCGCGCCTCCATGCCTCTTACACCCCGCCAGCCACAAACTGCCCGGACTGGCGTTTGATCTTGCCCTCGCCTGGGGAAAGTGTCTTCCCCTAGCAGTTGAAGCATTCCCCGAGCAGTTGAAACACTGGGGGCTTGGGGTGAGCTTTGACTCCCCCAAGTCCAGGACTTGCATCCGCGCCCACTCCACCCCGCACTCAAGGCACTGCTGTCACCCTTAGTCCGCCAATGCCAGAACACAGTAGGAGACCCCCGCCAGAACGCAGATAGCAGGGAGAGTTGCTCAGGTGGGTCCCCCCAGCCATCCTGCCCTAGGGGAAGGGAGTGTCTTCCTCCTGGCCTGCGCCGAAGTGAAGGGTGGGCGCAATGGGAGGCCCGAGGAGCGGAGGGGCGCGGTGGCTACCTTTGCTGTGCTGGTACTCGGCGTTCCCGGTGGCGCAGTCCGGGGTGCAGCTCACCTCGATTTCTTCATAGAAATCCGACTCGGTGTCCGAGCTACTGGGTTGCCCCTGGCCGGAGAGGCTGTCGACGGAGGGGGCCGGGGGTCCCGGGCCAAGCATGGCGGCCCCGGCTACCCGGGGCTCGGCGCCCGGCCCCGCCGCGCTGCCTGCGAGTCCATCTACCGGCTCCTCCTTCGGGCCTCCCCCGCCGCGCTCCCGGGTGGCCGGAGGGACGGCCCGAGGGCTCAGGCAACCACGGGGCACCATCTTCTCGGGCGGCTCCGGCAGCGGGCTGCCCACGGCTTCGGACAAATTGGAGACCCTCTTGCCAACCAGAGTGCCAAGCTGACCCTCATCCAGAAACACAACCATGTCCTTTCGGCTCTCCATCCCGGGGCTCTCCGGTAGGGGAGGGGAAAGTCCCAAGTGAATTCCTAACCCCGGCTCCCTGGGTCTCCAGCGGCCGGACGGATCTTGGTTGCAAGAGGGAGAAAGAGAGGCCGGGTTACTGGGACCGCGCAGAGCGGCTGGAGCGAGGTCCGTACCGCGACCGCGGCGGTGGCGGTGGGGAGCTAGGGTCACCTTGTGATGCGAGCGCTCCTCTGTGCCGCACCGCCTCTGGGAGGAAGCCCCATTGCCCTCTTCTTTCTAAGCTGTCATCCTCCTGCTGCAATCGTCATTACAGTACCGCTGGTGACGCCACTCGGCGAGCGCAAGTGGATAAATAGAAACGTCTGCCACAGCGAAGATGAAAGGAGACCCGCAGCTAATGGCTCGGCAGTGATGCGCCAGGTGTGGGCCTCGCTCGAATGGGGAGGAGAGTGTGAAAACAGACAGAGAGACACACACACTGAGAGAGGGAGACACCCAGGCAGAGGAGATGCAAATGGAATTCCGCAGAAAGAAAAGAGAGCTTAACGCGAGCGGCGAGTTCCGCAGGGGCAGCGGGACTCGGTAATTAAATACGCTTTTGATTTTCTTCTTTTATTGTTGTTTTGATTTTTGTTTTCTTAACTTGGTGCCTTGATCTAACACCGATGAAAGAATCCATAACTGCATTTTAGAAGTGTGAAGCCCAGCTTACAAGCCTCAATTCTGTCGGCATTATTACAACTGTCTGCCCCTGGCAGCTAACCTCAAACTGGCTGAAAAGTCTTTTTACAAGCTACGGAAAAATGTATCCCCCCGCCCCAAGCTGACTGGAGAGCTTGAGGCTGGGCCATCTTTTCCTCTCTTCTCCTCCTTCTCCCTACCCACCTCTGTCCCCTTACTCCTGGGAACCAAACTTCGCTATTTTTCTTCCCCAAGGGACAAGAAATAAATACCTTACTTTTTTTTTAAATTTAAAGACCGCCTTGGCTGCTGTAAGAGTGTGTGCTGATTTCTTTTAAATACCTCCTTCCCATCTAGATGGCCTTAAGTTTTCCACAGCCTGGCTTCATCTTGAGACGGCTCTTCCTAGAAGAAGTCGCTTTCTCGTTTGCCTGGGCCTCACCTGCACTCCAGGTATGTTCGGTGGGGAGAGGTTCTAAGAGTTGTCTTTTTTTTTTCCCTAGCCCATATTTTAAGGTATTCGTTCAGAATCAACGAATTCTCCTGGAAAGAGGTTTTCCAAATGGAGAGGCCCCAGGAAATGCGGCCCCTGCTGTGGCAGTACTGGAGGCCCCTAGCTGGGAGAAGGCAGTAGCTTTCACCGCAGTGTTTTGGGCAGGGGTTCAGCCTCCCGGAGCACAAAAAGGTTGGGGTTCATAGAAGTTTGGCTCATAAAGTCCTCTCCCAAGTCCCTGCCCAGGGGCAGTGGTCCCTGTCTCCAAAAGTGGATGGCGTTTGAGGTAGAAGAGAGTGAAGTCGCTGAAAATGCCCTAAAACAGCAAGTAAGTAGGGGCTCTGATGAAGGGCAGGAGGTGGGGGCAGGGGTTGTGGAACTTGATATTTGGGGGCGGCCATAGGCCTTTCTTGGCTCCTCTCCCAGGGAAGAAGCTTGAATATAACTCCTACAAATTGACACTTCTTGAGCTCCAAGCAAGTGTGCTGGGGCCAGGTGGGTGGGCTGAGTCTATCCCCACATTGCTGAGGGCAGGAGGTGGGCACCTTCTATGCTCAATCTCCCTTTCTCCACCTCCTCCCCAAGAGCTTCCAGCCCTAGGCAGCCAGCTGCAAAGGGCAGCCCAGCACCTCCCTTCTTTCCATGTCCCTAGCAAAGCCCCAGCTTTTACAGGTAAGTCCTCTTCCATGACCTTTTTGTCTGTTATCTCCTACTTTTCTCTCCTTCTGTTTCTCCTTCTGTATTCTTCTCCCTTTGCTTCTCTCCTCCATCTTCCTATCCATAGGGTTAAGGAAGGTAGAGGAAGTAAGGAGTCCAAAGAAAGACAGTTTTCTCTCCACTCTGGCTTTCCACTTCTCCTTCAGTCTAAGAAGATGCTCATTAATCTTGCCTGGGGGCAGAGGCAGCGGGATCCAGAAGGTGGTATCCACATAGATATCTCCACTGTTTGGGAATCCTGAAGCCACTGTGTGCTGAGCACTGCTAGCTCCAAAATCCAGGGAAATGTTTTAGATGTGAGAGGAGCAATTGAGAGTGGGGGAGTCAAATCCTGGAACCTTTTGCTGCCATGGAGAGCTGTCCAGGGATTCTATCATGCTCTGTCCTCCCTACCAGCAGCCACAGCCTGAGGGAGCACCTGGCTTGCTCTCTTTGCTGTCAATGGCAAGCCCCCTGGGCATCTGTCTTAGAGCTGCCAAGGTTGCCTGCTCTTTATAGGGTCCTCCAGCACTGGGCCTTGGTGGTGGTGCCCACCCTCCTTTCCTTCTTGAGCACTTCGCTTTCTCACGGGTAGCCTGCTGCCCCCATCTCCTGGGGGCTGGGTCCTCAGGGGGACTCCTGGCTCCCCACTCCACCCCCAGCTCTGCATTCAATGAGAATCCTCTGTTTGATCCCCTTTTCCTCTGGGTGAGATGAAAGCCGAGTAGGAGAGATCAAGGAGCACTACTTAGTCTGGTTCCTGGGTCGGGCCCAACAGAGCAGGGCTTTTATATCCCTGGGAGAGGGCTGGATGGAGCTGAGGACAGGCTTTTCAGAGGGAGGTTGCCTCCCTTGGGCTCCAGATCTGAAGCTTCAGGGACACATCCCCTCAGCCCAAAGCCTTCCCCAGCCCTCTCTCGACTTCTGCCCCGCCCTTTCAAAGCTGACTGTTTCGCCAGTCTTAGGAGCCTAGGGAACCACCCCCACTCCCGCCCCTTTCCGCCGGCGCATTAGGGGGAAAACGTTTTAACCAAATGTCACTTCTTCCAAAAGCATCCTTTCATCAACGTCACATTAAGAGTGGTTGGGTTTTTAAAGGAAAGAAGACAAAAAAAGAGGACTGGATAAGAGCACTGTTTTGGTTTTTTGGGTGGTGAATGTGGGGGAAGTATTTAATAACGTCATTATCATTGTATCGTGAAGGTTATTCGCGGCACGGCTCGAGAAGGAAGGTAAATTCCGAGAGCAAGTGAAGCCTTGCACAACCCCATTAAGCCTGGGCAATCCCGTAACAGCGGAGAGGGGGTGATAGCAGCTGAGGTGGAGGCCGCTCCAGGCCCGGCGCCTTCTCATTTCCCGCGGCGGGGGACACCCATCCCCCACCTGCCACACGGCAGGCCCCCAGTCCCTTCCCCGCCCGGGCGACGGGCTCCGATCCAGCCGGCTCCTCTCGGATTGAAATTCTCGGGACTTCAAAAGCTCCCAGCTTGGCTTCCGCCGGGGCTGGGCTGGCCTGGCCTGGGCCGGGGTGGGGGTGGGGATGGGGGTGGGTGGGAACCCCGAGGAGGCGACGGAGATAAGGTGCGCGGGTCGTTTTAAATGGAATCGGAAGCCGGGTCTAGGCCCCCAGACGCGCTGGTCAGCTGGAACAGCTTTGCTCCTCAAGAAAACCGGGCTCAGGAAAGAGGCGCCTGTGGGGCCTGCCTCCGCAGTCTGCCCACCTGGCTCGGGGGAGACGGCCCATGGCCCCAGTCGCCCTCCCCAGCCTGCAGCGGGCCTTTCAACAGCCACAGGGCCCGGAGAAGGGAGAGAGCGAGGAGTCCTGCGCCCGGGGCCAGGAGCTGGCCTGTCGGCTCAGGTGTTGGTGAAAACGCGATCAGGAAAAAAAATGTTTTCGCTTCTCTTTGGTTAAAAAGTAAGAACAAAGGGAGCTTCCTTCTAAACAATAAGCGTGGTCTGGCTGTCTTGAATATTAGTCTTGGGCCCTCTGTCATCTTCCAGCCAGTGGTGGGGGCGCCAGCCGTCGAAGTTCTCGGACTGCTGGGTCCTCGCGGTGGGGACAGCTGGAGGTGGGTAATTCTGGGACCCAGTTCCCCCTTCTGCCGTGACAGCTGCTGATGTCCCTCTGGGAACCTGGTGCCCCTGGTGGGTGCACCCCTGGGGAATAAGGTCGAGTGGATCTCACACTTGCAGGTAGATCAGCGTTGACCACTCCCCTCACCTCCTTGCACTGCAGTGGAATCTGCTGAGAAAGTCGGTGGTAGCTGTGCAACTGTGGCAGACACCATGGAACAGTTTCTCCTTCAGACAGGGGGAACCTGCAGCTTCTGGAACTCTGATTTCGAAGAGTACCCCCTCCTCCACCTTCCTAGAACTGAGGGCCAGGTGCCTGGGACAGGAAGCTAGATGCCTCTCAGGTCCTGGGAGGCAGCTGGCCCTGCTGCACCCCTGCCCGTACACCTGTCTGCCTGGGCTCCTTGAGGCCAGCGTGGTAGCTTCCTGGCCCTGTGCTAAGGATGTCTGGTCCTCATCCCCATGCCCACCACTGGCCCATCCTGGGGTTGGAGGACCCAGGGTGAGACTGGCAGCTGAGGACCTCCCCAAGCTCAAGGCTTGCCCCCACCTCAGCCACTGACTGGAGGGCCCAATGCAGTTTGTTTGTGTCCAAGAGCAATTCTGCAACACCCAAGCACCCAAAGGCTCAGACATCTCCCTCCCCAACCCTAGCAGAGATGCTATGGATTCTTCTTCATCATTATTGTCCTGAAGTTCACTTTTATTACAAAGAACATTGACACCCATTTCTCATTTAATCTAACAATCTCATTTAATTTAACAGTTCTTTAAAAGGCCTCTTGTAGAATGACCAGTGGTCTTGACTCAGATGGCCAGGTCATGGCTGAGTGTCAAACCAGACTGAGTCTTCCTTCCAAGGCCATGTCCCTTCCTGGCCTTCAGGTATGCCTCAACCCCTAGCAATGCTTTAACTCTCCATAAGGCAACCTTCCACAAAGCCTCAGCCTTTGCTGGGGTTTAGGCAGGTCTATGGGCCTCTCAGAGAGTGTCCTGCCTGCCCTTAGAAGCACCTGCACAGCTGGAAGGTTCAGGGCCCACAGAGCTGGACGGACTAGTCCTCACCCGGCCACCCCCATCCCTCACCCACACCACACACATGCTTTTCCAGGAGGGCAAACAGAAATCCCTTTAGAAGTCTAGAGTTCCCGCATAAGAGCAGTCAGGCTGGGCACGTTGGCTCACACCTGTAATCCCAGCACTTTGGGAAGCCAAGGCGGGTGGATCACGAGGTCAGGAGATCGAGACATCGTGGCGAACACTGTGAAACCCCGTCTCTACTAAAAATACAAAAAAAATAGCCAGGCATGGTGGTGGGCACCTGTAGTCCCGCCACTCCGGAGGCTGAGGCAGGAGAATGGCTTGAGCCCAGGGGACGGAGCTTGCAGTGAGCGGAGATCATGCCACTTCACTCACTCCAGCCTGGGCAACAGAGCGAGACTCTATCTCAAAAAAAAAAAAAAAAAAAAGAGAGAGAGCAGTCGCAGATCTAAGCGTTTCACATGTATTAACTCTCCAGCCTCACAACAGGCTCTGAGGAAGACAGCATGAATCATCCCTATTTTGTAGCTGAGAAACCCGAAGCACAGACAGAAAGCTGATGTGTAAATGAGCATCAGGATTCAACCCCTCCCTCCAGCTCAAAGGCCACTCTTGCAATTTGAGCATTAGGAAGGTGCTAAGCATTGCCTTCTGAGACTTCCCTTCCAAAAATTCAACTTGTGATTTTTATGGCCAAAGCCTCTTCTCCTCTACCTCATTTCTAGATTAACTCACAGAGGGGGTTGGGAGAGCCACCCTTAGGAATGTAGGGTAGGAGAACTGCTCTGGTCAAGCATGTGGGAAGGGTCTCAGGGCCTGAGGCCAGAATGTCAGAAATATCACTGCAGCTGCTGATACTGGAGACCCTAAGAAACAAAGCCCAGTCCCTCGCTGACCATTGCAATCCATTGAGACCCTGAGAACCTTTCTGTAAAGGAGCGGGACTCACCAAGGTCACCCAGACAGTTTTAACCTCTTAGGAATTAAGGCCCCTTCACATAGCCATCAGCCTTCTTCCCAGGAAAATGCAGAGGCAGAGAAGTTGGCCTTCAGTTCCCAGATCCCCCACCCCCTGCCCCCTTGGAGCCACCATACTCCAGGAGCTTTACCAGGGTATTTTCCCTTACATGGCTGTTACCTCCTTCAAACTGACCTCCAGGATTGATTGGTCCAAGGGGCAAAACCGAAGAGTCTGGCCAGGCCTGCCCACACCTGCAACCTGGCTGGGGACATCCTCTATGTTCTGCATGTATCTCCATCCAAACCTCTAGGCTCTGGACCTGCATCAGGGAGAGAATGACCCCGCTGGGGTTTCTTCTGTAAAAGACTTGGACACTTCCTTTGTGATAAAGGGAACCCAGAGTCCAGGGAACTGTCCTGTTATTATCACCATATTACACTATTGCTTCCTTTCCATTATTGAGAAGAGATTGGAGTGGGGTTAGGGGAGGATATGTTTTCAGGATCTTTTGTTTGTTTTTAATAGATTTTGTACAGACACAAATCCTTTCCAAGCACTGGACTATCCAAGGTCCAGACAAACCTGACCACCTTGTTCCCCCTACTCCCGGTCCCCTGCCAGGGGGCACCATCTCCACCCTCTTCCACCCGTGCACTGTAAGAGGGAACCTGCCCACTGTTGCACCTGTCAGGGCCACCCAACCAGGGGAATGCAGGACCCCAAATCTGGGTGGAGGCATCATTTCAGGCCGTCGAGTTGTAGAGGGCAACTCAACGGTCCCAAAATGCTTTCTCCCGGGTGCAGGTCTCTCTCTGTCTCTGTGTGCTCTCTGACCCTCTGTCTCAGTTCCCAAGCTGAGGAGGCCAAAGCCCCTTCCCCTCTCCCTGGCCTGGAAGACTCGTGGCGCTTAATAAGGAGCAGAGGAGTCGGTTTACCAGGTGTGGGATGGGAGAACTGCCCCGACACCCTCTTCCCCCATCCCAGGCAAGGAAGTCCAACTGGTTGGGCGGGCTTAGCCTCTCCCTCCGGTGAAATGGAAAACTCTGTGCGGAGTTCTGGGGACTGACTTGCCTAGAGACCCCTCCTGGCCCAGACTAGTCCCCATCCTCCTCCTACTGAGCTTCGGAGCGCCCAACGAGGTACAGTCCCTCCCGTCGTGCAGCGGGAAAACGGATTCTCCGAGAGGTCGAGGAATTTGCTCAGAGTCACACAGCGGGGAAGAGGCCGAGCGGGGATTTTAGCGCCAAGTTGTCCAGACTCCAGGGGCCAGATTCTCCTTTGACGTTGACCCCGTGCCCCAGGACCGAGGACTGCTTTCCCTAACACCCAGACAACTGCGATGCCTTGGGTATGATTGAAAGACCCAGATAGGGGCTCCGCTTCCCAGGTGGGTTGGGCGGATGCGGCCGCCGTCCCCGCGGGCGGTGAGCGATGCGCGGGAGCCAGGTGAGGCTGGTATCCCAGGAGCGGAGCACGAGGGCCGGGTGGCTCACCCGGAGGGGCCGCAGGGCGCCACGGCGTGGAGGGACTGCGCGCTCCCAGCCCAGAAGCCTGGCAGTGAGTCTGTGCGGGTGAGTTTCAGAGGGTGGGGGACCGGCTATCAGGGGCGTGTTGCAGCGGGAGGAGGGTAGGAGGGATGCCAGCCCAGAAGCCAGGGAGCCGCTGGCTCGGGACTGAAGCACGCGCCACAGGCTGGGCTCTGGCCGGGAGTGTCAGTCTCTCCCCTTGCCCCAGGTGCTGCCTGGAGCCCCTGAGCGTCCCTTTCCATCCTGGGAGCTGGTCGGCCTCCCTGTCCTTTCTCCGTGGCCCCTTTCTGCGCCCTCCGCCCCTCTCCGCCTCGGTGACAAAGCGCAGCTCCCGAACTGCTGTCTTGGTGCGCCCCCCACTGCCGATCGCCAGAGGCGGAAGTCGCGGCGCGTCCCAGCATCCTCGCTGGCTCGTATCCCGCGGCTCTACCGGGAGCAGCGGCCCCAATCTCCCAACCCCAGAGGGCAGCCGATCCTGACTGGGTAGGGAGTTCCACCCGGCCCTATGCGTCCGCTCTCTGAGCTGGACCCTAAGCGGGATGGGTGGTGGGGTCACAGCCCCTTAGCCACGGCTTCTCTAGACAGTTATTAACCACGGGTGGCGGGGGGGGAGGTAACAAGCGGTTCTCCTGTGAGCTCCTTCCTCCGACCCCCACCCCACCTGGCCCTGTCCTTTGAGAGGAAACGCTGAACACCTTCTCCCAAACTCCCCCCCTACACATCAGCCAAGGTCTGGATAACGAGGGTCTCATGGGTGAGAGTGCCTGGTCAGCCTATATGTTCAATCATACCACCAATATACTAGTCGGCCCCATTTGTTGTGGCTCAGCAAGTCCAGGCTGTGGGGAGCCCCTGGACACTCCTATCTCTGTAGCTCCTGGGACTCTTTCTTGGGCCTGACTTATGTCTGAGGACCATTTCTATAATAAGACAGCCTTACAGCAACTCTTCTCAGATTCCCTATGACAGTGATCCTTGTGTGGTCCCCACGTCACCTGGGAACTAACTAGAAATGAAATTCCTGAGGCCCCTCTCTGGACCTATTGAATCAGAAATTCTGGGGGTGGGCCCAGCAATGTTTTAACAAGCCCTTCAAGTGATTCTAATGCACACTCAAGTTTAAGAACTGCAGCCCTACGAATTCCATTATTCGACTTGGTAAGTTTCTATGATTCTCCATTCTGCCTGGAATGGCTTTATTTTTATTTTTTTATTTTATTTGTTTGAGATGGGGGTCTCACTGTGTTGCCCAGGCTGATCTCGAACTCCTGGGCTCAAGTATTCCTGTCACCTTGGCCTCCCAAGTGCTGTGATTACAGGCATGAGCCACCGCAGCCAGCCTGGAATGGCTTTTTGAAAGTGTATCTTTAAAAAATAATAATAACAATAAAATAAAAATAAAAATAAAAAGATAATAATCCCTAGTACAGATTTCTGCATCTGTTACCCCCTGCTCCTTCCACCTTATCACCTCCATGTATCTCTTTGTGCACTAACTTATTACCTAATGATGCCATTATCTAACTTAGCTTCTAACTCATCCTGTCATTCATCCACTGCCTAAGGATATGGAAATCCTCACTCTGTGACAGCAGGTTAGAAACTGCTCTGGAACTGCAGGAGCTGGAGGAAGGTGGAAAACTTGTCCTACCTAGAGATTTCTTTCACAAAAGGGGAACAGAGGCCTTAAAATGTGATTGGCTTGCTGGCTCTAAAATGGAGAAGGCCAGGTGTGGTGGCTCACGCCTGTAATCCCAGCACTTTGGGAGGCCAAGGTGGGCAGATCACCTGAGCTCAGGAGTTCAAGACCAGCCTGGCCAACGTGGTGAAACCCTGTCTCTACTAAAAACACAAAAATTAGGCGGGCATGGTAGTGGGCGCCTGTAATCAGCAGGCTGAGGCAGGGAGAATTGCTTCAATCCAGGAGGCGGAGGTTGCAGTAGTGAGCCGAAATCATGCTACTGCACTCCAGCCTGGGTGACAGAGCTAGAGTCTGTCTCAAAAAGAAGGCAAATGATTTTAGTAGGAGCCAAAAAAGTCTCAGTCATGTAGCTGTAGATGTAGATGCTTTTTCTTTCAGCCATATTTTTCTAGTATCAGGCTTACTCTGGGATGCTATTTGATAAATTAAACTTACAGCAAATGTTGTAAATTAGGCAGTATGGGGCCAAGGTGCCACCAAGAATACCTGAGAGTAATACCCTATATCCAAGAATAAAGATACCTACAAGTATCTTCTGTGTACTGGATAGTACATAAGTATTATGGCACTTAATTCTTATAACTCCAGAAGGTAAGAGACTACATAATTATCATCCCCATTCTATGGATGGAGAAACTAAGTGAAAGAAGGGTTAAATGCTTGCTCAGGATCACATAGCCTATTAGGGGCAGAGATGAAATTTGAATTCTAGCAGTGTGATGCCAGGAGCCAGGCTCCTACTCTTTAGGCTCAATCCCTGCATGTGACTACCGTGTGATCCCAAAAGATAGATTTCATTTCCAAAGGTGACCAAACTAGTTGAAGCCCTGGAAGAACACTGGAACTTCTTCTAAGATAACTACTATCAGTATTAATAATAATTAAGTTAGATGGTCTCTTCTTTTCCAAGTAACATTTTCACACCCACTGACCCATTTAATGCAATAGTCTTATCAAATGGAAAGAGCAGCTATTATTATAATCCCCACTTTACAGACGAGGAAGCTGAGACCAAGAGAGATTAGAGCCTCCCCCATGATCACTCAGCTAATAGATGGCAAATCAGGGAACCCTGTTACTCCTTTCGACTTCCTTGTCTCTGTTTCTTATTTTTCTTTCATTTCCATGTCAGACACATATTCACAGATCATCATATTAATCCATCTATTACTTTAGGCTGCTCAGGCGGACTTGTGTCCAGCAGTTTGTTTGTTTGTTTGTTTGTTTTGCTTTGTTTTGTTTGAGGCGGAGTCTCGCTTTGTCGCCAGGCTGGAGTGCAATGGCATCATCTTGGCTCACTGCAACTGCTACCTCCCAGCTTCAAGCAATTCTCCTGCCTCAGCCTCCCAAGTAGCTGGGACTACAGGCATGTACCACCACACCTGGCTAATTTTTGTGTTTTTCTTTTCTTTTCTTTTCTTTTTTTTTTTTTTTTTTGAGACAGAGTTTTGCTCTTGTCACCCAGGCTGGAGTGTAATGGCACGATCTCAGCTCATCACAACCTCCGCCTCCTGGGTTCAAGAGATTCTCCTGCCTTGGCCTCCCAAGTAGCTGGAATTACAGGCATGCACTACCACACCCCGCTAATTTTTTTGTATTTTTTTTAGTAGAGTAGTGGTTTCTCCATGTTGGTCAGGCTGGTCTTGAACTCTTGACCTCAGGTGATCCACCTGCCTCGGCCTCCCAAAGTGCTGGGATTACAAGTGTGAGCCACCACACCTGGCCTATTAATTTGTGTGTTTTTAGTAGACACGGGGTTTCACCACATTGGCCAGGCTGGTCTCGAACTCCTGACCTTGTGATCTGCCTGCCTCAGCCTACCAAAGTGCTGGGATTACAGGCATGAGCCACCATGCCCAGCCATGTCCAGCGTTTTATTAGCTCCTCTCCAGGTTCCTAATGAAGTTGGAGGGGCCAGAATTGTTCTTTTCAGTTTCCAGTTGAGGAAGCCAAGATTCAGAGAGTTCAGAGGACTTGGCCAAGTTCACAGAGCCATGACAAGAATCAGTCTCAGACTCTTCATGGGGTAAGAATATGAACTTTGTAAAGAATTCTGCAGAATGAATAAATTATTCTAGGTCCCTGCCTCATCCTTAAGGCCTAGAAATACTGACAGATGCACAAAAAGGCAGATGGTTGTGAAATGCTACCAACACTTTTAATTATACATGACATAACGTTTTTTGTTTTTTGTTTTTTGTTTTTTGTTTTTGAGATGTTGTCTCGCTCTGTCACCCAGGCTGGAGTGCAATGGCATAATCTTGGCTCACTGCAACCTCTACCTCTTGGGTTCAAGTGATTCTCCTGCCTCAGGCTGGGCATGGTGGCTCAAGCCTGTAATCCCAGCACTTTGGGAGGCCAAGGCAGGCGGATCACGAAGTCAGGAGATCGAGACCATCCTGGCTAACACAGTGAAATCCTGTCTTTACTAAAAATACAAAAAAATTAGCCAGGTGTGGTGGCGGGCACCTGTAGTCCCAGCTACTCAGGAGGCTGAGGCAGAAGAATGGCTTGAATCTGGGAGGCGGAGCTTGCAGTGAGCTGAGATCGCGCCACTACATTCCAGCCTGGGCAACAGAGCAATACTCTGTCTCAAAAAAAAAAAAAAGAAAGAAAGAAAGAAATAACTACATAGCAAAACAAGGATGCATTAATGCATTTGTTGGAAAGCAGCAGATGTGGAGATGGTAAATGTGAAATTGAAATAAAGAATTATCTGGCTGCTATCTTTGCAGTGCTATAGTAAATGGCATCCAGGATTTTGTGTGACATTCACTGGAATTTGGAATAGTGAGAAGAAAATCAAGGCGTGCCTGGTGTGATAAGGAAATGTTCCTTTTGTAGTAAAGGCATAAGATGATCCATAAATAATAACAGAGTACAATTGCTGCCCTCTTAATTACAGTGGCAATTTAGAATAATGGTTAAGTGCCCATACGTAAATTAGACTGCTTGGGTTCTAATTTGGCCCCATCTGTAAAATGGGGCCATATGAGGGTAACATGAGTTAGTACATACAGAGCACTTCCAAGAATATCTAGCACTCACTAATCCTCAATTAATGTTAGCTGTTACCACTGTGGCATGTTACTTCCCTGAATGTGAGACTGAGGAATTTCAGTAAGTTTATGTACTGAAAGGAAGATGAAAGAGGCAACAACTCCATACCTGGAACAAATATACTAGTGGGTGGCCACTTATATTTAGAGCCAAATAAATTCTGGCCCATTGGAATGTCAGCAGAAATGTCCCGTAGCAGCCTCCAGGCACACTCCTTAAAAGACAGAGATGTACAAGCTCTTTGCATGGTTTTCTTTCTTTTCTTTTCTTTTCTTTTTTTTTTTTTTTTTTTTGGAGACAAAGTCTTACTCTGTCACCCAGGCTGGAGTGCAGTGGTGCAATCTTGGCCCACTGAAACCCACATCCAGGTAATTTTTGTATTTTTAATACAGATGGGGTTTTGCCATGTTGGCCAGACTGGTCTTGAACTCCTGACCTCAAGTAATCCACCCATCTCGGCTTCCCAAAGTGCTGGGATTATAGGCCTGAGCCACCGCATCCGACCAATGGTTTTCTTTATCATTCCTCCATCCTGCTGCCTGGATGGAGCTTGTCTACTGACATCCTGGGCCTGGATAAGGTAGAGCAACAAGGTAGAAGCAGCTCAGATCTCTGACGTCATGAAGCATCACACCAGCCCTGGAGCCCCTATCCAGGCTTTTAGGTGGAAAACTGTAAACCTTTATCTTGCTTATTTTAAGTTTTCTAAGACTGGGAGCCAGAGCTACTCCTCACTAGCACAATTATCTGAGACCAAATTCTTGGCCTGTAGGTGATGAGAATATGCTATGCCTGTGCCGTACTCTGCCTTGCAAACATAAAAGTAAAGAGAACAGGGTCACAAGGACCGAAGGTCTATAAGAGAATGGGAAATGAAGGAGCCGTGTTTTCCAAATGAGAGAGAGAGAAGAAGAAAATGTAAGTTTCCCAAGTCTTTCTGAGTGGTGATAAAGGGGTATGCATATGTGTTCATATATATTTTTCACTGACAAATTATACATCTTCATAGAACTTTAGGCTACAGTTAACCTTTCTCCAGGCAGGCAGACTCAATTATTTTTACGTGTACAACATGCCACTTTAAAAATAAATTATTTTACCTGCACAGTGATAACACCTAAGTGAGATATTAAGGAGGGATTGTGAAGAGGACAAATAAAACGTTTTTCTGGAGATAGAATGAAAATGAACAAGCCTTTCTCAGGAGACCAAATGAGAAAAACAGTTTGCTCTTCTATTTCTGCTCCCAATTTGCTGTAAGACCTTAAGTGAGCTATTAAACATCTTGGACTTTATTAAAATGGGGTGGTAATTTCATATAGAGTGGGTGTTGTTAAGCCTTCTTGATTTCAAATCCAAATTGAGTTTCTCCCACAGAAACTGCAGCTTTTGTAAGCTGTTCACTTACTTCTAGGGAGGTAAGAAGATATGTCTGAAGAGCGAATGCAGTCACAGATAAATATTCCATATGTTAACATAAATGCCTCAAACTTTCATTTCCTTAAGGAGAAACATCTAAGTCTCTGGCCTGCTTTGCACACTTTAGTCTTGGGTGGGGAATGCTCCCAAGTAAAATAAGAAGCCATTTCAGAAGTATTTCTTTTCCCCACACTGGTTGTTATCTCCAGCCGTTCATTTTCCCTCCACTATGTTTCCCTGTACTGGTTTTAAGATAGGGAGTTTCCACCCCTATGGGCCTTCTGATAGTCTAGCCACTTCTTTCTGACTTCCAAATGAAAAATGGAGGTCTGAACTCAGAACTGTGACAGGGCTGGCAAGAGACACGGCTGTTACTTTTCCAGTCTCCCTTTACCCTGGAGGTGGCAAGTATGAAGGTTTGGGAAACATTCCCCTGATAACTGGATGCACTGATTTCCAACGGGATTGGAGCCGTAAGTTCAAATACAATTGCCATGGTATGGCCAGGTGTATTTTTAGACTATGCAAGAAGATAAGGAATATCTGCCCACAGTTTGATGCAGTTGTTTCTTACGCAAGAACCCAGAACCTGGAAGCTGACAGCAAGACACAAGCCAGCCCTCATGGACTCTCTCCATTCTATAGCTACAGACAAAGGCAGTGGAAGCTCAGTTGGTCTGACCAATGACTAGATGTTGAGTCAAAGCCTGAGAGCCCAAGCAAGGGTCATATGCAACATCTTTGGTCATAGGCTGCATTTTATTGGGGCCCCTGTGCGGTCAGGAGAAGGGGCTAATGGTCAGAAACATGGGCTCTAGGTGTGCCCCTGCCGCTCTCTGGCTGGGTGGTCCTGCAGAAGTGTCTCTGCCCTCCTCTGGGCTCTCATCAGTGAATAAAGTGCTAATCTCAACTCTGCCACACCCTAGTAACCTTGACCAATTCACAGCATCAAATATCAGTGGGAGCTAAAGGGGTCTATTTTTCAGGGTGCCCCCACCATGGTATTCTGTGACTCCAACAGGGAACACACATCAGTGACTACAGGAGTGGGCTGGTAACAGAAGTGTAACAGAAATGAGAGAAATGACCATGGTCACGTTTGGGAATTGAGAAGACTGGGGTCACAGAATCTCAGCTCCAGCTGATATCATTGTTAGGTATTTCATTTTCAAGTGTTTCTACATGTTGGCAACTAATTCGAATTGTTATAAAATTCTATATTGGCCAAAAAATGACTCTAGGACAGAAATGGCCTACTAGGTCAATTGGAGTCATCTGCAGTCCACTGACCCAAGGAAGAGACCAACTAGGTGGGAACCTGGGGGGCAGTGTCCTCCACACGCAGTGGTCCCAGGTACTGACCAGAGCTGGGGGTCACCCATCTGAGATCCTCAGCCTCACTGCAGCCACCCGGGCTTCAGTGTCCCCAGCTTCCTCCGCATTTCTGAGGTGGTGTAACGGGGCCTATTCTCTACACACAAGTAGCGGCCGACAGGCTTGAGCGCCCGCCGGGGGTCCCGGCGGACCCGGGAGAAGCGCGAGTCGCCTGAGGACCCGGAAGCCAGGGCAGCGCGAGGGACTCTCCAAGCTGGGGACAGGTTCTGCTGCGGCCTGCGGTTTAGGGGCGCTGGCTCAGATCCGAGGAAGTAGAGGCCGACGGGGCACCGAGTCGCGTACTCTCGGCGGTGGCCTCTGCGGGCTCTGCGGGTTGCAAACTCCCAGGTGCCTGCAAATGCGGGATGACGCGGCTTCGGCGGCTCAAGCTGCGCGGACGGTCAGCCAAGAAAACCCACGGCGCGCGGCTTCCCGGGTTTGCGCACCACGGAGGGAATTCCCTAAAGCAAATGTTTTGAATTTATGGGGAGGAAATTTGACCCGCTAGGAGCGGTGGTCTGATGTCTCAGCCCATTCCTCCCTGAGGGTTAAAAATGAATTCTCCATCTGCTGAGAATAGCTCACGCTTCCGGCGGCGGTGTCCGGCCCCTCTGAGTTACGGGGAGCCCTGCAGACACCCCAGCCCCTGCGGATCCTCTCCCCGACCTGCCCTTCCCCTCCGACACTCACCAGTACTCCCTGGCCTGGTATTCCTTTCGAGACCCCCTCACCTACTCCAGGCTGTCCTCCACTGAGGCGAAGCTCTATGAATTTTAAGGAAGCCCAATTTCAATATAATTCACATTGCGTAAAAGAACTTTGAAGACGGACTACATCGTGCAAGGACACTGTCACCCTCAAACCATTGGTGAAACGCTAAAACAAACAAAAAACAAAACGGCAAAACCTTTTTGAAGGCAATTTTGACATTTATGAATTTACAGTTATTATTCGGTTTGTCCCTTAAATGTCACTTCTGAAAATTTGCATATTTTTCATTACCACTAAAATAATCTAGTAAATATTCCCGAATGAATGCATTCAAGAATATTTACTAGATTATTTTAGTGATAAGGAAAAAGTGGAAATAGCTGATAGTCGTCAATGTATAAATAAAATGATGGTTATAGTCATCAATGTATAAATAAAATGATGGTTAAATAAAATGATGAACATTCATATAAAGGAATACTCTATATTCAGAGGAGATCTGTGTGCTCATAGGCAAACAGGTCTAAGCATACTTTAAATGAAAAAGGATAATTTGTGTAATATGATTCCACATTTGTAAAAATGGAGAAAGAAATTATAAGCAAATGTCTGCAAGCAATCAGATATGATTAGTGACTTAATTTCATGGATTGTTATATAGGAAATATATGTATATTTTTATATGCACATAGATATGGAGGAATATATATTCAACTGTTACTTTGGGATTATGGGGACATATGGGGCATTAACTTGCGACACTATATCTTCAAAAACTGATTATCTTTTTAAATGAGCATGCATTAGTTTTGTATTTCCTCCCACACAAAATAATAAAGGTTTTAAAAAATTATACCTCTTCCCCATCCCAAGGCCACCAGATTGTGATCACTTGACCACTTTTCTCTAACTTTTCATTACTATGTTAATTATCTTTTCAAACTCTTTCCCTCCCTGTACAGCATCCAAGAAGTCTGCATTCCTTTCACTTAAATTTACAAATTGCCTGTTTTATACATGCAAATAGTTTTAAATTACTTAAATCAAAAGAATGAAAGAAATGAGAATATTATTTTCACTTAATCTATTCATACAATTTAAATGAAAAAATGGTGCAATACTTTTTGGGCCTTGGAAGCACTGAAATTTTCAATCCATTACTTTTCAAGTTCTGTATAGATATGGCCTGTTTTTTCTTCTAGTGACACACATATTCTTCCTCAATGCAGCAAACCAAAAGAGTGGTTCTTTAAGGCATAATTTTTCTATTCAATCCAGAAAGACTCCCTATTTCATGGAGAAAATAGCATTGGAAAGGTAAAGAGGGACAGGAATGAGGCAAAGGGCACAAGGATGAAGGAGGGACCTGGAATGAGACTAGGGGAGGGGGAATGGAGCTTGGCACGTGGTCCAAGTAACTCTAAGATTGTTTACATCAGTCTGAATGTTGTCCCCAAAATGTGAGCTCAGTTCATACTCTGGGAAATGAGCATAGCCACACTTCAAACACAGAAGTGAAGGGGTTGTCTGGCATTTTAAGATATTCATATACAAAAATGATATCCATGCTGGATATCATCCATGTAATAGGTGGTGGAGCAAATCCATTTCCCAGCAAGATATGTGGTGTAGTTCATACTTGTACATAAAACAACATCACATTTTTAAAGCAAAGTCTCAGAATGTTCCAGGCTCACAAATCCACACAACATAATTCCAGATTTTTGCCCAGAAACCTGACATTTCTCTCCTCCTTTTTATATGTATTAATAGCAACAGGGTAAAATGCAGGCGCTTTGGAACAAGCCACTTGGGTTCAAATCCTGACCCTGCCATGTATTAGCTTATGACTGTGGTCAAGGTATTTATATTCTCTATGCTTCAAGTTCATCATCTCAAAAATGAAGATAATAACACTACTCATTTTGTATTTTATACAGAAAGCTTTTAGAATAGTGCCTGGGCACACAGTGAGAGTTTAATAAAAGTTAGCCACAATTATTATGCACTCTTTTACACTCCCCCAAAAGCTTATTTGTCTCCATTCTTCCCTCTGTAAGAAACTACCACCTCCACATTCTCTGAATTGTCTTAGTTCCATTCTCTTATTTAATGAAGATTCTAACCATGGCTCCTCTCCTGCTGTTTGCCTTGTCTCTCCTACCCAATGGAAGGTGGCAGAGTCTAAAAAACACCAAATAGGAAACGTAGATTCTATTCCCCCTCCTCTCCTGTGATATTTTGGGTTTTTAAAACAACTTTACTGGCCGGGCGCGGTGACTCAAGCCTGTAATCCCAGCACTTTGGGAGGCCCAGACGGGCGGATCACGAGGTCAGGAGATCGAGACCATCCTGGCTAACGCGGTGAAACCCCATCTCTACTGAAAAATACAAAAACAAAACTAGCCGGGCGAGGTGGCGGGTGCCTGTAGTCCCAGCTACTCGGGAGGCTGAGGCAGGAGAATGGCGTAAACCCCGGAGGCGGAGCTTGCAGTGAGCTGAGATCCGGCCACTGCACCCCAGCCTGGGCGACAGAGCAAGACTCCGTCTCAAAAAAATAAAAAAATAAAAAAATAATAAAAAAATAAAATAAAACAACTTTACTGAAGTATATGTTATACATTATAATATTAGGGTGTTCAAAACAATGATTTTTAGTAGCTTTACCAAGTGGTACAACCATCACGATAAATCCATTTCAGAACATTTTCATCTCCCCAACCCATGAGATCCCTCAGGTTTTTTTTTTAAGTTAATTCTCCTTCCCACCTCCAGCTTGAGGCAACCGCTAATGTTCTATCTCCATAAATTTACCTCTTCTGGACATTTTAGATAGACATAATCACACAAGAGGTAGTCTGTTGGGTCTGGCTTCTTTCACTTAGCATAATTTTTGAGGTTCATCCATGCTATAGTAAATATCAGTAGTTCCATACAGTTTTATCACCTATAAAATCAGAATGAATTTTTTCTGCCATGTCTAAGAGAATCATATAAGAATATTGATAATATATACTGAAAGCTAACTAGTATTGCATCTACATTACTTTAGGCACTGAGCTAAGTGCTTTATTTGCATCATAGAAATTAAACTGCACAACAGCCTTATGGCCTAACTAGGTGATATTGTTATATCCATTTTCAAGTTGAGGAAGCTAAAGTTTAGAAATAAGTAAGCAGACTTGCTGAAGGTAACAAAGCAAATAGGTGGCAGAGTGGCGGCTCAAATCTAGGTGTCTGTAACTCCAAAGCCAAAGGCAGAGTCACCTTGCATTCAAAATACCAAAGGCTCTTTGCACTCAGTACCCTTCCATCATCACAAAAACAAACACACAAAACCCAGGGAAGTCTTCCTATCAACTCCACTGAACATGGAGAAACGGCCAGTGCCTTGTCAACTGTAAATCTCCACTCATATGGAAGGAATTGTTACTCCATCGTTTTCTCCATACCTACCACTGCCCTTGTTAGAGAACATTTAACCCCCTTGGGAAGGCACTGGTGGCCTGAAGGACTCAGGTCTGCTGATGAGGATTCTGATTTCTGATGAGGTTGCCCTAGGGAGTGCCCTGGTGCATCTCCAGGCCAGGGAGCCCAGGAAGGGAGGTTGGACCTTTACCCAATCACCCTGTCTTCACAGGGGATGAATGTGCAGGGAGAAAACTTAGGGATCTACACCTCCTACTGTTAATTTTTAGGTTGGAATTCATGGCAGCACATTATAACAATTAGGCTGGACCTTCCAACCTACTACCTCCTTTCTTAAAGAGGCAAGAATGGAGACAAATAAGCTTTTGGGGGAGTGTAACCGAGTGAATAATAATTGTGGCTAATTTTTATTAAACTCTCAGTTTAAAATAAACCCACGCATTATTCTAAAAGCTTTCTGCAAAAAACATAAAATGAGTAGTGTTATCTCCATTTTTGAGATGACTGCTTTAGAAGACTGCTCAGTAGAAGGATTCTATTTGCACAGGAAGAAAGGCTCTTCTCTAAAGCCACCTATGAGAACTTTTCAGTTGGTAAAGCAGTGAAATCTTCTTGGGGTTTCATGATGAGTCGCAGGCCTCACATTTCTTCCAGCAGGTCTGCCAAAGCCATTCACCTGCAAATGTGTATTATCATGAATGTGTGAATAACATTTGTGTTAGTAATCATAAATACAAGAAGCCACACTCAAATTGTCCTATTATTTCTGAAATACACCCAAGCCACCCTCATCAGTCACAGGAGGAAGGGTCCTTAGTGTGAAGGCCAGACGCCTTACTCTACTGAGGAGCTCCAGAGAGATCACAGGAGGTAGCCAGGGTATTCAGTGACAGTGGAACTGAAAACCCATCTCCAGTCCCAGAAGAAGCAAATACTGGGATAAATCCATCCCAGCTCAACAGCAGGAAATGTAGAGAACAGGCCTCTTACTGACACACTTTATTGCAGCATGCAATACCCTCACACATTGCCAGTAAGTTTTACAGAATCATTTATTTGTTGAAAGAAAATAAATATTTGTTGGTGTTAGATGATCTTATGACTTCTGCACTTTTTGTACATAGTATTTCAATAAAGTATACCAAAAGGACACGATGTAAAATTAATATTTTAGAATGAAAAGATAAGTGCTTAGCACAGTGCCTGTCATACAGTAGGTGGGCATTAAATGCCTGTTCATGGAATACGTGATCTCGTTTGTTCCTATCCCCTATGGGCAGGCAAGCACGTATGCTCCTATCAGTGGTGTCATTCTTAAGCTTTCTTCACAGATGAGAAGTTCCCTGACCGCGAGGGTCATGCTGCTGGTTAGGGGCGCAAAGCCCCAGGTTCCTCCCACCTAGCAGAAGAGGGTGGTGGATGACGCTTTGCACTGGGCCGCGGTCGCGCGGAGCAGGTCCTGCCACATCCCCCACATCCCCGGGCAAGCCGGGCAAGCCGGGCTGGCGGGAGATGGCTCTGCAAACCCGAAGCCCCGAGCGAACTCCGAGGACGCGGCCAGGTCGGGAGGAGGCCTCACCGCACCTGGGCCCAGCCTGCAGGGTCCCCGCCAGCCCCGCAGCCCGACCTCCTCCGAGGAGCTGCGGTTTCTCGCGGCACGGCCCCGCCCGCCACCCCAGGTCAGTCCGGTGGTGTGTCCCTCGGATCCGTGCATTCTGCGCCTAGGGGCCCTTGCCCCAGCGATGGTGCCCTCTCACTCATCCTGGGGAGGAGGGGGACTTCTCATCACTCGCGGATATCTTCTAAGATGGGGCTGGCAGAGGCACGGGGGAAATACAGAAATGTAAGACGCGTGCAGCTTTTTCTTTCTTTCTCTCTCTCTCTCTCTCTCTCTCTCTCTCTCTCTCTCTCTCTCTCTCTTTCTTTCTTTTTCGAGATGGAGTTTTGCTCTTGTCACCCAGGCTGGAGTGCAATGGCTCCATCTTGGCTCACTGCAACCTCCACCTCCCAGGTTCAAGCAATTCTTTTGCCTCAGCCTCCCAAGTAGCTGGGATTACAGGCATGCGTGGCCACACCCAGCTAATTTTTTTCTATTTTTAGTAGAGACGGGGTTTCTCCATGTTGATCAGGCTGGTCTCGAACTCCCGACCTCAGGTGATCCACCAGCCTCAGCCTCCCAAAGTGTTGGGATTACAGGCGTGAGCCACCGCGCCCGGCTGCGTGCAGCTTTTTCTTATGAGAACCTTCTTAAAGCAAGCAAGGCCACAAATCAGAATCAAAGCCTCCCAGTAAGTTTCCCCTTTCCCAGGTTTCACTGCAGGTGCTGGGCTTCCTCCTATGGATCATTTCAGAGCAGCTCACAGAGACTCTCTGTCACCCAGCCACGGGACCTTGCCCAAGTCACTGACCTTCTCCGCCTGTTTCCTCATCTGTAGAATTAGGGTAACACCAGTACCTACCACATGGGGATATTGTGAGGGTTCGATGAGATCATCCCTGCAAAGCACAGCACCTGGTAAGTGCCACACAATGCCTCCTTTACCCTCCCTTCCCCTCTAGCCCAAGGGCCAGAGCTTGTTGCCAGCATCCTCCTTGCATCTCCACCTGGGACGGCCCCTCTCCGCCTGCCCAGGTCATTATCTCAGCCTCCTTGCTGCCCATCCTCAACCAGACCCTGACACCCCACACCTCTTGGCACCAGGTTCATACTGCTCCATCCCTAGGTTCTTATCTCAGCCTTCCCTTCGGTGCAATCATTTATGTAGCCGTGTCACCCTCCATGTTTCCCTCACACGCAAACCCACGCATGTATGCACATTCTTATAGATGTGAAGGCTGCCTGAGGGTAAGGACCACCATGCTCATCTTAGTGCCAAGTGGGGCCAGGGCCTAGCACCGCAGCACTGCACCTTACTGGCCCAATATCTGTTCAGAGGAGGCTGTGGGCTGTGGGTAGAGAAGGCCAGCTGCACCTCCAGCCTCCCCTCCCCACACCACCCTCCACAGCCCCTCCCCATCCCTGCAGCTGGTGGTGCTAAAGAGTAAACCTCCCCCCTCCCCCCAACTCAGAGGCCATATTCACCCTAGCCGTGGTGACAGGTTGATGACTCCTATAACAGGCCCCTTTCCTCTTCTGGGGGTTCCTGCCTGTATGGAGCCTGGTGGAGGGGCCACCAGCAGGGCCGGAAACCTGGGGAGAACGTCTCTGGCTGCCACTGATTTCTGTTCCTAGAACTGATGTTTTTCTACAATTACAAACTTCCCTCCTTCATTATGTCTCCCGTGCTCCCAAGCTAGTAAATACCGGAGATATATATTACATTTCCCATAACTTACTTTCAATTATCAGAAAGGCTTATGTTAATAGACACACTGTGGACAAGGAATCCGGCCCCAAAGCTCAGAATGAGGCTTCCAGAGCAGTGGCTACACCCTTAGAGATACCCACCTCCTCAACAGTTGTCCCCTGGGCCACTGTCCCTACCCAGCATATTAACAAGTGGCAGCAGAAATTAGTTGTTGAAAATATGGACCCAGCTGGGCGAGGTGGCTCACGCCTGTAATCCCAGCACTTTGGGAGGCCGAGGTGGGCAGATCACCTGAAGTTGGGAGTTCGAGACCAGCCTGACCAACTTGGAGAAACCCTGTCTCTACTAAAAATACAAAAATTAGCCAGGCATGGTGGCACATGCCTGTAATCCCAGCTACTCGGGAAGCTGAGGCAGGAGAATCGCTTGAATCTGGGAGGCGGAGGTTGCGGTGAGCCAAGATCGCACCATTGCACTCCAGCCTGGGCAACAAGAGTGAAACTCTGTATCAAAAAAAAAAAAGAAAGAAAAAGAAAGAAAGAAAGAAAGAAAAAAGAAAATATGGACCCTAAATCCAATGCCTCAGTCCAATCCTAGTGTTGTCCCTTAGTAGCTGGATGACCTTGGGCAAGTTACTTAAGCTTTCTAGGCCTCTGTTCACCATCTGTGAGATGAAGATGATTATAACAGTTCCTAGAGGTGTTCAACAGTTTACATGAGTTAACATTTGTAAAGTGATGAACACTCTGTAAGCACTCAACCAGTGATTTTAGTCAAATACCTAAAGCTTAATTCATCTGGCTAAATATGCCTAGCCCAAAGTGGCTATAACCTACTCTAGATGTGAAAAATATATATAAGGGTCACATAACTTAACCCTATTGTCATTGCTATTATTGCAATGCAAACTTGATAGAACTGTCCTTGTCAATTAATCAATTTCTCTTAATCTTTACCATCCTTCATTTGTGTTCTATGTGAACATATTCTGGAAAGAAAATGAAAGGAAGAAAGAAAGGGAGGAAGGGAGAGAGGGAGGGAGGAAAGAAAGGAGGTAGGGAAGGATGGGGGATGGAAGGAGGGAGAGAAAGAAAGAAAAAGAAAGAGAGAGAGAAAGAAAGAAAGAGAGAGAAAGAAAGAGAGAAGACAGAAAAGGGTGGATGGATCCGGTTGAGATGTCTGGATTGTAATAAAATTCTTTTTTTTTTTTGAGGTGGAGTCTCACTCTGTCCACTAGGCTGGAGTGCAGTGGTATGATCTCGGCTCACTGCAACCTCTGCCTCCCAGGTTCAAATGATTCCCCTGCCTCAGCCTCCTGAGTAGCTGGGACTACAGGCGCCCACCACCACGCCCAGTTAATTTTTGTATTTTTAGTAGGGACGGGGTTTTACCATATTGGCCAGGCTGGTCTCAAACTCCTGACCTTGAGATCTGCCTGCCTCTGCCTCCCAAAGTGCTGGGATTACAGGCGTGAGCCACCATGCCCAGCCTCTTATTTTTAAAATATTTTCCGTCAGCATTATAATAGTAATACCAAGTGTTCAATAAATTATGTCAAGCTCCTACTTTCTAGGATCTTAACAGTTTCCAGAAAGCCTATGTGAGTGGAGCTTGCTGAGAGTCAGAGCTAGAGGGAAGAGATGGGTAGGAGCTGTAAGACCACCTACTGCATGAGAATCTGGTAACAGCATCCTAGACACTACCTCTCACCTCAATATGTGTAATAGGCTTTCCATTGCCTGATAACCTCAACAACCGTTTTACAAAAACGCAGCTGTTTCCCACTTCAAGGCCAAGTATGCCAAAGAAAGAGCTTTCAAAGCTACAGGAAAAGGTGAGGCCTGGATATCTTTTCCCTAGCATTTATCTTAGACAGACCCATATATACACCTAGCCCCCCATCACCTTCCCCACCCACACACACACCTGTCCTGGATTCAGTGTATCTAAAGATTCGGATTGTATGCCCTGGAAGCTCAAAGTCCTTGCTCAAAGGCTTAATGAAAGTGTAGCACCTTCAATAAGGAGATCAAGACAGCCCTGGGAAGGAATTCATGATCTGCCCTGATGGAGAGGTTCAAAGAAGGAGCGGGAGTACCCTGCCCTGCTCCCCTAGCTCTCTGAAACTATACAAAGATCATTTCAAGGAAAGCACTACACTTTTTTCCCAGAAATGCCTGCCTCACAGAGGTCTACACTGGTGGTTCTTAAGTGGGGGCAATTTTTGCCCCCCAGGGGACATTTGACAACGTCTGGAGACTTTTCTGGGTGTCTTAACTGGGGTAGGCACTACTGGCATCTATAAGTAGAGGCCAAAGATACTGGTAAACATCTTACAACACACAGGACAGCCCCCATGGCAAGGAATTAATCATCTAGCCCAAAACATCAATATTGCGGAGGTTTGAGAAATCCTGGCCTAGAGAAAACCCCTGCTGCCTTGGAGAAAGCATTCCCTCAGAACTCCTCCAGCCACTTAGGCAGACAGCAGACAGGAGCATCCGGAGGGGAGTCCAAGAGAATCCCTTCTCAGGCCCCATACTAAGAATGGGGAGGTCTAGCAGACTCCTTCCTCCTTCTGCTTTGCTTCTAGAACACAAAACCCTGGCATCTGAAAAGATTAAATACAATCCATGATTCCCAGCCCGCCAGGCTGCATAACCCTGCCCCTCATATCCTATTTCCCTCCTGCATCCCCTCATTCTTGAAACACAGTTGGAAATTCAAATTGCAATCTTTACTGTCCAGCCCTCAAAGGCTCGGCCTGCTTCCTCTCCCAGGGACAAAGTCTCCTCAACGTCCTGCCTCCCTTTGAGATGAACCCCCAACCTGATTCTTTCACCAACTGTAAGTTTTTCTTCCCCATCTCCCACTACCCCTCCTTCTCTTTCTAATTAAGCTACATCCAGGGGGCTAGGAGGGAGGGGAAAGGATTCTGAAGACTTCCGTGCTGCAGGTTTTGCGGGCCTACAGCTTCATGTTTTTTGTGAGGTGCCAACCACGCTGTGATCATTAAACCCCACAGTGGTGGTGGGGATTTTCTTGTTGCTGTTAACCTGGGAGCCAGCTACATCTTGTTTATCAGACTTGTTTTAATTCAGCTTGGTCAGGTTCCAAGTGTTGAGGTGGAGATTAAAGGCAACTGAAGAATCCAATTAGCTGCCCAGTCTTCTTTAAGCCAAGAACTCAGGTCACAAACTAGATCAAAGTGAAATTATTTCTCGACAGCTCTGTTCATTAAGGGGAGGGTGGGAGCTCACACTGCTAAGCTGGGCTCATTACTGGGACTGGCATTTTAAATACAGTATCTCCCCCAAATTACATGTTTCAGAGGTCAGAGGGAGAAACATAGATTATCTTACATGAGTCTCTGGCTAATAGAAAACAGAAAACCAAAGAATGAGCATACGACTTCTAGGAAAAGATTTAAATGAGGCTCCAATTTTCCTAGGCAGGCAAACCAAATCTGGAAACTGGAATTGGCACCAATCACTCCCAGGAGAGAATCCCTCCTCCAGGAGATGTAGAATTGAGAAATCTAGGTCTTCCAGGTGGCTCTGCTTACCATCTTCTGGAGTCCTTCAAAAACTCTTTCCACCCCTTTCCCTGGTTGGGTGCAGCTGCAAGGGAGGCCCTCTCGCTGTGCAGGCAATCCCAGCCCCAGGACCCAAGCAGCCTTTGAAGAAAAACCACTCACCATTTCTGGTCTCTGGATCCCAGGCAGAGTTAGTCCCAGTGGCAAGAGACTCCTCATGGGTGTCTCTGTGTTTCTGCAGGTTCTTTTGAATGGGCTGCAGAACAGAAGAGAAGGAGGAGGAGAGTAAAGAAGACCCCGATCAGATTTGCTTTCTATAGGGAGAATCAAACATTGGATTGCTGTGAGGGCACAGTTCTATGGGAGCAAGAGAGAGAGAGAGACACAAAAATTACATTCAAGAGAGCAGTCACAGACACATGCCCTTTTCAGTGAGCCCTGATTTTGAACTGAACCTGGATATCTACAGAAACAATGGCCTTTTTCCCTGTCCCCTCTTGCTTAGGAAATTCTGTTCAGCCTCTCAGGCAACCAGCAGCCTCTAAGTTAAAAGATCGTATATTTTAGGCCTTCAAAGCTATAGGCTTGGGGGATACCCGAATGTGGTTAAAGTTTATTTTTGCAGGCTTTAAGTTATAGCCACCTCTGAGGTGTCTGAAATCTGAACCAAGAGTGAGACCTGGCCTTAAACTTCCCAGTCTCTCTGGCCCATCCAGGTAGGGCCTCAGAACAAAGCCACTTGCCCCTGGAGGCCTGACTCTCTGGAAAGGTGGGAGAGAGAAAGGCAGACACGGGAGAGGAAAGAACAAGAGGCAGGAACCTGAAAACTTTAGTCTGCACCTCCTGCCAGGGTCTTGCTGTTCCCAAACGACTAGTTGCTGCATAACTAACCACCCCCCTCCAAGTCTGGGGGGCCTGGGAAACTTTGTTATGCAGAGGCACTCAAAGCATGGGGTTTACTTTGGGGCTGCAGCCACCCAGGAATCCTACTAGCCTCTTCCTCTCCTTTTCCCTTTGTAGCTACAGCCTGCACCTTCACGGGGGAGATTGGGAGTGCAGATTTCAGGGAACTGCCCCCACCATTGGTGGATCTGAGGGCCCCAGATCCTAAGCCCCAGTAAATGTAGCCCAAAGGGATTCTCTTTAGATGATTCATTTGGAGCAGGAACAAATCACGTCTAGTGGGTTTTGTTTTTCCTCTCTGTGTGAGCGTTTCCCTCCCTGGGGTTTCATCATCCTCCCGGATCTTTCCATTCCCGCCTGTTCTCCATGCCCTGGGGCTGCAGCAGTGCTGCCAGGCCCCAGAAAAGGCACCCTGGATCCCACACAAGTTTTTTTAAATATGTCCCACACCACCCCACGAGCACCCAGTAGTTTGGTTTGGTTTGGTTTTAAATCAGCGCCCTAAAACGAGTTTTAAAATCCAGTCTTTTTCTAAAGAGAAAGGAGAGGACACTGAGGGCGCGGGCAGTGACTCAAGTGGGGTGCCTGCCCTCCTCCCACAGAGAAGCCCTCGGGCAGGCGCCGGCAGCAGCCTCTCCCCTGCCTCTGGAGGGCCGCCCTTGTGGAGTTTCATGCTGAGGGTCGCGGAACCAGTGGCTCTCCAGGCTGTCACCCGAGGTGAGAGCCTGCACCACTCTGCGGCCCTGTTGATTTTGTCCTAAAAGCCTGAGCGAAATGGAAATAAGGGGAGCTGGGGGCTGCTGTTGTCTTGTGAATGCTCGCCTTTGTCCCTCAGGCGGTCGGCCACCAGCCTGGCCATCTGTCCCTGCACTGGTCACTCTCATTTGGCAGGCGGGGCCGCAGACTACATAGGAGGAGGCCGAGGTGCGTGTGTGTCGAATGCGGTTAGGTGCCAGCACGAGGCCTTACAAGGTTCCCCGATAGCCCTGGCGCACGCCTTGGCCATCGAAGAGGCGGGAGGGGGACCTGACAGGGCGCGGATGTGCCGGACCGGAGGTGGAGGCGGGGGTCCCCCATCCCAGCTGTTCTCCTGGCCCTGCAGCACCCGGGACCCGAAATAGCAAGTTCACCCTGGGTCAGCCTTGTGAGAGCCAACTCGCACCCCACCCCAGGAAGGGCTCAGTCCGCACCTTTCGAGAACTGCTCGCGGGCCCAGGGCGTCGGCCTAGCGGTCACATTTCAACCCGGAGCAGCTTCGGAGGAGTCGAGTCTGGGGAGCAGGGAAGAGCGACCCGATGGGAAGGAAGGTGCCGAAGAGCCCTGGACAGCTGGAATGCCCGACCCTGCCCAAGAAGGGGCCTGCCCGCGGCCGCGAGAGCTCCAGACCACCAGTCTCAGCTGCCACTCAGTGCCTGGCCAAGACGCAGGGTCCGGCCTTCGAGGGCCGCGGGCACCGGGGACCTGCGTGGGCCTTTCCGCTGCGCTCCTCTGCGGGGCGCCCTCTCCCTGGCGCGCCTTTGAACCTGGCATCGAAACCGCCTGATAGACACTTCGAACAATCCGGGAGAGAAACAAAACGATCTCAGTTTGCCCGCATAAACGCTGCGAAGTCACTCTCAGTTTCCTGGCTTCTCGTAAAGGTGGCCGGGGCCGTTTACAGTAAGAACGGAATAATGTTTGCGACTGTACGACATAATTATCTCCAGACTTGCCTCTACCCCGCCCCCAGCTAGAGTTTTCACCAGCGAAAGCGGCTAATGCATTTGCACACATTAAACATCTTGAACGCATAATTACAGGCTGCAGACAGGCTGGATAATAAAATATCTCGGCTCGATATTTTTGGAAGCCTTTTGTGACGGTGCCTGGAATAAATAACAACCGCTTTCTGTGTCCTCAGCCATCTAACTGCAGCCACCGTTATTTCAGAACACCCCCACCCCACCTCGACGTGCTTTTGAGAAAAAACGGGGCAGAAGTGAGGGACTTCAGCGGGAGGGTTCGGTCGCCTGGAGAGGTCTCCTGAGCCTCGGATGCGTGTGGGCTTGGAGGACTAGAATAAGGAGAAGAAAATATGTTCCAAGCCCTGAGGGCCCTCTTCCTCATTAGAGGCACACAAGTGGGGCCCTCTAGACCCCACACCCTCTGGGCACGTGCCCTCCCTGACTCTCTCCCTACTCGAAGACTAAAAAATTTGAAGAAGACGCAGACTACATGTTCCTACCTCACAATCTCTCTGAAAAGAGCGTCTCTATACTGAGCCGGCTCCTGTCACCTGAAAAATCTGCTGGAAAAGAAAGCTGGATATTGAAGCAGCAAGACCCAGAGGAAGAAGCTGCTGGTTAGTTTCTGGCTGGTTATTTTCTTCCACAGAGGCCTGGGACTCTAGCTTCCCTTGAGTCTTAGTTGCTTTGTCTGTAAAATGGAGATGATTATAATAACCTCGGGACCAACTTCACAGGTTGTTAGGAGGAAACACTTAAAAAATTTTTTATTACCGTATAACTTACGTATAGCAAAGCATACAAATCTTAAGCCCCCAGTTCACTGAATTTTATATATGTATACATTTGTGTAACTACTACAAAGATCAAGATAAAGAGTATTAACAGCCCCCAGAAGGCCATGAAGAAGCACTTTGAGAACTAATTTTAGACAGTGATAGTGTTATCTCTAAGTCAAGAGATCAATAGGTCAGTCTAGTATGTGGCCCTTGAAGACACTTGATAGTGTCTTCAAGACAAGAATTGACAAACCAAATATACATGTCAAGGGACTGTGGGAATCTCTGGTCTGGAGGGTCATTTGTGGGCCTTTTCTACAAACCCCTAGGCACTCAGGGATTGGGGGGAAATTGAATATCAGGCTTTAATTCGTTTTGAGACAACGGAGTTCTCTTTTGTGAATGGCTGGGGCTTTATGTCTTTGGCTGGCATGTTCATTTACAAGTTAGGGGTAAGCCCAGAGAGAGAGGCCTGAGAACCTCTCCCAGGGGATGGAAATCTGAGATGATGTCCATAAGACAAAGATTGAAGCCTTGGGGTAACTTATTTCAGTGTTCTCCCCTGAATCCAAGTCTGGTATAATGTGTGGAGGAAATTCCCCAAAGGAATATTTGGCCATGAGATACATAGGGTACCCAGTTTTCTGAAAAGTATAACCCCAATAGCTAATAGATGCAATTGGTTCTCTTCACAAACAATACAAAAGATTTTATAGAAAAAAAAATTCTCTACTCAGATTCTCTGAACACCACTTCTTCCCAGAGGTGGCCACTGTTACTGATGACTTGTCTGTCCTTCTAGCTCTTTTGTACATTCTCTCTGTTTTAAAAGCACAGTGGTAGCTCTCACTATACATGCTGCCCTGTTCTTGGAGCTTTTCCTAAACACTGCCCATGACAATTCTCCATGACAGGTATACTGGCTCAGAAAGATATGCTCAGACCCAGTGACTCAGCCCAGATAAAACTGAAGCTAACCTCGTCTAGCCTGACACACAGAAAGGCTGCTTTAGCCTGGGTTCTAGATCCTGGCCTACAGTTTATGGGTCTGGCGACCTTAAAAACAATCAGCTAACTTGGCCGCACCATCATTACCAGCACCCCCTTTCTCCCTAGGGGAGCAGAGCCATGGGGAGGAGGCAGTAAGGCACTGACCATGAGTAGACCCTCAACCATTTTCTGGAGTCAGGGGAAATTGAAAGTGCTTCTTGGAATTTTTAACTATTCTGTCTAGTAGCTATAAAAACTGTGCTCAGGTCATTAGCCCACCCTGGGTGTCTACCTCCGATCCCATTTCCTTAGTCCTCTTTGGAACTCGATGGGGTGGCCCTGGGCCTGGCCCCCACCCAGGCCTGACAGAGGCAGGAGGGTATGGCAGGGGCCTAGGGCTTTTCCCCAGACCTTGGACCCCGCAGCGTCTGCCAGGAGACGTCGAAGGAAACGCGTTTACCACCTGGGCGACCTTGACTGCAGCCGATTAAAGTTTAATCCGAGGTGTGTGCTCAGACTTGCCATGTTATTTAAACACATCAAAGGTCATAAAAAGATTCCAATGGCGTGAGCCGCTCCGACGCGGGCCCGCAGGGAGCCAGCATTTGATTCGGGTGGATTTCCAGAGCCAGGATTTAGAGCGCAGGGCGGGAAGGGGAGTATAGGAAAAAAAAGGGAAAAGTCAGCTTTCACAGAGGAACGCCAGACTTCAAAAAGGAGCAGGGGAAACCGAGTCTCGGCCCGAGGAGCAGACAGCGTCCTTCAATTCCGATTAACTGGGAAGACATCTAGCGGGAAGAGGTCGCAACTACAGCGGTGTCCTGCGAGCATCCTCCGCCGCCGCCCACAGCGACTGCAACCTCCTGGATTGAATGGGGGTCGGAGGCCTCAAAAAGAAGCCTCTCTCTCCTTGGCCTCCCCGTCGACAGTGGAGTGCTTACTCTATTGCCTGCATGATTGCAGAGCTGGGGCTGGGCTCCCACCCAGGGCAGAGGCGCAATTTCCACCTTGAAAGAAAGATCTAGCTGCCCACCCAAAGCACCCGGCCCAGGATCTCTGAATTCCCATCTAACCCTTTCTGGAGCTCCTGATCCTAAGGCCGGCGGATCCCTGGAGCGCCCATATGTAGGTTCTCCTGAAGGGTACTGAGTGGCTCTGGGGACCAGCAGATTGCTGCAGAAGTTAAGTGAGGCCAGAGACCCGCATGCAAAACCTCTGGAACTACAGACTGCTGCCCACCGGGCCTTTGGCAGAGCACAGGAGCCTAGCTTCTTAGGATTCAAAGGTGACATTTTCCCCATCTCTGCCGTGGGGCTCCGGCCAGACCTGATCCTGGCTGCCTTCTTGCATCCAGATTCTAATTTCTGTGAAGGATTGGCCTCTCTCACTACCCCATGGAAATGAGCACCACATATAGAGAGCTGGCTCTTATCTGAGCTCCTCTGGCCCCGCCAGCACCTGCGAACCTTATGGCCAAAAGATGGAGAAGTCTGTGCAGGCCTCCCCATGTGCCTCAGAGATGCTCACTGCAGGTTCTCTACTGGATGCCTTCGCCTGCTTCAAATGGGGTCCCCCCTTGTAGGGACATGCCTCCTTGCTGACCACTTTGACTGAGTCTGAGTCTGAGTTCTCCTCTCTGTCTTTTTTTTTTTTTTTTTTTTTTAGACAGGGCCCCACTCTTTTGCCCAGGCTGGAGCACAGTGGTACTATCACGGCTCACTTCAGCCTCGACTTGCTGGGGATCAAGCGATCCTCCCACCTCAGCCTTCCCATAGCTGGGACCACAGGCACATGCTACCACACCTGGCTAATTTTTGTGTGTGTGTTTTTTTAAGAGACTGGGTTTTACCATGTTGCCCAGGCTCTCTCAGTCTGTTAGTTGTGGCATTAGATCATCCTAAAATTGTCAGGAAGAGTGGCACCAGTATATTCCTTTTGGGAATGATACAGAAGGCCAAGGAACCATGTTCCACATTTCAATGTATTAATCCCAGGACATTGTGGAGCCCCCACAGGCAGCTCCACTGATAGACTTTCCAGGCCTTCTGTAGAAGGACCCCCACCCTGTCATGCTCAAGTCCCTGGGACTAGCATCGATCGGCCCAGCCTCTGGGAAGCAGCTTCTTCCTTTTTCATTTTACCCATCAAGTTGCCTACCCATACTCCTCCAGGATTTGCACTCTCCCTGATTCTCAAATGAAGGCTCAAGGGACCCTGTTCTTTGGCTTTGTTACACGACCACCTACAACCCCCCCTGAAAAAATGGAAGAACTGGAAATGGTGGAAGAGGATATTCTAGCAAATGCCTTGAAACCCTTCACTGAGACATTAGCCATCTCTTATCACTCACAGAAGTGTTTCCCCAAAGGGGTACAAAGGCTATGATTCCTTCTGTGCTCCCACCAATCACCTAATGACTGGATAAACCTCAGGTAGGAAGACTCCCTTATGTTTTATTTAATCAGCTACAGACTATTAAAGTAGCAGTGGGTAAGGGTTAGGGGAAGAAAGGACTGCAGCTGGGCTAACCAGACTTAACTTCAGAAAAACTGAGACCTGGATCATATCACAAGTGAACCTGGGATCCAAGCGCCTGGATCAGTCCAGGTTCCACACTGAGTTCTAATGGGCTGCTGTGTGTGCTTGGAGCACAGCTGATCCCTTAATCCTCTCAACCTGAGACAGACAGACAGACAAACAGACAGACAGACACACACACACACACACACACACACACACACACACACCATGATCCAAAAAGTCCCCTCCCAGCTCACCTGGTTAGGCCCACACTGGACCCCTGGCTGGATTCCACACCCCCAGCCAATCAACTCTGCTCTGCTCCCAGCAGAAATCACGCGGACTTCTATTCCTCAGGGTGACAAACGAGTCTGCTTGCTCTTGGTGACATCAAATTACTTTGCACCAGCCTAGGGTCCCATGACCTGACATAACCTCACATTAGATCCTAGAAATGTAAAGAAATATGGCCTTTTAAAAAGTGGCTGAGAGCAGGTAATTGCTAGCAGGCTTGAAGGGTTGTCCCAAGCTCAGCTCTCGACCTCTGCCTCTGAAGCTGATAGCAGCAGGAATTCACGTGTTTGGACTCTCTATGGGGAGAAGGTCGAGCCTGCATTTAACTCCGGACAATAATCAGATTCTCAAAGCCCAGGTTGTTTTTGAGCAGTTACAGAAATCACAGGGAGGCTTGGACCTAAAAGGCAAGGAAGACTCAAGAGCGGCACCACCCCCACTACCCCCCAGCCAGGCTTCCGCAAAGAACAGGCTTCAGCAGAGAATGGGCTTCTGCTAAGCTTTAAAAACAGGCCATCTTTGAGCTGCTGTAGCTTAAATATTTGTGGAGAACTACAGTTTCATTGCTTCTTATTCTTCTCCCTCCCATCTCTCCCTTCCTCTTTGTCTCCTGGCTTGTCTGTGGCTTCTCTCTTCCCCTCTCCCTCTTCCTCCGAATTGTTTGACTTCTACAGTCCCCACCCTTACCCTGACCCAAGCCCTCGCCCCTGTAGTGAACTCCATCTTAGGATCAAGAGACATAGGATCCATAAACCCACCACTGTGCCCAAGGCTTGGTAGGAGTCGATATTGCTGATACCCCACAGACAGTGGGCAGAGAGCTCATGGCTTCTGCAACATACAGTTGGAGTCATTCGAGATTATTGTAAAATATGTACACACACTTTCTTCTCATTTTAAATTTACATACCTCTTATGAGTTTCATCAAATAGCTCTTTTCTAATTTATATGCTTAATGTAGAATTTATATGAGAATTTATATGCTTAGTGTAAAAGCATCCCAGATATTTAATCACTACTCAAAAAAATTAATTAAGAAACCATAAACAACCCAAATACAAAATACTGCCATAGAAAAGATGATCAGTATCAACTCAGACAAGTGGGGTCAGAATTTATTAAGCAGCCGGGTAGTGTCAAAGTTGTCAAATTCAACAGTGTGCTATTTTCTGTTTTTACCGTTTTGCTTTCTGAAGTCACCAAGGCTTTCAGTTAAGTCACTTTCAGAGTTCGATGGGGAGAATCATGCTCATTGTAAATTAGACTACCAGATTAAAACAAAAGAAACCATAACACCTTTATTCATTCTTTTCTTTAAAAATCCCTTATTGCTAGGGGGATATTTTCAATGCTCGGCATTGAATTTCTTTCTGAAAACTGCAGTTGTTCTGATGAGCCATCAATTCAGTGCAAACTTTCCTAGTTTAATCATTAGAAATTTCTTTTGAGTTTCTACCAGGGGAGGAGTTGTGCTGAAATGGAATATAGTCATTTACCCACTAATAAGTGCATATATGTCAATTTAGGACACACTAAGGACTGAGGTATGTTTTTTGTGTTCCCCCATAATTCTGACACAGCAACAGAACTTTTCTATTAAAGGACGATTCACTCATATAAAAAGGTAACATAAATCTTCCTCTTTCATATGTAATTTTTAGAAAGATGAGACAAGATTTTTAGGCAAGATGGGTCTACCTCTCAAACCCCTCTTTTGTCCAGCTTACTCCTGGGTGAACCCTCAGGTTTTTTCTAGAGTTTCATTGCAATAACCCCATTTCAAGTCCTTTTGCTTAATCTTGAAATATAACAGATCTTCGACATCCTATGGTGGGGGTGAAATGATGTGACACTATCTGGGATTTACTTCAAAATACTAAAGAGAGAGAGAGAGGAAGTGGATAATAAAACATTTGAAGATGAAATTATAATAGCGGTCAAAACTAGGAGCTGGGTACATAGGGGTTTGTTATGCTTGTGTGTGTGTTTGACAAAGTCCATAATAAAAGGATTAAAAAAAAAAACAACAACAACTATGTGGGGCAAAGGTGGAAAAACTATCCCTGCCAAAGGGCTACCAAAAAACAAAAAAGTGGTCTGTTGGTTAGCACCTGTAGTTGCCCATTCCTAATTCTTGATTTCCAGAAACAGAAAACGACCTTACTCCCTTTTCACTTCTCTGGAGTCAGCGGCCAACCCTGATGCTTTCTTTCCGGTAAACTCCCTCTCCCAACCCATAAACTGAATATCTAAACCCAAGGTTGGGGGCTGATTGATGGAGCTTCCGTAGTCAGCTCCCCTCACCAGAGTGTAAATACCCATAAAAACTAATATCAGAAGTTCGTACTGAGCGCTTCGTTTCCCTGAGAGCTGGGCGGAACGGGGCTGGAGCCAGGGGACAAAGGAACCGCGGCTCCTCCTTGAACAGTGCCGGGTGCTCTAAACCAGCTCAGCTAGGGTCCTTGGAGCCAGATGGAGGTTCTGGGGAGGACATGTGAACCGGGCAACGCCAGTCCAGGACTCACCTTCCACGGGGGACAGGTGTATTTACAAAGCCACAGGAGAGGGAATGGTGAGTGGTCGGAAAAGTGAGTTAGGAGATGCGCCAGCGAAGTATGTCACCAGGCTGGTCCGACAGGGTGAATTTTTTTTCGTAGGGCTGGTTATGATGCCTGTATTTCACCCACATGACATTGGACGCGCACATTCACTCTGTGTGTATACGCACGTTTGATGCGTGAATGTGCGTGCATATCGAGGCACACACATCGTTATAATTACAGCATATAACGTGCCCATAAAACTCTGATCACACCTCAGTGTGTACTTGAAGGGGTCCTGAGTTCCCCTTCCTCGTCGCTGCGCTGGTGAATTTCCTTCCCTCCGTCGCGTTGTGCATTAAGAATTCGCAGCTGGGAACAGGGCCGTGGGAGTTCTTAGGAGTCTAGGGCGAGATGGACCCCCGCGGGCCCAGGCCGCCTGGCTGCCTGCGCTGCTTTCTCAGCGAGAAAGCCGAGTCCGGCTTTCGTGCAAACCCCCTACTTCCTTCAAACGCTCGAAGTCTTCAGTGTATTTGTTGACTTAAAGAATGAACTGCCCAGTCCTGGTTTCCTGTTTTGTTGCGGGTGTAAGCATCAAGCTAGGGCGGGGGTGGACGCCCAAGGGTAAAATTCCTCTGGGCCAGTGGCAGAGTCGGGTACAGAGACCCGTCGTCCTCTTCACGTCGCAGCCGGACGGAATTCTCCGGGCCGTCCCGCGCTCGCCCAGCGCCCCAGCTGAGTGACCCGCAGGTCACTCCCTGGGTGGCAGGGGCCCCACAGTCCAGCAAGCCGGTGTCCCCCGCGGGCTGGCCGCGCACTGCGAGAAGACATTTCCTCCTTCCGGCCGAGCCCTTCTCCAAGCTCCCTCTGCTTCTAACTCACGCTCCGGTCCTTTACGCGAAGGCTGTCTCCAGCTCCAGTGAAGAGCGATCAGAGGCACTGTCGGAGGAAAGAGCTCTTCCACCACCGCCGCCGCTGCCGCGGCCGCGGCCGCTGCCGGCTTCGGAGTCACCTAGGCCTCCCAGAGCCGAGTTTTGGAGGCCGAAGTTTGCGCCAACTCTGGGGAGTCCAGGCGCGGCTGGCCAAGGCTTTGCAGTGGAGGATGCTCCTCATGGGAGTCTGGAACCTGGTTGTTCTGAAATGGTGTGTGTCGGGTGGAGATCTCCTTGCTCAGAGACTCTCTGGGGGAAACAGGGCAGGGCTGTACTCAAATTGGAGTTTTCCTTGAGCTCCTGCCGTATTTTCTGAGGCCCTGTGCAATAGTGGCTTTGTGGTACCTGGGGGGGGAAAAAAAAAAAAAAAAAAAAGAACTCTACAGGCAGCAGGAGAGCTGCTCCTCCAAAAATCTGCTGTCCTTCAGATCCACCCCATGAAGGGATCTTAAAGGCAAAGTGGGGGTCCCTGTGGATCTTCCTGGACCTTGCACTTCCACTTTCACCATGTTAACATTTGGTCACCACAGTGACCGTAGCCCAAAACTATCCCCACAGCCTCAAGCCTTTTACTGCCTTATTATTGTTTCAAATGCACAAAAATCTAGAACAAAAGCTTGAGTGAGTGACTCAATGCACCATTTCCCTGTCCACTGGCTAACTTCAACCCAGATCTCAGGACCTACCAACCCTTTCACCTTAAGAAAGAGGGTACAGCTTCCACCTGATGGGGACACTCAAAATTCCCTCCGTAAGCAGAGCAGTCCCCCACTTGCTCCTTTCCCAAATGATCTGCTCAAGTTTGGCTTCAGAGGTGCTACACTGTTTGATGATTTTGTTTTTTCTCTTTCTCTCTCCTCAGCCCCTCAACCAGTTTTTCCTCTGGATCTTTCTTCCTTTGACATTATCTCTGTGCCCCAGCCCACCTAGGGTGGGAGAGAGTGGGTTAAGATGTTCTGCAAAAGTGGCTTGTAAAGCTGCTTGGATACATTAAAAGCACATGAATATCCTGAAATACAAAGTGTCTTTAGAACCAACCAAGGAATGTTTATCCTAATGCTGGATGAATGCAAAGAAATGGTGCCAGGGAGCAGCACTGACAGCCTCCTCGGAGTTAAAGTGAGAGCAGGTAAATTTCATTTGCTAATGAAAATCAAACTCGATTAAAACCTGGTTTCCCTTTGTCCTTTTCTCCTCCAACGCTGGGAGCCCAGAGCCCCATGGACCAGGCTGGCATCCAGTCCCCCAACCAGAAAAACCGAGCCATAGTCTTTTTCTTCAGTGAGAAGCTTTTGGGCAACCAAACCCTGCAGGGCACCCTGGTCTATCCCAGGAGGTAAGAAGCTTTGTCAGCCAAGGCATTTTGGAACACTGAGAAATGCTCTGGTAATTCCTTAAACAAAGGCCCTGCTGCAGAAACTACCCTCCAGTCCTTCCTGCGCTGCCCTCTCAGGGCTCCTCTGGGAAAATCGGTGCACCACGCAGTACCTGGGAAATGACTGCAGCCTCTCCCACCTCTCCCACCTCTACTCATGCAGCACTCTGCTTGGCTGTCATGCCTAAGGTGCCACCGCGGCCGGCCGATCCTAGTGGGTGCCCTGGCTTCCCCAGTCTAACCCATGAGGAGTCTGAGAATATAAAATTGTCAGGTTGATGGTGCCTCTATGCAATCCTATAGGAATTCCTGAGCCTGGAGAACAAAAAATCAGAGGGACAGACAGCTCAGAAGGTCAGGATCCATTACTTTGGCAGGCAAGCAAATCTTGACCTTGCCGTTGGGAAAAGAGGAAAAATGCTAGGAGGGTCTGTGCTTGCTTCCCAGAGCACAGTCGCCTTAATTGTCCTCCAACCTTTCTTTTGCCACAGCAAGTCAATTTGTTGGCTGCCTGGCAGGGAAAGAAATTAAATTGGGAACCATTAAGAAATGTCTTATCTCCCTCAGCAGAAGACAGGGAAGGAAGATTATTCTTGCTTAAAAGCGAGTAGAAATTCTGAAACTCAGACCCAAAATTATTCAGAGCTTGTTCTTCTTCTATAAACCACCTCCACTGATTGGTGGCTACAACTCAATACTGACAGGACATGTAGACATTTGAAAACAGTGGGGGCATGCCAGGACGCCATGGACCTCTCTGTTAGAAAAATAAAAATATATATTGAGATCCAAGACAAGAAGCGAACAAGCAGGGTGCGTTCCTCTAAGCAAGCATGTTTTGAGAAGGTTTTGTTTTGTTTTGTTTTTGTGGTTGTTGTTATTGTTTTAACATGGGGGAACTAAAAAAAGCCCAGATAAATTTGATCACTAAAGGTGCACCATAAATCTCAATAATTCAGGCCCCAAGCTCTTTCTTGGCGAGAGAACCACATTTAAGGAGCAAAGCTTAATTTGAGATGCAATCCAAAGCCTTCCCCCAGTACCATCCCTTCCAGACAAACCTGCTTGTGGCTCCTCGGCCGACAAGATGAAATCTTGTCTCATCAGTTTTGGTGAGGAGGGACCCAGTCGTCTGTGGAGCTGAGGCCCTTTCTCTGTGCGCAGGGTTCGGGGCTCCGGTGAAGTGGAAGGGGGAGGGAAGAATGTGGAGCCGGCCTTGGCCGCGGTGTGCACCGGCAGCTGCGCCATGGCCAGAGGTGAGCTGGCACAGGCGCAGGCTAGTGGGGGCTCCCCAAGCTGTGTTTTCGTTTTTCCCGGTCTGGCTGGAAAACTTAAGATGCTCAAAGCCCTGGCTGAGTAGGGCGGAGGCAGAGAAGAGTCGGTAAACACCGCCCCAAAAACCCCACGAAGGCACCAAAAAATTCTGGGCAGCCGAACTGAGTCAGAGCCGAGAACTTTAAAAAGAGAGAGAAAATTAAGCGTGAGGGCATGCGGGCAGTGGGCCTTTTGCTGCTGCCTGGGTCTCCACGCTTGCATGGCAGTTCTCATGCTGGCTAAACTGCAACTTTCAACTTGACCTTGGCCTCCAGCCGTGTCTGACCCGTATGTAAAACTGCCTTCAAGTCCCTAGGAACAGGGGCCTCGAACCCTACTCTGTCTCTTTGTCGCTGAGTTTTACAATGCCACTTGGAGGGAGGAAGGGGGGTGGTGAAAGGGCCAGAAAGGAACAGAAAAGTCAGGTCCCTACAGAAGCTAGTTCCTGAGTCTGCAAATGACCAGTCAGGGAGAAGGTAAACTGGGGGCAAATCAATATTTACCCAGAACTGCTAAAAAGTCAAGAAGGAAAGGGCAAACTTGGAAGGGCGGGGGGTGGCTGGTGTGGTGGTCATAGAAGGTTTTATTGGGCGACACTTACATTGGTCAGGACAAACCCAGGATCAGGACAGATAAAAGCCCAAGCCCAGCCACATTGGTCTGGACCCTGCAGGAAGCCCAGGGGCCTTAGAGAGCAGATGGTGGGGTGTGTGTGTTGGGGGGGGGGTGGTATGCATGCTGCTCTGAGTTTAGGGCTGAATGTGCAAGCTAGGAGCAGAGGACAGGTCCAAGCCTGGCTTCTCACCAGTCAGCCTAGGGTGGAAAAGAATCCAGCACTCTCCCCAGCACTATTCCGGTAATGTGCCCACTTTCACTTTGAACGCTTGTTCCTCTTCTAGGCATCTCACCAGCTCACAGTAGTGAATCAGGAAGTGGAAGTATGTGACCCTAAAGCAGCAGGACCCCCAGAGCCCCTCGTCAAAACATGGCAGCTGCAAGAGGGGTCGCTGCTTGGTTCTTCAGCACCAACACCCTGCCATGCTAACAGTAAAAGGTTGCATTTCCCAGGCACAGAGGAAAGGCTTCTTGGGCTGGTTCTTGGGCAAAGAAGGACTAGGCACCCTCTGCAGGCTGGAGATCCTACTTGAGGGGAAGGCAGGAAGCGGCCCCAAAGAGCCCCTTTTTCTTGTCCCAAAATAGAGTGAAACAGTGGATTCCCAGGTTCCTGGAGAGTCAGGTCCGGTCCACAAAGAAGCTGGAGGCGTTAGAGCCCAGAAGGGGGGCTTGAGTCACAGCCAGAAGCACAGCTGGGGCTTGTTCCTCTTAAGCCCCTTCCAGAACAAGCCAGCCACACTGGCAAGGTGGGAGCATGGATGAATGGTGCACACGGATCACTCACTCTATCTCAAAGTCTCTGGAGGAGGAAGCGTTGTTACAGGGTCAGAGCAAGGAACAGGCTGTATACCTAAGTGTGTGAATGCGAGTGAGTGTGTCAGTGTACACGATGTTTGTGTGTGTGATGAGTCGTTCTGAGTCTATGGGTCTAAATGCAAACATATGAAATTGCTCACTAACAGTGTGGACAGGGAAGGGATAGGGGCTCCTAAATGCAGTCCAAGCCTCCAGTGGAATGTCCTAGGATATCCGCAGGAACCGACAAGCAGCAAACACCCTGCCACTGTTTCCCTGGAAAGAGCAAAATCGCAACTCCATGGAAGCTGAAGGCGCCGATGTCCGTCCTAGGGTCTCACTGCAGAAATACGCGCCGGTTCCTGGAAAGAAAACAGCCCCAGAGGCCTCAAGAAACACCCATTCTGAGCTAGGCTGGTCCCGTCCTCCCCACTCTCCCATCCCTGACGGCCGGCAGAATTACCTGACCTGTCCCCACCGCTCCAGATCGCAACCCAATCGCGAGCCCACCTCCCCTCCCCGCCTGGTTGCGCGGGTCTGGGCCCCACTGGGATAAAGGGAGGGAAGGGGGGCGGAGATGGGGCCGCCCTTCCTTCCCTGCCCCACCCGCACGTTCCCCCGCCTCTCCCCCCGGTGAATGCTGCGCGGCGGCGCGGCTGGCGCTGGCGCTGGGGATGGCGCGGGCCGCGGCGGGGACGGCGGGTGCACCGTGCAGAGCTGGAGTCGGAGCCGCCCGCTTTGCATACGCCGTGGGCGGAGCGGGGGGGCCGGGCCAATGGGCGGCCGCCTGGCGCGACCCCGCGGGGCGCGATCCGCCCCCCTTGCTCGGGCCCCGGCCCCGCGCCGCGCGCTCTTCACTTCTTGGGGGCTTTTTAAAACAGCGCCACTGGGGTCTTCTCCATGCGGCTCGGGCTATGACAGCCTCCGTGCTCCTCCACCCCCGCTGGATCGAGCCCACCGTCATGTTTCTCTACGACAACGGCGGCGGCCTGGTGGCCGACGAGCTCAACAAGAACATGGAAGGGGCGGCGGCGGCTGCAGCAGCGGCGGCAGCGGCGGCGGCGGCCGGGGCCGGGGGCGGGGGCTTCCCCCACCCGGCGGCGGCGGCGGCAGGGGGCAACTTCTCGGTGGCGGCAGCGGCCGCGGCCGCGGCGGCGGCGGCGGCCAACCAGTGCCGCAACCTGATGGCGCACCCGGCGCCCTTGGCGCCAGGAGCCGCGTCCGCCTACAGCAGCGCCCCCGGCGAGGCGCCCCCGTCGGCTGCCGCCGCTGCTGCCGCCGCTGCCGCTGCCGCCGCCGCCGCCGCCGCCGCGTCGTCCTCAGGAGGGCCCGGCCCGGCGGGCCCGGCGGGCGCAGAGGCCGCCAAGCAATGCAGTCCCTGCTCGGCAGCGGCGCAGAGCTCGTCGGGGCCCGCGGCGCTGCCCTATGGCTACTTCGGCAGCGGCTACTATCCGTGCGCCCGCATGGGCCCGCACCCCAACGCCATCAAGTCGTGCGCGCAGCCCGCCTCGGCCGCCGCCGCCGCCGCCGCCTTCGCGGACAAGTACATGGATACCGCCGGCCCAGCGGCCGAGGAGTTCAGCTCCCGCGCTAAGGAGTTCGCCTTCTACCACCAGGGCTACGCAGCCGGGCCTTACCACCACCATCAGCCCATGCCTGGCTACCTGGATATGCCAGTGGTGCCGGGCCTCGGGGGCCCCGGCGAGTCGCGCCACGAGCCCCTGGGTCTTCCCATGGAAAGCTACCAGCCCTGGGCTCTGCCCAACGGCTGGAACGGCCAAATGTACTGCCCCAAAGAGCAGGCGCAGCCTCCCCACCTCTGGAAGTCCACTCTGCCTGGTAAATGGCGACATATTCCCAGCCCTGGTCTTCCGGCTCTGCTCCAGCTTCTCCTCCGCTCGCACCCGGGCGATCCCGGGTTCCCTTCTGTTCTTTTCCTGGTCTGCCCTAGCGGCTCTGCACCCCTGGGAGCCCAAGCATGGCTGGCTGGGGCTGCCTGCACTGCCTTGAGTTGAGCTGGTCCCTGGCCCTCCCTGGGTGAGGGGTGGCTGGGAGAGAACTTGTGGGGACCGCGGCTAGCTTCCCTCTCCCTCTGCGCCCCGCCCTCCCCAGCCCCTGACACCAATTTAAGGATGAGAAATTTACCAGAAAACAGCTCCCCAAATTGCCCCTCCCTATTCATTCTCTCAAAAATGGCTTCAGTGTAGAAGCTTCGAGTATTGGGACGGGCACCCAGAAAGGAGCCAGGCACAGAAGTGTTGTACCTTGAGCTTGGCGCTAAGGTGTGGGCCGCTGGACCAGGCTATCTCTCGAAACTGCCTACGCGTTGCTCCTGCAGGATGGCCGGGTTGGGGACGTCACTGGAGCCCTGGGCGATTTCATTTCAGTTCAGAACTAACCACCTTCCCCACTGACCCTCTAGGCTTTGGCAGAAGGCCGGATTGTACAGCGCGTGGCAAAGAGCAGCCGGGCGCTGCAAGGCGGGTGGCTCAGATCGAGCTGTCGCCTATGCCCTGGCTGGGGTCCGATCCCTGTGTAACTTGCCTTCTCCCTTATCTTCTAGACGTCGTCTCCCATCCCTCGGATGCCAGCTCTTATAGGAGGGGGAGAAAGAAGCGCGTGCCTTATACCAAGGTGCAATTAAAAGAACTTGAACGGGAATACGCCACGAACAAATTCATTACTAAGGACAAACGGAGGCGGATATCAGCCACGACGAATCTCTCTGAGCGGCAGGTCACAATCTGGTTCCAGAACAGGAGGGTTAAAGAGAAAAAAGTCATCAACAAACTGAAAACCACTAGTTAATGGATTAAAAATGGAACAAGAAGGCAACTTGAAGAAACGCTTCAGAACTTGTTGCTTTGCCCAGATAATGATAATAATGCTTAATAATAATTGAAGAATGGGAAAGAGAAAGAGACAGACACTGGCATTTTGCTCTCCTGAAGGAGATCTCTTTCTCTTTAATGGAATCTACAACTGTTTTAAAACTTTAAAAAAGGTAAAGACTGCCAGTTCTTTCGCCAACCCCACCAGCCCAGCCCGTTAAATGTCAAACGTCAACCCCCAAAATACGCAATTTCAGATAAGTTACACAGTTACTGAAATCTTGTAAGTATTTATGTGATCGTTATATTTTAGGACACTGCGTTAGATGGTAATAATCTGGAAGTTGGTTACAAAAGCAAGAGGCCATTGTAAACATCTGCTTGTCCTTCTTAGGTCGCCATTCCCTTTGCATGTTAAGCGTCTGCTCAGGTAAATCTTAGTGAAATTCCTACCGTTGTTGTATGTTCTGCAAAACATTTTATGTATAGATTTAGAGGGGAAACGAGAAGGTACTGAAATAATAATCTTGGAATATTTGCTGTGAAGGGAAAACGGGAGAGAAAACTCTTCTGAGGATCATTTGTCTTGGTAGTATAGTAAAACCAACCAGCTGAACCTTTCAGGCTACAAGAGAAACCGAGTTGGTAATGTCCTTTTCAGAATAATTTTTAATTGCTTATAACAAGCATATTTTGTGGCATTTGGACTATATTTACTGCCCCAATATCCGTTATTTTCCGAAGGATTTGGTATCTTTTTGAAAATGCTTAAATCATCAGATGATCCGCAGAATTCACTTTATTTGAGAAATCCCGAAAGTTTCCATCCCAACATGATGGACTTCAGTTTGAACACAATTCGTTTTTTCATTTGAATTGGCATTTCACAATATTTGCTAAACATTTGCTGGAGAAATCATTTTTCTTTTTTCTTTTTTAGAAAACTCAAAGTGAAAATTCATTCCCCTGAAATATTTAGGTGTCTTCATTCTATATTTTGATCTATTAAGAGATTAGTATTTTTCCATGTTTATTGTTTTATCAGACTGCATTAGAAAGATTAGTGATTCATCTTCACAGCACATTTTTAAGCAGTTATTTCAACCAGCACATTCGTTTTGTTCATATTCACTATAGAATGATATCTTGTAAATAAAGACACTCAGCACACTGTGAAAATGTATTTGTGCACCTGCTTTTTAAATATTTCTACTAAAAATGAAAAAAAAAACTTAGACCTGTTGATAGTGATGTAGTGGTATTAATTCTGTTAATAAAATAGTCACTGCCATTAAAATCTGCAGAAAATACTCTTTTCTTTCCTATGCTAAATGTGCACTGCACAGAAAGAAAAGGAGCAGGTTTGTCTTATATAAACCAAGGACCATTCTTTATTATTATTCAGTACTTTTTGCTACCAAATTTTTAAGAAAAGGGAGAAACCCCTCATAACTAAAATCCTAAAAAATGATAAGTGCTTCAAGGAGATTAAAGTGTCAGATATTCCAAAAGGGAGAGAAAAGAAAGGAGGAAGAGATAGTATGGATTCCCAGGCTCCCTGTGGAAAATGAAAACCAGTTGTTTTGTATCAGCAATGCCTAGGCTGTCGTATTTTAAAATGTGCTGTTGGGTCTGCATGTGTCTGAGAGGGCAGGTTTTGATATCTGTTGAAATGACAGGACTACGAAAGGCCTTAAACCTTGACCTTGACGAAAAAAGACAATTTGTGACCTTGACTTTTGACAGCTCATGAATTGGCCTTAGCTGGATTAGTAGATCAAGGGCGCCACCTCGCGTTGACAAGCCTCCTTGTAATTTTTCAACCAAGGGAATCAAGAGCTCTTACCTCCTTGACTTTAGAGATTCAGTACTCAATTATTTGGCTCCAGATGGAGCAAATTTGAATATATGTAAATTATACATGTCCCTGTATATATGTAAATATATATCATATGTGTACACATGTATACTTTTGCATATTAGTGCTTGTGTGTGCTTGTATATATATTTGTAGAATCTGTACAGATATCGTATCATTAATTGCTAATGACCCAAGATATTGTAATTTAAGGTGATTCCTAGAGTTGAGGTACAAAATGTACTTTACAAGATGAAGCTTTGTTCCTTTTCTCTAATGGCTAAGTTCGATTTGTCTTCACAGTGGCTTTCTCTGCATCAGATTTCTGCAGATCTGCTTTAAAGCTGTACATTTTTGTTACAGTCAAAGATGTGTTCTTAAATCACCATTCTTTCCTGGTCCTCACCCTCCAATGTGGTCTCGCATTCTAATTAGAGCTACTGAGGAGTCTTTACAGCAAATTAAGATTCAGATGCCTTGCTAATTCTAGAGTTCTAGAGTTACGTTTCAGAAATTCTAAGAAACCCCTCTTGAGAGGTCAGTAAAGAGGACTTAATATTTCATAGCTACAAAATGACCACAGGATTGGATACAGATCTGAGTTATCCTGGATAACTCAGAGCTGAGTACTGCTCCAGGGTGGTGTGCAATCTTATATTGATGCTTGTGAATCTGCCATTTTATTTGTAGGATAAATAAATATGTTTAATATTAACAACTTCCATCAAAACTATAATAATAATATATCTGCTGTTGACCTCTAACAACAATCAGGTGCTGTATTCAGAGTCATAAAGAATACATATGTATGTTTGTATATTTAATACACACATAGGATAATGTGTTTTTGTCAAATCTATGCTATGCACATATGTATTAAAATGTTGGTGGAACCAGTAGCCGTGGGATGCAGAATTGTGAGATGCAGGCTAATTTTATCTTTATATTAGAGGAAAGTAACAGTGAATGGAAGAACCAGATTCAACATTTTATGGAAAATAATATTGATTGGTTACAAAAGTGGCTGCCGGAAACCTCTCCAACCTCTCCTGAGGACTCACAGCTTCCTTATAGATGAGAATTATGGAAAGAGTCTCTAAAGCTGTCTCAAAAACAGGCTGGTGTTGAAACATACATATCGAAAGGGCTTGAGAAATTCAATTATATTTTGCTGCCCTGAGGATTTTCACTCCACTTGTGGAAACAAATGATAATGTTGCTTCAGACCCACCTCTCCACCTCTTGTTCCAAACAGTACTCCATTTCCAAATGAGCTGCCATCAAGCCAAAGTAACAACTTTCTCCCAAAATGTTTAAAGTGGTGGAAAATTCCCTCAAAGCTGGATCAAACTGTGTATTTAAGAACAGCTCCAAAAGGGACTCTTCTGTTGACGGGGGATATTTCTCTTTAGATGTAAGAAATATTCTGAGCCTCGAGCCTAGGAAGGAGGCCAACAGCAGCTCTCCAGCCGGGATACCGCCCCTTTCGAAAGCCATCACCACTACAGGAACCCTGGGTAAAGTAGTAGCCTTCTTTTTTTCTCTCTAGTTTTTGAAACTGTAATGACAGAAGATATTTCAGGGTTGTCGTGGGTTTTTTTTCCCCCAGTTCTAAAATGGTCATTGATAGTATGGATCTTACCTAACTCTCCTTCTATTTAAAATTTCTATGGATCTACCAGATAACCAGAGGTGGGCATGGATTATTTATGATGGCTCCTTTAATGCCCAAATAGCAATCAGTCTAAAACCTGAAAGAGAAAAAAAAGTCCAAGGAGAGACCAGCCACCTCTGAAAAACAGGAATAATAGTATCAGCCACTGATCTGTGAATAATGTTGTTGAAAACCTGACTGAAGTATTTTTTTCTAAAAAGAAAACTCTTCCTGAATACAAAATAATAAAAATAGGACTTTAAAAAAACCCTACTTTTTCTATCTGCTCTCAGTACTGTCATATTTATTTAGTTACTTTAAGTGGATGATTGTTAAATGTCGCTGTGCATTTTACTCCTATTTGTGACTGATGCATAGCTGAAGCCACCCATTCAAGTTGTGGGTTAAAAATAACAGAAAAGGAAAGAAAAAAATTAAAACAACCTAGTTGAAATCTTTTCTTAAAAATTCACCACTAGGCAGCGAAATTCAGCTGCAGATGCAACATTTGTGTGTGGAGAGTTGACACAGATTTCACTTTGTAATAGATGTAAGTGCAGATTGCACTCTACTGCATGTGTTTGGAGGGCTCGGTGAAGATGCAGTGTCTTGCTTCCTCTGCGAATTCCCGAGTTCAGAAGCCCAGACGGAGGTTGCCCTGGACTGCTAATCCCCAGACCCGGTGGGTTCAGAGGCGCCCTCCTGGATTTGCGGACCTCTCCCAAGGAGACGGTAGGGGCTTGCTGATTTATGCGCATTCCTTTAAACTTGATCGAATGCGTGTCAGCCGACCAAGACCTGGAGAATCAGAGAAATGTGCAGCGAGTTGCTCACATCCCGTTTCTCATAAGCGAAGATGTAGAGTTATCCAAAAGGCAGAGGGAGATTTATGCCTAGGTTTTAGGACAGGCACGCTAATTAAGTTTTCATCTGCTAGGCCGCCGGGTCCGTAACAGCCGGCCTCATTCTTTATGAAAATGCCCACTCAATCCTTGTGCATCTACCTATCTCTGATGAATGCCTGAATAGTGCTTGCTATTTTTAATTTTATTTTAAAGGGAAGAAAAAAAGACACTGGCGCAGAAAAATTCCTCCATGAAAGCAGCCAAGGCCTTGCCACAGTTGATTTCATTTCTGCCCGGCTCTCGTGGCCCTGAAGAGCCGGATCCACCCAGCAGAAATAATTACAACGGGTCTCAGAGATTTCCAAACCTCTGAGGGCGGTTGTGCGGCGACATAGGACCTCCCCCAGGTACTGGGGTGTGAACTCCGAGAGCTACCTGATGTCGCGCCCCTCGGGGACTGAGGCGCGGCCCCAAACCCTCCACGCTTCTACAAGAACCCCCTACTCAAAATGGAGGTTCAGGCCGGTGGAAAGCCGGCCTCCCTCAGACGGCACGCGGGCCGGTCGGGGCTGCGGTAGGACGGCGGGCTGAGGTCCCAGCGCGGAACCGCGAGGGCCGGGTCTGTGCGGGTGAGTGGTCCCGCAAGTGCAGGCTGACGTCACCGCAGGCCGCGCGGGCCTTCGCGGGACTCCCCGGGCGCGGCTGGATCAGCACAAGCCGACTTCAAGGAATGTTTGGTGCGGGTGCCCACTTCCCCGCCCCGCCCCGCCCTCCTCAAGAGAATAATCCGGTATTTAATCTCTCCCGGTCTTAATTCTTGGCAGCGTGGAAGGTGGTTTGCAACGGGAAATAAAACTTGACAGGAGCATTTTCTCTAAAAGGGATTTTGAGACGAGCTGAAAAGAAATCGTGTTTTTCTCTACCAAATACTTCCGCTTTCTGAACCCGGAGCCGAGGGGAGGGAGCGATCCGAGGGAGCGGAGAGCAAGCCGGGCACGCGAGGCCACGCTGTGCACCCCACCGGCCGCGCCGGCCGCCAGGGCGGGAGGCAGCCTCGGGCTCCGCTGCGCCCCGCGCCTCTACCACGCTCCGTGCCGCTGGGCTGTAGGCCCCGGCGCCGCCCGCAGCCCGAGGTCGGGACCCCGCGCATGGGACCGTGGCACCGGCAGGTCCCGGTTGGCACCCAGAGTGGTACCCAGGCGCTGGCTGAGGGAGGCTGGGGTCAGGCGAGAGAAGAGGGCCGTGGAGAGAGGGCCTTAAGGAGCTTGGCGTTAGCTCTGAGCCTCTGGCCTGGGGGGGTTGGCAACAGCCGCTTGCAAGAAGGGTGGTGAGAGCAGGGCTGGGGGCTTTGTTTCCGGCCTCGGGTCTGCGGACTCTGCACAAAATGGAGGGGGAAAGGGGGTGAGCGCGCAGCAGGCGTGGGTCGAGCGGACTGCTATTGGGTGGAGGAGGCTGGAGAGAGCAGAGTCCCCCTCCCCGCCGCTCAGCGAGCGCCCTTCTCTCTCGCCGTAAAGGTCAAGTCCTCCGCGCCACGGCCGCCTCCATGGTCAGGGCCGGTCGCTACCGCGGTCTCAAGAAGGCACAGGACGTGCAGTTAGCTTGCTGCAAGCGGGTTCTGGTAGCCTGGGCTCTGGGCTCGTGCACTGGAGGCAGAGGTTCTTTCTTGATTTCCAACTCTCCCATTCCCAGCCTTGTTGGAAAGGAGTCCTGGCAGCCACGGGTGGCCCAGGCTGTGTCCCCGTCCCAGAAGAGCGGCATTTGCCCCAGTCCAGCAGACTTCGGAGCCCGCTGAGGCCTAGCAGGGGCGAGAGGGAGCGCCTGCAAGCCCAGGGGAGAGGACGTGGCTGGATCAGAGTTCTGGGTCCTGGTAGGAACATAGGGCCGAGCAGGGCCAACTTGGCGGGGAAGAGGATAGGGGAGCCAAGACCCTGCTGGAGAGCCTCTCCTGGGGTCCCTGAGTCCAGGCCCCTCCGTAGTGCGTGGCAGGCCTTTGGTGAGACCCTTGATGCTCTTCTCCTGCCTAAAATCCACACTGAGATGTGAGGCGCAATCTTCCAAGGTAAAAACCCTTGACTCCCAGCCCCCAAGAATCCTTCACTGCACTCTGCGAGGGAGAGAGCCCCTTACCTCCTGCCCATAGCCTGCCTCCAACAGGTCAGAGCATCAGGCCCTGCGGTAAACAGTTAGCTTAAGCCTGATCTGCCGCTGAGCCTGTCTCTCCAGGTGAACCAAAGAGGACGTGCAAGGGATTTCTTTTCGCGGAAGCGAAAAACCTGAGTTGTACCCCTAGGGCTACATGGATGGGCTGTGCTGTGGGGGCATATATAGCAGAAACAATTGTCTGTGAATGGGTAGCAGAAATGCCTGGCAGGGTGTGTAGGGGAGGAGGGCTGGATGGGGTGATGGTTCTTCTCAAGCCTGGAATGTGAGCCACCACGAGCACTGAGTGGAAATGGAGCTGCCCTAGGAAGCAGGTTGGAGCTTTGTGGCATGCGGGCTTCCTGTGAGCTACGGCTGTGGGGACCGAGGCCCAAGGACCAGAGCCAACCTTTGGGTTGGGCCACCCCCTTTTGTCTTCTTTATCTCAGACACACTCTGCTGGGAAACCCGTTTGGGCCAAAGCTGCACGGGGAATGGAAGGCAGATCCTGAGAACTAGGGCTTCGCCCTTCAAAGTCTCCCCCACCCCATTTGTTCCCACTCTATAGGAAAAAGAAGTCTAATAATTGACAACAATAAAAATAAAAATAGTTAATAAAGGAAGTAAATCTTCTCTTCTCCCTTCAGTTTGGGATCCACTAATGTAAATGATAACCAGATTGCTTGGGTACTTGAGACCCTCAGCTGAGCCCTGTGCCCCACTCTGCAGTGGCCAGGGGAAGGGTATGGGCCTTTTCAGATATTTAGGGGCTTTGAAGGATGACTGAAACTGCCAGTCAGACCAAGCAGAATTATGAGGTCAACTTCAGGGCACTACCTATTTCTGAGCTTTTAGGAAGTGTAGGGGACCTTGGGGGAGGGTGGGTGTCTCAGCAAAGGGACAAATTAACCCCTGCCTCCACCTGGTAGTGACAGAGGTGATCTCTTGATTTTTTTATCGAAGCCTCAGTGCTGCCTTTGTGCAGCGCCTGGAAAATGTGATGGATTTTGGCAATGATCTGGCAATAAGCCATGCCCTGAGAACAAATACTGGGAGATCTCCTGGGCCTTCCCGGGCAACTCACCTCCCCAGCTCACCATGGAAAACAGACATGCCCACAGGAACCCTTCTATTTGGAAGGAGATATTCCTGAAATGGAGGAGAAGAGCTCTGTTGCCATTTCTACCCAGGGCCTCCCGGCCAGTTCTTGCACCTGTGTGCAGTATGATCACCAGGGTTGAAATACTCTTCTGTGTAGCTTTCTAGAAACAGTGCGACATTTGTGGGCAGAGGAAAGTAAGGGCTTAGGCAAGCAGGAGGAGGCAAAATATTGATGGTGCCCTAAGCAATCCAACAAGAGAGAAACTTAACTGTAGCCATCTGGGAGTGAGATTCAGTCTGTCAAGTGGGTCCTCACCCCTGCCAGGCCTATCCCATCTGGGTTGCCCAGCCTAGAAAAGCAGCAGCTGGGTCTGCAGAAGAGAAGGAGGAAGTGTTGGGGAAGAAAGGAGGCTAGAGAAGGGAGGGGAGAGGAAGGGAGATAAGCCGGATTTGGTGGGGCCTTGGGGTGGAGTATTCCAAAGAAGGAGGTGGGAGACTTAGTTCAGGCTCTGGTGGAGGCCCGAAGTTGGGGGAGAGTCAGGGACCTAACAGCCCCTCTGCTCTGCACCTGAGTATTGGGTGCCCTCCAGTGGCACCTCAGCCCTTGCTCAGTCTAGCAGAGGCATCAAAAAAGGTAGGGAAGAGTCCCAGCAGGTGAGAATGGCTGGAAGGAGGCAGGGCAGGAGACAGGAACTTTAGGGGGGACAAGAGCAGGATCAGGAACTGTAGGGGGACAGGACCCCCTTGAGAAGGACAGTGGTGACTGGGGCAGCTTGGCATTGACATTGAGACTGTGGACAAATGCTGGGCATTCAAAGGCCTGCATGTGCAAGTACTGGGGACTTCGCATTCTCAGATTTCTGGGACAAGGAGCAGCTGCTGCCTCCCAAGCTAGCCCCAAGGAGAGAAGAGGGTGGCCCAGCAGCTTTGTCAGTTGGAGCTGAGAAGCCTGGAGTGTGGAGGTGCTCCCGGCCACCCAGCTCTATCCTCCCTTGGAGTGAGAGGGTGTTAAGCTGCCTGTCAAGTGACGATCCTTGCAGCTCACGTCCCTTGAATGACTGTGCTGGAAACGCCCCCAGCACAACAACCACGGTAACAAGGCCTCGCATTGCCCGGTGCGCACCGACGGCTTCAAGGCCACCCCGCCTGGGCACTGCCCGCCGGCGCCCTCCCGCTGCCTCCCGGACCCCTCCGGCTGCAAGAAGAAGCGGAGGCGGCAGAGGCGCCTGGACCCACTTTATTCCGATATTCCGCCTGCAAAGGCGGTGGAACGAAGCGTAAGGCTCAGGGATGGTCGTCCCCAGAGAGGAGGGTCCCGGAGGCGCTGCGCAAGCCCCCCCTCCCCAACCTTTCGGGCCAAATCAGACGAAGCCTCGGAAAGGCTCGGTCTGTTTTGCTGACCAAATCTCCTTGTTAGCCGTTTCCGCCTGACAAGCCTGGCGCGGGCGTCGGCCTTCTCCTCTCCGGGTGGCCACCTCCAAATGCCGTGCGGGGAGCGATGGGGCCCGGCCTTGCAGAGGGCTGCCTGGACCTTGAAATTTGGAAAAACAAGAAGAGACTGAACCGGGCTCCCTCCCTTCTCTGCAGACACACACGCACCGTCAGGCCGCCGCCACTTCCTGCCTTTGTTTTTCTTCCTCCAAACATTTTTTGGCCTCTTGCATTAGCCGCGGTGGGGCTCTGGGTTGACGATAAAAGGAAATACACCCTGAACAGTTTTCTGGAGATGGCGCGAGCTCTGGAGCTCCTGAGAAAGAACAGCTCCTGGGAAGCCAGTCGCCAGGGCCAATGTCACAGCCTTACCCGCGCCGGCCTCTTCAAGAAATGGAACTCGGACTTGGCCTTCCGGGGCGGCTTTAGCCTCAGTCGGGTCTTTCCCAGAGCCCAGTGGGTTACGCTCGGCTGTTGGACCTCCTGCAAAGCGGAAGAGTCAATCATAGGATCAGAGCAAAGTCAAAACCAAGGACCTGAAGGTCTGCCTTCCCTTCTTCCCCTGAATTTGGTCTGATCCTCAGAGCTGCGCCCACCCCTCACCCCCAGCCGCCTGCCTGGAGAAACCTTCACATTCACACCGCCAGCGTATTCCGCACACGAGGGCAGGAGCGGGCAAAACTGGGACATTGCGCAGTCTTGGGGACCTGAGTACCCTTCTCCTATTCCTGCTGGGCAACTAAAAGCGTTCGGTCACTTCAGGCTTTTTCCCTTCTGCTGATATCAAAAGCCTTTTCCCTCATCCATCTTCACGGCAGCGCCCCCACACACCCACTTCCAGGCTGCAAGTCCCTCCGGGCACCCGGCTTCGGTGCAGCCTGCCGAAATGCCCTGCCAGCCGCTCCCGGAGCGCCTTTTTCACCCCCAGCCTTTTATCCGGAATTCGCCTTTGTCTCCTGCGGACACCCATGGGATCCAGCCCTGCCAGCACCCTCTCGGTCTGGCTCTCCAGGAGGACATGGGAGGCAATGGTTATGCGGAACAGCGCACACCCCAATACCGACCTTTCTGCCGGGACCGCTCTCCCTGACACCAGGGGAAAACCGATCTAATTAAGAGAGGGGCTGCGTGCCGCTGGGGGAGGTGGCCTGGCATCCCCCGCTGGCGGGCCACCACAGCCCCGTCTGTTCAGGCACAAGCTGAAGTTGACTGCCAAAACTGCTATAAAACCGCAGGTCTGTCTAGAACTGTTTTCGGTTTTCCTAGACGCCCCCGGGTTCAATTATGGTCTTAAAAGCCCTAATACAAGTGCAAGAATTTGTTTGCCTTCACCCAGGGGCGGGGCGAGCCCCGCAATGGTGGCGCCTTTGTTATGGCAAAGTCACTGAAACCCTTCATGCATTCCTTTTGTTCGAAGGTAGGGGTGGTGAGGACTGGGTGGGCTGCAGAGAGAGAGTTTGGGATAGCCAAAATCAAGCCAGGGAACAGCTGGAATACCTTTGTTTGAAACCTCTCCTTCTGTCTTTTATATTCTGTCTCTAAAAAAGAGATGCTGTGGAGAAACAAATATTTAGCCTTGTTGGTCACTGCTGGAAATAGAAGTTTTTTTCGCTGCAGGGCAATTCTGTAAATGTGCTTCCCAGCTTTAGGAGGTCTGAAGCTACTCTTCTCCAATAACCTTCCTTCCCATTGGAACTTCTCACTCACAGCACTGCTGCCCTCTGGACAAGCCACAGTGGACAAATATGTCAAGCTGAAGATGCACAAATAATTTCAAATTCAGTTCTCAGGGATTCAAGGGACATGAAAGTTCTTGTAGCAAATCTTGAATAAAGAGTTCATTAAACCAATGTGTCCAAGGAGCTTGATTTGTGATAAGCAATCCTTGTAAAGGTGGTGGTGGGGGGAGGTGGAAAGCCACAGAAACATTAATGCTAGTAAATTAGTTTACTCGACTACAGAGTAATTACTCGATATTATTGATATTTACAGCAGGTATTCAAATGCAATGGTAGGCCATTATTTGGAGAAAATACATAATGAGAATATTTCTTTTCCAGTGCAATACATGATTAGATTTGTTATTGAGTCAGTTACAGTCAGCTCAGCAATAAATAAATAAATCGATGATGACACTTATATACCAAAGATCTTAGAGTTTATACTCTAAATCTCCCCCAAAATATGTAAATACCTTTGGCTATTTCCTGGAGAGGGAAAAGCAAAAGGTTATCTTTTTATATATCTTTTATTTTCCTTCAGCAACACTCCAGATCCTTCCAAGAAGAGAGTTGTTGGGAGGCCTCAGGTCTGGGCCCCTCTCAGCTCCTGGCCCTGCCTGGCTGCTCTGTGTCCTCTCCCTTCTTTCGCTTCCTCCAAACATTGCTCCTTCAATCCTGCAGGTTGTGGAGCATATTTTACCTTCTTAATTTATTTTTTTCCTCTTCTCAAGAAAGCTAGACTCAGAGTATTGCTATGGTCTCTCTTTATCCTTAGCACAAACCTAGCCTTTTAAAGGCATCCCTGTCTTCCCAGGTGCAGGGAGTTGGGGAAGCACCTCTCCTTTCTCTGGCATTGTATTCCTTCTGTGGAATGAATAGTAGGAAAGGCACAGAGCTCTCTGAGTTTTTGCCCTGCACATCCCTTGCTTTCACTCTCACACATTGCAAGGAAAGAGAGAAGGAGAGCAGGAGAGTAGGCGAGTTACCCCTTTCTCAGCCACCTCTCCTTGGCCCTCAGCCCGTCCTTTCCACCCCCATTCTCCCCACACCCCTGGAGCTCTGCAAGCAGCCTGGTGGGCCCCCCACGAAGATGCAGCATACCCAGGAGAAGGCTCCTCGGATGTCAGCGCCTCTAAAGCAGCCCAAGGGTTGCCTCAATTGCATGGTTTCCCGCGTCCTCAGCTCCAGAAGACCAGGCAGATGGGTGGACCGGTGAGCAGCGGGGCAGCCCCTGTGCCTCTGTCTCTGCCGAGTCACTCCGAAGCCCGGCAGGCAGCGAGGAGGAGGGGGTTTCTCCAAGGACAGAAGGTGGGATGAGGAGGCAGGCAGGGAAGATGAGGGGAGAGGTGGATCCCGGGTAAGACGAAGGCCCTTCCGGGCCCTGCGGATCAGTGACAAACCGCGGGGAGAAGCCGTTCTGGCTGTGGGCGGTTTAGGGACGGAAGGCACTAAAGCGCTTCGGAAGTGACCATGAATGAGAGAGTGTAATCAAGTCACCGTGCAAATCGGACAAGCCATGAGGCAGGCACATCCACGGCTTCAAACTCTGGCCCCGAAGGGGTGCCGGCTAGGGTCGGAGGCAGAGGCGCTTCCCAGAGCAAGTCTATGGGAGGGGGACTGCGAAGAACGGGGTGCAAATGCGAGCCTCCAGGAGAACAGCCTCCGAGACCACAAGCCACACAGCGACGGGCTCCCACCTGGCTATCCCCAGTCCAGGGCACCCCTCACCCACCCGGAGAGCTGCGGGTGGGAGGTGGGCACGAGAGTTGAGCTCTCACCGCCCTCTGCACACTCGAGAACCAGGACCCTGCAATTGAGCACAAGCATGCTGCATGGGGGGCACCCCAGCCTCTCCGCGCGCCGGGAGGCCCCCAGCGAACATGAGTTACACCGGCGATTACGTGCTTTCGGTGAGAACACCGAGTGACGATCTGTTGCTTCCCCTGAGGTGGCTACAAAGAAAGGAAGCCGGGAGGGAGGGGAGGGGAGGAAAAAAAAAAAAAAAAAAAGGAAAGGGGGGGGGAAAAAAAGGCCCGGACTAGCTCGCAGCTTGTCAATTTCAACATCGGGTCACATGACCAGCACCTCCCTGCTAAGGATGGGGATAGATTTCCACGTCAGCTTACGTCTCCAAATTTCTACTTCACGGATCCGCTTCAAAGAGGCAGCTGCAGTGGAGAATCATGTTAAGCTCGGCTACTGCGGAGAGCCCAAGGTAGCCCAATGATGGATTTTGATGAGCGTGGTCCCTGCTCCTCTAACATGTATTTGCCAAGTTGTACTTACTACGTCTCGGGTCCAGATTTCTCCAGCCTCCCTTCTTTTCTGCCCCAGACCCCGTCTTCGCGCCCAATGACATACTCCTACTCCTCCAACCTGCCCCAGGTCCAACCCGTGCGCGAAGTGACCTTCAGAGAGTACGCCATTGAGCCCGCCACTAAATGGCACCCCCGCGGCAATCTGGCCCACTGCTACTCCGCGGAGGAGCTCGTGCACAGAGACTGCCTGCAGGCGCCCAGCGCGGCCGGCGTGCCTGGCGACGTGCTGGCCAAGAGCTCCGCCAACGTCTACCACCACCCCACCCCCGCCGTCTCGTCCAATTTCTATAGCACCGTGGGCAGGAACGGCGTCCTGCCACAGGCTTTCGACCAGTTTTTCGAGACAGCCTACGGCACCCCGGAAAACCTCGCCTCCTCCGACTACCCCGGGGACAAGAGCGCCGAGAAGGGGCCCCCGGCGGCCACGGCGACCTCCGCGGCGGCGGCAGCCACGGGCGCGCCGGCAACTTCAAGTTCGGACAGCGGCGGCGGCGGCTGCCGGGAGACGGCGGCGGCGGCGGAGGAGAAAGAGCGGCGGCGGCGCCCCGAGAGCAGCAGCAGCCCAGAGTCGTCTTCCGGCCACACTGAGGACAAGGCCGGCGGCTCCAGTACGTATAAAGGCAGCGCCTTGCGCTTTATGAAAGGGGAGTTGGAAATCTAGCGCAGCACCGCTGTTAAATTTTTATATGCTGTTTTATAAGCATATAAGGTTTATGAAGGGCCTTTAGGTTTCCCCCAACAAAACTTTGTTATAAAAGGCGGGATCACGTGGCGAGTGCTGAAATTGGCCGTGAAATACTCACCGGCCAAGGCATGTCTGCAAAAAAAAAAACAACTCCTCTTTTCGCTTTTTTCCCTTCTCAGCTCCCAAGCCCGGCAGCTCGACCCCGCTCGGGGCCAGCTCCGGGCTGGGGAGCCAGAGGTGGGCGCCTGTAAATTCCCCCTGCAAGGGCTTCGGGAGCCTTTGATAGCAAGGTAATCCGGAGATTTTTATAAAAGCCATGTGTTGCGCCGGGACTCCAGTCCGGCCGGGATTCAAAGGCGTCGCTGTTTAACGACGGCGCTAGGAGCGCGTTTAACAGATAAAGTAGCCCGCTTAGCTCCAGCAATATATTAAAAGAAACAAATTAACCCAAAGTTGGCCTTTTTGTCCAAAGGAAGCCATTTGCCTCTGGCGTGGTGGCAATTACGTGCCTTCTTCTGCCCAACTGCATGTTATTCACAATTGTTATTCAATCTGTCAAAAGCGATTTTTTTTTCTTGTCTTGTAGGTCTTTTTTTTTTTCTTTTCTTTTTTTTTTTTTTTTTTTTTAAGGGGGATCAATAGAGCCTGCCCGCAGCTTCGGGAAGCCCCCTTTGCCTTCACCCCACCTAAGATAGCGCCACTGCTCTGCCGTGTGCAGGGTGACCGTGTGTCCGTGGTGCTCAGCGAAGGCCTGGGGTAGGGGGCTTCCGCTGCCACCTCCCCACCTCGGGGGAGCCGGGAGGCTGGCTGGGGAGGCAGGAGCTGGTGGCCAGGACTCAGGCTGACAAAGACCCGGCAGCCGCCGCAGATGTTAACGACTGCCCAGTCTTGGCCGCAGCCTGGAAAGATTGGGACTGGAGCCGCCTTTACTGCCTTGGGAAGGGGCAGCCCAGGTGCTGGAAGGTGAAATGTCCGCAGGCGGCTGTTTGTTTAGTCTGGCCGGCTAGAGGCAGCCGGCAACCCCCACTCGGCTGCTTTCAAAGAGGCTTAGGCAGCGCAAACTCGCCTGTTGCTGTGCGAAGCCCTCCTTTCTGTTCTAGGGGCAGCGGGAGCAGCTTCCCCGGGGGCCTATCTAGGGAGCTGGCTTTTATCTGTGGCTGAGCCTCCAACTGCGACGGTTCCAAGCATGCAGTCATAGAGTTAAAGGCAGGGGCCTGGGGAGACTTTGACGGGGCTTGGGCTGGACCACCAGTCCCTGTGGCAGCCCTTCTCCTCAGCTATGGGCTCTGGGGTGGATTGCAGCCCCACACCGGACTCACCCCCTGCCTTTTCTCCCTTCACAGGTGGCCAACGCACCCGCAAAAAGCGCTGCCCCTATACAAAGTACCAGATCCGAGAGCTGGAGCGAGAGTTCTTTTTCAGCGTCTACATCAACAAAGAGAAGCGCCTGCAACTGTCCCGCATGCTCAACCTCACTGATCGTCAAGTCAAAATCTGGTTTCAGAACAGGAGAATGAAGGAAAAAAAAATTAACAGAGACCGTTTACAGTACTACTCAGCGAATCCACTCCTCTAAGGCTCCAGCGGCTGGAATTGGGTGGGGGGCTTCATACACATGAGATAATATGCAGATTTTGCCCTTGACAAGGTCAAGCCACATGGTGACTTTTGAAAAGAGGTGTGCAAGAGAGGGATGCATGGAGATAGCCCCACACGAGGCGGCCTGGGACTCTCTTGATTAAGATCTCAGTGGTTAAGATTCCTAATAATCATTGGATTCTGAGAGCTGTGTATCAGCTAGAATGACAGGTTTGGGACCCCTGGTGGTTCACTCTTGGAGCCTGCAGAGCTGCGGGCTGGGTGTGGTCTCCACTGGGGACTGGGCCCCCTGCCAGACCCCCTGGAGGCTAACCCCTCCACATCCTCCCTCTACTGGGAGCCTACCCACCCCCAGGACCCCTGAGTCAAAAAGCTGTGTGCTCTCCAAGACCAGTTCAGCTTGGGGACAGGGGCAGGAGGAAGGGGTAGGATTACTAGGTGCCCAGAATGAGGCTGCTTTCCAAAGCCAATGTGAACGGCGGCGGCTGGACTTAGAGGTGGCTATGAGGTGGAAGAGGGCTGCAAATCCTTGTGGGAAAAGAAATCTGTGATTCCAGGTGGCGTCAGTGTCTTTCCACTCCTCCTAGCCACCCACTACACTTATCCAGCCCTGAGTTCCTAGCCACCGCCTCCTACAGCCCACCTGGCTTTTCTTTCTACCAAATGAGGGTCTTGGTTTCAGCCTACCACTCAGGCCCAAAGCCTCGTCGCAGAGTGGACTGTTCCCTGAGGTGGGAGATATGGAAAAGCCAAGAAGCTGCGGCCAGGCCACTGGCCCCTGAGATCTCTGCAGGAAATGGCTGTGGAGTGCGGCAGTTTGGCAAACTCTCCACCACATGTAATGAAGCTTGGATTTGCTCAGTGTCTGGCTGCAGAGCAGCAGGCCTGGCCAGCAAGTCTCCAGCTATGGCTATGAGGGCCTTGAGTCCCCCAAAACACCGGGTTCCAGCACCACACTCTACCCTCATTGGCTCCTGAACTGAGCTTGGAAGCTTCTGGTGACCTTCCAAGAGCCTGAGAGTGAGGTGGAATTATTTTAAAAGATAAATATTATATTATATATATATATTTCCCTGAAGGAACCAAAGCGAATTTTAAAAGATGCAATGTAGAGGGGAAAAGAGATGATGAAAATATTTAAAGGCTCTATCTGTTTACAGTGTTCCATGGTTAAACTCGCTCACTGCTAAGAATATTTGAATGTATGCTTCATACAGGGATGGTGTTCAAAAAACTTGTAAATAAAGAAACCATAACCAATTTTGTTTTCCTTCCTTCCTTCCTTCCTTCCTTCCTTCCTTCCTTCCTTCCTTTCTTTCTTTCTTTCTTTCTTTCTTTCTTTCTTTCTTTCTTTCTTTCTTTCTTTCTTTCTTTCTCTTTTTTTGCCATTAGTTGATTTCCTTTGGGGTGTTGGAGGGGGTGGAAAAGGTATTGAGAATGGTCTTTTTAATCTCTTGCAACATTTGGAAAGTGTTAGGGAAATGCTCAGAGGCAGTCGGCCTGCCCAGACTGGGGATCTCATCTGGGAAAGCCAGGCACCCTCCCATTGAATCTCCTTTGCCTCCCTGTATTAAGAAATGTCTATTGGCTCCATTTGTACTGGGAGTGTTGGCCTGTCCTCAATTCTGGTTCTTACCCACCGTGTGTGTTGCAGCATGTATACAGGCAACTGGGCACAAGGAAAATAAAGACGGTGGAAATTGGAGTATCCTGGTGTGACATTCCTCTCCCTGATCGCCTTTTACTGCCAAATGTCTGCCCCCCTCCCCCACCCCCCCAAAAAAAACGCCCTACCTAGTTGAGGGGCAAGTTATCCGGCCCCTGAAAGGGTGAGAAGGTGACTAAGTCAGGAATTGGCTACAATAGAAGCCAGGCTTAGGAAGCCAAGGTGGTTGGCTATGTCCTTGTGGGAAGTGGGGACCTGGGGATGGGGTATCTCAGGGCCTGGAATAATGGACTTTATCCCCTCAGACTGACCTCAGCCCTGGAGAGGACCTTGGGGCCTGAGGTGGCCAACAGGTCAGACCCCAGGCTGCCCTAGCTCACCTCAGGACCGCTAGGCCTACAATGGGACCGTCCGGGGGCCCGTGGAGGCTTCATCAAGCCCGGTCTGGGTTCCAAGGCAGAGCAGACTCCCAGGAGCCTCTAAGGGTGCTTTTTCCCCAGCTCCCAGCTGAGGCTGCTTTTTCCCTTTGGGAAAAAAGAAAAAAAAAAGGATGCCGGTTTCCTCTTTGTTTGCTGCCTTTGAACTTCTGCCTTAAAATTGGACATCACCCATAACCTTGAGGAGAAGGGCTGAAAGGACAGAGCCCTTTGTTGCCCACTCCACCCTCTCTTCAGCCACCCAGGCAGGGCCAGAGCAGCAGATAGGGTCGCATTTGGAGAGAGGCCCCAGACCCCACTCTGTTTATTTGTTTGTGTGTTTGTCTAACTGGCGCGACTGGGGAAATCAAGCTAAAGGGGAGTGGGACAGACCCCGAGATGAATGTCTAGGTTGATAGGCAGACACGCAGAGACGAACAAGGGCCCTCCTGGGGGGCAGGGAGGGGGCGGGCTGGGAAGCCTGGGTTTAGGGAAAGACTTCCTTTGGGATGGTTAAAGATTAACCAAAGTCTCTCAAGTTGCTAGAGAGAGTCTAGTCAGGAGGACTGCTCGCGGGCGGGCGGCGGGCGGGCGGCGGGCGGGCGCGGGTTTGATTTCTGAGCTCTATAAAAGCCCATCCTCCGATGGCTGTGACAATATGGTCGTAAACCCGTCTGGGGCCGGCGAATTTGCATATTTGGAATGCGCCACTATAAACCCGGTTTTGCAGCGATTTCTTAGATGTAAAAATGAGATCTCAATAGCTGCGGGCTGGGCACATCCTCTCCTCTCTCCCTCTCTGCCCGAAGCCGGTTTCCCTCTCTCGGCTCGGAGCTGGAGCTCCGGCCCAACCTAGGCGCGCAGCCGCCACGAGATGGCGCACTTCCGATCAATGTCAAAGCCGCCGGGGAGCCGGGAACCCCAGCGTGATTCTTGGCCTTTGTTCGTTTCTGATACTAAGAGCAGCACGGTACATTATTTCACTTGTCCCGCTCCCCTTCGTATCAGAAAAAGGGGGCTCACCCTCAAGAAGTGGTTAGTATTGTAATTTAAAGCAACGCGCATTCGCTAGGCCTCGCGAGCGTCGCCGCGCGGAGAAGCCAGCTGCCCCTTGGCAGTGATTTCGGAAATGTGTCAAGGTAAGAGGCCACAAGTTTAGCAATTTCAGTCTGGTGGGGCGCGAGTGGGAAGGTGGCCGATGTCTAAGCAGGGTTCTCGGGAACGTGGCTGGGTTTGTGGGGTGATGCGGTAGGGAGCCCCCACCCCATTGCTCCCGAAGGTTGGAAAGCAGGGGGAGGCCTAAGTAGAAAAGTTGAGGATTTTATTTCCTTGCGCTAGCATTTCACCCAAGGCGAATCGTTCGATTTTTGTAGAAATATTCAGAATAGAATGGGCTAGGGATGAGAGGTATCTAGGCGAAAGGGTTCCAGCTGTGCTGGGATAGGGGGCTGTGGGAGGGGAAAAAAAAAGAGAGAGAGATGATCGGGGGTTGAGGAAAACAAAGTTTCCATTCTAAACAATGGGGTGGTAGAAGTCTGCGGCCGGTAAGGCGAGCACATTCCCAGGGGCAGACGTCCTGGAGGTCACTGGTTTCCCACTAGGTGCATCTCTAGGTCTGCCCAGTAGCTTGGAGAAAACCTTTGTTCCGAAGAAGGCCAATTCGGAGAAGTCGCATGTGATTTTTGAGAGTGCCAGACCAGTCTCTGTACTGCATACTTGGAGTACGCTGTTATAAATCCCGCGATTTTGCAGCAATTTCTTACATGTGAAAATTAGATCTTTTGTAAAAGATATTTTGCAAATATGCAAAAATGTATTGGTAAATACTAACACTTTTTTTTAAAAGCTGGGGCCAAGGATAAATTTTGACGGAGCAATCACTCCATCGGGGTTGTCATCAAACACATTTTAAATGATAAAAATTCACTTACATTTTGGAGGGCCGATTCAAATTCCCTCTTTCTCCTATATTTATTTTTTAATACTATTTTTCCATTAGTTTCCCACATCTTTTTCTTTTCCCAAATATACAGTGTATGGTGAGTGGGGGGAATCCCAGAGAAAGTAGGCACTCCCTGTTGTGTAAATTTTGCCTATCATAGTTAGTCTTTGCTGAAAGCTGGCTCCCAAACTATGCCGGAGCAAAGCAACAAGGCAAGAAATGAACGCTCACCCAGTGAGCTGCTCTCTGCAGCGGGAGCCCGCCCTACAATGCCCGAGCTGCCTCCAGTTCTAAGGCAAGAGGCAGTTTGTTATGAACAAAACTAAGAATATTGCAATTCAAAGGGTGTGTGAAAAGGCCCCAACACTTCCCTAACAGGGGTGGGGCCATCTCAATAGTTGGATTTAGAAAAACTTTAAAAGTATGTTGTTTAGTAATAGACTGCACCTGATAGATTCAAAACAGACGCGTCAAATATCCCTGAAAATGTTGACATTCTTAAAGATGAATCAGAAAAGAACGTCACTGCTTGTGGAAAAATTTTCTAACTATGCATAAATGCATGGATCTGAGAAGCTCTGATTTTTTAAATTTTTTTCTGCTAAAGCCAGATATGTAAAAGCAGACTTTATTTTTCTTCTGTGGGGCTGCAGCCCAACTCCACCGCTGGATAATTCAGAGCCTTGAAAGCATTGAGAGTGCCCTCCAGACACAAATTGTTTACCAGCAGTTTCGATCTCAGGACCTGGTATTTTTTCTTTAGGAACTTGTTTTTCATAATAGTTTATTTCTCATTGCTTACAAGGGCCTACTCAGAAGGAGTACCTAGTGAACTGCAGCCTAATCCTTGCCGAAGGCCTTAATCCATGGGCCTGGTGTTTATTTTGGCCCCATAGGGCTGGCGGGCTATTACCCAGGTAGAAATGGGCAGTATTTCCTCCTAAATTAAACATGGGCTCTGGAGGTGACTGTGTAACCGCTGCATAAGGCCTGGTTGAGGCAAGCAGGCACTGAAGATTTAGGTCAAAGGTACCCTGAGGGAGAGGGAGAAATTTAGTAGCTGGGAAGAATGGCAAAAAAGAAAGAAGGCAAACGAGCATGAGGGAGGAAAAGTGCTTGGAAGCCGACCCACACTACAATTGAATCGCTTTCTTAATCTCTTGGGGTAGGGAATCTCAGGAAAGCCTAAGCGCTCAATAACTGGAATATTTTATTGAGAAACCTAACACTTCAGTGTTAAAGTCTAGAGAGCATGGGAGCCTTGGGGATCGGTCGGGGATGCTGGGGGCTAGGAGACCAACCGAGAGGGCCAGGGAGGCGTTTAACTTGAGCTTCTGCTGCGTTGGTATCCTCTCATTTGAACCAGCAGCAGCAGGCCCGCCTGCAGCCAGCCGGCTCAGGGACAGTGTCTCGCTGTGTTTCTCGCTCAGCAAGCCCTGGTGGGAGGTGGAAGGCAGTCCTGGGCCAGAGAGGGGCTGCCATACACGAGCTTACATACTCTTTTTAAAAGCAAGAAAGAGCTCAAGCCCAACATCCCGTTTGGTTTATTACAAGGGGGAAAAGTCATGCTAAAGAAACACATCTGGCTCACCACAAAAAGGTCACTGAAGACCCAAGTGCCAATGCCACGTCCTGTGAGGCCCATAGCAGGCCTTCCAGCTCCTCTACTCTTCGGCTGAGGCAGCCTTTTGTAGCAGACGCAGTACAAACTGACTTTTGTAACCTTGGTTGGCACGTGCAGGTCCCTGGATTCTATCCAGCCTAGAAGCCCATTTGGCTGCCCTACAGGGCCCTGACCTGAGCTGTCTGCCGCAGGGCACCCAGCTTGTCTTACCAGCCAAATTGGCAGGGCCCCCAAGTCCCAGGAGACTGGGGGACTCTGGAGGACCTAAGGAAAAGACTGAGGGGTGTGTGAACTCCTTCGAAATGATGGGTCAAACTGTGGGAATATACCGATATGCATTTTTCACAGAATGAGTCAAAACTTACTTAGATTTTCCAGAAGGGTCCTGACTCCCTAAAAGGTTAGGAAAGATAAGTTAAGATCATTGTATTTTACTTTATTTGTATAGCCTCCACTATCTCAAACATATACTGGACCTTCCCAGATGTTGGCCTGGGAAGCTGCTTTCTGCATTTAGCCTGGAGAGGCATGACTCTAGGCCCAAGTCCTGGCCCACTGACCTGCTATGGCTCATTATCCAAGAGGAAACCTCGATGCTCTTGCGACCCACTTCCCAAATGACACAGCTTTTCTGAGAGGCCTGGGCAGTGCTGAAGAGCAAAGCTTCCTTCCTAGGCAGTCCCCAGCTCTGGCATTTCCAGGTAGCATTGCTAAGGGCAACAGTCCCAGCCAGTTCCACCCATCTGGTGAGCAGGGTAAGGACCAGGCAGATCCAGAAAGCTAAAGATAGGGCCATTGACTGCGGTGCTCTGAAGCTTTTCTGCATTCAGGTTCGTCTGCCTCATGGGCCTAGCAGGTAGAGAATTTGCCTTGGCCTTGGGCGCAGGAGCATGCGAAGAGCGAAGGAGAGTTATCTCTCGGTCTTGATTCCTCTAAGCCGCTGCTGCAGCTTCAAGACCCTGTCAGGCTGGAGAGAACTGGCTTTCTTATGCTCTCTCCCCTCCTGTTTCTCTCTCTCTTTTCTCTCCCTCTGTCCGTCTCTCCTTCTATCTCTCTCTTTTTCTCTCCATCCGCCTTGGCACCCTGATGCTCAGTCCTCAAGGCCCGGTCACCGTGGGGCGCCGAGGTTGAAGTGGCTGGAGCTCCGCGCTAGCGGTGGTGCGGCCTTCTGGGCCCGGAGCTCAGAGCAGCCACAGCCCGCAGCGACCACAGCTGCTTGAATCTCAGAAGCCAGACCTGGAGCTCTACCTAGCCAGCTCTCTCGTGCGCTTTCAGGGTCCTCTCAGGCTCCTCTTCTACCTTGGGCTGGATTCACATTGGGAGGAAGGAGACAAAGTGCCGCGTATGACCTGGAGGCAACAGTCTTTCCCAGCTGAAGGCAGCGGCCTGAGCGGTCTGTTTCCTGGGATGCCGACGTTCAGCAATGCCAGCTCCGAGTGGAGCCGGAGGGGCGGGCGGCCTGGAGTATCCTGGAGACCTGTAGCCCACAGGCCAGGGGCAAGGCAGTGACCTCCCGGGCTCCACTGGATCTGCCCGGAAAAGGTTGCATTTCCTGAGACTAGCATGAGGCTCACACTTGGGGGCTAGCACCCCAGGCCGGCCATTTCCAGTTGGCTAAAACAGAGCCCCTGAGTCTGCTGAGCAAAGGGCCTGGCCTCCACATGCTCTTATAACAGGGCCATGAGCCCAGCCCGGCCTTGCAGGGAAAGGATTTCCTCACCGGGGCCTCGTTAAAATGAACACACTGCAGGAACAAGGACTGCCCTAGCTGAGGGTATGGGAGGGAGGGGAAGAGGGGAGGGGACAGAGAGGCAAGAGTGTAGTGACACTGGTTCTTGTTGTAGCCTCCAGGAGCATATGAGTGCCAAAGCTAACAGGAGAGCAGGAACATAAGGCAGCAGAGGTGTACACCGGGCACACCCCTCGAAGTCTCTCACTTTGGTCCAGCCAAGGACCCCAGGGCCAGCATTTTACTTCCCTGAAATGACTGTGGGCTTAGAGTCTTCCCTACGTGATGAGGGGATGCATGGACCTGGCTCTGGCCTCGGGAGTGGGAGTGGGGCCGTCTTTCCGTCAAGGTTGGCAGCAGCTTCCCACCCCCAGTCCTGCCAGCCCACCAAAGTCCGCTGACAGGAGCTGTAGAGAAGGCAAGCCAGATGAGCACAACACCACAGAAGAAGATCCTAACTGGATCAAGGGACTGGGGGAGAAAAGTGTTGGGGGTTAGGGGCTAGGGAACAACCATTGCATTTTGAGGAAAAATCTGTGGGAAAGTCGGCTTCCAGTTCACTCTGGGCTCCTGACACTCTGAGGATTTTGACAGCCATAGGGCCAGGTCATTTTGAGGATGCAGAATTCAGACAAGGGGCCAGCTCCTGATCCAGAGCTGAATGGGAAGCGAGTGAGTCCCCGACATGGCCAGTGGTCAGAGTACACCGGGGACTAGTGGCAGTTTCTGCGACAGGGATGGTGAGCACCCAAGGCAGACTGGGCGCGCGCCATAAACACCCCACTCGTGTGCGGGGCCCAAGGGCGCTTCAAACGAACCCCGGTATGGGGCTCACGTCCGGGTAGGGTCGGGGCGAGCCCAGTGGCCAGGCCCCCCACCAGCCACGTTGCGGCAGCCCCTACAGCTCCCGGCCTTCGGGCCAAGGTGCCGGGCGTGCATCTCCTGGCCCATCAATACAGATTACATATTTATATCAATCGCGGGTTTCGAGGGCGCCCTCGGAGAGCGGCCCCGCGCCTACGAAACCAAACTGGGAGTGGTCGCGCGGAAACTCTGGCTCGGGATTGGCTGCGGGCGCCCGCCGCGGTGCGGGGGGATTGCTAATCGTATTCAGCATGTTTTGCACAAGAAATGTCAGCCAGAAAGGGCTATCTGCTCCCTTCGCCAAATTATCCCACAACAATGTCATGCTCGGAGAGCCCCGCCGCGAACTCTTTTTTGGTCGACTCGCTCATCAACTCTGGCAGAGGCGAGGCGGGCGGCGGTGGTGGCGGCGCGGGGGGCGGCGGCGGTGGCGGTTACTACGCCCACGGCGGGGTCTACCTGCCGCCGGCCGCCGACCTGCCCTACGGGCTGCAGAGCTGCGGGCTCTTCCCCGCTCTGGGCGGCAAGCGCAATGAGGCTGCGTCGCCAGGCGGCGGTGGCGGTGGCGGGGGTCTAGGTTCCGGGGTGCACGGCTACGGGCCCGCGCCCATAGACCTGTGGCTAGACGCGCCACGGTCTTGCCGGATGGAGCCGCCGGAGGGGCCGCCACCGCCGCCCCAGCAGCAGCCGCCGCCCCCGCCGCAACCACCCCAGCCCTCGCCTCAGGCCACCTCGTGCTCTTTCGCGCAGAACATCAAAGAAGAGAACTCCTACTGCCTCTACGACTCGGCGGACAAATGCCCCAAAGGCTCGGCCACCGCTGCCGAACTGGCTCCTTTCCCGCGGGGCCCGCCGCCCGACGGCTGTGCCCTGGGCGCCTCCAGCGGGGTGCCAGTGCCTGGCTACTTCCGCCTTTCTCAGGCCTACGGCACGGCCAAGGGCTATGGCAGCGGCGGCGGCGGGGCGCAGCAACTCGGGGCCGGCCCGTTCCCCGCGCAGCCCCCGGGGCGAGGCTTCGATCCGCCGCCAGCGCTGGCCTCTGGCTCGGCCGATGTGGCCCGGAAGGAGCGAGCCCTCGATTCGCCGCCGCCCCCCACGCTGGCTTGCGGCAGCGGCGGGGGCTCGCAGGGCGACGAGGAGGCGCACGCGTCGTCATCGGCCGCGGAGGAACTCTCCCCGGCCCCTTCCGAGAGCAGCAAAGCCTCGCCGGAGAAGGACTCCCTGGGTAAGCAGGGCTGCAGAGGGCTGCAGTCAGGCGGGCAGACAGGCAGACGCAAGGAGGAGAAGGATCAGAGAACTAGGAGCCCGCGCAGCAGCCGGCCGGCCTTGGCCCAAGCTGCAGGCAGGCTGACCTTGTGAACTTGCTTTTTAATATTTGGGCGTGGGGACGCAGTAAAATTCATGTCCGGCTTAGCGCCCCACAGCAAGACGTCCTCGGCGCTGGCCTCAGCTTCCCCTGACTCGGGGCGAGGACACCAGCGAGCAGGCCCCCTCCTGTGCGCTCTTCCCTGTGGCCGGGAGCACCCAGAGCCCTGGTCCCTGCCCAGCCTTCGCGGCGCGGCCCACGCGGGGGGGAGGGGGAGGGAGGGAAAGTAGCTCGGCCGCAGATAGCGCGGATGTTTGTAAGGCATCCAAAATAAGCAGCCGCCAGCGCCAATAAATAAGCCCATTAACCGGCGAAGTTCGAGTTTACGATCCCCATGCTTTTTTCAAAGTTGCTGAGGGGCGGGAATCTTCGTTGCGGGAAGAAAAAAAGGCAAATCCAGCCTGGAAGCTGGGGGCCCTGAGCTGAGAGCCAGAGAAGGGACATTTCGCTTCACCTGGACCTCGGAATCGCCCAGCTATCTACCCCTGGCTCCTGGAGAAACTTGAGGGAGGGCCCTGGACCCCCGAATAGGTTTCTCCTCCTCTTCCCCATTGGACCAATGATGCCCTTCTTTCTCCCCTTATCGAGTCTTGGGCAATCAGGGCCCTGGGGTGAGACAGCCAAGCTGCCTGGCCCTCCTTCCAAGTAAGCACCCCGCGCTCCTAGCCTGGGGGCTACAGGAAATATTTGTCTGCCATATGGGAAGAAGCAAAGAAAAGCGTTAAGTTCAAGATGTACAGTCTGCCCTCCCAGGCCTTTCCTTCTGCAAGCATCTACGGCTTAATGCTAAAACAGGTGTTTGGGAAAGTGGGGGAAATGTAAATTGGAAGGATCATGTAGATTGAAGGCCCACTCGATTTTTGTCATGACTTTTGGAGGAACTGCTTGCTCTCAGCAAGCCAAAAACGGGGGCATGACTCTCTTCTCTGTGACTTGGGACATCTCTCTTATGGGAGAAATGGAGGCAATTCACTCCCGCGGGCAGCCCGTGTGGCCTCGACTTAATCATCCCCTCTTTATTCTTTTACATGCCAGGCAATTCCAAAGGTGAAAACGCAGCCAACTGGCTCACGGCAAAGAGTGGTCGGAAGAAGCGCTGCCCCTACACGAAGCACCAGACACTGGAGCTGGAGAAGGAGTTTCTGTTCAACATGTACCTTACTCGTGAGCGGCGCCTAGAGATTAGCCGCAGCGTCCACCTCACGGACAGACAAGTGAAAATCTGGTTTCAGAACCGCAGGATGAAACTGAAGAAAATGAATCGAGAAAACCGGATTCGGGAGCTCACAGCCAATTTTAATTTTTCCTGATGAACCTCCAGGCAACGCGGTTTTTTCACTTCCTGAGCGCTGGTCCCTTCCCTCTGTCTTCAGCCTCTGCCCAGGAACTCGCACCTGTGCTGGAGCCCTGTTCTTGCCTCCCACGCTCATCATCTCCTGGGCCGTTACATCTGTGCAGGGCTGGTTTGTTCTGACTTTTTGTTTCTTTGTGTTTGCTTGGTGCTGGTTTATTTGTTGTTTTCTGGGGGAAAAAGCCATATCGTGCTAAAATTCTATAGAGATAGATATTGTCCTAAGTGTCAAGTCGTGACTGGGCTGGGTTTGCTGTCTTGGGGTCCTACTGCTTGAAATGGCCCCTGTGTTCAGCCGAGCTGGTTTCCTGCCCAGCCTGGGGCAAACCTAGCCGGAAGGCCGAGGTCCCATTGTTGGCGCTGAGGTGTCTGGCCTGAGGTCAATGGTGCAAGGAGCCGCCACCGGGCATGTCTGCCTGGAGTGCTGTGCTGTGTTTAATCAGGGGATACAGGCCCCTGGGTTTCTTTTTTCTTTCTTCCTTTCTTCCTTGGCCAAGAGAAGGGCTTACAGGCATGGACATGCAGGTTGGCAAACGGGCTTGACTTTGGCTGATTTAAAAAGTAAGAAAGAAAGTAAAAAAGAGTAATTTTTCCTTCCTCTGTAAGATATCTCAGCTTTAAAAAGAAAAAAAAAATTACCAACAGAAGGGGACTGCTTTTCCAGTTTCTGTAAGGTCTTACATTGCTTGACTAAAATGTCTCATTTACCTCTAAATTTCCATATCCTTCTAGCTGTAGATAAATAATGTAGTTTGTTTATACATTTGGAATTAGTGGATTTTTTGTCATTAAAATTGTTACCACTGGTAACATGCGACAAGCACACCACAATTCTCCCTATCTTGTGAAGTTATTTTTTAAAAATCGCCTTGAACAAAAAGTTTTTTTAATTTTTATTTTTGCTTTCTGAAATTCACAGAAGCCTAGGAGGACTGGGGTAAGCGGAATAAACTAGAGAAGGGAGACATTGTTTGGATTTCCTTTATACTGTGAAGTTACATGCATAAAAGGGTCAAACCTGTAGATGCAGAAAAAGAAAAAAACTATAAATACAAATCTGTATAAATGTCTATTATTATGAAGAATTGCCAATCTTGTTTTAAGCAAATGCATTCTATCGTTATTATAAATGTTAGTTCTAGCTCTATTTACTTCTAATCTTAAATCAGAATAAATTAATATTGTATTGCTGCTGTGCGTGGAAAAAGACGATGTTTATGTTCTTATAGAATAAAAGCTGTGGAATGAAGCTTTTTAATTTTACCTCTTTTTTGACTTCTTATCTTCACCTTCCACTTTATCCCGTTCACCACTTTTACAACAGGAGGACTAACCCGAGCCCCCTGCAATTACTTTAGGCATCTATTTAAATATTACCTAGACGGTCGTAATTTGTCTGGGCCCTATAGCCCTGGTGCCGTAAGGTTTGTCGGCTTTTGTTCAGTTTTATGGCTTGCTAGTATATCTGGATTGTGGCTGTCTTGGACCAGTGATTTCAGTTGAGAGGGGAGCTGCATAGACAGAGGAAGCCAAACAGGATTTCTTTCGGGAGCCCCAGGGAGGCTTGCAGAGGCCGGTTATTTTGCGGGTGTCTGAGTCTCAGATGACCCTCAATCTGAATGGGGAGCAGGCCTGGCCCACAGCGCATCCCTAGCCGCTGGAGGCAGCCGTTAGGTGGACCTGGGCTGGGCGGCATGGGGGCCGCCCCCTCCCCCAGTACGGCCTCCCCCACCTGGCGGCCCTCCGTAGGGCCACGCGTTTCCTGCTGGCCAGAGTTGTGTGTGTGGGGGGGGAGGGCTGGGGGAGGGGGCGCGGGAGCGCGCGCCCCGGCGGGAGGGCAGCTAGGAGGCAGAGGCGGGAGAGCGAGCGGCGGGAGGCCGGGGCCAGACAGGGAGCCGGGCTCTGTACTGTCCCTGGCACTTTCGAACCTTACACGGCTACCGCCGCTTGGCGCCGGCTCGCCGGGCTGCAAGATTTGGGAAAGCAGCGTGCACACTGCTTCTCGGAGCTACTCTCGTCTCGCCTGCTCCCCGCCTTTATTCCTCTCTTCCTGCCTTTCCTCGCTCTCTTTTCCTCCCTCTCCCTCCAAGGCATACCTTACTGGGGCCTGTGGCTTCCCCTTCAGTGACGCATTTGCGACTGCCTGGGGCATTCCGTTGCAGCGGCGGGCGCAGGTTGCCTAGGGGCTGCGCTGGGCCGGGCGCGATCGCAGGGTTCTCTCCTGGCGGCGGCGGCGACGGCAGCGGCGGCGGCGGCGGCGGCATCGGCGGCGGGCGAGGCAGCCCTGCGCGGGCAGCACCAGAACTGGTCGGTGATTTAGGTAGTTTCCTGTTGTTGGGATCCACCTTTCTCTCGACAGCACGACACTGCCTTCATTACTTCAGTTGAAATCGTCTCCAGGTACTCTGCGCGCTGGGGTCGGGCCGGGCGGGGCATCACGGCCCTGGTCGTGCCAGGCCTGCGGTGGCATCCTCGGCTTTCCCTGCGCAGGAGCCTTGTGTCTTTCTCCGTAGCGCTCTGCCAGCCGGCCGGCTTTCTCCTTCCGCCACACACCTCCACCTGGCCCACAGCAGGTAGGGTCAGGTTGGCTGCTCCTTCGCGGACGCCGGGGGCGTGGTAGGAATTCTGGGCCTTGGGCCATTCAAGGTCAGGGGCGCACGCTTCCATCCTGAGCCTCCCCCACTAGAGGCCTGCGCCTGCCCAGGGACCTCCTGCCAGTCTCTTGTAAGGCTGGAACACACACACGCGCGCGCGCGCGCGCGCGCACACACACACACACACACACACACACCAGTCCCGGGTGTGAGCTCAGGAAAGAATATTCTTCCAGTGGAGACTCAGGCTGGACTAGGAAGATAGGGCAGGCAGAGGTTGGGATCCTGGCCGTGTCACTTACCCTTCTCTCTGTAAGCCCGGCCTCTGCTAGGAGTCGCTTCTTTCTCTTTTCTTCCTTCTTTTCCCTCTCTTCCCTTCCTCTTTTATCCCTTCTTTCTTTTTTCTTCTTCCCTTTGCTCCTTTCTGCTTTCTTTTCTTCCGTTTGTCTTTTTTTCATCTTCCGTCTCTGCCAGATTCTATCTCACCTCCTTATCTCCTTCCCAAAGCATCCTTGGGGAGAGGCTTAGGGCTGGCTTCAGGAGAGCCTAGGGAGTCTCACTTTCCTCTGTGTCTCAAGTAGAGGTTGGGAAGTCTGCTGAGGAAGGGCCCGCGTGGGGCGGCTGCCGAGGGCGGTGGGTTTGGGCCTGGTGTGTTACTGTGCAGACAAGGCCTCGGTTATGATCACGACCGGATGGCGGCGGCCTTGCGTTTCGTCTCCGCCTGTCGCTAAAGGCTGACTAGGAGATCTGATTAGGGGGCATTCGCTGCAGCTTTGTGTGCACATATCGAGGGCAGGGAGGCCTTTGCTAGCCTCACTGGGAACTGGAGCTGAGGCCCAACCAGCCTCGCTGGAGCCTGGCCATTCTCTGGGAAGCTCTTAGCCGGCTCTTCCCGGCCTGCCGGTCACAGCTTGGGGTTTGACCGCATTGAGGGAGACTGGCTAGGGCAAAGCTTGACTGCTCGCTTGCTAGTGACTTCTATTAGGTACAAAATATGTTCCATACGGCACCTTTGTGCCGCTGGGTACTGGAGAAGGGGACCCTTAGCAGAGCCAGTATGTTTCAAATGGGCAAAAAGAATCCCAAATTCCAGAGCCATTGATATAAACTTGGGTCATCGTTCCAACTTGTAGTCTACAGATGGGAGCCAGTCTGACCATTTTCACTCCAGAAAACAGAAAACAAACTATCTCTCCCTACCCCCAACACACACAGTTACAGATTCGTGCCCACAGAGCTGTTTCCCTTCCCTGCCTGGACTGGAGGCCCAGGAACTGTTCCGTTGCACAGCCACCGGCCTGCTGTCTGAAAGGACCGCATACCCCATTCCCTTCAACTCCTCCGTGCCATTTTCTGGACCAGGATATTTATTAATTTCAGAGATCACAGTTTTAGAAATCTCAGTCGAGAAGGGGCGGTTTTAAATTATAGTCATTTACTATTTCTTTATGATACGCAATCTCTTTCACTTCCAAAATAAAAGCAGACAAAAAAGTCTGAATATTCTGGCTCCAAATCTTTGGGCTGAAGTGAGACAATATTTGGTTTTCTGATTTTTCTCCTCTTTCTAGGCACCAGTAACATCTGCTTAACACTCAAGGCCTGCTAATTGTTCAGCAATTCTCTTATTTGGGGGCTAAGGCTGTTTAAAGGAACAGCTTTTTTACTTAAAAAATACTAAAATAATCAGTGTCTTCTCTGGTATAAAAAGTGGAAAAGGTAGCCAGACATGCCCAGCCCATTTGCAGACACTTAAAATTAGGAGCCAGGGTTTCCTCCAGGGTTAATTTTTTAAATGAAAATCTCAGAGGCCTGGCGGACTGCGGGGTATTTAGGACAGGGTGGCCTGTGGTGGGGGTGGGCATGACCTAGAGGAATTTATAGGGCAAGGAAAATATTAGGGGGAGGGAGATGAGGCGGACATGACGGGGCCGTGTCGGAGTTCATTATGTCGGCCCCTTCCCTCTTCCAGGCGTGGGTGCAGGAAGGGGCACTCTGTCGGTATCCGCCCGGCTTGGCAACCTCGCTGGTATATGAGAGTCCCAGCCGGAAGTGTGTCAGGGTGTTTGGTGCGGGGGGGATTACTGGAACTGCTGGTGAGGATGAAGGCAAAAAAGAGAGAGAGGGAGGGAAGCGCCCGAGTCCGCCAGCCTCGCCGCCAGGGAAGTGGGCTAATGAAAAACACACTGTTGCAGGCACAGTATCCACACGTGAATTTGATTACCCCTTTTCTAGGAGTCGCCGCTTTCTGTTAGGAATTGGGGGTGGGGTGGGGAGTTTCCTTCCAATTAACAGAGTGCCTGTGACCTTTTAATTTACCTGGAATGGGTGAGAAATAAACTTCCCCAATGTGGCCAGGCCCAGGAATGGGACTGGAGTCGATGCCCTTGTGCCCCTCCCCGTTCTAATTTCCAGCCCTGGCCTTGAGCTGTGGTTGCCTCTCTTTGGGCCTTGTACCTCTCCGCCGAGTCGCCGGGTCCGTAGGTAACCAAGGCGAGGCCCGGAGTAGTAGCTGGAAAGGGGGAAAGGAGCCCTGAAAGGCTCACACGGCCCCGGGACAGGCCACATCGGTGCGGACCTCCCAGCCGCCGGAGCCGCGGGGTCTCAGGCGAGGCTGCCTTTCCCCAAGCCGAACTCTCCTTCCGTTGATGCCACTTGGAGTTTTTTCCCCAGTTGGGGTTCAGGGAGCTCAACTAGGCTTGCAGCACTCAGGGTTAGAGCCTCTGAGGCTGGAACACAGGGCTGGGTCGCCAGCCGCCTGCGCCTGGGAATCCTGATTTCCAGCTGATGAGAAGGGCGGGCTGGGTGCGCGTTTGCGTGGGGTCGACGGCCGGGGGCCGAGCGCCCCACACAACCATCCAGGCCCTCAAACCCTTCACCCTGGGGGCGACTGGCCGCTCCCTCCTGGCCAGCTCCTCAGTGGGGTCCTCGCAACAAAGGCGAATTTAAGGACTGCTCTTGCGCCCCTCGCTCCAGGCGGGTAGCCGTGGGGACCTACACCCGCGGTACTTCCTGAGCGGCCAGTCCCTGCCTGGAGTGCCCTGGTAGGGCCGGCGGCTGCTCCGTTTGGGACGGATCCTGCGTTGAATTTGACTTTTCGCAGGCGGCCGGGGGTAAACTCGCCTCTCCCGGGGACCGCAGGGATTATTTACAGGGAGCTCGCCAACCAAACACAACAGTCTAACCTTTCCAAGTCCTCGTAAATTTTTACTGCTGGGAGCCAGGGCGAGGCAAACGAATCTGTTGGTCGTTCCCGACTTCCCGCCAGCCTGTGTGGCTTCTGAAACAATAACTCCTTATGAAATATCATAAATATAGATTTAAATACAGTAGAGCGAGAATGCGATTTGGCTGCTTTTTTATGGCTTCAATTATTGTCTAATTTTATGTGAGGGGCTCCGCTGGCCGCACTCGCACGCGGGACCCGCGCCTCCCTGATGGCGTGATTAATTGTGATATAAAATAGTCCGCTTAAGAAGTGTGTGTATGGGGGGGGAAGGGGGAGTACAGAGGCAAGGCTAGATTTGATCTTTTAATCTTCGTTGGCCACAATTAAAACAAACCCGATCGTAGAGCGGCACGATCCCTTTACATAAAAACATATGGCTTTTGCTATAAAAATTATGACTGCAAAACACTGGGCCATTAATAGCGTGCGGAGTGATTTACGCGTTATTGTTCTGCTGGGCGGGCACGTGACGCGCACGGCCAATGGGGGCGCAGGCGCCGGCAACTTATTAGGTGACTGTACTTCCCCCCCTGGTGCCACCAAGTTGTTACATGAAATCTGCAGTTTCATAATTTCCGTGGGTCAGGCCGGGCCGGCCAGGCGCTGGGCACGGCGATGGCCACCACTGGGGCCCTGGGCAACTACTACGTGGACTCTTTCCTGCTGGGCGCTGACGCCGCCGATGAGCTGAGCGCTGGCCGCTATGCGCCGGGGACCCTGGGCCAGCCCCCCCGGCAGGCGGCGACGCTGGCTGAGCACCCTGACTTCAGCCCGTGCAGCTTCCAGTCCAAGGCGGCAGTATTCGGCGCCTCGTGGAACCCGGTGCACGCGGCGGGCGCCAACGCTGTACCCGCTGCGGTGTACCACCACCATCACCACCACCCCTACGTGCACCCCCAGGCGCCCGTGGCAGCGGCGGCGCCGGACGGCAGGTACATGCGCTCCTGGCTGGAGCCCACGCCCGGTGCACTCTCCTTCGCGGGCTTGCCCTCCAGCCGGCCTTATGGCATTAAACCTGAACCACTGTCGGCCAGAAGGGGTGACTGTCCCACGCTTGACACTCACACTTTGTCCCTGACTGACTATGCTTGTGGTTCTCCTCCAGTTGATAGAGAAAAACAACCCAGCGAAGGCGCCTTCTCCGAAAACAATGCTGAGAATGAGAGCGGCGGAGACAAGCCCCCCATCGATCCCAGTAAGTGTCTCCTCCCTTCAAATCAGCCGCCACCACCGCCTCCATGCCGGCCTCCCGGATCTGCTGGCCCGCCAGCTTTCTCTCGAGCCTGCCTTCGTCCTCGCTAGGAGCCTCTCAAGTTGGGGCCAGGAGCCAGAATTTGGTGTTTGGGACGCCTCAGATAGGGCCCCAAGACCGGAGAGCCGTGAAGAGTGGCCCGCAGGGCTACGGGAAAGGAGGCTGCTGCTGCAGCGACAGGGGGCGGGGCGGGCACTTCGGGCTGAGCCAAGACTGGCCGCCCCTCTCCCTGGCTGCCCGGGCCTAGGACCGAGATACTTTGGGCCGTTCTTCGAAAGCAATGCAGCCCAGAGAGCCTTTTGTGCAACTAGATTGTCCGTGAACGGCGGCAGCCAGGGCAGCCGGAGCCGGGACGCTGGGGGAGACGGCCGATTTCCTTCCACTTCTTGCCTTCGGCCAGTGGCGGCGTAAATCCTGCCAAGATAAGGCGCGAGCGACCCGGGCCACAAGGGTCCCCATGCCAGATTATTCAAATAAGCCACAGATGTGATCAACGGCCTTGGGGCGCCCTGACGGCATGCCCAGCTCCGAAGGCCTTCCAGGAAGGTCAAATAAGGAGTAGGGGGTGAGAGCGTAGAGGGAAAGGTTGGGAAGGAAAGACGAGTCAGTGAACGGGACAGAGGAATCCTAATCTTGCTACAGGACACAAGGCAGCATGCTTTCCGTCTGCGTGGCAAGGAGATCTGTTTCCAAATTTCATTCTATACAGCGTTCGGGGAGTGGGAGGAAGGAGAAGGGGGACAAGAGGACGGAGGATGAGAAAGGAGGGTCTCGGAGGGGAGGGGGAGCCGAAGTTTTACTGCGTGCAATTGTAAGTGACCCTCTGTGCTTCTGTTTGCCAGGGTTCCATTGTGTCCGAGGCCTGACTGCCTTTCCTAACCAATTCAGCAGAGTTCTGCACTTCGGCCAGAGACCCCACCCAGGAGGTTCCTTTGCCCCCAGCAGGGTGTGCGTATCCTCCTCCTAAACCCAGTGTTTCTCTTCTCCACAGATAACCCAGCGGCCAACTGGCTTCATGCGCGCTCCACTCGGAAAAAGCGCTGCCCCTATACAAAACACCAGACCCTGGAACTGGAGAAAGAGTTTCTGTTCAACATGTACCTCACCAGGGACCGCAGGTACGAGGTGGCCCGACTGCTCAACCTCACCGAGAGGCAGGTCAAGATCTGGTTCCAGAACCGCAGGATGAAAATGAAGAAAATCAACAAAGACCGAGCAAAAGACGAGTGATGCCATTTGGGTTTATTTAGAAAAAAGGGTGAGCTAGAGTGAAAGAGAACTGCCCGTCCCCCTTCCGCCTTCTTTCTTCTCTCACCCCCACCCTAGCCTCCACCATCCCCGCACAAAGCGGCTCTAAACCTCAGGCCACATCTCCCCCAAGGCAAACCCCGTTCAGGCTGGCTCATAGGCCTGCCGCTTTGATGGAGGAGGTATTGTAAGCTTTCCATTTTCTATAAGAAAAAAAAAAAAAAAAAAAAGTAGGGGGGGCATTAGTGCTGATAGATGTGTGTGCTACCTTGTATATATATTTTTAAAAATCTACCTGTTCCTGACTTAAAAGAAAAGGAAAGAAACTACCTTTTTATAATGCACAACTGTTGATGGTAGGCTGTATAGTTTTTAGTCTGTGTAGTTAATTTAATTTGCTGTTTGTGCGGCAGATCGCTCTGCCAAGATACTTGAACACTGTGTTTTATTGTGGTAATTATGTTTTGTGACTCAAACTTCTGTGTACTGGGTGATGCACCCGTTGTGATTGTGGAAGATAGAATTCAATTTGAACTCAGGTTGTTTATGAGGGGAAAAAACAGTTGCATAGAGTATAGCTCTGTAGTGGAATATGTCTTCTGTATAACTAGGCTGTTAACCTATGATTGTAAACTAGCTGTAAGAATTTCCCAGTGAAATAAAAAAAAATTTTTTTAAGTGTTCTCGGGGATGCATAGATTCATCGTTTTCTCCACATTAAAAATGCGGGCATTTTCGTCTTTCCATGATCTGTAGTCCTGTCTTGTCTATTGTATATATAATCTATATAATTAAAGAAAATATACATAATCAGACAAGCTTGAATATTGTTTTTGCACCGGACAAACAGTGAGGAAATTCGGAGCTAGACATATGTGCAGAAGGTTACTACCTAGGGTTTGTGCTTAATCTTAATCAGAGGAAATGGATGCTGATTGTAATGGAGTTAATTTTATTGATAATAAATTATACACTATGAAACCGCCACTGGGCTACTGTAGATTTGTATCCTTGATGAATCTGGGGTTTCCATTAGACTGAACCTACACTGTATATTTTGCAATAGTTACCTCAAGGCCTACTGACCAAATTGTTGTGTTGAGATGATATTTAACTTTTTGCCAAATAAAATATATTGATTCTTTTCTATTTTTTGCGGGTCTGCTCTTTGCACCTTCTTCTCTGGGTCAGGGGAGCCTGTGTAGAGTCTCTGGGTAGGGGCGGGCTGGGATGGGGAGAAAGAGCCCCAATTTTGCCTCTGGCTGGCTTTCAGGAGCGGGACCTGCCACAACCAGTCCGCCGAGCTAAGCTCTCCCAAACAGGCCAGCTGCCTGGCGGCGAGAAAATCTGGGAAATCCGGCGGCGGAACCAGGCTCCCGGCCTTGTGTCTATGTGCGGGACGGCCGAGAAGCCCCTGAGAAGCTGGGCTGGGCTGGCCAGTAGCGGTGGAAAAACGACTCTTTCACCTTGGTGCCCCCGAGAAAATTCCCAACCCTGGGCCTTCGTTAGCTTGGTGGGGAAAAGGGGGAGAAGGTGGCAGGATAGAGCTGGGTACCGCCTTCTAAGCAGCCTCTGAAGAGGGAAATAGGAGCCCCACCGGCCCAACGCGGCCATGCAGGCAAACATTTTGGGGGCTTGCAAAGGAACAAAGCCCTGCATCCTCGTACCGCTCACCACCCTCTCCTGCGGCGTCCTGCCAGCCTGGCCCGAGAGAATCTGGGTCCTGCACTGCAAGCCCCTCCCGAGCACAAGTCCTAACAGAGGCAGGGCTGAGGCAACAGACTAGCCCCGAAGCGCCATAAAAGAAAATGAGGGCTGTTACCGTTTATGGGGTGTAAAGGGCTGCGGGGGGGAACGGCCACAACTTCGGAGGCCTAAGCGCTTTCCAGATGTGGCTGGAGGGTTCGGCCTCGCTTCCACTCCCTTGCTTCTCTCGCCCTTCCCCCTCCCCCACTCCACGACTTCTGCAAAGTTGGATGTGTTCTAAGTTTAAAAGAGGAACCAGGGCGCGGGTGGATGAGGCGTCTCTTTACACCCACCCCCACCTCGCCGCCAGGCTGGGACGCCCTCTGTTGTTGCAGACAGAAGGAACTTCAAAGAATAGGCAGTAAGAGTGTGCCATAAAGGCCGGGACTGCGAACTGTCTGGAATTCGTCCCTTAATGAGTTTACAACTGTCCAGCCCTAATTAGGATATTCCACCAAAGCCCTTTCATTTGTTCATTTGTTCTGTCTGCCGCCGATAAAGCGACTGCGGAAACAGCTCTTTTATTGGCATTGCCTCCTCTGCAGTAGATTCCGGGCTCCACGCAGACTCCCCAGGACCTAGGCCCACGCCCCTCCTCTGGGAGTGGAGTGCGGTGGGCTAGCCGGCGGCTCCCAAAGCTCAGGCCGGCCGAGGTAGCTGAGACTGCAGTACCGAATGATGGCCAGCAGATGGCAGTGTGGCTCCATGCAAGAGGCTTCCGCGCCGCCATCTCCCGCCTCCGCAGCCCTGGGAAGTTCCTAAGATGTCGACTTGACACGAGCCTTTCTGGAATGGGAGCCCCAGATTTTAGTGAACAGGCGCCCTATATTTTCAGTGCTCCTCACGCCTGGCTAGAAGCCTCGCTGGGAAACAAGGAATCGGCGGGGTCTTGCCCGACCCTCACCGCTCGCGCCTCCCTGACCCCATCCTGAGGGCCCAGAGAGCCGGGCTGCAGCTGTCCGGGCAGCCGCGGGGCAGCAGCTCCAGGCGCCGGCGCGGCTCCAGGGTCACCGTCCTTAGCTGAGACAGGCCTGACACAACCAGGCTCCAGGGAGCCCCGGCTGACTGTTGGACACAGGAGGAACGCCTGCAGCCCCCGGACCTGATGACCGCCCAGAGGGTGTGGACAGTGCGTGCCGAGGGCGCACACCGTGGCCCGGGTCCCGCGGCCGCCCAGGAGGCCCTCGAAACCTGCGACCTGGGTCAGGGCCCGGCGAGTCAGAACCCAAGACAGAACCAGGACCCCGGGACTCGGCTGGCTTGAATCGAGACAGTAAAATTAGGCGGTGAACATTGGGAGTAAAGGCAATCTCGGTGTCTGTCCACTGTAGGTCTAGGGGCCGGGCCGAGTTGACTGGGAAGAGAATCCCGGGGGACAAACCAGGGACTGCTTTGATTATTTTTTTAATGTGATGTTTAATATAACAATCACACCGTAGCACAAAAAGTGTCGCACACGGTATGGAAGCCGACCGGGCTGTCTCTAGCCTCGGCATATCCTCCGCTGTAGAGGAACCAGGCTGCTCTGGCGTTCACCCATCAGGAGGCCAGAGGGAGGGGACCCCAATCCAGGTCCAGCCTCTCCGGGACCCTAGGCGGGGAACACGCTGCGGCCTCCTCTCGGGTGGGAGCATCAGCCACGGATGTCGAATGGTTCCAGAGGGAGAACGCAAAAGCAAACAGAGAACCTTTCGAAGCGTCCCAGAGTCCTGTGAACACGCAGCACATTGCATTTATTTGGGTCGTAATAGTCTCCGCCAAGCCCACAAAATGTTTACGGCCCGCATCTCCGCGCTGTACACGCTGTAAAACTGGGGACTGGATTTTGGCTGATGTCTCTCCCGGGTGTTTGTTCTCTCTCTCTCACACACACACACACACACACACACACACACACACACACACACACACACACTATCTCTCCTTTCTCTCTCTCCCTCTCTCTCATCTATGTGTGTGTGTGTATATATATATATATACACACACACATCGATATTACAGACACACGCCTTCATTATATTTCCGTATATAATTTCACAACATCTGATTGTAAGAAGGGTTTTTTTTATAGCTTCCCCGGGAGTCAACCGTGGCTTTGTATTCAAGCCGCAGATAGCTCAATTTCTTTAACTACAAATAAATGGTGAAGTCGCAGATCTGTAGATTCAGAGAGAAAGCTCGATTTGTGTAACTACAAATAAATGAAATCACAGATCGGTGGCGACTGCGTCTCTCCACCGATCATGGAGGCCTCAGGTGGGTTCAGGCAGCCCAAGGTCTCCCAGGCCTGGGTGGACCGTCCAAAGGCGCCTCCCTTGCCCTTGGCAGGCTGGTGACTGGGAGTCTGCTTTTCCTCTGGGAAGCCTGGGAGTGGTTTCCCCGCAGCAGGCCTTCACCTAGGCAAGACCCCGCGCCGCGCCAACCCAATCTCATTTGTACGCTACGGGGACGAGTTTGTCTTTGCGCCCAGGCCAGGGATCACTCACTGACTGGGTGGGGAACAGATGCAGCCGATGAGAGAGGCAAGGGTGGAAACCTTGAGGAAGCAATTCGCCAGCCACCCACCAAATCTCTGGAAGGCGCTATTCCCTGCCTAGAGCTGGCTTTACCTTCATAATTGAATTTAAATATTGGTATTCGGTAACAAGAAGCAGGGTGAACACGCTCTGCCAGTAGGTAGGAAGGAAGCTCAGGGACAGCAGTTGAAATATCTATCTAGGGGCCGGGCGCGGTGGCTCAAGCCTGTAATCCCAGCACTTTGGGAGGCCGAGACGGGCGGATCATGAGGTCAGGAGATCGAGACCATCCTGGCTAACCCGGTGAAACCCCGTCTCTACTAAAAAATACAAAAAACTAGCCGGGCGTGGTGGCGAGCGCCTATAGTCTCAGCTACTCGGGAGGCTGAGGCAGGAGAATGGCGTAAACCCGGGAGACGGAGCTTGCAGTGAGCTGAGATCCGACCACTCCAGCCTGGGCGACAGAGCGAGACTCCGTCTCAAAAAAAAAAAAAAAAAAAAAAAAAGAAAATATCTATCTAAAGATAGCTCGGCTGATTAGAAACCCGCCTACATGTGCCTGCTTCAGGCTGAGGGTCAATAAGTATTTCTGTGAAAATTCTCTCACATAACTTAGTGCATTTGTGTCTTTTCAGTCAAATAAGTAGAGAACCAATGAATAGAGAACACGCAGTTAAAGAAGCCTTATTGAAAGCCTGATTTTATCTGACCTTTTCGTTTTAAATCAGACCACACAGGGCAGGAGGGGAGAAAGAAGCCTGGAAACGAAAGGGAGGTTTCGGTGTCCGCAGGACTCGGCCCAGTTGGCTGACTTGGGTCCATAAGGGCCGAAGCCTTGCGAGCGGTATCCGGATCCTCCTTGGCCAGGGCAGAGGGGCAGTGTGTCCTGCCAGAACCTCCTGGATGCGCGCCGGGCAAAACCGGGGCAGGGATGAGCCGGTGGCGAGGGCGCCCAGCCCTCCCTTGGCGAAGTGCGTTCCTTCCCGCACTCCCCGAAATCGCTCCCCGCTCGGGCTGTTGGACTGGGCAGGTTCTACTTTAAACACCAGCTCTGTCAGCCCCTCCAGCCGCTTGAGTCTAGACAGACGGCGGCGGCGGCGGGGGCCTTGGTCTTTTCTCTTTGCATCTTGCTCTGTGTCACCCCAGGAACAATTTATTGGTCTAAAGCGGTCTAATTCTGCCTCTTTGATCTCCTAGCCTTCTTGTTTGTTTCATCTTCCTTTAACTTTCTTGGGTTTTTATTTCCTTCCAGAAGGCGATGCGACAGGGATTATTTAGGTTTTTTCTTTTTGTCTTACTCTCTCTATTCTCCATCAGAGACACGGTATCATCCGATCCGCCATAAAGGCATCTCCGGATATTGTCCCCCACCCCACACCCCTACCCCTGGATTACCGTGGCACAGGAGGAGACAGCCCAGGGCCCACCTGCCCCACCAGCCCCCACCTTCACTCCCAAGCCCGGGTGGTTCACTGCGCAGGGACTGGGGCTCCATGGCGTCCCAATCTGAACCCTCCCTCCACCTTTTGTATTCCTGGGACCCCCTGAGAGGGTGCGGTAAACGGGGGCGGCCTGGACCCTCTGAAAGTGATGGGAAGTGCTTTGTACACAAGGAACTCAACTCTATAATTTACAGGAGAATTTCCGGGGCAATTCCATTGTGAGGTCGGGTTTATGGTGTGTAATCGAGCTGAGCAGTAAAAGGTGGCTGGGTTTCCAGAGCAGCCGGGCAGTTTATGAGGCGTTTAGGGGAAGGGTTCTCCCCACTATCCTCCTCTGAGCGGTGGGCGGCAGGGGCTTCAGCTGGTCCAACGTGGTGCAGGGGTCGGAGGCCTGGGAAGGCAGGAATTAGGGACCTGGATGGGAGGGAGTGAGACCACCGTGCGCTCAGCTCCGTGTGAGCTGGTACTTGGATAGGTGAAGCCTCCACAGCTGGGTGGCATTTAGGGGGTGGTCCCCCTATTTGTTTTTGGTGTCTTCAAAAGAAATGGAAGTCCACAGGGGGTTGCAGTCCCTAGACGCCAGAGCCCACTCTCCAAATCGGCTCTAAAGCATGTATTGTTCCCAGGCACCCCGGCCTAGGAGGTGGAGGCCTAAGAGTGGCTGAGGTGAAGGCTACCAGAAACCTTCCACTGTTGGGAGTGCCTGGAAGGGTGCAGGCCTGAGATTTCTCCAAGCTGGGGGAAACAGCCCTGGCTACCCATGCGCCAGAGGGGAACCAGAAGTTGTGACAAGGACAAAAGAATCTTTAGCCATTTATCGGACTGCTGGAGCCAGCCAGGTGCCCAGGAGCGAAGGCACAGAGCCTGCAGCACTACAGCGTCCGGGAGGAGGGAGAGGAACCCCACGTTAATAAATCTGTTGGCAAATGAGTCTCATTAATAGATAAATATTTCACTGTTTCCTTTAGGGCGGATAAACAGTGTGCCTCCGATTAAGGAAAGGAAGCTGAGAGACGTTGACTTTATTCGAACCACATGGTTCCAGTTTGCGGTGGCATTCTCGCTGCAGCTGCAAGCGACGCTGCGCTTTCCCCGTCTGGATCCGAGTCTAAGTCCGGCGTGTCGCCCATTGGACCTGGATGAGAGAAGACTTGGGCAGAGTCGATCTGCTCATAGCTGAGTCCTGCCCACAAGGCCACCGAGGGGCAGTCTGTTGCGGGGAACAGAGATCCTTCCAGGGGCTGGGCAAGCGGACAGGAGAGGGATGGGGAGGATCCCAAGCTGGGTCCAGGGCTCACTAGCAGGAATGGGGGGGTTGCGCGAGGCGGGGCCGCCCGGCGTCTGCAGACCCCAGTGCCGAGGTTGGCGGCCAGCTGGGCGCTCCCGCGGAGCCTCCGGGTCTTTTTCCGCCCGACGCGCCAGGCCCACCGGGCGCGGGCGGATTCGTTGGCCGCATATTTGAGCCTCTTCCCCTTCCATTCTAGGCGGCCGCGGGCCCAGCGGAGCGAGACCACCTGTGAGGGCTGCTGAGATTGGCGGAGGCGGTCATGTGGGCGGTCACGTGCTGCGTCGAGCTCCGTCCAAAAGAAAATGGGGTTTGGTGTAAATCTGGGGGTGTAATGTTATCATATATCACGCTACCTCGTAAAACCGACACTGAAAGCTGCCGGACAACAAATCACAGGTCAAAATTATGAGTTCTTCGTATTATGTGAACGCGCTTTTTAGCAAATATACGGCGGGGGCTTCTCTGTTCCAAAATGCCGAGCCGACTTCTTGCTCCTTTGCGCCCAACTCACAGAGAAGCGGCTACGGGGCGGGCACCGGCGCCTTCGCCTCGACCGTTCCGGGCTTATACAATGTCAACAGCCCCCTTTATCAGAGCCCCTTTGCATCCGGCTACGGTCTGGGCGCGGACGCCTACAGCAACCTGCCCTGCGCCTCCTACGACCAAAACATCCCCGGGCTCTGCAGTGACCTCGCCAAAGGCGCCTGCGACAAGGCGGACGAGGGCGTGCTGCACGGCCCAGCCGAAGCCAATTTCCGCATCTACCCCTGGATGCGGTCTTCAGGTAGGCGCAGTCGCTAGGCTGGCCGGGCTGGTGGAGCGGGACCGGGAGCGGGGAGCGCGGCGCTGGTGAGCGCGGAGCCGGGGGCCGGAAGAGCGGAGCCAGGCTGTTGCGAGCCGGCAGCCCCGTGACTCCCGGCGCAGCCTTTCTGGTTTTAATTAGAGCGGAGGCGCCATTGCGTGGAGCCCATAGCATTGTATGTAAATGAGGCTCATAAAACTTTTTATGGCCCAATTAATGGGTTCGATCCTCGTAAATTTATTTAACTCCATTTGCCTTGGAATTTTAACATTAAGTTTGTTCGCTATTCTCTCTTTCTCCCTCTTCTGTCACCCTCCCTCCCTTTCTTCTCTTCCTCCTCCTTTTCCTTGCTGCCTGGCTTTTCTTCCTCAAAAGCTGGGAGAGCCAAGCCCTCCAAGGCCTCTCACCCGACCCTGTGCCAGGGGCCATTTCAAGATGGGGGTGAGGGAATGAGGCCAGAGGGTCGGGGTACCCTAGGAAGGTCCTGGGGATTGAGGTCTCAGGCTGCTGGGAAGGGTCGCCCATTTGCCTAGCAAGGTGGGGGAATGGCCGGGCTCATCTTTGAATGGCAAAAGTGCAGCTTTTCCCACTTGCCCACACTCTATATTTACAGTTTTCCTTTGTCAGGGGAAGCAGGACATTGTGGAAGCTTAGCCGGCTGGAAAAGGCGGTTGTAAAGTTGGGACTCTGTGCCTTTGCTGATTACAGAGCTGCCTGCGAGTCTGGCACTGCAGTTGGGGTCTTTCCCTAACATCCCCCCTCCTCCCCTAGCTCAGTTTGGGGCCTGGGGCAGAGGGGGATGCTCGCCTGGGACTAGGCCAGGAGGAAGGTGTGGGCTCTGGGACAGCAGCCTAACGAGTGCCCTGTCTACTTGTCTGTCCGTGTGTTCCTGTGTCTGCATGTCTGTTCTCAGGACCTGACAGGAAGCGGGGCCGCCAGACCTACACGCGCTACCAGACACTGGAGCTGGAGAAGGAGTTCCACTTCAACCGCTACCTGACGCGGCGCCGCCGCATTGAAATCGCCCACGCGCTCTGCCTCACCGAGCGCCAGATTAAGATCTGGTTCCAGAATCGCCGCATGAAGTGGAAGAAAGAGCATAAGGACGAAGGTCCGGCTGCCGCAGCAGCTCCCGAGGGCGCCGTGCCCTCTGCCGCCGCCACCGCTGCCGCGGACAAGGCTGACGAGGAGGACGATGATGAAGAAGAGGAAGACGAGGAGGAATGAGGGGCCAAGCCGGGGCCCTCGCTGCACCGGACAGTCGGAAAAGCGTCTTTAAGAGACTCACTGGTTTTATTTACAAAAATGGGGAAAATAAAAGAAAATGTAAAAAAAAAAAAAAGAAAAAGAAAAAAAAAAAAAAAAACAACGAACAAACAAAACAGTCCCCAACCTGCACTCTACCCGGCCCCCATCACCTACTCCAGCTCCCAACTTTTGTGGACTGAGCGGCCGCAGCGACTGGGTCGCCTTGGATTCCCTCTGCCTCCGAGGACCCCAAAAGACACCCCCAACCCCAGGTCAGCCGGCCCTGCGCTGGCGCGGCCAAAATACTACCTAGCACAGGCCTCTGCTCGAGGCACCCCCAAACTACCTATGTATCTAGCCCAGAGGGCCTCCATTCCCAGGAAGCCCCTATGTATCCCAGCACTGGCAGACACCCAGCACCACCCTCCCAGATCCGCAAGAACGTGAATCTCACTACTACCTACTCCCCTAAAACTACCTATTTTGTGCTGGCTGGCTTGCCTGCTACCTAGTGCCGACTGCTCCCAGACAAGGCCCCTGCTGCTTACAGCCCGCAGGTTTTGGGGTCCCTGAGGCTGCCCTGAGAATGTGCTGAGGTCCAGGATCAGGGTATTGGCATCTATTTAAATTGAAAAATAATATATTTATTCCAAAAAGCATTCTAAGTGCTGCACCCTAGAATCAATCCCTCCTTCTCTGGCTTGGCACCCAAAGTTCAGGCCCATCAACCCCCACTTCTGGAGGGGAATGTTCCTGAGCTGGCTGCAGATCTCTGGGTTAGCTTCTGCTTAGTAGGACTGTGGAGATGCTCCCAGCTTCGCTGTCCTTTCCTCTGGCTCCTGTATCTTACTGTTCAGCTGTGTTAAATATGTACACCCTGACGTTTCCTATAATAGCAGATACTGTATATTTGAACAAGATTTTTTTGTTTGATCGTTTCTATAGTCTTGGAGTTCATTTGTAAGGCAGTGTCTTGACTTGGAAAGGATGTGTTAATGGGGTGACTTTGTAGCATGGTATGTTGTCTTGAGCTAACTGTAGTGGGTGGGGAGGTCCAATGCCCTCCGCAATGCCCTTCATCTCCTGTGTTGTCCTGTATCCCCCTCAGCTCCATCCTGGGGTTCAGGGAAGGCACACTTCCCAGCCCAGCTGTGTTTTATGTAACTGAAAAATAAAGATGCTTGGTGACAAAGAAAAACGTGGACTACCTTATCCAGAGGAGACTGGGAAAGGGGAAGTGGGGAAGCAAAAGTGGGGTGGCTGTCCTTGTGATGGTCCAAGTGTTGGATGCTCATGTATTGGTGTCATGTATTTTTTAATGTATTTTTATGTGTGTATTTGTATGAGTATGTGCTTATTTTTCTGTTTATGTATTTCTGTGTGTGTGTTTTTACCTAATTTCACAATTGTGTATATTTTGGTGTCCATAATTGGGTGCATGTGTTTCTGTGTGTCCATAATTGCATGTCATTCTGTGCCCACAATAGAGTGTATGCCCTTCCCTGTGTGCATAATTGTACATGTGCCTTTATCCGTGTAGAGACGTTTGTCTGGTTTTTGTGTGTGCACTAACATCTTCTAGATCCCTTGAAAACGGAATCTCTGGCAGATACGTTATATTCTATGAAGCTCCCTAAAAATCTCCATAAATTCCATGAGGAAATTTCAAATCCACCCTTTCCTCTAAGGCTGCGCAGTGGGCTTGGAAAGGGGCATTATCCAGAGGCTGATTACGGATTTCGCATGCGCCCTGAACCCAGCCCCAGGCTAGTAAATGGGATTTAAGGCCCCCACCCCGCCTGCAGGCGAGGCAAGGGCGCCCCAGGGTCCCGCACTGCTGTAGGTGGCGCGGGGAGGGGCTAGGACCGCGGACCCTCGCTGGGCTGCGCAGCCTGGGCAGGGGCTGGGGCATCTGGGTGCAGGGAAGGGGTGAGGGGCGAAGGGCGAGGGATTGTGCGGGCAGCTCAGAGCATCCTGAGTTCCGCCTGCAAGACCTTGTCTCCAGTCTTCTGCCTGGGTTGGGTCCGCTTCTTATGGCTCTTTTAGTAAAACCGGGCCCAAAAGGGTCTGTAAAACCTGAGGCCCCAAGTCTGGGCGGCCTCGGTGGTAAGATGGCGCCGGTGTAAGAGCTGCCTCCTCTCAGTGATGGGGAAAGGGTCATAAATCCGTTGTTGTTTATGAAAATTTACAACTTTGCAATACAACTTTATGAGTTGTTCGGCCCTTCCATTGGCCGCTGTCGGTCATGTGGATGAGAACCGTGAACATGAACTTTTTTATAATTTCCCTTGCGAGAATAGAGCCGCATTCTTTTGCTCCGCTCCGTCCTGCCTGCTTCGGAGCTCTGCCTTCGAGCCTGGCTCGGCTGCGCTTTGTCCGGAGATGGCGAGCGAAGGGAAGCCCCGGCCAGGCCAGGCCTGGTGGCTCCCGCTGGAGATGAGGCGCGCCCCGTTCCCGGCGCCGCGGCGGCAGCTTTGCAACTCGCAACCTGGCTAATTTCCTGCGTCCTCTGGCACCAGGAAGGAGGACAATTCGTCTTTCGGGCTGCCCAAGCGACAGCTGTCACAGGCGCAGGAGCTTCTGAGAGTCGCCGTCTGAAGGTGAGACATGTGGGGAGGAGATAGGAGTAAAGGTGGTGAGGTGACAGCTGGCGGCAGCAGCGGTGGGAGAGGGCACCCAGGGAGGCTTTAAGAGGGTCACACTCCCCCTTACCATACTCACCCATTCACACTCGCCCCCATCACACACTACAGCACACACACGCGCGCACACACGCACACACACCACTCCCTTTCTCTCCCCTCCCTGGCTCGCCTTGGCAGTAAGTGCCCGCCTTCCCTCGGCCCTCCGTGGCACAGCGCCCAGGCACAGGGCAGCATCCCTTGGGTCGTCTCTCTCCCCTTCCCCAGCGACCCCGTGAAGCCCAAAAGGAAGTGGCCCGGCACACTGTGTTCCCCGCTATTCCCTTGGGTTTGGATTTTTATGTTTTCATTCATGGCCCTATTTGGTTTTGTTGGATTCCCCAACAACAGGAAACCGTTCTTGACCTGGGAAGGTGGGAAGCGGTGAGGGCAAAGTGCATTAATCCACAGTCATTTTATTAGCATCAGCACAGCACCTTCTACTTCGTGGGAATTGGTTTCAGATAGAAAGGTAAAAGGGAGAAACAGAGAAAAACTTACTAATTCAGCCAGAGTTCTCCGCTCGTTGACGGCTTCCTTTCGCCCGGTTTTTCGATGAGAGAGGTGTCTGAAGCGCTGGGAGAGGGAATAGGTGTGTGGGTGGAATTCTGTGTTGGAGGAGAGGATGGAGTTAATTGGGTGTTACTTGGTGGGAAGTTTCGGTGCAGAGGACGTAATGGTGTTAGCGCGGGTGGCAGGGGCCCGCAGTTAAGGTTGAAGGAAGGACGCAAACCGAGTCTGGGCGATAGGGGGACCCCCCAATCCACCTTGGCGCAACTGACTGGCGACCGCACTCCCCACCTCCCGCGAGCGGGGAGAGGACTGTGGAGCTGCCCGGGAGGAAGCGCGGAGCGTGCTGCTGGCGGTGGCTTTGCGTAGCGCGGTGGCTCGAACTGTAGCTCAGCCTAAGTGCGTATCAGACCAGATTTGCCCCGGGAACTCCCCGGACAGCGACAAGAAAAGAGTCCGAGGTTCTTTTTGTTTATTTTTTGTTTGGGTTGTTGTTTCCCCATCTTGAAACAATATCTTGGTATGGATTCGATAAATAGGAAGGGGCTGTGGATGTCTGGGACGTTCGCCCGTGCTCTGGGTGCGCTCGGGGCGGATAAAGCGGCGTATTTGCATCCTAGGGTCGCTGCCTTCCTGCCTGCGGCTGCCGCTGGCGGATTATTTATTGCGACCGTGCTGGCGCTCGCTGCTGCCACGCCGTGGCCGTCGCCGGGACCGGCGCCAGCCGCAGCCCGCCTCTTGCAGCCTGGCGCGACTGCTGTACGGGCCCCTCAGAGATTCCAGAGATTTCCCAGCAAGCAGGGTACAGGGGGACGAAAGGGGACCTGGGGGGCTATCACCCAGAGCCTATTTGGCCGGGAAATCTCCCCGCCTCGGCTACCCCTGACCGCAGCTGGACGCCGGTATAGACTCGGGTCCTCCCCCCACCCCCACTCCAGCACCATGGAGACTGGTTGCACAGGCCGCCTGGCACGTCATGGCTGCTTCTGCCCAAACTGCACGTCCCAAGGCGTCCTGGGGGCGCACGCTGGTTCAGGGAACACTCTGACTTTGCGATTCTGATATCGGAGAGACTATCTGTAGTCCTGAGGCTTGTAGGCCTGGCGGATCTGAGGAGGATGGGATATGGCAAAGAAGGACGGCTTTGGCTCCAGGCGAGGGCCTGTGAAGGGCAGAGGCCGCACCTGTGTGCTTTGGGCTCTGGCCTGGGCTAGCGAGCTGGCTGGACTGAGGTGGCCTTCAAGGTACCACACCTACATACTCCCAGACCACCCTCCAGGCTGGCGAAGGTGGAGCTGTTCAATGGGCAGCCCAGGGCAAGGGCAGACGGTGGGGCCCAGCTCGCCATCCTGCCCGCCTTGGAGAGAAACTGTAAGGTAAGTCGCTTTCTGCATGGCTTTGGCAGGGAAGAGAGAGAGCCCTGGGGTGGCCATTCTCACCATCGCAGGAGAGGCTCTCTGGAGGGTCTGGGCTGCCTATTCTTGCCGGAATGATCCTCTCTCTGAGAGAGAGAGAGAGAGAGAGAGAGAGAGAGAGAGGGAGAGAGAGAGAGAGAGAGAGAGAGAGAGAGAGGTGTGCGTGTGTGTGTGTGTGTGTGTGTATATATATATATCTGGGTGGAGAAATGAATTGGTCAGCTGCCAACTTGATATGCACTAGCCTTGGCTAACATGTAAAGATTCCAATGTAATATATATTTTTCCATCTTAGGGCGTATAGAAGCTAGAAATATAATGTTTTCTGGCTCTTAGCTGAGAAATCAAATTCTCTTGTCAGCTGGAACAATAATTAGATCGAGAATCCTAGTCAAGGCATGACAAATAATAATAACAACAGTAAATTGACACCAACCCCACCACTGTGTGGGACATGGAGGAATGAAAAGGAAATTATAAATGTAAACATTGATTGACATCTCCAAATGGTTATTTTCATCTTAAACAATAACTTGCTTAAAATCACTGTAGTCTGATAATTTCAAGAAAAAAAACCACAAACATGATTTTCTTCAAACAGCTATTTTTAAAAGTCCCTTTTAATTTTTTGACACCAGTTTTCATTTTCACCTATTGAATTCTTTCCCTGAAGTAATGTGTGGGAAATGCCCAATTCTATCCTCTCATTCAAGGCCCTGCTTTATATGCAAAGTAAACCCTTTCTAGGACAGATTGACTGGGGAACAGGCATCCAGCTTCCAGGGGTAGCCCCCATTGCCGGGCTAGTAGCCGCCTTCCAGGAGTGCCTCTTGGGCTCTTTGGAGGTCGACCTTAGGCCAGTCCTTTCCCAATTTTTTCCCTTTGGGGGAAGAAAGCTCAGGAAAAAAATTGGAAAAGCAAGGAAGAGACTAAGTCATTACTAGATTCCTACTGGAACACTGCCAATTGCCACCTCCCCACTAAGTCCGGAACCGGTGAGCCTGCATTGGCCAGGGTTTTACAGATCTGTAAACAGTCTCCAGCAATCCATCCAAATCACGTAAATAGTCTTTCTTCAACCTCCACAGAATTGAGGATTTTAAAGCTAATTCAAGGGGTTTTACAAGCCCAGCAAACACAGTTGTAAAAATGCCATTGGGCTGCTATCACATTTTACAAAACGAGATTGATCCATGTGTTGTAAAAGTCAACTATCTCGAAGGCACACCTCTCAGGCAAGAGTGAACAGCCCAGGACAGGCTTCTAATGTCCTGTCTGGGGACCGCCAGGCCTGGAACAGCAGTGAAAACAATTCAGGATTTCTGGAGCCGGTGAGACAACTATTCCCGGTTCCGGAGAGACTGAGGGGCGGCAGCCCTCCGTGCGATCCCAGGAAGGGCAGTAAAGAGGGCGGCCCCAGGACAGTGCCGGTTGTCGGGCGCCCCGGAAACCGAGCCCATCAATTATCCCGCGGCCTTGGGCCCCGCAGAGCTGCCCTCTGTGCCCAGCTTGGCCAGGGCCCCTGCGTCTTCTGTGCCTCTGGAATGTGGACAGAAAGATTCCACATCTGGACTTTTATCTGCCTCAGCTCTGAGCGGTTCTCGCAGCAGATGCCGAGTCCCCAGGCGCTGGGCAGGGGAGCAGGTCCCTCGGCTGGCTTAGGAGCCCAGTCTCACGGCCGCTGCTCTGTCGGTCCTTTCTTGTTAAAACCAGTGGTTTCTGGCCTCTTAATTCCCTGGGTTCAAAGGTGGGATGGGGACGCCCAGCTGGAAGGGGTGCTTTAAGACCAGGCAGGCGCGGGCCATTGAGCCCCTTGGGACTCAAACAGGATGTGTATGTGGGAGGAGGGAATGGGTGGGAAGAACCTACGTTTGGCTGAGTCCTGGTCAGCTCGAGGTGATCCTTCAGCTCTGGGCTGCAAGGCCCAGGCCCCTGGTGCGAGTGGAGAAGGAGAGAATAAGGGAGTTCACCGATTGCTAAGGCGCACGAGTGAAGAGCATAGAGTGAAGGCCTGGTTTCTCATGGCCCTTGCTCCAGCTCAAGAACTCGCACCCACTAATAGGGGAGCGCTAGGGGAGGGGCAACTCGGAGCCATGCCTGGAGTGCAGGCCGGCAGGGAGCAAAGCCACCTTTGTCACCGCCCCTCCTGGCGCAGGACCTTCAGGTTTCCTGTTTGGAGGAGGAGGGGTGGGGAACCCGCAAAATTCAATAAAGCAAAAAGGGGAGGAGGAAGGAGGGGGCCTGGCGGGGCCTTTGCGGCGGCCCGAGCGTTAGTGTCCCTACTCTGGCCTGATCGGCTCGCCCCTGAACGGGCAGTGCCCGCCGCTGGCGTTCGGGAAGAGAGCCGGGCCGGCTGGCTGTGCGCGCCCATTAATCTGCCGGGCGGGCGGCGGGCGGGCGAGCTGGGGGCTGTTTGTAACTTTGCTGCCTCGGTCGCCGCGGTCCCTGGGGAGCGGGCTCCGGCGCTCGCTCCCATTGGCCGCCGCGGCGTCAGCTGGTGCGATTTGCTGCTGTCGCTTTTGGCGTTCGGCCATCCAGAAACAAACCAGTTCGATGACTACTAATAGTTATAGCCAGATGTACTAATACACAACAAATCACAGTCCTGCAGAGGGGCGCGCAAATGAGTTCCTATTTTGTGAATCCCACTTTCCCCGGGAGCCTGCCCAGCGGCCAGGACTCCTTCTTGGGCCAGCTGCCCCTCTACCAGGCCGGCTATGACGCGCTGAGGCCCTTCCCGGCCTCGTACGGGGCGTCGAGTCTCCCGGACAAGACGTACACCTCACCTTGTTTCTACCAACAGTCCAACTCTGTCCTGGCCTGCAACCGGGCGTCCTACGAGTACGGGGCCTCGTGTTTCTATTCTGATAAGGACCTCAGTGGCGCCTCGCCCTCGGGCAGTGGCAAGCAGAGGGGCCCCGGGGACTACCTGCACTTTTCTCCCGAGCAGCAGTACAAACCCGACAGCAGCAGCGGGCAGGGCAAAGCACTCCATGACGAAGGCGCCGACCGGAAGTACTCGAGTCCCGTTTACCCTTGGATGCAGCGGATGAACTCCTGCGCTGGTAAGGCATATCCCAAGACAGTGGAGGGAGAGGGGAAAGGAGGCAGGAAAAGAAAGAAAGAAGGAGGAAACCGAGTAGAAAGAGGAATAGAGAGAAAGGAGGAAAGAACTAGCAAAGTTTCTTTGACTTTTTAAAAGAGAAGAAAAAATCAGTTCCCAATGGGGCAATCAGGCCATGGCAGAGGAAGGGCAGGGCCCCAGTGTCCATGTAAGGTGACACTTTAGGGGAGGATGGGGGCACTGAGACGTATATGAGACCTGTGACAGGGACAGCCTGAAGAGAGAGAGAGGCTGGTGGGGACCCATGCACCCTGGGTACCCTGCTCAGCTTCCCAAGCCAGTGGGCCTTTTGCACTGGTCACTGATAAATACCCTTTGCTTCCCAACCCCCTCTCCTTTCTGCCCTTCAGAAACCCGTACAGAGAGAGGTGGCCATTTGGCCTCTTCTAGTGTCTCCCCAAAGCCTTGGAGGGCCACAGCCCCAGACTCAGGATTTTTTTTTCTCTCTCTTCCCTCACCTCCTCCCCCTTCCACTCAACTGCTCACTCTTAGCCAACTTCTGCCTTCTTCTGAGCCCATGCCTGAGTTCATACACCTGTCTTGGAGGGATCCCCACCACCCTTGGGGATCTTTGGCACAGATCAGACAGCCCAACACAATCCTACATTGCTAGAAATCCTAGACTAACTATAGCTCCATCTCTTAGCCTCTGGTTTCCAAAGACTCCACAGGGAATCCCAAAGACTCCTAGGAATTCCCTAGGACAGAGCCTAATGCGGATTGTTAAAATTATAATGTTTTGCGTTAAAATCCACTTTATCCTTGGGTGAGTTCTGCATTTCTCAGAAGGGTCATATAATATGGGAGAATGTGTAAAGATTCAAGAGGGCTGACCATTTTTAACTCTTCAAAAAATGTGTTGAGTTCTGACATGGCTGGTCACAGTAGCATCCTCAGAGAGACCACTATGAATTCAGAGTGTGTACACTACTTACATGGTTCCACACCTCCCCCCCGCCCCACACACACATCCTGCATCCCCACAAAAACACGACCTGGGCGTCCCAAATTAAGAATGCCCATTCTGTTATTTTGATTGTAATGATTTTCCTATGAGGCAGATTTTTCAAAAACAATAATGTCCACCCCAAGTCGTTATAGGTGGAAAACATCTCGCTTGGTATGAAATAATCTCCCATTCAGTATGCTTTGGGCCCCAGACATAGTGGGAGAGGCTGGAGTGGAGGCGGGGTGGTTTTCAGTTCGTATGCCCCTTGTGGGAGGCACTGGGCTGACTGGGTCAACCATCCAGGTCCTGGCTTACCGGCGCCCGGCTGTTTCTGCTCGCAGGTGCTGTGTACGGGAGCCATGGGCGCCGAGGCCGCCAGACCTACACGCGCTACCAGACACTGGAGCTGGAGAAGGAGTTCCACTTCAACCGCTACCTGACACGGCGCCGCCGCATCGAGATCGCCAACGCGCTCTGCCTCACTGAGCGCCAGATCAAGATCTGGTTCCAGAACCGCCGCATGAAGTGGAAAAAGGAAAACAAGCTCATCAATTCCACGCAGCCCAGCGGGGAGGACTCAGAGGCAAAGGCGGACGAGTAGACGCCTGGGCAGGGACCAGGCCAGCGCTGCAACCTCCTTCGGCTTTGCCCCCTTGCCCTCGCCTGCTCCCCAACTTTTCTCCCCGCCTGCTCCCATCGGGGGCTTCCGCAACTTCAGGGGAGCCCGGAGCTTTGCAAGCGTCTGTGCATTTATTTCTTAAAAAACAAAACAAAACAAAACCTCACACACAGCCAATACCAGCGGTGGAGCGGGGCGCATTGCACACACCCAGTCCCGCTCCACAAGGCTGCCCAAACCGGCTCCCGAGTTCTGGGGTGCGCCCTGAAAGCGTCCGGGGCTGCTGTGCTAGTGCCTCTGAGCTCCCCGACCTCGGAACGCCGAGCTGCTAGGGAGGAAAGAGCCCTGGGCCGAGCCCCGTTTCGCGTCTGGGAGTCTGTGCCTAGGTCCCTCGCCAGTAGGTCCCGAAGGGCATCATCAAATTATCTCTGACCAGTGGAAAGAGGGGTTCTAAGTGCTGGAGCCAGGCCTTGTCGCGGCCTCCCAAGCGGCCTCCCAGAACAGGAAGCTCAAGGAACAAAGGGGGCCCCAACAGAGCCCAGTCTCTCGGTCCCGCGTGTGCAACCGTCAGTGGAAAAGCAGCAGCCTCAGCCGAGGCAAGCTAACCTGGGCGCGGGTGGAACATTACAGCCCGGGGAGCCCCTGGGATCCCTCAGGCCCCCGGCTCCGGATTCCCGCTCCCTGCCCGATAGCGCCCGCGTCGCCGCCACAGCAGCGTTCAGGACCCAACGAGGGGCCCAGGGCCATGGAAGCCGCCAGAGTCCTGGCTTCCAGACGTGCCAGGGGCGCCTGCAACGCGGGGCCTCCAGCGGGGAGACTCCACTTGCCTCTCAGCTATATTTGTGATTTACTTGAGTCTTTCGGAGCCGTGGAAATTAACTACAGAGATACTACGCACTGCCACGAAATGCTTCCATTATCGCCCTCATTTTACTCCTGGAGGTCTAAGCAAGACCCCAGTAACCGGCCCCACGGATCCCCAGACCCCAAGCAGCCTCTGTGGCTGCAGGGAGCCTGGGCCCACTCGCTGGGTTCAAGGAGAACCCTCCAACTGGGGGTCCGGCTGGCTCGAGGAACCGGACCCTGTGATGAAGATTTTCCAGGCTGGATACGTAAGCAAATCAAATAGCAAACTAATGACACGAAAACCATATTCACACGAAAGAAAAATCGACTACGGTTATAAAAGTGTATGGAATTTGACCTCGCCTTGCAGAAACACTACACAAAAGCTATCTTTAATAGACGCCTGTCATTTAAGAGCGGCAGGGACACTGTCCCTCATGCGCTCGCAAAAACAGAGCCGTAATTGTAGCTGCTGCTGCTGCGGGCAGGATTTATTTATCCAGTTGGCTAAATGGCTTTCCCCCTTCCCCGAAGGTGATATCTGTATTTTCAAAATTCAGAGCTGCTGGCAGGACGGGCAGAACCGACCCCAACCTCGACACAAAAATAAGAGGGGCTGCAAAACGGGGGAAATAAAGTTGTTGTAAATAAAATGCAAGTCACCACCTTCCCCCAATCCTCTGCATCCTCGCCGGGCGCGCGATCGGCAGCTGACGGCCTAACAATTGGTACATCCTAATGGAACTGCGAGGGAAATGCAATAATTTTGCCATAATGGGCTGTAACCTCAATTCGACCCCGGCCCTTGCAGCCCCCGGTCGGAAACTGGGCGATGCACCCTGCCTCCAGCGGGTGGCGCTCGAGTCCGACTGAACCGCAGCAACTGGCGGCGGGCACGCGCCCGAGGCGCGCGCGCCACCCCTCTCGCCTCCACCCAACTCCCCCATTAGTGCACGAGTTTACCTCTAGAGGTCATCAGGCAGGATTTACGACTGGACAACAAAAGCACGTGATTCGAAGTCGTACCCCATATTTGGGTGCCTACGTAGGAGGGAACCAAGTACATGTCCCAGTCATTTCCATAATTCATCATAAATTGTGCAAGGGTGCTATAGACGCACAAACGACCGCGAGCCACAAATCAAGCACACATATCAAAAAACAAATGAGCTCTTATTTTGTAAACTCATTTTGCGGTCGCTATCCAAATGGCCCGGACTACCAGTTGCATAATTATGGAGATCATAGTTCCGTGAGCGAGCAATTCAGGGACTCGGCGAGCATGCACTCCGGCAGGTACGGCTACGGCTACAATGGCATGGATCTCAGCGTCGGCCGCTCGGGCTCCGGCCACTTTGGCTCCGGAGAGCGCGCCCGCAGCTACGCGGCCAGCGCCAGCGCGGCGCCCGCCGAGCCCAGGTACAGCCAGCCGGCCACGTCCACGCACTCGCCTCCGCCCGACCCGCTGCCCTGCTCCGCCGTGGCCCCCTCGCCCGGCAGCGACAGCCACCACGGCGGGAAAAACTCCCTGAGCAACTCCAGCGGCGCCTCGGCCAACGCCGGCAGCACCCACATCAGCAGCAGAGAGGGGGTTGGCACGGCGTCCGGAGCCGAGGAGGACGCCCCTGCCAGCAGCGAGCAGGCGAGTGCGCAGAGCGAGCCGAGCCCGGCGCCGCCCGCCCAACCCCAGATCTACCCCTGGATGCGCAAGCTGCACATAAGTCATGGTAAAGCCAGCCTTTTTCTAAATCCACGCGACCGCGGGGACGCGGCTCTCGGTCCCCCCTCTCTCCTCTGCCGCCCTCTCCCAGTCTCTCTCCTGGTCTCATTTCTCCCAGCCCTGCGGAGCCTCTCCTTGCCGTTCTCCCTCCTCTGCCTTCCTCCTTCCTCCTCTTCTTTGCAAGCACCCCGCGCTCACAAATAGTGGGGGAAATAGGCGTTCGCTGGGCCAGTTTAGACGTTGAAAGGGGCAGGAAGCAAAAAACCCCTCTGGAACCCCACGCCTTGGAACGCCCTCCCGGGTCAGGCCAGCTGAGCAAGACGCAGAGAGGTAGAGGATGGCAGTAGGAGCCGTGAATCGGGCTTGTCAGGGCGGATAATTTATGAGGAGGGCTACGCTGGGGAAGCAGCGTTACTAATTAGAGCCCCCGAAAAGGGGCTTGGGGGGAAGAATCGAGGCGAGAGCCGGCAGGATTCTGAATTTTGGGGGCAGGAGGGAGAGAGAAGGAAAGGGAAGGGAAGAAAAAGAAAGCAGGCGCCCCAACCCTGCAGGCTGGAAACTGGAGGCGGCTCTCGGGGCTGGAACTTTGAGGCAGGGTGACCCAAAGGCCACTTGGGCGCTCAGGAAAGGGCCTTGCTTCCTGGGTTTCTGTGCGGTGGGCAGCCTGGGAGGGCTGTGCCTCCCGATCGGGGCGCCCGGGGTAGGGCGCAGAGGGCAGGAGAGGGGCCAGGGAACGCCGGAGTCCTCCGGGACACGGCCCCAGCCTCAGATGGGCAGATTGTTCCCAGGATCCAAATCGTATTGTTTTCTCTCTAGAAAGGAAGAGGGAAGGAAATTCGGGAGGGGTGTGCGGGCTGGTAGGGAGAACTTGTTGAGCTTTTCGCCTGGGTTCCCTGCTCAGGACCCAAGCTTGTCCCCCTGGAGGACTTTGGAAGACAGGAGTTGGTGGCTAAACCGCTGACTTTTCTATTGCAGACAACATAGGCGGCCCGGAAGGAAAAAGGGCCCGGACGGCCTACACGCGCTACCAGACCCTGGAGCTGGAGAAGGAGTTCCACTTCAACCGTTACCTGACACGCCGAAGAAGGATTGAAATAGCACATGCTCTTTGCCTCTCCGAGAGACAAATTAAAATCTGGTTCCAAAACCGGAGAATGAAGTGGAAAAAAGATAATAAGCTGAAAAGCATGAGCATGGCCGCGGCAGGAGGGGCCTTCCGTCCCTGAGTATCTGAGCGTTTAAAGTACTGAGCAGTATTAGCGGATTCCGCGTAGTGTCAGTACTAAGGTGACTTTCTGAAACTCCCTTGTGTTCCTTCTGTGAAGAAGCCCTGTTCTCTTTGCCCTAATTCATCTTTTAATCATGAGCCTGTTTATTGCCATTATAGCGCCTGTATAAGTAGATCTGCTTTCTGTTCATCTCTTTGTCCTGAATGGCTTTGTCTTGGAAAAAAAAAAAAATAGATGTTTTAACTTATTTATATGAAGCAAGCTGTGTTACTTGAAGTAACTGTAACAAAAAAAGAGAAAAAAACACACAAAAAGTCCCCCTTCAATCTCGTTTAGTGCCAATGTTGTGTGTTGCACTCAAGTTGTTTAACTGTGCATGTGCGTGGAAGTGTTCCTGTCTCAATAGCTCCAAGCTGTTAAAGATATTTTTATTCAAACTACCTATATTCCTTGTGTAATTAATGCTGTTGTAGAGGTGACTTGATGAGACACAACCTGTTCGACGTGTAGTGAATAGTGACTCTGTGATGAAAACTGTGACTCCAAGCGGTGTGTCCCTGCGTGCCTTTGTAGGACCCTTTGCACGAACTCTGGAAGTGGCTCTTATAAGCGCAGCTTCAGTGATGTATGTTTTTGTGAACAAAGTTACAAATATTGTCCAAGTCTGTCTGTTTTAAGCAAACTGTGATCAGCTTTTTTTTTTTTTTTTTTTGTATTTGTTTTTAAGGAAAAAATACTGACTGGAACAAAAAATAAACTTTCTATTGTAAGTTCATTTGGTCTGGTTTGTGCCAAATAGTGAGTGGCTCTGTCTGCTTTTCTGTCTGTCTGTCCAGTCCTGGAAACCGTTGGGTCTGAGGCTACCTGAGCAGATGACCTGTGCAGGGAGACCTCATACCAAGACTGGCCCATCGCTTCCCTAACTCTGACCCATCACAAAGTTCAGGGCAGAAGGTGGAAAAAGCTGTAGGCGGTTCCAAAGCTCCAGGCCACCATGCCCATCTCTGAGGAAACCAAGTTAACTTGCTGGGTACAAAAAAAAGAGAGAAAGAGCAAGAAAAAAGGAGAAAAAGCCCAGGGCTTTGTTAGCCACCCTCAGGCCACACAGATCCTGCCTCTTTCCTAAGGCTGTCCTAGGCCTCCACTTGCTGAAGACGCTGCTCTGTCTGGCTGTGGACCCCAAACCCTCTGCCCTTAACCCATCCCAGCACCCCTTCCCCACTCTTCATCCTGGACCCAGTTGGCTTCTTTTGCTACTATCAATTTGCTACAAATGGAAGGTACTTACCCCATCCTAGCTCGATTGGGAAACTCCTCAGAGCAGCTAAAGCGCAACTAGAGATTTGCACATTTACCGACTGCTTACACTGATGCCGTCTTTCCTTTTAAAAGTTATAAAACAGTAAACTTTATAAGCCCCAGTTCCGGCTATATGACATTTGGGTGCCAAATGAATAGGGTTTTGTCTATGAATTAGATCGTAAAATCATCCATAGCACAGACAGATCGGCTCACTGGCTATAAAACGTCACGTGGGGCCATTAAAGTAAGTTTTATGGTTTTGGGGAGCTGACATCCAACATTATATACCACATAACATATAATCTCACTAACGCTGGACTCCATTTGACTCTTTTGCAGGCTACGTGTGCCGCCTGGCCATTCAAACTGTCAATTTTAGGTCCAGAAGTGTCCAAACCACAAGTTCTCAAAACTCTGAAAAATGGCTCCCTCCGAGTTAAGGTAAGCTCGCCTCCTAAGCGCTTTCAAGTTTATTTGTACTTTGGAAACTTTCTCTCTCTCTCTGTCTCTCTCTCTCTCTCTGGTTCAATAACTCTGAGGCTGCCTCTGAATTCGAAAAGGCAGAGCAAACTTTCCCTCTGCCCAAAAGAGCAGCGCCAGGAACCAGCTCTGCGGAGGCAGCAGGGTGAGCAGCGCCTGTGGCCGCGCCGCATCCCCAGGCCTAACTTTAATTGCTGCACAACCGCGGATGTTAATGACTTCCGCTGCTCCCGCCGGCGTGCAAAAAGATGATTTTTTGTGTGCGAATGGGCCTGTGTGTGGGAACCTGGCAAGGCCGCATCCCCAGTCCCCCGCGCAATTGCTGGGCCGGCGGGGGCCGGCTCCTGGGGGTCGCGGAGCCCTGGGGTGGGGGCTGGGAGACAGGGGGGCGCCGGCCGCGGGCGCCGAGGCCGCGCTGCGCTCAGGAGTTTGAAAGAAAGGCCCGGGCAGGGCCGAGGCGGACTCTGGCGGGATTCCTTACGGGGCTGTGGCAATATGTCTTCGCGGGCCGGGGTCATCTGGCAGGGCTGAATTGAGGCAGCGGCCTTCGGGGCTGGGTTTCAGGCTAGCTCTCGAGAGCAGGAGGGTGGCAGAGGCCGGCGAGGCGGGGGCTGCACCTCCAGCCTGGGCTCCCGGGTTGCAAGGTGGATCCTGGGCTGCTAGCGCCCACTGGACCCTGAGGACCAAGGGTCCCCACCCTGGTGTGTGGGGGTGTTCAGCACCCCCTCCCCCGCACCCGGGACCAGGCCCTGAACCCTGTTAGCCTGCACGTTCTTTTTATTTCGGTGGGACTGTTCTCACCCGCCTGTGAGTCTGAAGCAATAAACTTTATGGCCGGATTTAACTTTAGTCTTTGAATCCCCAGGCTAATTGAAAGGGGTTAAAGCGCTTTCTTTTCTTCCGCTTTGCCTTTCTTCTCCCTCTCTTCTTTCCTTTTCCTCTCCTTCTTTGTAGAATTAAAAACATCTAGGCACAGGACCCTCAGAAGGCACCTTAGGCGGCCCCCTAGATAACATTAAGATTGGAGAAATTCACTCCCCCTCAACATGCAGGCGAATTCTCTGTTCCAAACTGTGCTCTAAAGTTTTGGGGGGAAATTGAGGTGTCTTCAATGCCCAACTTAAAAGTCCCCAGAGCCATTAGGTTGTTTTTCCTGACACATCATAAACGGTAGTTTAGGGAAGAAATTGGTCCTTTGTCAGTAGATTTCCGCCTTTCTTTTGTTAGCTGCTCTTTCTGTTTGATCCCAGGAAATTTACATAATCTATGATTTCCAGAACAATCTCCAAAATTGCACCAATGGGTGAAGTAAGGTGAAATAAGTTTATCCTGGGTACAATTCCATATTGGCCCCAGTCACCCCTTCTGGCCCCAACCCCCCATATTCTTCAATGGCAAAACCCAAGCCCAGTGCCTGGAGACTGTGGCCTGTCCCGGGATCTTTTTCTGGATGGGTACCCACAAGGGACCCAGTAGATTTCCCTCAATCCTATTTTAGGAATTAAGCCAAATTCTCCTACTGCATTCAGAAATGAAACAAAAAATAGGGTCTGCTTTTCTCCTTAGGAGCTGGGCAGTTTTCAGCAACTATTAATTGGCAAAGATACCTATTAAGTGCTTAAAGTGAAAAAATTGAAAGTATAGATTTGGAATTTCAATAAACTTTATTGTGCAGAGGCCACCTACACTCAACATAAGTCCAACAGATGTCCCCAAAGTCAGAGGTCCAGAAAGCAAAACCTAGAAAGTTTTTTTTTGAAAAATAGAAACCCTCCCACAAGTGCTACTTCTCATGAATAGTGGCAAGGTGAAGAATCCTGAAGTAATTGTATGTAACCTATTAAAGTAAACATTGGTACTTCAGCAATCGAGAAGATGTGTCCACATCTTAGTGGGAACAAGGACATAAACTCTAATGGGTATGGGTTCTCTTTTATAATGTTATGTGTCTGTGAGAATACTGGATTCCTTTTTTTGCTGCTCTGAATTGTGGGCTCCTTATTGAAAATATTGGGTTAGGGTTCCATTTTAGTTACTCATTTGGTGATCTTGCTTGAGTGATTTCTTGGTGATTGAAATTAGAAAAAAAAAAGTGACAGGGATTCTGCCAGTTTAGTTTGAGTAACTTACACAGAAAATATCCACACTACTTCATGGCCATATTCCACCTTGGGGTGTGGGAATGAGCAGAAAGCCTGTTGAAGTCATATCCAGCACCACAGAACATAGAGAATCTTTCCAAGGAATGAGAAAAATTATAGGCTGTAAATATTGTCAGCTTGCTTATTTCTGTCTGTTTTAATCTTCACAAAACTTAAGTAGAATTTAAGAGAGCAGGCAAACCCACATGGCCACATGGAATTAAATGACTTTAAAAATACATCATGCAGTCAGACCTATACGTTATTGGAGGATTTTTTTTCTTTCTTCCTATTTTCATAGAAAGCATAATAAAGAGGATGGCTGGTTTTCTGCTCATTCTGTAGATAAGTTATTTCTTTTGTGGATTCTTTTGGGTTGTTCTTGCAGAGGAACTTTCTAAGAAAAAATATGTCTGTCACTGAGGGCTTTATGAAGACATCCAGCCTCAGCCGGTGGCAGAAGTGCGTGTGTGTGCTCCTCCTCAGCAGCAATGTGCGGGGGCTCGTTTGTTCCCACAAGCTGAAGAGACAATATTTCTGAACTATAAATACAACAGGAAGCTTCTGGTCACACTTACTTAGGGGTTTGTTAGGGTTTCCATGGTCTAATTTCACAACATTATGCCAAGATTCCTTTTCTCCTGCTCTTTCCCCTGCTTCATTGTTGGCGGCTCTGGGAGAGCAAGACAGAATTTCCTACCAAAAATAGAGTCCTGTTCATTTGCTGAGATTCTGAGAGGACTATATTGAAATAATTAGTGAGTGGAAAGCAAATCACATCTTAAAAGATGGGCAATTAAGGAGGAAAACAATCTTTTTAGCTTAAAAGATGCCCTTCTCAGCCTCTCCCCTGACTTGGCTGGGGGTCTGTCCATGGCTTGCCCACCATGGAGAGTGCAGAGCATTGTGGGCTCCATCCCTTTGGTTTCTAAGGAGGAATTTCCTTCTAGTCAATGGCAAAACTATAAACGGGGCTCCCAGGCAGTGCTGAGGGGGTCAGCCTAAGCTCCCACCCACATAGGGGAGGGGATCCACAGCCCCAGCCATTCTAAGCCCCAGAACTTGAAGGTCTGCCCAGGTTTGTTTTGTTTGGTGTTGTTCACAATAAATTTGTTCTTCTCCCACCAGATCCCCTCCCCACAAGCCAGTCTTTTCAATAATAATATTTGTTATGAAGGTTATTAGATAATTATTGCGATTTTGTGAAGCAGCCCTTGCTGGAGGTGAAGTCTGTCATCGCCTAACAAATGACGCCCGCGCAGTTCACTGCCGGGTTAAGTAAATGCAGAGAAGATAAATCTGCACACCCTAGGAATCGCCAGCAGAGCACGCTTTAGTACAAGTTCACAGTCAACTCACCCGCCTGGGCCAGCTCTCCCAACAATTAGGGCTGCGTCTTTAGTTTTAAATAAAGGGAAAAAGTGTCTCCACCTCCCAGTGCTTGCTTTCCCCCATCTTCTCTTTTCTTTCACTTTTTGCAAGGTTCTCCCATTCTGCTCCAAATTTTCCTCGTAAAATAGAATCACGAGTGATTTCAAGTTAATCTAGTACCTAGTTGCTGACAAAGGGGTCGTAGGCTGATTTAACAAAAAGTCCAGTCACAAACACTGAGGAAAAATATCCATTTCACCCTCCAATTTCAAATGGCAGTGGCAGAAGCAGGGTGTCCTAAGATGCTAGGGGGGCCCCTTCCCCCTGAAAGAAGAGGCTCAGCTTTGTGTATCTTTGTGGTTAGTGCGTTACAACTGCAGGTCAAAAAGTTGAGGGTCAAAAGTTTACATTGTGCAGTGCTCTTAGTCATCTGCCCAGACAGAGTTTGATGTCAATGTTAGAGCTGTGATCTTGACTATCAGCACAAAAGATAAAATGGCTCGGAGTGACGCGTGTATCACGGTATGGACTCCAGGTGAACCCTAGTGGTTGAATGACCTCAATTACGGAGGAAAGGATAGAAAATTCCTCTTTTCAAGAGTAATACATGCTGTATTTCATCTTGAATTATCGCTCCTGTTCTGAGGGAATAGCAGCAGGTAAATAGGCATAGATTACTGAAACACCAACACCTTAGGTGTTGGAGAACCAGGAGTCTGTGGGTTTGTCACAAAATAAAAATGCTAAAAACTCATCTATGGAGCTTTAAAAACTAATGTCGCAAGTTTCCAATATTTCATTATGCCTTCAAAGGCAACAGAATGGTGCAGGAAACCTCCTTTATTTGAAAAGAGGGATTTTGATTGGCCAGTTTTTTTGTCTTTTTAGTACATATCATGACCCCTAAAGTGTGTAAGAACAAATGCAAACACAGGCACTTCTTGCAAAATGTAATCTTTGCAGTTTTCAAACATAGAATATGCTTTTTGTGAAACTACAGTCCGCTGAATGCAAAGCATTCTGAGATCTGAGAAGGGGAAGGAAGGAAGTGGACACCCTCCTGAAAGACACAGAATTCTCTCTTCACCCCTTCCACCAGCACTACCAGTGACAAAATGCTTATTGGTGCCATGAAAATGTTCCTGTTTGGAAATTTTTGTTGTTTATTATTAAACCACAATTGAATGTAAGAGAAGTACTACAAGCTATAAGTGAATAACTAGACTGTAGGGAATGCAGAAAGGTGAAATCCACAAATACCAGGCCACTGTGTAAGACAACCAGGACAGAATAGAATATTTTCTATTCTTCAGAATGTACTTTTTAATAATACACGTGGAATTGAAGAAAAAGTCAAGGAGAAGAGAAAGCAACCTAAGCAGAAGGGTAGGAGAGCAGAAAAGAAAGGGAATAGTGTATTAAGGAAGCCGACTGGAACCATGCCTCATGTGTGAGTTGCAACTGAAGAGCTAAACAATATTTTATTTTTCATGCATCTAGAATGGCTTTAAGTGTTGGTGCTATAATAATCTATTTTCCAGAGGACATATTTCTCTTTTGTATGAATTGACCTTCAAGGGATCAGTATAGGAAAACAGAGAAGAGAAAGGTGAAATATTTTCCCTAGGTTTTTCTTTTTTAACTTTGGAGATAATTCAACTACTCAGAATGTAGACTCTTGAAGGAATGTTTAAGATCATCCTAATATATCTTGGTTGATTGGATTTAACAGTGCCAGGTATGTTCAGTTTTAAAATAAATATTTCCCAAACACTGCCTTCATGGAAGTAATCAGGGTGCTTCTGTGCAACGTGTAAAGTTTTCACTCTGGCCAAGAGCTTGAAGCCAAATGGGGGTTTGCCAGATGAAACAGAAGAAAGGAAACAACTGTGGTGATTGCTGTTGCAGCAGTGAACATTTCACCACATTTGGGCTAGTGAAATGAAGAAAACTGAAACCCCTCGATGAGTCAACAAGACAATTATGTGTCTCTTTGGGAAAAACCTTTTTATTGTGTTTTTTGTTAAAAACGTGACACACCTTAGAAACATGTCAACTTCAAAAACCATAGATATCTCTTAGTTAGTCTTCAAAGTAAAAGAAAAGGGTACTCGCAGAAGTTATTGCTTTTAGAGTGCTTGCTTCTTTATTTGGAGGATTTTGAACCTCAGGCCTCTCAAACAATCCAAATTAAAATTCATGTGTAATCCCAATATGAATATCAGTCCTCATCCCTGGGTTGTGTGCATTATTTTAAACTACTACAAGAAAATTACCCCCAAACTATTAATTGGTCAAATGGCTGGTAAAGTGTTGTTCCTCTCAAATCTTGTGTCTAGTGTAGGTGTGGGGGGAAGCCTTCAAATGCCACCATCAGGCGTTTTGAAATTCTGCCACTCCACTGTTCAGCTCCAGAAACACGCATCAGATAGAGAACAGTCTGGGGACTCTCGCTCTAAAGAACAAAGGACAAATACAGTCAATACATTCCATAACGTTTACATTTCCTTTGGCTTTTCCCCTTGGTTTTTCCTGAGAAGGAGTGACCTGGGCAAAGCACCCTGCTCGCTAAAAGACACTGTATAGACCTTTTACAAGCGCAAAGTCCAAGGCCGAGGTGAACTTCAGGTCAGTGCGTCTAACAAATATGAAAATGTCGGCTGGTGAAGGGCGCGCCTTGTGATTTAACAAAGACTGTCAATGTGTAAGATTAATAAGAAACAAAATGCACACGGTGTCACTGTTCGGTCACTTTGAAACTTGGGACAGGATTGCATTCAAGAGAGAATGCTGTTACAAATATATTCAAAATGATTCAAATCAGATTCAAACCAAGCTGCAAAACATTGCCTCCCTCTCACCCTCCCTCTCCCTCCAACTCCCTTCACTCATCTCCATCTGGGATTCGAGGACATGACGAAAAGTTATTTCATCTAATGGGATTTTAAGAAAGGTTTTGTTGGGAATATGTTACCCCTGCACGTGGAAATGAGCAAATGTGCTCACCAGTTTCCTAAGGAAAGGATAATGCTTCCACCCCACTTGGGACTGGAGCCAGTTGGTGTGCGAGGATTTGCATGCTCCCTCTCTGCTACATTTCAGGGCATCCCATCTTTTCTCAGGCAAGATGCTGCTGGTAAACTTCAGTTTGTTTATTAATTGAGTTAGTTTCTTCCTGGCTTTACTTTGGTGTCTTGGATATTGTGTAAAGGCAAGAGGTATTTTAAAAAATGTTTTTCAAAAGATTATTTGATTCGATGGAATGATGCTACAGTTTGCAAGGGGAGATTGAGGAAGGTTCAGAAAAGGTACTGCGATTGTTTATTACAGCCATAAATCTTGCAGTAAAATGTCAAAATGTCGGTGTGTGAGATAACACTTGGTGGTCCTGGCTCCGTTTGTGTTTATGATACGAACCACAAAGACAAGTTACAGGCCTTGAGGGATTCTGTGTAAGGCCATCTTCCTAAAGTAATAGAACCACACAAAACACAGGCACAGCTAACTCGTTTGGGTTAACCATATACAAAACAGTGCTTATGTCTCATTAATACTTAAAAATAGAAACTTGGTACAAGGTTCTGAGGCTAAACAACAGAATTTTTGTGTTTTAGTGTCTGTAAATATTAAACAGATATGGTTAAGACCCTGGTACTCAAGGTTGATGAAATGAGGAGGGAAGATTTCCTTGTCATGCTTTTTGTCCCCCTGAAACTTATAGGGTTCAGATTTGTAATACATATAACTATATATTATTTATATTACATTGTATACAACCTATGTATATATTATTTTTTCTTGCTAGGGAGAGATATTGGTTCAGGTAGATGTATCACAGGCTGAATTTTTCCTCCAGTCTAGAGAGGATGGCTAAAGATTACACTCAGTGTTGATTTCTGTCTGTGGCTCAGATTTCATTAAAAACAAATTTTCAGGGTGCCTCATGTGAATGGACAGCACTCTTCACACACACATACACCTAATATGGAAAATCTCTTTGTACCACTTCAGGGTGATTCCAGTTAGAAAGCTAATATGATCCCCTTTTTAACCTCTTTTCCTAAATTAGTTTAAAGATTAGTCCCATATAATAGGCTTTATGTGGCTAAGCATTAAATGACTATCCATCAAATGGATATATTCCAGCATTTAGTAACTCCTATGAGTAACCAATATGAATGAAGATAGAATTGACATTCCTTTTGAAGTGTCTCCAGGCTTACGAAATAATTTTCCTTGTCTGCGTTCCAGACTCAGTTGTGAGAAGGTTGTTTATACTGCTCTTTGAAAAATCAACTAAGGTGCACCAGCTGAAAAATCCTTGTTTTTGCATGCCAATATGAAAGTATTTTTAGAATGGTGACTATGCTAGTTTGCACTGCTTTAATCTAGGCAGAAAAATAGAGGATCTAGATATGTCTCTTACTCAGAAAAGAAAGGGAGAAAGTACACAGTACAAATAAGGCATAAGTATTTACTTCAAAGATCAACATTAGGTGGAATAAGTAATTTATTTGTTAATAATGGCGTAATTAGTGTACCCATCAAATTTCAATTACCAAATGGCAGGCAACAGTCTCCTCTCCCTCCTTTCCGGAGCTTCTGATATCGTTAATACGCTAATTTTCAGCAATTAAGAAATTATAGACTGTCCTGTAAATATAACTCTAGTCTCAGATACTGCCTGAGAAAGCAGGATCTAAAAGAGAAAACTTGAAATTCTTAGCTGGAAAAGACCCATCAGCAATCAGACCGGCAAGGCGTTTATTCTACCCTTAGCTTGTTTTTGTTTGGGGATTGTTCTGAAATAGGAAGTTATTGTTTTCAAAGCTCGGTTCTGTGGAGGTATTGCTTCTATCCATTCCCATCCTTGGGCCACCTTCTCTCTCACAATCGCACCTTGCAATCGCGGGCATATTTAGCTCTCACATCGACAACCCCATCAAATTAGATGCTATTACAAAGGTTCCAATTTTTCTTAGGAAAACGCGAAACAGATTGTCTCTGAAAGAAGGAAAAAATGAAAAGCGTCCATCCAGTTATAATGGAATGGCCTCGCTTTACATCCTTGGGTCGATTTCTCTTAGCTGCCCACCCACCCTTTGCAGCTTCTGCCAAGCTTCTCAAAACAAGGGCTCTCAGGCCGACACGCAAGGAGCAGGGTGTGGGGAAGGGGGATCTGCGGTTGGGAGAATGTGTCTGGTGGCCTCTCAGGGGCGTACATAAAAGCCAGGATGCCCCTTGGTCCCAACGCCCTCCTTTCCCCTTTTAGCCTAGAACCCCTGAAGGACGCGAAGCCTGACTGGGTTGCGCCCGAGGTCAGCGCTGAGTCGCGGCTGCCAGACTGCCCGAGGCCTAAGCCAGCAGTAGGGCAAGCAGAGGGCTCCCAAGAGGACCTACAGCCTGACAGGGCCCGAATTCCCAGGGGGAACCAAAGTTGGGGGGCTGGGGTCCAAAGCTCCTGCTCCCTCCCCCAGCCCAGGGACAGGACAGCAGCATCCATCACGCACCCGCGCGTTTCCTGATCCGGGTCCGCGCGCGCGGTGCGCCCATTGGTGGGGGCGCTGCACGTGGGGCACGGGGCGGGGCGCGCGCTGGGCTGGGGAGGAGCGGCTCGAACTTTGGTGGCGGCGTCTGCGGGAGGGGGAAGGGTGGGCACTTGACAGCGGGGGGAGGGGTAGGGCGCAGAGGAAAGGGGGATGGGAAGCGAGGCAGGAGGGGGAGGGGCCTCGGCGAGCCCAGAAAAAACGACAACGCGAGAAAAATTAGTATTTTTGCACTTCACAAATTAATGACCATGAGCTCTTTTTTGATAAACTCCAACTACATCGAGCCCAAGTTCCCTCCCTTTGAGGAGTACGCGCAGCACAGCGGCCCGGGCGGCGAAGACGGCGGCCCGGGCGGGGGCCCCGGCTACCAGCAGCCCCCGGCGCCCCCGACCCAGCACCTGCCGCCGCAGCAGCCCCAGCTCCCTCACGCGGGCGGCGGCCGAGAGCCCCCTGCCTCCTACTACGCGCCGCGGACCGCCCGCGAGCCCGCCTACCCTGCCGCCGCGCTGTACCCCTCGCACGGGGCCGCGGACACCGCCTACCCCTATGGCTACCGCGGCGGCGCGAGCCCCGGGCGGCCGCCCCAGCCCGAGCAGCCCCTGGCGCACGCCAAGGGCCCGGCGCACGGCCTACATGCGAGCCACGTCCTGCAGCCCCAGCCGCCGCCGCCCCTGCAGCCTCGAGCGGTGCCCCCAGCGGCCCCGCGGCGCTGCGAGGCGGCCCCCGCCACCCCAGGCGTCCCGGCAGGGGGCAGCGCCCCCGCGTGCCCGCTACTCTTGGCCGACAAGAGCCCGCTGGGCCTGAAGGGCAAGGAGCCCGTAGTGTACCCCTGGATGAAGAAGATCCATGTCAGCGCCGGTACGTGGCGCCGCTGGGGAGGCGCGGGAGGTGGGCCGGGGCTGGGCCTGGGTTCGAGGGTCGGGGTCAGGAGGGAGAAGCTCAGGGGAAGGGGTCCTCGGGAGGGGAGCCCCCATCTGGCCCGGGCTGCGGTGAGATGTGGGTATGTGTGCGCCAGCTAGCCGCCTGATCCCAACGTGAGAACCCTTTTGTACCCAGGGTCCCTTTATCAGGAGATTTACGAGACGCCAAACTGTTAGGGCAGTAATTATAGCCCCCATAAATTTAATTGCCCTGGCAGAGGCTTCAGGCCATGTGTCTTTGAAGCTTTTCTTCAGCCCCAATGCCCAGCACCATTCTTTATGGCTCTCGGGTGTTTCCCGTTGTCAATAGCCTGTGAAACATTTTCTTTGCCGTTTTATGTATCTTGCGTGAACTTGGTGTCAGGTTATTATATAATGATGATGTCCAATTGCTCTTCCCCACCCCACCTTCTCTCTCCTCCTCCTTTCTCTCTCTTCCGCTCCCTCCTCCTTGGCCTTCTCTTTCGGGGTTCTGGGTTTTCAGTCAACCCCAGTTATAACGGAGGGGAGCCTAAGCGCTCTCGAACCGCCTACACCCGGCAGCAGGTTTTGGAGCTGGAGAAGGAGTTCCACTTCAATCGCTACCTGACCCGGCGGCGCCGCATCGAGATCGCCCACACGCTCTGCTTGTCCGAGCGCCAGGTCAAGATCTGGTTTCAGAACCGGAGGATGAAGTGGAAGAAAGACCACAAACTGCCCAACACCAAGATGCGATCCTCCAATTCGGCCTCGGCCTCTGCCGGCCCACCAGGGAAAGCACAAACTGAGAGCCCGCACCTCCATCCCCACCCCCACCCGAGCACCTCCACACAGGTTCCCTCCTCCATATAATCTTCTAGAGACCTTGACCAGTTTCTATCCCTTACTTGCTTTTCTCTTCTCTTCTCTTGCTCCTTTCCTCATCCACCCCTCCCCATCCGGACCATAATAGACACCAAAACAAACCCAAATTGGTGAAAAGGATAACCAAAAAGAAGACATTATCCGGGTAAGAGTGTGTGCTGGTTGCCACCCAAGAGAGGACAGTTGTCCAGGATGCTGGTTGGTGGAACAACCTGCTGGCCTGAAACAAGGCTGCCAGGTGTGGATACCTGAGAAGGACTACTTGGTATCAAATACTTTTGAGATGGCTACAGTCAGTTAGCTGGACAGCCCATGCTGACTGGGGACGTATACTTGCATCTTTGTTGGAAGCAGAAGAAAACAGACTCTTTCCCCACCTTCCTTACCTCCTCCCCCCCCCATTAAGGCAGCTCATCCAAGCTTGTATTGAACTGAATAAATGAGTAGACACTGTGGACCTCACAAGATTATTTAATTCTTAAGATGTGTAGACCTTGATGGTAGGTGTGACATGTTAGTTTTCCTTACTTGCATTTATTTAAGATACTGTTACAGAGATACTGTTGTCCCCTTCTGGGACACAGTCTTTGGGGAGAAGGGAGTGCATTTAGACTTATGTGGAACTGTACAAATTGTGATGTGGCTATATAGAAAGCCATGTGCTAAGAATAAACTCCATTTAAAAAACATTAAAAATCTAAGATTCATGTGTTTTCTAAGCTTTTCATTAAGAAAACAAAAGTCCTCTGGATTGAGATACTTGACCTTTCATGTAAAAACCTTGTAGATAGCTTGAGCTGTATTCACTTGGATTCTGACGGCTCACATAATTTGTGTGTGAGAGTGTGTGTATGTATGCTCAACTTGAGCTGAACTCTTGTCAAGCTTGGCCTACTGTGGAAAAGTTCCAAAGAGCAGGAAGGCTCTTGAGCTCTGAGAGGGCTCCTCTTCTTCCCAAACTTGGCCAGTCTTTCAGGCTTCAAGTCTCTGTAAGGCATAGAAACGCGTCCTTCCCTGCAATGAAAGTTGAAACCGTGCAGTGCTGTGGGCCCAGGAGTTTCTGCAGCTGTTCTACACACTGAACTCTGAGCACACTTGGAAAGAAGTGGTCTCTTTGGTATTTATTGCACCTTCACACTTAATCTGCCTGTTTCCCTGGAGATAAAAAGTAGTTCGTGCAAAGGGTTGAGATTACTTTTTGTTTCTTGGCTGTTCTGAAGGTCCTCTTCACTAACTACAGACTAGGAATTTTTGTTTGTTTGCTTGGTTGTTTCTCTTTTTTGAAGAAGGAGCTTTCAAATAAACTGAATTTTACAAGGACACTCTCCAAAGTTTCTCTTGAGGAAAGAAAAAGCATAATATACCTTCAAAGTTCACCCCATGCAAAGTAGACCTGGGAGAGTTTACTGCTGGAAAATAGCAAAACTCTGAATTAGGGTCACTTTCCTCAAATGCTTTGTGATTTTTCTGCTCGATTCCAGAGATCTAGATCCAAAAGGCTGAAAATCAAAACCCACTTCTCAATCTCTATAACCCTAGTATTTGTTTACTAATTTAGATTTGGTGCTTACTGCAGGGAGTCCCCTACAATAAGACAGCAAAAACCAGTGCGCACTAGCCCCAGAATATTAGAACTGTCACCTGGCCTTGATAACGTGCAGCTTTGAGGTTATGCAGTAATTTTAGCATAGATGGGAGTAGGTGCTCACCTGCCTCTGCAACATCAGAGAATTTTTAAACACATTTTTTTTTCATTAGTGGCAAAACCCTTTAGCCACTGTCAGAGCTGTTACCCCTTTCACCCCTGCTGCCCTGTGTGTGATACAAACAAGGGTGATCAGTTCTATACCCACAAATCAGATTTGAGAGGAAAGTGATAGATACCAGTCTCTGAGGAGCCAAGAAAATTCGGGAGCAAACAAATACACACTTACCTTCCCAAATCAGGAGAAACCTGGCATAAAGTGCATTTTATAAGGTGTGAATGGGTGCCAGGAATTTCTGGAGGCAATGTAACTGCTGCTGAAACTTATTAACCCTCCCCCTACTAGACACACTTGTAAAACAAAATTAAATCACGCTGAAAATAGCAATTTTCCCAGGAATCATTAATCACCTCAAACAATAAATACTTCTTTGTAATTCAACAGCAATTCTGAAAGGCATTCTCTGGGAAAAGTCTGTGGAAGAGAGAGGGATCTTCTTGCAAATAATGTGGTCTCAGGCAAGGACACAGCATCTTGGCTGTCTGCTAAAAAAAAAATGCCTAGACTCTCACTGGAAATTGAGTGTCAAGCTGCAAAATCTCAAATGGCAGACTATCATCATTTAAGGTAAATTCTTACATTTCTCCTTTGTGGGAAAAGAGGGATATGGGAACATTCATTAGCTTCATGCTGGAGGCAGTTGTATGAGGATGAAGGGGGTGACTTTCTTTCACTTGCACTTATAAGTCTACCCAGAAAGGGAAGATAGAGGATTGAGATCATTTTTTTCTGATATTACAGGACAAGATGGCTTTTTTGTCCCAACTGTATTGATTATTAAGGTATTGGTGAGTTTTACAAAACCAAGATTATAGAAAATGATCCAAATGATTGTCATTTCTTTAGTGTTGTTTTGCCTGCTTCAAATTGTCCTTTAAGGGCGTTTGTTATAAGAGATTGGAAAATCCTACTTTGTACTTCAAAATCATGCATTGTCTGCCCTTTGCTGGGGCAACCTTAAGAGTTCACTGAGAGGACAAATTTTCTATCTCATTAATTGTTTTTTGTTTTGTTTTGTTTTGTTTTAAGCAAACCCTACTGGCCCCTCAAACCCTTGACCTTTAAAGACAGTATTTTGTGTAAGCTCTATAATTTTACCAAAATAAGCCTTACATATGCTCTCCTCTTCTCTCTTTCTCCCTCCCTCCAATACACACTCATCTGCTTTAGTCACAGAGCCAAGTTGGGCATAACTCTGGAGATAAAAGTTTTGTCAACATCTGAAATCAACCTAAATCGGATAGGAGACACTTTAATGGTCACAGTTTGAATTAAGTACTTAACACTCTCCCCCTTGAAGAAAAATGGCACTTTGCAGGCTTGCTTCCCTAGTTTTGTTGAAATCTACGATATACCCGGTGTTTTATTACAGCAGGAATTCAACTGTGACAGGCATAGTAGAGTACTTAATACCCAGGATGGAGCTCATGGGAAGATTACCTAGATGGATGGGGGAGGAGGGAAGTCCCTTTGCATAGCATCTCCGACTTCATACCCAGTTGTCCCAGGGGGTCCCATTCCCCTACATCTCAGCCTCCTCCCTGTGGGGTGGGGCAGGGTGGATATCCCTATCTTTCCTCTGTCCCCCTGTTCCCCTAAGCTTCCAAACTCTGCTTCTCTCCTCACTGTTGCCTTCCCTCTAGCAGTTCCCGCATAGAAACAGATCAATGACTCTTCAGAATGAAAGAGAAGAAAAACCCAAAGAATCAATGTAGCAAAAAGGCCTGGGGCTTCCCATCTGAATGAGTGGGTTCTGTGCAGGCAGTAGGCTTTCCCTGGCACTCCCTTGGTTTCTGCATCCCTAGACACAGTCTTGTATAGAAGAACACAGGCTCACCTTTCTCAACTGCTGCTCTGTTGCCCCTTCTCTATATTATACACTGTCCCAAGAATAATTCTGCTTTGTGTTTCAAAGAAACACATGGGCTGGAAACAATAGGAGGAAGAGACTTGTGTTCTGTTCCCTTGGTGGTATGAGGGAGGCTGCTGTGGCTGTCTTGAAACCCTCTAGTCTTCAACTTACAGAACTGGCACCTCTTCTGAAGACTCCAAATTCATGGGGAAACCCCCTCCCTTTCAAGCCAGCCCCACTTTCTCTGGGATTGATTCCTGGAATTGAAAGAGATTCCCAGATTGAAAGACTGTCCAAAGTGAAGGAGACCTGGAGGCCATTTTACACAGATGAGAAAACTGAGGCAGCTGAATGATCCTCCCTCCACCGTTCCTTATGTTAATGAGTATGGGGTGGAATGCAACCTTTAGTCTCACTCTAGAGAGCAGTAAGGGCACAGACATCTTTCCTCTTAGGAAGGTATTCTGCCAGGAATGGAGGTATGCATCTAAGCTTACACTTGACCTGGGTGGTCACAGGTGTGTACATCCAGAGAAGAAGGATGGGTTCTTGCCTCGTGGGCCATCAAAGCTGTTGGGAAGATTTTGTAACCAAACCACCCTAGTCATGAAGCTCAGACAGGTGGACTGGCCACTGGGCTCAGGAGGAGACAGATGTCAGGGCGCCTAGGAGAGCAGAGGACTCCCCACTATCCACAACGGTCATAATCCCAGGATGACTAATTCTGTCAGGCTTGCCCTGCTATTTCGATGGTGGTGGCTTGCCTCGGACCAGGGCAAGGATGAATGTGCCCTGGAGGCCTGCAGAGCCAAACAAGGACCCTGGTTGCAGCTGATAAAGGTGTAGCGTCTGTTCGAGGGAGATATTGAAATTGTAATCTTTGAGGTCACGTGACTCATTAAATAATTAATGCAGATCGTCAGGAATGGATCGGAGTCGTCAGGGCCTCACTAGGAATGAATCTCTCAGAAGTGAGACTCCAACTTACCATTTGATTTTTAAAAACACACACCCTCAGATTTATCTCCAAAAGCTTTTAACTCCTTCAGGAAGGCAGGAGACCAGCCCTTCGGCAGGGAGGACGGAGCTGGCGGGCCCTCGCCAGGTCTTGGGGCTTTTTCCGCAGGGTTTCTGCGAGTCCGGGGAGCGCGCCGCGTCCGGGGAATCGTGAGTTCGGGCTTGGGTTTTCTGCGGTCACATCCTGGCTTTGGTGATGAAGTGGGACGGATGCGCAGACAGTTGGTAATGTTCTGATTCACGCTGGGGAAGGCTGCAGAGATACCACAGGACGGGCGCGCGGCTTTGTTCAATTTTCCCGGCGTTCATAAATCACCCGCGCCGGGCGAGCGAGGGAGCAAGCGAGCGCCAAAAACTCGGAGAGCGAGGCCACGGCGGCGGTGGCGGCCATTGCAGAGTGAGAGACCTGGGCAGCATCTCTCTGTGACTAATTAGTCTGAACGATTTATGGGGGACAGCAGCCATGAATATTAGACTTGGGGATAAGGAAACAGCAAAAATAATAATAGCCATAATAATTACATACTCCTAAGTGTCACGCAGGGGAGTGCTGGATGGAGGCATAGCGGATCTTTATCGGGTGAAATTGAGAGGCAAAGTGCGGGATGGCTGAGTCCACCTTGCTCACGGTCATGCCAGGATCCCCATGACCAGTGGGCACTCCCTTTGGGGACACAGAAAGCAAGTTTGAACAAGAGAAAGGGGGCGCAGCGTGGATCTTAAGTCCTTTTCCTTTGCTTTGTGGGGGCTGCGGGTCGAATGGTGGCAGAGCGCAGCTGCTGGTGTGCGGCCACTTGTTCAACGTGCTCGGGGGGCTCCGAAGCCAGAGGTCAGGAGACTCCTCGGCTATTTGATAGCCCCTCTTAGTGCTATCTACAGAAATGCATGAAGGCAGACAGACAGCGGAGGGCTGGTTTGGGGCAGGCTGGGGTAAGAGGTTACCTGGGTCTGAGTGAAGGGGTAGTGGGGGCAGGGATAGGTCTGTAGACGCAAAGGGCCCGCAGAGTCCCAGCGGAGCGCAGAACTTCTCCAAGCCAGGGTCCGGCGAGTGGACGATTCTTTGCTCCTTTCCCAGCGTCTCCCACTCCCAGAAAGCTGACTGCTGGCTTGGTGACCATTTGTTGGTTAGAGGGCAAGAGAGGGTTGCAAACATTGTGAGGGACGAGATTTGAGCAGAATCAAGGCATCAAATCGGCCTGTGGCCGCTGCGCAAGGCCAGGCAGGAGCAGGGCCCCTGAGCAGGTATTGTACCAGCCGGCGTCCCTCCCAGTTTCCAGCAGTCTTAGCTGGCCTGCTCTGAGGGACTAGGTGCTGCGGTAGCCCCGCCAGCCCACTAGGACCTAGAAGGAACGCACCTAGAGTTGAATAAACCAGAAGACAAAACCTCCCAAGACTGCCTCTGGCCAGTGGACTGAGTTCGGGTCTGATTTCGCGCCAACAGAAATGAACACTATTAGTGAGGTTTCAGGAGAGTCCGTGATTGAATGCTCCCAGACAAGGCTTCTTTTTGTTAGGAAAGGAAAATCAAGCGAGCATTCACATTCTCCAAGTTGGGGTGCCTGAGGAGAGAGCTCTCTGAGAGCAGTCCACACCACCAGCAAAGCCACTTCCACCCTCTCAGCTTCCTCTACTTCATTTTCTTTCCCTCCCCATTCCACCCCCCGCACCCCCCTCCCCCCAAAAAAAGAAAGAAAAAGGAGAAAGTATGGGTGTGGAAATGGAGTATTTATTTATTTTACAAAAATAAATCACCATCTTCGGGCCATTTGTAGACTGGAACATTTCGAGCAATGAGTGCGCCGCATGGACGAGTGCCCTGGCGACTCCTTGGTGTTCGCGTCACCTCCAGGGCCACCTTGGCGCCTACAGGAGCCGCGCTTCCCACTCCCGGCCTCCAACTCCCTTCCCTCACAGCCGCCATTCACCTTCTGCTGTTTATTTGTCTGCAGAGCGCCTGGACACCGGAAAAGGCGATTCCCTGAGCGCCTGGAGTTGGAGACAATTTCTGGTTCAGATTTAAACATCTTTCTAGGTAAGCGCTGCTCCAAAACTCTTTGCCGCGTGGGACTTTGCACCAGGGCGGTTGGGAGGAGTTGGCCCTCCACGGTTCCTGGCAACCGCGGCCTGTTGAAAGAGGTTCTGGTCAATATTTAACTTCAGAGCAGTTTGGAATTGGATTCCTTTAAGCTTCTTGCCCTGCGAATGCGGGGCATCAGGCAGACAAAGAGCCTACCCCAAAGCCAGCGATGGTCAGGAGAAGCGGTTGCAGAAGGCAAAGATGGGTTGTGGAGAGTCAGAGGGGGTGTGCTTATTTCTTCCTGCAAGCCCCAAACCACCACACTGAACTTCAGGGCAAAAGCAAGTAAAGGCCACGGGCACGGGCGCGGCGGCCGCTGCGTGGGCTGCTTTCCTTGTCGACCGAGGCGACTGAGGAGGCTGTGAGTTAAGAAATTGTCGACAGTCCCAGCCCCCCTGTTAAGGAAAACTTGTATCACTGCCTTGCAGTTCCTTAGGTCCTTTTGCCTTTCCTTCGGCATGAGAAAGATTGCTGTATTTCTAACCTTTAGGACTTCGCAGACAGCGAGTCTTCTCCCCTCTTTCATCGGGGCTCATCATGGGTTCTTCCTACGGGAAGAGCATGGTTTTCTGTCTTGGCATTTTCTTTTCCTATTCGAAACAAGGGAAAACTCTTTTAAGTTATTTCCAAGTTCTGACTTAATTTGTCGTCTTAGTTTGGGATGCAGGGAGGCAATTACTGTGGTTTATTACCTTGTAAAAGATCCATAAATTACTTGCCTGTTTGGGGGAGGGGCTGCTGGAATAGCTTTCAAAAGCGTGGTATGAAGGAATGGGTTTGCTTTGTTCTTTCAGTAATTACTTCTTTTTAAAAAGTTTTGAGATTTTGTATTCTATTCCCTGGCCTCAGTCTTCCCTTAAATTTGCTCCCAAATAGATATCAGGTTGTTAATTAATTGCAACATGATATTCAGTGGTGCTTTAAGGCTGATATGGTGTTCTGGATACAATTATTTTTTCCAATAGAAGGTAAACAGAGCAATAGTCAACCTGGGTTACTTTCTCAGCTACTGTATGTCTGTTTATATCAAATATAGATGGAACGTTTCAGGAATTTGTAACTCTGTGTATATGATTTCCATCTCAGCAAACAACAGAACAATTGCATGTATAAATAGTTGCAGGAGTTTGGGGCCTTATGTAAACACAATATACACATCCACACGTGTCCAGAGAACTTGGCCCATTTGTACTACCCTTGCACCCATAGGAAAAATCTCATGTTAAATAAGAATCTATCATACACACACATGCGCGCGCGTGCACGCACACACACACACACACACACACACACACACACACAGTGGGCTAAGAGAGCCTTACCTGATGCTGAGTAGAAAATCCACTAGATTTAAGTAATGGGACAAAAATGTTAAGTGTACTTTTGACAGAGAAATCAGATTACAGTGTTTGAGTACAGATATATCTAATCTGCCAACAGCCTTGCAAATATTGACTAACGGTCTGTATCCTTGGTTGCCTGCTTTTTCCAAGCCAACTTTCCCCCTATTTTGGCTCTGGTGACCAGGACCACAGCATGAGTCCCAGCCCAGGCCAAGTTGGAGGCCGGTGAAGTGAGTGAAGAGGGACTGGCAGCTGGGTTTTTAAAAGGCCTGTAGCTTTGCTCCAGGAAAGTGGATTGCAGAGTGGCAAAGGAGAACTCTCAGCTGCTGGTTCCCCAGATAGGCTGCCCAGGCCAAGATCTCTCATAGAGAAGCTGCTTTTTTTTTTTTTTTTAACCTCAAAAGTTAAATGTCTTTTGACTTCGCAGATTTTTTCCCTTCTCATCCCACCAAATCACCCCATCCCACCCTAAGTCGTTAATGTTAATTGTTAAACAGCAGTTGGAGCATTAACTGGGATGTTAGCAGCCCTGTGGAGGCCCCAGGCTGGAGCTGAGATGCCTCTGAGCTTTGCTGGCGTTAAGGCATTTCTCTGAAGCAGTACCAATGACTTCTCTCATTGATTTATGGCTTTGCTTTTTTTTTTTTTTTTTTTTTTTTTTTTTGACAGAGTCTCGCTCTGTCCCAGGCTGGAGTGCAGTGGTGTGATCTCCGCTCACTGCCACCTCCGTCTTCTGGTTTCAAGTGATTTTCCTGCCTCATCCTCCCGGCTAGCTGGGATTACAGGCATGTACCACGATGCCTGGCTAATTTTCGTATTTTTAGTACAGACGGGGGTTGCACCATGTTCAGGCTGGTCTCGAACTCCTGACCTCGTGATCCAGCTACCTTGGTCTCCCAAAGTGCTGGGATTACAGGCATGAGCCACCGTACCCAGCCAATTTATGGCTTTAAGAGTTTTCATTTGCTTGACTGTTCTGAGAGTTTTTAAGGGGGCCCCTTCTCATCTTTGAGTTGATGCCTCCTCAGAAACTTGGGGGTGGGGAGGAATTTGCCAGTAATACCTCCAGGTTCCTTTCTAGGGTATCTGGAGAGCTCAATGTGAATGATTGGTGAGGGGTATAAGGGAGGCAGCAGTAAGAAAGAGAGGAGTGAGTTTTTGGGGGACAGGAGAATGCTTTTTGGAAACCAGCTCTTACTCCTGTCCTCTATCCCCCAAACCTGAGAGAGGCAGGTTTTCACTTGGAGTTCTTACTTTCCAGCTTGTAACTTAGATAAGAGCTGGAAAAGTTCACATGGAGGTTCTCTTCCAGCTACACCACAGATTGAACCTTACTGAAATACTGTCACCAGCTTAGGCCAGGACTTGCTTCCAAGGGATTAGGTCTCTTCTTTTATTGCCCTTCTGATTTGGACAACCCATGACCAGGTTCTTTTATTAAGGACCTTGCATTTTCATCAGACCCCTTCTGTTCCTCTGCAGGGGAGGAGTGAAGGGGAGGAATCACATCATGCACAGCCTCCTGCAGCTGCTGTAAGTGAGTCCTCACACTTAGGCACAGCCAGCTGAAGACCCATCCTCCAGGAACAAAAGAATATGGCCTGAGGATCTCACTAGCCTCAGAGCATTCTCAGAAATTCAGAAACTAAGACCAGAAAAGAGAAGATTTTTAGACGGCTCATGAAAGGGTACAGTGTTGAAATTAGTGAGCAATGTCACCAGGCAGAAGGCAGGAGTAGGGGTGGAATCAGGGGTGGGAGCAGCTTATTTGTTTCAGTTAGGTTCTTCCTGAGCACAGTTGGTTCTCTACTGGTTTTCTGCTCAATTATTTTGAGAGTTCTGAAGGGGGCTCTTTCTTATCTTTGAGTTTATGTCTCTATAGGAACTTGTGTGGGGATGGGGGTAGAATTTGCTGGTGGACGCAGAATTGTCTTGGAAAAGTGGGTGGACAGACCTGCCTGTGGAGAGGTCCCAGATTGCCTTGCCTTGTTAACTTAAGGCACTCCAGTGAAGGTTGATCCTTTCTTTTCCTTTTATTTTCTTTTTTTTGGGGGGTGGGGGGAGGGTCTCTTGCAGAGCAATTAGATCATTTCCTCTGATATTTTTCATATTTAGAAACCTATAATTCCATGTATCACTCAGCTGTGTACTGAAGAAATGCTTAAGTGCAAGTTTGGTCAGGGCACTAGGTTTCTCCAGATTTTGCAAAACCCAGACCCACCACTCTATAGCCAAGCACATCTTTCCTAGTGGGCTCCCACTGAACAAAACCAACTGGACTTGGAGGAGATGCTTTAACCTTTTGTCAGGTAATTATGGTCCTTTTTGGTTTCTCTAGTGGCTGTGGTGTATGGTGTGTGTGTTCGCAAATTCCATACAATGGCAGGCTGTGAGGAAGTCCGCTGTCTAGGTCAGTTATTTCTGGGCCTGCCCCTTGCCTTATGATATACTGGCCTGCCGGCCAGAGGAGACTGGGGTGCATGGGTGTGCAGGATCCAGCTTGTCCGTGGGTGGGAGGCTGTAAGGAAAGTTAAAAGGATTTTAAAAATGTGAATAGCATTGCTGTACCCTTGTATTTGGAATGTGTGTAAAGAAATGTAAGTGGAGATAAGCTTGTATGTCTTGCATGGCATTCATGCTCCCAGCATCCTATTGCTTAGACAGAACTCTTAAACTCAAAACTGCTGGTCAAGGTTCCCCACCTACCCTCCCCCAAAGCTAAATATTCTGTTTGGCAACCTAGTTCCTTCAGTGGTTCCATATTTCAAATAAAAGGATTTAAGTTGACGTATGACCACGTGAGCACATAATACAGCGCATTATTGTGGCATTTGGAGCGGAGACCCAGGCAGGCTTCGCCTGTGATTACATTTTCTAGATTCTCTACAGAGCCAGAGCTTTCCCCCAACCCCCACGAACCCACCTCCTCCTTCTTCTTCCCCTTCTCCGGAGAGCGCTCTGTGAGCCGATTGCAGTTTTCAGCACTCATGGAGCGGTTCTGGGCGAGTTAGCCGATGGAAGTCGAGGCCATACCAGGAGGATGGAATTTATTTTAAGGTATTTCCGCTGATTGTTCATATCTAGAGTGAGTTATGGCTGTGAGAGACAAAGGTCAGGCGAGGAGACCCTGGCTCATGGACAGGACCCTCAGCCTCTCTCTTCCTTTGTTTCTCTTTTAGAACCGAAACCATATGAAAGATTCCCAGTAGCGCCTCAGACTCTGAGTTTAATTCCCTGGAAAGTGTTGGGGGTGTAAAGGAGGGGGCACTAGGGGGGCACCTAGGTGGGCCCAATGGCCCCCAGTGCAAGGGTGGCTTTGTCCATTGTAGCAGGGCACGGCTGGAGTCTCAGGAGCTGATCCCCAGGCAGAAAGAGGGTACCGAAGCCAGGTGCAGGCTGAGGTGGACCGGCTTGCAGGGCTAGACTACCTGGGAGGCATGGGGGATGGGTGGGTGAGAAGAGGAATCTCTCCCCGATGGTGGTGTTTTCAGGCAGGGGATGGAGGGTTAGGGCTGACCTGAGCAGCCTGAGCAGCTGGAAGAGGGAAATCGATGAGGGAAATGTGCAGATGCACTGCCATTTTATTGATGATGCTTCCAGGCACTTTGTTTAGTGCCAGATTGCAGAGCATGCTTCCCCACAAGCCGGACCCAAGGATCTGAACTGGAGGGCCCGCCATTGTTTCCCTGAGCACCCTCTGCCCCAGAGGGCTGAAGAAAGACAGCTCAGACCTAGGAGAGCCTTGGGGTGGGGTGAGCATGCTGGATGCCCAGGGGCTCCTTATTCTAACATTCAGGAGACAGAGAAAGGAGGGAGCCAGGATTAGGTTTGGACTTCATCAGTGTGCCTGATCTGGGCATTCCTTGTATACCCCCAGCTGGCTTGGAGAGTTCCAGAACTGGCCAGTGGGGCCTGGGTTGGAGGGAAGTCCAGAGACAAGAATCCTCAGGAAGCAGAGGCAGACATCTCTCCACTTCATAGCCCCCAAAACAGAGCTGTAGCCAGGGTGGAGGCAGATGAAAGTTAAAGTGCATGTTTCCAGATTATTGGGAATGCCCCAGCTAATTGGGCTTTGGGGACCCCACACTCCTGGGAAGGGTGGAAACCCCCTGGAAAGTGCAGGAAACTCTACTTTATTCTGCTCCTTGGAGTAGGGAAAGGGATGCTTATAAGGAGTCAGAGGTTGGATTTGCCCCTTTGACTTCTTAAAATATAGATTATTTCTTTCTGTACTTGAAAAAAAAAATCAAATCAGGCATCCCCTACTTGAGTGGGATTTACTACCCCAGAACGAAAGGGCCCTTCTGCTCTCCCCAATGCCGGCCTCAGCAGTAACCATGTTTAACTGAGGCCCTTTCAAGTGCTCTAAAACACCCCTTGGAAATAAAATGTAAGCTTTAATTGCTGTTCAATTACTTGTCAGCATTTCATATGATTTATGACCTAGTTCTGGCGCATTTTTGACCCAGTTAAAGACTCATAAATAATATAGTTTTGCTAGAAAGAATGAGAGAATAGAGGTCTGTTAGAGGCATCTTTTTATTGTTGCTTCAGTGCCAGCAAGCTGAATAAATATCTAAGGATGGACTCTGGTTCTATATAAAAGCATGCACAGTGAGAAGCCAAGAGCCACATTTATAGAGCTCAGATTGGTTTTTCCTCCCATGAAAGTGCTAAAGTCAGTCCATTATGTATAACCTATGAGATATCAAAAAAGGCTGGTTCCCTTCTACCTCAAAATGCCAGCTTCACCCTCACAAGCAAGTACATTTCCTCAATAATATTCCTCCCTATTCTGTGATTTTGATGCCTCTTCTTACCCACGATATTCCTCACCTTCCTCCCTGGCTGCACAGCCTTGGAACCGCCAGAGGCCCTCTTAGACGCCTTCAGGAGGACACCCCCTTGAACAGTAGAAAGGCACCACGGGCACCTTTGCTGCTCCAAGTATTCTTCTAGCGCTGAGAAAAATCTTTTCTTCTAGTTCCCCTAGATGAGAGATCGGGAGCCATGGGGATTTGGGGGAATTGGTGGAACCAAGGGGTCTTCTCAGTCAAGAAAAGCTCTGCGGTTTTGGCGGAGCCGGGTGAACTGCTGTGGGATTTGTCTAGAAAGGGCTCAGAGACGGCGGCCGGTAATTTCTGGAGGTGGAAATCAACAACCGGCATTTTCGCTTAAAAAACAAAACAAAACACCAGTAACAAACCGACAAATAAAAACATTCCGCCAGTATAAATTATTATTTTAAAATCCTCTCGCCTACGTTTGCTCCAAAGCCAGTCCTTTGGATTTCAGCAGAGCGGCTTGAGGCTGGGGCACCGACCATCTGCGTGCCAGGACGCCGGACTTTCGTCTTGAGGTCGGAGCCCCACTTCTGCCCGCTGAGGCCCGCGGCCCGCGAGCCACGTATCGGGGCGGATAGAGGCCCTGGCCGGAACGAAGCTCCAGCCTCAGATCTCCCTGGGCTCCCGCGGCTCCTCAGGTCCGGTCCCCGCGTTTTGCCCGGCAGGGTCTTGGCGCCAGTGGAAAGGTATGCATTCCGGGCGCCCCAGCCCTAGCTCGGGCGCCCTCGGTCCCTATGGCCCGGAGAATCCCTTCTCCCGGCAGGTTCTCACGGAGAGCTGGCCTTCCCGGCAGCTGGCTTAGCTGAGAAGGCGGTGAGAGTCGCGTCAGCAGTTTGGAGGAGAAAGTGCGGGTTGATTATTGACCCACGCCTTCTTTCTTCAAATGCCACATCCGACCGGGCGGGTTTGAAGAGAAAATGCCGCCGAACGGATTTTTGCGGCTGGCTCTCACCTCCTACGCGGCCGGCTCCCCCTTTCAAGTTGCTCTGCAATATGCCTTAAGGAGCAAGTGTTTGCTGTTTTGTGCTCTGTTTACAGCTTTGGGGCGCCGACTCATAAATCTTGCCCAGCCATAAATGACAAAAACCATTGGTATGCATGAGGCCACCCTGGCCCGGAGTGCTTTTTGATTTCTCCCTTTTCCCCTGGCTTTGTTTTTGCTCTAAGGTGACACTTTGGCTCCTTGACAGTTTAAACATACTCCTTATATTTTTAACACCTTCCTTTGAGAAGGACCCGCCGTTGACGCCTTGGGATTGCAGGAAATCTCCATTTCTCTCTTTTTGCCACACTCATAACCCTTGCAGAGTTTGCTTCTGAAGCTGGGGAGCAAAGGAGGCTTTAGAAGGAAAATCATCCTCTTTCAAGTTGTGGCAATATTACCAGGCAAATTCGAACCTTTCTTTTGCCCAGCTCAGCGTTACTCCATCCCACTAATGAGGAAAATATGTATATGTGTGTGTATGAAAAACCACATATTCCTCTGCCCTGCGTGTGTGTGTGTTTATATATATATATGATATCAGTTTCTGTTGGGGTCAGAGCTTTCTCTGTCTTCCCTGTGGGTGAGCTGCGTGTCTGCACTGTGAAATGGGCACACGAGCCCTGGAGATCCGCATTTCTAAACACCCTTGTGTGTACCTGAGCCTGGAGCATCCCATTTCACTGCTGGAACAAGTGCATGTCTCTCCCAGGACACTTCCCTCCTGGCTGCTAAGATGTCAGCAATTTCTGCCTAAAAATATAACCAAAGAGAGCCCAGTTGGTTCTTTGGGGTCCCTAGAGAAAAGCCTTATCCCAGCTCCCCACACCCCCACCTAAAGATCTGTTTGGGGGTTGCAGGTGAAATAAACTGGGCAAAGTCTGGGAAACTCACTTTTCTTGGTTCTTTTTCCCTTCACCCCACAATTGGAAGTGTCCAGTGCAGAGGAATACGTGGTTCTATTCTATTCTCAAACGAATTCCTAAGAAATAGAGCCCAGCAAGATAGCCCCTTTGTGAGAGCCGTTTGTCCTCATTAGCATAATTTTCCTGGACTTTAGTGACGCCTGGGAGCAGGAGAGGGAGGGCGTTGGGGGGTGGGGGCAGGCTGCCCTCCTCCCGCCACAGCCGAGCTCCCCTTCTCCCTCCGGTCCCTCCCCTTGCCTCAGCCCCATCCCCCACACCGGCCCGCGCTTCCCCAGCCGCCTTGGTCTCCCCTCCCGCCCGCCCCAGCACCCCCCACCGCACCCCTGGACCAGACGCTACTCCGCGTGTAATATTCATAAGAAACATACCCAAGTCGGTGCCACTAGCCCAGGCAGAGCCCGGCGCCGCACTAGCGCTTATCTCCGGGCCGCGGCTGCTGCCCTCGGGAAGGGCAGGGGGCGGGGGTGTGGGGGAGGGGTGGGTGGGTGGGGTGGGTGGGAGGGGGGTCCAAGCCGCCCCAGTCGGCCCTGGACGAGCTGTGCTGGAGCAGCGAGGCGGCCACGCTCTGCGCGGCGGTGACCGGGCCTCAGGGTCTCCCGCCCGCCTACCGTCTCAGCTGATGCTGAGGGTCGGTGCCCATCCCGCGCCGAGGGGACCCGGCCGGGCCGCCGAGCCAGGCCGGGGGCCGGAGCCGGTGTCTGAGCCTGAGCCCGAGCCTGTGCTTGCGGCGCTCGTCAGAAGTTAAGGTAAGCAGGGCCGCAACCGGCCGCTCCCGGCGCTGAATGGCGGAGTTTACGTCTCGGTGATTTATGGCTGCAGACTTAAATCTCGGTTCAAGAAGAGTTCACAAGCCGGAGCTTCCTTCCCGGCAGTGACTGATACCCTTACACTTCGAGTTCAGGCCGCTTTCCCATCCCCGCCCCCACCTCTTGTCTCTCCCCTAGCCCAGCCTTAACTTTTCTGGGTTGCAGAGAGAAGGAGAGGTGAGCAGGGGACTCGGGGCTCCTATCCGACAAACCCGCTCAGATTTGGGGTGAGGGAAGGCTAAGGAAGAGGAGGGAACGGGAAGAGGGAGCGATGTTTGTAGGACGGAGGGTGAATTTGGACACATCTTCCAGAGAAGCAATAGGGCTTGCTTCTTGCACTCAATTTAGCCTCTTCAACTCTTTTTCGGCTCTTGCACCTGGAGAGTATTGTCCAGAAACAGATCTTTGTGGAGGAATCTCCCCTCATCCCTAGCCTTTGCTTGGCAGTGCAAAGCAAAGTTTCCTGGCTGGCAAATCTCCAACTTCTTTACTAGGTTGCAAACTTTGGGGGCTGGGTTGGGGTGTGGGGATGTATGAGCTCCAAGGTAGTGGTCTGCTGACCTCAAACAATGGGAAGGATTTTGGTGGGATCCCAGAATCGAATTCATATTTTAAGTTTATGGGGGCTGTTGTATGCTCTTTGATTTTCAAAGATATTTTTGTTATTGTGCAAAACAATGCACAACTTGATAAAAAGACTTAAGTAAGTAGTAGGCTGGTATAACCTGTGATAATGGATTAGCAAGTCACTAGAAATATTGCATGTGCAAAATCAACTTAATTTTGTTTTATCTAATATCTTGCTGTTCGAGTGTCTAATTTTCTTAACCTGACATTTTATTTTACACAAGCCTGGTATCTAAAAAATTTATAATGGCCGACATTAACTCTGCCAAATGTAATAGGAACTGTTTTCAGTAAAAGAAAAGGAAATTGATACATTAAATTGCTATTCAGTTTTATTTTATCCTTTATTTACTTTCAACCATGGTATGTGTAGCTTCCTATTTCCAAAAGAGGAACAATGCTCCAGGGCTCATGATCACTGACAATAACTCTGGATAAGGGATGCTGTAATTTTTAATTGAGGTTCTGGAAAATTAATTGTGCCTGTTTTGCAGATGTTGGTCAGATTGTTGGCTTAATAATGAAATCTAAAGGAGTCCATTATTAGCAATGGAATTATAATCATCTACTGGTAGATGCAATACATTATCTTTTTTTTCTAGTTAACAAAGCATCTAATATTCCTGGAAAATGTGAATAATTCTGGGACTCAATATATATAGTTGGACTGAATGTTAACCATTTTCTTTTGAATTTGTTATAATTTTCTTAAGTGGTCAGAGGGACTAACATTCCGAGTGTGTGTGTGTGTGGGGGGGTGAATATTTGAAACTCACATGGAACTTTTCTGTGCTGAGAACTAGAGGTTGACCATGCAATGGTTGAAAACAAAAAGAAAACAGATTGAACTTTTGCAAACTGCTTTCTAAATGAAAGAGGGTTGAGGGGGTTTTCAACTGCTTTTTAGATTTTCAGGGTTATCCTTTACTTGGAATTTCTGAAGCAGGTAAATAGGCCAAGTAACAAATATCAACAACAACAACAGTACACAAAGATCAAGAAACTCTGGCAGGATTTTATGGCTTGTGCTTCCATCCCTCGTCCGGAGCCAAATGACCCCCATACATCAAATTACATAGCAGTTTCTAAGACAGAACCTATTATCGTTAAGTTGGAAGGAGAGTTCAAGCCGTGGTCATGGAGATGAACGCTGGTTTTTCAGGTTCCTGGAGGGTTTTTTTTTCTCTCTAATCCATCATGTTTTAACAGGTAGAATTTGATAGTTGCCCCGAATAACAGCACCTCAGAAAGTCCAAGATAGGAGGTTCTGGCAACCTCCTGTAACTGGGGGGAGGAAGTAAAGAAGTGGGGGTGGCTTGCTGGGAAGTGCCTAAGAAACAGGGAGAGGAAAGGAGTAAAGAACTCTCCAGGATTTTAGTTGTGACTTGCTGGGTGGGGTGTTACTGTTGGTCCCTCCTGCAAACACACACACACACACACACACACACACACACACACACACACACACACACGCGAAATGTGTTCCAACCAAAGTTTTCCCTCCCCCCTTCTTGGCCACAAGGGGTTCATTTGGAGGAGGTGAGTCATATCCCCAACAAGGTGGATTAACTGCCTAACAAGCTCAGCTTCTGAAATCCAGCATGGTTGGATGGGGCAAATTGCCTGAAAATTTTTTGTGCAAATCTCTTTTGGGAGCAGGAAGGTCCAAGAAGGAGCTGGGACCTTAAGGAGTGGGAAGTTACTCCATGTCAGGGCTCTTTTGGCAAACATCAGTCCTAAAGCCGAGAAAACATTGGCGACCCAAGCTCCCCTTTGCCTCCTGGTTCCCTTCCCAAGATTCCCAGAGTGGAGGAGTCTTGGGCCCTCTGGAGGAGGCCAAGGAGCAGAAACTAAGCGACACCCCAAGTTTCTTCTTCCCCGGAAAAGAAAGCTCCCAGCCTTGTTCCTTTCTAGCCTATCAAGCCTTTCTCCTTTTGGACCCCGGCTCCTGAGAGTCGGCTTCCAGCCCTCACTCATTCTCCTTCTCTCTCCCCGGAAAATCCCCCAACTCCAGAAGCAAGTTAAGCAAATATTTGTAGCTGCCAGTAAATTCCAGCGGTTTTTTATAGCGCGGCTCCCTGCGCCCGGGGCCAAGTCGTGCTGCTAAATATTGCTGACCACTTTTTCTTTTATGGCTTTCATGTCACTTAGCTATTGAGAGTAAGATGGATTTGCGCGGAGCCCTCACCGCGCTGCGCTTCTCGCCCCCCTAGGTCTGCGCGGGGCGGCCATTGGCGGCGGAGTGTCACGTGACCGCGGGGGCGTGCCAATGTGCGCCCTCACGAGTGTCAAACCCCTGTCAGAGTGTGCGATCAAGATCGTGAAACAACGCGATGCAAAAAGCGACCTACTACGACAGCTCGGCGATCTACGGTGGCTACCCCTACCAGGCAGCCAACGGGTTCGCTTATAATGCCAATCAGCAGCCGTACCCGGCGTCCGTCGCTTTGGGTGCCGACGGCGAGTACCATCGACCCGCCTGCTCCCTCCAGTCTCCCTCCAGCGCCGGAGGCCACCCCAAGGCACACGAACTGAGTGACGCGTGCCTGCGCAGCCTGAGCGCCCCACCTAGCCAGCCTCCAAGCCTGGGCGAGCCGCCCCTGCACCCGCCGCCGACCCAGGCCGCGCCCCCTGCCCCACAGCCGCCTCAGCCCCCACCTCAGCCCCCTGCACCTACCCCTGCCGCGCCCCCGCCTCCCTCTTCTGTCTCCCCACCTCAGAATGCCAGCAGCAACCCCACCCCCGCCAACGCGGCCAAGAGCCCCCTGCTCAACTCACCCACAGTGGCCAAACAAATCTTCCCCTGGATGAAAGAGTCTCGACAAAACACAAAGCAGAAAACCAGCAGCTCTAGCTCAGGTAAAGGAGTGCCTTCTGGAAGAGGGTCCTCTGGCCTGGCTCCCGGTCCCGGAGCTACTGCCCACGACATCTAGCACAACCTAGGAGTGATGGAGCATATCTGGAATTCACTGCTGCCACACCACTGCCCACCAAAAAGGTTTTCAGAGTCTTTGCAACTTAGGGAGGTGATAGGCCTCTGTAGGCTGGAAAACCCCAGAGACTTGCTGGGAGTCCCTCTGGACTTCTCCAAGGGCAAGTAGGGTCTAGTGCAGTTGGAATCCCTTCTTGCTCCACTCTTGGAGTTAGGACTTCTGTGCAGAAACAACCTGAGCTCCACTGTCTATCTTTTTAGCATAGCTCTTCTAATAAAACAGTGACATCCTCCCCATACTACAATGTGGCAGAATAAAAACAGGCCTAATCACCCTCCAAGACAGAATCAATGCTTTGCCTATAATCAGAGCCAATTTTTGCTCCAGCAGATGGAGTGGCTGCCTTACCTCTGGGAAGACCCTACTCAGACTTAGTACAATGAAAGCAGCCAAAGATCTCCTGGAGGAGGGGGATGCAGACTTGTCATCCTAATGGGAACCACATGGGCCTCCTGGAAGCAGGCTCCAGTAGAGGAAAGGCCCCAGGCCATAGGCTTCCTAGCATTTTGGTTACCTTTGCCCCTGCCTTCTCCAGTTGCCAGTGCCCTGCTCTGAGCCTGAGCATCTGGGACCTCCATAGCTAGGATTTGGGGGGCCAGGGAGGACAGAAGGGTACAAGATTAGTGGACAAAAGCCGGGGCAGGCTGCTTGATGACATAGGGAACCCTAAAGAATAGGACACGGCATGAAGGGCCTAGGCCTCCCCACCAGAAATACCTTCAATGGGATCTCTTCTTTGGGCCTTCTCTGCCCAAAGTTTGAGGTTTCCAGTCTGCCCATCTCCTCTGGGTAGAGAGAAAAAAGTGGCCAGTCGAAGCTACTGCCTAATTATTGTCGGACAGTGTGGGAGGGGAATGAGTGTGTACATTAGGTTTCCCACATTTCAGTTACTGTGAAGGGAATGGAGATGCTGAGACTGGCCCACAGGGAGGCTGTTGTCCGATAGGCCAAAGGGACCAGTAAATGAGTCAGAAAGTTAATAGCTCTAAAAAGAAAATCCAGACCAGGAAGGCAAACCGGGAGTTCTACTTCTCTGTCCTTTCCCCCTTGAGAAGCCTGTGATTTGCTCCTTGGCTGAATGGGGAGTACCGCTGTTTTACCCACCAGGAGAAGAGAAGAGCACCTAGTTCCTTCTTCTCTCTGGGACCTGACAGATTCAGGAACCTTTGGGGCCTGGTGGAAGGAGGGGCCGGGCTGGGTCAGGGGCTGGGCGGGGCCGCGGCAGCCCCTGACGCCGCTCTTCCTCTCTCTGTCCTCGCAGGCGAGAGCTGCGCTGGCGACAAGAGCCCGCCGGGGCAGGCTTCGTCCAAGCGCGCGCGCACGGCCTACACGAGTGCGCAGCTGGTGGAGCTGGAAAAAGAATTCCACTTCAACCGCTACCTGTGCCGGCCGCGCCGGGTGGAGATGGCCAATCTGCTGAACCTCACTGAGCGCCAGATCAAGATCTGGTTCCAGAATCGCCGCATGAAGTACAAAAAGGATCAGAAGGGCAAGGGCATGCTAACCTCATCGGGGGGCCAGTCTCCAAGTCGCAGTCCCGTGCCCCCCGGCGCCGGTGGCTATCTGAACTCTATGCATTCGTTGGTCAACAGCGTCCCGTATGAGCCCCAGTCGCCGCCGCCCTTCTCCAAGCCCCCCCAGGGTACCTACGGGCTGCCCCCCGCCTCCTACCCTGCATCCCTGCCCAGCTGTGCACCCCCACCACCCCCACAGAAGCGCTATACGGCGGCAGGGGCGGGCGCAGGGGGCACCCCCGACTATGACCCGCACGCTCATGGCCTGCAGGGCAACGGCAGCTATGGGACCCCACACATACAGGGAAGCCCCGTCTTCGTGGGGGGCAGCTACGTGGAGCCCATGAGCAACTCTGGGCCAGCCCTCTTTGGTCTAACTCACCTCCCCCACGCTGCCTCGGGCGCCATGGACTATGGGGGCGCCGGGCCGCTGGGCAGCGGCCACCACCACGGGCCCGGGCCTGGGGAGCCGCACCCCACCTACACGGACCTTACTGCCCACCATCCTTCTCAGGGAAGAATTCAGGAAGCACCCAAGCTCACCCACCTGTGATGGTGGGCTGGTGCTACGCGCCAGGAGAGTCTCCCCCCACCCACCTTTTTTCTTTGGTTGCTTTTTTTTTTTTTTTTTTTTAGGTTCTTCCTGCCCTTTCCTTCCTTCCTTCCTTTTCTCTCTTCTCCGCCCCCGCACTCCTTTCCCGGTTTCCCCCCTCGTTGGGAAGGCGTTTTTATAGTTTATGTGACGTAGCAATCTTGGTTGCTGGAATGGCTGTATCAGTAGCGATATTTATCTCTTCGTGCTCCTCGATAGGCCACTGGCCCTGCACCCTTTACCTTCTCCACTCTTTGGTCAGAAACAGGGTATATGAACAAATTTTCTAGTCGAGTTTTCAATGTGAATTTGTTCGTACATTATGGCTCCCGAGGGGAAGCGATTACTTTTTTTAATTTTAATTTTTTTAATTGCACTTCTTATAAAGAATGAGAAAAAAAAAATCAAAGGCGCTTTGAAACAGGGGCTCCCTGTGCAAGGATGACTAAGTGTACGTCTTTCCGTGTGTGTATGCTGGTGAACAGTCAGATTTATTTATATTTTTTTGCAAGCATTGAATAATCTAAGTTTTAAATATTATTTATCCCCATCCGTTCGTATTTATATTAAAGAAATTCTGTACCCTGATGGTTCAGAGGGTTCTTGGGCCTTTTGTTCAATTGTGTATTGGCGTACTTAGAATTTTTTTTTTTATTTCAAAGGGAAGTATAATTCCTTTAAACGGTAATGATGCAATAAAACCAGAGAAGATCCAGCTTTTGAAAACAGTGATTTAGGTTTGTAACATCCGGCAAAACTGAAAAAAAAAAAATCTGTAAACGCGAAAAATACTAGATTTGTTTTGAGAATTCTACATTCCTTGCTGCTCACATTCTGAGAAACAAAAAGAAATAAAGTTTTTATTCTGAATAATATACGTGTTAAGAAGGGGTTCCTTGGCCGAAGACGTGGGTCTGCGTGGAATTCAGGCCGAGGCGAGCCGGCAGAGCAGGCCGGGCTCAGCAGCCCTTCGGCTCCAGCATGGGGCCTGGCCAGGCTATTCGCCTGGAAGCTCGGCGAATTCTCAGGATGGCGGCTGGGGCTCCAGGCGGCTGCGGCAGCTCTGGTAACGCCGTGCGGCCGGCCCGCTGGGCTGCCCGGTTCCCAGCTGCTGCGGAGGTAGGCCGAGGGCGCAGGGGCTGCCGAGTGCTGTGCTCTAAAGAAACAAAGGCAGCCCGGCCCAAGGCGCAGCGGGAGCGCACAGGTGCCCCGCGGCCGAGCCGGGGGATAACGCAGGGCGGTCCTCTGCTCCACGCTCTTGCTCGGGTCAAAGCGGACCAACTAACGCCTAAACCTCGGGATTAGCCAGCCGCGCAGAGGATGCCGAGCACTTTCCGGGAGCAATCGGACTCCTGGTCTCTTCTGGGATGCTTTGCAGTCTATTACAGTGTCAGAAGGAAAGAATGGTTCCTAAAATCTGCACGCGGAGCGAAACAGTTTGGAAGGGACTGAGGCTCACCCGGGTCTCCAGCAAACGGAGGACCGAGCTGGGGAGAGTCACCTGAGCCAGTCCTTCCCTGGACTGCCTGAATCCCAGCATCAGCTTCCTACTGAATGTAGTATTTGGCATTCTCTGAATTTATTTCCTCTCCTTCCCTCCCAGCTTTCTTTTTATGGCCCCAGGGGGAGGGGGAGAGAGCAAGGAGATCGGTATCTTTGTAATAAAAATGCAATTTTATAAGTACTTTTTTGATTTGATGTTACAGGAGCTAAATATTACATTTCCACTCCTGGATTTAAGATAGGGCTGCTTACTGACTGGCTGGTAGAGGCAAAAGAAGGCACAGTAAAGGGAATTATTTTCATCTTCAGATTTAAGGATTCCTCGAGAAAGGAACCAAATTCAGAAAATGCAAACCTCAGACCTGCATCCCATCATCACCCGCTTCAGAGCTGGAAGTGAGGAACCGCTTTCGTCTGGGGATCAAGAGCATCGGATGTGAGAAATAAATCCCTATTCTCCCTGGATTGTATCTTTCAGAGGCAGAAGAGGAAAATGTCGCCATTTTGTTTGCAATCCAAAATATCCATCATCATGGCCGTTATCTTCCCCCTGTGAAGCTCCCTCAGATTATTCTTAGAAGCAGGCACTGGAGCCTTTTCTGGGTACTGCTGGGTACCAACGAGCTGCTTTTAGAGAAACTCCTCAGTTTAAGGAAAAGGCTCGGAGGATGCCAAGCCAGGCTGCTGCGGAGAGCTCAGTGTTTCTCTCACACCCAGAGGTGCTTTCCCCATATCTGTCCTAAGGCTGTTGAAATATATATATATATATATATATAAAATATTATATATATCCTTTTTAAAGAGTTTGGGCTATGGGAGAAATAGATTTGCTCTCCGCACCTCAACCTCTGTGCCAAAATATGGCGCACCTCAGAAATGCAGAGGCTGCAAAACCAGGCTTTGTGAGGACTAGGGCTTCCACCTTTTGGTCACGCTGAGCAGATACAGGAGTCTTCTTTTAAGTAATCAGTTTAGAGACACGTGTAAAATTACCTGGAAAAATAAGGAACAGCTAGTAAAATTACCTAGAAAAATAAAGATCTTCATCTAAGGATGAAGATCTTTCAGGGATATCACTATTTGAACCCACTTCTGAAATCTACTCTTTAGCTGAGGGAGGGATGGTTTGGAGGCTTCCTCCTTCCCCCAGGGCTAAGATTTTAAAATAAGATTCTAATGTGATTTCCCATATCTTACCAGTCAAGACATTCATTTTGGCTTTCAAAGAAAAAAGTATTGACTTCACCCCCCAGTTTCCTAGATATTAAAAAGAAATCCTTATTAAAATATCCCATGAGTTAAAGTAATAGACTTGGGGAAGATTTCAGTGTTGAGTGGTCAAAGAAAAGGGTTTTCTTCCAGATGGTATTTGAATTAAGGCGGCTGAGGCGGCAGAAAGCTCTCACCCACGCAGCCCCTGACAAAGCCTCAGAGATATGGGGACAGCGCTGCTCCCTCTCTGCACCCCCCTTCCCTTAAGCCTATACTATTTTCTGGTAAAAACAAATGCCAAAAGCCACCATCCCAGAGTCCGCAAAGCACCCTTCCTAAAAGGAGCCCTAATCCTTTTCACTGCCAAAATATATATTTTTAAAGACTAGTTTTCCTTATTTACTTGCATTTCCTGCTCTCCTCTTTGCTCGGTCACATTTTATCTTGGAAGGAGCTGGAAGCTGAAATGTGTTCTTAAGGGCTAGAAGCTGTCAAGGCTTTTGGTGAGCAAGATTGATCGCGCCCAGACTTCCTTCGGAGCTTTGTTTGGAATAAAAGCAAGAAAACTAAAAAACCTCACATTTTCCGAAATAGCATCTCCATCTGCAAGGCAGTGCTCAGTGGTCAATGATATAGGCCACTTATATCTGATTTCCACCCCAAACCCTCTTTGATGCCGGCCTCAGAGATGGGGTCCTGCCTTTGCTCCTTGGTTGGCCTTTCTTGTTTTCTACGTAGATTTTTCTCCCCCTCCAACCTCTCTCTCCCTGGCCATCAGAATGATTTATTTTCCTGCCATTGATGCCTGCCGGCCTGGGGGACTCTGATCACTTCGTCTATTTCAAAGGAAGCAAAAGCGAATCACCATCCTCAGGGTTTGGGGGGGAAAAGAGGTACCTCCAGATCTACCTCTCAGCCTCCTTACCTCTTTCTGGCTTGGTGGATTTTTAAAAAATTATTTTTTGGTACCTAAAGGTGTTATCTTTTGAACCCTCTAGCACCGTCCAAGATGCGCTCAGTCTCAAGTCTCCGAATTGGAAAAAGAGAATGAAGGAGAACGAGAATCTTTATAATTCCTCCTTGGGTCGCCTCCTCTCCCCCGCAGTGCTGTTTCCCACAACAGAACCCGGAAGCAAACATCCCCGGTGCCCAAGGATCAGGAAGGTGTGGGAGGCAGTTCAGGCTGCCAGGGAGCACTCGCTGTATCTAAACCAACCAGCCCCCAGCCAGAGCGTCAAGGACAAGAAGAAGGGTAGAAAAAAAGAGAGAGGGAGGGAGAGAGAGGAACAAGCATCTTCTCTTTCCTTGCTGGTAACTTCCAACAGACTTTCTGGAAATCGGAAATACTCACCGCACCCGAGCCCTATGGGTATGAAACCCAGAATGCCAGGAGCCGCACGCGCCTGCTCGGGGCGGCATTTCTTTGGCTGGCCGCCGCCCTGGCTACGGGGATTTGGACACATGGACCTGGGGTTGTTGTCTCGCTTGGCACATGCATCTTTCTCCAGCCACTCCTGAGAAGTTGATGGCGCAGGAAGGTCGGGAAGCTTTGAGAGCCGCCTCCCGTTTTCCGCTTCCCGCCGGAGCCAGATGCAAAGCTGCCGTGGAATAGCCTGCTAACAATGGGCCGGGGGCACAGACTCTGGGCTGGACACTGGGAGGGGGGCGAGAGGCTGCGGGAAGAAGGGGAGGCGGACATAAGAGAGAGGGAGGGAGAAAGGGGGAGAAGAGGAAAAAGAGGGAAAAAGACAGGCAGGAAGCAAAACAGACCGAGAGAGATCAGTTTTGAGATCCAGGAACTGGTTTCAGGAAAAGTGAAGGAGGAAAAGGGAACGAAAAGGAGGACCCCCTCCCAACCAAAATCTTTCTTTTCTTCTCTCTTTTCTGTCTTCTCTTTCTCCATCTCTCCATCTCTCTCTTCTTCCCTCTCTCTTTATTCTCCCTCTCGCATCTCCTCTCTCCCTCTGCTCCTTTCTCCTGCTTTAACAGAACTTATGTGGCTGGGATGCAGGGCCCTCGGGTGTCAAAACTTTGAAGATTAATGGATTACTTTGTTAATGACTGCAGGCGTCAGACTGAGGTGCTTAAATGATTTGTGAGGTGCGAGGCGTCTTCCCGACAGTCCCAAACAATGCGCGGAGTGTGCGGGGGAGGCAGAGGGCAGCCACCGGCGGGACCGACAGCAGGGCTTACACTCGCACACATTCACACACACATACTCCCAGGCGCACACACCAGATCCTTGCAGATCAGGAGGCGCTCAGGCACCCTCGCCCCCACGTACTCCGGGACATCCCCACCCACACCAACATATATGTATTTTTGCCCTGAAAAAAGTGTAAATAAAGCCTCGCTGGCCCCCAATGAGGCGTTCCTTCCCGACTTTTTTGGATCAATCAAACAGACAGTGGCTTCTTTTGATTAAAGCCCAAATTGTCATTGGGCAGAAGCAATCATGTGACAGCCAATTCGGTCCAATTTCAACCTTGTCTCCATGAATTCAATAGTTTAATAGTAGCGCGGTCCCCATACGGCTGTAATCAGTGAATTAGAAAAAAAACACCCTAGCAGCGATATTCTATGATAGATTTTTTTTTCCCTCTGCGCTCGCCTTTTTCCTGGGCCTTGCCCCCCCAAAGCCCCTCCAAAAGAGGGAACTTTTTCTCTGAGGGGGCTCCAAGGAGAAGGCCATGAATTACGAATTTGAGCGAGAGATTGGTTTTATCAATAGCCAGCCGTCGCTCGCTGAGTGCCTGACATCTTTTCCCCCTGTCGCTGATACATTTCAAAGTTCATCAATCAAGACCTCGACGCTTTCACACTCGACACTGATTCCTCCTCCTTTTGAGCAGACCATTCCCAGCCTGAACCCCGGCAATCACCCTCGCCACGGCGCTGGCGGCCGCCCCAAGCCGAGCCCCGCGGGCAGCCGCGGCAGCCCGGTGCCCGCCGGCGCCCTGCAGCCGCCTGAGTACCCCTGGATGAAGGAGAAGAAGGCGGCCAAGAAAACCGCACTTCCGCCGGCCGCCGCCGCCGCCGCCGCCGCAGCCACCGGCCCTGCTTGCCTCAGCCACAAAGGTCAGTCCAAAGACTTGGCCCCAGGTCTCCGGGACCCTCTTCCTTCTCCGGGCTGCCCCGAGAGTGGCTGTTGGGGGAGGGGAGAGTGGGCTGGGAGAGAAGGAGGAGAGGGAGAGATGCTTGGTTGCCTTGTCCTTGCCCCTGTGGGCTCAGGAGTGGGTTTGATGGAGAGGAAAGGGGATCCTGTGCTCTACAATGAGACATATATATTTTTAGGAAGTGGGGGGAAACTTTCCCGAACTTGTGTAATGTGGGATGATTTATTTGAGTTGGAACTGACCTCCTCCTGTCTAGTTGTCCTAGAGTTTGGCTTTTTGACAGTAATGAAGAGTGATAGATCGCTCTTGCTCAGCTAAGCAGCTGATGCATTAATTATAAATTGTGTTGTGACTAATATAAAGTTTGCTCCCGGATGAAGAGGTTGAGGGGAGTCATAGGCATGAATTCAGTAGACGAGGAGGAGACGGGGTCTCCCCAGGCTGGGCTCCCAGGAAAGGCAGCACAATAGCTCTACTGCATCCAGGGGCGGCCATTTTGTTGCAGTTGATCTTTTCTGCTGTATTTATTCTCCAGTGGAATAACCCCGCTCGGACCCCTCCACCTCCAACTGTGCGTGTGTCTCTTGTTGGTTTCCCTTTCCGCAGAATCCCTGGAAATCGCCGATGGCAGCGGCGGGGGATCGCGGCGCCTGAGAACTGCTTACACCAACACACAGCTTCTAGAGCTGGAAAAAGAATTTCATTTCAACAAGTACCTTTGCAGACCCCGAAGGGTGGAGATTGCAGCGCTACTGGATTTGACTGAGAGACAAGTGAAAGTGTGGTTTCAGAACCGGAGGATGAAGCACAAGAGGCAGACCCAGTGCAAGGAAAACCAAAATAGCGAAGGGAAATGTAAAAGCCTTGAGGACTCCGAGAAAGTAGAGGAGGACGAGGAAGAGAAGACGCTCTTTGAGCAAGCCCTTAGCGTCTCTGGGGCCCTTCTGGAGAGGGAAGGCTACACTTTTCAGCAAAATGCCCTCTCTCAGCAGCAGGCTCCCAATGGACACAATGGCGACTCCCAAAGTTTCCCAGTCTCGCCTTTAACCAGCAATGAGAAAAATCTGAAACATTTTCAGCACCAGTCACCCACTGTTCCTAACTGCTTGTCAACAATGGGCCAGAACTGTGGAGCTGGCCTAAACAATGACAGTCCTGAGGCCCTCGAGGTCCCCTCTTTGCAGGACTTTAACGTTTTCTCCACAGATTCCTGCCTGCAGCTTTCAGACACAGTTTCACCCAGTTTGCCAGGTTCCCTCGACAGTCCCGTAGATATTTCAGCTGACAGCTTTGACTTTTTTACAGACACACTCACCACAATCGACTTGCAGCATCTGAATTACTAAAAACATTAAAGCAAAACAAAGCATCACAAAACAAAAACCCCTTTGACCAGGTGGTTTTGCCTTCTTTTATTCTGGAGTTTATTTTTATTTTCTTCTTGACTTACCCTTCCCTCCTTTAAATGTTGAGGATTTTCTGTTTAGTGATTCCCTGACCCAGTTCCAAACAGAGCCATCTTTTACAGATTATTTTGGAGTTTTAGTTGTTTTAAACCTAACTCAACCACCCTTTATGTGATTTCCTGAGAGCAATATGAGACCTGCAAGAAAGTGATCATCTAATTGTATCTTCACTTTCTTTTTATTTTTGTATTACATTAGGATGCATTGTCATGCATATTTTTTGTAGAATAAATTCTCCTTTCCTATAAATAGCTTTCTTATTTTTCTCCCCTTTTTCAAGGCTCATAACAGTTTCTTTTTCTTCTTTTAGTCTAACTTGGTAAATAAAATTCTAGTCACAATTTATCCTCTTTTTCAATTTTAATACATTTATTAAGGCGGCATGTTCAAAGTCTTCAATGGACAGCAACAAAACAGAAAGCCAAAAAATGACTAGGGCTTCTAATAAGTTTTTTTTGTTGTTGTTGTTTGTTTGTTTGTTTTTGCTTTTTTGCTTCTTCTCCTCCTTCTTTTTAAAGGGAATAGATTTGATTTTCAGTGCACAGGTTCAAGCCATAGATTTAAATTGGTAATAGAGACAGAATTGGGCAGTCTAAGATTTGGGCCAAGCCCAAGCTCTTGAAAGTGGAGAAATAAAGTGCCTACAGAAACCTCCAACTCCAGGAATGAGTAACATGGAGTTTCTTTAATAAGCTACCAGTCTCCAGGTCAATAACTAAGTTATCAACAATTCATTTATTTATACACTTTTGTTTCAAACATCCACATTTCAACCCTCTCCCCCATAAATCTCTCCACATTTTCAGTGTGGTTGATTAATCTCCCAGCTCTTGATGGGTTCAGGCAAAACAGACCTAAAAGACAGAAAAACAAAAATAAAACAAAACAGTGATTACTATCTGGAAAATGCACCCCAGAAAATGTTCTTTCCAATCCTCTGGTTCAGTCACTCTAGGATTCTTTTTTTTTTTCAGGGTCAGAAAAATCAATATTTCATTCTTAAATCTGTTTACATTGCTAATAATGGATCATTAATGCTTCGAAGTCAGGTTAGCAAGTTGAGATTTAAAATGGTGTGTTTCTACACCCTAGGTTATAAATTAACCCAGGTTCTAGAGAGAGAGAAAAGCACTTTAAATGAAATATCAATAAAATGTGATCTAGGGTGTGTCACTGGGTTGTTGCTTTTTTCCCCCTCCCTTGTTAGGTCTCTCCACGTTTATTTTTCCCTTTCTGAGCTCTCTTCTGATGCCTACTTACTTACCGTGAGAAAACGCAGCATGTAAGCAACATGTGTGTGGGACGGGTTGATTTAAGAACCTGGCTCTTAACAGCAAAGGCTTGGAAGTTCCAATGACAACGCGATGTTTCTTCATAGGTTTGCTCCCTACCTTCCCTCGCCCCTTCCTCTGCTAAATCCCAGCTGCCGCGGCGGAGTGTGGGGACTATGGCTGGTTTCTGGCCCCAAGCTCATCGCGGAGCAGGGCGTCCCAGTCGCGGCCAGGGCTGCGCAGCTCCTGGATGCGATTCGTCCTACGCTCATAAATCAAACGCTTTCTATGAATGAAAATGTCATCAAAGAGATCAATTGCAGGAACACATGCACAAATAAAAATCCTCTTACGTATTTGCCGGGGATCCCCGTCTGAAAGCATTAAGTTAGAAGGCGTTTAGTCATAATTCATTTTTATTGCTCTTTTAAAACAACAGCTTGGCTGAGCCGCGTATGCCATGAACAGTTCAGGGCCTCGGCGGCGTTTTGTCTCCTCCTCATTCCTTTCCTTTCTAGTATAAGAGCCCTGAAAGAGGCGTTTTGAGCCAAGAGAACCGCTTGTAGGCGATCATTTTAAGCGTAACCAAGCTCGCCTTTCACCCAGTCTCCCAAGGCGTTGAAAGAGTCTTGGGGCGCTGACCTACTTGCCTAGAGGGCCAAGGATCTCCTACTCGGTGGAACAGCCCCCAGAATTTCTTGGGGGAGGGGTGTGGGGAAAGAACCGAGCTACAGAATCCTAAGGGCTCGAGGCCAGGGGAGGCTGCCTTTGTGTGCCGTTCCCGGAGAGCGGCGCTCTGGGCTGCCAGCCGAGGCATAGCCAGCCCGGCTGCGAGCGCCCGGCCTGCGGGGAGCCGGGAACAGTAAACGGAGGAGGGCGGCCGCGGGCCTGTGTGTCTGCGGGCCTGTGTGCGAGAGCAAGCTCGTGATCCCAAGAAAAACACTCCACCCAGGATACCCCCGAAAAGAGGCCAGGAGAGAAGAGAGGCTGAGGGAGAGCAGCGCCGAAGCAGCGAACTAGCAAAGGGAGAGTGGCTCCTGCCGGGGTCGGCTTTGTGGCAGGCGCCCTGCAGCCGAGGGGGTCCTGCAAACCCAGGCTGAGGAGGGCAACCAAGGTACAGGAATGAGGCAGCGGGGGACAATGTACTGACTTGCTCAGGCTTGGAGGAAGGATTGCTCTCATAGCCAGCACCGACCTCCTCACATCCTGCCCACTCCCCCACAGGAGCTCTTTCTCTCCCTGCCGCTGGAAGCTGGCGCTCCCAAGGAAGCCACCTCCAGGAGGACCGCCTTGCCTTTCCCCTTCTCCAGAAGGAGGAATCCCAGGAGCCGAAACTGGGGCAGGGGTGGCTGCCCAACCCCAGGAAGCGGCTCTTTCCTGCCCCTGCTCCCTCTTAACCATGCTTGGAATGGATCAAAGTCACAGAGAAATACCAACCTGAAAGGAAATGTTTGGGGAGAATGTTTCATTGTTACTGAGGGAGTCCAGAGTCAGCATGGGTTTTCCCTCTTGAGGGGACAGGTTTGGGGGAGCTTCAGTAGGTGGAGAACAGAATACAGAAGACTGAAAGGGTGACTAACATATTTGAAATGTGCTTGCCTTGAAAAAAAAACCTTCCTTGTTCTAACAGGGGAGGAAAGGCTGAAGGGGAGTGGAAACCCCAAACCCACATACATTCCTCACTATAAATTCCATCTGATTCCAACATTGTACACATGGTTGGAGTAAAATTTATACAGCATTGGCTGCAAAGCTTCCTGGACGAGCTCTCGATTTCTCCTACCCAAGACTGCATCAATTATTGGTCTCCGTTTGGCTTTTTCCTCTCTACAAGCCCAGGGTTGACGTGAAACCTAATAGTAAACAACAATTAACGACCTCAGCAGCGTCAGGGTAGAAGGAGGGTGATGGGGAACAGGACCCTTGGCCTGGGATGACGCTCAGATTTTCACGTGTCTCTCTAAGGAAAGACTTGAAGGTTCTCATAAGCAACTACCCAGCCAGTTGGAAAGGGGAGGAGGTGTCGTTGGGGTAAAGTGTTCTGTCCACCATCAGCCATCTGTCCACCGCTCCTCCCACCTGCCAGTCCCCGCACCCACTCTAGACGCGCAGCAGAATGAGGAAGGTTACAAAAGGAAGCTCTCTCTCTCTCTTCTAACATTCCCCTCCAGAAAAAGAGGAACGCAACGAAGGGAGTTCAGCTACTTTGTTGGAGCTGTGGACCGGCCCTGCGAGGCCCACGCGGGAGCGGAGGCTCCTAGGTCTCGGGCGCGGGCAGATGGCCTGCAGCGCACGGCCCGGCCCCCACGCTGGCCACGTTCGCCAGCGTCATCTCTCTCCCCCGCCTCCTACCCCTAAAAATCCGGCGGTCGAGTAGCTCCGCATCCCAGAGGGCTCCCGCTGCAAAACTGAGTGGGAAAGAAACGGCGGAGAGCGAGGAGAGAGGGAGGGTGGGGAAGAAGAGCCCGGTCGCCCCCGGCCTTTTCCGGGGATCCCTGTTTCCAGGGCTCTTCCGCACCCCCCCTTCCCCGGTCGAATTACAGAAACTCCTCATTGCCATGCTAATGAAGAGCGGGGGCTGTGGGGAGAGGGTTTCGGAGACTCTCCTGGAAGAAGGGAAGTTTCTTTTCTTGCCCTCGTCTCCTTCACCCCCACCCGAGTTCCTCCCAGCCAGCCCTCTGCGCTCTTCCCTCTCCATTCCGCGCTTGGAGAGCCGGTGGCCCAGCCTCGCCCCCTGCCACGGTTCTGTGCGCTCCTCACAGCCCCATGGTCTCCCAGCCCAGCCTCAGAGCAGAGAAGGCGGCCTGGGAACCCGGGGCTCGGTGTCAGCCGGATTCCCCGCCTTCCGGTTGGGCGCGCTCCGGGCTGGGCCCGCGAACCTGTGGCCACCCGGCGAACTCCGGCCCACTAACTCGCGCCCCGAGAGAGCCGGGAGCCCTCTTCCCTTCTCACCTCTCGCCAGTTCATCTTTCAGTGCACAGTGGGGAGGGGGCGGGAGCGGGGGACGCCTCTCAGCCCCCACCTCCCGGAGGCCTGGCGGGGCGGGCAGCGGAGTCGGGCGCGCGCAGAAGGCAGCCTTTGCTCTTCTTCGCTCCAGCACTCCAAATCGGCCGTTGCAGTCGCCGCAGCAGCTGCCGCCGCCTGGGCTGCCTGGGGGGGCGACTGCGCGTCACTTAGACGGCGGAGCGCCGGGGATTTAAATGCCACTGAAACGGTGATCCATCACCGCGGAAGCCGGCAAACTTTTGCAGGAGGCTCAGCCATTGGCTGACACCGTCACGTGCCCCTCCCCTAGCGTCCTCCGCCCTCCCGCCCCCCCCTTCTTGCGCACTGTACATTCATATCATTTTTCTTCTCAGGCCCCATGGAGGAAGTGAGAAAGTTGGCACGGTCACCCAGGGCTTCGCAGGACCAGGTCACTCAGTGACAGATGGACAATGCAAGAATGAACTCCTTCCTGGAATACCCCATCCTTAGCAGTGGCGACTCGGGGACCTGCTCAGCCCGAGCCTACCCCTCGGACCATGGGATTACAACTTTCCAGTCGTGCGCGGTCAGTACCAACAGCTGCGGCGGCGACGACCGCTTCCTAGTGGGCAGGGGGGTGCAGATCGGTTCGCCTCACCACCACCACCACCACCACCATCACCACCCCCCGCCGGCTACCTACCAGACTTCCGGGAACCTGGGGGTGTCCTACTCCCACTCGAGTTGTGGTCCAAGCTATGGCTCACAGAACTTCAGTGCGCCTTACAGCCCCTACGCGTTAAATCAGGAAGCAGACGTAAGTGGTGGGTACCCCCAGTGCGCTCCCGCTGTTTACTCTGGAAATCTCTCATCTCCCATGGTCCAGCATCACCACCACCACCAGGGTTATGCCGGGGGCGCGGTGGGCTCGCCTCAGTACATTCACCACTCATATGGACAAGAGCACCAGAGCCTGGCCCTGGCTACGTATAATAACTCCTTGTCCCCTCTCCACGCCAGCCACCAAGAAGCCTGTCGCTCCCCTGCATCAGAGACATCTTCTCCAGCGCAGACTTTTGACTGGATGAAAGTCAAAAGAAACCCTCCCAAAACAGGTCAGTCCTGCTGGTTGGTGGATGCTCCTTGATTAATCTGGAAGGAGCTGGTATGCTTAATTTCCAAGGAAAATTAATAATTATCTTTTTTTTAAAGGCTTTAAGACTAGTGTTGTAGTGCATGGAGAGGGTACCCAGAGGTGTTGGGGCAAAGAAGCCTCAGGGATTGGCGTGTTCTCAAGGATTTTATACATTTGGGAAGTAGGAAGTGTGTGGGGGTGGTTATTGTGACGGTAGTGTTCTGTTAATATCTTAAGGCTCCATTAATCACCTATCTGACCACGCTAATGGTTGACTTCAGGTTAACACTTTACACCTCATCACTCACCCTCCACAGCCCGATTTGTGTTGAGTTCTTGATCTTTTCTTTACCTGAGTGTTGCCATGAAGTGTGTAGGTAATCTCAAGTCGGTTTAAAAATTTTTACCTTTCCATCTCATGGCTTCCCACTTTGCCCCAGGGAAAGTTGGAGAGTATGGCTACCTGGGTCAACCCAACGCGGTGCGCACCAACTTCACTACCAAGCAGCTCACGGAGCTGGAGAAGGAGTTCCACTTCAACAAGTACCTGACGCGTGCCCGCAGGGTGGAGATCGCTGCATCCCTGCAGCTTAACGAGACCCAAGTGAAGATCTGGTTCCAGAACCGCCGAATGAAGCAAAAGAAACGTGAGAAGGAGGGTCTCTTGCCCATCTCTCCAGCCACCCCGCCAGGAAACGACGAGAAGGCTGAGGAATCCTCAGAGAAGTCCAGCTCTTCGCCCTGCGTTCCTTCCCCGGGGTCTTCTACCTCAGACACTCTGACTACCTCCCACTAAGGCGGCTCCAGTCCCAGACCACAGCCCAGGCATCTCCTTGGGCTGGGACTTCTTACCCAAAGCACATGCTTAGCTTATCTTTCTTTCCATTTACAGTCTCTTCCTTTCTGATCCTATCTGGGGAGCTCCTGGCCAGGATAATATGTTTGCAGATAATTCTGGACCAGAGACTTGGTGCCGGGTTAACACCTTAATCCAGATTGGGTGCCAGCATACATTTTCTGGTGGGCCTTAACATCCCTCCTGATTTTAGGAGAATTCACAGAACCTACTGTTCCTTTCAGATGACTTTTTGGAAAATAGTTCCCTTTACCAACAGAAACATGCCAGAAGGAATCTTCTCATCTTTTATCTAACTATATGTACAGCTCTCTCCTCCCTTGTCCTTTAAAGTAGGATATAGTGAAAGGAGAGTCCAGGAGCTCACGAAGAAGAGATACACTGTGTGTTTACACAATTAATTCATCCCTTAATTTAAGTCATTTTCATGTGTGTGAGTTTGCTGGTTGTGAATACTTTGTCCTAAGAGATTTATCTTTATACAGACTTTCTAGAAATGTTTAGGTTACTAAAACAGGGTGGGCAAACTCTCAAAACTGGCACAATTTTATAAGTGAAAGAACAAATTTCCTCATTTAAATCCAATCAGATGCCTCAGAGGGTAGCCTCGATTTGTTCTTACAGTTAAGAAGCCCTGCAGAGCACAAAGTTCAGAAATCCAGCTTCCTGTGCTAAGTCTTTCCCAATCCCCACTCCTTTCTTCTTGGGCCACCCTCTGTTTAAAATTTGTGCTGGGTTATTCAGAACCTAAAAGTATTATTCAAACCAGCTTCTTCCTTCCACAGTTATCTTAGTTGGATATAATGTATTTTCAGGTCAATTGTTAATGTGATGGATGGCACAATGAATGTATATTTTGTGTGATTCGTGAATAGTCTTTTGCATGTCGCACAATGTTTGATGTCCCCGAAGTACCACACTGAGTTCTATCAGTTATCCTTTGTGAGCCTATGATATTCCCCATTTCCTGTACAATCATGAACAGCTCTGAGATCCTGGAGAGATATGATCCAGAGCAGAGTTTACGGGTCTTAGGATGTCTGTAATAAATAAATATACTCAAATTTCAGGTATGCTTAAGCATCCATGTATTTGGCTGGGCTACAATTTGTTAATTCCTACGAAGTTGGCATATTTCATGAGGGGAAAGGGAGAAGGGTGGTAAATATTTTCAAAGAGATGGGCCTTTTCTTGAATAAAAGTTAGTAACAGCTCCTTTATTATAATCAAAGCTCATAATGGAAAAAAAAAGACTGATGAAGAAATTTATGAAGCAGATTTATTTTTGAAACAAACATGGATACTTCCTGGGTCAAGTGCTAACCTTTTCACCTCCAACTGGATGTTGACATATATATACACAAAACTCCCTTCAAAAGCCAAAACTGTCTTCAGTCAGTCTTTCCTCACATCAGTGAACCAAGAGCTAAGAGATTCACATTTAATTAGCTCCAGTATAAAGTTGTTGTGAGGATGGGGCCCTCTTTCCACTCCTCTTCCTTCTTTTTGGATTGTCACGCAGAGTTCTAATATATTCCACCCTTCAAATGGAGTGTTTTTAGTAAACCCTTGCATCCCTTCCCCCATTCTTCCTGTCAACATCCATCCCTTCCTGTGGCTCTTCCCTCCTTCTTCCCCATCTCTGGGTTGCATATCTCATTCCCTTCAGACTCAGCTTTGATTTCATAGCCACCATGGCTGTAATGGATCCATAGTTCTAATTCCATGCCACATAACCCAGAAAAAAAAAAAAGTCATTTTCTTCTCTGGGCTCAACAGGTACTTCCCAGGTGAACTTGTGGAAGCTACCCTGAAGCCTTTCAATATCCAAGTTGTTTCTGACCAAGGTACATATCTGCTCTCAAAAGAGGAAACCAGCAAATGATAGAGTTCAAAGTGGCTCTCCTCCCAGACCTCTTTATTGCTTTCCTTTACTTTCACACATTTTTGGAGGCATTTTATTTAGACCAACAGTAGAGCAGAAAATTTACGACACTGAAAACAAACACAGACATATGACTTCCTTCCTCCCCAAAGGGTGTTTTACAAAGGATGGGCTGGAGGAGAAAAACCCTACAAAAACTTGGAATTTGCAGGCCGTCTAGAGCCTTCGTGAGAATTCCTGCACTTCCCTGTCAAAGAAGAGAAGGCTGAACTTTGCGGTGCAGTTGCTGCGGCCATATCAAGGGCACCCGGTGCCCTCCCCTCAGCTGCTGGGTTCTGAGGTTGCCTGTAAAAGACTCAAGTGGATGGAGAAGAACTTCAAAGACGGTCAACCCTTTCTTTCATTTCCTGCCTGGCCTTATACTGTATCTTTTGTTTATTAGTGTAAGGTCACACAGCAAAACAGATGGCTGGCTTCCAAATACTTTAATGTGTTAAAGTGTCATTAGCATGCCATTGACTCTATTTCAATATCTAAAAGCAGGGCCTGATCCGCTGGAATCCGGGAGATTCCAGTCTTTAAGGTGCTGGTTTTAATGTAGCAGAGAGAGAGAGAACAATAAATTATGGCTAACCATCTCTAGCTTTCTCTAGGTCATGGAATAAATCAGTTAACAAGCAATGCATTTAGGAAACATTAATACACCTTTCAACAAGGAAAACATTTGTATCTTTTTAGCCCTCCCAATCGATTAAATCAAAGGCGCTTAACACATCCTATTTCAAGGTCTCTCTCTTTCTGCTTTGGTCTCTAAGGAGCACAGTTAGCTACTTGAAAAATAACAGCAATGGTAACTGAAACAACATAGAGTGGGAAAACTGAAAATAACATTTTATTGATACATTTAAAAAGGAAACAAGGGTCTCAATTAGACACCTGAGATAATTGAGATATAAAATTCTAGTTTTCTACTGTTTTTTTTCCTTACTTCCTCTATGTTTATCCAAAGTACTCCCCAAATACAGTGTTCCCAAACTAGGCTGAGTTGAGGTCTTGCTTTGGCTCTGAAGTCTGCTCTGGGTTTCACCTTTTAAAGTTTACTTTTGGAGGCTATTCAAATGCGGTGGTGTTTTCTTCTGGGACAATCAGATTCAAACCGATCAATATTTACTCAGTCTGAAAGGGTTGTTGAAAAGGCTGCTAACAACAAACTGCTTAGCTGCTCACCCCTGTTTAATCTCAGGTTCACCGAAAGTTCAAGAAGAGATGAATGCAGTGATGGGTCACTTTAGAATGAGTCCCAGCAGTTTATCTGAGCTCTCAGCTAAAGGCAACAATTACAGTTTCATCCCTCTTTGGGAAAGGGGCAACTTTCCTATTATTCTTTTGCTAAACAATGTTTACCAGAAACTTAAAACACTTTCCTCTCCCCTCCTGGTTCTTTTCTTTTCTTCCTTTTTTTCTTTTTTCTTTTTTTTTTTTGGAAGCTTCCAGCTGCCCTTCTCCTGCCTCCTCCTCTAGTTTTCTGCCAATCCATTAGGTTTGACTTTAAATAAATTACATCAAATATTTTTAAAATGTTAAATTAGTCTCACAGAAGAGATCTGATTTATTTCAGATGCCATGAGCTATAAAATGAAGCTCTTTGGGCCATTAGAGTTTATCTTTGTGAAAGTACAGGGCAAGATTGAATTGAAATCCATTTGTGTTTGAGTAATATTGACAATCAGAGCCCCAATATCCATCTGAGATGGCTGTTGAGTGGGAAAGACGGGAGGGAGAATTGGCTCGCGCAGAAGCAAATACCTCAGGTGGAAAGTCAACTTTTAAATTTTACGATTTCTTAATGCATGAAGTATTGAGGTATGAAAAAGAAAGACACAAGGAAGCCAGTGGGGAATGGTGAGTAGAAGATGCTAGACACTGAAGCTAATTGCTACAGCTCTTCAGAGGTCAAAGTTCATGTAATCACTGCATAAATGCATACTAAATAGGGATTTATTAAGCTTTCCTGATGGCTGAGCACGTCTGTAAAAAATGGTCACTGCTGTTTGTTTCCTCCTTAAGAATAATCATTCTTAAAGTAGAAGCTCTAGGCGTTTCAGGCTTTAATTTATTTTGAGAGGCAACTCCTCTGCTTAAAAATTTTGAAATTAGTGCATGAACAACATCTTTCTTTATATTGGATGGGGCTGTAAAAGAAACGCTATAGCTTTTTCAGTACATACAAGAACACACATTAGCATGCCACTATTGGATAAACTAGTCACTGGTCAATTTTGGTGATCCTCTGCCTTAGATAAGTCCCCTTTGTGCCTGCATTTCTGAGAACACACAAAAATTCTGTCTTAGGACTCCTTGTGCCTAAATGATCAGAATTGAATGGGACCCACATCCCTAATCTCTCACCCTACGGATCAGAAAAAGGCACCCAGAGGTGGATTGTTTTGACTGACAGCTGTCAGTATTCATACTCTCACTTCCTAAATAAAAAACAGGGCACCTTAGAAGCTGAGTCCAGTGCACTTTTAAATTCTAAAATCCTCATTCGATTTTGTCCCTCCCTGACTTATTCCATGCAATTTGTTTCAGGCTAGATATGATTTATTTTTTCCATTTCTGTTTTACTGGCCACCCACTCAGTCAAGTCCTTGACTTTGAGGCCATTAGGAACACCGAATCTTTGAAACAACCTAAGTTGAATGCTTCTGCCACCTTGTTTGAATAATAAAATGTGCTACTTACCTTTAAAAACATATGTTTTTAAAATATAAAAATAACAGTCTTAGAGGGCAAGTAAAATTCAACACACACACATATATTTCTGTTTTGTTTTTAAACTTAGATGGGAAAGAATAAATGAAAAAGGAGTTGCCTACACACAAATTCGACGTCTGTTAAATTGTCAAGAAGTATCATCTAGAAAGGGCTTCAAGATACAAGGGACATTCCAGGAGGGGTTCTAACTCTGAACCTTTTAAAAATGTGTTTGCTTTTTCTGGCTAGTTTGTGGCGCAGCATACCTTCTAAATTGTTCTGACTCATATATCTTAATTTTTTCCAAGACTCACTCATGTACCTAGTACACACACACACACACACACACACACACGCGCGCGCGCGCGCGCACACACACACACACACACACACACACCTGCAAGCCCAAACTATTAACATAAAGTCTCTTTGCAATACAACTTTCCACATTCTCCTTCATCTCATCCCCGTGGGGTCCTACTGATCTCAGCAGAACCTGATGCCCAAAGGGACATCAATGGTTGTCAGTGTTTGAAGGAGCGAGCTGGAATCCTCAGCGTTTTAGGGCCTTATTTTTAATAATACCAGCTATCAAATACAGCTAGCTGACCTTCCATAGCAGAACTACAAACAAAATATCAATTAAACAGGTATGTTCAATAGGCGCTGGCCTCTAAACACCTTTGCTTTTTTTTTTCCTTAGGCAACTCTAAACCCTCATCATGTCCTGCAAAACATGCTTAAATGACTGCATTTTGAGTTTACTGGAAATAAATGAAAAGACCAATGTCGCTTTTTGCAACATGTTCAAACACAACTAAAACACGTGTTTCCATTTTTTAATCAGCTCATTACATTTTACTCTTGTATTAAAAACGTGTTGGTAAAACGTCTAGTCACAAGGCTAATCTATAGAAATCAGTTTTGCATTTTCATTTAGGCTTGTGTGGTTAATTGGTTGGGAAAAAATACACAAATGATTGCAACAGAAAATAAAAGAAAAATTATTGAGCGACTTTTCTTTTCAAACTGGGACACTTTTCAGCCGCGTTGGACATTTTTACGATTTACGACCCACTTTGTTTTAAGTCGCCACAGAACCATAACAAGGAGGCAGAAAGCCACGATTTAAAATGGTACCCCCAACCCCCGAAATATCAGCAACACAGTTCTGGCAAAGTATGCACGGGAATTTTCCCATTCTGAGGAACAAATGGGGTCTTTTCTTTAGGGTGCGCAGGGGTCAGCTGTCCAAGGCTTGGGAAGAGGTCGGCTCGGGCGATCGAGTCGCTCGGGCAGCGGCGGCCGCGGGAACTCCGGCTCTGCCGGGGCCGCGAGGAGCGGGCAGGGGGTACCAGCGCCTGCCCCCGGCCGGCTGGGCAAGGGCAATTGCGAAAGGAGATGCCGCAGGACCTTCGCGGCCCTGCGAGGTTGCAGGGGAGCCCAGACGCCGAGGTCAGGGCGGCTTTCCTTCCTTGGCTTCCCAGCCTTCACCCTCTGAGTTCTTGACCCAACGCCGCCGCTCCGTTTCTCCTGTTTCCTGGGCCCCAGGCAGAGCAAGAACGGAGCAGCATCCGGGCCCTTCCCCGGCCTGCAGGCGTCGCGCCTCTGGATGGACCAGGGCCGGCCCGGGGCGGGAAAGGAGCAGCATCCGGGCTCTTACCTGGTTCGCGCTGAGGGCCCAGCTTGGGGCCTGTGCGTTTCCCGGCCCGCGCCGGTAGGTGGTTTCGGAGGGAAAGGAAAGTGACTCCGGGCACGTCCCCGAGGCTGCGAATAGCCCCGCTATGTCTCTGGGGACAAGAAGGCCTCGCGTTTTTTTCTGTCAGCGTCGCCCGGCTTCGAGCGCTCCTGAGGCGCGGTCTGAGCTGCCTCGGGCCGCCACCTGACTCTCCCGGCGAGGGCCTCGGGACCCAACACTTCCTCAGAGGAGGAAACCCAGGTCAGAGGCCTCACCCATCGTCTGTCTCTCCAAGATTTGAAAGGGGAAAGGAGATTTGATTCCCTGTCCGCCCCTTGCCCCAGATATCTTCAGAATGTACTTAATTGAGTAACATATTCATTCTCCTCCTAGTTCAATTGAGTTTTTTTAAACAGTAGCGGTGCGGGTTTCTGAACATTGGATGTTCAGGGACGCATCCTTGCCTTGCTTCTCAGATCAGATGCCTTCTGCTCCTCCAGTTGCTGGGTCAAATGCCTTAACGCCTTGCCTCGTCTCACTTCTTTCTAGAAAGTTTCCAAGTACTGCTTCCCACTCTTTCTGCTTTCCCCTCCTAACAATAGCACCGGTTTTTTTTTGAGATGGAGTCTAGCTCTGTTGCCCAGGCAGGAGTGCAGTGGTGCATTTGCAGCTCACTGCAACCTCTCTCTCCTGGGTTCTAGTGACTCTCCTGCCTCAGTCTTCTGAGTAGTTGGGATTACAGGCACGTGCCACCATGCCCGGCTAATTTTTGTACTTTTAGTAGAGACGGGGTTTCTCCATATTGGCCAGGCTGGTCTCAAACTCCTGACCTCAAGTGATCCGCCCGCCTTGGCCTCCCAAAGTGCTGGGGCCACTGCACCCAGTCTCCCTTTTTTTTTTTTGTTTAACTTGCATAAGTGAACAAGGACTTGGTGTAATTATCGACATTAGAAATTCCTGACATTGGCCGGGCGCGGTGGTTCATACCTCTAATCCCAGCACTTTGGGAGGCCGAGACGGGCAGATCTCCTGAGGTCAGAAGTTCGAGACCAGCTTGGCCAACATGGTGAATCCTTGTCTCTACTAAAAATACAAAAATTAGCTGGACATGGTGGCAGGTGCCTGTAATCCCAGCTTCTCGGGAGGCTGAGGCAGGAGAATCGCTTGAACCTGGGAGGCAGAGGTTGCAGTGAGCCTAGACTGTGCCATTGCACTCCCGCCTGGGCAACAAGAGCAAAACTACGTCTCAAAAAAAAAAAGAAAGAAAAAGAAATTACTGACATTAATTATATCTACAATCACAGAATCAAATAAGACACTTTTAAAATAATCTAATCTGGCTTCTCCATCGTACAGGTGAAGAAACTGAGGCCCAGAAGGGTGTTAGCAGCAATCATGGTAAGAAAAAAAATTAGTTATATCTTTAATATGTACTTTAAGTATGTATTTAATAAAACAGGCAAAAATTAATTCCAGACTAGATATATTAATAACATTAATTATTAATTACTATATTAAGCATACTAATTATAGTTATCATTAAATATTGAAGAACTTAAAGCTATTAAAAATAAGCAGTTTTGAATAAACAGATATTTGGCCAGAGGGTTTTTTCCTTCCTGTTTACTTTCATGAACCCTATAGGAAGGGTAACAGCTTAGATCTCTCCTGCCCAATGGATAAAGAGAAACTGGTTGATCTATTTTATGCCTTCCATTTCACAAATTCCTTACATGATTTGCCAGATGAGACAGAGAAAAAAATCAAGAGAGCAAGCTTTATAATTGCCCTGCCCACGCTGCTCAGATGGCATGTTAACTCCGTAGTCAACTGTTTGATTCAAGAACCTTGGAAATTGAGGGCATTCTGGCTTCATGGATGAACCATAAAGACTTTACTTGCAGTTCATTATCTTACATAAAATATACTCTTTCCTCTTGGGGCCACAGTGGCTCATGCCTATAATCGCAGCACTTTGGGAGGCCAAGGCAGGAGGATCACTTGACCTCAGGAGTTCTAGACCAGTTTGGGCAACATGGAGAAACCCTGTCTCTACAAAAAGTATGAAAAATTAGCTGGATGTGGTGGTACATGCCTGTAGTCCCAGCTACCCAGGAGGCTTAGGTGGGAGAATCACCTGAACCTGAGCCTAGTGATCAAGGCTGCAGCGAACTGTGATTGTGCCACTTCACTGTCCAGCCTGGGCAACAGAGACCCTGTCTTGAAAAAAAAAAAAAGAAAAAAAAAGTACTCTTTCTTTTTTTTTTTTTTTTTTTTTTTTTTGAGACGGAGTCTCGCTCTGCCGCCCAGGCTGGAGTGCAGTGGCCGGATCTCAGCTCACTGCAAGCTCCGCCTCCCGGGTTCACGCCATTCTCCTGCCTCAGCCTCCCCAGTAGCTGGGACTACAGGCGCCCGCCACCTCGCCCGGCTAGTTTTTTGTATTTTTTTAGTAGAGACGGGGTTTCACCGTGTCAGCCAGGATGGTCTCCATCTCCTGACCTCGTGATCCGCCCGCCTCGGCCTCCCAAAGTGCTGGGATTACAGGCTTGAGCCACCGCGGCCGGCCAAAAAAAAGTACTCTTTCTATGAGAGAAATCTAGACTTCAGAAAATTGTGACAACTTATATTTTTATGTTAACATTTATTGAAGACTGTTTCGGCACTAGATGCTGAGCTAAAGGTTTTTTATGTATGATCTTGTTTTTCCTCACAGCAACCTTATGATATGCGTTTTTTTTATTCCCATTTACACATGGAGAAACTGAGACTTAGGGAAGTTCTGTAAGTGTCTCACCATGAGTCTCACCATGAGTCTCACAGTGAGTGATTAGCAAAGTTGGAATTTGCAGCCCATGCATTTCATTCAGTTATCACATGTTGAAATCTCATATTTTAGGACTGCAAAAGTAGAAATGTAATTAAAACTAATCTTAAATTTAACTTCATATTTAAAATACGTTTATATGTTAGAAACCTGGTGTTAGGCTATTAAAATCTATACAGATGGAGCATCCCTAATCCAAAAACCCAAACTCTGAAATACTCCCAAATCTTGAATTTTTGTGTCAACATGGCACCACAAGTGGAAAATTCCACATGTAAGTACTTAACAAAAAAATTTGTTTCATGCAAAAGTTATTAAAAATATTGCATGCCGGGCGTGGTGGCTCAAGCCTATAATCCCAGCACTTTGGGAGGCCGAGGTGGGTGGATCACCTGAAGTTAGGAGTTTGAGACCAGCCTGGCCAACATGGTGAAACCCTGTCTCTACTAAAAATACAAAAATTAGCCAGGCGTGGTAGCAGGCGCCTGTAATCTCAGCTACTCAGGAGGCTAAGGCAAGAGAATCACTTGAACTCAGGAGGCAGAGGTTGTGGTAAGCCAAGATCGTGCCATTGCACTCCAGCCTGGGGGACCAGAGTGAGACTCCGTCTCAAAAAAAAAAAAAAAAAAAAAATTGCATAAAATTACCTTCAGGCTTATGTGTATAATAGGTATATGAAACGTAAATGAATTTTGTGTTTAGACTTGGGTTCCATCCCCAAGATATCTCGTTAGGCATATGCAAATGTTCCAAAATCCAAAAAAATCCAAAATCTGAAACACTTTTTGTCCCAAGCATCTCAGACATGTAATACTCAACCTGTATATACAATATGATCTTAGTTTTGTACAATAAAACATAGATGACTATATACACACATAGAATAAAGTTCATTTTTATTTTTTTGAGATGGAGTTTCTTGTCACCCAGGCTGGAGTGCAATGGCATGATCTCGGCTTACTGCAAACTCTGCTGCCTCGGTTCAAGTGATTCTCCTGTCTCAGCCTCTTGAGTAGCTGGGATTACAGAAGTCCACCACTACGCCTGGCTAATATTTGTATTTTTAGGAGAGATGGGGTTTCACCATGTTGGCCAGGCTGGTCTTGAACTCCTGACTTCAGGCAATCCACCCACCTCAGCCTCCCAAAGTGCCGAGATTACCAGCGTGAGCCATCGTGCCGGCTTCTTTTTTCTTTTTTGATGGGGTTGGCTACCGTCTGAACCCTTTATGTTTAGAGAATTTTTCATTATAAGTCTGAGAAGGCCATATCCTCGCTTTCTCAGCAGGGTCATCTATTTCTAGCACAGCCATGATAAAGGTGCTAAAGATGACATCCAATAGTGACCAGGTCTAGTGGCTTGACAGTGCAGGTGGCAGCATAAGGTTTGGGGCAGAAGAAGTTGTCTGCTCACCAGACTGACTTTGTGGTGACAGTTAGCTCTGGATCTGACTGCCAAGCTTTTCATTTTTCAAGCTTGCTTTCCAGTCTTTCTAGCAATGTTCTGAGCTACCCATCTGTTCCTGTTCCAATTAAAATACCAATAGTCAGTTGCTGTTGCTTACAACTAAGAAACCTGATACGTGTACCATATAATATACCAAATAATTGAGCTTTGATATTTTTGGGGGCCTGTGGACTGTGGTCTGGAATTGTGGGAAGAAAATTGGACTATATGATTTAGTAAGTATCTATAGAAGGTGGACCAGAAGCCAGCTTCTTCATATTCCATTTTTTCTCTTTGCCTAACTTTGGTTTATTTTATTTTATTTTTTTATTTTTTTTAAAACAAACAACTTTATTTCCTTACTTTTACTTAAAACTTGATTTTATAAAACACACACACACACACAAAAACATTTTTAAGAGTTCTGTATCACAGAACATTAAAGAGTACAAATATCCATTGCTTCATAGGTTGAAGTTACATAAATTAAAGTCAAATAATTGGAAACTGATTCATTAGGGAAAACTACACATGAAATGAAGGTCAAAAGGAGCTAATACAGCAATATTTCATTGTTTATAGATTATTAGTTACTTTCAGGACCTTAACAAAGATTCTGAATATTTAGACTTCTTTTGCTGTATTTTGTATCCCTACCTATACGGAGTCGAGCTACTTGACCAAAACATCTGATTTAGGAAAGCATTTAGCTTTATAGCACAAGTTTTTCCATCTACAGTTACTATCTTCAAAGGAATATACATCACAACGTTGACAAAAAAAATTCCTGGTTCCTTTTGAACAATGTGCAATAAATTCATGATGTTAACTCCATGATAAGTCAAATAGGTACCAAAAAATAAAAGGAACAATTACAGTTCAGTAAGTATCATTTTGGTTTTCTCCATGTAAAAATTAACCAATGAAATAAAACATATTAACTGTAGATGACTTGATTTCAGGAAAACCAAATTTCAAAATTACAATTACATTATTTTCCTCATAGTCATCCTCAGTCATTGACAGGAATTTTGTGGGCCACCATGCTATTTACTTTGTGGATTGTAGTAGTAAATGAATGAAGGCGGACTTCCTCAGAATTGGTAATAAACTGTGGTACCAACTCTTCCCATTTTTCAGGTACAACCAAATCTTTGTCTGTATAAATCAGCAGATCAAATGAACAAGAAACTTCCAACAGTGGCAGAAATGTCACTGTAGCTGTGATCTGTCTGATCACTGAACGGATTTCATCCTGGATAGCTTTCTGAGATTTTTCTCTGGGTGCGCTGTCATCTTTTGCAGTCTTGTCACACTCAATATCAAACTGCCGTCTTTCCAGGACCTCACCACTTTCAATATTTGAGATAACTACAACCAGTTTCTGAACTGAACACTTGTATAACCAATCTTTTAGTTGTTCCACCACATTATTTAGATATTTTATGAGCTGAAGATCAGTAGTTACAAGCAAGGTGAGTCCGTATTTCTGCACTCTAGTAAAAGTTTCAGATGGATATATGCCACGCTGATATAAAATGCTGTTGATGATGAATGAGAAGAACTCGGCCACAATTTCGGCGCTCCTGTGAAGGGTGATTCCCTGCTCCCGGGAGAGCTGCAGCGCCATGGCCAGGGACACTAACAAAGGCACGCACTTCCACTCCGCGGACAGCAACCACGGCGGCTCCCACAGCCGCTTTGATTTATTTTAATGCACACTCTCTTTCCTTGTTAAACCTATACAAATATATAAAAAGGGTGAATGATGGCCCTTTTCTTTACCCACCAAGAAAACACAAATTTATCTAATTGAGTTGGAGAGCATAATTTATTTTCTATTTTATTTTACAGCCTTCCTATCATATCCGCTTGAGTATTTATTCTTCTGAGGCTCCTATATGTATAGCAGTAGTTGATACTTGTTGATCCCTTACATTGTGCTGGGCACTGTGCTAAGTACTTCACATGGATTGATTCATTTAAATCCTCTTCACAACCTTGTGAGATGTAGGTGCCATTATAACCCACATTTTACAGAAGCGGAAACCGAAGATGAGAGGTCGCCCAGCTGTGAAATGGCAAAGTCTACTTTTAAACTCAGCTGCCTGACTCCCAAGCGCTCATTCTTAATGACGCTCTCTACTCTTTCCCTAACTTGTTTGACTGACTAGATATTTCTTTTTTTTCCCTTACCTTTCCTCTCCCTTCCCTTCCCTTCCCTTCCCTTCCCTTCCCTTCCCTTCCCTTCTCTCCCCTCCCCTCCCCTCCTCTCCCCTCTCCTTCCCTTCCCTCCCCTCGCCTTCCATTAGGTTCCCTCCTTCTTCTTCTTTCTCTCTTTTCTTTCTTTTCTTTTCTTTCTTTTTTTGAGCATGTCATGAAGGCATCTGTGGAGACCCTGATTGAGCATCTATAATTGTGTAAGGTGAGTGGTTGAGCTTGATTCAAAGAGCCAAGCTCTTTCTTGCCTTAGGTCTTTGCATGCTAGAATGGACTCCCTCTCCCCATTTCTTTCTATGACCTTGAGGCCTTAGCTAAATGATGCTTCCTCAGGGAGGCCTTAGTGGACTATTCCACTCAGAATGTATCGCTGTCTGTTAGATTCTACTTCAGCATTCTCTTTGTTTCCTTTACATACTTAGCACAGTTTGAAAATTTAGTTTTACATTTTTTGTTAGTATCACTTTCTAGAGCAAGCTTGTCCAATCCATGGCCTATGGGCGCGTGTGGCATAGGATGGCTTTGAATGTGGCCCAACACAAATTTGTAAACTTTCTTAAAGCATTATGAGGTTTTTTTGGTGATATATATTTTTAGCTCATCAGGTATCATTAGTGTTAGTGTATTTTATGTGTGGCCCAAGACAATTCTTCCAATGTGGCCCCGGGAAGCTAAAAGATCGGACACCCCTGTTCTAGACTATAAGCAACCTGTGTCCTGGGAGATTTTCTGCTTATTCGCCACTTTATGTTTACCCAGAAGACAGTTCTTGTCACATAGTAAATGCTCAAAAGACATCGAATAAATGTTTATGTTAACTAGGGTCCAGGCCGGGCACGGTGGCTCAAGCCTGTAATCCCAGCACTTTGGGAGGCCGAGACGGGCGGATCATGAGGTCAGGAGATCGAGACCATCCTGGCTAACATGGTGAAACCCCGTCTCTACTAAAAAATACAAAAAAAAAAAAAAAAAAAAAACCACAAAAAACTAGCCAGGCATGGTGGCGGGCACCTGTAGTCCCAGCTACTTGGGAGGCTGAGGCAGGAGAATGGTGTGAACCCGGGAGGTGGAGCTTGCAGTGAGCTGAGATCCAGCCACTGCACTCCAGCCTGGGCGACAGAGCGAGACTCCATCTGAAAAAAAAAACAAAAAACAAAAAACAAAAAACTAGGGTCCAGCTAAGCTACTGTAACAAAGAAACCAAAAAATTAAGTGACTTAAATATGGCTGAAGTTTAATTCTCTTGCATGTAACATGTTAGAGGAATGTAAGCATCCATACTGGTGGGGTACCTCAGCATGTGAAGTCATTCAGAATCTGTTTCTTTCACTGTGCTGCTCTGACATTCCCTAGTCTTGTCTACATGGTTGAAGCTGTGTCAGCTCCACATCCCTATTTCAGTTTTCAGGAAGAAGAGTAGAGCAAAAATGTAGAGCAAGCAATTTCCTGTGAAGTAAATGACTTGTATGTTGTACACATTACTTCCATTTACTTTCTATTCTTTTTCATGTTTCTAGAATCATAAAATTTATTTCTGATCCAAAATATACAGTAGGGATGAAACATTAGTCAAGATAAAAAGCTAGATCAACAAACATTTATTAACATAATACTGGATGGGTACTGTTGGAAATAAAATATATGTAAAGACAGGGTTTCTGATCACCAGGAATTTACAGTATATTTGGAGATTTCACTCACATTCCATTCTGATAAATGTAGTCATGTGGCCACACCTAGGATACTAGGAAATACCATCTTTGGGTGGGTGGCCATGAGCCCAGCTAAAATGGAAGAAGGAGACAATGGGCATTGAAGGGATAACTAACCCCGTTGCCTCACTGTTGGATAAATGCTGTTGAAAGAATGAACATATTTTTTAAAAGAATAAAGAATGGATATTCATTGTTACATTAGCAGAGTTTGGAATAATGTAGGGGTTTGAGGGCTATTTTGTTTTTGTTTTTTGTGACGGAGTTTCACTCTTGTTGCACAGGCTGGAATGCAGTGGTACGATCTTGGCTTACTGCGACCTCCGCCTCCTAGGTTCAAGTGATTCTCCTGCCTCAGCCTCCCGAGTAGCTGGGATTACAGGCGTGTGCCACCACTCCTGGCTAATTTTTGTATTTTTAGTAGAGAGGGGGTTTTGCCATGTTAGCCAGGCTGGTCTTGAACTCCTGACCTCAGGTGATCCACCCACCTTGGTGTCCCAAAGTGCTAGGATTACAGGAATGAGCCACGGTACCCAACCTTGAGAGCTATATTTTAGAACTCTAAGAAAAACGGGTGTGATACAAAAATATTAGACACTGACTAAAATAACATCAAATATGCTTTATGACAACCTATTCATCTGCACATTTTGGGGCAAGGGAGGGTTAAAGACCTAAGAAAGTTGCTTAGGCCAAGAAATTGTGCAAAAGAGGTCAGCACTGGATTTTGTAGAGACACACCTGGCTTTGCTGGAATTTAGGGAGGATAGAATAGGAGCTTGTCTGCCTTCAGCAAGTTTCCAGGAATAAGCCCTTATCTGCTATAGCTAGGCAAGACCCCCTCTAATACTTCCCTGGCTAGAAGGAAGCTATTTTGAGGCAAGGACGTTGTTTGATTACAAACCTTTGTTATCCTAACACCAACAAAGGCTTTGAAATTCTTAGGCCAAAAACAGGGCAAAACCAAATTGTAATAACTATTTTAAAGGATGTGGATAAAATTTATGTTCCAATGATATATCCTGATACAAACATAACTTTTTAAAGAGTGTAGGCTGAGCATGGAGTTATATGAAAATGTTTGCACCTGTCCTCCCCTAAAGTGGCTAAGGGCATCTTGGCAAGGCTTGTCATCAACTGTCTTCTCTGTGTGACTGCAGATAAGAGGAAAGGGCCCAGCTGCTGCCACAGCCCTTTGTCTTTGTGGCTGCGGTAGACACTGGGCTTGCCATTATCTTCTCTGGCCTTAAATTCCCTCTGCGCAAAGAAAGGTAACCCATTCCCCTCATCCTGTCTCCTTTCATATTTGGCTGAAAGTTTGGGAAACCCATTTCAATCCTTTCTTTGCCTTTCAACATGTCACATTCCTTCAAGCTGAGCTCACAGATCTGTCCTTATGAAACCTGTTCTGACTCCCCAGGGGGAGTGAATCCCATCTCTCCTGTTCTTTTTCAGTGTTTTCTACTTGTCAGAGCACTTCTCACTTTTGGGCTTTAAATATTTTTAATATGTTTGTGACTCCTCCTTGCAAAATACTTCAGGATAGAGACCATATCTTATTAATCATCGATTCTCTCTGCCTTGTACAATACCTGGCACATGGTAGACCCTTGGTAAATGTTTACTGAATGCATGAATGAGTGATTAAATGAACAAATGATCCTTTGGGTTCTTTCTTTATAGCCTCTCAGCTATATTTTTTTTTTTTTTTTTGAGACAGAGTCTTGCTCTGTCGCCTAGGCTGGAGCGCAGTGGTGGGATCTTGACTCACCACAACCGCTGCCTCCCGGGTTCAAGAGATTCTCCTGCCTCAGCCTCCTGAGTAGCTGGGACCACTGGCACATGCCACCACGCCTGGCTAATTTTTTGTATTTTTAGTAGAGATGGGGTTTTACCGTGTTAGCCAGGATGGTCTTGATCTCCTGACCTCATGATCCACCTGCCTCGGCCTCCCAAAGTGCTGGGATTACAGGCATGAGCTACGGTGCCCAGCTCCTCTCAGCTATTCTAATGTTGTTCATGACTCCCCAAGACTAGGAATACAAAGTGTGGTTGCAAATTCTTCCTTGTTTCCAAAATATTTTCTCACTTGCTTACTGAAGTTAAATTGAAGGTCAGAATTATTTAATGGAGAAGCAATTGGCCTTTCATTATGCAATAAGGGATAAAATGACTTAAAGTGTAAATATTACTTGAATTAACATACTGCTAAAACTTACTAGAACTAAAGTGGGCCAGGTATGGTGGCTCATGCCTGTAATCCTAGCACTTTGGGAGGTTGAGGGGGAAGGATTACTTGAGCACAGGAGTTGGAGAACAGCCTGGGCAACAGAATGATACCTCATCTCTACTATAAAATAAAATAAAAATTAGCAGAGTGTGGTGGTACACACCCATTGTCCCAGCTACTTGGGAGGCTGAGACAAGAGGATTCCTTGAGCCTGGGAAGTCAAGGTTGCAGTGAGCAGTCACTGAACCACTGCACTCCAGCCTGGGTGACAGAGTGAAACTCTATCTCAACAACAACAACAACAACAACAACAACATCAAAGGAACTAAAGTGTAACTAGTCAGTCAATCAAAAAGTGTAAATAACATACTAGTTTCTTTTCTGTTTTGCAGGGGGTGGAAGTCAGAGAGAAGTTAGTGTTTGGGTTTTAGTGAGGGATGGGAGGGAAAGGGGGGTCAAAAGGTCATTTAGATAGCTACAGAGCATAGAAAGAGAAACTAGGGATCACTGATTTAGCACTTCTTTAATGTTTCAATTTTCAAGTATGGCATAACTGCTCTTGTTTGCAATTTTATGAGAATATTGTTGGGAACTATATAGCACGATGAACACCGTCTGATATTATAGAATTTGATAAGATCTGGGGTGTTTGTGAATGTGTGGACTTAAAAATGTTGACTTTGTTTCAGAGGAACTAAATTTTCAGAAGAGTTAATAAAGGAGTCATATAATCTAGATTGTACCTAAAATACCTCTCCCAGTAGTAGAGCAGTTTGGGTACTTTGCATGACTAAGAGATACTGGAGATGGCCCCAGACAGGAAGGGGTAGATGGTATGGCAAGATTTAGTTTTGAGTTGGAGCTTCCTAAATGGAGGCTATAATAATGTACATTTTTGGGTAAATTGCTATTATCAAAGGATCACTGATAACTCATATATATAATAATATTTTTTTTTTCTTAGAGACAGTATTTTACTCTCTCACTCAGGCTGAAGTAGTACAGTGGCATCTTTGGAAGTGGAAAGCAAATGTAGTCATATGTTGCTTAATGACAGGACTATGTTCTGATAAATGTGTTGTTAGATTATTTCTTTTTTTTTTTTTTTTTTTTTTGAGACGGAGTCTCGCTCTGTCACCCAGGCTGGAGTGCAGTGGCTGGATCTCAGCTCACTGCAAGCTCCGCCTCCCGGGTTCACGCCATTCTCCTGCCTCAGCCTCCCGAGTAGCTGGGACTACAGGCGCCTGCCACCTCGCCCGGCTAAGTTTTTGTATTTTTTAGTAGAGACGGGGTTTCACTGTGTTACCCAGGATGGTCTCGTTCTCCTGACCTCGTGATCCGCCCGTCTCGGCCTCCCAAAGTGCTGGGATTACAGGCTTGAGCCACCGCGCCCGGCCAGATTATTTCATCTTTGTGCAAACATCATAGAGTGTATTTACACTAATATAGATGGTATATAACCTACTACACACTTAGGCTCTATGGTATAGCTCTTCCTAGGCTACAAACTTGCACAACTTATTACTATACTGAATACCGTGGGCAATTGTAATGCAGTGGTAAGTGTTTGTGTATCTAAATGTTGAAAAGACACAATAAAAATATAGTATAAAAGATAAAAATGGTACGGCTGTATAGGACACTTACCATGAATGGAGCTTGTAGGACTGGAAGTTGCTCTGGATGAGTCAGGGAGTGAGTGGTTGGTGAATGAGAAGGCCCAGGTCATTATTATCCACTGTTGTAAACCTAATAAACACTGTACACTGGCCAGGCACAGTGGCTCATGGCTGTAATCCCAGCACTTTGGGAGGCCAGGGTGGGTGGATCACCTGAGGTCAGGAATTCGAGATCAGGTTGGCCAACATGGTGAAACCCCATCTCTTATAAAAATACAAAAATTAGCCAGTTATAGTGGCAGGTACCTGTAATCCCAGCTACTTAGGAGGCTGAGGCAGGAGAATCACTTGAACCCAGGAGGCGGAGGTTGCAGTGAGCCAAGATCTGCCACTGCACTCCAGAGCAAAACTCCATCTCAAAACAAAACAAAACAAACAAACAAAAAAACGAAACAAACCAAAAAAGGCCACTGTACATTTAGTCTACACTAAATTTATTTATTTTTAAATTTTTATTTATTTTTTCGAGACGGAGTTTCACTCTTGTTGCTCAGGCTGGAGTGCAATGGCGCAATCTCGGCTCACTGCAACCTCCACCACCCAGGTTCAAATGATTTTCCTACCTCAGCCTCCCGAGTAGCTGGGATTACAGGTGAGTGCCAACACGCCTGGCTAATTTTTGTATTTTTAGTAGAGACGGGGTTTCGCCATGTTTTTGAGATAGAGTCTCACTCTGTAGCCCAAGCTGGAGTACAGTGATGTGATCTTGGCTCTCTGCAACCTCTGCCTCCCGGGGTCAAGTGTTTCTCGTGCCTCCGCCTCCTGAGTAGCTGGGATTACAGGCATGTGCCATTATGTCCAGCTCATTTTTTGTATTTTAGTAGAGATGGGGTTTTGCCATGTTGCCCAGTGTGGTCTCGAACTCCTGAGCTCAGGCAATCCACCCTGCTCAGCCTCCCAAATTTCTGGGATTACAGGCCTGAGCCACTGTGCCCGGCCCACTAAATTTATTTTTTTTAAATTAATTTCATTATATCCTGACAGCTATGACATCACTGGGTGATAGTAATTTTTCAGCCCCATTATAATCTTATAGGACCACCATTGTATATGAGGTCTATTGTTGGCCAAAACATCTTTTTTTCCTTTTTTTCTTTTTTGAGACAAAGTCTCGCTCTTATCCCCCGGGCTGTAATGCGATGGCGCCATCTCGGCTCACCGAAACCTCTGCCTCCTGGGTTCAAGCGATTCTCCTGCCTCGGTCCCCCGAGTAGCTGGGATTACAGGTGCCTGCCACCATGCCTGGCTAATTTTTGTATTTTTAGTGGAGATGGGGTTTCACCATGTTGGCCAGGCTGGTCGAGAACCTCTGACCTCAGGTGATCCACCCGCCTCGGCCTCCCAAAGTGTTGGGATTACAGTCATGAGCCACCGTGCCCGACCATTGTTGACCAAAACATCTTATGTGGCACATGACTGTATGTGCAAACAGGGGCCCAGTATTACACAATTCATTGAAAATTTGCTACTTTGTAGTGTCAAATGATTAGTTTGACTTTTTAAAAATCTCACTTGAACTGGAATCGAACTAGAGTCAGAGTCAGTTGTCCTAGGTTTTCACTTCTGCCTCCACAACTGACTAGCTGTGTGATATTTCAGAGATCATTTCTCCTCTGTAGATCAGAGTGAGATTATGTGAGTTTCAGGGCCAGTTCCAGGCCTAACACTTTCTGTATTTTTATTCAGTAGCAGCAATTAAAGCATTTCACATAACACAGCAGTAGCAAAGTCTGGACTGGAATGCCTGCCTTACAACCCACTTAACCTCTTTTTTTTTTTTTTTTCTTTACCTTTCAAACTTTTTAAAAGTAAAGTATAATATACACACAGTATAGGAAGTACATAGAGTATACTAATCTTTTTTTTTTTTTTTGAGACAGAATTTCACTCATGTTGCCCAGACCGAGTGCGGTGGCGCCATCTTGGAACACTGCAACATCCACCTCCCGGGTTCAAGGGATTCTCCTGCCTCAGCCTCCTGAGTAGCTGGGATTACAGGCATATGCCACCATGCCCAGCTGATTTTTGTATTTTTAGTAGAGATGGGGTTTCTCCATTGGTCAGGCTGGTCTGGAACTCCCCACCTCAGGTGATCTGCCTGTCTCTGCTTCCCAAAGTGCTGGGATTACTCTGCTTCCCAAAGTGCTGGGATTACAGGCGTAAGCCATGACGCCCAGCCGAAGTATACTAATCTTAAGTGTTTAGATTGTTGAATGTTTTCAAAGTAGGCAATGAATTATAATTGAGCTTTAATATTCATCCTTTTAAATGTATAGTTTGATGAATGTTGATAACTGTGTAGAGTCAGATAACCACAACCACAGTCAAGATATGGACTGTTTCTATCATCCCCAAAAGTTTGCTTGTAACCCTTTGCAGTTAGTTCCCTCCTTTTACCCAAATCTTCTGGTAACCACTGACCTACTGTCTATCCCTACAGTTTTGCCCTTTCCAAAATGAAATCATACTACATATAGACTTTTGTGTCTGTTTTCTATAATGCTTTTAAGATTCATCACATACCTTTATTTGATGTGTATCTTGATCATACCTGATGTGATGTGTATCTTGATTACTTAGATCAAGATATAGAACTTTTCTAGCACCCCAGAAGATTCTTTTGTGTCCTTTTCCAATCAGTTCCCACCTCTCACACCTCACCCCCACTATTCTGACTTTTATTGCTGGATTGCTTTTCCTATTTTTGTATTCCATATAAATGGATTCATATGGTAGATACTGTGTGTCTGTTTTCTTAATACAGTATCTATAGGACTTATTCATGTTATAGCTAGTAATAATAGTTTGTCCTTTAAAAAAAATCACAGTGTAATATTCCATTGTATGAATATATCATGTTTCATTTATCTCTTCTACTGTGGTGACATTTTGGTTGTTTCGAATTTTTGGCTGTTTTGAGTAAATCTTTTCTTTTTCTTTTTAGAAATGGAGTCTCACTTTGTTGCCCAAGTTGGCCTTGATCTCCTGGGCTCAAGTAATCATTCCACCTCGGCCTCCTGAGTAGCTGGGACTGCAGACACATGCCACCACACCTGGCTTTGAGTAAGTCTTTTGTGAACACTCTTGTTAATGTCTTTTGGTGAGAATATGTATCCATATCTCTTGGCTATGTTCCTAAGAGTGGAATTGTTAGATCATAGGCTAGGTATGTGTTTAGCTTTCATAGAGGCTGCCAAACAGTTTTCTAAAGTGGTTGTACCAATTTATTTATTTATTTACTTATTTATTATTATTTTTTTGAGATGGAGTCTTGCTCTGTCACCCAGGCTAGAGTGCAGTGGCATGATCTCAGCTCACTGCAAGCTCCGCCTCCCAGGTTCAAGCAGTTCTCCTGTCTCAGCCTTCCAAGTAGCTGGGACTATAGGCACCCACCACCACGCCCAGCCAATTTTTGTATTATTTTTAGTAGAGATGGGGTTTCACCATATTAGTCAGGCTGGTCTTGAACTCCTGACCTCAGGTGATCTATCTGCCTTGGCCTCCCAAAGTGCTGGGATTACAGGCATGAGTCACCACACCCAGCCAGTTGTATCAATTTAATACTCTCACCATCAATGTATGAGAGTTCCAGTTACTCCACATCCTTGCCAACGCTTGGTATTGCCAGTCTTATTAATTTTAGCTTTTTGAAGAATGTACTGTAACCACTGCTTTTGGATTGAAATTGCATCTGCACCACCAATAGTGTCATTCAGAGATGTAGAGAGTCAGGAGAGATCAGCCAGGTTCCTTATGTTTCTGGGCAGAGACTTAACAAGGCAAGCAGTAGGGATGAACAGTGGTAGAGCTACCTTATATTGCCAAGAAGACCTGAGTCCTTATTTACCATTCCACCATAGTGATGGTACTGGGGAGCCTTCCCTCCCTAATTCTATAACCCTAATCCTATCCTTTAATATTTATTTAATAGCAGTTACCCTGGAAGAAAAGATATGGGGGATTGGTTGGTGAGGACTGCCCTTGTTCAACCTTCTTAAACGAAATCAGTGAGCTTATTCCTCCTTCATTTGAGATGGCCTTTGGAAGCCTGTATCAAATCTCCACTGCAATCAGGGTAATTAATCATCAAGAATGGCAAGATGATTGTAGAGAATCCAGGAATGGAATGTGGATCCATGTGCATGTGTAGAGCAAAAATCTGCTTTTTATTTGCAAAGATAGTAGTCTCCAGGAAACGTAGTGAGGCTAAAAGGTCCATTTAAGATTTGGCTGTTATCCTTGATGTTCATAGTAGCAGTTGGGTTTGAGCTGGTGGGTTTTGGGTGTGCCCTGCAGTGTGGTTATTTAATAATAATATGCCTATGAAAATAAAGCCAAAACTGCCAGATGTGTTTTACTCTAAACTTGATATAGACTGTTTAATGGGGTTTTTATGTGTACCTAAGAATCACTATGCTTTTAGAGTACTTCTGGCCACTCTACAAATACATGAATCAGATTAAAGAACAGTCAATCAGACTTGAATTAAATATATATTCCCATAATGGTGATTATCTTTTTTCTTGACTTGGCATTATTATAGCAAGCTAAAATAATAGGAGATAAGTAGCTGTTATAAATGAACCATTAAAAGCAGCAGTAAGCCAAAGTTATCATTGATCTCTCCCTGTCTCTTACTTTATAAAAACTAATGTGAATTGCTATGGAGTTACCTACTTTAATAATAAATCTGTTGTGTCAGGGTAGTGACCTGAAGTTTTTTTTTACATATAATTTATAGTCTATCGATTTAATCCTCTGAATATCTCATCCTGTTGGCATAGCATAAAACCATTTCTGAATTGAAAGACAAAAGTAGCTTGGGAAAAATATTTTTATTGAAGATATCCATTTGATCAATAGTCAAACAAATATGAGCTTATTTTGAATGACAGTTTCAAGTTTAAAAGACCAAAAAGGAAGCTGGGCATGGTGGCTCAGACCTGTAATCTTAGCAATTTGGGAGGCCGAGGCGGGTGGATCATGATGTCAGGAGGTCGAGACCATCCTGGCTAACACAGTGAAACCCCATCTCTACTAAGAACACAAAAAATTATCCGGGTGTGATGGCACATGCCTGCAGTTCCAGCTACTCAGGAGGCTGAGGCAGGAGAATCACTTGAACCCAAGGGTTGGAGGTTGCAGTGAGCTGAGATTGTGCCACTGCACTCCAGCCTGGGCAACAGAGCGAGACTCCCTCTCAAAAAAAAAAAAAAAAAAAAACCAAAAAGGAGATGCTTTGATTCATTACCTATTTGGGTAATTGATTTATAGGTGTATTTTGAAATTTAGATTTTTTTTCTTCATTAGCATGGGTGTGAGGTGTATGGAGACATTTTATGAAGACACTAGTTTTTTGAAAAGTGAATCATAAACTAGAACGTGGAAAATGAACTCAAGTAGCAGACAGTTTAATGTGACTACATAAAACATTGGTGCCGTGCTGCTAAAACTCTTCCTTACCTTAATTTGCTTAATTTGTGGAAGAGAAAATCAGTAGTTTATGCTATTCCAGCCAATACCTGGCACCTTTCCATTTGGCTATACATGCCAGGATGCCAAGAACCACACCACTACTTTGTAACTTGAATAGAGCTGCTGGCTTCCTCTTAATGCCAATTTCAAATTTCTGGCAATGACTGACTGTTACCATAGTCCTCTCATCCCTCCTGTTTATCTGTACGTATCTTAAGCTTAGTGTTCAGCTCCTGAACTTTTATTACCTGTCTCAGGCAAAAGTGTAATGAATACCTTTAAATATCACTGAGAAAAAACTGAGAAATAGCACATATGATTAACACATAAATAATTAATTTGGGAGAGCGCTTTCCTCTATTTTTGTCCACTTGCCTACTTATTCATTTGTTGCTTTTCTTTAGATGTCACAGATCTAACCCAGTTAGTCTAAAGAAATGACCATGCATCATTGTCATATCATAAACATAACTCAACTTGGAAGGAAGCAATTTGAGGATGGCTATCCTATTATTATGCTTTATTTTTTTCTTCACCTAATGCAAGTAGCCTTAGAGAATATGGAAGAAGATCTTAATACTCACCCTTTGAAGAGAAAGCAGTGATTTTTTTTCTTTTTTTTTTTTTTTTGAGACAGAGTCTCACTCTGTCGCCTAGGCTGGAGGGCAGTGGTGTGATCTCGGCTCACTGCAACCTCCGCCTCCTGAGTTCAAGTGATTCTCCTACCTCAGCCTCCCAAGTAGCTGGGATTACAGGCAGGCACCACCATGTCTGGCTAAGTTTTGTATTTTTTGTAGAGATGGGGTTTCACCATGTTGGCCAGTCTGGTCTCTAACTCCTGACCTCAGGTGATCCACCCACCTTGGCCTCCCAAAGTGCTGGGATTATAGGCGTGAGCCACTGTGCCCAGCCAGAAAGCAGTGATTTTTTTTTATGGTCCTTATTACTCATGCTATCAATTTTATCTGTAATAGGTCCCTGTCAAAATCAGAGTAATTAAGTGGAATGACAATTCTGTTAAATGTGTTCATGCCATTGCATTGGCAATAAAGCATGCACATATTTGCAATTAAGACTTATCTTTTTACTTTGCCATGGAGAATTGTGATGAACATTAAGTTGCACAGGCATGGGGATCCAAAAGGGTATTCGTAAAAATAACACCAGGTGTATATGCTCAGGATTATAATATCTTCTTATGCAATTACTTATTTTCACTGCGTATTTTTTGACTGAATAATAATTACCTTAGCACTGAGAGGGAGACAGGATCAGCTAGTTTCAACCTTTTATTATAACCTCCCTTTTAAAAATTTGTAGCACAGCATAGAACCATAACTATTTATTCAAATATATTTGTTCCAGTTCTTAGTTTTTAAAGGGTAGCCGACTTTCACATACAGCACACTGAGCTTTTAATACAGTCATTTTGGTGCTACACAACAGAACATTAAGATGCATACTGATAGGATGGTTACTTTCTTAAGCTACCACTAGGAATCATCAATATAACAGAGATAAAGGAGACTTGAAACCTAGCCCAAGCAGTGAATTGACAGCCGTCTTTAACCATATGACCTAAGAATGACCCTGAGCTCTGCTGGATTCAGGAGATAGATCTGTTGCAGAGCACAGGAATCAGATATCTCACGGGCCTAGAAACTCCCATTGTGCAACAACTGCAGAATCACTTGCAAAGTCTGATAGACACATAGGTGATAAATAGTGATGCAAACGCCATGCTCTTTTATTATATATTTTGAAATAGAGTTGTGAGTGGTTAATATTTATTTTATTTGCTTCTTCCTTTGTAAAGTTAACATTTATAAAAAAACAGTAAGTTTTAAAAAATTATTTAAAATTTTCTTGTAAATTTGTTTGAGTTCTTTGTAGGTTCTGGATATTACCCCTTTGTCTGATGAGTAGATTGCAAAAATTTTCTCCCATTCTGTAGATTGCCTGTTCACTCTGATGGTAGTTTCTTTTGCTGTGCAGAAGCTCTTTAGTTTAATTAGATCCCATTTGTCAATTTTGGCTTTTGTTGCCGTTGCTTTTGGTGTTTTAGACATGAAGTCCTTGCCCATGCCTATGTCCTGAATGGTATTACCTAGGTTTTCTTCAAACAAATTTACAAGAAAAAAACAAACAACCCCATCAAAGAGTGGGCAAAGGATATGAATAGACATTTCTCAAAAGAGGACATTCATACAGCCAACAGACACATGAAAAAATGCTCATCATCACTGGCCATCAGAGAAATGCAAATCAAAACCACAATAAGATACCATCTCACACCAGTTAGAATGGCCATCATTAAAAAGTCAGGAAACAACAGGTGCTGGAGAGGATGTGGAGAAATAGGAACACTTTTACACTATTGGTGGGATTGTAAACTAGTTCAACCATTATGGAAAACAGTATGGCGATTCCTCAAGGATCTAGAACTAGAAGTACCATATGACCCAGCCATCCCATTACTGGGTATATACCCAAAGGATTATAAATCATGCTGCTATAAAGACACATGCACACGTATGTTTATTGCGGCACTATTCACAATAGCAAAGACTTGGAATCAACCCAAATGTCCATCAGTGACAGACTGGATTAAGAAAATGTGGCACATATACACCATGGAATACTATGCAGCCATAAAAAAGGATGAGTTTGTGTCCTTTGTAGGGACATGGATGCAGCTGGAAACCATCATTCTCAGCAAACTATCGCAAGAACAGAAAACCAAACACCGCATGTTCTCACTCATAGGTGGGAACTGAACAATGAGATCACTTGGACTCGGGAAGGGGAACATCACACACCAGGGCCTATCACGGGGAGGGGGGAGGGAGAGAGATTGCATTGAGAGTTATACCTGATGTAAATGACGAGTTGATGGGTGCTGACGAGTTGATGGGTGCAGCACACCAACATGGCACAAGTATACATATGTAACAAACCTGCACGTTATGCACATGTACCCTAGAACTTAAAGTATAATAATAATAAAAAAAATTTCTAATTTAACCATGTTTCAAATATTGGTACTATTTTATATATATGTATATATTTTTCTTTTTCTTTTTCTTTTTTTTTGAGATGGAGTCTCAGTCTATTGCCCAGGCTGGAGTACAGTGGCGCAACCTTGGCTCACTGCAACCTCTGCCTCCCAGGTTCAAGCGATTCTTCTGCCTCAGCCTCCTGAGTAGCTGGGATTACAGGCATGTACCACCATGCCTGGATAATTTTTGTATTTTTAGTAGAGATAGGATTTCTACTTCTGGGTTCGAACTTCTGACCTCGTGATCTGCCCACCTCTGCCTCCCAAAATGCTGGGATTACAGGTGTGAGCCACCGCACCCAGCCACTGTATGTAAATGTATATATTCTTTCCTTCCTTCCTTCCTTCCTTCCTTCCTTCCTTCCTTCCTTCCTTCCTTCCTTCCTTCCTTCCTTCCTTCCTTCCTTCCTTCCTTCTTTCTGTCTCTCTCTCTGTCTCTTTCTTTCTTTCTTTTTGAGAAAGAGTCTTAGTCTGCAATCTCAGCTTACTGCAACCTCCACCTCCCGAGTTCAAGTGATTCTTGTGCCTCAGCCTCCAGAGTAGCTGGGATTACAGGTGTGCACCACCATGCCTGGCTAATTTTCATATTTTTAGTAGAGATGGGATTTCACCATGTTGGTCAGGCTGGTCTTGATCTCCTGACCTCAAGTGATCCACCTGCCTTGGCCTCCCAAAGTGCTGGGATTACATGTGTAAGCCACCATGCTCGGCCTGTAAATACATTTTGTACACCTACACATACCTATCAATAGTTGATTTTATGTGGGTGGAATGATATACTCTAAAGTGCGTAAAGTCACATGTGGCATTTTATGATAAAATATACCCTTTGTTTTGTTTGGTAGCTCTTTAACCCTAAGGTGTGCTTACATTTAAACTTTCTAACATCTTTCCAACTGGATTAATGATGATGGTTTAGTAGGGGAAGCACACAAACAGAACTTTAGAATATGGACTTGAGCTTGATTGCCCTGCTACCTTGTTGCAGAAATGCTATATGAGACAGTTTTATATATATATATGTGTGTGTGTGTGTGTGTGTGTATATATATATATTTTTTTTTAGATGGAGTCTTGGTCTGTTTCCCAGGCTGGAGTGCAATCTCGGCTCACTGCAACCTCCGCTTCCTGGGTTCAAGCAATTCTTCTGCCTCAGCCTCCCGAGTAGCTGGAATTACAGGCACCCGCCACCACGCCTGGCTAATTTTTGTGTTTTTAATAGTGACGGGGTTTCACCATGTTGGCCAGGCTGCTCTCGAACTCCCAACCTCAGGTGATCTGCCTGCCTCAGCCTCCCAAAGTGCTGGGATTACAGGTGTCAGCCACCGCGCCTGGATGAGACAGTTATTTTAATAAAGCAGAGTTATTAATAAGGGAATAGACATTTAGAGAAACTAAATAATAGGAAAGCAGCCTACTTCATTAGCTTTTATTCATTAAAGTAGAGATTTTGGTGGTTGTTTTCTTTTTGGTAACACTTTTTCCTCTAGGGTTCTCACAAATGAAAAGTAGATATACTAAAAAAAGATATAAACAAATTTTTTATACTTTTAGCATATATATAATAACTAAAATGTTTACACATCATTCAGTGAAAATGCAAATGGATGATTTTGGTACAATCTTCTCCAAGTGTAAAATGCATTTAAAAATTATTCAACTCTGGGAAACAGTGAGATCCCATCTCTACAAAAAATTTAAATATTAGCCAGGCATGGTGGTGTGCGCCTGTGGTCCCAGCTACTTGGGAGACTGAGACTGGAGAATCACTTGAGCCCAGGAGATCAAAGCTGCAGTGAGCTATGATTATGCCACTGCACTTCAGCCTAGATGACAGAGTAGGCCCCTATCTTAAAAAAGAAAAGAGAAAAAAAATTATTCACAAGCAATGAATAATCCTCATACTCTGCTCCTCAAGTTTCTCTTTCAGTTTTTCAAAGGCTACTACAGCTTGCAGGTAGATCCTGCATTGGGAATTTGCTGGAGACACTTTGGGAGTTCCATGGGCAGTTCCATGGGAACTGGACTCCCAGGTCTTTTGGGGGTATATGACCCTAAATTAGTGCTAAACACAGGATAGAGCTGGAGCTCCCAGCCTGACTCCATTGGGGGAAGAAAAAGCCCTTGCCTCATACTTGTAGCACTGAAAATTGATAGAGGTTTTTAATTAAATCCTAACAAATACCAATATTAGTTGAATCACCTTTCCTCTAGGGCCATTAGAGAATGCTAAGTTCAACTTTTGTGTTTACCTTCAAGCCCATCCTTTTCCCAGGATAGCATTTTATGGTTTTTTATTCCTTGCTGTGCTTTTTATGAGAGAAACAGGTAGTGATCTGCATATTCTAATTGGTAATGCTTTCTAATAATACTGTAATTATTATAACAGTTCTATAATAGTTATTCTCTGAAAAGTGTGGAGAGATCTGTGGCTAAGGGAAGAGCATTGCCTCCCTTGCTCTGTGACAAATGAGGATTTTAGTCTGATTCATAACCTTTCACAAACAGCTACATCTTGACCAGACCACTGTATTTGGTGACCTATTCAATTCATTAATGTTTCACATTGTGCGTAAGTGCCTACAATGGGAAAATGACAAGTGAGTACCAGTGACCTCATTAACTTGGCTAACACTGCTAAACAAATGGCTTGGCATTATGGAAGTTTGCCCCATAGAAACCTGTCTAGCTGAGGACAGTAACACAGTCTTACTATTGGCTGCTTCAGAGCTTAATATGCTCTGCCACTTTGCTCACTTGCATATACCCCAATGCTTTTCCCAAGTAATATTTTTTTTGTGTCCAACTGACACCTCCCTATAAATGAGATGCATCTTTGGTTTGACTTGTTTATTATCACGTATCTATAATGCTTTAGAAAGTAGAATGCTTCAGCATTTAGTTTCAGGAAACAGAAATCATTCTAGATCTTTTTTTTTTTTTTTTTTTTGAGACAGAGTCTTGCTCTGTCGCCCAGGCTGGAGTGCAGTGGCTGGATCTCGGCTCACTGCAAGCTCCGCCTCCCGGGTTCACGCCATTCTCCTGCCTCAGCCTCCCGAGTAGCTGGGACTACAGGTGCCCGCCACCTCGCCCGGCTAGTTTTTTGTACTTTTTAGTAGAGACGGGGTTTCACCGTGTTAGCCAGGATGGTCTCGATCTCCTGACCTCGTGATCCGCCCGTCTCGGCCTCCCAAAGTGCTGGGATTACAGGCTTGAGCCACCGCGCCCGGCCCATTCTAGATCTTTTTACGAAGAAAGAGATTTAAATATAGGGAATTAGGTCCTCATAAAATTGGAGTAGTGAGCTCAAGTTTGGGCTTGCAGGAGTGACTCCCAGAATAATACTGATAAACTGACCTGACATTTTAGCTGCTACTTGATCATGAAGATGAGGAATCAGGAGGTTGCCATGGAACTGTAGAATATAAGAACTCACTACAATAGCCTCACAAAGCTAGTGACAGGACACTGGAATTCTGCTGCAGAAAAACCCAGCATCTCTCCTCCCTAACCATACAGAGAAGGCAGCAGGGTGATTGCCATCATATATCTTCCACCTTTCAGATCTCACATGATTGAATCTTATTGTTGGGTCCTAGAACTCTTGCTGCAGGGGAGTGTAGGGAAAATATGAATTTAACATTCTAGTTTCTGCAGTACTGAAAGGCATTTTGGAAGGACGTTGGAATGGTGTGGCTAATTTGCCATTTCCATCTAAAGAAGCAGAAATATGTAACAGTAACATCTGAAGCCAGTGCGGTGGCTCACGCCTGTAATCCCAGCACTTTGGGAGGCTGAAGCGGGCAGATCACCTGAGGTCGGGAGTTCGAGACCAGCCTGACCTACATGGAGAAACCCTGCCTCTACTAAAAATACAAAATTTGCCAGGCATGGTGGCGCATGCCTATAATCCCAGCTACTCAGGAGGCTGAGGCAGGAGAATCGCTTGAACCTGGGAGGCGGAGGTTGCCATGAGCTGAGATTGCACCATTGCACTCTAGCCTGGGCAACCGGAGTGAAACTCCGTCTCCAAAAAAAAAAAAAAAGAAGAAAAGAAAAGAAAAAAAGGGAAATCTGTGGGTTTTCTTCCTCTTCCTATGACCTTTGATTTTCATTTAGATGAGTATATTTTTTTCACTAAAGTAGTAAAAATTTAAAAATGGCTCTCCAATATTTCTGCTGTTTATCTGAAACAGCTTAGCACCTCCATAGCCCTTTCCCAAGTGTTGATTGAAGATGTAGTAACCTGGGTCTCAGAGGTTCTCCGTCTTCTTCCATCTCCTCTTCCAACCAGTTGCTCTTGATTTCTCCATTGACTCCCATTTATTTCTCTCTTACCCTATGTACATTCCCCTCATATTATTGCTTTGGTGGGATTGTGTTGCTTATTCTCAGCTTTCTTTCCAGAAGCTGTCTTTGGGATCTTCATAGTTTCTAGACTTAGCAGCCATAGAGTTTCTTACTCAAATTCTCACACCTGTTCTTAAAAACCTAGCCTGCATATGTCATTTGGACCCCCAAATATCTAGGAGGGAGTCTGACTAGTAACAGTTACATTACTGAAATGCTCTTAAAATGTTTCCTTATATGCAGGGTGTGGTGGCTCATGCCTGTAATCCCAGCACTTTGGGAAGCCGAGGTGGGCGGATCACGAGGTCAGGAGATTGAGACCATCCTGGCTAACACGGTGAAACCCCATCTCTACTAAGAATACAAAAAATTAGCCAGGCATAGTAGCAGGTGCCTTTAGTCCCAGCTACTCGGGAGGCTGAGGCAGGAGGATGGTGTGAACCTGGGAGGTGGAGCTTGCTGTGAGCTGAGATTGCACCACTGCACTCCAACCTCGGTGACAGAGCAAGACTCTGTCTCAAAAAAAAAAAAAAAAAAGTTTCATTATAAAAGTTTCAAAAAGAAGTAGATATGTCAGTTGAGCAAATTAAAACATTTAGGGACTGCATTTATTTTCCATTGCTGAGCTGCTCTTATCTTGCTAGAATCAGCACTTAGCACAGTCACAAAATAGGCATGCAATATAGGTTGAATTAATCACAGAATTTGGCCGGGCGAGGTGGCTCAAGCCTGTAATCCCAGCACTTTGGGAGGCCGAGACGGGCGGATCACGAGGTCAGGAGATCGAGACCATCCTGGCTAACACAGTGAAACCCCGTCTCTACTAAAAATACAAAAACTTAGCCGGGTGAGGTGGCAGGCGCCTGTAGTCCCAGCTACTCGGGAGGCTGAGGCAGGAGAATGGCGTGAACCCGGGAGGCGGAGCTTGCAGTGAGCTGAGATCCGGCCACTGCACTCCAGCCTGGGTGACAGAGCGAGACTCTGTCTCAAAAAAAAAAAAAAAAAAAAAAAAAAAAAAAAAAAATCACAGAATTTAATGACCATGACGCCACAGTTCCAGAACTCATTCATGTATTTTGATAAGTAAGAATTATGCTTTAAGTTTATGCATCTTCTTTTGGCGTGCAAACCTTAGAAAGTGCTATATTATCAAGCTATCTGACTATACAGTGTGGCTTAATTATAAGAGGAAGCGATTAAACTACGGATTAGCCAGCACTCCTCAGGTAATTTATTGGCTCACATAACAGAAAGGACAGGGACAGTCTTCAAGGGCAGCTGGTCAGAGCTCACATGACGTCTTTAGAACCTATCTTCTTTTCACATCCGTTGGCTACATTGCTACTTTCTGCTGTATTTAATTAGTTGGCAGGCTATCCATGATGGCTTCAAGCCCTACAAGAACACATTAACCCAATACCAAATCACATGAGAAAGAGAGTACACTTCCTGGCAGCACAAATATAGGTTTAACTCTGAGACCTGAACCTCCTTTAATTGTTATTGGCCTGACAGGTGCCCATCTATGAAAAAGTCAGTGGCTGGGGGAATGGGATGCTCTGATTGACTTACTTTTGATCTTAAACTCCACCCCCAAATCCAAAGGTAGAATTAGCCTCATCATGGACTGAGAATGGGGCTAAGGTGGATCCCCAAATGGAAATCTAGGGACTTTTTTAATCGCAGGAAACAGTGTAAATCCTGGACAGCAAAAGCAACACATGTCCACCACAAATAGAAAGCAATCTGCCGTTACCAAGAAGATACTGTGTCCCTAGAAACTTAGAGATGAGATATGAAGTCATGAACCATCCTGAAATTTCTGGCTGTGTTTTAGTGCCCTGGACCACAGGCACATCTCACTTTTGAGTTGGACTTCCTGAAAAAACATTTTAAAAATGTATTATTATTATTATTATTATTATTATTATTATTATTATTGTTAGAGATAGAATCTTGCCTGTCACCAGGTTAGAGTGCTGTGGCACAGTCATAGCTCACTGTAGCTTCTATCCTGGGTCAAGAGATCCTTGTACCTCATCCTCCCTAGTAGCTGGGACTATAGGCACGTGCCATCATGCCTTGCTAAAAAAAACACCTTTTTCTTCCCTGAGATGGAGTCTTGCTCTGTTGTCAAGACTGGAGTGCAGTGGCTTGTTCTCGGCTCACTGCAACCTCCGCCTCTTAGGTTCAAGTGATCCTCCTGCCTCAGCCTCCTGAGTAAGCTGGGATTACAGGTGCCCGCCACCATGCATGGCTAATTTTTGTATTTTTAATATAAACAGGGTTTCACCATGTTGGGCAGGCTGGTTTCGAACCCCTGACCTCAGGTGATCTGCCTGCCTCAGTCTCCCAAAGTGTTGGGATTACAGGCGTGAGCCACGACACCCGGCGAACACTTTTTTTTTTTAAAGGAAACAACAAAGCTGAGAGCCAGCATGCAAACTTTAAGGACATGAGTCTAGAGTTGAACTAAGATACACTAAGATGGAATACACCCTGCAGTTCTCAAGAATGATTCAGGACTCTAGGCCCTGTTTGTCCAGATTTCTGTTTTTAATTTAAAATTGTTATTGCAATAAAGTAACACTCAAAAAGAAAAAATCCAAACATACACAAATGTTAGAGAAGTAGTACAATGAACTCCCATCTACTCACCATACAAATGAAATTACAATCGAGATTTTGTCATTTTCTTCATCTGTCATCTCCTTTTCCCCCTTTGCTTAAGTATTTTAAAGCAAGTCCCAGATACCATGCCATTTTACCCCTACATACCACAGTATCAAAATTTTTTAAAAGAAAAATTGGCCTTGTTTTGTTAGTTATTTAATACAGCTAGAAAGGATTTAGCTATAAATCCATATAAGCTGGGGTATCGGAAGCTTAAACTCGTTTTTTCTAAAACCCTAGAAGCCAAATACACCTTTGACCCAGTATCAGACCTAGAGAGCATTCACAATACAACAATATTACAGTATTCCACACAATAAGAAAGGAATTAAAAGGGTAAGTTTGTTCTATGCCTGAATGGACAGAACTTTGGCTGGCTTCCTGTTGAAGCAGTTTAGACATTTTGAAAACTGCTGCAGCTGCCAATTTTGTGGATCTGATTGTCTAATGGTTGTCTGTTTTTTTGAAAGTAAGGTTTTCTCCCTTGGGATTTCAACATGATTGTGTTCTAGAAACTGAATTCCTTAGAAAACTATTTATAAATTGCATGTGAAGCTCAAAATTTATTTTAATGTTTTAAAATACTATCTTGAGTTTCAACACAGGCAACCCAGTCAGTCTGGTTAGCCTGAGCCAATTTCTTTCTTTTTTTTTTTTGAAACGGAGTCTCACTCTGTCCCTCAGGCTGGAGTGCAATGGCGGGATCTTGACTTACCACTACCTCTGCCTCCTGGGTTCAAGCGATTCTCCTGTTTCAGCCTCCCTAGTAGCTGGGATTACAGGTGCCTGCCACCACGCCAGGCTAATTTTTGTACTTTTAGTAGAGATGCGGTTTCACCATGTTGATCAGGCTGGTGTCGAACTCCTGAGCTCATGATCCACCTGCCTCAGCCTCCCAAAGTGCTGGGATTATAGGCATAAGCCACCATGCCCAGCCCAGTCTGCACCAATTTCTTATGTATGGATTGATATGCTGGGATAACCAGGTTCCAAAAGAAACTGGTGGTTGGAATTTTTACGCTAAAAATTTCAGTTAGGACTGTTGTAAGACAGATTATAAATCAAAGTTTAGACCTGCGACTTAACAGTATCTTTTTTTTTTTTTTTGAGATGGAGTCTGGCTCTGTCGTCCAGGCTGGAGTGCAATGGTGCGATCTCAGCTCACTGCAACTTCCACTTCCAGGGTTGAAGCGATTCTCCTGCCTCAGCCTCCCGAGTAGCTGGGATTACAGGTGCCTGCCACCACGCCTGACTAAATTTTTGTATTTTTAGTAGAGACGGAGTTTCACTATGTTGGCCAGGCTGGCCTTGAACTCCTGACCTCAGGTTGTCTGCCTGCCTTGGCCTCCCTAAGTGCTGGGTTTACAGGCAGGAGCCACTGCCCCTGCCCATCAGTATCTTTTTAAGTAAAATATCTGGCATAGTTTCTACCAAGTTGTCAGTGAGGCTTCTCCTCCCCTGCAGCCTGTAATTCAAAAGGTCCCATTGAGGCTTTGACCTCTAGCAGCATGTCCAGCATGAACAGCTTGTCCACTGATACTGAAACAAGGCAGGGTGGAAAGAGCAACTGGAAATAGCTATTGATTTATTCATTTGATAAATATTTTTGGAGCTTTTGTTACATGCCAAGCACTATTCTGTGGGAGTTCTGTGGGTAACTTAAAGTGGAAGTGACGAGAACCCTGGTTACAAGGTGCTTACCATCTGCTGGAGATGAGCCCTTACGCTAAGTAGAATATGAAGTGCCATAAGAGGAAAATGGGAATTCTGAAAAGGAGAAAATTTGTTACTCCCAGAGTCTGGGATCTGGGAAGCTGCATGGAGTTGAAATAAGCTGAGGAATATACATTGGATTTGGATATGCAGAAATATGCAGGAAAGAACATAAAGGCCTTGCAATTATTATGAAGCATTGCATTGCTTTTTTTTTTTTTTAAAGGCAGAGTCTTGCTCTGTCACCCAGGCTGGAGTGCAGTGGCACGATTCCAGCTCACTGAAACCTCTGCCTTCCAGATTCAAGTGATTCTCCTACTTCACCCTCCTGAGTAACTGGGACCACAGGCATGTGCCACCATGCCCAGCTAATTTTTGCATTTTTAGTAGAGACAAGGTTTCACCATATTGGCCAAGCTGGTCTCGAAACCCTGACCTCAAGTGATCTGCCTGCCTCAGCCTCCCAAAGTGCTGGGATTACAGGCGTGAGCCACCACACCTGGCCTGCATTGCATTTTTTAGGGAAGAGCCATAGCCATAGGGAGGCTGGTGCCTCAACAAGTGATATTGCTGTTTGTCAGTTTATGTCTTCTTCTTCTTCTTCTTCTTCTTCTTCTTCTTCTTCTTCTTCTTCTTCTTCTTCTTCTTCTTCTTCTTCTTCTTCTTCTTCTTCTTCTTCTTCTTCTTCTTCTTCTTCTTCTTCTTCTTCTTCTTCTTCTTCTTCTCCTCCTCCTCCTCCTCCTCCTCCTCCTCCTCCTCCTCCTCCTCCTCCTCCTTCCTCCTCCTCCTCCTCCTCCTCCTCCTCCTCCTCCTTCTTCTTCTTCTTCTTTCTTCTTCTTTCTTCTTCTTTCTTCTTCTTCTTCTTCTTTTTGAGACAGGATCTCATTCTGTCACCCAGGCTGGAGTATAGTGGCATGATCATGGTTACTTCAGCCTCCACCTCCCAGGCTCAAGTGATCCTCCCGCCTCAGCCTCCTGAGTAGCTGGGGCTATAAACATGTGCCATCCCTGGCTAAAATATTTTATATTTTTCTTTGTAGAGACAGGATTTTGCCATGTTGCCCAAGTTGTTCTCAAGCCCCTGGGCTCCAGCAGTCCTCCTGCCTCAGCCTCCCAAAGTGCTGGGATTACAGGTGTGAGCCACTGCACCTGGCTGTCAACTTATGTCTTATATAATACATATATATCATGTATAAGTTATCTCTAAGTTATGTCTTACTAGTTGCAAAAGGGATAAAAGAAATGACATGGCAATAGCCGGGTATGGTAGCACATGCCTGTAGTCATAGCTACTTGGGAGGCTGAGGTGGGAGGATCCCTTGAGTTTGAGACTGCAGTGTGCTATGATTATGCCACTGCACTGGGTGACAGAGTGAGACCCTGTCCCTAAGTGTTAAAAAATGGACTGGGCTCAGTGGCTGTAATCCCAGCACTTTGGGAGGCCGAGGTGGGTGGATCACTTGAGTTTAGGAGTTCGAGACCAACCTGACCAACCTGGTGAAACCCCATCTCTAGTAAAAATATAAAAATTAGCCGGGCATGGTGGTGCATGCTTGTAATCCCAGCTATCTCAGGAGGCTGAGACAGGAGAACCGACTGAACCTGGGAGGTGGAGTTGTGCAGTGAGCCAAGATCATGCCATTGCACTCTAGCCTGGGCGATAGAGGAGACTCCATCTCAAACAAAACAAAACAAAACCCAACAAAGAAACAAAAAGACAAAAAAAGTAATAAAAAGAAATTACATGGTGAATATTCTCTTATTTATTTAAATTTACACATAATAATTGTACATATTTATAGGGTGTATGTGATGTTTCAGTACATACAATGTATAGTGATCAGATCAGGGCAATTAGCATTCCATCATCTCAAACATTTATTATTTCTTCTTATTGGGACATTTCATATCTTCTCTTTCAGCTATTGGAAAATACATACGATTGTTAATTATAGTCATCCTAAGGTGGTATAGAACGCTAGAACTTATTCCTCCTCTCTAGCTGTAATTTTGTAGCCTTTAAGGAGTCTCTCCTTATCCTCTTCTTCCCTATGCTCTTTCCAGTCTCCATTAACCTCTGTTCTACTTATTATTTCTAGGAGATTTTTTTTTAAGCTTTTCTACATATAAGTGAGAAAATGTGGTGTTTAACTTTCTGTTCCTGGCTGATTTCACTTAACATAATTGTCCTTCAGTTCCATTCATGTTGCTGTGAATGACGGGATTCCATATTTTCTTTATCCATTCATCTGTTGTTGGACACTTAGGTTGCTTCTATATCTTGGCAATTTTGAATAGTGCTGCAGTAAACATGGAGTGTAGATATCTCTTCAATATACTGATTTCCTTTCCTTTGGATAAACGCCCAGTAGTGGAATTGCTGGATCACCTGGTCATTCTACTGGTAATTTTTTGAGGAAATTCCATACTATTTTCCATAGAAGCTGTACTAGTTTACATTCCCACCAACAATGTATGAGTTCCTTTTTCTCTACATTCTCACCTGCATTTGTTATTTTTTGTCTTTTTGATAATAGCCATCCTAACTGGAGTGAGATAATATTTTATTGTAGTTTTGATTTTCATTTCATTGATGATTAGTGATGTTGGGCATTTTTTTCGTATATTTGTTGACCATTTGTATATCTTCTTTTGAAAAATATCTATTCAGATTGTTTGCCCATTTTTAAATTGGATTCTTTGTTTTATTTTGTTTTTCTGTTGAGCTGTTTGATTTTCCTGCATATTCTGGCTATTAATCCCCCTGCAGGATGAATAGTTGGCAAATATTTTCCCCCATTCTGTATGTTGTCTTTTCACTCTCTTGATTGTTTCCCTGGCTGTACAGGAGCTTTTTAGTTTGATATAATCTCATCTGTTATTTTTGCTTTTGTTGCCTGTGGTTTTAAAGTCACATTCATAAAATCTTTTCCCAGACCAATGTCCTGAAGTGTGTCCCTTATATTTAATTCTAGCAATTTTATGCTTTGGGTTTTTAAGTCATTTTGAGTTGAATTTTTTACAAGATGAGACGGGAGAGTCTAGTATCATTCTTTTGTGTGTGAACATCCAGTTTTCCAAGCACCATTTATTGAAGACACTGTCTTTTCCTCAGTGATTGTTCTTGGTATACATGGTAAATAGTTCGATGCTACATCTAATCAGTATTCTGTGAATCTGTTGAAAGCTTTGCCTCCATAAATCCCATAAGATTTTGAATTGAATAGAAACAAGATATTATTTCAACCAGTATTTAATGTGAAATAGCTTTAGTTTGTAAACTTTGAACCCCCTCCCTATATGTAAAATGCACAAAAAGTATAAGTAGAAGGGGACAAGATATAATAAACGGCTCTGATTAGGTTCTGTTTCACCTCCTTAAGTCTCTCTAGAATCTGCTTGCTTTTTCTCATGTTCATTGCCACTATTCAGTTTTAGGTGGGTAGCTAGCTCTCATTTACGACTCCTCGTCTTGAGCCCTGATATCTTTCACTCCATTCGCCATCCTGCTGAGTGAAATTTCTAAAATACCAAATCTAATAGTTTCTCATTGTTTTAGAATGCTTCAATGGCATTGCATGGCTCTTAAGATTTGAATTCTGTTACATGATTTGCAAAGTTCTCTATGATCATTTTATCAGGGTTGATGTGTGTGATCAAACAGTATCTAAATAGAATGCAAGCCACTCAAAAAAGTCAGTTAAATGTTATGGTATGAGTAGTAGGCAGTAATAGATATCACATGATAATACATTTACTCCATCTTGTTTGATACTTTTCTTATCGTGTTTCTTACGTGAGCCATTAGCTGAAGCTTACTTTATGGAATAGATGAATTCTTTAAATGTTCTCTATAAAGTGAATTTCTGTATTTTAAGTCTTTTCCACACTAAATTTCATTATAGAATTAGAAATTGATCCTTCTGTAAGGACTGTTGACCTTAAGATACAAAAGTTTAAACTTTCCAGCATATATTGAAAGGAAATGAAAATATGATATACTAATTTAATTCATTTTAATATATAAACATATATATTTAATATATGAATTTAAATCAAGATTATTTCTATTTTTAATCTAATGAAATAAAGGTTAAACTAAAAAGATGTCAGTGACTTTATTAAATGTAATACAGCAGAATGAATAATCTTCATACCTTATCAACATCTAAGTCTCAATAATTTTCAGCAGGACAGCATGTGATTTTCATACCTTGCTGAAAATTATTGAGATTTGTTTTTTACTACCTTTGGAAATTGTTGACTTTGGCCAGGCACGGTGGCTCACGTTTGTAATCCCAGAACTTTGGGAGGCCGAGGCAGGCGGATCACAAGGTCAGGAGATTGAGACCATCCTGGCTAACACGGGGAAATCCTGTCTCTACTAAAAATACACACACACACACAAAATATTAGCCGGGCGTGGTGGCGGGCGCCTGTAGTACCAGCTACTCTGGAGGCTGAGACAGGAGAATAGCGTGAACCCGGGAGGCGGAGCTTGCAGTGAGCCAAGAATGTGCCACTGCACTCCAGCCTGGGTGACAGAGTGAGACTCTGTCTCAAAAAAACCAAACTGTTGACTTTGGGAAACATAAATTGATCTGGGTAGATGGTGTAAAATCGACATTGACTTTAACAAATGGCACAGAACATTTATTGGCGCATATTCAAAGAGAAGTAGTGATCAGAGAGTAGTATCATACATATGTTACTAAAAGGTCAGGGTGTTCTTGAACTTTTCAGTAGTCTATCATTCATTCATTTAAATGCTTATTCACATTAATTCAGAAATATTTACTGAGGCCCTGTGTGGTCCTTCACATCTGCAATCCTAGCACTTTGGAAGGGCCAAGAGGGAGGATTACTTGAGCTCAGGAGTTTGAGAACAGCTTGGGCAACATGGCAAAAACTCATCTCTACTAAAACAACAACAACAACAAAAATTAGCCAGGTGTGGCGGTGCATGCCTGTGGTCCTAGCTACTTGGGAGACTGAGACGGGAGGATTGCTGGAGCCGAGGAGTTCAAGACCAGCCTGGGCAACATCGATACAAAAAATTTAAAAATTAACTGGACACGGTGGCACGTGCTTGTAGTCTCAGCTGCCTGGGAGGCTGAGGTGAGAGGATTACTTGAGACCTGAAGATCAAGGTTGCAGTGAGCCATGATTGCACCACTGTACTCCGGCCTGTGTGACAGAGCAAGCCCTGTCTCAGAAAAAAAAAAAAGTGATTTCCACATTTTATCAATGGTTCTCAGTTCTGACTCTCTTAGAATTTACAATCTAGTGTGGAGGTGGTTGGGAACAGACAATAAATAAATGGATAATAAATAAGAAAGTTAATATTTGGTAGAGGTAAGTTCCATGAAGGAAATGACAGTAGGAGGTGATAGAGACCATAAAGGGAGTGGTTATTTTTATATAGGCTGGTCAGGAAAGGACTTTCCAAGTACAGAGTAGAGACTTCTGTGATGAAAATGAGCCAGAGAGGGCGGGCGCAGTGGCTCATGCTTGTAATCCCAGCACTTTGGGAGGCCGAGGCAAGCAGGTCACGAGGTCGAGAGTTCAAGACCAGCCTGGCCAACACAGTGAAACCCTGTCTCTATTAAAAATACAAAAATTAGCCAGGCATGGTGGCAGGAGCCTGTAATCCCAGCTACTCAGGAGGCTGAGGCAGGAGAATAGCTTGAACCCGGGAGGGAGAGATTGCAGTGAGCCAAGATCATGCCACTGCACCCCAGCCTGGGCAACAGAGCCAGACTCTGTCTCAAAAAAAAAAAAAAAAGCCACAGAAATAAAGGCCTGGGAGAAGTGTTTCCTGTAGAGGGGATGATAAATGCAAAGGCCTAGAGGTAGGAATAAATTTGGCATGTTTGCAAGACACTCGGGGCAGTGGGGAGGTGTAAGGTGGACAGGCTGGGGAAAGATCACACTGGGCCATTAGGCCATGGTATGGAGTTTGGACTTTTTAAAAACATTTTATTATTTATTTATTTATTTATTTAATTTTTTTAAAATGGAGATTCACTCTTGTTGCCCAGGCTGGAGTGCAGTGGCGCAATCTCAGCTCACTACATCCTCCGCCTCCCAGGTTCAAGCGATTCTCCTGCCTCAGCCTCCCAAGTGGCTGGGATTACAGGTTCCTGCTACCATGCCCGGCTGATTTTTGTATTTTTAGTAGAGATGGGGTTTCGTCATGTTGGCCAGGCTGGTCTTGAACTCCTGACCTCAGGTGATCCACCTGTCTCAGCCTCCCAAAGTGCTGGGATTTCAGGCATGAGTCGCCACACCTGGCTTCTATTTTATTTTTTTGAGATAAGGTCTTGCTGTGTCACCCAGGCTGGAGTGCAGTGGCGCGATTACAGCTCATTGCACCCTCAATTTCCCAGGTTCAAGCAATCCTCCTGCCTTGGCCTCCCAAAGTGCTGGGATTACAGGTGTGAGCCAACTTGCTTGGCCTGGATTTTTATTTTGTATGAAATTATTGGGTACCTGCTATGGGTTACCAGAAATACAGATAAATAATGTCAAGTCAATGTGATAAATTTGGAAATAACTGATTTCTACCTATTATCAGTAGTTCTCAGTTTTGGCTGCAAAGTAGAGAAAGTTAGGAACCATACATATCTGGGTGCCATCTCCAAAATTTCTGATTTTAATTGAGTCGGGCTGGGTTCAGGCCTCCACATGTTTAAGAAGCTGTACAGGTGATGGTGATGCCATCAAAGTTGCTAACTGCTGAGGACAAAGGCTTGATTCCAGTGGGCAGATGGTAGTTTCCACACAGGTTCACTCAAGGAACCACAAATGCAGCACCCTGAAAAGTTTATCTGAAGATCAAGGCTGGAACCAGATAGCACATGCAACGTCCACAAGTTAATGTTTATAAAAATGTGTTCAAGGCCAGGCACAGTGGCTCACGCTTGTAATCCCAGCACTTTGGGAGGCTGAAGTGGGTGGATCACCTGAGGTCAGGAGTTTGAGACCAGCCTGACCTACATGGAGAAACCCCGCCTCTACTAAAAACACAAAATTAACCAGGTGTGGTGGTGCATCCCTGTAATCCCAGATACTCAGGAGGCTGAGGCAGGAGAATCGCTTGAACCTGGGAGGTGGAGGTTTCGGTGAGCCGAGATCCTGCCATTGCACTCCAGCCTGGGCAACAAGAGTAAAACTCCGTCTCAAAAAAAAAAAAAAGGTATATTCAAAAGATAATCACAGAGGTGGGGCTGGGTGCGGTGGCTCATGCCTGTAATCCCAACACTTTTTGGGAGGCCCCGGGTGGGAGGATTGTTTGATTCCAGGAGCTCAAGACCAGCCTGGGCAGCAAAGTGAGACCCTGTCTTTCAAAAAAAAAAAAAAAAAAATTAGCCGGGCATGGTGGCATGCCTCTGTAGTCTCAGCTACTGTGGAGACTGGGACAAGAAGATCTCTTAAACCCAGGAGTTCCAGGCTGCAGTGAGCTATGATCACGCCACTGCATTCCAGCCTGGGTGACAGAGTGAGATCCTGTCTCTAAAAATAAATCAACAAAATATTAAATAACAATATATATTAATGAAAATTTAGAGGCAACACTCCAAGAATGACTCCTTAGGCTGGGCATGGTGGCTCACAGCTGTAATCCCAGCACTTTTTGAGGTTGAGGCAGATACTTGAGTCCAGGAGTTCGAGACCAGCCTGGCCAACATGGCAAAACCCCATCTCTACTAAAAATACAAAAATTATCTGGGCTTGGTAGAGGGTGCCTGTAGTCCCAGCTGCTGCAGGAGGCTGAGGCATGAGAATTGCTTGAACCCAGAAAGCAGAGGTTGTAGTGAGTCGAGATAGCACCACTATACTCCAGAGTAAGACTGTCTCAAAAAAAAAAAAAAAAAAAAAAGAATGACTTTTTACCTTAGATTTTGACAATAGAATTTAACAGAATATACTTAATGTATTGAGTTGGTTCTGATTATCTCAGTGCAGTACAAACACACTAACCTTATTAGTTATACAATCTCTGTGTTATACAGGTATGTGTATGTGTTTGGGAATAGTTTGGACCATTTAAACTTATATCCTGCTCCTTCTGTTTGTATTTCATATTTTCTGTATTAAATCACTCTATGCAATAGTTTCTCCTACTTATTTTTATTGTTTGCTTTTTCTGAGATAGGGTCTTGTTCTGTCACCCAGGCTGGAGAGCAGTGGCACGACCACACCTCCTGGACTCAATGGATCCTCCTACCTCAGCCTCCTGAGTAGCTGGGATTATAGGCTTGCACCACCACACCAAGCTAATTTTTTTTGTTTTTTCCATGTTGCCCAGGTTGGTCTCGAACTCCTGAGCCCAACTGATCCGCTCACCTCAGCTTCCTAAAGTGTTGGGATTACAGGCATGAGACACCATGCCCAGCCAAGTATCTTCTTTTTATATTAAAACTTTTTTTTAAACATTTTACTAAATTACCTTTTCTAAAGTCAATTCAGAAGATGTCAACAAATAATGACCATCTAATCTATTATTACCATTGTACTACTCCAGTCTTATTCCATACTCAGAGATCATTTCAATTGCCTGTAGAATTAAATGTACACTTTTCTCTCCATGACCTTTAGGACAATAGTTTCTAAACTTTTGGATTTCATGTGCTTGTAAAATTTTAAAATAAAGTTAGGAAACTCATATATGTTTGCAAATATTTTATTTTCCTAAGTAAGGCCACTAAGGAAAACAAATACTATCTAACAGAATTATCATTCCACTTAAAAAGTATTAACTCAAAAAAGTAAGGACTCACTGATTTAATATTTCTTTAGTTCTAAAATTCTATTTTAAATGCTGATTGTATAGAAGTGATAGTTGACTCTCCACATTCCCCTATAATAATTGCCACCATATTTAGCACAGTGCTAAATACATAGGTGGTGCCCACAAAATATTTTGAAGCTGATATTCTAGTTGTTTTAGACTCACATGATATTGGATAGGTAGCAGTAGCTATTCAATAAAGGTTTATAGAAATGGTCAGTGAATAAATGAATGAATGTTCATTCTAAGTATATCTAGAGAGCTTGGACACTGATTCCCAGCACTTTGAGCAGGTAGATATCATCACCAAAGCATGAAGACTGGATTCTTCTCTATATCTGTCTCTGTGTTGCTGTAAATAAAACAGCCACATTCAATGGAAATATGAATTTTGATTACAAATGGTTGTTTCTGCTATTAGCTCATTTTATATAGATAATTTTTAGTAAGTGCAAAAAGATTTTCCAATTTAATTTTTATTCTTGTATTTGAATGTGAACTGATCAGTAAATTTGTAAGCAGTTTTGATATTTTTCATCTATTCCATTCTTTCTCCTAAGTACAATAATCTTTTCTTTTTCCAACACTTTGCCATTACTAAGTTGATTTAAAAAGGTAACTTCTTAGGGAAATGATCCATGTGTTTAAATGTTTCCCAATTGTGCTTTGATTTACAGGCTGCATGTTTCTATTGATTGTTACATTGGACACAAGTGACTTAGCTCATTATTCTTGTATTGAAAGTTATAGCAATTAAAAGCAAGAAACTACAAATGGACCTAGGTCTCAGTCCAATTAAAAAAAAAAAAGTGACAGTAGTACCAGTTTACTGAGAATATTTTTGTTTGTTTGTTTGGAGACAGGGTCTTGCTTTGTTGCTCAGGCCAGAGTGCACTGGCATGATCATAGCTCACTCTGAGACAGCCAAGTGTAAAGGGGTCCACGGAGAATCTTTGACTGGCCTGTGCACCTGGAGAACGGGGTAGAGCCCTGGGATGTTCGTGCCCTTTGCATGGGGGAGGAGCCTGGCCTCTCCTATTCCTGGGTGGTAACTTGAGATTCAGTCTGTGAGGCAGGAAGCCAGCTAGCAGGACTCTTGCTTTTCTGAGAGTCCCTATTTCCCTTTTTTTTTTTTCCTTTTCAACCAATAAATCCTACCTTTCTCACCCTTCAAAGTGTCTGAGAACCTAATCTTTCCTGGTTGTGTGACAAGAACTGAGTCACGGCACCAAAATGTCATGCGCGTCTGTGTGAAGAGACCACCAAACAGGCTTTATGTGAGCAATAAAGCTTTTTAATCACCTGGGTGCAGGCGGGCTGAGTCAGAAAAGAGAATCAACGAAGGGAGATAAGGGTGGGCCAGTTTTATAGGATTTGGGTAGGTAAAGGAAAATTACAGTCAAAGGGGATTTGTTCTCTGGAAGGCAGGAGTGGGGATTGCAAGGTGCTCGGTTGGGGAGCTTTTTGAGCCAGGATGAGCCAGGAAAAGGACTTCCACAAGGTAATGTCATCACTTAAGGCAAGGACCAGCATTTTCACTTCTTTTGTGGTGGAATGTCATCAGTTAAGGCAGGGCAGGGCATTTTCGCTTCTTTTGTGATTCTTCAGTTACTTCAGGCCATCTGGGCGTATACATGCAAGTCACAGGGGATGCGATGGCTTGACTTGGGCTCAGAGGCCTGACAAGGAGAAAGTCCTATGACAACTGCAACTTTGAACTCCAGGGCTCAAGGGATCATCCCACCTCAGCCTCCTGAATAGCTGGGATTATAGGCACCAGTCACTGTGCCCAAACTTAAAAAACAAAACAAAACAGTCTGGGCAACATGGTAAAACCCGTCTCTACAAAAAACACAAAAAATTAGCTAGGCACGGTGGCAGGGTGTCTATAGCCCCAGCTACTCAAGAGGTTGAGGTGGGAGGATCGCTTGAGCCTTGGAGGTGGCAGTTGCAATGAGCCAAGATTGTGCCACTGCACTTCAGCCTGAGTGACAGAGTGAGACCCTGTCTCAAAAAAACAAAAAAAAAGAATAAGATTAATCTATATTCACTTTTAAGTATTTGCTTTTTAAAAACATTGATTATATCTGAATACATTCATGCCTTTCATTTTTTAAAAAAAGTAAAATTTATTTGCTTTCAGTTCCCAACCCATTTTCTATCATTATAAAAATACTACATTCTCATTATAAAATGTTTGGAAAGTACTGAAAAGTAAGTGTGAAGAACTGGAAAAAAATTCACCCATGGCCTCCTCAAACTAGAAACTACTATTGTTATCATCATTTCTATTTGGTCTTTTTATTTTTATTATTTATTATTATTATTATTTGAGACAGAGTCTGGCTCTGTCGCCCAGGCTGGAGTGCAGTGGCATGATCTCAGCTCACTGCAAGCTTCGCCTCCCGGGTTCATGCCATTCTCCTGACAGCCTCCCGAGTAGCTGGCACTACAGGTGCCCGCCACCATGCCTGGCTAATTTTTTGTATTTTTAGCAGAGACAGGGTTTTACCATATTAGCCAGGATGGTCTCGATCTTCTGACCTTGTGATTCACCCGCCTTGGCCTCCCAAAGTGCTGGGATTACAGGTGTGAGCCACCTTGCCTGGCCTGGTCTTTTTATTTTTAAATCCACTTTCCTCCCTCCATTCCTGTTTATATCATAGAGCACATATAATTTTGTGTCCTGCCTTTTTCACTTAATATTTCATTATAAGCATTTTGGCTTGTCATTAAAAAACATTTGTACAAGCCAGGTATGGTGGCTTGTGCCTATAATCCCAGTACTTTGGGAGGCTGAGGTGGGAGGATTGCTTGAAGCCAGGAGTTCAAGACCAGCCTGGGCAACATAGCAAGACCTTGTCTCTACAAAAGAATTAAAAACAAAAAAATTTGCCAGGCATGGTGTCATGTGGCTATAGTCTTAGCTACTTGGGAGGCTGAGGCAGAAGGATCCTTTGAGCCCAGGAGGTAGAGGCTGCAGTGAGCTATGATCATGTCACTGCACTCCAGCATGAATGACAGAGCGAGACCCTGTCTCTTAAAAAAAGTTATATATATGTTATATATATATGTTATATATATGTTATATATATACATGCATAATTTTTTTTTTGAAACGGAGTCTTGCTCTGTTGCCCAGGCTGGAGTCTCACTGTGTTGGCCAGGCTGTTCTGGAACTCCTGGCCTCAGGTGATCCACCCACCTCGGCCACCCAAAGTGCTGAGATTACAGGCATGAGCCACCAGGTGACCAATGCATACATAATTTTTAATAGCTGCAAAATACTTCATTCTTTGCATTACCATAATTTGCTTTAACATTCCTTTTGTTGGACTTTTAGATCATTTCTGGCATTTTGCTATTATTAACATCTTTGGCACATTTTTGGGAGTAGTCAGCATTTTGCATCACTTTCCAAGGATAGACTTCCAGAAGTAGTAGTACTGGGTCAAAGGGTGAGATTATTCGCAAGGCTTCTGATTCATATTAACCATATTGCTTTTGGCTGGGCATAGTGGTGCACATCTGTAATCCTAGCACTTTGGGAGGCCAAGGGAGGTGAGTTGCTCGAGCTCAGGAGTTCGAGACCAGCCTGGGCAACACAGCAAGACCTCATCTCTACTTAAAAAAAAAAAAAAAAAAATATATATATATATATATATATATATATATATATATATATATATATAGGCTGGCTGCAGTGATTCACGCCTGTCATCCCAGCACTTTGGGAGGCTGAGGCGGGTGGATCATCTGGGGTCAGGAGTTCAATACTAGCCTAGCTAACATGGTAAAACCCCATCTCTACTGAAAATACAAAATGAGCTGGGTATGGTGGTCCATGCCTGTAACCCCAGCTACTCAGGATGCTGAGGCAGGAGAATGGCTTGAACCTGGTAGGTGGAGGTTGCAGTGAGCCAAGCTTGCACCATCGCACTCCAGCCTGGGCAACAGTGTGAGACTCTGTCTCAAAAAAAAAAAATTAGCCAGGCATGGTGGCACACCACTGTAGTCCCAGCCACTTTGGAAGCTGAAACAGGAGGATCACTTGTGCCCTGGAGGTCGAGACTGCTGTGAGCTGTGATCATGCCACTGTACCCCTGCCTTGGTGACAGAGCAAAACCCTGTCTCAAAACAAACAAATTGCTCTCCAAAAAGTGCTAATTTACTTTGCAAAATGAAGTGAATATAAGTGTCCAACTTATTGCACCCTGGCCGGCATTAAGAATTAAAATAAACTTAAATCTGTACTAATTTGAATTTTGGAGATAGTATTTTATCATTTTAAAATATTTTAGGACCAGGTGCGGTGGCTCAAGCCTCTAATCCCAGCACTTTGAGAGGCCGAGGCAGGTGGATCACTTGAGGTCAGGAGTTCGAGACCAGCCTCACCAACATGGTGAAACCCTGTCTCTACTAAAACTACAAAACTAGCTGGGTGTGGTGGCGCATGCCTGTAGTCTCAGCTACTTGGGAGGCTGAGGCAGGAGAATTGCTTGAACCCGGGAGGTGGAGGCTGCATTGAGCCAAGATGGCACCAGTGTACTCCAGCCTGGGCGACAAAGCAAAACTCTGTGTCAAAAAAATATATGTATACACACACACACACACACACACACACACACACACACACACACACACACAGATCATTCTTTTCCTCTTTCTGTAGTGACCCATATACTTTATATTTGATTAAGTTCCCTACATAGAATCTAGCACATATGGGAAGAAAGCTAACAGATTTGGCATCTGAGGTCTTTCGATGCAAATAATTTGTCTAACCGTGAGATATGTAGTTGGCTTATAGTAATGGGGGTAATTTTGTAGCTAGAATAGAGTTCTCACCTATGAGATTGCAAACGTTGCCAAATTGTATCAATTTAATACCTCTCTAGTTCCGTCTCTATGAAACAGAAATGGGAATACAGGGGTTTACAAACGTAAAAGTCATCTGAAATGGTACTACCAGGAAAATCTTGCATAAACTCCTACAATAAAGAAGCTAGCAAAAGAAAGCTTCATTGTGAAGTAAGGAACAAGGAGTTTTATTTAAATGGTTGAAAAACATTTCCATTCAATTTTAATGTCTTAAATGATACATCCTACTGTTAGTAGCAGTAATCCCCCTGGTGAGTAACATTCTTGTTAACATCATAATAGATCTCCATTCACTAATTTAACAGCTTGAAGGTACACTTTTCAGACAGTAGAACAGTAATTAATCTTTGCAGCAATATTTCTTCAATAGCTTCTGAGAAAGCAGGATTTTTTTTTTCTTTTTTTTTTTTTCTGAGGCAGAGTCTCACTCTGTCACCCAGGCTGGAGGGCAGTGGTGCGATCTCGGCCACTGTAACCTCCGTCTCCCGGGTTCAAGCGATTCTCCTGCCTTAGACTCCCAAGAAGCTGGGACTACGGGCACGTGCCACCATGCCCAGCTAATTTTTTTTTTTTTTGTATTTTTAGTAGAGACGGGTTTCACCATGTTAGCCAGGATGGTCTCGATCTCCTGACCTCATGATCTGCCCACCTCGGCCTCCCAAAGTGCTGGGATTACAGGCGTGAGCCACCACGCCTGGCTTGGATTTTTTTTTTTTTTTTTTTTGAGACGGAGTCTCACGCTGTTGCCCAGGCTGGAGTGCAGTGGCGCAATCTCGGCTCACTGCAAGCTCCGCCTCCCGGGTTCCCGCCATTCTCCTGCCTCAGCCTCCTGAGTAGCTGGGACTACAGGCGCCCGCCACCGCGCCCGGCTAATTTTTTTTTTGTATTTTTAGTAGAGACGGGGTTTCACTGTGGTCTCGATCTCCTGACCTTGTGATCCGCCCGCCTCGGCCTCCCAAAGTGCTGGGATTACAGGCTTGAGCCACCGCGCCCGGCCTATTTTTTTTTTTTGAGACAGAGTTTCACTCTTTTTGCTCAGGCTGGAGTGCAATGGTGCGATGTCGGCTCACCGCAACCTCCGTCTCCCAGGTTCAAGCGATTCTCCTGCCTCAGCCTCCCAAGTAGCTAGGATTACAGGCATGTGCCACCACCCCGGCTAATTTTGTATTTTTAGTAGAGACGGGGTTTCTCCATCTTGGTCAGGCTGGTCTTGAACTCCCAACCTCAGGTGATCCACCCGCTTCAGCCTCCCAAAGTGCTGGGATTACAGGCGTGAGCCACCGCGCCCAGGGAGAGCAGGATTTTTAAAAAATTTACCATTACAGCTGGTGAATCTGTGGAATTATGTAGAATAAGTTAATTTAATTTAATTAATTTATTTTTGAAATGGGGTCTTGCCATGTTGCCCAAGCTGGTCTCAAACTCCTGGCTTCAAGCTATCCTTCCACCTCGGCCTCCCAAAGTGCTGGGATTATAGGCGTGAGGCACTGTGCCTGACTGATTTACTTATTTTTTTTTAGAAATGGGGCCTCACTATCTTGCTTAGCTTGGACTCAAGTGATCCTCCTGCCTCAGCATCCTGAGTAGCTGGGAATGCAGGCACATACCACCATGCCTGGCCAAGAACTTTAACATTTATTTTATTTTATTTTTATTTTTAGTCTTAGCATTTACTTTCCCCACCCCATATTCTTGGAACAGGCTTTAGTTCTACAGGAAATGGCACTGATGGAGAGAAGGCTGGCATTACCTTCATGAAAGGGCTGTAAGAGCTGCCTGGGAAGAAGGCGTGCCTTGGGGAACTGGGAAGATGCCGTCAGTGTGGGTGGGCAAGTGGTCAGCCAGTCGTCCTGCCGCCAGCCCAGTAGCTTCCAGAGGCAGGTGCCCAGGTGCTACTGGAGCCCCTCATAGTGGTAGGAGTAGGGACTGAACCTCCTCCACGCGCTTGTAGGCCTCCTGGTGGGGCTTGACCATTATCACACAGGTGGGGCACTTGGAGCCTGCGGCTGCACCTAGGTCCGCCTTAGAGGGATAGAGACATAGGCCAGATTTCGGTCCTCACACGACTGGGAAATGGCAGTATACCTCAATGGGCAGTGTTTCTCCTGCCAAAACCATGATCCCTTTTTCTCCTTCGTTGACAGATTTCTGAACCTCTTTCACTCCGCGCCGAATCTGCTGCTTCACGGCCTTTTTGATGCATTTGTAGAGCTTCTGCGTGAGGCAGCGAGAAGCCAGAGGCTGTACCATGGGGTTCTGGTTGACCAGCAGCTCCTGGTAGTTGCGTTCCCCAGAGCACGCCTCCGCCTGAGCCTGGGGCCTGTCAAATCTACCTTTATTTTGGTCATCGCAGCGGCCGCGGAAACCTAGTCCCAAGGAGGCCAAAGAACTTTAACATTTCTATAAAGAAATTATTTTCTCTATAATTGTAAATTCTAACTTTGGCCCATGGAAATTATATGTTTTTTACATGTCATCCTATGCCTCTCATTGGAAATTTGTCAAAATGTTGTTCTGATATTTAGCAAAGTTTTATTTATTTTTTTGAGATGGAGTTTCATTCATGTTGCCCAGGAGTGCAATGGTGCCATCTCGGCTCACTGCAATCTGCATCTCCCAGGTTCAAGCGATTCTCCTGCCTCAGCCTCCGAAGTGGCTGGGATTACAGGCATGCCCCACCAAGCCTGGCTAATTTTTTGTATTTAGTAGAGACCGGGTTTCACCATGTTGGCCAGGCTGGTCTCAAACTCCTGACCTCAGGTGATCCACCCACCTCAGCCTCCCAGAGTGCTGGGATTATAGGTGTGAGCCACCACGCCTGGCCCGAAGTGTTTTTTTTTTTTTTTAAACAGAGTCTCGCTCTGTCACCCAGGCTGGACTGCAGTGGTGCAATCTTGGCTCACTGCAACTTCTGCCTCCCGGGTTCACACCATTCTCCTGCCTCAGCCTCCTGAGTAGCTGGGACTACGGGCGCATGCCACCACGCCCAGCTAATTTTTTGTATTTTTAGCAGAGATGGGGTTTCACCGTGTTAGCCAGGATGGTCTCAATCTCCTGACCTCGTGATCCACCCACCTTGGCCTCCCAAAGTGCTGGGATTACAGGTGTGAGCCACCGTGCCTGGCAAGTGTTTTAATATAATAACAATCTAACTCAAATTCCATGGTCAATAATCTCAGTTACAATCTAAGAACACATTTTTATCAAATAAAAATTTCATGTATTAGAATAGGCACGGTGGTTCATGCCTGTAATCCAAGCACTTTGAGAGACTGAGGCAGGTAGATCACCTGAGGACTTGAGTTCGAAACCAGCCTGGCTAACAGGATGAAACCCTGTCTCTACTAAAAATACAAAAAAAGTAGCCGGATATGGTGGCGGGCGCTTGTAGTCACAGCTACTCAGGAGGCTGACTCAGGAGAATGGCTTGAACCCAGGAGGCAGAGGTTGGAATGAGCCGAGATTGCACCACTGCACTCCAGCTTGGGTGACAAAGTGAGACTCTGTCTCAAAACAAACAAACAAACAAACAAACAAGAAAACCCAAAACAAACCAAAAGAAAAAAAAAAAAGAAAAGAAAAAAAAATTCACGTGTTAGACTACAGAAGTACATTATCTCTGAACTGGGTCTTTATGGGTTTACATTCATTTCTCATTTTCACTGAAAGCTCTTAATATAAATATACTCTATAGATATCTTCCTAATTCAACAATTGTTGTTATTCCTTTTGAAAGAGAAACAGAGGTTAAGTGCCTTGCTAGGGCCATAGAGCTAAGAGGATGTTACTAAGATTGCTGATTCAATCCTTAGTCATTAGACCAACTGTTAGTATATAATGATATATAACAATTGTTAAACTTTTGCGGCCTTTGAAAAACACACATGTGCATAGGAAAGGTAGCATGTTCTAAAATCAATACAAAGCTAAACCAAGATTTGATTAAGGAAGAGCTCGTTAAAAAGGAAGCATTGATAACTACAGTATTTTTCATTGTTATCTCAGTGTGCTTGCAAAGTATTACCTTATGATAAATACATATAACTTTCTTTTCCTTTTCTAAATGCAAAATGGATTTTTTTCCTTTTATTTTAAGTTCAGGGGTACATGTGCAGGTTTGTTATATAGGTAAATGTGTGTCATATGGGTTTGTTGTGCAGATTATTTCATCACCCAGGTGATTAAGACTGTTACCCTAAGTTATTTTTCCTGATCCTCTCCCTCCTCCCACCCTCTACCCTCTGATAGGCCCCAGTGTGTCTTGTTCCCCACTATGTGTCCATGTGTTTTCATCATTTAGCTCCAACTTACAAGCAAGAACATGCAGTATTTGGTTTTCTGTTCCTGTGTGAGTTTGCTAAGGATAATGGCCTCCAGCTTCATCCATGTCCCTGCAAAGGACATGATCTTGTTCTTTTTTTATGGGCTGCATAGTATTCCATGGTGTATATATACCACATTTTCTTTATTCAGTCTGTCACTGATGAGCATTTAGGTTGATTCCATGTCTTTGCTATTGTGAATAGTGTTGCAATGAACATACACGTGCATAACTTATATTCTTTTGGGTATATACCCAGTAATGGGATTGCTGGGTCAAAGGGTATTTCTGTCTTTAAGTCTTTGAGGAACACTGTCGTCTACAATAGTTGGACTAATTTACACTCCCACTAACAGTGTATAAACATTTCTTTTTCTCCACAACCTCACCAGCATCAGTTATTTTTTGACTTTTTAATAATAGCCATTGACTGGTGTGAGGGGTATCTCATTGTGGTTTTGATTTGCATTTCTTTAATGATCAGTGATGTTGAGCTTTTTTCATATGATTGTTGGCCACATGTATGTCTTCTTTTGAAAAGTGTCTGTTCATGTCCTTTGCCCACTTTTTTTATGGGGTTTTTGTTTTTTCTTGTAAATTTGTGTAAGTTCCTTATAGATGATAGATATTAGACCTTTCTCAGATGCATAGTTTGCAAAAATTTTCTCCCATTCTATAAGTTGTCTCTTTACTCTGTTGATAGTTTCTTTTGCTGTGCATAAGCTCTTTATTTTAATTAGATCTCACAAAATGGATATTTTTTAAAAAAGAAAACGACTCCAAAATTACATTACTCTAACTTAACTATTCACTTGTTTATGAAATATATTGCTGTTTGTGGATTGTTTTTTAGACTTTGCTCACACCCATGATTTTTTCTTTACACAATTGCAATTATAATGTACATACAACTTTTTCCATGGAATTTTGTAATTTTATTTTACATTGAGATTTAAGTAATTTCCTAAGGACCCATATAAATTGAAAATTTGCAAACTCATAAACAAAGTCTAGGCCTTCTTATAATCTGTCACATACTAAGACCATTTTGCGACACAGACACTTTGTTAAACTTTCTTGTTTTCATACAGAGAATCTGCTGGAATAATGAAATTAATTCATTAGATATAGTTGTGAAAGGAGAACAGCAATACAAAAATTCTCAGTGACATTTCAGAATAGAGTCAAGTATGAACGGACCACTTGGTGCAGAACTGGCAGAGTGGGAAGGAATAAGACTGTAATTGATCTGAGGTCTTTGAAATGATCACTATCATGAGAGACTCTGGGTAAATTAAGAGAGAAAGTCCATGCTGATGGGCATTCCATGGTATGTGTATGGGGTGGAAGATATCCCAGTAAAATGTCGTGTATCTCGAAAGTCCCATGTGGGGATAATGGTCCTCAATAGGCATGTAAAACATACGTACAGAGAACCCAGAAGCTTGTGATATTTGAAAACCAGCATGGTGAGGTTGGCAAACCCTTGGTTCAGGACTTATGATCTGCTGCAGGATTCTCTTCCCTGCGAGGGGCCTGACAAGAGTATGGGAGGGTTCCAATCCCCAAGGACTGAAGTACCAATTTAAATTCAGGGAATGAGACCATCAAGGATTTACTTACTGTAATTGGAAATTTAGATGGGCACTGATGACCTATGGAATAAGACCAAAGTGCTCTAGATAGAGCTGGGCTATTTGAGCTAGAGATAAATTGAGCTTGGTTCCATAGTGTAGAGTGAAAACTCATTAAATCACTATTGTCTAAGGTCAGAATTGATGGTAGACACAGGAGTCAGAGTTGAGCCCAAGGGTGGGGAAGCAGGGGTAGAGAATGAGGATGGGTATGGAATGCTGTCAAAATCAAATAGCTTGAACTGTGAGAAAGAATGGGGAAACTGGCAGGAGTAAATTGTCTGGATGTGGCTGAAATATCCTGGATACTTTAAATATTCTTTACAACTCAAAATGGAAGTCAGAAAATTTCTTAGTTTCAGGGATACTCAGGGCAAAAAAATCACCTGAGATTTTTCAGTAAAGAAGGACAAGTATTCAGGCAAAATAATGTAATTACTGTACCAGTTATGCAAAGCTTCAGTTGCCAGTTTTAGTGTCTTAACAATCAAACCAACTTTTTACTTTTCCTGGAATAATCTATTTTCTTCTCAATAAGTGCTTGAAGTCTTCCTCATTTAGTGATTATTAAAATGATATGCATGATCTGATTTTCCCCCTTTTGACTTTTACTGTCTTGTGCTATTTGATCGACTCAACCCTAACTGTAGGTATCAGCAGTACTCTGACCAGGCAGGTAATTTTTTAAAGAATTATAAGTGTGGTAACTATATAATTTCTTGTCCAAACTGATACACCTGCAAGAGTGAAAAGAGGTGCTATTAATAATTAACTGAGACAACTAGTATTGGTCAAGACTGTCACAAGCAAACTAGGATATATGGTCACTCTAGTATTGGGACATAACTCTCCTTGGTTCTCTAACATTTATGCATGTCTTGTGAGCAGAGGCACTGCTAGCCTCTTATTCTGGACTTTTTTTTCATGAATGTTGGTATAGCAAACAGTCTTGGAAGAGAATGTCTTCCTCTGGAGCAAAGGGAAAAGATTGAGGTTTTCTAAGCTCAGGGTTAGTCTTCTGTAATACAACCCAGTGTGTGTGCAGGTGCCTCCTAGCCCTTGCGTCACCCTGTGGGAACTGGGGCTTGGGCTACTGCCACAAGAAAATGAAGATGCTCTGGCTACTGCCATTGATATTAGCAATAAACTGTCACCTGTCTTTGATCCAGGAGTCTTGTGTCTTCTGCCAGCAGAAACTAGGAGACTAATTTGCAAACGAATAAGGTAAAGTCTCAGACCTTCACAGTTCTTGCTACCTAGGATAATTATAAATCACTGTGTAAGCTTAAGGTATTACTACTACTACTATTGTTGTTCTTATTAATTTAGTAGAAATTTTATTCTGTGCATTTAAGAATTTATCTTCCAAAAAATGTTTGAAGACTTTAACAGCAGAAAAAAAAAAAAAAAAGATATGCATTATTGGATCTGGTCTCACTGATGTCAGATAGCTTCTTTCAACTAATAAGATTAAACATGTAACTATTATGATTAATAATTAAATTGCAATAAAATAAATTATGTTTATCTTAATGCAATGTATACTTTAATTGCTTAGTTCTATTGTAGATTGATTTCTTAAAACTATGTAGCATATTTTGAATTCAAAATGTGTGTGACTAAATTTTTTCTTCTAGCATAATGATCTATAATTTTAAGAAGCATGTAATATGATGTAACAAAAAGCATGTAATAAACGTGTCAGATTTTGAATTTCCCTTTCTTCTACCTTACCTTAACCTACAGGCTTTTTTTTCCTCTTGAACTTTTTTTAACCTTTTGTAAATATTCCAAGAGAGAGGCACCTTTATAAGCCACAGCATTTTAAGGTAGCAGATAATTGCAAAGAGATATACAATGCACACTAGTGATAACATTTAGTACTTAGGCAGTGCTTTAAGCACATTAACCAATTAATTCACATAGCACCCCCTATGAAGCAGTAAGTAGCATTATTTCCACTTACATAGTGAGAAAATGTGTAGATAGAAGCTGGCTTACTTTCCTGAGACATTAGAGCCAGTGAAATCTTGAAAACAAATTAAAATTCTCCTGTGTTCAAACTACTGATATAGGCTCTGTTCATAACAGAAGTTTATTTGAGAGTCCTTGGAAAAAAGCTATATTTTTAAGATTATATGTCTTGTATCTATTCATTTTCTTTCTTTATTTTGCAAAACATTTTATTGAAATTCCCTTGTACAAAAAAAAGAAGTCCTTTTATTAGCCAAATGTTTTGAATTAAATGACTTTTTATAGCAATCACAAGAAGACGATTATCCTCATAAGAACTCTGTGACAAACTTTACAGTTATAATAAAATGATACAGGGTTTGTATATTAGTTTGTATTACTTTAAGGATCAGCAGTTAATGTTATTATTTTACTCTTTTTTTTTTCATTTTTTACCTGTTTGTTTTACATGTGAGGTTGCTGGATGTTAACTTAAGCTGTGTTAACTTATAATTTTTTTTCACATTTTAATAATTTAACTTTATTTTTTATTGTGGTAAAATACACATAACATTAAATTTACTATTTAACCATTTAAAATGTACAATTCAGTGTCATACACATTGTTTTGCAACCACTATCTCCAGAACTTTTTATTTTACTCTTATAACCAAATCTTACATACTGAAATATTGGAATTTTTCATATCAAAAGGATGCACAGTTCATTTATTACCTGTTTAATTTCTAAATTATTTGTATTAGAGTGGTGATGAATTGTATTAAACTATTTGTTCCTCCCTCTGCTTGTTTAATTCTCCTTGCAGTCATAGGAGAGATGGCTTGTTAGAACAAACTATGAAATCGTGACTAGAATAAGGTCAAAAGATCGTTTTGGGAATTGAGTCCTTGACCTCAGTTCCTTGCATTAATAAACTAAGCTAATTAGCCACAGTGCCTGTTGCAGTATGGTACAACTTGGCAGTGGCTTTTCAATAAGTCAACTGTGTTGTGGTATCACTGGTTTAACAAACACTTCTTAAGCACCTACAATGTGCAGGCAATGAGCTAGATACTCAGTGTACAAAGGTAAAAGAAATACATTTCTTGGCCTAACGCTGTGGCTCACGCCTGTAATCCCAGCACTTTGGGAGGCTAAGGCGGGCAGATCACCTTAAGTTGGGAGTTTGAGACCAGCCTGAACAACGTGGAGAAACCCCGTCTCTACTAAATAAAAATTAGCTGGGCATGGTGGTGCATGCCTGTAATCCCAGCTACTTGGGAAGCCGAGGTAGGAGAATCACTTGAGTCCAGGAGGCAGAGGTTGCAGTGAGCCGAGATTGCGCCATTGCAATCCAGCCTGGGCAAAAAGAGCAAAACTCCATCTCAATTTAAAAAAAAAAAAAAGAAAAAAAAATACATTTCCTGTCCTTGAAAGAACTAATGATTACCTATAGGTAGCAAGTAAAATTCCCCATTTGTGAAACAAAATATATGCTTTCAGGTACTAACCACACTTTAGAAAGGTTTCAGTGAATCCATAGACAAAATAGTCAAACCATTCTGTATGCACGAACTACCTTGTCAGCTCGTCACTCTTTCTCCTATTGGTAAAACATAACATGTATGTGCCAAAGAAATGGTGCATTTTAGCATAATGGGAACTGGTATATTTTAGTACATTTTGTTTCTTCTCAAAATAGCATCACTAGCAGCTCTTATCTTTGACATGATTTGGGCACTTGATAAGGCATTTGGGTCAGTTAGATGTGAGTAAACAAATTCAATACAAAGACATAGTCATAAAATTAACTTGGGAAAGAGCAATGGCATAGTCAAATAAGGCAGTTTTTTTTATTCAAGTGCTCTAAAAGCAAGATTTGGGTTTGGAATAAATTTAAAAGTTAGATTTTTTCCTCCTTGGTAAAGACTATGTAAAAGTGCTATGTAAATTAAATCAATATAGATATTACTAGAAAGAGAATGGGAATTGCAAACTCCAGTAAGAGTTGTGTTTTAAAAAGTACATGAAAAGTACCAGAAAATGAAAAAATGAAAAACAAGTATTTTGAATTTTATATTTAAGGTAACACAAAATCATTCACATTAGAAACATGACTTTATGGAATGAGATTTTCTGACAAATAGTAGACATTTTCTTTTCTTCCGCTTCTTTTTTTTATTTTTATTTTTATTTTTTTTTGAGGCAGGGTCTTGCTCTGTTACCCAGGCTGGAGTGCAGTGGCATGATCTCAGCTCACTGCAACCTCTGCCTTTTGGGCTCAAACAGTCCTTCCACCTCAACCTCTTCAGTAACTGGGACTACAGTCACATGCCACTATGCTTGGCTAGTTTTTAAATTGTTTCTTGTAGAGACAAAGTCTCACTATATTGCCCAGGCTGGTCTCAAACTCCTGGGCTCAAGCGATCCACCTGTCTTGGCCTCCCAAAGTACCAGGATTACAGAGGTGAGTCACCAAGCCCCACCCCTCTTCTTTTTTAAAAAAAATTTCCCCCAGTATGGAAACATTAAGTGCCATTAAGTACATTTGAAAAACTTGTGAACCTTGACATTTGATAATGATCTAGAAAAATGCTTAGGCTTGTTGAACATATGGGCAAATATGATTCTTTCAAACAGAGCAACTTTACTTAAGAAGGATAATGTTCAGAAGTGAGTGAAAGAAAGGGTAGCTTTGGATTCTGAAATACTGTTAAAGATGATATTAGCATTTATGTCACACCTATAGAGATAGAAGACAGGTTCTTACAGTGAGTGAGAATATATTTGAGTAATAAAAAGGAAAGGAGTGATATTTTTACTCACTGGTTAAAATTATTGAAATTATTTTAAAATTAGGACCAAAGAAATCTGGTTTAAGTTAAATTAAATTAAATTATTTATTTTTGATACAGAGTCTCACTCTATCGCCCAGGCTGGAGTGCATTGGCACCATCTCTGCTCACTGCAACCTCTCCCTCCTGGGTTCAAGTGATTCTTGTGCCTCAGCTTCCCAAGTAGCTGGAATTACAGGTGTGCACCACCACACCCAGCTAATTTTTGTATTTTAGTAGAGACAGGTTTTCACCATATTGGCTAGACTGGTCTCAAACTCCTGACCTCAAGTGATCCCCCTGCCTCAGCCTCCCAAAATGCTGGGATTATAGGTGTGAGCCACCATGCCTGGCCTAAATTTTATTTTTGTTGTCTAACAAGTACTGCCTGAAATACAACATAGTCTGATTTAGTTTATTATTTATTTATTTATTTAATTTATTTATTTTTTAATTTTTTTTGAGATGGAGTCTCGCTCTGTCACCCAGGCTGGGGTACAGTGGCGTGATCTTGACTCACTGCAAGCTCCACCTCCCGGGTTCACGCCATTCTCCTGCCTCAGCCTCCTGAGTAATTGGGACTGCAGGCACCTGCCACCGCGACCGGCTGATTTTTTGTATTTTTAGTAGAGACTGGGGTTTCACCGTGTTAGCCAGGATGGTCTCGATCTCCTGACCTCGTGATCCACCCATCTCGGCCTCAAGTGCTGGGATTACAGGCGTGAGCCACCACGCCTGGCCAGTTAGTTTATTTTTATTTAAGAAAATGAACTATCCTAGAGCCTATATAATAGTGAAATGATGCAATCCAAAGATACAATATTCATAGCTCTTAAATTTATGTATTTGTAAGCTTTTTAATTACTATTGAAAGTTTATCTTTCTTTTTATTATTTATTTATTTATTTATTTTATTTTTTTGAGATGGAGTCTCGCTCTGTCGCCCAAGCTGGAGTGCAGTGGCACAATCTCAGCTCACTGCAGCCTCTATCTCCTGCATTCAAGATATCCTCCTGCTTCAGCCTCCCGAATAGCTGGAAATACAGGTGTGCCGCCATGCCCGGCTAATTTTTGTATTTTTAGTAGAGATGGGGTTTCACCATGTTGGCCAGGCTGATCTTGAACTCCTGACCTCAGGTGATCCATCTGTCTCAGCCTCCCAAAGTGTTGGGATTACAGGTGTGAGCCACTGTGCCTACCCTATTTATTTTTTGAGACAGAGTTTCACTCTTGTTGCCCAAGCAGGAGTGCAATGGTGCGATCTTGGTTCACTGCAACCTCCGCCTCCCTCCCAGGTCCAAGCGATTCTCCTGCCTTAGCCTCCTGAGTAGCTGGGATTACAGGTGCCTGCCATCATGCCTGGCTAATTTTTTGTATTTTTTTTTTAGTAGAAATGGGGTTTCACCACGTAAGCCAGGCTGGTCTCGAGCTCCTGACCTCAGATGATCCACCTGCCTCGGCCTCCCAAAGTGCTGGGATTACAGATGTGTACTGTGGTCTGAATGTTTTTGTTCCCTCACCAAATTCATATGTTGAAACCTAATCTCCAATGCAATAATATTAAGTAGTGGGGCTTTGGGGAGGTGATAAGGTCATGAGGACTCTGCCTTCATGAATAGGATTGGTGCTCTTATAAAAGAGGCTTGAGGGAACCTTTTTGCTCTTCCACTATGTGAGGACTTAGCAAGAAGGCACATCTGTGAAGCAAAAAGCCATCACCAGACACTGAATCTGTGGCTCTTTGATCTTGGACTTCCCAGCTTCTAGAACTACGAGAAATAAATTTCTTTGTATATTACCCAGTCTAAGACATTTTTTAAAATAATAGCCTGAATGGACTAAGACAAATGTGCAGTAGTTTTCAAAAACCCTTTCACATATGTTATCTGATTCGATGGCATAACAGACTCCACTTAGGCAGGGCAGATACTATTAGCCTCACTTGCTAGATGAGGAAATTGAGGTGCATAAAGTGTGAATGTATTAAGCAGGCTTATTCACCTGACACTTAACAATTTGAACTAGGAATTGTGTGAAATGCAAAATGAATAAACTCAAAGTTGAGTTGATGAGATAGATAAAGACACCCATAAGTATAAAACAAGGTTGCCTAAGAGAAGGCACAGAAGAGGTAACAAGGGCAATGAATTAGTGCCCAGATTTCTCTGGGTGTTGAGATCTCTTTCAGCCAGGGCCATGTGAAAACACTCTGGGGTGGCAGATGAGGATAAGGAGGCATATGGAAGAGGGGGTGCTTCTGAGTTGGGCTGTACAAAGCTGAAAATGATTTCCATAAGGCTTGGTACAGAGATAAGGGATTGTTGGAGGTGTATAGCGGGTTATTCCAGATAGTGCAAGCAAATGGATATGGGGAGAATAAAAGAGGATATATATAATAATAAAAGAGGATATATATATACACACACACATTATATATATATATATACACACACACATTTATATATATATATATATATATTTTTTTTTTTTTTGAGATGGAGTCTTGATCTGTCGCCTAGGCTAGAGTGCAGTGGTGCAGTGGTGCCATCTTGGCTCACTGCAACCTCTGCCTCCCATGTTCAAGAGATTCTCCTGCCTCAGCCTCCCGAGTAGCTAAGATTACAGGCGCCTGCCACCATGCCTGGCTAATTTTTGTATTTTTAGTAGAGACAGGGTTTCATCATCTTGGCCAGGCTGGTCTTGAACTCCTGACCTTGTGATCCACCTGCCTTGGCCTCCCAAAGTGCTGCAATTACAGGCATGAGCCACTGCACCCGGCCAAAGAGGTAATATTTTAAAAATAATTTTTAGTTAAACAAACAACCACTTTTGTGTTTTAGAAATATACTTATTTTTGGCTGGGCGTAGTGGCTCACACATGTAATCCCAGCACTTTGGGAGGCCAAGACAGGTGGATCACGAGGTCAGGAGTTCAAGACCAACCTGACCAAGATGGTGAAACCCCGACTACTAAAAATACAAAAAGTAGCCAGGTGTGGTGGCGGGTGCCTGTAATCCCAGCTACTCTGGAGGCTGAGGCAGAGACTTGCTTGAACCCAGGAGGCGGAGGTTGCAGTGAGCTGAGATCATGCTACTGCACTCCAGCCTGGGTGACAGAGTAAGACTCTGTCTCAAAAAAAAAAAGAAAAAAAAAGAAAAAAAGAAATACACTTATATTCTTGGACTCTGGTAGAAGGATTTTGCTAAAAATATTGTTTCATCCTATCCTGTTACTGGCTTTCAAAATCAAAAAGCGTTCATTTGTAATACTTTTCTTTAAAAATAAACATCCCAGGATTGTTTTCATCCTTTTTATTAATTAACCCCTAAGCATGGTGCTAAAATACTGGGCTCGTTTTTTTGTACTGCATGACCAAACTCCTACATTTTGAACCACTTAAACACTTCTCTTGAGAGCCAGACATCCCTAGTAGTGTGTGCTCACAATAGCTAATGGCTTAACAAGCACTGTCAGGCAGCCTCACATTTTAGCTGCTCGTTTTGCTGAAGGCAGATAATTTATGCTACATCCCAGAGCACAGACCAAGTACAGAAAACCAGAGAGGAATGTTAATGGAAAAAATTACAAATTCTTAAAGTGACAGGGCTTTTACATAGTTAACTCTTTTAATCAGTTTGCAGTGTTATCAGATTATGTGAAAGTTTGAATGAAATGTGGAAAATGATAAATGAAAGAAGTTTGTAAGAATAACAAATACAGTATATTTGATTTAAAACACAGCACATAGTAGGCATTCAGAAATATTTTTTGAATGAATAAGTGAGTGGGTGTGTTTTTATTTTCTGATGTACTTAATATACATTTGATTTTGTTACTACTAAATTTTACTGAACTGGCAAACTTTTTAAATATGTGGAATGAATTGTAAGACTGACAAATCTTTAAGCAAATGTAGTCTAATTTTTGCTAGAATTTTTTGAGACATTTGCCTTATTTTATGGCTATGACTTAATCATAAATATCGGCAGAATATTAATCATAGCTCTCAGACAATTCAGATTTTTCAATTACCTCAGATAAATTTTCTGCTTAGTTTAGTTAGAGCACAATAGTAAGAGCAAAATTGTAGGGTGGACCAATCTAAAAGTGTTATGATAACCTGGGTAAATTAGTTCTTCCTAGGAAAGACTGACACATTTTCTTCAAATAGAAAAGTTACTTCTGGTGAGAGCGAGAACTGATTCTCAAAAAACACTATTTTTTACTTTCTTTGTTCAGAGAGTTAGGCTTTAAATTTGGTTAACAAATAGCCCTCTGATTTTTTTTTTTTTTTTTGTAATAAAGGAAACAATACCTACCAATTATTAAGTACTTTTCATTGGTAGTGACTGTACTAAGGCCTGTACTGAGGCAGGCATTGCCTCACTTATTTTTATCCTTACTCCAACATTATGAGGTGTATACTATTATCATCCTCATTTTACAAATGTGGAACAGAGGCATAAAGCCAAGGGCACAGAGCTATTAACAGATGGAGCTAGAATCCAAACAGAGCTCTGATTCTAGTATTTAGTCACTGAGTATTTAGTCATTGTCTTTCTATGTGTGTGTTTAACTTATCTAAAATAGTTCATAAGGTTTCATTTGAAACTTATCTCACTTGCTAGTGAATGTGCTACTGTTTGATGCTATAGAAACGTTTTCACTTTCTTTCACTTTTAACATCCTATTCTCGGCCTTAGGAACTAGGTAAGCTAATAAACTTGCCTTTTGAAACAATACTGAAATAGCCAACATTTATTGGCTGCTCACTTTGTGCCAGGCACTTCCTAATTGTTTTACAAACATCTTATTCATTACAACATTCTTCTACTATTCGCCCCTATTTTACAGATCAAAAAATGAAGCTTAGTCAGGTTAAGCAACTTTGCTACCGAAGTTAGGAAATGTTGCTACTAAAGTTAAGCAATGTAGCAAAATTAAGCAACCCCAAATCATACAGGTTAAGTAAATAAGCAGTGGAGTTGGGATTTGAACTCAGGTTGTTTGACTGACAGTTGGCTTACTTAACCACCCTGTTCTACTGCCTTTTTTTTTTTTCCCCCGGAGATGGAGTCTCACTCTGTCATCTGGGCTGGAGTGCAGTGGCACGACCTCAGCTCGCTGCAACCTCCATCTTCCGGGTTCAAGCGATTCTCCTGCTTCAGCTGCCGAGTAGCTGGGATTACAGGCACCCGCCACCACACCCGGCTAATTTTTTTGTATTTTTAGTAGGCATGGGGTTTCACCTTGTTGGCCAGGCTGGTTTTGAACTCCTGACCTCAGGCGATCCGCCCTCCTTGGCCTCCCAAAGTGCTAGGGTTACAGGTGTGAGCCACTGCTCCCGGCCTTCTGCTGCCTTCTTAAATTAAGTAGTGGGCCTGTCTCTGAGCAGGTTCAGACACCACTTCCCCTCCCTTGTAAAGTATGCCTCTCACTGGCATTCCCTGTCCACCAAGTCTGCAAAACTCAGACTCCCATAGAACATTGCTCTGAGACCTATCAGGCCTGCACATGTTGGAATGTTCCATATAGATTTTTTGTTTTCTCATGGTTAGAACATTGACAGCCTTCAAGATTCCCCTGAGGGAAGACAAACTTTTTTCTGACATGTGAGCCACTCTCTGGTTACAGATGGAGGGTGTGGATTGCATCTGTCTTGGGGCTGCTTCTTTCTCTCACTTACCAGCTGAAATGCCCCAAGCACTTGCTTGCTTATTTTTGTTCTTCCACTATTTCCCACCATTTTTTTTCCCCTTACGGTAAAGCACAGATCTTTCTGTTTCATGTGGCACCAGCTGTCTGGTTTGCTCCCTCTGTACCTGTTACCACCAGCTGGAGCAAATGGGAAAGAATACATTTGGTAGAATGTGTTGACCCATGAGGCCTACCTTTGTTAGCTCAGTGGGTACCCTCCACAGGAGAAACAGTGTGAGTTTTTGTAATCTTGCTACTCTCCCTGGGAGGTCTTTTAAGGGCTGAGTACCTAAAGATGTTTTTCTATCAGACTTTTTTTTTCCCCCCACCTAGGTTCCATCTTGCATTCCACTGCTAAATCAGATTAAAACCAAAAAAACTGATACCTGTGATGGAACGTTACAGTTCACAACTGCTTTTATATTCATTCTCTCATTTAACCCTTACAACCACCTGGTGGTAAGTATTATACATACATTTAGGTATGAGAAAACTGATTTAGCTGGTGGTTGAGGTGGCTCATGCTTGTAATCCCAGCATTTTGGGAGGCTGAGGCAGAGGGATCACTTGAGCCCAGGAGTTTGAAAACAGCCTGGGCAACATAGGAGAGCCTATCTCTATAAAAGAAAAATAATTTAACAAAAAAGAAAAGAAAACTGGCATAGAGTAGTTTAGTCATTTGTTGAAGATCATGCAGTCCAATATACTTTTCCCAGGGAATCTCTGTTCCTTTCTACTATCTGATACTATAGTAGCTTTTTAATTGTCTTTTCTTTGTTTTTTGAGAGGGAGTCTTGTCCTGTCCACCCAGGCTGGAGTGCAATGGCACTATCTCGGCTCACTACAACCTCCACCTCCCGTGTTCTAGCAATTCTCCTGCCTCAGCCTCCTGAGTAGCTGGGATAACAGGCCTGTGCCACCACGCCTGGCTAATTTTTGTATTTTTAGTTGTGACGGGGTTTTACCATATTAGTCAGGCTGTCTCAAACTCTTGACCTCATGATCCGCCTGCCTCGGCCTCCTAAAATGCTGGGATTACAGGCATGAGCCACCGCGCCTGGCCTATAGTAGCTTTTTAAGTAGCATGATTATCAAGTTGAGTGAAACTCTTGAGAGGTGTTTTATACCATGTAAACTCTTTGTAGCAGAGAGCATTTGGAATTTGGAGGTCAGCACAAGTGACCAAGCTGTGGCAGGTGTTCAATAAACTGTTGAACTGAGCTGGTCAGATATTGTCACTAACCTGAAATATGCAATCTAGCCTCAGGCAACCCTTTTAATCTAGTTTGCCTTGTATTCTTTTACTGCCCTGATGGTTTCAAAGGGTTGTTGTAAGGATCAAATGAGATAACCTATAGCTTTACAGAGTGATATAGAAATGTAAGGAATTATCTTTATGCCAGTGTTTTAAATTCTGAATTTTTCTGCCAAACACACTTTCTATTTCCTTTATGAATATTTTTCTTTGAGATTATCTGGTCTCAAAAATGCTGTGGGAGTATTTTAGTGACTGATTGTATCCCTCTTTAAAAAAGAAAAATAGAAGGAAAATGGAGAACAAAAAAGAACAAGGGTTAATGGGAAGTGGAAAGGGTAAGTTTTAGGCCTTGGAGGCTGCACTTTTAAAGAAAGACAAACAGCAAAACAGTTGAAGAGCAAGTAAAAGGCAAACATTTACAGAGTTCTTACTGTGAGCCAGGCGCTGTTCTACATGTTTTGGTGTATTAACTTGATTAATCCTCACAGTGACCTTATGAGGTAGATACTCTTCTTATCTCCACTGTACAGGTGAAGAAACAAGGCACCATGTGGTTAAATAATGTGCACAGGCCATACAGCACCTAAGTGGTAGAGCTGGAACTGAGGCTAGTCAGCATTGCTCCAGGGCTCCAGTGCTTCGTCTTCACTATGCTGCCTTTGTAATCTGGGATGTGAGAGAAGCAGCACATGGGATATCTTTTAGAAAATGGAAGAAAATGCTTAAGGAGAGAGCATTTGATCCTGCTGTAACATTATTTGTCTTCAAAATACTTTTTGCTCACTGTTAAAACATAGATGAATCAGCAAAGCCATAGGATTGGTAGATAATATTTTTGTCTTTTAGCCTGTCCTTCAACCAGAACCAGTCCTATCTGCTTTTACTGGTGATTTTCTAAATTTTATTTTTCAGTTTCCTGATAATTTATTCTTTCCCCCAAACTATAGTGCCAATCGCCTGAGTAAGAATGAGACTTTCTTACTTAGTGTAGTTCTTCTTTCTTTTAGCCTCCTTGCACTGATTAAAGCTATTATTTCTTTCTTTTTAAATTGAATATTTTGAATAGGCAATATAGTTCAAAAATAAAAAGAATAAGAAGGCATATCATGAAAATTCTCCTTTCCACTCCTTTCATCATGCTTATTTCCTAAACACCCCAACCCCAATAATCAGTGTTCTTAGTTTGTATTCTATCTTTTCAGAGTTTTTTTTTTTCCTAGACTGAGTCTCGCTCTGTCGCTTAGGCTGGAGTGCAGTGGCATGATCTTGGCTCACTGCAAGCTTCGCCTCTCGGGTGCAAGTGATTCTCCTGCGTCAACCTCCAGAGTAGCTGGGACTATAGGCGCCCGCCACCATGACTGGCTAATTTTTTGTATTTTTAGTAGAGAGGGGTTTCACCGTGTCAGCCAGGATGTCTCGATCTGCTGACCTCGTGATCGGCCCACCTTGGCCTCCCAAAGTGCTGGGATTACAGGCGTGAGCCACCGCACCCGGTGAGTTTCTTTATGAATATAGAAGCAATTATGATTTTTTTAAACACAAAAGGTAATACTATTCTGCATCTTACTTTTTAAACTTACTGTATCTTGGAAATCTTTCCATATTACTACTTAGAGAGCATTTTCATTTTTTCCTTTCTTGTTTTTTACGAGATATAGTAATTCATTTTGTGGAGTATACTGTATTGGACCAGTCGTTTATTGATGGACATTGGAGTTTTTTAGTTTTTTTAAAGCTACCACTTAAAATGCTTCAGTAAAGGGGCAGGAAAGGTAAAACTAAGACAAGAAGCGACATCTAGAAAATCTCCAGATACGAAGTTGTGATCTAGGAGGCAGGAATGAAAAAGTTCCGGCTCTGCCTTGTGATGGGGCACATCTGGAGTGCCAGAGGCTTGCATTTTGACTACACCTGTTCTAGTTGGAGAAAGAAGGAAAACAACTAGCATGGTGAAACCTCAACACACCTGAGCTTGGTTTACTGCAAAGTCTCGGGGTGAGGACGGATTGACAGCTGGTATATGAACTGCCCAAAGGTAAACTGTTGTAATAAAGAAATTGATGGCATGATAGATAGAAGTGAGATAAGCGCTATTATCCACAGGTAAACTTCTTTCAACAGACTGCTACCAATTCTCATATATAACTTGCAGTAGAAAAAAATTAGTTCAACAGCTCTATTCCTAAACCTTTAAGTAAGCTCTGACACCTTATCAAAGAGCAAAAGAGTAGATTTGTCTTTGTACCTTGGACACATGTCAAATAAAAAACCTCAGCAAAGGGTAAAGTGTTTAAAAAAGAAATGAAATACCTTAAACCTATGATATTTAGTACTTTATTAAATGCTGCTTTTGATGACAGTGTCAAGGAACAGTTTAATCTTAGGCTTTCTGAGGTTAATAATCACATATGTGGGATTTTATGTCATAGTTTTGATATGGATTCATGGTTTTATACTGTTGATAAATAAGAAATAGCTTGTAAGCTATCATAGATCATCACTGTACTTTAAAAAATGGAATATAGCTGAAAAACGCAAATATATAATTTATAACAGTGTTACACAAATGTGATTTTAGGGATTGACAGTGAAATGTAAGATTTTTTTGTTTTGTTTTGTTTTTTTGAGATGAGAAGAGTCACACTCTGTTGCCAAGGCTGGAGTGCAGTGGCATCATCGTGGCTCACTGTAGCGTCAATTTCCTTGGCTCAAGCGATCCTCCCATCTCAGCCTGCTAAGTAGCTAGGACCATAGCCACATGCCAACACACCTAGCTAATTTTGAATTTTTTATAGAAATGGAGTCTCCCTATGTTGCCCAGGCTGGTCTTGAGCCCCGGGGCTTAAGCGATCCTCTCATCTTGGCCTCCCAAAGTGCTGAGATTACAGGCGAGAGCCTCCATGCTCAGCCTGATATTTCAAAATGTTAACGTTGCAAAGGATTTTCTGATCTGCCTGGTTAAGAAAGAAAACTTAATATCGCTTCTGATATTCAGCTATAAACTCAAGGGTTGTTTTGGAGGGACTGGTTTTTTATTTCAGAAAGACACTTATCAATATTCAGTATCAAAACAGTTGCACTATTGATTTCTCTTTCTCCCAATCAGCCCCAAAGAGGCCACATCAAAAGAGAGTGCATTTTAGGCCAATAAGCTGCAGAATGTACACCTAGCAGATCTCATAGAAACCTTACCAGAAAATGGGGACTGGGTAGGGAAAGAAGCTTTAAAAGATCAGCAAACTGCCAGCCCACGGACTGTAGAGGCTGTCACAGCCAGAAGGGGGTGGCCAGGGTGCCACAAACCCAAGGAAGCAAAGTTTCAAAATAATACAAAATTTAAAAAAAGTTTTGTATATAAGGTATTCAAGATTTCTCCAGCACTGACTGATACAAAGCACAATGAGATGGCACTTTTAGAGACAGCAGCTTCAAACCCAGAAAAGACTAATGAGGTGAGTTTCACATGGCTGAATCAGTGTCAAAAACATAATCTTCCTTTCTTTCTTTCAAGGAGGTAGGAAAGCAATTAAGTGGTCACCTCAACCTAAGGGGCACATGATCCATTCTATAAATTTGGTCACTTCTAATGAAAAAAAAATTGAAATAACGTTGTCCAAAGATATCTTTCTCTTTTTTTGAGACAGAGTCTTGCTGTGTCGCCCAGGCTGGAGTGCAGTAACATGATCTGGGCTCACTACAACCTCTGCCTCCTGGGTTCAAGTGATTCTCCTGCCTCAGCCTCCTGAGTAGCTGGGATTACAGGTGCATGCCACCACGCCTGGCTAATTTTTGTATTTTTAGTAGAGATGGGGTTTCACCATGTTGGTCAGGCTGGTCTCAAACTCCTGACCTCATGATCCACCTGCCTTGGCCTCCCAAACTGGTGGGATTACAGGCGTGAGCCACGGTGCCCAGCTGGGTTTTCAGCTTTAAGATATCTTTTTTGTTGTTGTTGTTTGGCTAACTCCTCCTGGAATCATCTTTCTGGTTTGACTGGTACTTTGTACAGAGCAACGAGGTTTCTCATAGTGGAGTCTTTTCCTGGGCTCTGTTTGGCTCTCAGTAAGGCAGGCCTATACTTTTTCCTCTCCTCTACGGAGAGGGCAATATGCATTAAGCTGAAAAGTCACCTTCTGAAAGTGAGAAAGGGGTTAGATTGCTGCTTCAGAGCTGTGGAATTATTTGGAATGTTTTTCAAATGGTTGCTACAAAACAACAAAAAGGTAATCACAAAATGTGTACATCACAACATGCTTTTAAAGACACTATGCATTGTGCTCACATTTCCTTAAATGTTGTTTCCAAAGGTGCTCAGCCTTTAGCCCAGCTGGAATCTCCAGGAAGACGCAGAGACAGTTTGGCAAAAAAGAAACAGGGGAGGAGGGGGCCACGAAAGTAGAAAGCAGCCCCTAAGTTAAAGATCAGCCCTCAGTTAAAGATCAGCTCCAGGCAGGCCAGCCTCAGGCCGAGTCAGGGACAAAGGGAGGAGCAGCAGCAGGGTAGGACTGGGGTGTTCTACATCTCATTCAGGTCAAGCAGAGTCTGGTACAGCATCCTTTGTGCAGAGAGGTTCTCCTCTTTGTTGCGTTTCAGTTTATCTTCCAAAGTCATCAGTTACCTTTTCCAGCTTGGCTACCAGTCTCTCAGTAAACTCAGCAGGGGTCTCTGCCCCCTTGAGTTCATCGGTGAGAATCTTGATCTCTTCCTCATATATGTCTTCTTTTTGAGAGTACTTTTCTTCAGCATCATGTAGACACTTCAGGTTCTGGTCCATCAGTCTGATCTGCTCATCTGTCTCTTGTCAGTGGGACTCTGCCAGCTCAGCTCATTCGTCTGTGCATTCCAAGTCTCCTTCAATGATCACCAACTTACGAGCCACCTCTTCATACTTCCTATCTGCCTCTTCTGCAATATGCTTAGCTTCTTTGAGTTGTATTTCCTTGAGTTTCATCTTTTTTTTGTTTGTTTGAGATGGAGTCTCGCTCTGTCGCCAGGCTGGAGTGCAGTGGTGCGATCTCAGCTCACTGCAACCTCTGCCTCCCGGGTTCAAGCGATTTTCCAGCCTCAGCCTCCCAAGTAGTTGGGACTACAGGCGTGTGACACCACACCCAGCTAATTTTTTGTATTTTTAGTGGAGACGGGGATTCACCTTGTGGGCCAGGATGGTCTCAATCTCTTGACCTCGTGATTCGCCCGGCTTGGCCTCCCAAAGTGCTGGGATTACAGGTGTGAGCCACTGCGCCTGGCCCTTTTCTTCATCTTTTAAGGCCTGGTTTTCAATAACTTTCATACCTCTTTCACTGTCATCAGCAACTTTTTCCGCTTCTTCCAGCTTTTTCAGGGTAGTGGTCAGGCACTCCTGAGCATGGTCCAGCTCCTCTTCAACCTGCTGGATCCTAAGGTTCAAGGAGGCCACCTCAACCTCAGTCTGTTCCCGGGGCCCACCTTTCTCCCCCAACTTCTCACTGGAGGTGCTCAGCTCTCTCCTCTGCATCATCTGCCTGCTGCTGCAGAACCTGGATCTTGCACTTCACTTCCTCCATGGTGGTGATCCCAGCCATGGTGCCCACCTAGCTACTGCTCGCACTCTGGTTCCTGCCTCTTCTGCTCAGCATTGCAGCTGCTTCTCCTTTCTTTTATTTTCTGTATTAAGTTTTGTTTCCTTTTGTTTTTAAAGTAACAGATGAAAGGAGATAAAAATGTCAAGGAAATACTGACTTGAACTTTATAAATATTGGTTCTGAGTGGGGATGATAAAGCAGATAAAAAAGGGAACTGAAGTATGACTGAAGGAATCAGATTTCTCTAACCTTGATTTTCAAATGGTGCATTCCGTGGATATAATTATAAGTAGCAAGATTCTTTAGCATTTGGAGTTAAATTGTGAGGAAGTTATCAGGGCACATTTTGTGTTCTTCATTACTTTGAGAAACTTTTCTGAGGTTCATTGAGAAAAGTATTTTTGAACTCTGTGAAATCCGAGTAACTCTGGAGGAAAAGCAAATTGAGTAAGTTGTTCTTTCCTCTCTGAGGTTTGATAAGGTGTAAAAATGTATTTAACAAAGGCAACTTCTTTTTCCTTAAAAAAGGTTTTTTAAAGTTTTTTTTTAAAGAAGTTTTTTTAACCCTGAAAAAGTTATTTTAAAAAAAAATTCAATTCAGTGTGTTAATTTTATCCTCTCTATAAATACATTTTTTGAATATTTAAGGTAACAGTTTCAGAAACATAACTGAATAGCTTGCTTGAACAAAGAGTTTGAATCTATGATGAACTAAATTATGTCTTCCCAAGTAGTCCACTTAGACACTGACTTGTTACCCTCTTTCTCAAGTCCAGTTTTTCTGAGACTAGACCAGTTACATTAGGATCACTTTGGGTCTTTAGGTGTGATTATTGTATTGTGATAATGCTAAAAATATTCATTCTTTTTATAGATACAAACTGAAGTGTTAGTGGATAAAATGTCAAGATATTTGGGATTATTTTAAAAATAAATTAGGATGAAGGGTAAGTGAGTGGCAATGTAGATGAAACAAGACTGGCCATATGTTTATTTATGGAAGGTGGATGAGGAGTATGTGGGTAATATTATAGTATTCTCTCTAATTTAGTTTAGGTTTAAAATTTCTATTGCAAATAGTTAAAAGAATCACTTGTGGTCTTGTTGAAAATTCAGATTCCTGAACTCCACCACAGATCTCTTAAGTCAGAGTCTCAAGGATGAAAGATAGGAAATGGCTTTTAAAGTAGTCCACTTTTGCTCACTGAGGTTTGAGGATCACTGGTAAAAAATTTCCTTGTGTACCTCACTCATTGTGTATTCATGTCATCCACGTGTATATTTCGTGGTTTTCATCATTCACCCTATTTTTCCAATTGCAGAATGCAATAGCAAATTAAAGCAATTATACTGAATTTGGATAATTCAAACTTTAAAATTTTGTTTCAAAGGGTTCATAAAGTGAAGCCAAATAAAATTTTAAAAACCTTTATTTTAAGCTGTATTTATCTGAAATAATCAGATAAATACGTTGGCTTTTTTTTCCACTTTCAGCTGGGAATGGATTACTTTTGTGAATGTCTTAAATTTCTTCTCTTACCAGGGCATCAGCATCCTATTCCAGACATCTACTTGCTTTCAACAGTAGTTCCTTGTTCTTTCTCAGATGTACCATATTACCAGGCACCTCTGAGACTTTACCCATGGGATTCCCTCTAATTGAAACATTCATCAATCCCCTCTTTACCTGGTTAATTTCTATACCTTCACCCCACCGCTAACACCCTCACTTATTCAGGGAGGCCATAATTGTATTTGTAAGGTTGGATGGCATTCTATTCTTTTGTGGTTCCATAATATGCTGTAATACGATGGTGCTACAATGCTGAACATGCTATATAGCACTTTACACTTTATCATAAGACTCTATTTTTCTGCCCTCCTCTCTCTCCTCAGCTAGACTATAAAGTCAGTTGGTTAAGGATTGTGTTTTTTATGATCATATCTCCACCGCTGTGTACTGTGCCTGGCACATAGGAAATATTTACTGAATACATGACGAACAGCTGAATGAGTTCACAAAAAGCTACCTAACATGCCCAAGCATCTTAGGAAATGTCACAGTCATTCTTTAAGGCAAAAAGAAAGAAAGAGAAAAAAGCTTCCTGGATATAAGACACACTTCTTGGTCATATAGATCTTGGAAAAAAGTTCCTGAAAGGAGGACTAAACTGTAGCAAGAATTTGTCTTGGGTATATTAATACTGATAATCACTTTGCTTCTATGCTTAGCCTTTTTCATGTATCTTTATTAATTTCTCATAATTAAATTATATCTCTTGACCCAAATTTTTTTGAATATTTTATTGTGAAAAATTTCAAATGTCCAAAAGAGTCAAAAGAGTTGTGTAGACTGGGCACGGTGGTTCACATTTGTAATCTCAGCACTTTTGGAGACTGAGGCAGGCAGATCACTTGAGGCCAAGAATTTGAAACTAGCCTGGCCAACATAGCTGTATTAGTCCGTTTTAACACTGCTGATAAAGACATACCTGGGACTGGGCAATTTACAAAAGAAAGAGGTTTAATGGACTCACAGTTCCATGTGACTGGGGAGGCCTCACAATCATGGCAGGAGGTGAAAGGCATGTCTCACATGGCGGCAGACAAGAGAAGAGAATGAGAGCCAAGTGAAAGGGGTTTCCTCTTATAAAACCATCGGCTCTGGTGAGACTTTTTACTACCATGAGAACAGTATGGGGGAAACCACCCCCATGATTCGATTATCTCCTACTTGGTCCATCCCGCAACACAAGAGAATTATGGGACCTACAATTCAAGATGAGATTTGGGTGCAGACCCAGCCAAACCACATAAATAGCAAAAACCCATCTCTACTAAAAATACAAAAAACTAGCCAGGCCTGGTGGCTCATACCTCGAATCCCAGCTACTTGGGAGGCTGAGGCACAAGAATCGCTTGAACCCTGGAGGCAGAGGTTGCGGTGGGCTGAGATTGTGCCACTGTACTCCAGCCTGGGCAACTGAGCAAGAATCTATCTCAAAAAAAAAAAAAAAAAAAAATTGTGTAGTTGTGTCGTGTACCCATACATCCATGACCAGGATTGTACAGTTAAAACACAGTGCCCCAAACGTCTTAGTATAGTTTTAAGTTTTAATAATTTCAGAAGCATAAATGCTACAAACGTATAAAACACCCTTTAAATATTTCAATGTATTTCATACTTATTTAATTTTGTGAAATTTTTTTCCCCAGTGGATGAGATTCTTTTTTAAAAAATACATCCCTTCAAGCATTTGTTCTTTGAGTTACAAACAATCCATTATACTTCATAAGTTATTTTAAAATGAACATTTAAGTTATTATTGACTATAGTCACCCTGTTGTGCTATCAAATAGTAGGTCTTATTCATTCGTTCCATTTTTTTTGCACTCATTAACCATCCTCATCTCCCCCCATTCCCCCACTATCTTTCCCAACCTCTGGCAACCATTTTTCTACTCTCTGTGTCCATGAGTTCAATTGTTTTGATGTTTAGATCCCAGAAATAAGTGAGAACATATAATGTTTGTCTTTCTGTGCCTGGCTTGTTTTCCTTAACGTAATGATCTCCAGTTCCATCCATGTTGCAAATGACTGGATATCATTCTTTTTTATGACTGAATAGTACTTCATTTTGTGTAAGTACCACATTTTCTTTTCTTTTTTTTTTTTTGAGACGGAGTTTTGTATTTGTTGCCCGGGCTGTAGTGCAATGGTGCAATCTTAGCCCACCACAGCCTCTGCCTCATGGGTTCAAGCGATTCTCCTGTCTCAGCCTCCCGAGTAGCTGGGATTACAAGCATACACCACCACGCCCGGCTACTAATTTTTGTATTTTTAGTAGAGATGGGATTTCACCATGTTGACCAGGCTGGTCTCGAACTCCTGACCTCGTGATCCACCTGCCTCGGCCTCCCAAAGTGCTGGGATTACAGGCGTGAGCCACTGTGCCCAGCCAAGTACCACATTTTCTTTATCCATTCATCTGCTGATGGACACTTAAGTTGCTTCCAAATGTTAGCTATTGTAAACAGTGCTGCAGCAAACATAGGGGTGCAGATACCTCTTTGATATAATGATTTCCTTTCTTTGGGGGATATACCCAGCAATGGAATTGCTGAATCCTATGGTAGCTCAATGATCAGTTTTTTGAGGAACCTCCAAATTCTCCCTAGTGATTGTACTAATTTACATTCCCACCAACAGAATACAAGGGTTCCCTTTTATCCACATCCTCACAAGCATTTGTTATTGCCTGTCTTTTGTATACAAGCCATTTTAACAAGGGTGAGATGGTATCTCATCATAGTTTTGATTTGCATTTCTCTGATGATCAGTAATGTTGAGCACCATTTCATATGCTTCTTTGCCATTTGTATGTCTTCTTTTGAGATATGTCTGTTCAAATGTTTTGCCCATTTTTTGACTGGATTATTAGATTTTTTCTTATAGAGTTTTATGAGCTCCTTATATATTCTGGCTATTAATCCCCTATAGAGGAGTATTTTGAAAATATTTTCTCCCATTCTGTGGGTTGTCTCTTCATTTTGTTGATTGTATTCTTTGCTGTGCAGAAGCTTTTTAACTTGATGTTATCTCATTTGTCCATGTTTGTTTTGGTTGCCTGTACTTGTAGGACTCAAGAAATTTTTGCCCAGACCAATGTCCTAGAGATTTTCCCCAATTTTGACTTGAAGCAGTTTCATAGTTTCAGGTCTTAGATTTAAGTCTTTTTATTTTATTTTATTTTATTTTATTTTATTTTATTTTATTTTATTTTATTTTATTGAGATGGAGAATCACTCTGTCACCCAGGCTGGAGTGCAGTGGCACAATCTTGGCTCACCACAAGCTCCTTCTGCGAGGTTCAAGCAATTCTCCTGCCTCAGCCTCCCAAGTAGCTGGGACTACAGGTGCCCACCACCATGCCTAGCTAATTTTTTTGTATTTTTAGTAGAGACAGAGTTTTACCATATTGGTCAGATTGGTCTTGAACTCTTGACCTCCAGTGACCCACCTGCCTCAGCCTCCCAAAGTGCTGGGATTACAGGTGTGAGCCACCTCGCCCGGCAAGATTTAAGTATTTTAATCCACTCTTTTTATTTGATTTTTTTGTATGGTGAGAGATAGGGGTCTAGTTTCATTCTTCTGCATATGGATATCCAGTTTTCCCAGTGCCATCTATTGAAGAGACTGTCTTTTCCTTAGTGTATGTTCTTGGTACTTTTGTCAAACATGACTTCACTCTAGGCGTGTGAATTTGTTTCTGGGTTCTCTATTCTGTTCCATTGGGCTATTGTCTTTTTTTGTGCCAGTAGCATGCTGTTTTGGTTACTATAGCTCTGTAGGGTAATTCAAAGTCAGGTAATGTAATTCCTCCAGTTTTGTTCCTTTTGCTTAGGATAGCTTTGGCTATTCTGGGGCTTTTGTGGTTCCATATAAATTTTATAATTTTTTTTATTCTGGGGAGGGATATCATTAGTATTTTGATAGGGATTGCATTGAATCTGTAGATTGCTTTGGATGGTATGGACATTGTAACAATATTGATTCTTCCAATCCATGAACATGGAATATTTTTCCATTTTTTGGTGTCCCCTTCAATTTCTTTCAGTATTTTGTAGTTTTCATTATAGAGATCTTTCACTTCTTTGGCTAAGTTAATTTCTGGGTCATTTTATGTGTATAAGTGGGATTACTTTTTAAATTTCTTTTTCACATTGTTCACCTATGGCATGTAGAAATGCTACTGATTTTTGTATGTTGATTTTGTATCCTGCAAATTTACTGAATTTCTCAGTTCTAATAGTTTTCTTGTGGAGTCTTTAGGAGGTTTTTCCAAATATAAGATTATATTATCTGCAAAAAGGATAATTTGACTTCTTCCTTTCTAATTTGAATGCCCTTTATATCTTTCTCTTGTCTGATTGCTCTAGTTAGGATTTCCAGTACTATGTTAAATAACAGTGGTGACAGTGGGCATCTTTGCCATATTCCAGATCTTAGAGGAAAGGCTTTCAGTTTTTCCCTATTCAGTATGATACTGTGGGTCTGTCATATATAGCTTTTATTATGTTGAGATATGTTCCTTCTATCCCCAGGTTTTTGAGGGATTTTATCATAGAGGGATGTTGAACTTTATCAAATGCTTTTTCAGGATCAATTGAAATAATCATGTGTTTTTTATCCTTCATTCTGTTGATATGATGTATCACATTGATTGATTTGCATGTGTTGAACCATTCTTGCATCCAGGGATAAATTCCACTTAGCCATGATCAATGACCTTTCTAATATATTGTTGAATTCTGTTTGCTAGTATTTTCTTGAGGATTTTTTGCATCAATATTCATCAGTAGCTTTTCTTTTTTTGATATGTCTTTGTCTGGTTTTGGTATCAAGGTAATACTGGCCTTCTAGAATGTGTTTGGAAGTATTATTTTGTCTTCTATTTTTTGGAATAATTTGAGATGGATTGGTATTAATTCTTCTTTAAATGTGTGGTAGAATTCAGTAGTGAAGCCATCAGGTCCTTGGCTTTTCTTTACTGGAAGACTTTTTATTGTGATTTCTTTCTCATTACTTGTTCTTGGTCTGTTTAGGTTTTGGATTTCTTTCTGATTCAGTCTTGGTTGGTTTTATGTATATAGACATTTGTCCATTTCTTCTAGATTTTCCAATTTATTGTCATCTAGTTGCTTATAGTAACCACTGATGATACTTTGAATTTCTGCAGTATCAATTGTAAATGTGTCCTTTTTCATTTTTGATTTTATTTATTTGAATCTTCTGTCTTTTAGTCTGGCTAGAGGTTTGTCAGTTTTGTTTAACTTTTTAAAAAACCAACTTTTTGTTTTATTGATCTTTTGTATTTTTTTTTTTCTTCATCTCAATTTCATTTATTTCTGTTCTGGTCCTTAGTATTTCTTTTCTTCTACTAATTTTGGGTTTGGTTTGCTCTTGCTTTTCTGTTTCTTAAGATGCATTACTAGATTGTTTATTTGAGGGTTTTGCCCTTTTTTGATGTGGGCACTTATAGCTATAAACTTCCCTCTCAGTATTGTTTTTGCTGTATCCCAGAGGTTTTAGTATTTTGTTTTTCCATTACCATTTGTTTGAAGAAATTTTCCAATTTTTTAAATTTCTTCATTGACCCACTGGTCATTCAGGAGCATATTGTTTAATTTCCATGTATTTGTATAGTTTCCAGAATTCCTCTTGTTATTAATTTCTAGTTATATTCCAGTGTGGTCAGAGAAGATGCTTGATATTATTTCAATTTTTGAATGTTTTCAGAGTTGTTTTGTGACCTAACAGATACTCTATCCTTGAGAATGATCCATGTGCTGAGGAAATGAATGTGTATTCTACAGCTGTTGGATGAAATGTTTCATAAATATCTATTAGATTCACTTGGTCTCTAGTGCAGAGTAAGACTGATGGTGTCTGTTGATTTTTTGTCTGGAAGATCTATTCAATACTGAAAGTGGGGCATTGAAGTCTCTAGCTATTATTGTGTTGGGGTGTATCTCTCTCTTTACCACTAATAATATTTTCTTTATATATTTGGGTGCTCCACTGTTGGGTGCATATATATTTAAAATTGTTATATTATTTTGCTGAGTTGACTCCTTTCTCATTGTATAGTGGCCTTCTTTGTCTCTTCTTAGAGTTTTGGTCTTAAAATCTATTTTGTCTGATATAAGTGTAGCAACTCCTGTTCTTTTTTAGTTTCCATTATCATGGAATATCTTTTTCCATCCCTTTATTTTCAGTCTATGTGTGTTTTTACAGGTGAAGTGTTTTTTTTTGTTTGTTTTGTTTTTTTGTAGGCAACAGATTGATGGGTCTTGTTTTTTCATCTAGCCAGTCTACGTATTTTCGTAAGACAGTTTAGTCCATTTACTTTCAATGTTATTATAAGGACTTACTGCTATCATTTTGCTATTTGTAGTTTAGTTGTTTTGTGGTCTTCTCTTCCTTCTTTCTTTCCTTCCTCGTTTAATGAAGGTGATTTTCTCTGGTGATATGATTTGGGCTCTTACTTTTTATATTTTGTGTATCCATTGTATGTTTTTTGGTTTGAGGTTAAAATGAGGTTTACAAGTACTATCTTATAACCCATTTATTTTAGCTTGATAAAAATTTAACAATGTTTGCATAAATAAGCAGACAAGCAAAAAGAAAATTAATAGGTTGAGTGTGGTAGCTCATGCCGGTAATCCCAGCACTTTAGGAGGCTGAGGTGGGTGGATCATTTGAGATCAGGAGTTCAAGACCAGCCTGGCCAACATAGTGAAACCCCGGCTCTACTAAAAATAGACAAATTAGCCAGGCATGGTGGTGTGTAGCTGTAATCCCAGCTACTCAGGAGGCTGAGGCAGGAGAATCTCTTGAACCCAGGAGGCAGAGGTTCAGTGAGGCAAGATCGTGCCACTGCACTCCAGCCTAGATGACACAGTGAGACTCCATTTCAAAAAAAAAGGAAATTAATAAAAACTCTTTGACTTGACTTCATCTCCCCACTTTTTGACTTTTTGTTGTTTCTATTTATTTATTTATTTGAGACAGGGTCTTGCTCTGTTGCCCAGGCTACAGTGCAATGGCATGATCTTGACTTACTGCGACCTCTGCCTCCAAGGCTCAAACAATCCTGCCATCTCATCCTCCCCAGTAGCTGAGACCACACAGCTGCACACCACCACACTCAGCTTATTTTTAAAAATTCTTTGGAGAGACAGGGTTTTGCCATGTTGCCCAGGCTGGTCTTGAACTCCTGGCCTCAAGTGATCCACCCTCCTTGACCTCCCAAAGTACTGGGATTACAGGCATGAGCCACGGTGCTGAGCCAGTTGTTTATATATATATATAATTGCACTATGTCTTGAAAAGTTGTTGTAGTTACCATTTTTGATTGGTTCATTGTTTAGTCTCTCTACTTAGCATAAGAGTATAACAGTTACAGTGTTATAATATTCTGTGCTTTTTTGTGTACTTACTATTACCACTGAGTTTTGTACCTTCTGGTGATTGCTTATTGTTCATTAATGTCCTTTTCTTTCTGAGTTAAGTACTCCCTGTAACGTTTCTTGTAGGACAGGTCTGGTGTTGATGAAATTCCTCAGCTTTTGTTTGTCTGGGAAAGTCTTATTTCTCCTTTGTGTTTGAACAATATTTTAACCAAATATACTATTCTAGGGTAAAAGTTTTTTTTTTTTTTTCTTCAGCACTTTAAATATGTCATGTCACTCTGTCCTGGGTTGTGTGGTTTCCATGGAAAAGTCTGATGCCAGACATATTAGAACTCCATTTTATTCTATTTGTTTCTTTTCTCTTACTTCTTTTACAATTCTTTCTTTATCCTTGACTTTTGGGAGTTTGACTATTAAATGCCTTGAGGTAGTCTTCTTTGGGTTAAATCTGCTTGGTGTTGTATGAGTTTCTTATATGTAGATATCGATATTTTTCTCTGGGTTTGGGAAATTCTCCGTTATTGTCTCCTTGAATAAACTTTCTACCACTATCTGTTTCTCTACCTCCTCTTTAAAGCCAATAACTCATAGATTTGCCCTATTGAAGCTATTTTCTAGGTCCTGTAGACATGCTTCATTGTTTTTTATTATTTTTTTCTTTTGTCTCCTCTGTATATTTTCAAATAGGCCGTCTTCAAGCTCACTAATTCTTTCTTCTGCTTGATCGGTTCTGCTATTAAAGGACTCTAGTGCATTCTTCAGTATGCCAATTGCATTTTTCAGCTCCAGAATTTCTGCTTGGTTCTTTTTTGTTATTTCAGTCTCTTTATTAAATTTATCTGATAGAATTTTGAATGTCTTCTCTGTGTTAACTTGAATTTCTTTGAGTTTCCTCAACACAGCTATTTTGAATTCTCTGTCTGGAAGGTCTCATATCTCCGTTTCTCCAGGATTGGTCTCTGGTGCCTTATTTGGTTCATTTGGTGAGGTCATGTTTTCCTGGATGGTATTGATGCTAGTAGATGTTCTTTGGTGTCTGGGCATTGAAGAGTTAAGTATTTGTTGTAGTCTTCACTGTCTGGGGTTACTTGTACCCATCCTTCTTGGGAAGGCTTTCCAGATATTTTAAAGGACTTGAGTGTTGTGATTTAAGCTGTATCTGCTTTAGGGGGTACCCCAAGCCCAGTAACACTATGGTTCTTGCAGACTTGTAGAGGTACCGCCTTGATGGGTCTTGGACAAGATCGAGAGAATTCTCTGGATTACCAGGCAGAGACTCTTGATCTCTTCTCTTACTTTCTCCCAAACGTACAGAGTCTCTCTCTCTCTCTCTGTCTCTGTTCTGAGCCTCCTAAAGCTATCGGTGGAGGGACACAAGCACCTCTGTGGCCACCAACATTATGACTGGGTTGGGTCAGGCTTGAAGCCAGCACAGCACTGGGTCTTGCCCAAGGCCCACCACTATAACTACTTTCTGGAAACTGCCTATATTTGCTCAAGGCGCTGGGGCTCTACAATCAGCCAGTGGCAAAGCTAGCCAGTCTTGTCTCCTTTCCTTCAGGGCAGCAAGGTTCCCCAAGTTCCTGTGGGTCCAGTGATGCCATCTGGGAGTTTGGGACCAGAGTAAAAAACCTTAGAAGTCTATCTGGTGTTTTATTTACTGTGGCTGAGCTGGCACTCAAACCACAAGATGCAGTCCTTCCCACTCTTCCTTCCCCTTTCCAAAGGAGGAGCCTCACCCCGTAGCCACCACCACCACAGGCTACCAGGAATACTGTCAGACTACTGCTGATGTTCCCTTAAGGACCAAAGGCTCTTGAGTCAGCTTGTAGTGAATGCTGCCTGGTGTGGGACTCACCCTTCAGGGCAGTGGACTCCCTGCTGGCCCAGGGCAGATCCAGAAAAGCCATCCAAGAATCAAGTCCTGGAATCAGGGACCCCAAGAACTCCTTTGGTGCTCTACCCCTCATGTTCATGCTGTTACCTGAAGCCAGCAAGTCTCAGAGGCTCATCCAAGACCCTTGATGTAGTACCTGAGTATCACTGCTGGTTATTCAGGGCCCAAGGGCTCTTTAGTTAGCAGGTGATAAACGCTGCCAGGATCGGGTCCTTTCCTTCAAGGAAGTGGTTTCCCTTCTGGCCCAGGGTGTATGTAGAAATGTCATCTGGGAGCTAGGGCCGGGAATGGGGACCTCATGACTGACCAGCGCTCCTGTCCTACTGTGGCTGAGCTGGTATCCAAGATGTGAGACAAAGTCCTCCCCACTCTTCCCTCTCCTCTCCTCAAGCAGAAGAAAGAGGGGGATCTCTTTTGGAGCTGTGAGCTGTGCAGCCTGGGGTTAGGGGATGGATGATGCCAGCACTCGCTTGGCTGCCCCAGCTGGTGTCTCACTATGTTGCATGCCCCTCCAGTTTACTATCTCTGGGCCTAGTTCAACATTAGGACTCATCTACAAGTTGCAGTCTTTATGGCCTAGACTGCCTTTCAGGTTTATTTGGAGACACAGAGTACTGGTCGGCAGTGGCGAGGTTTGTGGGAACTCAAGTTCTGACCACTGGGATCAGTGATTCTCTTCTGGCTAGGGCTGGTTTAAATGCTCCCTTTGTGGGTGAGTGTCAGTTTGGTCTAGTTTTCCGTTCTGCTCTACCAGGACAGCACTGAGTTCAGTGCCTCACAATTGCTGTGTTCTCCCTCCCCTAGTGCCCAGAAACACTCTCTGTACCACACCTCCACTGCCAGGATTGGGGAGGTGGCATCAGGGATTCAAGACTATGTTTTCTATCTCTTCAATGCCTCTTTCAATGATATGAAGTTAAAACCAGGTACTATGAGTGCTTACCTGATTTTTGGCTTTTATGAAGATTTTTTTTTTTTCTGTGTAGATAGTTGTTCAGTTGGTGTTCTTGTGGAGGGGATAATCTGTGAAGCCTTTTATTCCACCATCTTGCTCTACTTCCTCCCTAATTTTGTGAATTTGGAGTTATAAAATTTTAATTTTAGCTTTTTGTTTTGGCATCTTCAGAAGGCTGAAAGAAAAAAATAAAATTAGCAATTTATTAGTCAAAATTTACAAAACTAAACAAGCTAAACATTTAAATAAACTTTCAAATGATTTAAGAAGCTTGTATCATTTATATTTCTGAAATTATTAAAGCTCAAAACTATAGTTAGGATACTATCAACAGAGTGAAAAGGCAACCCATGGAATGGAAGAAAATATTTGCAAATCTTGTATCTGATAAGGGGTTAAATAGCCAGAATATGTAAATAGCTCCTACAGTTCAACAATTGAACAACCAGACCACCAGATTAAAAAATGGACAAAGAACTTGAATAAACATTTTTCCAAAGAAAATATACAAGTGACCAATAAGCATATGAAATTATGCTCAAAATCTTTAATCATTAGGGAAATGCAAATCAAAACTACAAAGAGATACTACTTCATACCTACTAAGATGGCTATAATAATAATAATAACAAAATAGAAAATAACAAGTGTTGGCAAATTTGTGGAGATACCTTGGAACCCTTGTGCATTGCTGATGGGAACATAAAATGGTGCAGCCACTATGGAAACCAGTATGGTAGTTCTTCAAAAAATTAGAGATAGAATAACCATATGGCCCAGCAATTCTACTTCTGGATATATACCCAAAAGATGCAAAAGCAGGGACTCAAATAGATATTTGTTCACTCATGTTTATAGCAGCATTATTTGTAATAGCTAAAATGTGGAAGCACCTGAACTGTCTATACACGGATAAATGGATAAACAAGATGTGGCATATACATACAATGGAATATTGCTCAGCCTTAAAAAGGAAATTCTGGTGCATATTACAATATGGATGAACCTTGAAGATATTATGCTAAGTGAAGTAAGCTACACAAAAGGACAAATACTGAATTATTTCACTTATACAAGATACCTAGAGTAGTCAAATTCATAGCAATAGAAAGTAGAGTGGTTACCAGGGGCTGGAGGAAGGGGTCCTGGGGAGTTATTGTTTAATGGATATGGAATTTAAGTTTGGGAAGATGAAAAAGTTCTGCAGATTGATGGTGGTGATAAGGTTGCACACTAGTGTGAATTTAAAACCACTGAACTGTATATCTATAAATGGTTATAGGTAAATTTTATGTATAGATTTTACTACAACTAAAAAATGCTATTTTTGAAATGTTGAGCAAATTTTTAATAATATAGTAAAGCAAAGTTTTCTGTCATAATATTAATATTGAAAAAGGGGGAACCCTCAAAAATTACCAGGGAAATATATACATTGGTTCCTCTTAAAGAAGATAGGGAATTGTCAAACAACTGAGTCAGACAACGGTTTAGTTTAGTTCGTGACCGTTTGCTGTGGTAAAGTGCATATGGAAAGAAAGTAATGGAGAACAGTTGCTGACTCTGGTAAATTCTTTCTATATATTCCCATTAATTTATCCCTCTCTCTTTTTTATTTCTTTTTTGTCAGTTTGAATGTCTTCAGACGTGAATAGCTATTCCATGGATTGCAAGTAACAGCACCTTTGGATTGCAAGTAACAGCACTTTCACCAAAGGCAGAATTTGTATGTATTGTAATTTAGAAAAAAGACAATGTAGCTCCCTAGTGTAAATTGCCATGACTGCCATGGTTATACTTCTTAGAGTTGCGGGCAAATAATATTGAGATTATTATGAAATCACTGTTTTGGCCTTATTGAGTTAGTTTTTTCTGAAAAGATTTCAAATTGAACTTATTATTTAAAATCTCACAAAAGTATTTAGTGTGCAGTAACTGCTACAGTGATGCTGAGCTTAAAGGAAAACAAATTTGGGCATTGTAAACGTATGGATATATAATGTTCAACCTTTATCAAAATTAAAGATCCAGAAGACTAAAATGCAAATTATGTATATAGATAGTCTTGATGACTCTACCATGAAATAAACACTGCCTTAGAGATCACTATCATGTTTCCTTCAGCTTCAAAGCAAGTTGATATGATGTGTTACACTGTCTGCCTTCTACAGGCAGCAATAGGAAATGCAGATATTTTATACTAGTAGGGCTTCCCAAAGAAAAAATGAGAAGATACCAGACGATTAACAGCCATCTCCCCTGTAATCCCAGCACTTTGGGAGGCTGAGGTGGGCAGATCACTTGCGATCAGGAGTTTGAGACCAGACTGGCCAACATGGTGAAACCCCATATCTACTAAAAATACAAAAATTAGCCGGGCGTGGTGGCATGCACCTGTAATCCCAGCTACTCAGGAAGCTGAGGCATGAGAGTCACTTGAACTCCGGAGCTGGAGGTTGCAGTGAGCCAAAATCATGTGACTGCTCTCCAGCATGGGCAACAGAGTGAGGACCTGTCTGTATTAGTTAGGGTTCTCTAGAGGGACAGAGCTAATAAGACATATATATACACACACATATATATACGGGAGTTTATTAAGTAGTACTAACTCACATGATCACAAGGTCCCCCAATAGGCTGTCTGCAAGCTGAGGAGCAAGGAAACCAGTCCAAGTCCCAAAGCTGAAGAACTTGGAGTTTGATGTTCGAGGGCAGGAAGCATCCAGCACAGGAGAAAGATGTAGGCTGGGAGGCTAGGCCAGTCCTGTCTTTTCATGTTTTTCTGCCTGCTATATATTCTGGCTGTGCTAGCCGCTGAATAGATGGTGCCCAGCCAGATTAAGGGTGGGTCTGCTTTTCCTCGCCCACTGACTCAAATGTTAACTTCCTTTGGTAATACCCTCAAAAACCCAGGATCAATACTTCGCATCCTTCAATCCAATCAGGTTGACACTCAGTATTAACCATCACAAGTCTACCTCTTGTCAACTTGAACCCATACACAATCTCCTGAGATCATACATAATCTTCAAATAAGGACAATAGTAAGGTCATAATTACGCCTAACATTATACAACTGTCCTTTGTACAACTGGAAATGTATCAATCCCCAACCCAAATGCTATCACATAAAGTTAACAATACTTAGATGCTAATATTAAGTCAGCAATTCTTATGTCACATGACAAAGAGAAAAGGAAATAAATTGAAGATATTTTCCTGGTATAAGTATATACATGTACAAACATGTTTTTAATAAAATAAGGAGGAAATACTCATGACAATTACAGTCCTTGTTTCTGCAACTGGTCATGTGATCGTAGCTGGTATTGATGACTGCCTTCTTCTACGACCCATTCTGTATATCCCCTTTGCCTTCGGCAAGCACCTCAGCAGGTTGTGGTCTTTTCCCTGGTGGGGTGACCCAAACCTTCATTCCTGAAGGGTCTGGGGCCATTTGTTGTAGTCCTGCCTGGATTGGGCTGTTGTAGTTTCCCATTGATCTCAATCACAGGGCATGGTAATACCAAGAGATGCCCTAATGGATGTCCTGTATTCCATGCATACTGTTCTTTACCTCTGCTGTGGAGTAGTAGACTGATTTCATCTTGATAGTCGGGATCAGTTGCCCCAGCCAACACTCTAACTCCCTTCTTAGCCTGTTGACTTAAAGGTAGGAGGAGCCCAAAATGTCCAGATGGCAATTGTAACTTTCCAGTTTAATAGAATCATTATTGTGTTTCCTGGTAGCAGTATTCCTCCCCCTGGAACTAAGACCTTTAGGCCAGCAGGATGTAATGTCATGGGAACAGGAAGCAAAAATTTTGCTAGTGGATCAGTAGGGGTGATAGTGAGTGGTGCCCCTTCCACTTCCACTTCCACCCTTTGATTCCTGGACCTGTGAATCCTGGCTATGGGAGAAACAGTACCACATATTGGATACTGATTCAGAGCATACACAGCCTTCTGGAGAACTTTACCCCAGCCCTGCAAGGTATTGTCACCTAGTTGATGTTGTGATTGTGACTTCAAAAGGCCATTCCACCATTCTATCAATCCAGCTGCTTCAGGATGATGGGGAACATGGTAAGACCAGTGAATTACAGGAGCATGAGCCCACTGCCACACTTCTTTAGCTGTAAAGTGAGTGCCTTGGTCAGAGGCAATGCTGTGTAGAACACCATGATGGTGGATAAGGCATTCTGTGAGTCCATGGATGGTAGTCTTGGCAGAAGCATTCCATGCAGGATAGGCAAACCCATATCCAGAGTAAGGATCTATTCCAGTGAGGACAAACTTCTGCCATTTCCATGATGGAAGAGGTCCAAAAATCAACCTGCCACCAGGTAGCTGACTGATCACCCTGAGGAATGGTGTCATATCGAGGGCTCAGTGTTGGTCTCTGCTGCTAGCAAATTGGGCACTCAGCAGTGGCCATAGCCAGGTCAGCCTTGGTGAGTGGAAGTCCATGTTGCTGAGCCCATGCTTAACCTCCATCCCTGTCACCATGGCCACTTTGTTCATGGGCCCATTGGACAATGACAGAGGTGGCTGGGGAAAGTGGCTGAGTGGTGTTCACAGAACGGGTCATTCTATCCACTTAATTATTAAAGTCCTCCTCTGCTGAGGTCACCCATTGGTGAGCACGCACATGGGATAGAAATACCTTAACAGTTTTTGACCACTCAGAGAAGTCCATACACATACCTCTTCCCCAAATTTCTTTGTCACCGATATTCCAATCATGCTTCTTCCAAGTCCCTGGTGATCCAGCCAAACCATTGGCTACAGCCCATGAATCAGCATATAATCGCACATCTGGTCCTTTTTCCTTAATGCAAAGTACACAGTCAGGCGCACTGCTCAAAGTTCTAGCCACTGGGAAGATTTCCCTTCACCGCTGTCCTTCAGGGATGTCCTAGAAAGGGGTTGTAATGCTACAGCTGTCCCCTTTTGGGTGGTGCCTGTATATCATGCAGAACCATCTGTGAACCAGGCCCTAGTCTTCTCTTCCTCTGTCAACTGATCATAGGGGACTCCCCATAAGGTCATTGGTGCAGGCTCGGGGAGAGAAGGCAGGGTGGCAGGAGTGGAGACCATGAACATTTGAGCCACTTCCTTATGTAACTTACTTGTGCCTTCAGGACCTGCTTGAGCCTGATCACATATATACCACTTCCATTTGATGATGGAATGCTGCTGTGCATGACTCACGTTATGGCTAGATGGGTCAGAAAGCACCCAGTTCATGGTGGACAGTTCAGGTCACATGGTGACTTGATCATCCATAGTCAAACATTTAGTTTCCACCAAAGCCCAGTAACAGGCCAAGAGCTGTGTCTCAAAAAGAGAGTATTATCTGCAGAAGAGAGCATGGCCTTGCTCCAAAATCCTAGAGGCCTCTGCTGTAATTCACCTGTGGGGCCTGCCAAAGGCTCCAAACAGCATCCCTATCTGCCACTGACACCTCAAGCACCATTGGATCTTCTGGGTTATATGGCCTAAGTGGCAGAGCAGCTTGCACAGCAGCCTGGACCTGTTGCAGAGCCTTCTCGTTTTCTGGACCCCACTCAAAACTGGCAGCATTTCGGGTCACTCAATAAATGGGTTGGAGTAACACACCCAAGAGAGGAATGTGTTGCTTCCAAAATCCAAATAGGCCCGCTGGGCATTGTGCCTCTTTCTTGGTTGTAGGAGGGGCCAAATGCAGCAATTTATCCTTCACCTTAGAAAGAATATCTCGACAGGCCCCACACCACTGGACCCCTAGAAATTTTACTGAGGTAGAAGATCCCTGAATTTTAGTTGGATTTTTTTCCCATCCTCTGGGCACACAAATGTCTCACCAATAACTCCAGCATGTTTACTATTTCTTGCTCACTGGATCCAATCAGCATAATGTCATCAACGTAATGGACCAGTGTGATATCTTGTGGAAGTGAAAAGCGATCAAGGTCTCTCTGAATAAGATTATGACACAAAGCTGGAGAGTTGATATACTCCTGAGGTAAGACAGTAAAGGTATATTGAAGGCAAATTGCTTCTGGTGGGCTTTATGGGCAGGAATGGAGAAAAAGCCATTTGCCAAGTTACTGGCTGCATACCAGGTACCAGGAGATGTGTTAATTTGCTCAAGCAATGAAACCACATCTGGTACAGCAGCTGCAACTGGAGTCACCACTTGGTTAAGCTTGTGATAATTCACCGTCATTCTCCAAGATCCGTGTGTCTTCTGCACAGGCCAAATGGGAGAGTTGAATGGGGATGTGGTGAGAATCACCACCCCTGCATCTTTCAAGTCCTTTACGGTGACACTAATCGCCAGGATGCGATGTTGTTTTTGATTTACTATTTTTCTAGGTACAGGTAGCCCTAATGGCTTCCATTTGGCGTTTCCCACCATAATAGCCCTCACTCTACCAGTCAGGGAGCCAGTGTGGGTGTTCTGCCAGCTGCTAAGTATGTCTATGCCAATTATGCATTCTGGCGCTGGCAAAATGACCACAGGATGAGTCCAGGGACCCACTGGACCCACTGTAAGTCAGACCTGAGCTAAAACTCCATTAATTACCTGACCCCCATAAGCCTCTACTTTAACTGGAGGACTACAGTGACATTTTGGGTCCCCTGGAATCAACATCAGCTCAGAGCCAGTGTCCAGTAGTCCCCAAAATGCCTGATTATTTTCCTTTCCAGAATGCACAGGTACTCTGGTAAAAGGCTGGAGGTCTCCATGGGGAAGGATGAGAGAAAGATTAACAGCATAAATTGTCAGTAGTGTAGTGGGATTCTTCCTCAAGAGGACCCAACCTCCCCTTCATTCAAGGGATTCTGGGTCTGTAACTGGCCCAAGTCTGGAAATTGATTGAGGGGCTGTGATTCTCTGTTTTTATCATTCAAATTAGTCTTTTGTCCATTCAACATAGAAGTGTTCTGCTTATATAAATTAAGTAGGAATGCAATAGGCTTCCTATCAATTTCACTTCTAGGAACGCCTAGATTAATTAGCCAATGCCAGACTTCTACAGGAGTCAGGCTATTCTGATTGCTACTTTGCCTCTGCTGTTTGTTACAGTAGCTTGCCTTTGATGGTTGAGTGCCGCCACTTGGCCCTTGCCACCTCGGGATTTAATTATTCCCATTGTATTTAAATTTTGTATTTGAGTGACTGTGGTTCCTACTGTTAGATCTGACATACAGAGAAGAGCAATTACAGGGCTCTTCAAAGTTGCAGTTGCTGCCCTCAAAAATCTGTTTCACAAAGCATTGTTCAAGGGTATAGCTTCTGGACCCTCCCAGCTGGGATGAGTAGGTCTAAAGTGACTAATCCACTCCACCATCCCAATCTCCCTAAGCCTTTGGATCCCTTCCTCTATATTAAACCAAGGGAGATCAGGCATTTCCAACTCACTCACAGTGGGTCGTCTTTTAATCCGTATTTCAGGTAACTAAGCAAATAAACTATTTTAGCCTTTTTTTTTTAACTCCACAAGCTGCAACATTAAATGCAGAATCCCTACTTAGTGAGCCCAGATCAATAAATTCAGCCTGATCCAACTCTATGTTCCTTTGACCATTATCTCACACCCTTAATATCCATTCCCATGCCAGTTTTCCAGATTTCTGCGTATATAAATTAGAAAACTCAAGCAGTTCTTTTCGAGTGTACTGTACCTCCTCATGGGTCACACTGTGAACCTCACCTCTAGGACTTTAGTTATAGGTCTAGAAACAAACAGGGGTGTTGGGGGTGGCTCCAGAAGAGAATCAACATTGTCTTGCCTGGCAGCTGCCTCAGGGGAGGCCATCACTGTTGCCTCAGGCACCGCAGGTTTTATCTCCTCAGACAAAGGTGGAAAGGATGATGGCAGTATGGGTCAGGGAGGGGATATTGCCACTACTGGGGATGGGGAAGCTGTTTCTTCTAGCAAAAAAGGTTCATCAGAATTTACAAGCTCAGTGTCCCCAGCTTCATCAAGGTCCTTCCACACATCCCCATTCCAAGTTGCAGGGTCCCACTCTTTTCCAATTAATGCCCTCACTTTAGCAGTAGACACCTGGTGAGGCTATGCCTGCACCTTTCTTTGGAAGTCAGCCACTTGCTTGATAAGAGCTGTGTCTGTTTTTCCACAATTTCAGCTCTTTCTCTACAGGAGATAAAACTCTCACTCAGGGCAATCTTAGCGGATTTGAGGCTCAGTATCTGCTTCTGAAGCCAGGAGTTAGAGTCTCTGAGTTCATAATTTTCTTTCATCACTGTCCAGTGATCTTAGGAGCAACCAACCAACTTCATTATGTTCATTGATTCTCCACATATAGTCAAAGGTATTATGTATAGAGTCACTAAACTTGTTTCTCATGAGTGGCAAATCAGGAGTGTCAAATGCATTTATTTTGTATAACTCTCTAAACAGTTCACACCAAAGACTATCAGTGTTTTCCATACTATTAGAAGTACAGTCCTTAGCATTTTTGGGTCTAATCATATTAAGCAGTCAACTGCAGAAACCCCAAAACCAACAAAAGAATTCCATCCTTAATATTCTGTTCCTCTAGAACCACTCCTGGTACCAAAATCTGTATTAGTCAGGGTTCTCTAGACGGACAGAACTAATAGGATGTGTATATGTGTGTGTGTGTGTATATATATATACACACACACACACATATATATATAATATGTATATAATATGTATGTATAATATGTATGTATAATATATATAATATATAATGTATATATAATGTATATATGTATATATTTATATATAATGTATATGTATGTATATAATGTATATAATGTATATATAATGTATATGTATGTATAATATATATGTATTATATATAATATGTATGTATAATATATATGTATATAATATGTATATAATATATACATATATGTATATATACACACACACACACATACATATATATATATATATAAAGGGGAGTTTATTAAGTAGTATTAACTCACACGATCACAAGGTCCCACAATAGGTTGCAAACTGAGGAGCAAGGAAGCCAGCCTGAGTCCGAAAGCTGAAGAACTTGGAGTCTGATGTTCGAGGGCAGGAAGCATCCCACACAGGAGAAAGATGTAGGCTGGGGGCTAGGCCAGTCTAGCCTTTTCACGTTTTTCTACCTGCTTTATATTCTGGCTGTGCTGGCAGCTGATTAGATGGTGCCCACCCAGATTAAGGATTTAAGCATTTCCCAGCCCACTGACTCAAATGTTAATCTCCTTTGGCAACACCCTCACAGAAAAACCCAGGATCAATACTTTGCATCCTTCAATCCAATCAAGTTGACACTCAGTATTAATCATCACTCTGTCTCAAACAACAACAACAACAACAACAACAACAACCACCACCACCTTAGCCATCTTGGCCTTAAGATTTGAATATTGCCTTTTTTATGGAGAAGGGAGTGAAGAAAGGGAATTGGGTGAGGATTATTCGAAAAATAGGGGTGGAAGAGGGCACGTTTTCCTGCCTGTGGAAATCCATAGATAACAAATTCATATTGTGGAAAGTTTATTTTTAAAAATACTTTGAAATTGGCTTCTAATGTATATCTGTAAACTCAAAGGTATTAACTTTGTTTTTATGTGTTTCTGAATTGATTTGCCACCTGCTTTGGGCCCAGGATACATGAGATTATTTGAGTCATCATTTGTCCAACAGGCTGCATTCTGAATTAGGGATTCAAGCTATTTTCTTGCCTCCCAGAGAAACATTTGAGATTTCATTCGCATCTTTCTTGTTACCAAAACAAAAATTTGAACTCAAAATCCTCTTGAGTGGTAAGGCTCTTTCAAATAAAAAGTATGACCATCATAATATTGTATATATACTAGCACACAATATGTATACCTAAACACATATGTAATTTTTAAGACTCATTATTTAAAACAAAATCTGAAATAATGTATCCCTCTAGATCTCTTTTGGAATCACTAACTATAGATCTCTTTCAATTATGGGTTACAGTGCCTGAATGTGCTGAACCCTCTTAGGAGAGCACAGTGGTAAACTCCTCTGAGTGTCACTGTTCCTGTTATTGATGTTGATGGCAGAGCCTTCTAATTCTAACCCCTGCTGAGCCTTTAGAAACCTGGTAGATTGTTAACATGATTAGCAGGAGTTCATGAACTCTGCTCTGTATAAATGCAAAATCCTAAACTTTGATATGGAATTGGCATTAAAAGGTTTTTCTTCATATTTAAAAACATTTTAATAGTTCAAATTTTAAAAGGACAAACTTATAGAAGCTTAATATTATAGTTTCTACTATATAAATATTGCATTTTCAAACATAATATACTAAGAGAATTGTTATAGAATTTTATCTGGCAATATGCTTATAATCCTCCCATCACCATTTACAAATAAATAACAGATATTTTTCTATACACTAATGGAAGCAATTTAGAAACTTTTTTTATTTATATAAAGGAAATGTATGGTAGCAACACACTGGAAATCAGTCATTTGGAAATGATTAGAACTGATAGTCCTTAAAGGGTATATTTATCACTCTTTAAATTAAGGAAGCATCCAAAGGAACAATGGTTACATTAGATTTACAGTTAAGATACTCAGTTGCATATGTTGTAGTTGTAAATCAAGTTTATTTTTAAGAGGTTATTTGGATATAGAGGCTAGAAAAATTTCCTGGTGCCACTTTAATTTTTCTCTGCTTGTTGGACATGAAGAGAGGGAGACAAAGACTCTCAGAAAGGGAAAGACGGGCTGGTGAAGGAAAAACTAAGGTGAGTGAGATGCTGAGTTCATTATTTCTAGTAAAAATTTCCCACCAACTGGAGAGCATTCACCTGTATACTTAAAGAACACTTGAATGAATAAATAAATAAATTCAAGTGCTCTTTAAGTATCCTCTAAATACAGAGCATTGTGGGAAGGTTCTATTTCTTTTCCAATTTTGCCATCAAGGAACAAGATTCCTTTTTCTGGGGGGAAAGGTGCACTGAATTATCAAAGGAGTGGTCATCTTTCTCTTCCTCCTTCCTTCTCTGTCTTTCTCTCTCTCTGCCCTGTTCCCATTGGTCTCTCTTTTAAGCTGAAGGAATATGTTCTGCCCTTATTCTAGCTATGGGCTAAGTCACAGGGCAAGACTACATGGGCCTAAAGAGTTCTTTCTGGGAAAGGGTGGCACTTTCTGGAGGGTCCTGGGGTTCTTTCTTTGTGTGGAAAGTTGAATTATCTTGACATCATTAACATTTATTGAGTATTTGGTGAACAGCTGGGGACATCAAAAGGAATAAGAGCCAATGCCTATCTTTTAGGAACTCATGATGTCAGTCTCATTTGTTCAGGGAGAAAAATACATAAACCAGTACTTGCAGTATATCTTTAAAGATGCCCCAATAGAGGTAAGGACTAATAATCCCACAGGTAGATATAAGTAATCTGTTGGGCAGTGAGGGAAAGCTTTACAGAGGAGTGACGTTGGAGCTTAATCTTGGAGTATGAAGGAGCTCACCAGGCAGGGAACAACATTTCATATAGAGAAAACAGAACGTGCAAAGAATCATGAAGAAACATGCTGTGCTTGGGGAGTGGCACATAACCTGTTGTGGTCAAACTGCAGGGTTTGAAATAAGGTCTATGAGTGCAGAGGGGGAAATTGCAAGAGATGAGGATGTTAAGGAACACTTCAGCAATGTAATGAAGAACGTTGTTTGGATTTGGATTTTTATTTTGAGAACCAGAGGGAACCCATCAGAGGTTATTAAAGTTAGTAAAAGAAAAAATATTAGATTTATGTTTTAGAAAGTTCACTTTGGTACAAAGATTGGCCGGAAAAAAGATCAGAAATGAAAGTTAGGAATCCAGGGAGGATATGATAAAAGCTTTGTATAAAACAGTCGCAGTAGGCCGGACATGGTGTCTCATGCCTGTAATCCCAGTACTTTGGGAGTCCAAGGTGGGAAGATTGTTTGAGCCCAGGAGTTTGAGACCAGCCTAGACATAGCAGGACTCCATCTCTACAAAAATTTTTTTTAAAAAAATTAGTTGGGCATGGTGGCTCACACCTGTAGTCCCAGCTACTTTGAAGGCTGAGGTGAGAGGATCCCTGGAGCCCAGGAGTTCGAGGTTATAGTGACCTATGATCGCCACTGCATTCCAGCCTGGGTGACAAAATGAGATCCAATCTCAAAAAAACAGAACAAAACAAAGAAACACAAACCAAAAAATCCCAAAAAACAGTGGCAGTAGGATTGGAAGATAGGTACAGATTAGAAAGAGATTCTAGAAGTACATTCAATAGCACTTGGTGATAGATTGGATTTGGTAGTTGAATTAGAAGAAATAATGAAGAATGACTTCAGAACTGCTTTGACTTTGGGAACTGGAAGATAGAGTATGGATGGTGGAAAGAGGTTTAGGAGGAATGGAGATAACTTTGATTTTAGAAATGATCACCAATCAGTTACTGATGGCCAGTTTGGCCTGTGGGTTTTAAAAGAGAGAATGGTTTAAAAAGGTACGTTTGGGAGTTGCAATCATTTAAGGGGTAGGAGAAGCCACAGAAATAAATAAACTTGTTAATCTAGAGCTTCTGAATGAGAAGAGAAAGCTCTAAGGAGTGAGCCCTGGGTAATAATCAGGGAGGGCACAGGAGAAGGAGGACTAGAATAGGGGTGTCCAGAAACCCAAAGGGCCAAGAGTTCCAAGGAGGGAACAGTCAGCAACATTGCTTGCTGTAGCAAACTGCTCTTGAAGTGCTCTTCCCCAGGCTGCCCGCCCAGAAGGGGTGCTCTCTTGGAGGCTAGGAAGAGAACACTTCCACTTGAGTAATGTTTCCTTCTCCCTCTGTCTTCCTCTTATTCTTTCTCCTACCCTTTTATTCTTTTTTTTTTTTTTTTAAATCATGATTCCTTTCTGCAATGAATTTTGGGTTCCTTCCATATCCTTAAAAAACACAGTACTTGCATTGCTAGTTCAAAAGTAACATGCTGAAACTTGAGCTAAGATTCATTTTGCTTTCAACACAGAATTTTTCTCTACAGATCCGGTTCAGACACGCTTCTCTGCTCTTAAAACTTGCTTTTCATAAGACAGTCCTCCAGAGCCCAAATCTCATTTTGAGGAGAGGATACACGACCTATACCAGGGCTCAGGCTGCATTGAAGTCTGTTCAGCCACTTGGAGTCTCTACTTAAATTCTGTATCATTGTTTCAGAGGCAATGCAAGCATAACAATCGTTAATTAAGAAGAGCCAGGTGGCTGGGTGTGGTGGCTCGTGCCTGTAATCCCTGCACTTTGGGAGGCCAAGGCAGGTGGTTCACCTGGGGTCAGGAGTTCAAGACCCGCCTGGCCAACATGATGAAACCCCGTCTCTACTAAAAATTAAAAAAAATCAGCTGGGCGTGGTGGCGCATGCCTATAATCCCAGCTACTCAGAACGCTGAGGCAGGAGAATCGCTTGAACCTGGGAGGTAGAGATTGCAGTGAGCCAAGATCGTGCCACTGCACTCCAGCCTGGGCAACAAGAGCAAAACTCCGCCTCAAAAAACAAACAAACAAACAAAAACAGAAAGACAAGAGCTAGTCGTTCTTCTTTTCTAATTCCCAGGTTCTCTGAAACTTCTTGTTATGAAAATAGTTCTTCATCAGATCAACAGGAAACTCAGTCTTTTGGGATTCAGACAAACATGAAGCCATCAGCCCTTATGGTTGAATATCCCACTTACACCGAGTATTGAGAAATTTTTCTATCCAATGTCACTGATCCATAGAAAATAAGTAATAAAGAAAAGGATCCAAACTTGTTTGTTTGTTTGTTTGTGGTTGCCCATGCTGGAGTGCAGTGGCATGATCATAGCTCACTGCACCCTCAACCTCCTGAGCTCAAGCAATCCTCCTGCCTCAGCCTCCCAAGTACCTAGGACTATAGGCACATGCCACCACGCCCTGCTAATTTAAAAAAACTTTTTGTAGAGATGGGGTCTTGCTATGTTGCCCAGGCTGGTCTTGAACTCCTAGCCTCAAGAAGTCCTGCAGTGTTGGACTCCTAAAGGGATGGGATTACAGGCATGAGCCACCATGCCTGGTCTCAGGATCCAAAGTTCTATCAGATGTGAAAAAAGTTGCAAAGAAGAAATCAAGACTAAAAATAAAAGAAGAAAAATGCTAACATATTTTTCAAGTACCTACCATGAACCAGACACCTGCTATGTATTTAATATTATTTTATTCAATCCTTAAACTCCATGAGATATCATTCCACCCATTTTGCCATTGCACTCCAGCCCGGGCAACAGAGCAAGACCCTGTCTCAAAAAATAAATAAATAGAAACAAAAATAAGTTAAAAAGTGGGGAAATAAAGTTAAGCTATAGAGTTTTTATTAGTTTTCTTTTCTTTTCTTTTGAGATGGAGTCTTGCTCTGTCACCCAGTCTGGAGTGCAGTGGCGTGATCTCGGCTCACTGCAACCTCTGCCGCCTGGTTCAAGAGATTCTCCTGCCTCAGCCTCCCGAGTAACTGGGATTACAGCTGCACACCACCACGCCTGGCTAATTTTTGTATTTTTAGTAGAGCTGGGGTTTCACCATTTTGGCCAGGCTGGTCTCGAACTCCTGACCTCAAGTGATCCACCCACCTCAGCCTCCCAAAGTGCTGGGATTACAGGCGTGAGCCACCGCACCTAGCCTATTAGTTTTCTTTTTGCTTGTCTGCTTGTTTATGCAAACACTGTTAAATTTTTATCAAACTAAAATAAATGGGTTTTAAGATAGTATTTGTAAACCTCATTGTAACCTCAAACCAAAAAACATACAATGGATACACAAAATATAAAAAGTAGGAGACCAAATCATATATTAGATAAATTACCCAAATCAAACAATGAATACATAATGGACTGAGATTCAAACCCTGACAATGACTCCAAGGCCTATGTTCTTATAATCAAAAAAAGAAGGTGACAGAGGAGAAAAAGAAAAATGGACAGGAGGAATAGCAGTATTTCTTGCTTTCTCAGCTTCTTTCTTGCCAGCTGTCAGAAAGTTTTCTTTCTGTTGCCCAAGAATCCCAACCAATTTGCTTTATATCTTCTCTTATGGATTCAGGCCGGAGTTTACCCTTGCCCACAATCTCCTCATCCTTCTTTGAGCCTACTGACTCAGAAGATTGTGGACATGTCTGGAAAAGAATTCCTCCAGGAAGAGTCAGGACGTGTGTCTTACCACACATTCCTGCTGTTTGCACAGCTGTATTTGTTGCTCTTAATGGTAGAGAAGGGAGGCACAAAGGACACTTAGTTTTAGAAAACTTTTCATGGTCTAGCTAGAAGAAATTAAACTAAGAGCCAGAGGTTTCCCACTGCTTTTTCTAGAGCCCAAGATTCTTTTATTTTTGAGTTCTCTGTCTTGTTAGTGAGGAAGCATTATAGCAACTATTATATAAATGCTACAATTTATTTTTGAAATTTGAGAGATGTGTCTCTCTAAATAAATTATTTTTCATTCTTCTTAGAAAATATTTAAAGTGTCTTTCTAAATGAAGTATTCGTGACTTTTCTTTGACCAGAACAGGGTCATTGTATTCAGTGACCACATCGCTCACCAATGCTAAACCATCCTCTTCTGCCTCCCCTAACAACTATGGATCTGTTTTTTTCAATTTAAAGGCAACTGTTCATGGAAATACTGCTATGAAGGAAAATATTGTGAGTCAATAAACTTTGGGCCAAGTCCAATCCTCAGATAATGAAGTCAGTAGTACTTGAGCAAGAAGAAATTTGCCCTGTGATAGTAATAAGTCTGTTATTTGTATGTCATAGACACAAATGGCTAAATGTATTTCAAAGTCTTGCTTGAAATTAAATGGATTTCCCTATGCATCCATAACTAATTTATTGGCTATTCATAAAACTATATTTGCTTAGATCCTAATTCCTAGTGAGTAGGATTTATTTAATAACTGAAATAGAGAAGAATATTTACCTGTAGTAAATATAGGGCCTCGTCAGTATTGCTTTGTGTTGCTTGAGCATTTATACCTTTTGGGCAAAAGTGGTAATACCTTACCTTAGATAACTCAAGGGACAAGCTGAATGATTAATAGTGAAAATATTGGACCATGTAATAAAGGGTTAATATTGCAATGATTAGGAAATTGTTAATATTCTCATGAAATATTACTGTAAAGGTAGGTACCTGTTTTACTGTGACTGTCTCTAAACTAAGTGGATCCCAAATCAGATTCTGTGAAGTATAAACTGTATTAAAAATTATATTTGAGCCAAAAGTCCCTTCTCCTTTCCACAGCAATTACAATTTTGATCAAATCAGTGCTAAACAATATTACTTTTTCTTCCTAGCTATGGTGGGTCTAGAAATAGTTTGTGACAGAAAAGTCTTTTTATAGCTTTGCTTTTAACATGCATTTACGTTTTAATGATACGTTCTCTGCCAGTAAAAATGTAATTGTAGTACACAGAAAATCAACATGTTTTAAGCTTTCTGAGTGTATTTAAACTGTCAACAGTGAGCTGTCTGACATACAACATTACTCTGTTTCCGCTGTTAATGGCTAGGTTGTTTTCTAAAGACAGTCTAATGACACAAGACTCCTAAATCCTGTTGGACCGTGTGAACTAAGAATGACCTGAGTGAATAGGGATGCTTTGGCCATCTGTCATTGACAGCCACATTGATCTGGAGATGGTGGCTGAGGGCACTGTGTACTGAGGGTATGGCAGTTTGCTGAGGTGATGATAACCATCACTGATACCTTTGTTATGTACTTGATTTCTCATTGTATCTTCCCCAGCTATGGAACCCTTGGGCAGTAAGTAACCTGGTTTAAAAAGTACACTTCTAGGTCAGAAGGTTACATCAGTTCTCATACATTATTCTCCTAGGTCACCATTTAGCATGTCTAAGTAAAGTTTCCCTCCCCACCCCCAGAAAAAGAGCTTTTTAAAAGTATTTATTTTGAAAAATTTCAAGCATACAGGAAGTTATATACACTACCTGGATTCGCCAGTTGTTACTATTTTGCCTTTGTCCATCTATGTATCTGTGAACCATTTCAGATAAAGTTGCAGATATGACTGACAGTTCACCCTTAAATACTTCAGCAAAGACGTTCTAAAAATAAGGCCGTTTTTCTATCTACCCACAATGACATTATTACAACTGAGAAAATTAACATAATTCCCAAATATCATCCAATAACCTATCCATATTCGGATTTCTCCATTTGTTCCCCAAGTATTTATAATTTTTTTTTCAAACTGGGATCCATTCATGGTTAAAGTTTTACATCTGACTGTTATGTCTCTTAAGTCAAAAGAGCTCCTTTTTTTAATCTTAAAAAGCCATGGCAAAAAGGAAGAGAAAAATATGGACCTCAGGCTCTATTATATGTAGAAATAGATAATTAAAGTATTTAAAACTTTTTTTTAGAGTCAGGGTCTCACTATTTTGACCAGGTTGGTGTCAAACTCTTGGCCTCAAGGGATTCTCCTGCCTCGACCTCCCAAAGTGTTGGGATTATAGGCATGAGCCACTATGCCCAGCCTAATTAAAGTGTTTTGTTCACACATGTGTTCCACCCCACCTAAATTCCAAAGCAATTTAGATTCTAGCTGATGAAATTCTCGCCACATTTAAATGTTGGAGTAAGGCCGTTTTGGCTACTTTTTTAAGGAGAGAATGATTTTTCTTTTTGAGGTATCTCTGTTTTTCAATCTTTGCATGGTAATGAGAAGTGAAACTCTTAAAATACTGCCTTAGATAGATATTTACATATTAGTGAGTAGTCAGGAAAAGTTGAATGGTCACATTGGAACAATGAATACATTACGAATATTATGAGAAGTCATAGTTGTGAATGACAGATCATCTCAAAAGTAGTATTTAGTTCTAAAAGTTGATACGTAGTGGGTTAAGTCACTGCGGTTTGATGTTGCATATAGTGGCAGCAGCTCATTTGGATTAATACAGTAAGCAAGTGATAACAAGTATAGGAGAATTAGAACATATGATAAACACAAATGTAATGAAATGCATTTTCTATATGTGAGAATGACTTTTTTTTTTTATATCTTCCTGTGGTCTCATAAAGATGTTTCTCATCGGCTAGCACTCCATGCTATTGTCTTATATAGTAAAAGGAGTCCCACAGAGTGCTATGTGTTTACATAGTGGGGACTTTGTAAATGTTAATCATTGATGATATCCAAGCCACCTTTCACCCTTTAATGTGATCTAAAGATCACAAAATAAGGCAGTAAGATTGAAAAATTATATAATGTATAAGGAAAACAAACACTAAAGGGACCCAAGAATATAATTTAATTTCTCAGTGGTTACAGTAATCTTCACCGAAATTTAAAACTGTTTCTACTTATTAGCTTTATTTCTTGATTATTTGTTTATTGTTTCTACATATGCACTTTAATTCAACACACATTTGTCATGAGTTTTGTATGTTTCAGGCCACTAGTGTAGAGTCATTTTATTTATTTATTTATTGGAGACAGCGTCTTATTCTGTTACCCAGGCTGGAGTGCAGTGGCAGCACAATCAGCTCACCGCAGCCTCAAATTCTCAGGCTCAAGCAGTCCTCTAGCCTCAGCCTCCCAAGTAGCTAGGATTACAGGTGTGAGCTACTGCACCCAGCTCAAGACATTATGTATTTTTTAAAATCTTCGTTTTTATTATGGAAAAATGAAAACATACACAAAAGCAGACAGAATAGTATAATGGATTCCTACGTATCCATCATTCGGCTTTGATAAATTATAACATTTTGTTGATCTTGTTTCATCTATCCTCCCCACTATTTGGAAGAGGTGCTGGAGGAGTATTTTAAAGCAAATCTCAGATATCATGACATTTACATATAAATACTTTGTTTTGAATAGAGGCATATTTGCAAAAGTTTCGATTTCTAAAACGTTTTTGACTAGCAATAGATTAGTAACCTTAAAATATTCAAACCCTATAGTTAGTGTTTTATTATTGATGAATATTCATTTAATAAAGATATTTGTTCCACAGCAAAACTGAATAGTTTGGAAAAGCATTATGTGCTTATCTGAGGTATAAAATGATGAAATGTTAATAAGTATTTTCATAAAACTTGAATTATGAAATCCTAATCAATATTGATTTGAATAACATAAGATATGGTTTTTGTGAGGGTATATGTGTATACACGTGTGTGTGTGAAGAGAAAATCATTAAATTATATGTATACCTACACATATATATGCAATGGGAAACATGGTCTGTATGTCTTTCAGTCACGCACTGCTTTCTGCAAAGTCTAGGAGCAATAATAATGCAGAATTCTTATGAAACTTATCACTTTATGATGGATTTGTAATCCAGAAGAAAAATAAAGAATGGTTTAATTGGAGGCAATGAGGAAAAGATGGAGAAGAAGAGGTTCAAGCAAGGTTCAGCCTTTAAGGGTGAAGGTAGAAGAGGATTGTATGAGGAGGGCTCTGTTTGTGCTTCTGTTGTGTTCTGGGACAGGCTCATGAACTGTTTTCTTGGGTTCCTGTGCTGTCATACTTTCATGCAAAGCCTATTTCTGATTTTGCATTGCTTCTTGAATTCTAGTATTTTTATTTTATAGTAGAATCATATATTAATACTATAGTGTCAAGCAGAAAAGGACATGAGAAAACACCTGATCCAACCAACTCTCTTATTTTAGATAAAGAAAGATGAGGCCTAAGTTTCAGTGACTTGCAAGCCTGTTAGGACTGTAATCCATGTTTCCTGATTGTTAACCAGGTGGTCTTCCTACTTCACTATGTAGCCTCTCCGTAGTTCAAGCTTCAGGCACATGAAGTAACTCTCTGTGCCTTCAAATGTGTAAAGGTTTCCTACTGCAAAGTGAGTAGAATAAACATTCTTCCTGGCCCAACTTTAGGGACAGAACATGCCTTCATTTCAAATAAAGATGTAGTTTACTTGTAGTAATGATATCTTTATTAATGTGAATACATTTCCAAATTTTTTAGAGAGACAGTTTGACTTTAAGAATGGTTTGAACAACCTGCAGTCTTGTGCAACACTGACTGTTGTGTGGATTAAGCAATTTATAAGTGAATTCAGCTAATCAGAATGGTGAGGGGATACACACACTCACACTCCAAATTCTATAATAGTGGTGTTAACTACTAGTAATTCTGTTTGCTTGGGAGAGTCAGAGAAGGCAGTGTTGTAATTCTGATATTTGAGCTTTGTATTTTTTAAAATTTTAGATAGGGTGGAGTATAGTGGTACAGTGGCAAGATCATGGCTTACCTCAGCGTCAACCTCCTATACTCCAGTGATCCTCCTACTTCAGCCTCCTGAGTAGCGGGGACCACCCCACCTGCCTAATTTAAAAATTTTTTTGTAGAGACAAGGTTTCACTTTGTTGCCCAGACTGGTTTCAAACTCCTGGCCTCTAGCAATCCTCCCAGTTTGGCCTCCCAAAGTGCTTGGATTACAGGTGTGAACCACCATGCCTGGCCAATTTGAGTTTTTTGAGAGAAATATCTTACTAGGGATATGTGCAGAAGAGTATTCCAGGGAGCGGCAACAGCATGTGCAGAGACATGGAGACATATTTTGTTCATAGAAGAGGGAATCCTTTGACCCCAAGAACCTCAGTTTGTGTTTGGGTCACTGCTGGAGTTTGGGTATGTTATAGATGGAGTGGGGTGTGTCTATCATGAAAACTCCTCATCCTAATCACATTTGCCTGCCCAGCTTTCTTTCCTCTACTAACTCAGTTCTGTGAAGGAGCAGAGTGATCTTGGCAACTCTTACTAACTTAGTCTCTCGCATCCTTTCAGTTCACCGTTGGATTCAATTCAGATCCATCTTCACTCTGTAGTACCTTTGTTCTCAATCTGCAGTGGTGGTTTTCATGTGTTATGAGTGGGACAAATAAGTTGTCTAAATAGAATTTTCTTAACCATTTTAAAAACGATTCTTAATTCTCAAACAATTCTCAAAAAAATGCCCAGTAAGATTATTACAGTTTTCAATGCTATTTACAAGTTACCATATGGTGTAGTGGTTAAGAGCATTGGAATCATATAGATTTCAGTTTGAAACTGTCTGTGCTGCTTAGTACGTCTGTGACTTCTTTTGGGAAACTTATTTAAACTCTCTGAGTCTCTGTTTCTTTTTTTTTTTGAGACGGAGTCTCGCTCTGTCGCCCAGGCTGGAGTGCAGTGGCCGGATCTCAGCTCACTGCAAGCTCCGCCTCCCGGGTTCACACCATTCTCCTGCCTCAGCCTCCAGAGTAGCTGGGACTACAGGCACCCGCCACCTCGCCCGGCTAGTTTTTTGTATTTTTTAGTAGAGACGGGGTTTCACCGGGTTAGCCAGGATGGTCTCGATCTCCTGACCTTGTGATCCAACCGTCTCGGCCTCCCAAAGTGCTGGGATTACAGGCTTGAGCCACCGCGCCCAGCTGAGTCTCTGTTTCTTCAAGTAAAGAATTCAGTTTAGTGACTGACATATTGTGAATACTCTTTCTCTCTCTCGGGGGAAAAGTGGCTTTCTTGATTATTTTGTTGGGATCTAAGTGAAGGATGAAGAAGGAGAAAAACTACATGACATGGTATTCATTTGCACTGGGGCTGTTCTGTAAGTGTTCTCTGAAGACATTTTCTTGTGCCTTTTCTGCTTTTTGGTGGAGTGTGTGAGCAGTTCAAGGTTAGGGACTATGTTTTTTTCTGTTTGTTTCCCTCTCTCCCTGTGGCAATTAGGACTGACTGCACAAATGGATAAGGCAAATAAATAAGTTTGCATTCAATCTTATCCAAAAGCCTGAGAAGTGATCACATAAATATTTTTGACTAGCTAATGTCCTGGACTTCCTAGGGCATCCTGGGTGTGATTCTGACCTTTGCTGTCTCGCTGGAACAGTCCTGATCTAGACCTAATCCCATGGCCGCAGCTGCCTTAGAATTCAACTATGTGCAAGTCCTGGGGCCTTGAGAATGACAATTGGATATGTTTGTGTGTTTCTACATCTGTATGCACATATGTATATGTATGTATATACACATACATAAATACATACATATTATATATATCCATACACATGCACACACTTAGAATTTCTTCGTATATGAGTTCAGCATTGCTGTTAGATTAGGGAGAAAATGCTGAAATGTTTGTCTTTTGTCTAAGCCATGGAGGCAGGGCTTTGTATCAATTAAAAGGATAGTTGGGCTCTCATGGAGGCAGCTAGCCCAAGGCTGGGGAGCACTGAGCCATGCATGGTGCCCTGCGCTGCCCAGACTAGCAAACAATACACTCAGCATGGCTAAAGGTGACCCCAAGAAACCAAAGAGCAAGATGTCTGCTTATGCCTTTTATGTGCAGATGTGCAGAGAAGAACATAAGAAGAAAAACCCAGAGGTCCCTGTCAATTTTGCAGAATTTTCCAAGAAGTGCTCTGAGAGGTGGAAGACAATGTCCGGGAAGGAGAAATCTAAATTTGGTGAAATAGCAAAGGTGGATAAAGTGTGCTATTATCAGGAAATGAAGGATTATGGACCAGCTAAGGGAGCTAAGAAGAAGAAGGATCTAATGCCTCCAAAAGGCCACCATCTAGATTCTTCCTGTTCTGTTCAGAATTAGGCCCCAAGATCAAATCCACAAACCCCACTATCTCTATTGGAGATGTGGCAAAAAAGCTGGGTGAGTGTCCGGAGCTGCATGCCCCGGCCATAGTGAATAATAATTAAGGATTAAACGTCTGAGCTATATTCATTCCCACCCCACACCTTCTCCCTATCTTTGCCTTTTTTCCCCTGTACTAATACCTCATTAAAGATGGCGCTCTTCCTGCTGCTTCTTCACTCACTTTTCCTGCGCCCGGGAAAATTGTTACTTAATAGCGCAAGCGCAACAAGACGTCCCACCGGAGAAACTGAAACTAACCTGGCCACGCCCTCGGCAATGAGATCTTTTCCGCCTTAGCCCAACCCCTTCCCTTCCAAGTGTATATAAGGCAGTGCATTACCGCCATTAAACGAGACTTGATCAGAGCACTGTCTTGTTTCCATTTGTTGTGTCTCTTGTTCCCCAAATTCCCACCCCCTCCTCCAGGGCCTACACTGACTATCCCGCTGGCCGGGATAGGTGAGATGTGGAATAACTTAAATGACAGTGAAAAGCAGCCTTACATCACTAAGGCGGCAAAGCTGAAGGAGAAGTAGGAGAAGGATGTTGCTGACTGTAAGTCCAAAGGAAAGTTTGATGGCACAAAGGATCCTGCTATTGTTGCCTGGAAAAAAGGTGGAAGAGGAAGATGAAGAAGGCAAAGAGGAAGAAGAGGAGCAGGAGGAGGCTGAATAAATAAACTGTTTGTCTCCTTGTGAATACTTGGAGTGGGGAGCACCATAATTGACACATCTCTTACTTGAGAAGTGTCTGTTGCCCTCATTAGGTTTAATTACAAAATTTGATCACGATCATATTGCCGTCTCTCAAAGTGCTCTAGATCAGTGGTTTACATGAAGTGGCCATGGGTGTCTGGAGCACCCTGAAACTGTATCAGAGTTTCCAAACATTTTAAAAATGATAAGGCATTCTCATGTTCTCTTCACTCTCTGCCCTTTGCTGTTGGTGTGACAAGGCATTTAAAAGATGTTTCTGGCTTTTTTTCTTTTTGTAAGGTGGTGTTAACTATATGGTTATTGGCTAGAAATCCTGAGTTATCAACTGTACATGTCTATAGTTTGTAAAAAGAACAAAAAAACCGAGACAAACTCTTGATGCTCCTTGCTCGGTGTTGAGGCTGTGGGGAAGATGCCTTTTGGAGGGGCTGTAGCTCAGGATGTGCACTGTGAGGCTGGACCTGTTGACTCTGCAGTGGGCATCCATTTAACTTCAGGTTGTCTTGTTTCTGTATATAGTGATACAGCATTTTGCTGCCATCTTAGCTGTGGACAAAGGGAGTAAGCGGGCATGAGAAGGTTTTTGTTTTTGTTAAGTGCGGTACTTTTTAAATTTTTTTTTTTCTCTTTTTTTTCTGAGACAGAGTCTTGCTCTGTTGCCCGGGCTGGAGTGCCGTAGTGCAATCTTAGCTCACTGCAACCTCCGCCTCCCGGGTTCAAGCAATTCTGCTGTGTCAGCCTCTTGAGTAGCTGGGATTACGGGTGCAAACCACCACGCCCAGCTAATTTTTAAATTTTTAGTAGAGACAGGGTTTTACCATGTTGGCCAGGCTGGTCTTGAACTCCTGAACTCATGATTCACCCACCTCGGCCTCCCAAGGTGCTGGAATTACAGGTGTGAACCACCAACCTGGCCTAAACTGTTTGTTTTTAAACAAACTGTAGGACTCTTCGTTGTCAGCAAAGCAAAGAGCCATTGCATCAGTGAAAGTTCAAGAACCTCGTCCGGGCACGGTGGCTCATGCCTGTAATATCAGCACGTTGGGAGGCCAAGGTGGGTGGATCACCTGAGGTGAGGAGTTTCAGACCAGCCTGACCAACATTGAGAAACCCTGTCTCTATTAAAAACACAAAATTAGCTGGGTGTGGTGGCTTATGCCTGTAATCTCAGCTACTTGGGAGGCTGAGGCAGGAGAATCGCTTAAACCCAGGAGGTGGGGGTTGTGGTGAACTGAGATTGCACCATTGCACTCCAGCCTGGGCAACGAGCGAAACTTTGTCTCAAAAAAAAAAAAAAAAAATTGTTGTAAGTTCAAGAACCTCCTGTACTTAAACACAATTTGCAACGTTCTGTTATTTTTTTTGGTTTGTTTAGAAAGCTGAAATATTTTTGAAGTTAAATAAACAGTATTACATTTTTAAAAAATTAAAAGGATAGTCTTTTCTGTTTAGTAAGATATCTCAAAGGTTCCACATTTATGTTTCTTAGTCCAATATTAAATATTCCAAATAAAATATTTTCTAAATTAAATAATTTCTTTATTTCTATGGGGCTTTGAAATTTATACAACTCTTTAATATGCATTATCTGTCATAGAATCTAATAGGCACTAAAGACATACTAATGAATCAATGAATAAGTTCCATCTACTACTCAAAGCAGACCTATAAGATAGACAGAACAAGGCTGGGTGCAGTTGCTTATGCCTGTAATCCTAGCCCTTTGGGAGGTCGAGGTGGGAGGACCACTTGAGTCCAGGAGTTTGCAACCAGCCTGTGCAACATTACAAGATCCCATCTCTTCAAAAAAAAAAAAAAAAATTAGCTAGATGTGATGATGCATGCCTGTAGTCCTAGCTACTCAGGAGGCTGAGGTGGGAGGATCTTTTGAGCCTAGGAGTTGGAGGTTACAGTGAGCTATGATTACATCACTGCACTCCACCATGGATGACAGAGTAAGACATTGTCTCTTAGAAAAAAGACAGGCAGAACAAGTATTAAGATTGAATATCATTATTCCCATTTCATAGACGTTAAAACAGAGATACTGAGTTAAAACATCTTGCTCAGACTTACACAACTGATAAATGGCACAGCCAGGTTTTAAGTCTTCCAATTCCCAAATCAGTGAATTTTCTACTACTATCAGTCATTACAGGAAAGACAATTTTTTTCTTTTTTTTGAGACAGAATCTCCCTCTGTCAGCCAGGCCGGAGTGCAGTGGCACAATCTTGGCTCACTGCAAGCTCCACCTCCCGGGTTCACGCCATTCTCCTGCCTCAACCTCCCAAGTAGCTGGGACTACAGGTGCCTGCCACCATGCCTGGCTAATTTTTTGTATTTTTAGTAGAGGCGGAGTTTCAGTGTGTTAGCCAGGATGGTCTCAATCTCCTGACCTCGTGATCCACCCGCTTCGGCCTCCCAAAGTGCTGGGATTACAGGGATGAGCCACCGCACCCCGCCAAGAAAGATAATTTTTAAAACTCTAGTACTTAGTGAGAGAAGATTTATTATTGCAATTAATTCTCCTATTGTTATACCAGATAAGGACTTGATGGTGCTTCCAATTATAGTTGAGTTGTGTATTTGCTCTGTATGATAAACTTTAGACTAAATCAGGTCTTAACTGTGAAATACTTCATACCCCAAGAAATGTAGTAAGAATGGAGCACAGCTATTGATCAAATCCAATGCCTACAAAGCAGTATATCCAGTATGTGTTAAATCTGTTATCCAGATTAGTGTATACATGCTATCTTCTTAACTAACATCTGTTTCTCATACTTCACTGAAATTACCAGTGAGACTACAACTAATAAAATTGGTTTAGAACCCAAATCCAATAAAAGCAAAGTCAATTACATGTTTGTGAGAGAATAAGCATACAGTTAGATCAATATGCAAATTGTGACCTTCAGTGGTCTTTTCTGTCTTCTTTTAAGCTCTTAGTCTTACAAAGATTAACTTACTACCTAGAACTTCATTTTGTGAAGCCACTAAGACTTAAGATTATTAGATTTTTAACTGTTTACATTTGAATGATATACATATATATCTATGTGTATATATATTTATATATACTTTCTATAATCTCTATATCTTTGTGGGGGAAGCCCTGTTCTAACATCAAAAATAATGGATTAGACAAATAGATATTTTCAGCTTCATGTTAACAAAAGAGCACACCAGGTTAAAAAATTAAGTTCACATCAGCATTGTCTAGGCATCGTGATTTAGACACCATATTTGATGCTGTGAGAAATATAAAGTTAAGTGATACATTTTGTGGCTCTTAAAAAGTTTACAGTCTAGTGGAAGAGATAAAGTCATGTTAACAAATAACTAAAATACAACGTAGTGTTTACTTGTTTTATTATTTATTTATTTATTTATTTATTTTTGAGACGGAGTCTCGCTCTGTCCCCCAGGCTGGAGTGCAGTGGCCGGATCTCAGCTCACTGCAAGCTCCGACCCCGGGTTTCCGCCATTCTCCTGCCTCAGCCTCCCGAGTAGAGTAGCTGGAACTACAGGCGCCCGCCACCTCGCCCGGCTAGTTTTTTGTATTTTTTTTTTTAGTAGAGACGGGGTTTCACCGTGTTAGCCAAGATGGTCTGGATCTCCTGACCTCGTGATCCGCCCGTCTCGGCCTCCCAAAGTGCTGGGATTACAGGCTTGAGCCACCGCGCCCGGCCTACTTGTTTTAAATAGAGGCACAAACAAAAAGCAATTTCATGGAAAACAGATGGAGAGATTTATTCCATACTTGGGAAGGCTTCGTTGAAGAGGTGGCATTTGATCTGATCTTGAAAAACATGTAGGATTTTTGTTTGAGGAAGTGGGAATGCAAGGCTAGGTGGAAGAAATAACAAAAGCAGGCTGGGCATGATGGCTCCTACTTGTAGTCCCAGCACTTTGGGAGGCCAAGGCAGGAGGATCGCCTGACGCCTGGAGTTTGAGACAACCTAGACAACAAAGCGCGACCCCATCTCTACAAAAAGTTAAAAAAAAATAGTGGCCAGGCACGCTGGCTCACGACTGTAATCTCAGCACTTTGGGAGGATGAGGTGGGCAGATCACCTGAGGTCAGGAGTTTGAGACTAACCTGGCCAACACGGTGAAACCCCATCTCTACTAAAAATACAAAAATTAGCCTGGCGTGATGGCGGGCACCTGTAATCCCAGCTACTCAGAAGGCTGAGGCAGGAGAATCGCTGGAACCTGGAAAGCGGAGGTTGCAGTGAGCTGAGATCATGCCACTGCGGTCCTTCCTGGGTGATAGAGCGAGACTCCATCTCAAAAATAAATCAATAAGTAAATAATAAAATAAATAAATAAATAAATAAATAGCTACGCATGGTGGTGCACGCCTATAGGCCCAGATACTTGGGAGGCTGAGATGGGAGGATTGCTTAAGCCCTGGAGTTTGGGACTGTAGTAAGCTTTAATTAAGCCGCCACACTCCAGCCTGAGCAACAGAGTGAGACCTTGTCAGAAAAGGAAAGAAAAGAAAAAAGAGAGAAAGAGAAGGAAAGGAAGGAAAGAAAGGAAAGGAAAGAAAGAAAACAAAGAAAAGCAGAGGCCCAGAGGATGTATTGCAAGCATAACTGATGAACAGTGAGAAATATATTTCATCATACTATCAAACATATGGTGAAACAAGCTCTAGCCAGCACCTTCATATTATGGCATTGGCTTAGTTAGCACAGTGGTAGATACATCCCTGAAAGTAATTCTTAGGGTGGGAACAGCTGGTAATAACTTACTTATATGTGGAAGTAATTGCAAACCACATATACACTGTACTAAACTAAAACTAAATGTACCACCAACCTAGCTTCCCCTCGAATCTCAAAATGTTTGTAGCCACTCCAGCACGCATCCACATGAGAGGAAGTGTGATAGAAAGATAGAGTGGAAGGAGTCAGTGGCATTACTTGATTGAAGTTAAATATCTTACATTTACAAATTTTACAAAATTGACTGTGTAAACACACTGATAGAAACTTAAGCTTCCTGAGCTGGGCGTGATGGCTCACACCTGTAATCCCAGCACTTTGAGAGGCCGAAGTGGGTGGATCACCTGACGTCAAGAGTTCAGGACCAGCCTGGCCAACATGGTGAAACCCCGTCTTTACTAAAAATACAAAAATTAGCTGGGTATGGTGGTGGGTGCCTGTAATTCCAGCTACTCGGGAGGCTGAGATAGGTGAATCGCTTGAATCCGGGAGTCGGAGGTTGCAGTGAGCTGAGATCCTGCCATTGCACTCCAGCAGAGGCAACAAGAGCGAAACTCTGTCTCAAAAACAAAACAACGAAAAAAGAAACTTAAGCTTCCTTTGTTTTATGGTAAATCAGCCGCTCATGACCCTGATGCTAACTTCCTTTCTGTAAATTCATGATGTGCTTTTTGTAGCGGTGCTCCTTAAGCATCTGTTAATAGATTAGAGCAGAATTCCCACATCTTTCTGAAGATCTTAGAGCATACTTGTAGTAAACAACAGCATCTGAGCTATAGGTGATAGGCAGTGTCAGAGTCAAATAAAATGTAGAGAAGTAGTTCAAAATAAAATGTTTTATTTGGGAAAACAGATTTGCAATTCAGAGCATATACACAGACCAGGGATATGTCCGAAGAACAAAGAAAACGTTGGGAGTTTCAATAGAAAAAGAAATATTATGTATTGTTTTGAAAGAAAACTCATTGGCCCTGTGGAAGTTGTCAGGCGTGGGCAAGCTGATTAGTGAGTGACAGTGGTAGGTAAAACAAGTCTTAACATTATGACAGTTCATTTCAGCAGCTACTAGGTAAACCTAGTCTTACGTTATAGCAGGTCTTTTAGTAACTGGCTTGTGAGATAATTCCTGGGTAGGTGCTTGTACCCACCAAGTGCTTTTCTTTTCCTCCCCTTGGTTTCTCAATTTTATTTGGGTATGACAAGATAACTCCAACTCATACAATCAGTTTTCACAGCAGGAATAAAGCAGCCAGGTAGGCAGCCAACTTTTAGCTCTCTGTTTTTGTTTGTTTTTTAAGAAGGTATCTTGGCCAGCTAGGCTGGCTTGCAGTGGTATGATCTTAGACTCACTGTAACTTTGAACTCCTGGGCTCATGCTGCCCTCAGCCTCCCAAGTATGTGAACTATAGGGACGTGCTACCCTGTCTGGTTTATTTATTTATATCTTAGTAAGAGTGGATCATATAAGAGAAAAAAGGTGCTGTTTTTGTTACTTCTATTGCATTTTGTTCTTAGGCAGTCTGAAAAGTTGAACTCACTTATTCAATTTCTAGATAACTTCAGATTCTTTCTTTTGGCTCCTTTCCTTACTTTAGTTTTCTCATTATTTTCCTTTTATTTATTTTTTTCCTTTTATTTATTTTATTTTTATTTTAAAAATTTTTATTTATTTTATTATTATTATTTTTAGAAGGAGTCTTGCTCTGTTGTCCAGGCTGGAGTGCAGTGACATCGTCTGGGCTCACTGCTCCCTCTGCCTCCCAGATTCAAGTGATTCTCCTCCCTCAGCCTCGTGAGTAGCTAGGATTACAGGCATATACCACCATGCCCAGCTAATTTTTTGTATTTTTAGTAGAGATGGGTTTTTGCCCTATTGCCCAGGTTGGTCTTGAACTCTTGAGCTCAGGTGATTTGCCCACCTCGGCCTCCCAAAATGCTGGGATTACAGATGTGAGCCACCACCCCTGGCCTATTTTCTTTTTAAACAAAAGAAAACTTACATTTTTAAGATTAATATTCCAAGGTCATTTTTCTTTCCATGCCAATTATATAATTTGGAATAAAGAACTTACGGTTTAAAGGCTGTCAACTAACTGAGACCCTTTGTGTTACGGAGAAATGTTGCATTTTGAAAGAAACAGTTATTTTTTGTGAACTTCCTGTTCTCTGGCGGAGACAGACTTCCCAACAGAGTCTATTTGGGCTCGTTTGGCCTGCTGGGTCATTTTACACCCTCTGTAGCCATCAATTGGTTTATGCTTCTTGTGTAGACATGAGTGATCTGGGACAGTTACATGGCATCCTGTTTTGGATGACAAGAGGGAACCATGAAAATAAATCCATTAATTCCATAAATATTGAGTGAGCACTTGTTTGAGGTAAGTGCTATAATTAGTTTCTGGAAACATGAATATGAAGAAAACACAGTCCCTGCCATCAAGAAACTCACGATCTAATAAACAGATAAACACAGTAAACTCAGATAAATTAACACAATAAACTCAGGTAAACACAGATAAACTCAGATAAATCCTACTGAGAAAAGTGCAAAACATGTGGTCACTTACTTTGCTTGGTGGAGATCGGGAAAGCTTTACTGTAGTGGTAGCATTAAAGGTGAGACTTAAGTTATCCATGGGACTTTGCCAAAAAACAATAGGGAAGGCATTCTAGGCAGAAAAACTAACATGTTCCGAAATCTGTCTTTTAGGGAAAGTACTCAGAAAGTGGGGAATATGATATGGAGGAGCATGTGGTATATTCAGGGGAATGCCTGGAGACACAATGAGGCAATTCAGTCATGCCAGATTATAGCTAAGAAGGTTTGATTTTATTCTATAGGAAGTAACACAATGTGAAAGGCAGAGAAAAAATAAACTTGATGATTATTTTTGAAGATTTATTTGTAGATGATCTATTTATAACAGAACTAAAATTTGATCACATAAACATGGTAACCTGCATGATGCTTTTGGATTATAAATAAATTACTTCATGTTTTCAGATTATCTGCAATTATTACAGGATGAAATTAATTGACTATAGCCTTTATAGATCTTACATACAAAACACCAGATTCTCTTGTCTTCCTTTAGGTTAGATGAGTAATTATAAGTATGGATTATTATAGTAACAAGAAACAAACTGCGTTGTTTTGAAAAAGCAGTAAGATTTTTTTTAAAGCAAAAAAGCCTTACTCTATGACTTAATTCAAGTTCTATATTAGATTAAGTACTACTTACTGATGGATATGGTAAAATTATTCCTTAACTTAGACAAAGTAAAGGGTATGTTTTCTTTTAAACCAAAGGCAAAGACTTAGAAGGAGGAACAAATTACCAATCTCAGAATTTTAAAAACCAGCCCTCTTTTCTCCCAGGCCATACAGTGAATATGCAACATAGAAAATAAATAAAAGGACTTGGCACAGTGGCTTACAGCTGTAATCCCAGCACTTTGGGAGGCCAAGGTCAGGAGGTCAGGAGATCAAGACCATCCTGGCTAATATGGTGAAACCCCATCTCTACCAAAAATACAAAAAATTAGCTGGGCGTGGTGGCGGGCGCCTGTAGTCCCAGCAACTCGGGAGGCTGAGGCAGGAGAATGGCGTGAACCCAGGAGACGGAGCTTGCAGTGAGCCGAGATCGTGCCGCTACACTCCGGCCTGTGCGACAGAGTGAGACTCTGTCAAAAAAAAAATAAAAAGAAGAAGAAGAAAATAAATAAAAGACATTAAAATATTTTTACTAAGTACTGTAAAAGGTTACTAATTATCAGTACCAGCACCTTTTCCTTAGTCATGAAACCTCCAAAGGTTATAAAATGAAAATGTTATTGCAGAGGTGGGGCCAAGGTGGTTGACTAGAAGCAGCTATAGTGTGTGGCTCTCATGGAGAGGTGGTTAATACAGCACCTTCAACTGAAGTATCGAAAAAGGTGAGTTAATATAGCATCTTCAACTGAAGTATCCAGGTATGCTTATTGGGACTAATCAAGGAAACAACTTAACCTATGGAGAACGAAGAAAAGCACGATAGGATGATGACTCACCCAAGAGCAACATGGAGCCAGGGGAACATCCCCCACCCAGGAAAGCAGTGAGTGAAGGTGCAACCCCAGGAAACATGTTTCTCCCATGGACCCTTGCAACACTTGGGTCAGGAGACTCCCTTGTGAACACACTCCACCAGGTCCTTCAGTCTGATACACAGGGCTGCACGGAGTCTTGACAGAGCAGCTGCTCAGGCACGCATGGAAGCCCAGGAGCTTTACATACTCTGGCTCCAGGCCTCCTGGCAAGGCAGGAGGTTAGACCTTTATCCACACTCCTAGGATGGAGGGCTGAACAGCAATGGTCTGTGGGCCCCATTTCTGTGGCATCTCACAGGATAAGACACACTGACTTGGAATTCCAGCCAACCACCAGAAACAGTGTCACACCTACCTGGGATGAAATGGGCCACCACTGCTGCTATTGGGCAATTTGTGCAATTCAGCTGTTCCAGCCTGTGGGCTTCCAAGCTGACTGGGTGGAAGCGATACCCCAGCATGGCACAGCTGCTCTACAACAGTGTGGCCAGACTGCTTCTAAAAGCAGGTCTCTAATCCCATTCCTCCTGACTGGGTGAGACCTCCCAACCGGAGTCTCCAGCCACCCACTACAGGTGTGTTTGGGCTGGCAACAGGTCTATACCTCCCTAGGAGGGAGCTTCCAGTAGAAGGGGCAGGCTGCCGTCTTTGCTGTTTTGCAGTCTTCACTGGTGATGCTTCCAGGTACTGGAAAATCAGAGGCAATTGGGGCCTGGAGCAGACCCCCAGAAAACTGCAGTAGCCCTACAGAAAAGTGGCCAGACTGTTGAAAGAAAAAGCAAACACCTCATCCAAAGGTCAGCAGCCTCAAAGATTGAAGGTCGATAAGTCCACAAAGATGAGAAAAAAAAAATCAGTGCAAGAAAATTGAAAACTCAAAAAGCCAGAGTACTGTCTTTCCTCCAGATGACCACATCACATCTCCAGCAAGAATCTGGAACTGGACTGAGGCTGAGATGGCTGAAATGGCAGAAGTAGAATTCAGAATATGGATAAAAGTAAATTTCTCTGAGCTAAAGGAGCATGTTGTAACCCAATGCAAGGAAGCTAAAGGTCATGGTAAAACATTGCAGGAGCTGACAGACAAAATAACCAGTATAGAGAAGAACATAACCAAACCAATAGAGCTGAAAAATACAGTACAGGAACTTCATAATGCAATCACAAGTTTTAATAGCAGAATAGACCAAGCAGAAGAAAGAATCTCAGAGCTTGAAGAGTGTCTTTCTGAAATAAGACAGGCAGACAAGAATAGAGAAAAAAGAATGAAGAGGAATGAACAAAACCTCTGAGAAATATGGGATTACACAAAGAGACTGAATCTACTACTGATTGGTGTGCCTGAAAGATATGGGGAAAATGGAACCAATTTGGAAAAGATATTCTAGGATATCATCCATGAGAACTTCCCTAACCTTGCTAGATGGGCCAACATTCAAATTCAGAAAATGCGGAGAACCCAGGTAAGATACTCCATGAGAATATCATCCCTGAGCACATAATCATCTTCTCCAAGGTCAAAATGAAAGAAAAAGTATCAAGGGCAGCTAGAGAGAAAGGCCAGGTCACCTACAAAGGGAAGCCTATCAGACTTTCAGTGGAAAGCCAAACAGCAGACCTCTCAGTGGAAACCCAACAAGTCAGAAGAGATTGAGGCCCAATATTCGTTATTCTTTTTTTTTTTTTTAAGATGGAGTCTCGCTCTGTCACCCAGGCTGGAGTGCAGTGGCGCGATCTCGGCTCACCGCAAGTTCCGCCTCCCGGGTTCACGCCATTCTCCTGCCTCAGCCTCCTGAGTAGCTGGGACTACAGGCGCCTGCCGCCATGCCTGGCTAATTTTTTTGTATTTTTAGTAGAGACAGGGTTTCACCATGTTAGCCAAGATGGTCTCAATCTCCTGACCTCATGATCCGCCCACCTCGGCTTCCCAAAGTGCTGAGATTACAGGCGTGAGCCACCATGCCCGGCCTTGTTATTCCTAAAGAAAAGAAATTCCAACCCAGAATTTCATATCTGGCTAAACTAACCATCATAAGCAAAGGAGAAATAAGATCCTTTTTAGACAAGCTAATGCTGAAGGAATTCGTTACCACCATACCTGCCTTACAAGAGCACTAAATATGGAAAGGAAAGATTGTTACTCCTGCTACAAAACACACTGAAGTACACAGACCAGTGATGCTATAAAGCAACCACATAAAAATTCCGCAAAACAACCAGCTGACATCATGATGACAGGATCAAATCCAAACATATCAACACTAACTTTAAATGTAAATGGGCTCAATGTCCCAATTAAGGACACAGAGTGGCAAACTGGATAAAGAACCAAGATCTATTGGTATGCTGTCATCAAGAGACCCATCTCACATGCAGTGACACACATAGGCTCAAAATAAAGGGATGGAGAAAAATCTACCAAGCAAATGGAAAACAGAAAAAAGCAGAGGTTGCAATCCTAACTTCTGACAAAGAGACTCTAAACCAATAAAGATCAAAGAAGACAAAGAAAGGCGTTATATAGTGGTGAAGGATTCAATTCAACAAGAAGAACTAACTATCCTAAATATATATGCATTCAACACAGGAGCACCCAGATTCTTAAAGAAAGTTCTTAGAGACCTACAAAGAGACTTAAACTCCCACAGAATAATAGTGGGAGACTTTAACACCCCACTGACGATATTAGACAGATCATCAAGTCAGAAAATTAACAAAGATATTCAGGACCTGAACTCAGCCCTAGATCAAATGGACCTGATATATATCTACAAATATCTCCGCCTCAAAACAACAGAATATACATTCTTCTCATCGCCACATGGCACTTACTCTAAAATTGATCACATAATCAGAAGTAAAACACTCCTTAGCAAATGCAGAAGAACTAAAATCATAACAAACACTCTCTTGGACCACAGTGCAATCAAAATTAGAACTCAAGACTAAGAAATTTACTCAAAAGCATACAATTACATGGAAATTGAATAACCTGCTCCTGAATGACTTTTGGGTAAATAATGAAATTAAGACAGAAATCAAGAAGTTCTTTGAAACTAGAGAGATACAATATATCAGAATCTCTGAGACACAGATAAGGCAGTGTTAAGAGGGAAATGTATTGAACTAAATGCCCAAATTAGAAATTAGATCTCAAGTTATAATAACCTAACATCACACATAAAAGAATGAGAGAACTAAGAGCAAACAAATCCAAAAGCTAGCAAGAGAGAAGAAATAACCAAAAGTAAAGATAAACTGAAGGAGATAGAAATACAAAAACAATTCAAGAGAACAATGAATCCAGGAGCTGATTTTCTGAAAAAATTGTAAAATAGACCACTAGCTAGACTAATAAAGAAGAAAAGAGAGAAGATTCAAATAAACACAATCAGAAATGATAAAGTGGATATTACCACTGACCCCACAGAAATACAAACAACCATCAGAGAATATTATAAACACCTCTATGCACATAAACTAGAAAATCTAGAAGAAATGGATAAATTCCTGGACACATACAACCTTCCAAGTCTGAACCAGGAAGAAACTGAATCCCCGAATAAACCAATAACAAGTTCTAAAATTGAGGCAATAATAAATATCCTACAAACCAAAAAAGCCCAGGACTAGATGAATTCATAGCTGAATTCTACCAGATGTACAAAGAAGAGCTAGTACCATTACTACTGAAACTATTCCAAAAAATTGAAAAGGAGGTACCCCTCCCTAACTCATTCTATGAAGCCAGTATCATCCTGATACCAAAACCTGGCAGAGACATAGCAAAAAAAGAAAACTTCAAGCTAATATCCTTGATGAACCTCAATGCAAAATTCCTCAACAAAATACTGGCAAACCGAATCTAGCAGCATATCAAAAAACTTATCTACCACAATCAAATAGGCTTCATCCCCAGGATGCAAGGTTGGCTTCGCATATGCAAATCAATAAATGTGATTCATCACATAAACAGAACTAAAGACAAAAACCACATGATTATCTCAATAGATGGAGAAAAGGCTTTCAATCGAATTCAACATTCATTCATGTTAAATACTCTCAATAAACTATGTATTGAAGAAACATACCTCAAAATAATTAGAGCCATATATGACAAGTCCACAGCCAACATCATACTGAATGGGCAAACGTTGGAAACATTCCTCTTGAAAACTGGCACAAGACAATGATGCCCTTTCTCACCACTGCTATTCAACATAGTATTGGAACTTCTGGCCAGGGCAGTCAGGCAAGAGAGATAAATAAAGGGCATACAAATAGGAATAGAGGAAGTCAGACTATCCCTGTTAACAGATGACATGATCCTATATCTAGAAAACCCCATTGTCTCAGCCCAAAAACTTCTTAAGTCAATAAGCAACTTCAGCAAAGTCTCAGGATGCAAAATCAATGTGCAAAAATCGCTGGCAATCATGTATACACCAACAATAGGCAGACTGACAGCCAAATCACAAATAAACTCCCATTCACAATTGCCACAAAAAGAATAAAATACCTGGAAATACAGCTAACTAGGGAAGTGAAAGATCTCTACAAGGAGAACTACAAACCACTATGCAAAGAAATCAGAGATGACACAAATAAAAAATATTTCATGCTCATACACAGCAAGAATCAATATTATTAAAATGACCATACTGCCCAAAGCAATTTATAGATTCAATGCTATTCCTATTAAACTATCACTGACATTCTTCACAGAACTATAAAAAAACTATTTTAAAATTCATATGAAACCAAAAAGAGCCTGAATACCCAAGGCAATCCTAAGTAAAAAGAACAAAGCTGGAGGCATCATGCTAGCCAACTTCAAACTATACAAGGCTACAGTAACCAGAACATCGTGGTACTGGTACAAGAACAGACACATAGATCAATGGAACAGAACAGAGAACCCAGAAATAAGTCTACACACCACCAACTATCTGATCTTTGACAAACCTGACAAAAACAAGCAATAAGGAAAGGATTCTCTATTCAGAAAATGGTGCTGGGATAACTGGCTAAGTCATATGCAGAAGGTTGAAACTAGACCCCTTCCTTTATACCAAAATTAACTCAAGATGGATTGAAGACTTAAATGTAAAACCCAAAACTATAAAAACTCTGGAGGACAGCATCACTCAGGCAGTATCATTCAGGACATAGGCATGGAACAATATTTCATGATGGAGATGCCAAAGCAATTGCAACAAAAGCAAAAATGGACAAATGTGAGCTAATTAAAGAGTTTGTGCACAGCAACTATCAACAGAGTAAACAGACAACCTGCAGAACTGGAGAAAATTTTTGCAAACTATGCATCTGACAAAGGTCTAATATCCAGCATCTATAAGGAACTTAAATTTACAAGAAAAAAACCAAACAGCCCCGTTAAAAAGTAAACAAAGGATATAAACAGACACTTCTCAAAAGAAGACACACATGCAGCCAACCATCATATGAAAAAAAGCTCAGCATTGCTGATCATTAGAGAAAGGCAAATCAAAACTACAATGAGAGACTACCTCACACCAGTCATAATGACTATTATTAAAAAGTCAAAAAATAACAGATGCTGGTGAGGTCGTGGAGAAAAAGGAATGCTTATACTGTTGTTGGGACTGTAAATTAGTTCAACCATCGTGGAAGACAGCGTGGCAATTCCTCAAAGACCTAAAGACAGAAATACCATTTGACCCAGGAATCCCATTACTGGGTATATACTAAAAGGAATATAAATTGTTCTATTATAAAGGTAAATGCATGTGTATGTTCATTGCAGCACTATTCACAATAGCACAGACATGCAATCAACCTAAATGCTCATCAATGGTAGACTGGATAAAGAAAATGTGGTACATAAACACAATGAAATACTATGAAGCCATAAAAAAGAACAAGATCATGTCCTTTGCAGCAACATGGATGAAGCTGGAGGCCATTACCCTTAGCAAACTAATGCAGGAACAGAAAACCAAATACCATATGTTCTCACTTATAAGTTGGTGCTAAATGGTGAGAACATATGGACACATAGAGGGGAACAACACACACTGGGGCCTACTTGAGGGTGGAGAGTGAGAGGAAGGAGAGGATAGGAAAAATAATTTAGGGTAATAGGCTTAATATCTGGGTGATAAAATAATCTGCACAACAAACCCCCATGACACATGTTTACTTAGGTAACAAACCTGCACAGGTACCCCTGAACTTAAAAGTTTTTTTAAAAGTTTGAAAAAGAAAATGTTACTGCTTTTCTCTTATTAAAAGAAGATGAATACCATCCTGGCCAACATGGTGAAACCCTGTCTCTACTAAAAATACAAAAATTAGTAGAGACATGGTGGCACATGCCTGTGGTCCCAGCTACTTGGGAGGCTGAGGGAGGAGAATCCTTTGAACCCAGGAGGCGGAGGCTGCAGTGAGCAGAGAGTGAGCAGAGATCCCGTCACTGCACTCCAGCCTGGGCAACAGAGTGAGACTCCAACTAAAAAAAAAAAAAAACAAAAAAAAAAAGATGAATAAATATTCATACTGAACCTCACATTACTCTAAACCTGTCGAAGTAAACTTGCAAGAATTATAGCTGTCATCCTCTACCATCAATCTTAGTAGGTATAAAAGTATTTGTCTAAATCATATTGACTGAGTGCTTATTCTGTGCATACTCAGTGCTATTGAGGGTTCTGTAAAGTACACTCAAAAGAAAAATTAATAGTACAAGATACTAGAAAACTTGTCAAAAGATGTCTGTGATTATGTACCAATGATGGGGTCAAACATAGGTGCTGGTATCTACAAGAGGATTCCCAAGGATGGGTATTAATACTGTTTTATATAATGAATATATTTTATGTAAATGATATTATAAGGTATATGTCATTCTGTAATTTTTTTGAAGAGATTGTTCCATATTAGTGCATAAAAAAATCTGTCATTCTAAAGTTTCATGCTACTTTTTGGTATGTATATACCATAGTCTATTTAGCTGTTCTTCCATGTTGGTTGACATTTAGGTAGTTTTTAATATGTAAATGGTTTTTAAAAGGGTCTGGAGCATCCAAAGGGTTGAAGTAAACTTTAGCTTTATTATGTTTAACATTTTTTAAATAAGGAGGATATATTAATATTCTATTTGTGTAATTAAAACTTAAATATTTTGGCTGGGCACGGTGGCTCACGCCTGTAATCGCAGCACTTTGGGAGGCTGAGATGGGTGGATCATTTGAGGTCAGGAGTACAAGGCCACCCTGGCCAACATGGTGAAACCCCGTCTCTACTAAAAATACAAAAAAAAAAAAAAACAACAAAAAACAAAACTGGGCGTGGCGACGCGTGCCTCTAACCCCAGCTACTGGGGAGACTGCGGCAGAAGAATCGATTAAACACAGGAAATGAAGGTTGCAGTGAGCCGAGATCATGCCACTGCGCTCCAACCTGGGAGACAAAATGAGACTCCATCTCAAAAATAAAATAAGGCTGGGCACGGTGACTCACGCCTGTAATCCCAGCACTTTGGGAGGCCGAGGTGGGCGGATCAGGAAGTCAGGAGATCGAGACCATGGTGAAACCCTGTCTCTAAAAATACAAACAAAATTGGAGGGACGCAGTGGCTGGCGCCTGTAGTCCCAACTACTCGGGAGGCTGAGGCAGGAGAATGGCGTGAACCCAGGAGGTGGAGCTTGCAGTGAGCAGAGATTGCGCTACTGCACTCCAGCCTGGGTGACAGAGCGAGACTCCGTCTCAAAATAAAATAAAATAAAATAAAATAAAATAAAATAAAATAAAAATAAAATAAAACTTAAATATTTTAATAACGCTTATTTTGGGCAACCATTTAACACTGGCCCCCACTCCCACCATCCTTACAGCATACTAGTCTACCCCTGATATGTACAGCCAATCAATCAGCTTGGATAGGTATCTTAGTTTTCCACTGGGCTATTATCCATTGGGAACGAAGCTTTCCTTAAATCCCAGTCTGTTTGACTGAAGCTTTGTTTCCTTTGGTTCCTTTCTGTTAACTTCTATTGCCTCCAGTAAATAGAAGGTAATGTGTATTTTAATTGTTAATGTGGTTGCTTAGTTTTCTAAACAGTAACTTTTGATTTAATGCTGTTATGTGGTTATCTCAGCTTGACCTTTCTATGTCATCTTTTTGATTCGAAAAAATTAAAGTAGCTGTTGTTTTATACATTTTAGTTTTCAAAACAAATTTCATCTTGGATGGTTTTCATTTAGAAAAATTTGGCCTGTACATTTTTATTTTATTTTATTTTATTTTATTGTATGAACTTTAATTGGTGTCATTCTATATTTAATAACACACTAAGGAAAGAACACAACCAACATTATAAAATCTAAATAGTAATACAGTTACAATTAAATATTTTGGGCCAATCTCTTTTCACACCGGACTTTCAAAGTCATTTATTTTCCTATTAAGTAAAGATATGAAGAAACTAAAAGTAGTTATTTCAAACAAATTAAGCACACATAAATGTTTCTGGGCTTGTCTGAGATTTTTTTCAGAAAAAAAGTTAAAGGCTATTGTAATTTTTGTTAAAAAGAAATAACAGCTAGTTCCTTTCATCTCAACTTCACTTCAGTAAGTTGAAGATAGTTCACAAAAGCCGGAATGTTTTTCCAAGTGCAAGATAAAATTATTGGTTTCTATAAATACAATATTGGAATAATAACATTTTTAAATCCTCTTCAGAGTATAGTAGTCCTCCTTATCTACAGTTTCACTTTCTGTGGTTTCCGTTACCCAAGGTCAGCCATGGTCAGAAAATATTAACTAGAAAAATCCCAAATAATTCATGTTTTAAATTGTGTACCGTTCTGAGTAGTGTGACGAAATGTGATGCCCTTCTGCCCTTTGTCCAGCATATCCATGCTGTATCCACTACCTGCCTGTTGGTCACTTAGTAGCCATCTGGGCTGAAAAACAGACTATTGTGTATTGTAGTACTTGTGCTCAGCTAACCCTTATTTTACTTAATAATGGCCCTAAAGTGCAAGAGTGGTAGTGCTGGTATATTGTTATAATGGTTCTATTTTTATTATTAGTTATTGTTGTTAATCTCTTACTGTACCTAATTTATAAATTAAACTTTGTCATAGGTATGTATGTATGTATAGGAAAAAATATAGTATACATAAAGGGTTCGGTACTATTTGCAGTTTCAAGCATCCACTGGGGGTCTTGGAACATATCCCCTTTGGATAAGGGGACTACTTTACTTTTAAAAACTTTACCACAACAAATATTTATATATAAGGCAGAAGTTCAGCAGAAAATTTTAAAACTAAGTGCTTCATCTTCTCTTTGCTGTCTTAGGAGTTGTTTTGGAAATGCTCAGGTCACCACATAGGGATAGGAAGTCAATCCATAGTAATCCCTACAGTTTACCCCAGAGCTTTGCTTTCAGATATGCTCTTTAAAAACTGCACTTGGCTGGGTGCAGTGGCTCACGCCTGTAATCCCAGCACTTTGGGAGGCCAAGGTGGGCAGATCACCTGAAGTTGAGAGTTCGAGACCAATCTGACCAACATGGAGAAACCCCGTTTCTACTAAAAATACAAAATTATCCGGCCATGGTGGCACATGCCTGTAATCCTAGCTACTCAGGAGGCAGGAGAATTGTTTGAACCCGGGAGGTGGAGGTTGCGGTGAGCCGAGATCGCACCATTGCACTCCAGCCTGGGCAACAAAAGCAAAACTCCATCTCAAAACAAACAAAAACTGCACTTAGTATTTTTTTCCTAATAAGAGCGTATTGTGAAAGACTTTTGAGACTTGAAAAACATTCCTTCCAGTTTTTGATTGTGGGAGTTTCCAGGGAATGTGTTTATAACTTTTAATTTTTTGGCAGGATACATTTTCTTCCTTACCTTCTCACTGCTGTGTTATAGACAAGGTAAGAAGCAGGTAGAAAGAAGGAGGGCACATGCAATAATGAACCTAAGTGAAATAACATGGTAATTGAAATCTAAAAGGCAGGGAGGGTTCGATCTTTGGGCTCACCTATAATTTGTGCACCATAAATGTAGAAGGAAGTCAGCAGGGACTTTCTAATGACAGTGCTGTCTATAACAGTATCATCAAGCAAGACATTGGCATAAATCATTGGCACTTTGCAAAGTGTCACTTCTGTCAACCTTCTAGTGATGTGATCTTTCGTCTTTCAAATCCATAGACTGGCATTTGGATCAGCTAAGCATCTTACATCCTGTCTCGCATATTAAAGCTCTTTTAGCCAATATTGTAATAGTGAAATAATGCATGTCCTAAAATATTTTTAAGCAAGTGACCTAATAACTAAGCTTTGGTCTCAGTATGGCTTGTAGTTTCCTGTTTGCAAATGCAGATGCAGCTGTTATTCATTTTTGGAAGTTCCTCAGGGGAAAAAATAGATTATGAAGCATTGGTGATTTTATATCATTTCAGAGGACTTCTATTAATAAGGCTTTTAAGTTCAAAGGCAGTTTTACTTTGGGTTTAAGTTTAATTCAGGAAATAAACTGCTTGTTAAAGTGATTGATTTGCAGTTGGATGAACTGTATAAAAACAGAAATAATGACATCGATAAAAAAATTACATTTGGCTAGGTGAAATAAAATTAATCCACATCTGTACGTAACAAGATGGAAAACCTGTATGCTTCACTCTAATTTAATTTGAATGAATGCTTGCATTCAGCAGGATTGGTATTTCAATCTATGTAGCTGAAGTCCTATAGAATTTGAATTGTTTATTGGTTCTGAAGTTAAACTGAAAAATATCTTGAAAGGCATAAACCTGGTTCATATCTCCTTGTTAAGTTTCATCATCATTTTTCTCTGCTAACTTTACATTCAGAGTACAGTATTTTGAGAAGACTAAATTTGGAATAACAGCTGTAATACCAGATCAGCCTGATGGTTTGGGGTTGCAATACTACTGTTAATTTTATTTTAAAAATAGGCTTTTTTTTTTTTTTTTTTTTTAAGAGCAGTATTAGGTTCAAAGCAAAATTGAGAGGAAGATACAGAGATTTTCCATAAAACCATATAACCCCTGCTTCCATCCATGCATAGCTTCCCCCATTATTAACTTTCCCCACCAGAGTGATACATTTGTTCCAACTGATGAACCTACATTGACACATTATTATCACTCAAAGTCTATAGTTTACATTAGGGTTCTCTCTTCATGTTGGGCATTCGATAGGTTTGGGTAAATGTATAATGACATGTATCCACCATTGTAATATCAGAGTATTCTCACTGCCCTAAAAATCCTCAGTGCTGTTCATTTCTCCCTCTCCCCTAACTCCTGACAACCATTAATCTTTTATCTGTCTCTATTGTTTTGCTTTTTCCAGACTATCATATAGCTGGAATCATATAGTAGTTAGCCTTTTTAGATTGGCTTCTCTCACTTAGTAATATGCATTTAAGTTTCTTCCATGTCTTTTTATCTCCTGGTAGCTTATTTCTTTTTAGTACTGAATAATATTCCATTGTCTGGATATACCTTTGTTTATTTATCCATTCACCTACTGAAGGACATCGTGGTTGCTTCCAGGTTTTGGCAATTATGAATAAAGCTGCTATAAACATCCATGTGCATGCAGGGTTTTTTTGTGTGTGAACTGTAAGTTTTTAACTCATTTGGGTAAATACCAAGGAGCATGATTGCTGGATCATAGATTATGGTTTTTTGTTTTGTTTTATTTTGTTTTGTTTCGTTTTGTTTTGAGCTAGAGTCTTGCTCTGTCACCCAGGCTGGAAGTGCAGTGGTGCGATCTCGGCTCGCTGCAACCTCCGCCTCCCGGGTTCAAGGGATTCTCCTGCCTCAGCCTCTGGAGTAGCTGGGACTACAGGCACGCATGCCACCATGCCCGGCTAATTTTTGTATTTTTAGTAGAGACGGGGTTTCACCATGTTGGCCAGGATGGGGTCAGGATGGTCTCGATCTCTTCACCTCGTGATTCGCCCACCTCAGCCTCCCAAAGTACTGGGATTACAGGTGTGAGCTACTGCGCCCGGCCAGCCCGTTTTTAAATTGGATTGTTTGTTTTCTTACTGTTGAATCTTTTTTTTTTTTTTTTTTTGAGACCGTCTCGCTCTGTCACTCAGGCTGATGTTCACTGAACCCTGGACTCCTGGGCTCAAGCAATCCCCTCTCCCTCAGCCTCTCAGGTAGCCAGGACTACAGGCATGCACCATCATGCCCAGCTAATTTTTAAATTTTTTGTAGAGATGGAGTCTTACTGTGTTTCCCAGGCCGGACTCAAACTCCTCAGCACAAGCAATTCTCCTGCCTCAGCCTCCCAAAGTGCTGGCATTACAGGTGTGAGTCACCGTGCCTGGCCTTGTTGTTGAATCTTAAGAGTTATTTATATGTTTTGGATAATAATCCCTTATCAGATATGCCTTTTGTAAATATTTTCTCATTCTCTTGATGTGTCTTTCATAGAGCAGAAAATTATAATTTTTATAAACTCCAGCTTATCAATTCATTCTTTCGTGGATTGTGCCTTTGGTGTCATATCTTAAAAGCCATTGCCAAACCCAAGGTTATCTAGATTTTCTCCTACATTATCTTCTAAGAGTTTTATAGTTTTGCATTTTACATTTAGGTCTGCAATCCATTTTGAGTTAATTTTAATAAAGGATGTAAGTTCTGTATCTATATTCATTTTTTTGGATATGGATGTTCAGTTGTTCCAGCACTATTTCTTGAAAAGACTATCTTTTCTCCAGTTATGGCGCTTGCTTCTTTGTGAAAGGTCTTTTGACTGTATTTATGTAGGTCTCTTTCTGGATTTTCTATTCTATTGTTTCTTCATTCACCAGTACCACACTGTCTTGATTACAGTAGCTTCATAGTGAGTCTTTGAAGTCAAGCAGTGTCAGTTATTCAACTTTGTTCTTTTCCTTCAATATTATTTTTGTTATTCTGGGTCTTTTCCCTCTCTATTTAAACTTTAGAATTAGTTTGTCAATATCCACAAAATAACTTGCCAGGATTTTGACTGGTATTGCTTTGAATCTACAGATCAAGTTTGGAAAAACTGATATCCTCACAATGTAGAGTTTTGCTATCCATGAACATGAAATATTTCTCCATTCACTTCTTTGATTTACTTCATCAGAGTTTTATAGTTTTCTTCATATAGGTCTTGTAATATATATATTTCATTAGATTTATATTTAAGTATTCCATTTTTTGAATGCTAATATAAATGGTATTGTGTTTTTAACTTTTTAATTTCAAATTCCACTTGTTAATTGCTAGTATATAGGAAAGCAGTTGGCTTTTGCATATTAATCTTGTATCCTACAATCTTGACTATAACAGGCTATAATCACTGTTAATTTCATTTAAAATTATTTCAGACATAGATACATATTACCTCAAGAAGAGCATTTTGGAAGTGTAAAACATGCTCCCTATCTTCCTGGGAGTTATTCTTGTTATCACCACCGTTACTCCCTACCTCCTGGTTTAGCACCCTAGGAATCTAATAGCTTTTCAAAGCTCTACCATGAATTTACAGTGTCCCAATATCCTTGGAACAATCACATTCCCCTGTGTCTTGCTGCCCTGGGTCTCAAGGAGATCAGAAAGCAGAGTGGCTGCAGATAAGAACAGTAGTCTGATATCTGCTGTTTCAACCCAAACTAAACTTCTAAACTTCCTGGATTCTCAGAGTATCACAGAAACAAGCAGAATCTAATTGACCCAGAAACACAACACATAGAGTGAGAGGCTGTGGTGTTTCCTTGGGTCTACTCAATTCTAGGGGCCTTTAGGTAATATAAATACCCTTTAAGATGGCATAAGACTTTCAAAAAGATAAGGCATATTCTTAAAATTGTTAAATGTTTGTTTCTTTTTTCTACTTGCCTACTCTGGTATGTTTTCATTTGAGTCTGGGCTGCCTGCCTCCAAAGTAACACAACATTAGCAGAAACTATAAAATGCTAACTCTTCTGTTTGTATTTTTTATTTGTTTTCTTTGTTAGAATGTGTGCACCTATAGCTTTGCTCAGAGCAAATCTTGGCCTTATAGGAAACAATCAAACCACTCCATTCCAAAGCTAAGTTTGGTAGTTTAATTGGACAAGGTACTATGCTTCCAGTTTTAGTTTCAACTCTTTCAGTGACCCTGTGCATAATTAAAATGGAGAAAAAAAATGAAACAACAGAAAATAATGCGCAGATTAAACAAATACTCATCCTTTCCCCAGCTCTGTCACTGACCTTTGAGATTTCATACAAACAGCTCTCCCTATTTCAACCTTCCATTTATAAGATGGGAATGAGCATTCATGTTCACCACAGAAAGTCCTTATAAAAAACATTTTGCTCATGCCTGTAATCCCGGCACTTTGGGAGGCTAAGGTGAGCCGATCACGAGGTCAGGAGATCAAGACCATCCTGGCTAACATGGTGAAACCCCGTCTCTACTAAAAATACAAAAAGTTAGCCAGGCATGGTGGCAGACACTTGTAGTCCCAGCTACTCAGGAGGCTGAGGCAGGAGAATGGTGTGAACCCGGGAGGCAGAGCTTGCAGTGAGCTGAGATCACACCACTGCACTCCAGCCTGGGCAAAACAGCATGACTCCATCTCAAAAACAAACAAACAAACAACAACAACAACAGCAAAAACACATTTTGAAAATTCCAAATAAAAATAACTGATCAAGCTGCTGGCTTTGCCCAGACCTAACTGTACATCAAGCTAGAAATAATCCTAAAGTGGTAGCTTATTGTGTAGACCTGATTGACTAGATTCATTCCCCAACTTTTCTCTGCTTGGCCTGTGTTACAGGACAGTAGACACTCTTGGCTTTTGAGTGGAAGTGGGAGGCTAAAAGTCAAGAGGAAGGAAGAAGCCCTTATATTTCTCTCAATCCCTCTCTGCCTTAGGTAACAACTCTTAAGAAGCCTGTGGCTCCTCTAGACTCTGCCTGTGGTTCTGGCTTCTGTGAAGTGTTGCCACTCTCCAGGCTCCAGTAACACTGCCTCTTCTTTTGGCCTTCCAGATTAGGGGATGGCATTGCAGTGGCTTTCTGCTTTTGCTTATCGCAGGCTGCCTCAATTTGCATTTTAGCCCTTTAATTATTCATATAACCAGTTTCCTCTATTTCAAATACAGTAGTCATCTTAGTCACACTTTTGTTTTCTGCAGTTTCAGTTACCCACAGTCAATCACAGTTCTAAGATACTGAGTAGAAAATACCGGAAATAAACAATTTGTAAGTTTTAAATCTCACGGTGATCTTAGTAGCAGGATGAAATCTCATTCCATCCAGCTCCATCCTGCCCAGGATGTGAATCACCCCTTTGTCCAGCGTATCCACACTATAGATGCTGCTTGCCTGGTAGTCATTGATGTCCTTTGCTCCTTGACATCCAGCCATCAGCATCATCATGGCTTGATGAATCAGGATCACCCAAAGCGGATGATCCTCCTTCTGACATATTGTCAGAGGGTCAATAGTATTATTGACTTAACACAGGTTAAGTACTTAACACAGGTTAAGTGCTATTTTTATCATATTATATCGAGTACATAATATCAAAATGACTAATCACTGTAGATGATAGTCATCATCCAGTTGAGGTGTTCATTAGATTTCTGTACTGTGAAGTTACTGCCTTTTCCCCCTTTTTAATACTGTACTCTTTCAAAGTAATTCACTGTGTGCAGCTCACACTTAAAGAATGGGGAATTATGTTTACTTCTTTGAGGATGGAGTATTTACATAAATTATTGGGAATTATTCTAATTGAGAGATTAGTCTGTTCTTTTGTTTGTTTATTTAATCATTTATTTATATCAGTATGGGCTCACAGATTTTTATTTTTTATTTTTTGGTTATAAGCAAATAGTATTTTATTTTGTTGTTCTAATTGTTTTATTGGGGATGACATTCCATTTACTTTCCAGATGACCTGATATAAGAGAAATGAGAATATGCAGGGGAATGGGGAGTATACGAGGCTGGCTGGAGTGGAGAGTTTTTGTAAGCACGTGCTGAGAGATATGGTAGGAAAAGATTGGGACTGTGTATGGGGGTGTGCGGGGCTGACCTTGAATATCAGGCTACATTCTATAGGCTGTGGTGCCAATTTTATTTAAGAAACCAGGTTGATATGCCTGATGTTTTGTAATATATATTAGAGAAAATTTATTCAATGTGAGATTGACCATGCAGGGGCAGAGAAATAGTAATGATTTGCCATGCAGTTTGTTGACTCCACTAGGGGTTAGGGCTGAGGGCACCAATTCCTTTTCTGTTTCCTTATTGATACATACTACTCATTCTCTTTATTATATAGTGGGCACAGGTATTCAAGTAAATTATAGGAGTATTTTAAATACATTGCATGAAATTAAGTCTGAAGTAGACTGTACAGACTCATTTTCCTTCATAATATTCTGTTCCTATTAGATTTCAAGCAATGCTAGGAAGCCCTAGAGGAAGTATAAAAATGGTATATGTAACCCAATTGTCTCAGTGGATGATTGTATGTATATGTATAATCTCATTGTCTGAGGTTGGAAGATTGCAGGAGAGTGAGAACAATTTTGAAGCCTTGGGCAGGAAATATTATTAGGTTTTAGTCTTTAAACTGGCATAATAAATATTGTCCTGTTTACCTTTTCCTTCTAAATTTGTTATTTATTAATTTTCCCTTCTTATACTCTGAACTTTGACATTTTCATATATTTATGAAATATGTATGTGTGTATATACATCTGTAATATATATGTATATATTAATCTCCCCCACTTATGATTAATCCTTTTCTGTCTGAGTTTGGGTTAATCTATTTAATAGGATAATCAGTCTCTGAAAGGATAATAATTTATGCTGAGGTGGTTTACCTTGCCCCAAACCTCCACTGATTGATAATCTTAAAGAGGGAACACTAATCCTCACCTTGAAAATTCTTTAGTATTTTTATGACCTGATGTCCCCATCTTTTTCTTAGTTCTGTATCTATCTTCATCTAACCCTTAATCAGAATATTTGTATTGATCATCTGCAAGTGGTAGTTGTTCAGATAATAGGGAATCATTATTTTCACTAAGAAGAACAAGTTTTAGATTTTGATCTACTCTATAATTACTGCTTGTTAAGATGTGTGTACTTACATATTTTCCTCAATGCTAGTCAGAGGAGAAAAACATTTTAACAAGGCTAGTCTCATTTGTCAAATACGTTAGGAGCATGTTACACTGGGGTTTTAAAAAAAACCAAACACCTCATTCTGCCTCTATTGTATCTCACATAAGAAACAAATAGCATTGAAAGCAAGAGAGAGAAGTAATGCCCTGGAGGTTAACTAGAGTTACCAAAAGAACTTGGCTGCCAGAGTGATAGGGAAATAGAAATGACTTCTGAGAGAAGATAAAAGGATTTTAGAAGAACAAGTGCAATGGATGATTCTAACTCGAGAGGCGGTTGCCTCTTTCTGCCTTTGCTGGAAAATGTCACAACTTTTTTTTTTTTTTGTCAAAGACTGGTCTCGCCCTGTCACCCAGGCTGGAGTGATCATAGCTCGCTGCAGCCATGAACTCTTGCGATCAAGCTATCCTCAGCCTTTTGAGTAGCTGGGACTACAGATGCACACTGCCATGCCAGGCTGATTTTTTAAAGTTTTTGTAGAGATTGGGTCTCACTGTGTTGCCCAGGCTGGTTTCAAACTCCTGTTCTCAAGCTATCCTTCTGCCTTGACTTCCCCAAGTGCTGGGATTACGGACAGGAGCCACTGCACCAGACCTTTCACAAGATTTTAACAAATGACTATTGATAATAAGGACAAAAGACTTGAAGCCAGGTGTTGGAGACCAGTGTGTGCAACATAGTAAGACTTTGTAACAAAAGAAAAAAAAAATTAGCTGGGCATGGTGGCACATGTCTGTAGTCCTAGCTACTCAGGAGGCTGAGGTGGGAGGATCACGTGAGCCCAGGAGTTCGAGGCTGCAGTGAGCAATAACTGCACCACTACATTCCAGCCTAGGTAACAAAGCAAGACCCTGTCTAAAAAAAAAAAAAAAAAAAAAAAAGGACAAGAGGTTTTTTGGGGTTCATAATGGGGAGGGAAGAAGGAGAAAGTCAAGTCCATCAAGCCCAGTGATGAACATAAATTGTGTCAGGTCAGAGCAAAGACTCCTTAAAGTAAATCATTTATTATTTACCTGTTTGTTGATATCGATGCATATTTTATGCCATTTTTATTCAGTAATTGTGACTACTATTTTTTTTACAGATGGGGAAAAGGTGCTATTTAACTTTCTACAGATCCTTTAGTGGGAGAATAGGGAACAGATAGACTAATTCTTAAATTTGTCTGCAATGACTAGACTTTCCTTCAGATGATGGCCCCTTCCCTTCTTCCCTTCTTCCCTTCTTCCCTCCTTCCCTCCTTCCCTCCTTCCCTCCTTCCCTCCTTCCCTCCTTCCCTCCTCCCCTCCCCTCCCCTCCCCTCCCCTCCCTTCCCCTCCCCTCCCCTCCCCTCCCCTCCCTTCTCCTCCCTTCCCTTCCCTTCCCTTCCCTTCCCTTCCCTTCCCTTCCCTTCCCTTCCCTTCCCTTCCCTTCCCTTCCCTCTGTCTTAGGTGGGGTCTCACTCTGTCACACAGGTTGGAGTGCAATGGTGCAATCACAGTTCACTGCAGTCTCGACCTCAAACAATCCTTCTACCTTAGCCTCCCAAGTAGCTGGGACTACAGGCACATGGTACCACACCCAGCCGATTTTTAAATTTTTTTTTTTTTTTTTTTTTTTTTTTTTAGAGGCAGGGTCCTGGGGTACACTATTCTTCCACCTCAACTTCCAGAAGTGCTAGGATTACAGGCTTGAGCTACCATGCCTGGTCTCTGTCATTTTCATTGTTGTTTCTACTAGTTCAACACGCTATTGGAAAGATGGAATAATAACTGCATGTATGATATGGCTGGAAAGAACCATGCGTTTTCATTACTTCCCACCTTCCTAAGTGTCACAATGTAAGTCTTTGCCAAATGCAAATGGAAAGGAAGGAGCCATGTAGACATTCCCTGGCTGGCCTCGAATAATGCTGACAGCATACATCAGCCACTCAGCACTTTTCCAAGTAGCAGTTAATGCCCGGATACTCAACTTTAACCCAGGAAAAAGAGGTCATCTTTGGAAAGAAAAGCATGTCAAAGATCGTGCTGATAGTCTGCTGGGAGAGGTTGTCTTCTGAGATTTCCTTTAGCCCAATGTCAGCACCCTCTTTGGGGATAGAAATGCAAGTGCTTTTCTGACAAGGAATGAACTATATGTAGATTCATCATTGCAATCTAAGAGAAAGAAAATTTTTTTAAATGTCAGAATTGGAATAAATCTTAATAATTAACTTTTCTGAGCATTTACTAAGTGTTGATTAGGCACTATACTTAGTGCTTACATAATTGGTCTCATTTAATCCTTAAAATAATCAGACCTGGGCCAGGCATGGTGGCTCATGCCTGTAATCCCAGCACTTTGGGAGGCCGAGGCAGGTGGATCACCTGAGGTTGGGAGTTCAAGACCAGCCTGACCAACATGGAGAAACCCCGTCTCTACTAAAAATACAAAATTAGCCGGGGTGGTGGCATATCCCTGTAATCCCAGCTACTCGGGAGGCTGAGGCAGGAGAATCGCTTGAACCCAGGAGACAGAGGTTGTGGTGAGCCAAGATCATGCCATTTCACTCCAACCTGGGCAACCTGGGCAACAAGAGTGAAACTTTGTCTCAAAAAAAAAAAAAGAAATATAAAGATAGAAAATGCCTGTTCCAGACTCTGCCCCTTGCACACTCAGAGCTATGTAGGTATGGTTGATAGGACTTGAGAGCTAAGCATATGGGAAAGTCCTGCTCACTTCCACAGAGCCTCATGATTAGGCCAGACACCCCTAGCCTAGTGTCATAGGCTGAATAATGGTCCCCAAATATGTCCATACCCTAACCCCTCGAACCTATGACTGTTACCTTATATGATAAAAGGGACTTTGTAGATGTAATTAAATTAAGGAACTTAAGATGGGGGACATTATCCTGGATTATCACTGTGGACCCAGTGTAATCACAATAGTCCTTAAGAGGGATGCAGAAGGTAGAAAGAGAGAGGGAGAAGGCCATATGATGCTAACAGAAGCAGAGGTTGGAATGATGCACTTTGAAGATGGGGGAAGGGGCCAGAAGCCAAATAATACAGGAACCCACTAGAAGCTGAAAAAATATGAGGAAGTAGATTCTTCCTCGGAGCCTCCAGAAGGAACAAGTCCTGCTGACACCTTGACTTTACCCCAGTGAAACTGGTTTAAAACATATAACCTCCAGAACTATAAGAGAGTAAGTGTATATTATTGTCTTTGGGCTGCTATAACATGAATATCATAGGTTGGGTATAATGTTTACTTCTCATAGTTCTGGAGCCTGAGAAGTATAAGATCAAGGTGCCTCATGAGGGTCCAGTGTCTGATAAGGGCCCACTTTCTGGTGTGCAGATGGCTGTCTTCTCTTTATATCTTCACATGGTAGAAAGAGAGGAAGAAGGCTCACTATCTCTTCTTACACAGGTACTAATTCCCCCAGGAGAGCTCTACCCTCATGACCTAATTGCCTCCCAAAGGCACCATCTCCAAATACTATCACACTGAGGATTAGGGTTTTAAAATATGGATTTTGGGGAGATACATTCAGTTCATAACAGTTATTTTAAGCCACTAAGTTTGTGGTAACTTGTTACAGCAGTAGTAGGAAATGAATACACCTGTAGTTAGTGTAAAATTTAAGTCTTGTGAGACAATTATGCAGAGCAACTGTCAAAATTGATATGCATACAATGCAAAATGCAGGGCATGATAATTCTGAGTTCTTACAATTATATGTTGCTGGGTACCACCCCACCATAAGACCTCTTGTCTTTGTCCTATCTTACCACTACTAGCACTTCCAAACCTCATAGATGCAGACACAGGAACAAAATAGCTTTTCTCCGGGTGATAGTCTTCATTCTCAGAACAAGAATAATTTAACATTATTTTCAAAGAAGGTCTTAGGGAGAAAAAACATCTTTGATTTAATCTCATCAGCTCTTAGCTCCAAACTTTGTCTTCACTTGTGATGTGCTGAAAGATTCATTCAATATAGAAAGCTAGGATACCAAGGGTAAACCAAAGGAAAATCTATTTGTTTTGTTCTTTGTTATCTTAGGATAGTAAAAGTAATTAATTTGCTTACTCTTTTGTGCGTGTCTGTGAACCAAACTTTGGTGTGCTTGATATTTAATACTAGTGGAATCTTTGCAATCAGGAGCTGCATAAAAGGCTTTGGTAACTTCTATGACTAAACAAAGAAGAATCCCAGAAGGAGAGTGATAATCTCAATTAGAAGCAGCATCTCAAGAAATACACTAAAATGATGGTGGAAAAAGAGAAATTTTAGTAGAGTATCAACTACTAAACTTTTTTTTTTTTTTTTTGAGACAGGGTCTTACTGTTTCCCAGGCTGGAGTGCAGTGGCATGATCACAGCTCACTGCAGCTCCCATCTCCTGAGCTCAAGTGATCTTACCACCTCAGATTCCTGAGAAGCTGGGACCACAGGTGCATGCGCCACCATGCCTGGCTAATTTTTCAGCTTTTGTAGATATAGGGGTCTCCCTGTGTTGTTGCCCAGGTTAGTCTCAAACTCTTGAACTCAAATGATCCTTCTGCCTCAGCCTTTATTTCCAATCCTGGAAATAAAGACGTGAGCCATGGTGCCCAGCCACAAAACTTCTAAGGAGCATTTTATTACTAACATCAACTTTAAGAGGCAGTTAGGAAATAGAGTGTTCTGGTAATTAAAGTATTCATATGATTGGGAGTAGCTCTGTATCAACAATTGATTTTCAAAGACTATAACATTAAAATTCAGTTAATGCTGAAACTAACTTGCACATAATTTATTCTAACTTCAGGGATTCAGATCTTATACAGGATTATGCTGTGCACCTAAAGTATCACTGAACAACTGAGATACAGAGAAGAGGGTCTTTGCACGTCTGCCCCTAGTGACCACCAGTACCTAATTTAGTGCCTGATTAGCCCTCAAATATCCAAAATGCTGAAAAATATTTTCTTATGATCACTGTTAAAATATAAATCATGATAGTTACCTTTTCTCAGAGAAGAGTATATGTGGGTTACGGCAAATTCTTAAAAAAAAAAAGTAATTAGAGTAAAATGATTAGCCTTTTCAGAGTCTGCGTATGACTTTTCCATACCTCTTCATGCTACAGAAGATTAAAATAGTAAAGTTGAGCTAAGAAAATAGGCTTGAGAGTTTTCAATAGCATCTTAATTTGAAATCACAGTTGGAGATTTTACACTACTCTTAGGAAATGTTCTGTGTCTACATGCACTCAATTAAGATGCCTATATTTAGGCCAAATCACTTCATTGTGGTTATATTCCTGGAAGTGCTCTCCTTCCCCTGACTTGCATTTCCAGGAATAATATTACCTCTCAGGCCTATCAGAGAAAAACAAACGGAAATGATAAAAATATTTTACTAATTATAATACACAGTTTTAAAAAGTAAGAAAAGTAAATGACAAATTTTCACACAGAAAGTGAGCTACTAAATTAGTTCCTTTTGGACAGTTATTCCTCTTAAAAGCGTAATTTAGAATCGCTCAGTCACCCATCATTTAGTCACTGAGTGTTAAAAACTGAAAATCTGTAGGCATGAAATTGCACTGATTCAATCTCTTCAAGAAATGTAAAATGGGAAATGTTAGAATATGCAGTACATATTATATGTAGGAAATATTAGAAAGGAAACTAGGCAAAATTCTTTGTCACTTTTTATTACCTCCTGAATGGAAGCAAATATTTCTGGGTACACTGTTCTAAACAAAAACAAAACAAAAAATTATCTATATGATTTTCTGTTTTGATAGTATTAATATTTTAAATAGCTTGATCTAGAGATTTAAAAAATGGGAGAGCCATCATTATCACTGAACATTTTAAGGTGGAAGATGGTCAGTTACTGTGAAAATCCTGCCAGTTCTGAAGCCTATGTGTACAGCGAATGTCATCGACAACTAGGCTTATTAGGATATAGATTATACGTGAACTCTAATACTAGACCATTAAAAAGTATGGGTTTGAGAGGTGTTCATGTAATAATTCACACATTGTATCATACAAATGAGGTTTTAAAACATTATTATTTATAAAATCAGCCAAAGTGATTTGTATTGTTTTGTAAATGATTCAGTTTTATTTTATAGAAATACAATTATATATAAAGTAATATATTAATACACACATACACTTTATAATATACTTGAACTTATGATCTTAGGTGCTGAATAGCAGGTCTCTTTATTGAGTTGATTTAGCATCGTCTTTTCAGATGGTTTCATTGTTAATTAAGTCATCCTGAAGTAAGATAGGCAGATTAAAAAATATGATGTATATCTCTATCTTTCAGCTCATTGCTAATTTTAGGGATATATAGTAGTCTAATCTTACATATTATTTTTCAACGGTATTAGGATGATCAAAGTAACAGCTGTTACTGAAAATTTCTTTAGGGACTTAAGTGATTTAAAATAATGTGCCTAAAATACCAGTTTCCCCACTTAGTTTGCCTTAATTATTTTCCTCCAGGCAGACTCTACATCTTTCAAAGAGAGAAAACAAGTTGATGTTTTTGTATGCCTGTTAGCTTTGACTAACAATTACACTTATATTTTAAGTGAGCTGGTGAGAAAAAATATTGTTAGTGTTCACCACTGAGTTTAAGAAAATTTAAAATTAACATCATGTTTTTACCCCTGTTAAAACAAACCTCTGAGATTTCACCATCAGGATTTGACAGTTAACAATTAACAAGGGTTTGAAGAATGCTCTTATCACTGTTTCCCCCTTGAGAACTTTGTAAACTTTGCATGTAAATGCAAACCAAAATTTTAAGGCTTTTGATCTTGGGGGATTTGATGAAATATTCACATCTCCAGACCAAATTTAAGGATTACAAGCTACAACAAGTACACATATCAAAGGATGACGAGTAACAGTAAATATGTAGTATTGATCCCAAATAGAAATATAGATGGATTTTTATCTTATGATGACATTTTAGTCTGAGTAAACAACAACAAAAAGTCACTGAGATGTGTGGCAGTGGTAAGAAGATGGCAGATGTCTATCTATTGACTGTATTCATATTCATATTCATTTATATGCAAAAGAAGGAACACAGTTCACTCAAAGCCTTCATTTACCATAATCCTTTAAAAAAAAAAAAAAAACCCCACAAAAGCTTGTTCTAAGCAGAGCAAAATTCAATTCTGATCAGACCTGGGTCACCAGGGAGTTGATATCCCAAAGGCCTTTTTGTTTCCCTTGTGTCAGGATCTGAGTGAGCTGGTATTTAGCTGTGAGAGCATAGGAAGCCTCTTGCTAAGCAAGACAATGACCAGGGCTTGTGGAATTACTATAGCTCTACATAGTAATTGTCATTCTGAGTGATGATCTATGCAGTCTCTCTCTCACTTGGTAGCAGTGGTAGCAAGTTGACCTGGTCATTCCAGGTTCAAGAGTCATTGATTGGCTGGTGATCAACAAGGCAAGACATGAATCTACTTGACATTTCACTTAACAAGCATCTTAAATGTATGATCTAAATCAGTCTTTTTCCTTTCTTTGCTCACAGTTTAGCAATAGTAGCATGCAGGGACATATCACCTTGTTTGTATCTGGTAGTGACTGTAAGAAGAAAAAAAAGGTCTCCCACAATTTTATGTAGACGTTTCACATTCCACAACTATTAGAGAAGTTGACTGAACCATAGCAGGTAGGAAAATGATCAGAAATGGATGTGGTTGTCTCTAAGGAAGAGGAACAGAAAATGAACCTGATCCTTTTTATACAAAGGACTAAATTGTTGCTTTCTTCCCTTGTATGTTTTAAATACTGAGAAAAATGGTAGTTAATAAGAAGATGGCTCCTCTTTGGAGTTCTCCATAGGGTTTACACAAATCTGTACATGTGAAACTTGAGAAATTTCTTTACTTTTAATGTAAAATCCTTGTGACAAGGAGCATATTTTTGTTTACATGCTGGCTACATACTTTTATTATCTTTTTTTTTTTTTTTTTTTTTTTTTTTTAATTGAGATGGAATCTTGCTGTATCACCCAGACTGGAGTGCAGTGGTGCGATCTCGGCTCACTGCAAGCTCCTCCTCCTGGGTTCACGCCATTCTCCTGCCTCAGCCTCCTGAGTAGCTGGGACCACAGGCGCCCTCCACCATGCCCGGCTAATTTTTTTGTATTCTTAGTAGAGACAGGGTTTCACCGTGTTAGCCAGGATGATGTCGATCTCCTGACCTCGTGATCTGCCTGCCTCGGCCTCCCAAAGTGTTGGGATTACAGGCGTGAGCCACTGCATCTGGCCACTTTTATTGTCTTCTATAAGCCTTTATATCTAAACTGAAGACTTTGCCCAGGCTCAGTGGTGGATAATAAAAATGACTAAAACTTTGGAAAATAAGATTTTAAAAGGAAATGGTAAGGAGCTAAGAATCATATCTGGGAAGAGGACAGAGTAAACAGAGGGAAATTCTCAGTGAGATGGTAATCACACTCTTTGGCTTTTGTTCATAGGAGCTGTCCATGGAACTGGAGAGATTTTGATTTTAAATTCTTTACATACTTATTCTGGATGCTATGATTGATATATGTCACAGGGCAAAATAGAGCTCACATATTATTTTATTTACCCATGCACACGTATATCCTCAGTTTTCTAAAACGTATATATAAAGTCTTACAATGTTGATTTATATTGTAAATAGTTTCTAAAAGATAATTCCTTGTAAAAAGTGCCATCCACAGTATTCTATAGAGTATAATTTCACATGATACAAGATTGGAGAAAGGTCACAAGACAAAAAGAAACTTTCAACATAGAAGTTCTCAGTTGAGAGTTGTTTTTGGTAATTTTCTTTTCTTTCTTTCTTTCTTTCTTTTTTTTTGAGACGGAGTTTCACTCTTGTTGCCCAGGCTGGAGTGCAATGGCACGATCTTGGCTCACCACAACCTCTGCCTCCCAGTTTCAAGCAATTCTCCTGCCTCAACCGCCCGAGTAGCTGGGATTACAGGCATGCACCACCACGCCCGGCTAATTTTGTATTTTAGTAAAGATGGGGTTTCTCCATGTTGGTCAGGCTGGTCTTGAACTCCCAACCTTTGGTGATCCACCCACCTCGGCCTCCCAAAGTGCTGGGATTACAGGCGTGAGCCACCGTGCCAGGTGGTTTAATTTTCTTTTTTTACTGTGGCTAAGATCACAGTTCAAAACTTTCATCTCAAGTAGGTATTCCCAACAATATTACCAATGTAGTGCTGAAAACTGTTAGAGGAATCTATTATAAATGTGGAAATTAAAGGTACACAGATACCAAAGTTAGCAGTCAAAATTGAACACACAGGTAGTTTATGACTGACTAATTAACTTTGTGTTAAGGCATTGTTCGTAGGATTAAGTTTATTACTTAAATGTCACCTTAGGCCAGTCACGGTGGCTCATGCCTGTAATCCCAGCACTTTGGGAGGCTGAGGCAGGTGGATTACTTGAGGTCAGGAGTTCACAACCAGCCTGGCCAACGTAATGAAACCTTGTCTCTACTAAAAATACAAAACATTAGCTGGGCGTGGTGGCAGACGCCTGTCATCCTAGCTACTGGGGAGACTGAGGCAGGAGAATTGTGTGAACCTGGGAGGTGGAGGTTGCGGTTAGTCGAGATCACGCCATTGTACTCCAGCCTGGGCAACAACAGTGAAAATCTGTCTCAAAAAAAAAAAAAAAAAAAAAAAAAAAGTCACTGTAAGGATTTAGGCCAAATATAGCTTCTCTTTATATATTCCAGTCATTTATTCTGACCGTGGAAGAACTTTTATCAATGCCAGCTTCCTTCAATACTGGCAGAACTAAAGTCACTTAGAAATTTGAGTCCCTTGGCTTTATATTGTACAGATGAAGGCATATAAATACCAACAAAATATTCAGGCCAGGGAATTGCAAAGACATAATTAAGTAGGGAAACAGAATAAAAGTACCACTCATCTACATGTCTTAAGTGTTAGGATATGCAGAATTTCTGATATGACTCTGTAATTCAAGAAACCCAGTGAATAAAGACCAATATACACAAATATAAACACAAGTTAAACTGCAAATATAAACATTAACATACAATATACATAAATATAAACAGACTACAAATTTTTAGTAACAGTTTCTGAACAATATCCTATTGTGGCTGATTGTATTGTTTGTCTAGAAATTTCTGTTGTAAGAAAACATCTTATGAGCAGAAGTGCTGTACTTCGGATCCTAGTTTAAGACACACTGTATATTTCCTACAGTTGTTCTTTTCCCTCTGCCCATGAGAATGAGATGATTCAGGGAATGTCCCAGATAGGATCCACTGCATCAACTTGGGTCAAAGAATGAAGACCACAGAGGCAAAGCTGCAGCTCACATAAAAAGTAAGCAAAAGGGCTGGGCGTGGTGGCTCATGCCTGTAATCCCAGCACTTTGGGAGGCTGAGGCAGGTGGATCACCTGAGGTCAGGAGTTTGAGACCAGCCTGGCCAACATGATGAAAACCCGGCTTTACTAAAAATACAAAAAATTAGCTGGGCGCGGGGGCAGACGCCTGTAATCCCAGCTACTTGGGAGGCTGAAGCAGGAGAATCGTTTGAACCCAGGAGGTAGAGGTTGCTGTGAGCCGCGATCATGCCTTTGCACTCCAGCCTGAGCAACAAGAGTGAAACTCCGTCTCATTTAAAAAAAAAAAAAAAAAAAAAAGGTGTGCAAGAAACAATCTTTTTTAAGTCTTGAGATTTTTGGAGTTGTTATTGTGAATAATATAGTAGAGCTTACTGATATACTTATCAAAAATAAAATGTTTTAAATGTTTCAGTAAAGTTCCTCAGTTATTTTCAGTACTCTTTTCATTTATAAATCTTTTTTGGGTATGCCATATATACACTGTAGGTATACTGTGTTTGAAGTACTTGTTGGGTCCTGGAAATATAATACCTCAAGAAGCTTCCATTCTTGTGGGGCAGAGAGAGAAGAGAGAAGAAAAGAAGTACACAATTAAAATAATTGTGTAATCATTTCATGAAGGAGATAAATAAAGTGCTGGGGATGGAGGTTTAGGGAACCTAGAAAGGGTGGTAATGAAAGATCTTGAGAAAATGACATTTAAACCAAGACCTGAAGGATGAGAAGCTGGCTATATGAAGAGCAGGTCAAGGAACAGAAGATGCAGAGGCTCTGTCTGTCTCCTCAGCTTCCAACTTGACTGGTGTCTAAAAGATAATCATGTTCTAAGACATTTCCTGAAAATCACTTCAGAAGTTAGACTTGATCTTAGTCCGTTAGAAATACATGGGATTGCACCGCCTTTCTTAAATAGAGCAAAATGTAAAAAGAATCTTCTCATTTGACCATAGCATACTGGGCATAGGAGTATAGAGGGATAATGGTAGCAAATTGAGAAACCAAGGTGAAGGGTAATTTTACTTTCTCTGTCTGAACAATATCCCAAGGCAGCCTCCCTGCTAGTCATTTCCTAGTTAGTTAGAAATTTCTTGTCCTCCCAAGAGTACTCTGGAGCAGGCCTCATACAGTTCAAAATAATATCTTTTAAATAAATGCTATGGAGTATCAATCGACTCTACAAAAAGTCCCATGCCACTGTGGACCTACGCTTTCTGGGACTAACTCCAAACTTGTTTGGGAGGAGTAGGCACTGGTGTTCTGCTGGATATTAATTGTCTAATCATGTCATACACACAAATGCTTCCAATAGAATTGTGCTCATCCTGCATCTGGAACAAAGCTGGAGAACTGCCTGGACCAGATTTCCAAATTCTTGGTTCCTCTTAATGTTCACACTGACATGGATCTGTGGAGATAGAGAGGACTCTCATAGCCACCTGTGTAGGCAGGGAGATTAACAGGAAAAGCAATTAAATTCATCTCAATTCAGGTAACTTCTCCTAAATTGCCATTCCCCCACCCTTTCTCTCCCCTAAGGCAAAAGATGCAGGAAAATAATTCTTGACTTGGCTTTAAACTCTAAATTCTGCATTTCTGTGACCCCTAGCTCTACAAGTATGCAGAGCTGGGTTGGGAAGACAGCCAACTCTTTGCCCATTGCACCTGGTCCCTTAAAAGATAATTTATATGAGGCAAAGGAAGGCATTGGGAGTGTTCTCTCTGAAAGGGGAAAAATGCTTTTAACTTTTACAGACATAATCTATCGACAGCAGCAGACAATTTATATATATAATTCCCCACTTGATGTAGTAAACTATTTTATCTGGCTTTTGCAATGATAGAAAACACTCCTATATAGCTCTACTATAACAACAATATAAAGTAGAAATAGAATATAGACAGATAAAATTGCATAATGCTCTCATGAGGGTGATTTGAGAAACAGTTGCTACATTCCATTAAGAGCAGGGAGAGTACCTGCAGTCTTCTTAGAAGAAACCATTATAGTCTAATTAGGGATGTAGGTAAATACACATAGCCCTTCTGATTTTTCAAATTTATTTCATAAATGAATTTAAGGCACAATTTAAAAAATACAGTTAGTATTAAAGTAAATAACACTTTTTTATTTTCTCTTTAGCAAAATGGATGTAAAGGAGCATAGTTTAGAAACCATTTCCCTGGCTGAAAAGCTGATTACTACAAACAAACTTATCATCATTTGGATGAAGAGTATTAAAACTGAAAAACAGGAATACTAAGGTAATTGCTAATTATGCCAATTTAAAATTGGTTGTCAAATATCAGTGTAAAATAAATGTGAAAAGTAAATTAAATAAAAGCCCTGTATACAATTCATGTAAAATATAGGACATTTACAAAATGTGTGCCATGGTTGAGTGAATTTGAAAGATAATACTGAAAAACAAATTTGGGGATGTACTGGATATCCAATTAAAATAATATTTTTATTGTTATTTGTAACTGTAATATTAATGTGTTCATTTCATATTTGTTTAAACATAGAAGTACTTAGTACATGCTTATCTTTGGATGACCTACTTAACAAGATAGCTTATTCTTACATTAGCTGTCTTACCTGGCCAGGCGCGGTGGCTCATGCCTGTAATCTCAGCACTTTGGGAGGCCGAGACGGGCAGATCACGAGGTCAGGAGATCGAGACCATCCTGGCTAACATGGTGAAACCCCGTCTCTACTAAAAATATGAAAAATTAGCAGGGCGTGGTGGCGGGCCCCTGTAGTCCCAGCTACACGGGAGTCTGAGGCAGGAGAATGGCGTGAACCTCAGGGGTGGAGCTTGCAGTAAGCTGAGATTGCACCACTGCACTCCAGCCTGGGCCACAGAGTGAGACTCTGTCTCAAAACAGAAAACAAACAACAACAACAAAAAACTGTCTTACCTAATTGTCTTCCATAATATAAACACCCTTCCATTAAATCTTTTAAGTTGTTTTAGCTCATCTAGTGAAGTTGAAGTGGCTAGTATTTAGATAAGTTATTTTCTGTAGTCATGATCTAAACAGAGTAGAACAAAATAAAGGAATTTTAAGTACTTAAAAAATAATGTTTTTAAAAATCCCTTCACTTTTGCTTACTAACTGCATGTTGGTATATAAAATAAGACCTTTATTTCTTAAACAGTTCAAAATTCTCAAATCAGGTGTGTTTATAAACATTACTTGAAAAACTTACCTGGTAAAGCATGCCAAACAATCAGAAATCTATATGAGAATTCTTCATTTGGGGGGCTAATATCAAATTTAGTTTTTATTTGCTTCAAAGTTACATATACACATAGTTTAAAAAATTAAATTGTTGGCCGGGCGCGGTGGCTCAAGCCTGTAATCCCAGCACTTTGGGAGGCCGAGGCGGGCGGATCACAAGGTCAGGAGATCGAGACCACAGTGAAACCCCGTCTCTACTAAAAATACAAAAAATTAGCCGGGCGCGGTGGCGGGCGCCTGTAGTCCCAGCTACTCAGGAGGCTGAGGCAGGAGAATGGCGGGAACCCGGGAGGCGGAGCTTGCAGTGAGCCGAGATCGCGCCACTGCACTCCAGCCTGGGCAACAGCGTGAGACTCCGTCTCAAAAAAAAAAAAAAAAAAAAAAAAAAAAAAAAAAATTAAATTGTCTACAAGCCTTACTTTAATAAATAGCAGGTCTGTCCTGTTTATCCCTTTCTTCTACCCTTACCCCATTTCCCAGTCACTAAAGAAAGCACTTTTAACTGTTTAAGCTGTTTCTCTTGATATTTGGCTAAATACCACTAAATCTTAAGCTGCTGCTTCTTGACTTTTTGTTTTTAGACATATCTCTTGACTGTGCAAAACTAAGAATTTATCTGTCTTTTAATCTTGTTGCCACCAGTATTCTCAATACTGCCTGGTACCTTTCTAGTTCCCCATTTTCCTTATATCATTACTTTATTTTAATTTTGTTTTGGTTAATATTTAGTACATTATTATGACTACATAAATTCTATTCACAGCTGAACCATGTAGTATACTGCAATAATTTTTCTTCCTGTATCACTTTTTAAAAATAATTTAATAATGCTCTTGTTTTTAATTTAATTTTCTGTGTACTGATAACCAGTTTATTTACAAATCCTTCCCAAGTTATTCAAATCTTCTTTTAGGACATTGAAACATTTCAGAGATTCCATCAATTTTATTTTTTGGGATCTCTCTTCTATGGCTTTCTGATTTGTTCTAGTTTGGGCCAGTTGTTCTTTAGGCTTGCTGCATAGCTGTTATTCTGGCATCTTCCTTTACCATCCTCTAGGGTAAGGCAAATTTCTGTAAAGTAGGTTTTTTAGACCATATAGCCTTAGGTGCATCTGCTTAACTTAGCTGTTACAGCATAAAAGTAGCCATAGATGATACATGAATCAGTAAGTGTGGCTGTGATCCAGTAGAACTTTATGAACACTGAAATTTTAATTTCATATAGTTTTTAGGTGTCATGGAATATTCTTATTTTTATAAGAATATTTTTATTCTTAGAAATCACTTAAAAATGTAAGAACCATTCTTAGTTCTTGGGCCATATAAAAACAGGTGTCATGCTGAATTGGGCCCACGGGCTATATAGTTTGCTGACCCCTGCTTCAAGGAATTCACTTTGCCTCTTTTGTGTTGGATCCCCTGGTTTTCTGGATATTATGTCTTTCTTTTTCCTACTTCACATTCTTATTTTGATTGATCATATCTTCTAACAGCTTCCTAGAAATTTTTGAGATCTTAAATGATTGAAATCCATTATTCTATCTTCACATTTAATTAATAACATTTATAATTTTGAAGGCATTTCTCCATTGCCTGCTAGCTTCCAATGTTATTACTGAGAAGTCTGATGACATTCTCATTGTCAGTCTTGTATTTTTTTTTTTAATCTAAGATCTGTTAAAATTTTTTCTTTTTTTTGGCCTAGGGCTCTGAAATTTCATAATAATCTTCTTTGATAGAGATGTAGGTCTATGTATTTTTATCCATTGTGCTTGGTATTCCATGGGTCTTTTCATTTCTGGAAACTCAAGCTTTTCAGTGGTAAGAAGTTTTCTTGAATTTTTCTTTCTTCCTTTTTTTTTTGAGATGGAGTTTAGCTCTTGTTGCCCAGGCTGAAGTACAGTGGCGTGATCTTGGTTCACTGCAACCTCTGCCTCCCAGATTCAAGCAATTCTCCTGCCTCAGCCTACCAGGTAGCTGGGATTACAGGCATGCACCACCACACTTGGCTAATTTTTGTATTTTTAGTAGAGACGGGGTTTCACCTTGTTAGTCAGGCTGGTCTCGAACTTCTGACCTCAGGTGATCCACTGGCCTCGGCCTTACAGGCACGAGCCACCGAACCCGGTCTCCCCTCCCCTCCCTTCCTCTTCCTTCCTTTCTTCCTTGTATCCTTCCTTCCTTCCTTCCTTCCATCCTTCCATCCATCCATCGTTCTGAAAACCCATTTTCTTTTTCTCTTTTCTTCGAGGAAACTTCAATTCCTTTATAAATTTTCCAAGATCTCTCGGAAATTCCAAGAGAATTTTCAAGATTTTTTTCTTGTTCTCTGATTTTTTTCTTAAGCATCCTGTTCTTCTTTCATGGTTATAATAAATTCTCATATCTCTCTGAGGTATAATAAAATCCAGCTGCCAGCATTCTAAGAGTGGAATACAACAAGAGGGCTGGGGGTTTTAAAGTTCATTATGCAAACTTTCATTTAATTTTCCTATTCTTAGTATGATAACTTCTATCTCAATTGTGCCTGGATTCCTGCAGTCATAATTCCCCATATTTTACCCTCTCCAGAGAATAAACATCTTATCTTCTCCTGAAACTAAGCAGAGGCAGTTGTCTAGCTGCATGAAATTGAGGAAAGAATAGCTTTATGTTCACCTCTTCACTTCCAGAGTGCTTTATGATGTCAATTTCTGGGTCTTTTAGGAGTGTTTTTCTGAAGCAGATTAGGTTGCTTCTTAGCTATTCCCACTGCCCATTTAAGATTCAGCTTTTTGCAGTCTTACTGCTTGTTCATCTGCTTTCCAGTTTCCAAAATTTTGTGACTTCATTCCTTCTCTCATTTTTATTCCTTGATGGGCTTATGTTTTAAGGGTTCTCTTCCATCGTTAGTGGGGTTGAGGGAGATAATGGAGATACGCCAAAGTGTTTAATTTGTTGCCCTAAACTAGATCAATTTTATATGAGAATTTACCCCCTTAAGAAAACTTAACTTTATATATTTTAGTCAGATGTCACTTGGTTTATAAAATACGTTTCCTTGGGAGGCATAGGTATGAAAATTTCATTAAATCCTCAAGGGGTAGTAGTGAGTTTGGTTTCATATACTTCTGACAGGTGCCTGGAGTTATGTGTCCTAAGTTTTACATATATTAAATATATAATAGTGGAAATCTATAGGAGCTGTTCTAAAGTACATTATGTGTTGTTATATTATCATGTAAGATAGTTTGTATTAGTACAGTAGTAGGTTTAGCTGACATTGACAAAAATCTTCAAATAGCAGTGGCTTAAATAATATACAGATGTATTTCTTTCTTATATAAATGAAATCCAGAGGGGATCAGACCAGGGTTTGTAAAGAGACCCAAGATCAACAGGAACTAAGCTCCTTCTATATTGTTGCTCTGCTGTCCTTAAGCTGTGAGTTCCTCCTCATGGTCCAAAATGGCTACTTGAACTCCAGTCATTATATTCTAATTTCAGCCAGCAAGTAGAAGGAAGGGAGAAAGGTCACATCCCTTCTTTTTAAGAACACTTTTTTTTTTTTTTTTTTTTTTTTTTTTAGAAATTGCATGCATTACTTCTGCTTATATCCCACTGGCCAGAAATCCATCATATGGCTATACCTAATTGTAAAGTAGTCTGGAAATGTGGTCTTTATTGTAGTTAGCCCAACAAAAAAAACTGGGTGTCATTTTATAAGGAAGAAGGAGGGAGTGAATGCTGGGAGGTAAACAGTAACTTTTACCATAGTATCTAAGATTTGGTATGTAGGAATAGGATCCCATAAGGACATATGGTTCCTGGAAGTAGAATGCACTGCAGAACAAAAAGAAGAGGCAAAGAGGAAGAAAGTAGAGTTTTATGAGTAGAGTAGAGCACATGAATTATCCAGCCAATTATGTTAAGTAAAAAGGGCCTCACGATAAGGGAGGAAAGGAAACTTGTGTTGGGATAAAGAAAGCCCTGAATTGGCCAGGCGCTGTGGCTCACACCTGTAATCCCAGCACTTTGGGAGGCTGAGGCGGGTGGATCACCTGAGATCAGGAGTTCGAGACCAGCCTGGCCAACATGGAGAAAACTCGTCTCTACTAAAAATACAAAACTTAGCTGGGCATGGTGGCAGGCACCTATAATCCCAGCTACTCGGGAGGCTGAGGCAGGAGAATTGCTTGAACCTGGGAGGTGGAGGTTGCAGTGAGCTGAGATCACACCACTGCACTCCAGCCTGGGCGACAAGAGCGAAACTCTGCCTAAAGAGAGAGAGAGAGAAAAAAAAAAAGCCGTAATGAAGGGTCTGAAGACAGGTGCTACTCTTGGTTCTTATAATTATAATTCTGTGCAATTATGCAGCTGTCTTAACTCCTTTCACCTTAAAAAAAATCACTGTGTTGAGGAGCATCTAGTAGTGAATGCAAAGACAGGAATGCCCTGGGAGGTGGGGTTAGTTTCATGTCCATAGGTTTGCTCTGCAGAATCAAGATCTGTGGGATCCAGTTAAATTTAAGAACATGAGCTAAATTCTCAGTATTTTAAACACAACTTCTTGTTTTTTACTTAACATAATTAGCTGGATAATCTTGGAAAGTTTTCTTAACTACTCTTGGTCTTACTTTGCTTATCCATGAAATAAGATATTAGACTCCCAATGCCCAAACTGTGACCAAGGTGCCTTGGGGTGCTACAGTTAACTCACAAGGGTGTTGCAGGACATTTTAAAATTTCAAGGGAAATAGAATGATACTTGAAGTTTTTCAGACACCAGGCAAAACAACAGCTTGCAATAGTTCACAACATAAGCTCACACTGCATGTCTTTCGATGCCATCTCTTTGTAAAGCTGGATTTTTGGCCATTGCTGTGATAAAAAACAAGTACTAGTTAGAAATCAGTGTGGAACAAGAAAGAAGGGAGTGCAATTTAATTCCACGGTTTGAAATGTGAGTGCTGAACAGGAGTACATATCTCATTAGGAAGTAATTGTGGCTGTTTAGAAGTTAAGTAAAAACATGATTTGCTTTTAATTTGTTTGTGTGGGTATGTGTGTGTGTGTGTGTGTGTAAGACCACCCCCTAAGTTATTAGAACCCAAATACTTACTAAGTGTTTGGACCTAACTACTTAATTAATGAGACTGTTATTTCTTTTGGCCTAGGGACACTATGAAAAAATTACTAAGACATTTATAGTGGTATGACCTGGGAAAGTTTGGGCACCTCTGGTCTAGATAATCTTTAAGATTTTTCCCAAATTGCTTATTTTATAGCAGCTTCCAGCCCCAGAACTATCCCTAGAAAATGATTAACAGGCTAAGGATGTTACAGGAAAGAGAAAGCTAGAATGTGACTCAGAGAAGTAGTCTGGGCTGCAGTGCACACCTAAGCGTAAGGACAGTCTAGTTCTGACAACTTTTTCATGGAAGTGTGTGGAAAGTCTCTTTCTAGACCACTCTTTGATCACAATTTGGATCATCTTAGGGGAGTATGTGCCCCAAAGAATTTCCTTCCTATTTTTAAATTTAGAGTTAGGTTACTAACTATTAAGAATATCTCCCTCTTGCTGAGATAGCTTACCTACTGGGTCACAAGATAGATTCTCAGCCAAGGGGTTGTTCCTGGCAAGTTAAACTGGAACTTGGAATACATTTTCATGTAGAACAATGTTACGAATATTTTATATAGTTCAATCAGTCCAATTTATAGCATTTATCAAATGTTCAGGAATATGTTTATGACATTTAGATTTTTGGCTTTCTGTGGATGAAACATCCAAGTGACTTACCAAAATCTTTCCCTGGAAATGCTTATTAAACAAACTGATTGCACCATTAGAAGCTTTCTTACAGTACCTTTTCCAAACTATTAACTTTATGAAAGAGGCCAAATTCCCCAGAGCAAACAACCAACCAGAACTCTGGAAAAACCAAACAAACTTTAATGTTCAGATATGCTGACTGATTAGAAAAAGAAAATTGTGTTTATATCAAGAAAGCTTTAAATGGTTTAATGAAAATATTAATAATAATGAGTTGCTAAGTTGCTGCAGGTTTAAGAAGCATTCCTTTGAATTGGTTTTTTAATCATGTAGGAACTCATTCTGAATGCAGAAACCATTCTCTTGTATACAGCAGTTTAGTCAGTGAGGAAACAAGAAAATTAGGTGTCCTTTCTCCAAATTAAACAAATAATGCCAAGCAGATTTGGATGTGCAACCCTAAGCAGACACAGATGTAGGGCAAATATTTTCACCATGACCATTCTGCTGTTTCTGATTATGGGTTGGAATTTTAGATGTCATAAATGAAGCGTCTTTTTTCAACTGAATCAATGTGGCTAAGAATAAACATAAATAGGGTTCCTATGATGAATCTCATTTAAAATTATTTAAATTTTTTCCTGAGATGTCTATTTTTCCATTTTATTATTATTATTATTTGAGATGGAGTCTCGCTCTGTTGTCAGGCTGGAGTGTAGTGGCATGATCTCGGCTCACTGCAACCTCCACCTCCTGGGTTCAAGTGATTCTCATGCCTCAGCCTCCCGAGTAGCTGGGACTACAGGTGCGTGCCACCACCCCCAGCCAATTTTTGTATTTTTAGTAGAGATGGGGTTTCTCCATGTTGGTCAGGATGGTCTCGATCTCTTGACCTCGTGATCTGCCTGCCTCAGCCTCCCAAAGTGCAGGGATTACAGGCGTGAGCCACCATGCCCGGCCTATTTTTCTCATACTTACAGTAAACCTGGTACTTTCTTATGCTAAAGAGAAAGATATGGAAGTTTAACTGACATATCTATAAATATCTTATTACATGTGTAATATATTTATATACCCTATATTGAATCAACATTTTTTTAGGAGAAACATTGTGTTGCAGTTAAAATAAAAAGCACTAAATTTGGAGGATCAGCTCTTTGTAGTCTATTCTGCTACATACTAGCTATTATCTTTGTCAAGTAATTTACCTTTTCTGCTTGTTTCCTTATCTATAAAGCACTAAAATTGATTTTGAGGCTGGTCACAATGGCGCACGCCTGTAATTCCAGCACTTTGGGAGGCTGAGGCAGGCGGATCACTTGAGGCTACGAGTTTGAGACCAGCCTGGACAACATGGTGAAACCCCATCACTACTAAAAATACAAAAATTAGCCAGGCCTGGTGGCAGGCGCCTGTAATCCCACCTACTCGGAAGGCTTAGGCAGCAGAATTGCTTGAACCAGGGAGGTGGAGGTTGCAGCGAGCCGAGATGGCACCTCTGCACTCCAGCCTGGGCAACAGAGCCACAGAGCCAGACTCCATCTCAAAAAAAAGATTTTGATTGTATATAGTACATATCCCATATACTAGTTCTTTTTTTTTTTTTTTTGGAGATGAAGTCTCGCTCTGTTCCCCAGGCTGAAGTGCAGTGGCGCGATCTCAGCTCACTGCAAGCTCCGCCTTCCTGGTTCATGCCATTCTCCTGCCTCAGCCTCCTGAGCAGCTGGGACTACAGGCGCCCACCACCATGTCCGACTAATTTTTGTACTTTTTAGTAGAGACGGGGTTTCACCGTGTTAGCCAGGATGGTCTCGATCTCCTGACCTTGTGATCCGCCCGCCTCGGCCTCCCAAAGTGCTGGGATTACAGGCGTGAGCCACCGCGCCCCACCTATACTAGTTCTTAAAATTTCACATTTAGTATTCAGGGGTTCAGTATGAATCCAGATATTTATATATTTTACTTGCTGGGTGTTTGCCTCCTCAACTCTTTTCTTCCAAGTTTATTTTCTAGAAATTTCTTGCTCAGGTTTGGAATGGGATCTATGGTGCTACCAGTTATTTAAAGGCTGTAAAGTGACATCAAAGGGTTGAGGAGGTAAAATGTGTGACTAGGGGTTGAAATCCTGAATACATTCCACACATTGTCTTGCCGCATTCACAGGGAGGCCTTTAATTAAAAGACTTGAGTTTTACAGAATTGCAGAAAAAATTGCTTAGTCAGCAATATGCATGGGTAAATGTTCCTGATGTTGCTGCCTCTGCCTCTCAACCCTTTTCCCCTTATGTTTCTAACTACCTGTTACTACTGACCTTGTAATAACCTCATATTCTTGATGGTTTGGCAACATTTAAGAATGAATGTTTCTGGAGGACATCAATGGATTCCAAAAGTCAAAAAATTCCCAGACACATTACAAGCTGGAACTAGTTATAGAGAGTTACTGGGTCCTTGAAAGACAGTATTACAGAATAAGAGGTAAATCCACCCTAATCCTGGGGTGCTGTATAATGCAGACAAATACAGGCCTCAACTTCCAACAAAGCAATAAACATATATAAGGAAATAATTATAAATATCACTCAAACATGGTATGCACTAAAGGAAAACACAGTGATGCCTGCTTAACCTAAAAGTGATGTTTTAAAAACCAGCTCATTTACTATAAATACTATGAATTGGATTCTGCTAGTATGAGTAAAAACTTGCATTACACATCCCAGGGGCCCCAAACATGAAAGCTTTAGCTGTCTTGGGATTAATCAAGATCATACCAGCAAATGTGCAGTCTTTTTACTGTGTGTGTTTTTTTTAGTGATTTGCCTTCTTGGCTTACTCACTAAGGTTTGCCTGTTTTTCCTCATTCTCTACTGTGTCTTTACACAGTGCTGTCTCTGACAGCAAGCTGGATAAATCATCAATTGCATGCTGATGAGCTGGTTTGCCTTCTTTTGCCAGATTAAATCAGGACAGCCTTCAGTTTGAAAAAGGAGAAGATATTCTGTGCGTTAACCTCACACCTTCCCTTCCTTTCCTTTGTCTGAGGGCTTTTCCGTTCCAAAACTCTCCTCTGCTGTGTCCCTAATTTAGGACATGTCCTTTTCTTCATCTTTTCTGCCAGGAACATAACTGTTTCATTGTTCTACCAACTTGTTTTCTTGATTGTTTTTACTGATCTTATTTTGTACAAAACTTTATGAAAAGTGAAGTAGAAAGTCTACTCATTCACATTCTGAGACAAAAACTCATGTTTACAAATTCAATTTTTATGTAAGATGGTAATAACAGGCAGAGAAAAGATCTATAAACTAGCATTCCCAAAGTTGTTTTGAGAAACACATTCCAGAACCTTTAATATGCTAATGTACATTGTAAATCTCCATGAAAAGGATATTGTATCCTGCATTTCCCAAATTTTAGATGATCAATCCTTGTTTCCAAAGGATTTTCAATACAGTAGTGTTTCCAGGCACAATACTCCACTAGAAATATCATATTCCACTTTCCTACAACTTATGTTATCATTTTATATGTAATTTGGTAATTAGTCATTATTTTAAGGAACCCCAGACCTCACATCTTTTTTTTTTTTTTTTTTTTTTTTTTTTTTTGAGATGGACTCTTGCTCTGTCGCCCAGGCTGGAGTACAGTGGCACGATCTCGGCTCACTGCAAGCTCCACCTCCCAGGTTCACGCCATTCTCCTGCCTCAGCCTCCAAGTAGCTGGGACTACAGGTGCGCACCACCATGCCCGGCTAATTTTTTTGTATTTTTAGTAGAGACGGGGTTTCACCGTGTTAGCCAGGATGGTCTCGATCTCCTGACCTCATGATCCGCCCGCCTCGGCCTCCCAAAGTGTTGGGATTACAGGCGTGAGCCACTGCGCCCGGCACATCTTTTTAATAGTGTTCTTTGTGGGGGAAGTTGGCCTGAGAGTTCATGAGGATTCATTGCAATTTGAACACATTAAAAAAATTTAACCTCCTAGAAACCTGTAAATATCTATTTAGATAGGACAACTTGCTTCCACTTTTATACTCATTTCTACCTTAAAAAGTTTAGAGAGAGGTATGGATAGACTTCAATATTTTTTCTATTCTTATTTATTTAATATTTTATGTACAATGGAAAGAAGGAGGCCATAGATATAAATGCTGAATTTTACCTGCCAATATGAGTCTTGTGATTTGTCAATATTTCAGAACACTGCTCTTGGGGCTGAACATGTCACGTTAGTATACAATGAAGCTTCCTTTCTCTCCCAAAATACGTTCTGTATCATGACTACATCCCAGTCAAGGCCTCAGTCATCAACTTTAAACCTACAAGGTCACCTGGTCATCTTGTGATTACAACAGCAGCTTTACTGCTTGTAATTGTCTTACAGCTGTGGCAGGTCAATGGAAAAATGTTCTTTAAACACCATAAGCATCTGATTGTGCAATACCTAAATGAGTGTCATTGATTATTCACACTGCTGGCTGGTCAAAGCTGGGGAAGTAATTAGGGCTTTCTGTGTGGATTATCCACTGAGAAAAGGTCAAATAACTACAAACAGCGCCAACAGAGAGGAGCCACCAAGGACTGCAGCATCCATGATCAGTTAAGAAATGCTAAAGCAAGGCTTAATAATGATGTGCTTATGCCAGGTTCTACAGAATGTGATCATTCTGTCATAGAAATCCAATGAACCATGAGTGATGGCTACTTTTTCCCTGGAAGCACTGCTTCAGGTCCCTGATGCCTATCAAACAGGTTTGTCAGAGAAACCAGACTGAGAAGAATTTAAAAAGTATGGCTTTCCCTCTTGTCTTTTTTATTTAAGTCAAGAATAAAGGACTTTTGGCTAACAACCATTCTTCTTATCTCCCCTTTAAAAGCATCACAGTAATATTGTTTTCGATATTTTTTGATAAAATATCCCATCAAATGGCTCATGTTGTGGGAACCTGAAACCATTCCTTTGCTGATTTAAATTAGGAGCTTGGAAAAAACCCTCTTTGAACTATAGTTCTATTTATAGTAGTAGAATGCTGAAAACATGTTTCAGTTTGCTGAAGGGGCTTTCATATTTTCCAAGTTTAAGATATTTCTGCTAAATCCACTTAGTCATACTTTGAACTAACCTCCATTCTTCATAGTGTTTGAAATTCTCAAGTTAAATCTTCATTGTTTTAGTTTAAATTTTGGTTTTTATCAAAATGAAGATATTCTGGGAAAGCCAACCATTTAGCCATTTTTCATCCAAGCATAAATAAAACAATTTGAAAGTCAGTTTTGAGAAGGCATCAGGGAAATGATATTTGGGAAGTAAAATAAGTGGTTGGAGGGACCCAAAACAAACATTTTTGGGTTACTTCTTAACAATGCATGAATTATACTAGTATAGTGGGGGGAAAATGCTGAGAAGTAATTGAGAACACTAACTTTGTGAGGGTTCAAATCTTGGTTCTATCACTTACTCTGTGATATTGGGCAAATCAATTACTCAAACTTTCTCAGCCTTAGCAGTGGGTAGACAGAATTTTTTAAAAAACTATCTTTTATCAGAAGCCAGTGAAATAGTAGGTAGGAGATGAACAAACCAAGAAAACAGGCACTCTGAAAACAACTCTGTCCTTGTAGAATCACATCTGTCAGGGCCGTCTAAGAAATAAGAGTTGTGACCAATGATCCTTATATGGGGACAGCTCCTTGGGCCAAACTGCTGAGTTAGGCTTTGGGTTCTCTGGTCTCCATTGCCTATCCTTACTACACTTGCTTTAAATCTGAGCTTCCAGAATCTATGAGACTTCAGTCCTGTTTGATTATAGCTTAAGCTAGAGAGAAAAATCTTCAAACCTAGGGGTGGGATTTAATGGTGGGATTTCAGGTAAAATAACAAAAGAGATATTTTGAAGCAGGTACCCCAACTCAATTTCCCAGTTAACTACCACCCTTTTTTCTCTTGTCTCAAACTGGAAGACTCCTGGGTTGACAGAAAGAATTGTAATGAGAATAAAATGAGATAACATATGTGAAGTACCAGCACAGTGCCTGGTATGTAGTAAGGCTCAAGAATGGAGAAGCTAGAAGCCTAGGAGAGACAGAAAAATTTGCTGTTAAAATATTGATATATTTGTGTTTCTGAAGTATTATTTTTAAAATTTTGTAAGTTCTGAATGATAGAGTTCTGAGAGTTGTCTGCTATTCTGTATGAATTCCCTCCACTGATCATTTAAATGAGGGATTATCTTGTTTTCCCCTTTTAGACTGAGGATTAATTGTTGAAAGCAAAGATGGAATATATAGTGGTTCTGGAAGTTAGACTATCCAAGGTACATATTTTTCTATATTTTGTAACAAAGAAATTTTCATTGCTCAGCAATAAGAGGAAAAGAAAATAGAAACAATGTGGTTTAAATGGTGAGTAAGTAAAAAATTTATAATTCAGGTTTCTATTATCTTTAAGAATATATTAAAGATCAAATAAAAATGTTTTAAATATTTTGTTTTAGTTCACAAATAAGATGAAAAAATTTATATTTTATATTTGCATTATTGTAATTTGTGAGAAGAATACTGTCCTAGACAAAGGCATTTTTTTACCTTTGGACAGCCAGGGCAGTTTCTCCCTGGCTTTAATGGGCTGCAGTAATGGGAGCATGGTAAAGTGATTTTCTGTTGCCTCTATACCTGTTACTGTTTCTGGGGGCTGATGGAGCAGGTGAGTGCCTCAGGACAACAGTGATAGAGTGATTGGGAGGAGCAGTGGGAAGGAAGAAAGAAAAGAAGAGGGAAGAAGCAGAAGACCCAGTTTTCATCTCAGCCTCGTCTCATATTAGTCTTCTAGCCCCAAAAACATTGTAAAAGGAGGAGGTTTGGTGTTGTTGTTTTGTAACAGCTTTGTTGAGATATAATTCACATACTATAAAATTAATCTTTTAAAAATGTACAATTGGCCGGGTGCGGTGGCTCATGCCTGTAATCCCAGCACTTTGGGAGGCTGAGGCAGGCGGATCACGAGGTCAGGAGATCGAGACCATCCTGGCTAACACAGTGAAACCCCGTCTCTACTAAAAAAATACAAAAAATTAGCCAGGTGTGGTGGTGGGTACCTGTAGTCCCAGCTACTCGGGAGGCTGAGGCAGGAGAATGGCATGAACCTGGAAGGCAGAGCTTGCAGTGAGCCGAGATTGTGCCACTGCACTCCAGCCTGGGCAACAGAGCAAGACTCCGTCTCAAAAAAAAAAAAAAATACAATTGGTGGTTTTTATTATATTCATAAAGTTGTACAAATGTTACTCTTTTCTGGTTTTAGAACATTTTTGTCACCCCAAAAAGAAATCTTGTACTTACTAGCACTCATTCCTCATTTTTCTTCCCCTCAGCCCCTGACACCCATTAATTTACTCCCTGTTTCTATGGATTTGCCTATTCTGGACATTTCATGTGAATGGACTCATATAAGCTGTGGTCTTTTGTGTCTGGCTTTTTTTGCTTGGCATACTGTTTCCAAGGTTCATCCATGTTGTGTTATTTGTAACAGTACTTTATTCCTTTTTATTGCACAATATCATTTTATCTACAGATACATCACATTTTGTTTCTCTACTTATCAGTGAATGGTCATTTACTTTTTTTTTCACTTTTTGGTCATAATGAATAATGCTGCTGTGTGCATTTGCAGACAAATTTTGCATGGACATATGTTTTCATTTCTCTTTTTTTTTTTTTTTTGAGATGGAGTCTCACTCTGTTGCCCAGGCTGGAGTGCAGTGGCGCAATCTCAGCTCACTGCAACCTCCACCTTCCAGGTTCAAGTGATTCTCGGCCTCAGCCTCCCAAGTTGCTGGGATTACAGGCACCCGCCACCATGCCCAGCTAATTTTTTTGGTATTTTTAGTAGAGACAGGGTTTCACCATCTTGGCCAGTCTTGTCTTGAACTCCTGACCTTGTGATCCACCCGCCTCAGCCTCCCAAAGTGCTGGGATTATAGGCATGAGCCACCGTGCCTGGCCTCATTTCTGTTGAGTAAATACCTAGGAGTGGATTTGCTGGGTCATGTGGTAACTCTATGTTTAACATGTTGAGGAACTGCCAAGCCATTTTCTAAAGTGGCTTCACTATTTTACATTCCCTCTAACAATGTATGAGGGTTTCAATATGTTTACTTCCTCATCAACACTTGTTATTGGTCTTTTTAGATTATAGCCATCCTAGAGGGTGTAAAGTGGTGTCTCCTTTGGTCTTGATTTGCATTTCCCTGATAGTTAATATATAATAGTTGATTGTCTTTTCATCTACGTATTGGCCATCTGGAGAAATAAAAGAGACAAGGTTTATTTTCAGTGTTCTTCAACTTTTAGGGACTACCCCGTAAAGGTATTATAATCCCTCTAAAGTCTTGTTTTATCAAGGTGTATTTTAGGCAGGTCCAGCTGAGAGCTTTGCATCCTGAGGCCTCACCTGCATGGGTCAGTAGGAAAAAGGAAAGAAGGTGGAAACAGGAGGCCTGAAGTGAAGAGGTGCCTAACAGCTCACATTTGTCATTTGAAGAGGTAAGGCGCCTATGAATGGGCTTAGGTTAATGTCAGTATCCAAGGGGTTTAATCTGATGTTTAGGACACAGTAGCAGAAACCTCTAGTGAGGAACGGTTATCCTCAGGGCATCAGCCTGATACGGTAGCAGGAGACACAGAAGGAGAAGAGACCATGAACATACAATAAGCTCATCCCTCTTCTGCTCAAGGAACCCAAGTAATTACAAAACTTCAGCATATGTTTTGCATTACACATGTGGCTCTGTCAAAAATGATGGAGTGGTATCACTTTATGTCTCTTTGAACTAAATGAGAGAGAGAGATGAGAAGTAAGTAGGGGAGAGACCGTATTTGATTTTATCTTTCTGCTTAACTTGTGTTTTCAATTTATAAACCAATTGGATACAAAATACTTATTACAGAACATGATTGTTTCCTTTTATATTAGAGGAGTTGATCAACAGAGTGGTTTCTTGTGGTTGTTAGAATCTTTGTTCAAATAAAGCCAAGTAAGAAAAATGGGTTGGGCCTCATCTGTCAGAGGGCAGAGGTAAGAAATAAGTAGACAAAGCACAGTATCAGAATGCATTTGACTGCAAGAAATAGAAAAGTCATCTGTACAGGCCTAAACAAACGAGCTTCATATTTCTTACATAATAAGAAGTCTGGAGGTAGGCAGTTGCCTGAGTCAGTTCAGTAATCTAATGATTTCAGGGCCAGCTTCTTTGTCATTTTCCTGGCCAGAATATAGCTACTGTGGCTCCAGTCACCATGTCTGTGTTCAGAACAAGAAGGAAGACAGGTGGAGACATTCTACTTGTGGAGTCTTATCTTTTTATTAGGAAGAGAGCCTTCCCTAGTGGACTTTCCCTTTGTCTCCTTGGCCAGGATTCAGTCATGTGCCCACTCATTGGCGAATCCCTCAGGAAAGAAAAGGAAATTACTATGACTGATTTATACCAATTTCAGCTCATTCCTTGTTGTTGAGGTAGGGGTCTACCCTTCCTGAAATCAAGGGATCTCTGCCAAAAACCTGAATACAAATTGGAGTTTTATTACCAGGGAAGAAGAGAGAAACATTCCTGTTTAGACTAGGCACAGTGTGGCTTATGTGCCAATGGATCAAAAAGTGGCTGCACACCCAGATTCAGGGTGGGGAGACTCCTGAAAACTTAGCACAAGAAGATTCACAGAACTCTACACATTAAACTAGAAGGTTGTGCCTGGCTAATCTTGCACTCCAGTGTCTCCATTGCAGAGTCTTATGTGGTTCTTTCTCACTGCAAACTAAAGATGAAGGATTCTTTTGGGAGGCTGAGGTGGGCAGATCACTTGAGGCCAGGAGTTCGAGAGCAGCCTGGCCAACATGGTGAAACTCCGTCACTACTAAAAATACAAAAATTAGCAGGGCATGGTGGCAGGTGCCTGTAATCCCAGCTGAGGCAGAAGAATCGTTCTAATCCCGTAGTCCTAGCTGAGGCAGAAGAATCACTTGAACCCGGGAGGTAGAGGTTGCAGTGAGCTGAGATCATGCCACTGCACTCCAGCCTGGGTGACAGAGGCAAGACTCCATCTCAAAAAACAAAATAATAAAAAAAAAAGGATTATTCAGCCAGTGCATAGCCCACTGCCGTGGGTGGTCTCCTATGCTTTTTCTTTTTCTTAAAATTTGTATTATTTTAATTATTTTTATGTACAGAAAACTCAACAGCATGCATTTAACCCAGTTTGGTGCAAGTTCTTTAGCCTTTGCCTTTTCAAGCTTGGCAATGTGAGCCACAGATTTGGGACCCAGGACATTGCCTCCCCAGTGATGGCAGATCTCATCGTATCTGTTGTTGTAATTGGTCCTGATAGCTTCCACCAGCTTAGCCAAAGCTCCTTTGTCTTCCGAGTTCACCTGTGTGAAGGCCACAGTGGTCCAGGTCTTCCTGTGGACTATATGTCCCAGTCTTGCCTGCCTCTTGATAATGCAGGGGAAGAGACCCCCATTTTATGACACCAGGGAGGCAAGAAGACAACCAGCTTGATGGGATCCACATCATGTGAAGTCACCTCCAGTTGAGCCTTCTTGTTCTCCACCAAGGTGGCGACGGTGTTAACTCCTGCTTGAAGGACAAGTGGTCTCCTAGTGGGGATGTCTTCTTTGCTGGAAGCTTTCTTCTCAGCCCGGACCAACAGCCTCTGCTTCTTCACTTGCTTTGTCTTTCTCTTTTATGGTCTGTAGTTGTGGGCCAGCTTAAGCGACTGAGTAGCTGTTTGGCGGTGCAGGGCCTGGGTGAACTGGTTAATTGCAGGAGGCACTTTCAGCCGCTTATAGAGGATGACTGCTGCTGCAACCTGATATAGTGGGACCATTTCATGAAGCAAGTGAGGTCTCTTTTGGGCTGGATGTCCTGTCCAATGCCAAAATTCTTAGGCCTTTTCTCAAACAGAGGATTCACCACTTTCTTAACCTCCTGCTGCTTCACGACAGCAGGGGCCAGAGCCACCTTCTTCCCCTTAGCCTTCTTTCTTTTCGATATTTTGGGCACTCCTGCCCTTTTTCATTTTCTCTCAGCTGGCAGAACCTCTTAAGGACCTAAGAAAAAAATAGGTAACATCTTTTGGGCTCTTACTGTGTACTGGGCACTGTGCTGAGCACTTGGATACTATTAGTTTTATCCTTATTTTATACTGGAGAAACTGTAAGTTAACTTTCTTAGCCTGGGGCCACAATCACTCAGGAACTGTGGACTTCTCTGTTTCCCTGGTTAGGAGCTACCAGTCTACTATTTGGTTCTTCCATTTCCAGTAAGCTCAGTTTCTGCATCCCTATCACTTTATAGTGTTTCTCAGAGTATTCTGGAAAGGCTACCATGTAAGCATAAGCTGACTAGTCATACTATTAAGTGGCAAGGCCAATTCTTGACTTTCAGAGTTTGTGCTCTGAAAAACTGTGTTTAGCTATCTAATGTCTCCAAAGAGAAGGCTAATAAAATGGAGATTGAGAGGGCTAATCTAAATATCCAGCACATGGTGTTAAACCTTACAGACTGCAATAGACAGCAAATGTAGATTTAACAAGGGCTTTCTGAAGATATAATACCTGAAATTTAATGCTAATAGGAGAGTTTTCATATTTTGAGGAATTTTTGTGGGGCAGCTCTCTGGAGGACAAGCACACAGCTTGTCCAATAAAAGCCTTTCTGGCGACTTCCTTCAATATAAGCCACATTAGCTCTCAAAGAAATGATAATATAGGTGATTATTCATTTTTCAAACATCTCCTTGAACTTATCAGAACTGTGCCTTTACAGAGCAATAGGAATGGGAATCTCATGTTAGATGGAAACCCTGTTTCTTACAGGTGATGTAAAATGAAACACACCTATTTGAGCATTATTTTTTTAAAAACCTTATTTTGTTTCTTGGATGTTTCTGTTGAAGCTGAAAAGCATTTTCTGAGCAGTAAGTGACCTTGACAAAAACTGGCTTTGTTCTGCAGATATTTTAAAGTTATAATGGTCAGATGGACACACCTGGTTAATACTGTTTTCATACCCAATTCTCTGCTGTTTATTTTAACATGCGTAACTTGCTTGCATTAACTTGTGCTGACTCTGACAGTGGAGCATTCTGCAGTGATTTTTTTATGGCAGCCTTCATACAAAAGTACTTTATGGTATGGTTTGAGCCAAGTTAGTATACTAAAAACTAAAAGGACTGTTATTTTTTCAAGATTGAACTGGAAGAAGACTCCAGGGCACTGCCCTTCCAATGCCAAGCAGTAAACCCATCTACACTCTGTCATCATTATATGTAAACATCATTTAATGAGTGCTTTCATGGAAAATCATGTAAAGAATATGGAAGAATTCTTTTTTCCTCTTATGTTTTCACAGAATGTAAGTGCATAGGAGGTTTTGCCAGCTCAAATATTGTCTTGTTTTTGCCAGTTTATTGATTTAGGAATGAAAGAATAACCTGGTTTGAGGTGTGGATTTCTAAGCATTTGATCTTTTATTGAAATACCATTCTTATTTCATGATGTTCAAGTACTTTGACAGCTTCTTGTTAATGAGGGTACTGGAATGAGGTGGGGTGGGGATCAGGACTAAGCAGCATATCAGAGCGTATATTTGCCCTTTCTATGCAATCTCAAAGTAGACCCTTGTTCTCAGATTAATTTTCTTTATAGAGGGGGAAGTACATTTTAATTTCCCACAATATAGTTAAAGAACTTCTGTTTCATATGCAAAGTATAGCATAGAACTTAAAATAAAAATTTCCATTTGTATGCTTATGCATCGAAGTATGCAAAGACTGCTTCAATAGCTAACAGAACTAACAATAAATGCCTTTTTCAAAGGGTTACCCATTGGAGCTAGGCTATTAAAAGAATTGTGTTTTACTGCCAAGTATCTGAGCTTGCCTAAACATGCTACACTAGCTGTGAATAATTTTAGTAATAATGATGTATAGCAGAAAATCGTAATATATATAAGGAGCTTTAAGAAACCTTTTCCTCGAAATGCTCTCTAATGTAATACATTGGCCTACAGCATAGCCAATGTTATCAGAAAGGTAACAAAAGAAGAGAGGCAATGTATATTCTTTCACAGGAAGCTAGCCACTCAAAGAGTAAAATAGGCTCATGTTTTAATGTTGATGATTGCTGTTTAGGATGTTTACTTCTGGAGAGAATCTTCAGATTGTCTCTGGTACAAGAACAGAGATCCATAAACTGGTAGCATTTAAATCACAGGTTAAAACGCCTTCATTCTCTGAAAATGTTCTAAAATTGGATTGCAGTAATAGTTGTACAATTCCTGTCCCACTATGTACAGAAAGAACATTTAAATCAGCCATTCAAAAAAAAAAATGAAATGAAAAATTGCAATCTTGAAAATTCTCTCAGTATCATGAGACATACTATGAACCAATATCTGCCTCTTTTTCATGTCCAACAATTTCTTTGTGGGAATCTAAATGAGAGAAAAGAGCATGTTGGTACCAGACACCATGAAAGATAATTATTGGGCTATTTTGAATACTCTTACTTAGCTCTGTTTATAACATTTGAGGCATTATCCAATAAAAATAAATACCCCACACTTAGCAAAATACAGATTGGATATATTGGAAAGATTATCCCTTATTTAGTGCTAGGAGATGTGTGGATGGTATATTCCTCCTCTCTTCTTAAAGTCATTTCCCTCTGCTTTGTTCAGTCCAACCTCTGCCCAAGTCCCATTCCCCTAACCCCTGCTGGTGTCCATGCTTTCCCTCTCTTTTTGGCCCTCTCTCTTCAGGCCAGTTTTCTCTCTAACCCTCAAGATGCCAAATATTCTTTGCTGCCTTCTCCTAGCTTGAACTCGTTGCTGGGGAGTTCTCCCCATGGTAAAAATAAGGACATTTCACTCTTCAGGGCCACAATATTTCTATTTTATGAGAGGCTAACTATAAGTTTGGTGTGATATAGTTTTTGAACCTGCTCTCAACGTTGATCTTTACCATGAATAACTTCTTTTGAACATGTGTGACAACTTGATTCTCAAAACAACAACCCTGAGAAGTGGTTGTGATTGTTATTCTCATCTTAGCCCTGGGGAAACTGAGATCTAGATATATCATATAACTTTCCCAAGGCCACACAAACTAAGACATAACCAAGATCCAAGCCAAAAGGTTTGATACAGAACCCATTCTCCAAACTATTACTCTATGCTACCTCTTTATAATAACATTTGTGGACTCCCTACTATGGGCTGTCATTGTACTAAGTAACTTAATACGATCTCTCATTTAGTTGTTAAAACTGCCCTATAATATTGTCAATATTTTTGGTCAGTTTTTTTTTTCCTGTAAAATGAGGCTAAAATACTAGTAACCCCATGTAGCCTCAGGACTTCATCATGTCTGTATTATAACACGTTATATTTAATAACATTGTATTCCTCAACTAGAAAGTAAGCTCACTGAGAATCTGTCTTACTCACCTTTGCATTCCAAGTACAAAGTATGCTGTCTGGCACCTAGTAGGCATTCATAAAATATTTGAGGAACGAATACATGCTTCCTTCGTATGGTAAATGAGACAGTGTATGATAGTGCCATCCAAATTTCATTGTTATGTAAATGTGATATATGATTAATAATAATCACCCATCTAACTATGCTTAATAGGAAGTAAGATCTCTCCTTTACTGGGTGAGATGTGCATTTTTACAGTGGTTTCTTGAATTGCTGCCCTTGCCTGTGCTTCCCAACCAAAGGTAGACTGTTTTCTGAATATTTCCAGAGAAAGAGAAAACCACCATCTTTTGAAGTTCTATACCCTATTTAAAAAAATCTAACCCTAATCTAAAAATTAGATTATCTCTAATTTTATTTTTAAAAATTTTAAGCCTCCCAATTACAAATGCCAGTAATGTGTTGTCTTTATCTACAGAATAAGCATGATGAATAAGGCGCAAATGTATTGTAGAGAGCTGGAAGAGCCTCAGACACCAGGCAAGTAAATCAAAACAAAGTATTGTTAATGATTACCCTGGATACTTTAAGAAGAATGTAGAAGATCAATAGATCTACAGAACATTAATCCTTCTAGAAAATGTGATCATCCTAGATTTTATTTGTTTAAGATTGATACAATTGAGTTATATTTTTGTGAGTCTAATGGAGGAGAATCACGTCATATCTCAGGAAAGCAATCCTCTCAGCTGTGCTGGCCAAGTTTCCTCTAATTCTTTCAACCAATGAAGTAGTTGATATATTCTTGTAAACTTTCTGGGGGCAGTTTGTCCATTATTGGACCTGAACTTGAACAGTTGGAGAAAGAAAGAAAAAATAAACAACTCCTCTTATATCAAAATAATATAACTGAGTCTTATTTTAATAAAATCCTAGAGCACATCCTAGAGTCACCTAGCCAGTAACAGGTACTCAATAAATGCTCTTCTGGTAAATTGATGAAAATCTAAATATGTGAAAAAGATCAATAAAAATGTGATCATTTACACTCCCAAAAGACTTATCTGCTCATTTGGCTTAGAATGCTGACTTTAAATGTGGATCTTTTCACTAGTACTAAGGAATAAGAATGTGAGCTTTTTCTTTTGAAGTTACTTAGTCCTTTTCCCCATCTACAAGGTTATACCTATCACCTCAGCAGCTTATGACTTTACCTATCGTGTACATGAAGAGAGGGCTTCTAGTTCCTGAATTTTCGTAAGTACCAATACCTAATTTAAAAAAATAAAAATCTGCTGGACCACCATGACATATAGATTTAAAATGTGCTTTAATGTATTATGACTTAGCATACGTAGCTTTCCCTCCAACATCTGTATCTTGATTTGTAGTCTAATAAACCTTCCTGCTGCAGATGGCATGTGCATAGTTGTTCTGAGGTGTAATACATCAACGTAGCATTTCTAAACAGAGAGCAATAATGTATTCAATTAGGGGAGGAAATAAAACATCGAGCCTTTTCTTATAATAAATCTTTTACTAAGCTTCCCACATCACATGTTTGCTGAGGAAATAATACATGTCATTCAGATTAAGGGTTATTGTAGACTGCTGAGGGAAACATGAAATTCTGGAGGTTTCAGCAGTCCTGTGAAACCCTGAAACATGGAAAGTGTACAAATTAGAAAAGGATGTAATATGTGACTAATGATACCTCTTGGGATACCTTTGGAAATCATATTTACTGTTACGATCACTAGATTCATTTAAGCTACAGGAGTTGAAAAGCAATACCCTAGTAAGTGAAAAACACCTCTGAGTTCATTAGATGTGGTTGTAATTTAAGCTCTAAAGGCTTTTTTCCTTGCTGTCATTCTTTATATTTCTGGAAATGTGGTACTTGAACTCCTAATAAAAGTAGTCTACATCATGATCATATAATCTGCAGTTCCTGGAAAGCACATTTACACCTCCACATCTGTAGCTAAAGCTGAGACTGAACAGAAACTTAATTCACCCCAGATGTCACCCACTAGAAAGTTCTGGAGTAGGGCTGCCGTTCTTAGAATTTTCTATCCACTGATTATGTCTCAAGCAATGGTTTAAATATTCAACCCAGAGTCTCCAAGCTCAAATGTTGTAAACTGTTTACTGTTTCCATGTACTATGCCAAGTGCAAAATTAAATGAATCCCACAAAGTTAATCCCCAATCCCGTTCCTTCATTTGTGGAAGGAAATAATGGCTATTTTGACATTATTTAGACAGATAATTCCAAGTCCTTTTGTCATAAGCATCTGAAAAAGAAATTTTGTTCTTCTGGCTTGGTAAGATATCAGTTCATACTGCTTTTAAAAAGATTACACGACAATTTCTTTGGGGAAAAAAAAAGTGTATGTATATGATTTGGGCTGCTGATCACCAGAATAGCATGTGATGGATCAACATAATTAGACAGTCAATTTCTGTCTAATGATATTCTTAATCAGAAATTAGATTCTTCCTTCTTTAGCTTTGAATTCTTCTATTCCTAGTTGGTATGCAATCAGTGTTCCCATCCCCAGGTGATATGCCTGATTGGAGGGGCTTTAACGGACAAAATAAGATCAGCGCATAAACCATAGGCTTCTCCACAGTGAGCAGAAATCAAGTAGGGTACACCTTCATTCCCACTCTAACCTATTTACAGTTTTTAGTTTTGCCTCTTAAATTCATTCATGTATTTCTTGGTGTCTTGCTTAGAGTCACCTTTTTGACACATGAGTCCTGCCAGATGTGTGGGTTAGTGAGTCTATACAATTTCTCAGGCCTTGCTGATGCTGCAGCTTCTTAGTTGTAGTTCCAGGAAGGCTGCTGCAAGCACATTGCACCTTATGAATACTGGAGCTTTCTCTAGAGGGAAACCATTTGTTGCTATGTCAGGTCAGATACAGAAGCCAGATTATCTAGGCTTAGTTGGTATAGCTACTGATAAAAATTACCACTTATTAAGAATATCCTCAGGATTTATTAAGGGAACAATGTAAAAATGGCCATGTGAAAATAGTTTTCCATTTTTGCAAAATTCCTGTTAAAGACATTGTTCATTGTGTATTTAATAATAAATCTGAGGCCAGGTGCAGTGGCTCATGCCTGTAATCCCAGCACTTTGGGAGGCCGAGGCAGGTGGATCACGAGGTCAGGAGTTCAAGACCAGCCTGGCCAAGATGGTGAAACCTCATCTCTACTAAAAATACAAAAATTAGCTGGGTGTGGTGGCAGGAGCCTGTAATCCCAGCTACTCAGGAGGCTGAGGCAGGAGAATGGCGTGAACCCAGGAAGTGGAGCTTGCAGTGAGCAGAGATCATGCCACTGCACTCCAGCCTGGGCGACAGAGCAAGACTCTATCTCAAAAAAAATTAAAAAGAATAAAATAAAATAAATCCAAGATTCATCCACCTGACAAATTCCTCTCAAAATACATCTCCTAAAAACCTGATGTGTATTTCTCTGTTAAACATTGAGATCTATGAAACCCATTGAATTCTCCCTTCTGGATTGACTAAAAGTTAGAGCTGAACTTCATGCTTAATGGTACTAATAATTTTATTCCAGTTTCCTGATATACATTTTCTTTCTCCTTCCTCTGTGGTGGTCTGTGGAATGGTATTGGTGGTCTCTGAATGCCTGAGTTTGTATACAAAAGTGTGTATTATGTGTTTTGTTTGTGTGTATATACTTACTTGCATTTTCTGGGGAAAGAGCACAAAGTTTTAATCAGATTCTCAAAGGGATGCATTACCTCCCCAAATTTAAGGACTTTAATATTATCTGATGTTTTATATCTCTGATCTCACCTTTAACTGTTCTGTCTTTATAACAATTATGTTTGCATTATAAACAACCTAAATCCTTTTTCTTTTTTTTTTTTGAGACGGAGTCTTGCTCTGTCGCCCAGGCTGGAGTGCAGTGGCGCGATCTCGGCTCATTGCAAGCTCAGTCTCCCGGGTTCACACCATTCTCCTGCCTCAGCCTCCCTAGTAGCTGTGACTACAGGCGCCCGCCACCACACCTGGCTAATTTTTTGTATTTTTAGTAGAGATGGGGTTTTGCCGTGTTAGCCAGGATGGTCTCGATCTCCTGACCTTGTGATCCAACTGTCTTGGCTTCCCAAAGTGCTGGGATTATAGGCATGAACCTCAACGCCCAGGCCCTAAATCCTTTTTCATGGAGAGAGAGGGAAGGAAAAGCTACGTGGCAGTAAAAATTATACAAATACAAACACAACAGCATATTTTATTGTCAAGTACTCAGTATGTTAGTAGGTATGATTCTGGGGGGCTTTCTCCCCACTAGAAATAGTGGACTACATCTGTATGGCATACATCTATATGAAAATATAATCTGATGTCTTTTAATTTTTTTTCCTGTCTTAAGAAAAAAATCTAGACAGGTCTATCTAAAAGGTCTCTTATATGAAGCATCTCCTAAACACTATAGGGAGATTATATACATAGAAAATTCCTTTACCATGTGACATTGATATATACATATTGACTTGGGAAGGAAAAACGCCACTGTGTTGTACTTTTTTTATCTTTTTTTTTTTTTGAGACCGAGTCTCACTCTGTTGCCCAGGCTGGACTGCAGTAGCGCCATCTCCGCTTACTGCAACCTCTGCCTCCCGAATTCAAGCGATTCTCCCACTTCAGTCTCTCAAGTAGCTGGGATTACAGGCGCCCACCACCACCCCTGGCAAATTTTTGTAATTTTAGTAGAGTCGGGGTTTCAGCATGTTGATCAGGTTGATCTCGAACTCTTGACTTCAGGCGATCTGCCTGCCTCAGCCTCCCAAAGTGCTGGCATTACAGGCGTGAGCCACCATGCCCGGCCTGTGTTGTACATATTAATGTGAGATTTTAAAGACAACCCCACAGGACTTGCCTTGCTAATTTGGAAACTAGATAAGTCCAATAAAGTGAAAACTTGTTCAGAGAAAAAGCCTTGATGAGAAAAGATCTCAGGAAATCAAATAGTAACACCATACCATTGGAGGAGCAGATATATTGCCCCCTAGAATAAAATATCTTCTATCTTGATTTTTCAAAATAATTTTTTATGAACATATTGTGAATTACACAGGACACCAACCCTGCTGCTTTGGGAGCAAAAAGACAGAGCTGACAGATGTAGTTATTTGCCAGGAACAACCATGTGAATTTATAAATATTTTACAAGTGCAGCTTTCAGAAAAGTGACTTTTACTGCCATATTAATGCAACTTGCAAATTTATAGTCTGGGCATTTGTGGGTTATGAATGTCCAGTATTCGAAGCTCGTGCCAGGAACGTAGTTTATGTTTTGAAATTCTTTTTTTCTCTGATCACAGACTTCTTGGCTGTTAAGATCTGCATAATAATTCAGCTGCACATGAGGTGCAAGGCTACATAATACATCAGTTTCCACTCCCAATGGCTAGACTCATAAATACACTCATTACAACACACTTCATGTGACAGAATGACATACAAAGCATAAAAATATCTCTATAGAGTAGAGAATTAGTGGTAGTAGAAGCAACAGTAGCATGATTCCATGCCTCTGGCCAGACCCATAATATGTGACCTAATATTATAATTATATGTCATTAAAGAAAATTAGAATCATATGTTTTTAGAAATAATATCTTAGTATATATTAGATCAACACACTCATGAATGTTGTCATATGTATTGAAGGCTACACTACTGAAAATACTTTAATCTTTCAGCAGGGAGATTATGGAGGAAGAAGCACCACTGCAACTCTTTCCTTGTAAGTTTCTAAGTTGCCTTTCCACCGATTGTGCCCAAAGTAAAAGAGTCTTTCTAGCATTCCAGGCTCTGGAGAAAGAGAAGCAGATTTATCTGGGCTTGAGCAAAAAACAGCCTGGGGTGAAATCTTTTTTTTTTTTTTTTTTTTTGAGACAGAGTCTCGCTCTGTCACCCAGGCTGGAGTGCAGTGGCCGGATCTCAGCTCACTGCAAGCTCCGCCTCCCAGGTTTACGCCATTCTCCTGCCTCAGCCTCCCGAGTAGCTGGGACTGCAGGCGCCCGCCACCTCGCCCGGCTAGTTTTTTGTATTTTTTAGTAGAGACGGGGTTTCACGGGGTTAGCCAGGATGGTCTCGATCTCCTGACCTTGTGATCCGCCCGTCTTGGCCTCCCAAAGTGCTGGGATTACAGGCTTGAGCCACCGCGCCCGGCCATACGTGAAATCTTAAAAGTGATCAGACTTTGGTCACGTGTCAGAAGGTTCTCCTTTTTCAAGATGTTATTATGACCTAGGCAGAATTGTTGCCGTTGAAGAAAGTCAGCACTGTTGCCCAACCTTTCAGCCTTCTGTTAAGTAGCTTTGTTACCTTGTACACATCACTTTTCAGGTTCATAGTTCCTCTTCACTGAAATGTTGAAGTTGTGCCATATGATTGCAGAATTCTTTCCAGCTGTAATTCTTTTTCTAATGCATGTGTGCCAACATACGTAGATATTGATTAACAATATATTATAATCTGCAACATTAGTTGTTTTATCAGTGTGCACACTTTCATTCTCTAAAACCTGCCAGTGACAAAATGCTTCACTGTTTTACTCCCCAATGTCCACCATTTCTTGCTCTGCATTAAGATTGCGTATTATTCCTAAAAGAAGTCATTGGGACCGGATGCAGTGGCTCATGCCTGTAATCCCAGTATTTTGGGAGGCCAAGGCAGGAGGATTCCTTGAGCCCAGGAGTTTGAGGCCAGCCTAGGCAACATGGCAAAACCCCATCTCTTCAAAAGATACAAAAATTAGCCAGGCATGGTAATGCATGCCTGTTATCCCAGCTGAGGTGGGAGGATTGCTTGAGCCCAGAAGGTCAAGGCTGCAGTGAGCTGTGATGGAGCCACTGCACTCCAGCCTGGGTGACAGAACAAGACCCTGTCCAAAAAAAAAGAGGTTATTGGGAATATAACCTTAAATAATGGGGAATCTTGTGTTCTTACAAAAAATTTGTGATTAGTTCAGTGAGTAAAGCTTTTCCAAATTGCCAAAGCTAAATAAATAAATAATCCCTGTTTATTCCAAGGCTTAATCCTCCTGAGGCCCCCAACCTGATTCCTGATTAATCATGCAGCAGACAGCAAACATCTTCTTCGTTTTTTTTTTTTTTTGAGACGGAGTCTTGCTGTGTCACCCAGGCTGGAGTGCAGTGGCACGATCTCAGCTCACTGCAACTTCACCTCCTGGGTTCAAGTAATTCTTCTGCCTCAACCTCCCGAGTAGCTGGGAATACAGACATGCTCCACCATGCTCCACCATGCCTGGATAATTTTTGTATTTTTAGTAGAGATGGGATTTCACCATGTTGGCCAGGCTGGTCTCAAACTCCTGACCTCATGATCCACCTGCCTCTGCCTCCCAAAGTGTTGGGATTAAAGGTGTGAACCACCACGCCTGGCCAGCAAACTGCTTCTTATTAGCTGACCTTATACATTTCAATGAAACAGACTGTGAAAAATGACACATACACACAGATCCCAGGCAGTAATTACATTAGAAAATACTTTGTTAATTGTTTTACAGACAGCATTAGCCTTAAGAATAAAATTCCGTGAACAGCAAATCCTTTTTCTTTCATTTGCTTCTAATCTAAGGGATAAACATAGTCAAATGCTGTTATCGTTACCCAGGAAAACTTCAGCTTTAAAACTGATTGAATCCATTTTCTTTATCTTATTATCTTAGACCATAGCAATTTTATAGAACACAGGTAGAATGATAGCTAGCAGTCCATGATCCAGACAGTATCATATATCCCTTGTTTGTTTTCTTTCTTTTCTCTTTATCTTTATCCTGAAATTTCCTTTCTGTTCTACTCTGAAAGTAAAAATCTGAAAGGAAAATAATTAGCTACTCATGCTCTTCTAACACAGCCACATGTTCACATGATAAATGAAACATTACCACACAAAACTGCTACAATGACATCCTTATTGTAGGTCCAATTTACTTAATTTTATGTCTTCCAACTGTTAAGGGTCACTCATTCTGTAAAATTAATGGCTGAAATAAATTTAGAATGTAAAAAGCATAAGGAAAATATTTCTTTACCCAATGTATGGCCAACCTGTGGAATTTATTAGCCTGGGAGGTCATAGATTCAGTCAAGAGATGAATTAGAAAAGCTAGATAATTGTATGACAAGTTATAATACTGTAGTTATGAATACTAAGAAAAGGTACTAATAGAATCTCTTGCTTCAGAGTACAAGCTGATCTCAGCTCACTAGGAGCTTTGAAGGACTTCTCTTATTTCCTTATGATGCTCCTCCGAGCAAGTGGCTGGATTCACATTGAGGTTTTACCTCTTTTTGAAGGTAACTACTATTGTGAACAGGATACCACATTTAGGTCAAACTGGGGTTTTGTTGTTGTTTGTGCAACAGCGTCTTGCTCTGTCACCCAGGCTGGAATACAGTGGGGCGATCATGACTCATTGCAGCCTTGACCTCCTAGGCTGAAGTGATCTTCCTGCTTCAGCCTCCTAAAGTGCTGGGATTACAGGCATGAACCACTGTGCCTGGCCTGTGTTTTTTGTTTTTTGGCAAAGAAAACCACAAATGTCTGCTAATACAATACAAAAAGAACAATGAAATGACACGTGAGTTTAAACTTTTTAAAGAGTTTATTCATTAATTTAATTAATATTTATTGAGGGCCTATCATGAACCTATCACTGTCCTAGGTGTTTGGAATACAACAAGGAACAAAACAGAGAAAAATCCTTGCTTTCATGAGACTCCCCCCATTATTTTATTCCGAGGTATCGGTATTGAAGTCTATGATCTTGTGATAATGCAGTTAGTTTAGAAGTGGATAAGGTGCAGCGTTTCAGGTGCAGCTCCTCTTGAAGCTATCTGCCCCCATACCCTCCTTAAAATAGAGCGACAAATACTCTCATTTAAAGAAGGGAGGAAATGAGAGATATGTAGCAGTTAGTAGTCCATAAAAATTCTGAAGTCTAACCTGTCAGATGTTGCTGGGGTCCCTCTATTCAAGAAGCAGAGAATGTTTTTTGATTAGGCCCCAGTTCTTCCTAGGCTCAACTCCATAACTTACTGTCCTTTGATGTTCTTCTCAGAGGAAGGAGGTTTATTGTACTATGGGCTCTTTCCTCTACCCTCTGAGACACTCTTATTTTTCAATAAAAAATAGCTTATGTTTGCAGTTGTGTGGCTTTCTTAGCCTGCTTCCTGCATGTGAAAATTTGGAGGCCCAGAGAACTCTTCTCATTTTGATCTCTCTTTTTTTTTTTTAGTCCAAGCTTGCAGGGATTTTTATCAGTATAACTCTTTTAAAAATTTTTTGGAACTTTGTGGACCTCCTGTGAATATGATTCAGGCCTACTCCATGCCCTGAAGACCACATCACTAATTCTTTTTGAGAAAGTCACTCTCATCTTTGGGCTATATACCAGGCTGCTGTGATACATCCTTAAGATTCTAGGCACCACCGACTGGGCATCGTGGCCCACACCTGTAATCCCAGCATTTTGGGAGGCTGAAGTGGGCGGATCAGGAGGTTAAGAGATTGAGACCATTCTGGCCAACATGATGAAACCCCATCTCTACTAAAAATACAAAAGTTAGCTGGGCATGGTGGCCTCCCAAGTAGTCCCAGCTGCTTGGGAAGCTGAGGCAGGAGAATCGCTTGAACCCGGGAGGCAGAGGTTGCAATGAGCCGAGATCGCACCACTCACCACTGCACTCCAGCCTGGCGACAGAGCAAGACTCCATCTCAAAAAAAGAAAAAAAAGGTTCTAGGCACCACCTTACACCATTCAGTTGTTTAACAAGGGGTCTTTCAGCCACACCCTTGATCTGGATCTTTGCTGTGAAGTCATTTCCTTTTTTTTTTTGAGACAAGGTCTTGCTCTGTTGCCAAGACAGGAGTGCAATGCCATGATCATAGCTCATGTAACCTCAAATTCCTGTCCTCAAATGATCATCTCACCTTGGCTTCCCAAAGTACTGGGATTACAGGCATGAGCCACCACACCCAGCCAGTCATTTATTACTTTGAGAATCTTTTAATGGCTAGAGAGACCAGAAATATGAAGTGTTTTTCCCCCAGCTCTCAAGTCCTGGCTCCTTTATATTGCTTATGAATTCTGCAGGAAAACTGCACAGTTCTTTCTTTAGCTCTCTCTTGTTTTTGTATGTTATCTTATGCAATTAAAAAAAAATCTACTCCTTCAACATTTTGCCTGGGAATCTCCTTAGCTGATTCTCTAAGTTATTGGGAAAATTTCCTTCCTTCCTTTTCCTTCCTTCCTTCCTTCCTTCCTTCCTTCCTTCCTTCCTTCCTTCCTTCCTTCCTTTTCTTTCTTTCTTTTTTTTTTTTTTCCTTCAGAGTCTCATTCTGTTGCCCAGGCTGGGGTGCAGTGGCACCATCTTGGCTCACTGCAAACTAAGCGATTCTCCTGCCTCAGCCTCCTGAGGAGCTGGGATTACACGTGCCTGCCATCATGCTCGGCTAATTTTTATATTTTTTTTTACTAGAGATGGGGTTTCACCATGTTGGCCAGGTTGGACTCGAACTTCTGACCTCAGGTGATCTGCCTGCCTTGGCCTCCCAAAGTGCTGGGATAACAGGTGTGAACCACCATGCCCGGCCCATTGGGTAAATTTTCTATCTTCCATATTATCATAGGCAACGTTTTGCTATTGTTGCACTGCTATATAATACAGATTGCCATTTTTCCAGAGTGCTATAGCAGTTTCTTACCACTTTTCTTGCTCTTAACAATTTATTATCTATTTTCTCAATTTTGGCTTACAATTTTCCTGTCACTTGTCCAGCCTCTATCCATCACCTTGTCCCAAAGCTAATGCTACATATTTCAGGTTGCTGTAACAGCAGCACTTCAGTTCTAGTACCATTTTCTTTATCAGTTAGCTTTTGCTCCCTAATAAACTATCCACAACTTTGTGAATTATAATAATATCTATTATTTCTCACAGTTTTGTGGGTTGACTGTGTATTTCTTCCATCAGAAGAGATAGCTAGATTGTCTAGGATGGTTCCACACATGTCTGGTGATTGTTCTATGTCTGGTGAAGTGATAGCCATGTATCTATCATCATTAGTAGGCTAGTTCAGGCTCATCCATATGGTACAAAGTCATAGTGCACAAAGTCATAGTGGTACAAAGTCACATACGCGAATTTGTGGGCCACCTTTCATAGTCTACCACAATTCTTTTCTTTTCACTTCAATTTTACTTATCTTCTTTATTCTAGTACTGAGGGGAATTCGCTTGATTGGTTACCTTACCAATCATTGACTTTCTTATTGTGCTACCTAATCAAGACTGTGTGAAGATTTACTAATACTATGCATTTGGCATAATAGTTGTTCATTACTTCATCAAACTATGTTTCTTTGGATCTTTTTGGTGAATTTAACTCTTCCTAACTTTTATTTGAGAATTCCATACTCAAAATCATTGAGTACAGAATTATTAGTCTTAGAATTAAGTCTTAGTCTTAGTTCTTAGCCTTCATTATTTGAGTTCTAGTTGAGTTAAAACTGTTATATTTTGAGGGGCATGGTTTACCACTCACAAGCTTTTATACTTCTTTCTTTATTATTACAGTACTGATATTTTCCATAAGATTTATCTTGCTATTAAGATGAATATTGAATACAATTATGAATTTGTTTGAAGAATTGAATATAGTAGAGTGAATGAAACTTCAATTATATATATAATGTGTATATATAATGTGTATATATAAATATATATGTATACACACACAGACACATATATACATATATATGTTCTATTTTCTCTGCACTGGGAGTAGCAGTTCCATAGGAGAAGGGAATTTGAGAGATATCAATTTTGGGAGTGGGAAATGGAATTATATTTTGAGGAAAGCATCTCCTTAAGGCTTTTGCATTCTTAAATCTGTCAAAGGAGTAATTTATTCTCTCATAAATTTGTAATGATACATAGTTGCACATAATGGTTTATAATTTCCTTTGATCAGCAAAGAGAAAAATGAAAGAAGTAAACAAGCACATGAACCCAGTAATGTCCACCCAATATTTCATAATAGCCCCTGAGATGGTAAACCTAAATGATCTTGTGTGCTGAAAATCATGGCAATATTTGAGAGGATGAGTTTCCAGTCATAAATGGAACACAAATAATGAGATGATTTCTTCTGCCCTGAATAACCTGAAATGTTAGCTACAATTTCCTTCAACTTGTGAGCCTTCTGCGTTCATACAGCCCTGTAACAGAGTACTCAGTGTCAATGCCCATTTCCTATACTAATCTTATAAAAAACTTAACATGTTTATGAACTGAAAGCTTAAACCAAAATTTGACATTGTTTCACTGAATTCTCAAATTCATATGTTATAATTTCAAGATAACTTTTCTATGTTCTTTCCTCAAAAACGAGGAGTTTATGTTAGAATAAATAAATTTTATACAAAAGTGTCTGTTGAAACCAAGAAGTATTTTTATATCCATGTTATTGTTAAGAATGATATGTAAAAAAATCAACCTAACTACCTGAAGAAATTATTTCGTGAAGTGGTTACTAGGACTGATGTATGATAAATTCACTATCATCTGAAGGGTAAACTATTTACTCATTTTCCATGAGCAGTTTATAGCCAGTAAGAGGTTTTTTGACTTCATATCAGATACATGAATACTACCAACATTACTTGAATGCTTGATGCCTCTGATCTGGAATATTTAAATTTCCTCCTTACTGATGTTTCTTTTTATTTTCTTCCCTTTCCTTCCCTTCCCTTCCCTTCCCTTCTCTCCTTCCTTCCCTCCTCCCTTCCTTCTTTATTTACCTTTTTTTTTTTTTTGGCAGAGATAGGGTTTTGTTCTGTCACCTAGGCTGGAATGTAGTAGTGTGATCATAGCTCACTGTAACCTTGAACTCCTGGGCTTAAGCATTTCTTCCACCTCAGCTTCTCAAAGTAGCTAGGACTATAGGCATGCACCACCATGCCCAGCTAATTTTTTTTTTTTTTTTTTGTAGTGACACAGGTCTTGCTATGTTGCCCAGGCTGGTCTTGAACTCCTGGCTTCAAGTGATCCTTCCTCCTCAGCCTCCCAAAGTTCTGGGATTACAGGCACGAGCCACAGTGTCTGGACTTGACCTTTCTTACTTTATTTTTTGACCACCACCAAATCATTTCATGTATTGCTATCAGAATAATTTTTCTTAAGCTGTCATTATTGATTATGGAATAAAGCCTAAATTTCCTATTTGGTGTTCAGACTCTCTATTAACAGGTATACATCCACCTATTTTCTATTTTCACCTTTATTTTAATGTAATAATTTCAGAAATAAGGTAAACTCTCTGAAGTTTTTTGCTATAAATAAGTTTTTTGCTATAAAGTTTTTTGCTTTGTCTAGAGCTGACTAATGCTTGTTTACTGAAGGTGCTGAGCACTTTACCTAACATAAGGAAAAAACAGACTCATTTTAAGTAGACAAAGTCATGTCATCAAGTTTTTTGTTTTGTTTTTGAGATGGAGTTTTGCTCTGTCACCCAGGCTGGAGTGTAGTGGCATAATCTAGGCTCATTGCAACCTCCCCCTCCTGGGTTCAAGTGATTCTGCAGCCTCACCTCCTGAGTAGCTGAGACTACAGGTGCCTGCCACCACGCCTGGCTAGTTTTTGTATTTTTAGTAGAGACAGGGTTTCACCATGTTGGCCAGGCTGATCTCAAACTCCTGACCACCCACTTTAGCCTCCCAAAGTGCTGGGATTGCAGGCGTGAGCCACTGCGCCCAGCTTCATCAGGTATGTTTTTTTGTTTTTTGGTTTTGAGACGGAGTTTTGCTGTTGTTGCCTAGGCTGGAGTGCAGTGGTGCCATCTCAGCTCACCACAACCTCCACCTCTCAGGTTCAAGAGATTCTCCTGCCTCGGCCTCCCAAGTAGCTAGGATTACAGGCATGCGCCATCACACTGGGTAATTTTGTATTTCTAGTAGAGATGGGATTTCTCCATGTTGGTCAGGCTGGTCTCGAACTCCCAACCTCAGGTGATCCTCCCATCTCGACTTTCCAAAGTGCTGAGATTACAGGTGTGAGCCACCGTGCCCAGCTTATCAAGTTTTTAATGGGTCTGAGGATTCTGTATCGTGTCAATCTGGAAGGCTCAGGGCCTTCTCTGCAGTTTAGATTCAACAAATACATATTAGGAGTTCATTATGTCAGATATGCTGCACATAACATTATATTATGATCCTCAAACAGTCTTGTCAGGTTTTATCACAGTTCATATAACAGTATCACAATTTTCAGATAAGGAATTTGAGCTCAGAGAAGGTAAAAATAATATACACAAAGTTTCACGACTGCTCAGAGTGGAACCAGAATTTGAATAGCATTTTCCTGAATCCACAATCTATGTTCTTTTTCCTTTATCACAGCTGTGGCATTTCAACATTTTGCTGTTTTGGTTCATTCCAGAACCTTCCTGTAGTTTTTTTAGGTGACCTTTGCACCAGGATGACCTTGGGAGGTAAACAGCCCAATGAATGAATTTTTTAGAATTGCAGTGTTCCAGAGACTTCCTCTCATATATGTAAGGCTCTGGATTGTTCTTTCTCATTGGGTCAGGGCTACGTGGTGCATGATGACGAACAGGTGCTTTCTTCTTGACATTATGTCTTGTCTGGGTATTTAAAGAGTGACAGTGATGATGATGATTAACCTGCAGTAATGCTGCACATATACTACTTTACGAGGTCAAAGTTCACAATCTTCAGTGTATTCACTGATGTTGCTAATGATGCTGTAAGTAGAAATGAATAACAGGCCATGCATTCAAAAGACATTACTTATATTATCCTTTAAGTTAAGGATTTCTAAGACATTTAAGACATTCTACTGTGTTTTGGGTCTATAAGAATAATTGAAATAGACCTTGAAGGCTTTAGTTAATTGTAAAGGATCCTTTTCCCAGCTACCTCCCAAATAGTTACATCTTTTTTGTTTTCTTTTCTTTTCTTTTTCTTTTTTTTTTTTTTTTTTGGAGATGGAGTCTCGCACTGTAGCCCATACTGGAGTGCAGTGGCACCATCTTGGCTCATTGCAACCTCTGCCTCCTGGATTCAAGCAATTCTCCTGCCTCAGCCTTCCCAGTAGCTCGGACTACAGGTGTACGCTGCCACACCCGGCTAATTTTTTGTCTGTTTAGTAGAGACGGGGTTTCACTGTGTTGTCCAGGCTGGTCTCGAACTCCTGAGCTCTGGCTCAGGATCCGCCTGCCTCAGCCTCCCAAAGTGCTAGGATTACAGGCCTGAGCTACCGCGCCTGGCCCCAGATAGTTATATCTTAGAAGATAAAAATTTTGTGGAAGCTCTTTAAAAGTAAACAGAGAATGCTCGGTCATAGAAATATCAATTACTAATAAGAAACACCTAAGCACTTTAGGTGCATTGGAGAAATATTTAACTTGTTGAAGCCAAATTTCAAGTATATTGGACTTCTAGACTGTGGTTGGGTTTTAATTCTGTATTCCCAAGCCAAAAAAAAATTTTTGTAAATATGAAACTCTTTTTAATCTATATACTCCCTGAATTGTTTTTCTATATATTTTGGTTATATGTCTCAAAAGCTGAAAAGGGCCTGAAATTGTATCCTATTTACAAGCTAAGTTAGCCTGTCAGTTTTGTAGGTGCTGGCAGAAGATATAATACTCCTGGGTCAGAGACCAAGGACAGTTTATTACTTATAGCATTAACAGTAGACAGAATATCAGCATTTATGCCAGCCCCTTAAGCCTCAAATACAACCTGGCAATGTGAAGAGGAGCAGTGATATTTGCACATGCAATGGGGAGTATTATAAATGAAGAACCCTGAGTTCAGAGAACCCAGATCATTTATAATGGGCCATAAGCATGTTTGTCTTTTGCTCTAGGAGATACTGTCTCTATATTCCAGAGCTGAAGGCAAACCTGCCCTTTGCTTCAGACCAAGACACTATCTGTATCACTCAAGGATGATTGCTTGAAACAATAGTCTAGAACAGAGGCAGTCAATGTTTCTGCTTGTAAGACATGCAGAAATGTGAGAGACCCATGGAGAATTATCTCCCAACATGCAATTTCTGGAGTTCCAAGAAACTTTGGGGAATGCTAACAACTTGACACATTTAATAGAAATAGAAGACAAGTTATATCCTGTGGTTTCAGGGGTCCTGACCCTCAATTTAACTGCATATCTTGTTTTACCATTATAACACTACTTCTTCGACTCAAGCTTTAGGTCTGCAAATGAGTCCCTTATCAAATTGCAGCTACCGCTGGAAATATCTCAATTTTATACCTTCATACTTTAGTATACAAAGGTTCGATATCATAGGAGAAGAATATTCCTGGGCTTGGAATTAGATATAGGCTGGAAGCCTAGTTCTGCCACCAACTACACTGATGTTCACTCTTTTGGATTATCAAATAATAAAAAACTAAGCCCCAGCTACTTGGGAGGCTGAGGCAGGAGGATTGCTTGAGCCTAGGAGTTTGAGGCTGTCATGAGCTGATTGCACCCCCTGCACCCCAGCCTGGGTGACAGAACAAGATCCCATCTCTAAAAACAAACAAATAAACAATAAAATAAAATAAAACAAATTAACAAAAGCTAGAAAACATGGAGAAATGCTATTAAATTTCTGAGAAAAAATACTTACCAAAATAAAATTCTATACCTAGCTAAATATGAGGGTAAATGTGTTTTCAGATATGTGAAGTCTCAACAGAGTTACTGCCCTTGTACCATTTTTTCAAGAACGTATGGGAAGATATGTTCCATTAAGATAAAGAAGTAAAATCAGAAAGAAGAAGTCATGGAATGGAAAAGACAAGGGATCTAATACAGGAGAGAGGCAAAGGATCTGGATTTTGCCAGGATGCTGGCAGAGGAAAGCCCCATAATGGCAGATATCCAGCATCCTAGAAAACAGTACAGAATTTAATAGAAGGAGAGGAAAGTCCATATGGATGTCTCCAAGAAATAGATTAAGCTGATAGATTACATGAAGTGTTTGACTATATTGAGAAGAGTTTTCAGTCCAATGGAGCATTTGAGAATGAGTTTATGATAGCTATGGAGAAAATCAAGCAACCAAAAAGAATAGACGCAAATATAAACTCTTGGGAAATAAAGTTGTATAAGAAATGTAATTACAATATACTCCAAAACTGAGATGTAAATAATGTTAATAGATTCATAGTTATATAAACTGTAATTATGGATTTAGCCCAAGTGTATGCCACAATTATGTTGGAAAGATGGAGAAGGGGAAATATGTACGTGTTTTGGGTGTGTGTGTCGGGGGTTATATTAAAAGAGGTAAACCATATTCCATAGAATGAAGTAAATTAAATAATGTTTAAAATTCAAAAATAAGAAATAACAGTATAAGCACATTATTTTAAAAATGGATGTAAACATCAAAAGAAATAGCTAAAAAAAAAAAAAAATTAAAAGTGGTTACCATAAGGAATCAGGAATAGGAGTTGAAGGGGAGTTTGGCTTGGGGACTGCTTTTTTCTCATGTTTGATTTTTAAAATTATGTACATGTATTACTTTGATAAAAATAAAAATTAACTTTAAAATGTAATGCATTAATTGGCTCATTGCCAGTTAAATGTTTAGTAGAGATTAGTTGAAATTATAAATGGGATGATGCCTAATGGAATGAAGGAGGCATATACCAAAGAATAGAAGGTAATGCTATTAGGAGAGGTGCAATTTATATTTCCAGCTCATTTACAATTTTTTTCTAGGTCCAACCTTAGCTACATCTTTGATCTCACATCTAAATGTATTAACCACATTTAGAAGCTGTACTAAGTTGTTTGGGACACTGGGGTCTATATTGCAAGTCACTACTCCAGCACACTAAATGCTATCACCTCAGCCTCGGTGAGTTAACTCTTCTTCACTGAGTGCCTAATACAGTATCCAGGGGGCATCTTGAATTGCCGGAGGAATATTGCATTGTTTACATGTAGGGGGTGGGAGATAGAGGAGAGAAAGCTATTGCCTTCTTTCCTCCTTAAGTTTCTGTATGCCTGTAGAATTTAAATTACAAGTCTCCTGGGTAAAGATGATGCCCAATTCAACATTCTGAATTGTATCTAGCAATTGTTATTGCTCAATAAATATTGTAGTTGTAATGCTTGGAGGGCTGGGATGCTGTGGCTTAGACAAAACTGTTGCCAGTGTGGAAATTAGCTCACGCTGCCATTATATTTCTAGCTGACTCGCAAGTGTTGAGCCTGCGTTGGGCTGCTCATCATGTGATACTTTCACAGCTTCACTTCTCAGCACAGTTCAGCTAACATGGGTCTCAGAGCCCTGTTACAGCTGCAGCTTCTTCTTTATGGTTTATATACAGTTTTTGTAATCTGCAGTAATGAGCCAAGGATCTGAATGGTAGGAAACAAAGGAGTAGTATAAGAAAACTCTATTAGAGTTCTCAAATGTCCACATCCTCTTTTCCATTTATTCATTAAAGAATATGGGCTGGGTGCGGTGACTCACGCCTGTAATCCCAGCACTTTGGGAGGCCGAGGCGGGCGGATCATGAGGTCAGGAGATTGAGACCATCCTGGCTAACATGGTGAAACCCCGTCTCTACTAAAAAAAAAAAAAAAAATTAGTCAGGTGTAATGGCGGGCGCCTGTAGTCCCAGCTACTCTGGAGGCTGAGGCAGGAGAATGGCGTGAACCCGGGAGGCAGAGCTTGCAGTGAGCTGAGTTCGCGCCACTGCACTCCAGCCTGGGTGACAGAGCGAGACTCCGTCTCAAAAAAAAAAAAAAAAAAAAATAAAGGAATATGAACAGCTATTATGCATGAAACGCAGTGTTAGACACTGTGGGAATACAGAGCTACAAAGACATACTCCCACATCTCAAAGAACTTACAGTTTAGACAGAGAGATAGAGTTCTAAATATTACCAGTATCAGGTAGAATGCTCTAAAAAAAACATGATCTCTGGAGTCAGAGGATCTGGATTCAAATTCCCTACTCTCTAGGGGCATGGCTTTAAATAAGTTACTTAATTTTATAGAAGCCCCTATGATGTGGAATAATAATGATGATGATTCAATGAGTTAATGCTTACTCAGCAAAGTATCTGGCACATAGTAAAGCCTTAAAAATAATAACATATATTTATTTTGTCATATGTGTGATACTATTATTAATACCACACAGAACAAATACAATGTCATGGGAGCAAGGTGGAAAGAGTTCCTTCTGACGGTATTGGAATAAGATTAACTAAGGAAGTGGCAATTGAACTGAGCACAAGAACAGGATTTTTATCTTGTTGAAGAAGGAAGGGGATAGTAGTTCAGCATTTTAGAGTTGGAATAGTATGAACAACAACAAAAAGGCATGAAGGGTTTTTACTTATTTAGGGATCAGGTATGCTGAGGGTTTGTAGAAAGAAATACTGCTGGAAAGTAAGGCGAATCCAAATTAGGATACACCTTAAATGTTATAGGAAAGGAATTCAAGGTTTATACTGTTGGTAGAGAGAAGAGTTAGGAAGTTATTAGTTGTTACCTAGTTCAGAGGAGATGAGGAGGGTACTGTGGACCCCTCCCTGGATACTGGAAAGATAGGAAACACAGTAGATACCATCAAGTGACTGAGGTGGGTTGTCTTGACATCAATTAATGTGGAACCCAAGAGGAAAGTCTGATTTACAAGGAAAATAATGATTTTTATTTTGGAATTTGGTGACTGTTGTAGCCCTCAAGTTTATTAAAAATTTTTCTCTCAAGGAAACGTTTTTAAAAATCAATGGTTATATGAGAACTAAAGTTTTGTGTCACTTCAGAGGCAATATCATATGAATAATTTGACTTACAAGTAGCCTCCTATGTGCCATACCAGGAAGTCATATAATATATAATGAATGTTATTTGCTTTCAGCATAAGGAAACACTAGAAATATTAGCATGCTAAATACTTTCTATAAACCATCAACGTCCTGTCACACCTTAGCAGGAATTGTAGTATCTAAGGTAATGATTGCTAATAATTTAGCAGGAAGAACATCTCTTCACATTGTGTTGATTTATCTTTGCACCTGCTTAAATTACCTCCAGTTGAAGGATTTTTACCAACTTATCTATAAGGCATGCATAAAAAGCCATAATTGAGTATTCACATAATGCTAAATTTGGTTGGGAAGTCAGCAAATTGAATTGAAAACAAGATCTCCCTTTTGGGTAGCAGCACTTTTATTCTCCTCACCCACAGATTCTCCCTGAGATGTATCCCTGAATTCAGTAGATATCGTACGTGCCTCAAGCTAGAAGCAAGGGAAATAAAAATTTACCTACAAGTCTTTTTGACATTTATTATTACAGACCCAGTTGGGATGATTTCTGTTAACACCACCAGTTATGACCTTGAACTCAGAAGGTTATAGGAAGATTAGCTGGCCAGGAGATTGGATGAAGTAGTTTAGTGGAGCTGAGTGAAATGCATCTGCCTATTGTGAGGCATCTGCCTATAGCTTGAGTCAGTCCTCCAAGATTAAATGGGTATAAATAACAATAGAATATTTTCCCACTAGCTTGCAAAGCATCTTACTCTCCACACTCCTGATACTTCTAAGGTCAGTGAGAAAACATGAGAGGCCCATATCTAGTAATGTGAAATATCTTTTATTAGAGGATTTCCCTGCTTGGGTCTTTCAAAACTAGAGTTACTGCACAGTTGATCATTCATTCATTCATTTAATATTTTTGTCTTCTTGTGTACCAGGCACTGTTCTTCTAGAGAAATAGAGTGTGCTTGTCTCTTGCCCTTTCCCTCTTCTCACTGGCTGGAATATAAACAGATGATGAGCCATCTGAGACCACTCAGAAGAAGGGATGGCAGAATAAAAAGATAGGAACTTGAGGTTCGACATAGTAGAACCACTGTATCAGCTCTGCGTGGCTTATATATTTGGAGATATATATGAGAGAGAAATACACTGTAACCTTTTAATTTGCCAATATGTTAGATCTTATTATGCAGCCAAACCTATTTGCTGACCAATATAGGTTAACATGATACATGGGCTAGCAAAAACATTGAAAGAAATTTTGAGAAAAGGAAAAAATGATCATCTGTAATCCCGCTCTTCTAACATAACCATCTTAAAATGTGTATATTATCTTCTGAGCCTCATCCATATACACATGTTTTTACATAATTTTAATGAGTTTACATACCATTTGTCATTCTGCTTTTATAGATTTAACTTTATATACTACCTGTTCTTCCATGTTTTAACATAGTTGTCAGTTATTTTTAGCAGCTTTATACCATTATAATGTGTCGCTGCACTATGATTTATAAATCTATTCAAAGGATAGATTTTTAAAAATTAGGTTTGTTACATGATCTGCGTATTGATTTTTTGATAAATCTGGTTGGATCTGCAAGTGTCTCTTAAAAGCTTAGCTCGAGCCTGGAATATATACTTGGTAGGAGATGTGTATAATAAACAATTAACAAATGCTAGCTGGAATTATCATTTATGTTATTAGGATTGGATTACTCTGTCTATTTCTAGAGATGGGAAAGTTGAGAACAAGATCTTGTTTGAAACGACAGATGAGTCAAGTTGATAGACAATTATTCTAACAACCTTTACTGAGCTGTAATGAACCAGTATTGATATGCCACTTGTTAGTTGAAGGGTTTGTGAGTTGTGCTTATTCTTCAGATGTTCTGGGCTGGAGTACCAACTCAGCCTTCTTCGATTTCTCACATTTAGCCATGTCTCCCTCCCTTTATTTACTTTGATTATTTTTACTCTATATTGGATATTTGATGCTTTCTCTGTGGGGCTTACCGGTCATTTGTGAGCTTGCTTAATGTTTTGGATGTCCTAATAGAATGGGATCACTAAGAAGAGCAGTCCGCAAAGGAAGTTTCATGTTTTAAATTTTAAACTTCTCATTTAGTATTGTTTTAGCTAAAAGTCTAATATGGCATTGACTGGAGATGATAGGGTTTCTTATGTTGGTGGGTTCTCAATGTCAGAATAATCAGTTAATTTGGGAGTACTTCTGGTAAAATGTATATTTTAGAATTTTAAGATTGAGTTTACTTTTTATTGAAGTGATGTCATGGGAGCAAGGTGGAAAGAGTTCCTCCTGATGATATTGGAATAAGATTAACTAAGGAAGTGGCAATTGAACTGAGCACAAGAACAGGATTTTTATCTTGTTGAAGAAGGAAGGGGATAGTATTTTAGCGTTTTTAGACTTGGAATACTATGAACAACAACAAAAAGGCATGAAGGGTTTTTACTCATTTAGGAATCAGGTATCAATTTTAATTTAGGATCAATTTTAATTAAAATTGCTTATAGGTAATATTATCATATTATTTCAAAGACCAGAAAGGTGTTAAAAGGTACACAGTGACATGTCTCCCCACAACATTCTCATCTACCTATTCCCCCCACTTCTTCTAACCATTGTTAATAACTTCTTCTTTACAGAGTTTCCCGAAACATATATAATAAAATATAAATGTAGATTATTACATTGCCTCTTTTTTCACATTCTTCTGTACTTCAAGAAGCATCTTTTGAAGAAATGGATTTTTTGTATATTTTCAACACACATAAAATTTAATAGATGATAGTAGTTTCTGGTAATATTACAGGTGTGATTAAATTTCAAGAACATAATGAGAGTCTAGACCTTGGAATTATTTTCTTCTTTGAACATTCATTGAACTAATACCATAAGAAAATTCCACATAATATAGTTTGCGCTGCTAACAATGAAATGAAAGAACAGAGCCAAATGGTCAGAGTACAGCCTGAAAATGTGTCGGATTTCAAAGTTGAAGTTTTCACAGCTGTGCAGCACTTACACCCCACATGTCTATACTAAGACAAGAATATTGTGGCTGGATACCCTATAAAAGATGTCACATTTCACATTTTCACTTTGTCATTTCTGAAGTCTAGTATCAACAGATAAGATCTAAAACCATTTATTTCAAGTGCATAAAAGACGGATGATATGATATGGTTTTGGCTGTAACAGAAACACCAACTCAAAGTGGCTTGAACAATAAAGAAATTTTTTGGCTCTCGTAACCTAAAATCCAGTGGCAGACAAGTCTTCTGGATTGATTGATATAACAGTTTATTTCACCCATGTTTTTTCTGTCTTTGCTCTCTGCTATCAATGATGTCTACTTTATTTTCAGATTGATTTTTTCTCATTTTTATAGGAATTTGATTATTCACTTTTCCAAGATATAGTGGCATGGAGTGGCGAAAGACCATTAAGGAATGCTGAATATAAAGGAATCCTGGGGACCTGACTCTCAGTTAAGACATAAGAATGACCACCAGGAGTATGCTCAGTGAGTTTTAGAATGAATGGACAGAGAGCAACACGAACAGGTGCTCTTGTTTAGAGACTAAAGTATATCTTATTCAAGGCCAGTCATTCTCAACTGAAGCTGTACATTGAAATCACTGGGAAGATTAAAATGAAAATACTGATGCCCAAGTCCAATTCCCAGAGATTCTGATTCATTTGTTCAGATATTGGAATTTTTAAAGTGCTTTCTATGGGATTCCAATGGGTAGACAGGATTGAGACCCATCTTCTAGGAATGATAACAGTTCAGAACTTTTAGGAAGAATAAAACAGAAGTCAAATGTAGAATTAGCTTTTAATTCCTAATGAAGTAATATTGGCAGTTTATAAAATTGGTTATCAAACATCCCATGTTTATTAAACACTTACATTAACATAAAGCTTAAAAATAGTCCATTATTCTAATAAAAATAAAGGCAGAATCAGAACATCCATTTTTGTGGTTAAGACAAAAATAAGAAGCTAGAAATGTCTATACTTTACTCTCCTTTTGTTAGTAATTAACAGCATATTTGCTAATCCTCACATATTCTGATTCCCCCAACTCTTGAATCCACTCCTTCTCTTCTAATTCTATTGCTCTTACCTCAGATCAGCACCTCACAATCTTCCACATGTATCACTATGCAATCTCCTAATTGGATTTGGTATCTCTTCCCTTCAGTCTTTCTTTCACAAAGCTTCCGGATGAATTTTCTCTCAGGAAAACTATTACATCGATCATATCATTCCTCTGCTCAAAAGTCTCAAATTCTGCAGCTTGGCCTTTCAATGCTTCTATAGTCTGGACCAAATCTACCTTTTGTCTATCTCACATTTCACTTCTTCATTCACTCCATGCTTTGGTTAAATGGAATTAGTATATCATATATGCAGTCTGCCTATTTACTTATTAACACTCTGCTTAAACTTACCTTTTCCATAAAATATTTTCTTTCTCTTTTTTTTTTTTTTTTTTGAGACAGGGTCTCGCTCTTTCATCCAGGCCAGACTGCAGTGGCGCTACCTCGGCTCACTGCAAGCTCCGCCTCCCAGGTTCATGCCATTTTCCTGCCTCAGCCTCCCGAGTAGCTGGGACTACAGGCGCCCACCACCACGCCCAGCTAATTTTTTGTATTTTTAGTAGCGATGAGGTTTCACTGTGTTAGCCAGGATGGTCTCGATCTCCTGACCTCGTGATCCGCCCACCTCAGCCTCCCAAAGTGCTGGGATTACAGGCGTGAGCCACTGCGCCCCGCCTCCATAAAATATTTTCTATAATTCAGCTGAAAAGATATTTTCTTTCTCAAAGCCCTATAGGATGTTAACTAAATTTCTCTTGTGGCACATATCTTGTTCTACCCTCTAATATAGTGATGTGTATACATGACTTACCTCATAGTCTGGCAGCTTTGCATCCTTCTCTATGCTTATATTTGTTGAACGAAGTAGTGAACTTTCTAGTTTCCTGTCTTTATAAACTTTAGACTAGTTTTACACGTTCCTGTGGTTCCAGAACAGTTGGGGGAGTTTAATACGAGGGACCATTTATTAAAATGTCTCACATTTTAGTTGGGCACAGTAGCCCATGCCTGTAATCCCAGCACTTTGGGAGGCTGAGGCGGATGGATCACCTGAGGTCAGAAGTTCGAGACTAGCCTGGCCGACATGGTGAAACCCCTTCACTACTAAAAATACAAAAAATTAGCCAGGCATGGTGGCAGGTGCCCGTAATTCCAGCTACTTTTTTTTTTTTTTGAGATGGAGTCTCGCTCTGCCGCCCAGGCTGGAGTGCAGTGGCCAGATCTCAGCTCACTGCAAGCTCTGCCTCCCGGGTTCACGCCATTCTCCTGCCTCAGCCTCCCGAGTAGTTGGGACTACAGGCGCCTGCCACCGCGCCCGGCTAGTTTTCTGTATTTTTTAGTAGAGACGGGGTTTCACCGTGTTAGCCAGGATGGTCTCGATCTCCTGACCTCGTGATCCGCCCGTCTCGGCCTCCCAAAGTGCTGGGATTACAGGCTTGAGCCACCGCGCCTTGGAGGCTGAGGCAGGAGAATCGCTTGAACCCAGGAGGCAGAGGTTGCAGTGAGTCGAGATAGCGCTATTGCACTCCAGCCCAGGCAACTAGTGAAACTCTATCTCAAAAATAAAACAAAAGTCTCACTTACATTTCACCTGGCAGCTTGTTAATGTTTACCATTATCTGACTAGTTCTTTAGCTACTGTCATGTGTCAGACATACAAACTCAATCTATGATCCCCACAACAGTCATCTCTTCCTCAGTTTTCAGATGAGTAAACTGGAATTCAGAGACAGTAAATAACTTGCCCAAGTTCCTTCATAAATTGACAGAGCTGGAATTCCAGACCTGCTCTGTGTCACTCCAGAGCTATACAAGACAGGGTTAAAAACTGAAAATAGAGATGAAGTCTAAATATTAGGCTAGTGATGTTTTAATTTTTTCCCAGTTCATCCACACAAGGTCAAGTGTCCATCTGCTGATTCACACATTAGTCTATTCTGACTCTATTCCCAGATCTACCAGCAAAACCACTTCCTATCCAAATTTACAGTCAAACAAAGAAAAGCCAAATCTGCATGAGATACCTCGACTCCAGCCCCATCCAATCCTGCAGAAACCATTAGGATTTAATAGTAGTGACTGAGAGGCATCAAAGTGAGAGAATACAGAGCTTTGGACAAGAGTTGAAATTTTATGGGGTAAACAAAATTGGTATGAAAGCTTAGCCTCTATATTCAGTCTCTTTCTTGCTTTTTACATATTCATAGGATATAGAGACTTTGCCTACATGATCTCAACTTTCAGTTTCAAAGTGAATTTTTATGACTGTTACATGGATATTCCCTAAATAACCATGTTTGTTTTCAGCCTTGTGGATGTTTACCTAACATTTTCACTTCTCATCCGGAGACAACCTTGTGGAAACTAGGAACTTCAGTTGAATAAATACAATTTTGATCCTGTAGGTTTAGACCTTGAGAATTAACTTTAATGGGAATTTGATAAGTTGGGTCTATAGCTGTTACTAGAATAGAGTTATTATTTAGTTCAACAGAAAAGAGGACATCCATTTTTCTTATTCGAAGGTGTCCCTCTACTATAAATCCCTATGCCAAGTCAGTCTCATGGAGGCCAAGTGTGAACATAAGAGGTAATAGTAGCAGGGATGGAGATTCTTTTAAAACACTTGAGTGAGAACTGTGGGCATGATTAGATACCATAAGGGACATTAGGAGAGACATTTTGGCCATCAGACTTTTATGGCATAGCAGAGCTATAACTTTAATTCCTCATATAAGTTTCATCTAGTTTTTGGATACTCTATACAGTAACTGTCACTGTTGAGGGCAGGACTGAACTTTCCAGAGTCAGAACTGTCTATACCAAAGGTGCTTTTTGGTTCTCAAGTAATAATACACAGCTAGACCCAATGGCTACCCAGGTACCATGGAGATTCTGTGATGAAATATGAAACTCAAGATAAAGCGTTGCCCAGAATCTCTAAAATACAGGAACTGCATTGTTTCCAATGTGCTATGCCTTTTATTTGTCTTCCTAACTGTTGCCTAATGAGTCCCAATTGACACATATATAGAAAGGATACCAAATTGGGCATAAATGTGACTTTTATTCTAAGTCAGAGAACAAATTAGATGACCTGAATAGTAGCTGATATTTGATGCCCACCAGGTTCTCAATATTCAAATCTTCTCTTTTTTTTCTTTTTTACTAATTAGCCCAGAAGTATAGGCCATTAACTAGATAATGTTACACAATGTGGGAAGTTTAATTTTAATTCCTAGCACACCATGAAATTACTGTTGAACACCTTAAAGTCTCTTTATTTTTGTTTTTAAGTTTATAAAACTGGGAGATTAATATCTTGATCTCATAGGAAGGCTGTGAAACTAAATTAGATTAATAACCAATAAATATGGAAGTGCTCTAAGCAAATGAATAACAACTTATTAAGTGCATTTGTTTATAACTAGGTTTAAGAACACTTAAAGGTAAATTAGTACAAACCTTTTATGTTATATAGCATTTTAAATTAAATAATTAAAAATAAAGAGTACTGCACCTTTTAAAAGTAGGAATGCTCTAACAGCAAGTGAATTATTAATGTTTGTTTTTATTCCTCACAGCAACTGAAGACTGATCAGTTATATAGTTCATGTTTTTTATTTTAGAATAGTAATGTATTAATGGCTCAGTGTGCGGTGATAACAGTTTCAACATAAATATGTGTATTTTGTATTCTGAGCATAAGACATAATAGCTCTAATTAAAATGCTTCTAGCCGTCCCAGAAGCACTTCCAAGAAACCCTCAAAAGCCTGTGTCTTTTCATCTCAGATTTTTTTTTAGCAAGTTGTACTCAACTCCTGATGCCAGAGAGATGAACAAGAAGATCCAGAGCAAAAGCTCCTTCAAAATCTTCATTAATGAGGTGTAAGAAACCTTCCTAAAGCTCCTACTATAACAGGAAGTGCTGGAAAAAACTTGAGGGAAGAGGAAAAAAAAAATTAAAAGCAGCCTAAGAAAGGACCAGACTTTGAAATATTGCAATAATAAAATATTCTAAATCTCTGCTTTGATATTGTCCTCTGAAAATACTTTACACTTGAAGATTCTGCTTTAACTTTGAGTTTACTGAAAGACTAAATCACCCTTCATTAGTGAGCACTGGTTTAATTTGTCATACAAAAACTTTATAACTTATTTCTATTTTAAAATAAGGTATTTTCACAAACAAATGCTATTTCAGCCAATTATTTTGCACAATAAATTCAAATATAAAGTTAGATTCTATTAAGAATATGTAAAGGATCAATTCAATCGCATCTAAATATATATTTATATATTTTCTTTGATAATTCAGTTGATCCTATAGTGCCCTGCTCTTAGCTAACAGAGAGTAGATCCCAAACCTAAGGCCTTCTAAGATAATGCAAAAATGACAGGGTGCGGAACACACTACCCCAAAATATGGCACCTTGGCATTTGAGAAAACAGCTGAAGCGGGAAGGCCTCTTTGACTGTCTCTCACCTTTCTTCCTTGAAGCAGGCCATAAAAGAAATTATCTGAACTTCCTCCAAAGCAGACCATAAGACCCTCATTCCAAAGGGGTCTATATCTAGAGGAAAGGAATAAAGCTACAGAGACACAGAGAAGAAAAGAATCTGAATACACAGGCTTTGCTAAGTTGCCCCCAGTTTATTACCATACCCTTTTATCCCTCAATCATACTTCTGCCCCACAGTCCATAAAATTACACAGATTTCCCTTTTTTTTTTTTTTTGAGGCAGAGCCTCACTCTGTTGCCTAGGCTGGTGTGCAGTGGTACGATCTCAGCTTACTGCAACCTCTGCCTCCTGGGTTCAAGCGATTCTCTGCCTCAGCCTCCCGAGTAGCTGGGACTACAGATGCATGTCACCACATCTGACTGAATTTCTTTTTTTGTATTTTTTGTAGAGAGGCGGGTTTCACCACATTGGCCAGGCTGGTCTTGAACTTCTGGCCTCAAGTGATCCACCCACCTCAGCTTCCCAAAGTGCTGAAATTACAGGCCTGAGCCACATCGCCCAGCCTGGGTGTTCATTTCTGAAGGCTCTTGTGTAATTGATGTAAAAGTTAAATACATTAATATGCTTTTCTCTTTTTAATCTGTCTTTTGTTGTTGGGGTCTCAGCCAGGAGCCTTGCAGTCAGTGAGGAAAAACTATTACATTTCTCTCTTATGACAATTACTTTTTGGTTTTTCTAATGTTGCAAACTCACTTCTGAGACTCTTAGCATAGATTAAAAAATACATGTAAATTAATTTTCCCATTATATGGAGCTTGAAACAGATTGCTAATCTCAATTCAGAAAATGCCACAATTAAATCTGTGAGGAAAGCTTTTATCAAACTAAACAGAGAAACAAAGGAATAGACTTTGGAACATACAAGCTATTAACAAGGTGCAAGTAGCATGTGGCAAACAGAAGGCAGAGCTATTCCCTAAAAGTTTTCTTTTTATCTTAAATAACTTTTGTAGGATTTTAGAGCTTAGTGTTGGCATAGCTCTGTTTATGTTCTGCTGTTATCCAGCAAGAAGAAACATATTCAACATCTATGGCAGACTTCTTGTCATTCCCTAAGATCTTCTTCCAGACAAATAGAATTTTTAGCTGGGCACGGGGCCATCCAAATAAACACTTCCCAGAACCCTTTGAGCCAGTGTTGCCATGTAGCTAGGTTCTGGCCAGAGATATAAGTGGAGGTGAGAGCCCTAGCAGCTTCAGAGCCCTCTTTTTTTTTTTTTTTTTTTTGAGATGGAATTTAGCTCTTATCGCCCAGGCTGGAGTGCAATGGCATGATCTTGGCTCATTGCAACCTCCACCTCCCGGTTCAAGCGATTCTCCTGCCTCAGCCTCCTGAGTAGCTGGGATTACAGGCACCCACCGCCACCCCGGCTAATTTTTTGTATTTTTAGTAGAGACAGGGTTCACCATGTTGGCCAGGGTGGTCTCGAATTCCTGTCCTCAAGTGATCTGCCCACCTTGGCCTCCTAAAGTGCTGGGGTTACAGGTGTGAGCCACTGCATCCAGCCTAAATACACCAAATTTAAGGCTCATAGAGTCCACTTTGGTAATGAACCACCACTTATTTAAAATCTGATTAAAAATGCATGGTGTCTTTTTTGTGGACACATAGATAAAAAGCAAAACAAACAAAATAAACATCATAGTGAAAAAACATATTTTACAATACAGTTAAAATCCAAAGTGAGGCCTGAGTTCTTATCCCAATTGTACTACTTGTTTTTACCATTCTATAATGAAATAAAATAAATATATGCATTATAATAGATACAAATTAGTGCAAGTTGTCCTCAAGAGAGTGTGACTAGGTGATGTCACTTCGTTAAAATGGTGAGGTAGAAGCAAGGTGACTTCACTTCCTCCTACTGAAAGCTAAAATATATAACACTGAGGCTGAGCCCAGTGGCTCACGCCTGTAATCCCAGCACTTTCGGAGGCCAAGGGGGCAGATCACTTGAGGCCAGGAGTTCAAGACTAGCCTGGCCAACATGGTGAAACCCTGTACTAAAAATACAAAAAAATTAGCTGGGAGCGGTGGCACATACCTGTAATCCCAGCTACTTGGGATGCTGAGGCATGAGAATTGCTTGAACCCAGGAGGCGGAGGTTGCAGTGAGCCGAGATCATGCCACTGCACTCCAACCTGGGTGACAGAGTGAGACTCTGTCTCCAAAAAATAAAATAAAATAAATTAAAAATAAACATATAGCACTGAGATTATTACCATCCGTATTCCAGAACTGAAATATAAGGATGAGACAGTTCCTGGGACCACACAGAAGTGAAGAACTCCATGTAGACACTAAGAGAATTTGACTTTTATATCCATGATACCCTTCCCTCGATTTTCCGGGCACCAAGCTTGCAGAAAATTTTTCCCAACTCATGGTTACTACACTGGAAAAAGTTAGATCAAGGTGGACAACCAACTTTCCCACCATCTTGGGTTCCCTGTACCTGCTTCAATCCATGGAAAACATTGCAAGAGCCTGGAGACAGGGGGTGGAGGGGGCGGGGGTGAAATTCATGAAGACAGTCAGAGACAAAGGCAGGAGGTGGGACTAGCATCCACAGACTGGGAAACTCTACTCTGTATCTTGGCCAAAAGAGACATCAAATCAGAGTGGCTGTTCAGCAGCACAAGGAGGTATGTTTCATGGATCACCTAGGCATTAACCACTAGGCAGTTTTTCCACACTGCAAAGATATCCCCTTTGGGACCTCCTCTATCTGTGAAGGGCACTGCTTCAAAGCTTGCTAGAGCCAAGGCAAACCTGGGCTTAAGAGCCATATACTGCCAAAAAGGAGGAAGTGTTGCAGCAAAAAAAGGTATTCAACAGGTATATTACAAAGAATTCTCTAAGCAAACATATCCAATAAAAACCAAAACAAGCCAGACAGAGAAGACTAAAATAGATAACTAATCCTTCAGTGTGAAGACATGGATGTACATCCACAAGAAACAATAGCAAACAGAGAACCAGGACCTCTCCTAATGGACAAAACAAGGAGCCAGTGATCAACCCTAACAAGACAGAGATAGGTGAGCTCGCTGATCAAGAATTCAAAATAGCAGTTTTAAGGAAACTCAGTGATCTCCAAAATAATACAGAAAAGCAACTAAGAAACTTATCAGAGAAATTTAACAAAGAGATTGAAGTGATAAAAAAGGAAACAAATCCTAGAACTGAAAAAATGTATTTGCCGAACTGAAAAATTCATTAGCGGCTCTCTTTTTTTTTTTTTTTTTTTTGAGACGGAGTCTCACGCTGTTGCCCAGGCTGGAGTGCAGTGGCGCGATCTCGGCTCACTGCAAGCTCCGCCTCCCGGGTTCCCGCCATTCTCCTGCCTCAGCCTCCTGAGTAGCTGGGACTACAGGCGCCCGCCACCGCGCCCGGCTAATTTTTTGTATTTTTAGTAGAGACGGGGTTTCACTGTGGTCTCGATCTCCTGACCTTGTGATCCGCCCGCCTCGGCCTCCCAAAGTGCTGGGATTACAGGCTTGAGCCACCGCGCCCGGCCTAGCGGCTCTCTTGTATCTCTTGATCCAGCAGAATGTATCAACCAGAGGAAAGAATTAATGAGCTCAAAGACAGGCTATTGGAAAATATACAACCAGAGGAGAAAAGGAATGAAGAATGCCTATAAGATATAGAAAAATCACACCAATAGAGCAAATCTAAGAATTGCTGGTATTCAAGAGGGAGCTGTGCAAGAGCCAGGGCTAGAAAGCTTATTCAAAGAAATAATAGTGGGAAACTTCCCCAAACTTGGGAAAGATAAATATACAGGTACAGGAAGGTCAGAGATCACCAATCAGGTAAAACTCAAAATTACCCCAAGGCAATTAATAATCAAATTCTCAAAGGTCGTGGACAAAGAGAGGATCCTAAAAGCAGCAAGAGAAAAGAAGCAAATAACATATAAAGTAGCTGATAAGGTTTGGCTCTGTGGCCCTACCCAAATCTCATCTTGAATTATACTCCCATAATTCCCACATGTTATGGGAGGGATCCGGTGCGAGATTATTTGAACCATGGGAGCAGTTTCCCCATACTGTTCTCATGGTAGTGAATAAGTCTCATGAGATCTGATGGTTTTATCAGGGGTTTCCACTTTTGTATCTTCCTCATTTTTTTCTCTTGCCACCACCTTGTAAGAAGTGCCTTTCACCTCCCACCATGATTCTGAGGTCTCCCCAGCCATGTGGAACTGTAAGTCCAATTAAACCTATTTTTCTTCTTAGTCTCTTGTATGTCTTTATCAGCAGTGTGAAAATGGACTAATACAGTAGTTCCAATTCATCTGGTAACAGACTTCTTAACAGAAACTATACAGGCCAGGGGGGAGTGGGACAACATATTCAAAGTGCTGAAAGAAAGAAACATGCCAAGTAAGAATTATGTACCCAGCAAAGCTATCTTTCAAACAGAAAAGAGAAATAAAGCCTTTCACAGACAAACAAAAGCTGAGGGAACTTATCACCCCAGACCCGTCTTACAAGAAATGCTGATAAAGGGAGATCTTTAATATGAAAGAAAAAAATTAACATGCAAAAAGAAAACATTTGAAGGTATAAAACCCACTGGTAAAAGAAAGTACACAGACAAACTCAGAATACTCTAACACTATAATTGTGGTGTACAATCCACTCATAAATCTAGTATGAAGACTAAATAACAAATCTATCAAAAACAATACTAGCTACAGTAACCTGTTAAGAGATAGACAATATAAAATACATAACTAGAGACAACAAAAAGTCAAAATGTGTGTGTAGGGGAATGAAGTTAAAGTGTGGTGTTAGTTTTTCCTTTATTTGTTGGTTTCTTTGTGATCAAAGATAAGTTGTCATTTGTTTAAAATAACTTGTCATATATATATATAAGATGTTTTTGTAAGCCTCATGGTAACCACAAAGGAAAAACCTATAATAAATATACTAAAAATAAAAAGCAATGAATTAAAACATACCACCAGAGGCTGGGTGTGGTGGCTCACACCTGTAATTTCAGCACTTTGGGAGGCCGAGGCAGGTGGATTGCTTGAGCCCAGGAGTCTGAGACCAGCCTGGGCAACATGATGAAACCCTGTCTCTACTAAAAATACAAAAATTAGCCAGGCATGGTGGCACACACCTGTGGGCCTAGCTACTTAGGAGGCTGAGGACGGAGGATCACCTGAGTCTGGGAGGTGAAGGCTGCAATGAGCTGAGATTGTGCCAGTGCACTCCAGCCTGGGTGACAGATCAAGACCTGTCTCCAAAAAATAAATAAATAAGTAAATAAAATAAAACATACTACCAGAGAAAATTGCTTAACCACAAAGAAAGACAGTAAGGAAGGAAGAAAGAGAGAAGTTAACAAAACAACCAGAAAACAAGTAACAAAATGTAGTAGTAAGTCATTATCTATCAATAATTACATTTATGTAAATGGACTGAATTATCCAAGTAAAAGACAGAGTGGCTGAATGGATAAAGAAATAAGACTCAACTATATGCTGCCTACAAGAGACCCACGTCATCTTTAAAGACACACATAGACTAAAAAATGAAAGGATGGAAAAAGATAGTCCATGCAAATGGAAACCAACAAAAGCAGGAGTAGCTATAGTTAGATAAAATAGACTACAACTTACACTTTAAAAAGAGTTAAAGAAGTTCACTATAATGATAAAGGGGTCAATCCAGCAAGAGGATATAACAATTATAAATATCTGTGCACCCAACACAGAAACACCGAAGTATATAAAGCAGACGTTAATAGACCTAAAGGGAGGAATAGACTGCTATACAATTATAGTGGTGACTTCAATAACCCACTCTCAGTAATGAACAGATTATCCAGTTGGGAAATCAACAAAGGAACATCAGAGTTAAACTATACTCTAGATCAAATGGGCCTAAATTGACATTTAAATAGTGTGTAAATAGTCATTTTGTTGTGTGACATTGTAACAGCACTTTTGCCTTTATTTATATAGGTATAAAAATACCCCATTTCTGATTTCTTGAGTCAAATTAATTGAGTGTTAGCCACAAGCTAGTTGAAGAGGAAGACATTACTACTGCTAGGCTAATCTTTATTAAACATTTTTAAAAAATCAAACCTCCACTTTCCCCTCTTTTCTACCTTCTTTTTTCCCTTGATGTTAACACTTAGTAGATGATCTCATGGCCTACTTCTCAGAGTATATAGAAACCTTCTCATAGGAGGTCTCTCAACTTTCTAATACCAAGTCTCCAAACCCACCTGTGTCCGTACTTATCCTGGTCTCCTTCCCTCAAGTTACAATAGAAGGAATATCTCTCTTCCTACCCAAGGTCAATATCTTTACCTATGCTTTGGATCCCAGCACTTCTTGTCTTCTCAGGAAATCTATGCTATAGGTTATCCCTTCTCTCTCCTATATCTTAAATATTTTAAATGTCTTCTTTTCAATGGGGTTATTCCCGTCTGCTTATAAACAAACTTGTTTTCTTCATTAAAGGAAAGGCTCCTGACTAACAGTCACTCTTCCTTAAATAGTGCTTGGATGAACAATGTCAGTGCTTGCCTGTGTAATTCTGTCTTTTCTGTACTTTTAGAGCTGACTCCATGGCTAAGATTATAGGTCTCCATATTTAATAAGTTTATATCTAAGTCTTCTAAACAAAGGAGACAGATAGTCTGCCTCATTTGTTTATTTATTTATTTGAGACCAAGTGTCACTCTGCTGCCCAGGCTGGAGTGCAGTGGCGCAATCTCAGCTCACTGCAACCTCTGCCTCCCAGGTTCAAGTCATTCTGTTGGCTCAGCCTTCTGAGTAGCTGGGATTACAGGCATGTGCCACCATATCCGGCTAATTTTTGTATTTGTAGTAGAGATGGGGTTTCACCATGTTGGCAAGGCTGGTCTCGAACTCCTGACCTCAGCTGATCCACCCACCTTGGCCTCCCAAAGTGCTGGGATTACAGGTGCGAGCCACCGTGCCCAGCCTATTAAGCCTCTTTTATGTGGCTGCATGTATGTACTGTCACCCTTTAATGTGTTGATTTCTTGTTGTAATTCCCAGAGAGGAATCTTTTTTTTCCCCAATTTACTTATTTCTAGAGAGGATCTCAGTGTGGCTTCAAAATACACAAGACTAGTTTTTGCAGTATTTTTCTAAATAAAAATATTTCTTAGCCAGGTGTGGTGGCTCATGCCTGAAATCCCAGCACTTTGGGAGGCTCAGGTGGGAGGATCACTTGAACCCAGGAGTTTGAGACCAGCCTGGGCAACATAGTGAGATCTCATCTCTAAAAAAAAAAAAAAAAATTAAAAAAAAACAAGTATTGTGTTGGGCACTTGTGGTCCCAACTACTGGGGAGGCTGAGGTGGGAAAATTGCTTGAGCCCAAGAGGTCAAGGCTGCAGTAAGTCATGATGGCACCACTGTACACGCACAGGTGACAGAGTGAGACTCTGTCTAAAAAGAACAAAAACAAACAAACAAAAACAACAACAACAACAACAAAAATGGCCAGGAGCGGTGGCTCATGCCTGTAATCCCAGCACTTTGGGAGGCCGAGGCAGGTGGATCATGAGGTCAGAAGATCAAGACCATCCTGGGTGACATGGTGAAACCCCATCTCTACTAAAAATACAGAAACAAAATTAGTCAGGCATGGTGGCGGGCACCTGTAGTCCCAGCTACTCGGGAGGCTGCGGGTGGGAGAATGGCATGAACCTGGAGGCAGAGCTTGCAGTGAACTGAGATCGTGCCACTGCATTCCGGCCTGGGCGACAGAGTGAGACTCTGTCTCAAAACAAACAAACAAACAAACAAAAACTTCTTCCAACTAGTGTGCATGTGTGCACCACCCAGATAATAGCAGCTTTGGCAGAATTTTGTCTCTAGTCTTGTAGTTTTCATTTTTCGTATATAAAACTCAATAAGAAGTGCAATGTTAATTGAGTAGTTCCACTGAAAAAAAAGAGGTTATGGCTTACTGACTTTATTGAAATAACTTGCATTTACATCAAGAGTTGACCAAAATTTCCTATTTTGAAAATTAGTACTGTATTTAGCTACTTAAATGGAGCCCATTGCCATGGAAGTTGGCAATACCGTTTTAATAAAACAGGATTGAATATTTGTGGAGAAACATTAAATGCTTCATATTTTGCATGTCTTATGACTATGTGTATCAATAAAAAGAAGCAATTGAATATGTTTCCACAAATGGAAAAGATGTTAAAGCAATAAGAAAAAAAGATGTATTTCAGCTGATTCAAGCTGATCAGAAGATGTATTTTAGGAGCAGACCTTCATTTACATGTATTCAAATAACTATCGAACTTGTCAGTAATAACAGCTGCTTAATCTGAGTTTTATGATGGCTTTTTGACTTGTTGCTACTTAAAGCAATCATATAAAGGCAGCAAATCCCCACAACATCAGAAAATGTAGTATTGAAAAACTCCAGTATTAAGTTCCTATAGATGAGACTTCATGAGTAGTAGAAATAATAAAGGATGGTTCCACAAGTGTGTGATACAATAATAGGAATTAGTACGATTAAACTGGACAACTTTCATTTACTGGACAGATGGTAATTCTTAAGTAGAATCTTTCCAGAGAATCAGCACAATATAGGTACTGCATTCAAAGGCACTTGTTATTAAAAGTAAACAATTGAAAATAATTTGCAATGAAAGTTCAAAACTACTTGGCAGAATGAACGTGAGTATTCTTTAAAAAGCTAAGCCTTTTCAAAGGCTGAAGTTTGGCTTGCTGTTATGCGTTTTATAAAACTACAACATAATTTTTTAAAGTTTCCCAAGCAAGCACTGTACAGTTCAGTTTTTAAAATTATATTTTTTTGCTTGGAATGTTTCTGAATTCCATCTAGAGAAATTTTACTGTAAGCATAGATAAGGAAAAAATGAAAGCATTTTGGCAATCAAGAAGAACTTTGGAGATTTTTAGACTAACCACAAATGAAATAATGCCCTCTGACCTCAGAGTCTCAATGAGGGGATAATATGAGGGCTAGATTTTAAAAAGTTTAGTGAGTGGATGGTAATCTCTGAAAAGCAGATTGGAAGGCAGATCAGCATGAATTTGAAGATATGAAGAAACTCAGGGAAGTTCATAAAGGCTGGAGTATCATAGTTATTGCCTTTGTAAATATGAGGTTGTCAAACTCTATTCAAACTCTATTCATTATTCAAGCCAGGAGTTTAGGGTTGATGGTCTCAGTAATTTTGTTGATGGAATATATGTTTGATGAATGAAGAAACTGTTTAACAGTTACATGCATTAATAAGCAAACTAAAGTCATAAACCTTAATATATTTTCTACAAATAATCCTATCAACTCAAATGGTGTTTATTTGGTAGTATAATTACATATGATGGTTCTATTGATTATTTAGAAATCTTATTCAATTTATAGATTTTGTAGGTATGTATATTAGTTTCCTATTGCTGCTGTAACAAATTACCACAAATAGTGGATTGAAACAGCACAAATGTATTATCTTATGATTCTGGAAGTCAGAAGTTTGAAATGGTTTTCACTGGGCTAAAATCAAGTTGTTATTAGGACTGCATTCCTTCTGGAGGCTCCAGGGGATAATTCGTTTTCTTGCCTTTTCTAGCTCTTAAGGCCACCTGGCTTCCTTGGCTTGTGGCCTCTTCCTTCATCTTCAGAGCTAGCAGCATAGCATCATAAACGCTCTCTATGTCTCTGTCATCTCATCTCTTTCTTTGACTCTGACCCTCCTTCCTCTATTTATAAAGACCCTTGAGATTACACTGGGCCCACCTGGATAATCCAGGATAGTCGCCCTCTCTCAAAATCTTTAATCATCTCTACAAAGTCCCTTTTGCTATGTAAGAACACATATTCACAGGTTCTGGGAATTTGGATATGGACGTCTTTGTCATATTTTCCTGCCTACTGCAGTGTGACAGACTGGATTATTGTTCCAACTCTTCACTCCCTACCAATAAATAGGATTATAGATTCATACCCTTTCCAGCAATTTTGCAGTGCCTTCCCAAAATGGTTAAGTTGTATCCCCACCCCTTGGCTCTGGAATTGACCCTATGTCTTGCTTTGGCCTGTGAGATGTTGGTAGTTATGATATAATTGAAGGCTTAAAAAGTGCTCGTATGATTGGGCCTGCTCTCTTGTACTTCTGTTATTGCCATGAGAAGAACATGCCCAAGACAAGAGTCATGTGGAATAGAGCTGAGTTGCCTTAGCTGAGTCTGGCCTGAATCAGTTTACCCTTGGCCAATCCACGGATCTCTACAAATTAATTATTGTTCTTTTAAATCAGTGAATTTTGAGATACTTTGTTATGCTTAATTTTTGTGGCAATCACTGATACAGTAGAGATCTTAGATTTTCCTTTTTCATAATCTTGCCTTCCACTTGCAGTTATTGTACTGCTAGAAAACATTTCATCATACATTTAACACTTACTTAACAACTACCATGTGCCAGGTATATGCGAAGTTCTAGGCAGAAAGTTGGAAGCTTAACTTTCATGCTCCGTTCATGTAGCACTCATAGACATTCCCAAAAAAAGGGAGGAAAGGGCACAAGGAAGAGATGGAACTTGAAGTCATTCTATGAATTGAATGGCAAAGATTTGATTTAGTTACTCATCATGACCAATCTGCATTATTGTGACATTAATTGAATACATTTTTACTGAGAACTTAATTTGTGAATGTGTTTGGTGTTAGGGATACATATGAGAAGATGCAAACTTTGTTTTCATATCTAAGAATGATATTACTGATCATAGCATTGTAAAAAAAAGTGATAATTTTTTCTATTATATTTCATTTGATTTTATAGTCAAAACAGGCATTGTGTTTCTGATTTTAAAAACATAATTTAGTAGGAAAAGAGTTTAAAACTATTAGCTTAACTAAGTTTGGTTAGTATCTGTTGATTTTAGTAATTTATACCAGTGCTTCTCAAGCTATCTTTGATGAAAGACCATTTATTTTTTAAGTTTCTAATCTATGTTGACTGATACATTTATAAAATACAATAAGAGGCCAGGCGCGATGGCTCAAGCCTGTAATCACAGCACTTTGGGAGGCCGAGACGGGCGGATCACGAGGTCAGGATATCGAGACCATCCTGGCTAACACGGTGAAACCCCGTCTCTACTAAAAAAATACAAAAAACTAGCCGGGCGATGTGGCGGACGCCTGTAGTCCCAGCTACTCGGGAGGCTGAGGCAGGAGAATGGCGTGAACCCGGGAGGCGGAGCTTGCAGTGAGCTGAGATCCGGCCACTGCACTCCAGCCCGGCATGGAGCGAGACTCCATCTCAAAAAAAAAAAAAAAAATGCCAAAACTGTGTCAAATTGTTATAAAACATTTCTGAATATTCTGGCTTTCTACACTCATCTTTTCTTGTACTGGTAACAAATAGTTTGTTGATTGGCACCTGCCAGTAGACTACACTTTCGGTAACACTGCTACTGATTCTAATTATTACAAATCAAGAATGTGAATATATTTGAATGCATGAAATCTGAAGACTTATCAGTAATTCATGTCAAATTTATTGTTTTTTAATATTAGCTTTTAATTTTTTAAGTTAAGAAATGATATATGAAAATGTAAATGGGAAATGCTTTCTATTAATTCAGGTTCATCTTCTCTCTCTCTCTTTTTTTGTTGGAAATGGTCTTGCTGTGTCTCCCACACTGAAGTGCAGTGGCACAATCACAGCTCACTGCAAGCTCAACCTCCTGGGCTCAAGCAGTCTTCCCACCTGAGCCTCCTGAGTAGCTGGGACAACAAGCATGTGCCACCATGCTCAACTAATTTTAAAATTTTTTGTAGAGGTCTCATCGTGTTGGTCTCATTGTGTTGCCCAGGCTGGTCTCGAACTCCTGGACTCAAGTGATTACTGGGGGCTCACACCAGTAATCCCAACACTTTGGGAGGCTAAGGCAGGTGGATTGCTTGAGCTTAGGAGTTTGAGACAAGCCTGGGCAACATGGTGAAACCCTGTCTCCATTAAAAAAAAAAAAAAAAAAAAAAAAAAGCCAGGCATGGTGATGCATGCCTGTAATGCCTGTAGTCCCAGCTACTCAGGAGGCTGAGGTTGGAGGCTCCCTTGAGCCTGGAGGCCAAGGCTGCAGTGAACCATGATTTTACGACTGTATTCCAGCCTGAGCAACAGAGCAAGATCCAAAAGACAGAGAGAAAGAGAGAGAGAGAGAGAGAAGAAAGGGGAAGGAAGGAGGGAAGGAAGGAAGGAAGGAAGGAAGGAAGGAAGGAAGGAAGGAAGGAAGGAAGGAAGGAAGGGAAAAGAAAAGAAAGAAATGCAAAAGAAGAAAGAAAGAAGAAAGAAAAGAAAAAGAAAAAGAAAAAGAAAGAAAGAAAAAGAAAATCCTCTTCTAATGTGTAGCAGTCAATTACAATAAAAAGAAAGCAGATAATTTGGGGATGCTTCAGGAAGTCCTTTGTGCTCTAGCAAGTTAGGTAATTTTTCTAGATTTTAAAAGTTATTTGTTTTCATAGCATTGCATAGAATATAAAAATAATTCTTTTGCCTCTGAAAAAAATAAGGTAGCTATTTAAAAAGTAAAAGCAAATGCTTATAGAAATATAAAGCAAGCTGGCTGGAGAGGAATTGGAATTGTCAGTGATTTTTTTCTCTTATATATGGGTTCCTGGGGGAGGCATCACATTTGAAGTGATAACATGGTTTTAGGATCAAAGCAAATAACTAAAACAAGGAGGAAGCTAGTTTCTCATTACACTGCAATGTGTCTTTAGAATGTTGAACAAATGGACTGAAGGACAGCAAAGCACATCAATGGTAAATTATATAATTCTTGATGTCTTCTCTTGTCCCATAGACGTGTCTATGGCAGCCCACAAATTGTAAAGACTGGGTAGATGTCAACAGTGCTGACTTCCTTTGTTTACCAAATTTCAGTACATAAAACCACACTAAAGTAGTCATTAAACAAAGAAGAACTGAAAGGGGAAGAGTTGAGATCTAAATTATTTAAATAAAAGTATCTTAAAATTATGGTATTAGGGATGAGGGTAAAAAATTGTTTAGTATTATGAAATTAAATTAAGCATGGATTTGATGGATGAATATAGGGAAAAAGTATAAAAATTAAATGGGGTTGAAATGGGGGTAGGGATGGAATAATTTCTAAGTATTGTAATATGCAATGCAAATTGTGAGCAGATATACAAGACAGTACTTAAAGTCCTGTAAAAATGTGTGTATGTGTGTGTGTGTTTTTCTTTTGCCTAGTAGTGGGACACTATAGAAAAAGGGAGAATTTTGAGCACCTTTGAAATCTTTTTTTTTTTTTTTTGAGACAAAGTCTTGCTCTGTTGCCCAGGCTGATGTGCAGTGGTGCACTCTTGGTTCACTGCAACCTCCACCTCCCAGGTTCAAGCAGTTCTCGTGCCTCAGCCTCCCGAGTAGCTGGGATTATAGGCATGTGCCACCATGCCCAGCAAATGTTTGTATTTTTAGTAGAGACAGGGTTTTACCATGTTGGCTAGGCTGGTCTTGAACTCCTGACCTCAAGTGATCTGCCCGCCTCAGCCTCCCAAAGTGCTAGGATTACAGGCATGAGCCACTGTGACCAGCCTAAATCTTATTTAATTGTACTCATATTGGTCTTAGTCATTTGTACGACACTACTGTTTAATATTGACAACTTTGAAAGTCACTGAAAAAAATTAAATGGCAATTTAATGTTAAGAGCTGCTTATGGTTATCAAATCCATCACAGCCCTTCATGAATATATTAAGCACAAACCCACTGAATTACTGTTGCTGAAGACAGCTTGGTATTTTAAAATTGCCTAGTGAGAACAGATGTACTATAATAATAGGAAGGACTCTGGTTACAATTTACTATTTTATCTTTACATATGGAAAGAAATCCAGACCTGTTTTTAATTATTTAATGTTCTAGAATCTTTGCCAACCTAGTGGAGGTATTTTTTTTTTCCCCAAGACAGAGTCTTGCTTTGTTGCCCAAGCTAGAGTGCAGTGGCACAGTCTCGGCTCACTGCAAGTGGGGGTATTTTTTTTCTTTAGCTATAAAATGATTTCTAGAAGTATATTTAGAAAATTATGTTTCATCTAGATTAATGTTATTTAAATAGCTGCAATAACAAAAATAAAATTCCTGTGACAAAATAATTCATGGGGCAGTGGTACAAAAATTCAGTCAATAGTTCATATAGAATAAATTATGATTCAGAGGCCAAGTGCGAATCCTCCAAAGTTTAATTAATAAGGCAGCTGCATTCTTCGGTTTCATTCTTCTAGGAGACTGTCTTTTCATTAAATGTTAATAAGGATTTTGTGGGGATCAGTGCTATCCTAAAGAGAGAGCAGGGCACACAGCATAACATATGACCATGAACATCTTGCTTACTTTACATTGCTAGTCCTGAAACCATTATTTGGAAGACTGATGCAGCCTGCCTTCCCTTATAATGTTTTAAATTCCAAAATACTGTCTCAATTATCTTTCATCCAAAGTCATAGTGTGCTTAATCCAGGTATTAAACCATTAAATCCAGGTATTAAATCATTAAACATTTCTCAAACCAACCTAGATCCAAGTAAAAAGGAAGATAGTTACCCATCCACTCTCTCTCTGATTGGTAAAATTTCAAGTAGTGCAGGAAGGGTCATCTTTAGCAGTAGGGTGGATTGGGGAAAATTAAGTTGTATCAGTGACCCTGCATTTTTCCCCTTAGGAGAGCTCAAGGACAACTTTCCCTGACTCTGTGATGGACCAAGAATACAAATGAGATATTTAGGATCACTCAATTGGACCTCTTATTTAAATTCTTATTTAATAAGAATTAAAGGGAGAGAATCAAAAGATTTGTCTTTTAAAGTACCTGCTCACAGTTCAAGGTAACTTCATCAAACCATCAAGGAGTAGTAAAACAATTCACATGAAGAAAAGGGATTTTGCATTAAATTTTAGGTAGTAATGAAGAACGAGAATTTTCTTGGCATGTTCCTAGTGCACATACATCTTGGGGACTAAGCCTGAAATAAAAGGCAAGAATGGGATTTGGAGCCGGGCGCGGTGGCTCAAGCCTGTAATCCCAGCACTTTGGGAGGCCGAGACGGGCGGATCACGAGGGCAGGAGATCGAGACCATCCTGGCTAACACGGTGAAACCCTGTCTCTCCTTAAAAAAATACAAAAAACTAGCCGGGCGAGGTGGTGGGCGCCTGTAGTCCCAGCTACTCGGGAGGCTGAGGCAGGAGAATGGCGTAAACCCGGGAGGCGGAGCTTGCAGTGAGCCGAGATCTCGCCACTGCACTCCAGCCTGGGCGACAGAGCGTGACTCCGTCTCAAAAAAACAAAGAATGTGATTTGGGCCCATCTCTTCTCTGGAGATTCAGGTAGAATATAGCAGCAGCCTATAAATTAAGACCAAGAGTAAGGCAGAGCCAGAGTCCAAGAAGCCTAGATGTAATCAAGACAAATACGTCTCTTTATTAAAAATAAGCACAGTAAGGACTTGGTCTCCGAACCGGGCAGGAGAAACTCAGTTACTAGAGCTAGGATATAAGATCAGAGCCAGATTATCATGAAAGCTGACCCTTCTGATGGTTAGGTTCCTGAGCACTGAGAATCTTAGATAAAATAAATCAATTCAGTTAAAGGGAGAAGAGGGCTGCTACCTGGGCAGGGAACCAGGTAGCCTCTGACAAGTCTGGAATGGGATGGATAGTTCTCTCACCTTATTCCTAATTTGTAGAACCCTAAAGACATACAGCATTATGTTAATTATTCAACTCTAGTTCATATTAAATTGCTTGTTCTTAAAATGATTGACCAGGGCAGCAAAGTGCCTGAGTACAGTCATGTGCCACATAATGACGCTGGTCGATGGACCACGTATATGACAATGGTCCCATAAGATTATAATACTGTATTTTGACTGTATGTTTTCTGTGTTTAGATACACAAATACTTACCATTATGTTACAATGCCCATAGTATTCAGCACATTAACATGCTGTGCAGTTTTATAGCAGAGGAGCAATAAGCTATACCATCTAGCTAGATGTGTAGTAGGCTACAGATCTAGGTTTGTGTGAATACACTTTATGATGGGCCGGGTGCGGTGGCTCAAGCCTGTAACCCCAGCACTTTGGGAGGCTGAGACGGGCGGATCACGAGGTCAGGAGATCGAGACCATCCTAGCTAACATGGTGAAACCCCGTCTCTACTAAAAAAAAAATACAAAAAACTAGCCAGGCGAGGTGGCGGAAGCCTGTAGTCCCAGCTACTCGGGAGGCTGAGGCAGGAGAATGGCGTAAACCCGGGAGAGGGAGCTTGCAGTGAGCTGAGATCTCGCCACTGCACTCCAGCCTGGGCGAAAGAGCGAGACTCCATCTCAAAAAAAAAATATATATATATATATATATATACTCTATGATGACATAGACATACACAATGACAAAAATCACCTAATGATGCATTTCTCAGAATGTGTCCCTGTTGTTAAGTGATGCATGACTGTGTATGTTTGTGTGTATGTGAATGAGATGGACAGCAAATCTTGCTAACTTAGTAAATTTTACTAATAAGATTAATAACAATTATGAACTAAAAACTCAAATTGTGAACTGCACCTTTGGTTCTGGTTGGGTTCTATGTCACATCTTTTCAGAGTAAATGACTTCATATGAATTCCAGTGAGAATATTTTTTCTTGTTTACTGCCACACAATGATAAACTTATACCAACTAACCATGGAAGTTTCAAATGAAAACAAGGAATAATAACTTAGAAAATGAAAACAAATCTTTATTTGTAAAAATTCTTAAAAGAGCCCTTACAAGATAACTTGAGAGCCAATAGGTTTTACACTTTGTTTAGATGGATTAGGCTGCAAAATAAATGCAACTTCAATTGCTTAATTTATTTTATTAGTTTATTTAATTATTTTTGAGATGGAGTCTTACTCTGTCACCCAGGCTGGAGTGCAGTGGCATGATCTCAGCTCACTGCAACCTCTGTCTCCCGGGTTCAAGCAATTCTCCTATCTCAGCCTCCTGTGTAGCTGGGACTACAGTTGCATGCCACCATGCTCGGCTAATTTTTGTATTTTTAATAGAGACAGGGTTTCAGCATATTGGTCAGACTGGTCTCAAACTCTGCCTCAGGTGATCCACCCACCTCAGGTTTCCAAAGTGCTGAGATTACAGGTGTGAGCCACTGTGCCCAGCCCAGTTGCTTCATTTGTTTAGTCCACATTTTACTTATGATAGTACAATGGCTGTCGACCTAAATTTACTAGAATCCTTTTTCTGCAGGTTCTGGTTAGGCTAGGCCACAAAACGTATTCTTTTGTAAGATTTGGAGAGCAGAAATGAAGTAGCAGTCATTTTGTAGTTCACACGTATTGTTGCTTACTGTTTTGCTCACTCCATTGGTGTAAGTCAGCAGCTGAGCCTGCTACTGCTTCATTTTCTATTGGATCCTCCTTCTACTTCTCTGACTCTTGGTCAAGTGTGTGCATTTAGCTCTTTAATGAAGGACTCTGGCTTCTGAAGGACATCCATACCATCAAGTGAGAGCTAACTTGGGTTTCAGGTTGTGCTCATGAACTATGGCTTATACTTCTAGTTACCAGCTTGCCATGAAGTTCTTCCATCTTCCCTTTCTGATTCCCTGCTCCGTGGACTTTGAGCTCGAGCATCAGATGTAAAGATAACTGCCTTATATAAAGAGACAGTTTAACCAGCTTTCACAATTGGGAAGGGTTTAATCTTTGTAACAAATTGCCATATATTATATCTCTTTCCATCTTTCTAGCTTCATTCTAGTAGTTTTGATTTTCTACTTGAACTCTGACTGATAGAGAATTGGGACAGTGACAGTACAAAATGAAAAGAGATCTTTTTACCCCCCACCCCCCACCTCAGTTGTATTGTCAGGAAGCAGGTTGAGAAAATTATACAACCGTTCATGGAAAAAGACGGGTGGCTCAGAGGGAATAACGAAGAGCCAAGGATAAGTTATTTCCAGGTGGGAATAGAACTGTGTCCTAATCAAATAACTTGCCACATTTTCCTGGTTGGGCTTCAGAATTGCTTTGGACCAGTGATCTTTGTTTACTTCCTGTTCTCCCAACCCCTTTGAATAGGAATGTCTGTGGTGGTTATCCTATGAGTGTCTCCTCTTGTATGTTGAGTATGTGGGGACAAGATAACTTGTCTTCGTAGTACATAAAGCTTTAGTTTGAGATATCTGTACTTAAAGAGCTCTGTGTGTGTGTGTGTGTGTGTGTGTATTTTTTTTTTTTTTTGAGATGGGAGTTTTGCTCTTGTTGCCCAGGCTGGAGTACAATGGCACGATCTAGGCTCACCACAACCTCCGGCTCCTAGGTTCAAGGAATTCTCCTGCCTCAGCCTCATGATTAGTGGGATTACAGGTGCGCACCACCATGCCTGGCTAATTTTTTGCATTTTTAATAGAGACGAGGTTTCTCCATGTTGGTCAGGCTGGTCTCGAACTCCCAACCTCAGGTAATCCACCCACCTCGGCTTCCCAAAGTGCTGGGATTACAGGCGTGAGCCACTGTGCCAGCCTCAAAGAGCTGTATTTAAGGAATTAAACCAGAGGAGAACCATCCACACCTGAGCTTCATTTAAATGATGAGATTCTGGACTTTGAGCCTATGTGACAATGGGATGAGACTTTGCAAGTGGCTTTGGGAGGGGATCAGTGTATTTTTGCATGTGGGAGGGATGTGAACCATTGGGCATCAGAAGGACAACTATGATAGCCAGCTTCCAGTGTGGCCCCCAATGATCTCTACCTCCAGTATTCACAGCCATCTGTAGTCCCTTCCCCCTTTCCAGCAGGCTTGGTCTGTGTTACCAATTAAATATGGCAGCAGTAAAGTGATGTCACTTTTGAGATTAAGTCATAAAGATATTGCAGCTTCTGTCTTGGTTACTCTGTCTTGTGGATTAATTGCTTTGGGAAGCCAGCTGTCATATCATGAGGATACTCATGCAGCCTTATGGAGAAGTCCATGTTGTGAACAAGTGAGGCTTTTTTCTAACAGACAAAGAGGAATGGAGGACTCTAGTCAGCAGTCCTGTAGATGAGCCAACATCAAAGCAGATTCTCTAGCCATGGTGAAGTCTTCAGGTGACTGCAGTTCTCATGAGAGGCTCTGAGCCAGAGTCATCTAGCTAAGTTGCTCATGGATTCCTAACCACCAGAAACTGTGAGATACTGTTTGTTTTAAGCTACTTAATTTTGTTATGCAGCAATAGATAGCTAATATAATGCCTAAGTATAAATATAATCTTTCTTCCACATGTCTATGAAAGCCAAATAAAAATGAAGGTAAGAGAGGCTGTGTTGTGGGAAGTCAGGGACCTCAAACGGAGGGACCGGCTGAAGCCACGGCAGAAGAACATAAATTGCGAAGATTTCATAGACATTTATTAGTTCCCCAAATTAATACTTTTATAATTCCTTACACCTGTCTTTACTGCAATCTCTGAACATAAATTGTGAAGATTTCACGGACACTTATCACTTCCCCAATCAATACTGTTGTGATTTCCTATGCCTGTCTTTACTTTAATCTCTTAATCCCGTCATCTTCTTCTTAAACTGAGGAGGATGAATGTTGCCTCAGGACCCTGTGATGATTGTGTTAACTGCACAAATTATTTGTAGAGCATGTGTGTTTGAACAATATGAAATCTGGGCATCTTGAAAAAAGAACAGGATAACAGCGAAGTTCAGGGAACAAGGGAGGTAACCTTGAACTGACTGCCAGTGAGCCCAACGGAACAGAGCCATATTTCTCTTCTTTCAAATGCAAATAGAAGAAATATCTCTGAATTCTTTTTCTCAGCAATGAACATCCCTAATAAAGAGAATGCGCCCCTGAGGGTAGGTCTATAGATGGCCCCCTTAAGGCGATCGCCTTTTATGGTCAAAACTGAAGGGATGAAATAAGCCCTAGTCTCCTGTAGCGCTTCCAGGCTTATTAGGATGGGGTAATTCCCACCTAATAAATTTTGGTTAGACAGGTTGTCCACTCTCAAACCGTGTCTCCTGATAAGATGTTATCAATGACAATGTGTGCCCAAAACTTCATTAGCAATTTTATTTTCGCCCCATCCTGTGGTCCTGTGATCTCGTCCTGCCTCCACTTGCTTTGTGATATTTTATTACCTTGTGAAGTATGTGATCTCTGTGACCCACACCCTATTCATGCACTCCCTCCCCTTTTGAAAATCTCTAATAAAAACTTGCTGGTTTTACAGCTCAGGGAACATCATGGAACCTGCTGACATGTGATGTTTCCCCCCAGACACGCAGCTTTAAATTTCTCTCTTGTACTCTTTCCCTTTATTTCTCAAACCAGCCAAGATGCCTAGGAAATAGAAAAGAACCCATGTTAACCATCGGCAGCGGGTTCTCCCGATAAGGCTGAGAAAAGTAAATTGTATTTTGGCCTACTTTCTATTTTTCTTTGGTGTTTATTTAGCTTCTCTTAAACCTAGGCCTGTGGGAAAATACTTATTCAGTACCCCTAAGCTAATTTTAAAGAACATAAGAAAGGCAGTTAGCTTCAGTTATAGGGATATATACGTATATCTTTGAACTGGAGGATCTACTTTTGGTAAGACAAATCATAAGATTTTAGCAGGGTCTAGTCTCTCCTCTGCAGAATGGTAGGGAGGCCGCTACCTCTCTTAGGTTGAGATTTAAAGTTACATTTATTATTCTTTTTTTTCAACCTGATATGACTAGTTTAAAGAATGTAAAGTATGATTTGATTTACTTCTTGGTTTTTGTTATGGAAACCAGAGAAATAAGAATGTATTTCTCCTAACTTCTCTTTATTACACTTTCCATCTTATAATCAATTTCAATAACTTTAACAATAAACAGTAAAAATGATAGACTATACAAAGCATTGCCCAAGTGAATCCATCATGGACCTGTGTCTGAGAATGGCTTCCTAAATAGGGGAAATGTGTTTCACACAAAAAGTCCATCTTCTGTTATTGCCTTTTTTTTATTTGGAATATGAGATGCTATATATTTTAAGGAAATCTTAATAGTTTCCTGTCTCTCACTAACAAGAACGACTTGTCATAATGAGCAGTGTAGACACTGTCCATTTGATCCACTCCAGAAAGCTGTCTATTTGATACAAGAGCAAATCACCTCAATTCCTTAGTGGAATGACTGGAGTATACATGAATAAATGAGACACAGGAATTTAAAAAAAAGGTTCAGTTCTATCAGAAGGAAACAAAGGATTGGAACATTTGGAGGCCTGGTTTAATAAAAAATGTGACAAGACAAAGAATTATATGTGATAACTGTAGAGGGAGGAAGAATCCTCCCTAATATAAAATGTCCATGAAATAGTCGTTTTCTTCTTTAGGAAGGAAGATAATTTTGTAGCTTAAGAAAAATAGTTCTCAATTCTTTGAAGTTGGAAGACCTATATTGTAAAATGACTATTTATTTATTTTTACCTACACCAAAAATAATTCAAAATTTCCGTGCTCTTTATAATTCATCACATTTAAACATCTGGGTAGGAATTTCAGATTCCATTTTGGGGAATGGGTTTGTTTGCGGGGGTGTCTTTTTTTTGTTTTTATTTTTGCATGTTTTACTTCAGCCGTAAAGTTTTTGTCTTTGTTTGTTTGTTTGTTTGTTTGTTTTGAGAGGCAATATACAGACTCTAAAATGCTCTATTTTTTCCTTTTATAACTAGTTTACTTTTGTCTCAGAGAATTACACAAAAATGTCATACTGTATTTGACTTTCCAATTTTTTATTAGACTGAAGTGTTTTTGATGAACTATTAATAAAGTTGTTATTCTGTGTTAGGTTTAGGATTCCAGCTGAGGATGAAAGATAAGTTACAACAAATTTTGTGCCCTGTAGTAGCTGGGAAGTAGCAAAGTGATTCTCAAAATGAAATTTCACGATGTCTTGCATTCACCTATGAGGATTTTTTTTTTTTTTCCAGTGACAGGGTCTCGCTCTGTTGCCCAGGCTGGAGTGCAGTGGTGTGATCTCGGCTCACTGCAATCTCTGCCTCCCAGGTTCTAGCAATTCTCTTGCCTCAGCCTCCCGAGCAGCTGGGACTATAGGTGCACGCTACCACACCCGGCTAAGTTTTTGTATTTTAGTAGAGATGGGGTTTCACTATGTTGCTCAGGCTAGTCTCAAACTCCTGAGCTCAGGCAATCCACCCACCTCAGTCTCCCAAAGAGCTAGGATTACAGGTGTGAGCTACGGCTGAGGACTGTTTAACATGCAGATTCTCAGGCCCCATCCTAATAAGACTGACTCAGAATCTCTGGGGATGGGATTTGAGAATTCACAATGTAATAGGTTCTCTCTGTGATTCTAATGAAAACTAAAGTTTAATTGATCTAGTGAAGGCTGGAGGGCAAAGGAATAAACAATTTACATTGTGACTGGCGCCCAGGCACAACATAAGATATAATAGTAACTTCTAGGAAAGAGCCACTACCTCTACCAAGGGAAATCTAAGTGAAGACTTAATATAGAAGCTGACATTTACGTAGTTTTGAAAATGTGCCTTGCCAAGCAGAGATGGAGGGTGTGGCAGGGGGCATCTCAATGACTCATGTTGTTAATGATATTTCTTTTGTTTTTTTTTTTGAGACAGTCTCGCTCTGTTGTCCAGGCTGGAGTGCAGTGGCCGGATCTCAGCTCACTGCAAGCTCCGCCTCTCGGGTTTACGCCCTTCTCCTGCCTCAGCCTCCCGAGTAGCTGGGACTACAGGCGCCCGCCACCTCGCCTGGCTAGGTTTTTGTATTTTTTAGTAGAGACGGGGTTTCACCGGGTTAGCCAGGATGGTCTCCATCTCCTGACCTCGTGATCCACCTGTTTCGGCCTCCCAAAGTGCTGGGATTACAGGCTTGAGCCACCGCGCCCGGAATGTCAATAATATTTCTACTAAGAGAAATACACAGTGTATACTCACTAAATGCTTTGCCTAGGCAGTTTCTGGCTGAAGCCTTCCTCTTCAGCCTCTATTCTGTGTTCTTCAGGGATTTTGGTGACTTAATTTTCCTTGATGGTTCTACACCAGGTTTTGAGGGATTTTAATGGTTAAGAGGCACTTGAATGTAATAAATATGTATATGTGTACATATATGTAATAAATATGAGTGTACACACACACACACACACACACAGGCATACCTCACAGATTTTGCAGATTAGGTTCTAGACCAAACCAATAAAGCAACTATTGCAGTAAAGTAAGTCACACAAATATTTTGCTTTCCCAGTGCATATAAGCATTATGTTTACTGTAGTTCATTAAGTATGCAGTAGCATTATGTCTAGAAAAATAAATAATGCCAGGCACGGTGGCTCAAGCCTGTAATCCCAGCACTTTGGGAGGCTGAGACGGGTGGATCACGAGGTCAGGAGATCAAGACCATCCTGGCTAACACGGTGAAACCCCGTCTCTACTAAAAATATACAAAAAAGCTAGCCAGGTGTGGTGGCGGGCACCTGTAGTCCCAGCTACTCGGGAGGCTGAGGCAGGAGAATGGTGTGAACCCGGGAGGCAGAGCTTGCAGTGAGCTGAGATCCGGCCACTGCACTCCAGCCTGGGCGACAGAGCGAGACTCTGTCTCAAAAAAAAAAAAAAAAAAAAGAAAAGTAACTTACATACCTTACTGAAAAATACTTTATTGAAACTGAACATGTCGGTACATTCCTGTAGTCCCAAGCCACTCAGGAGGCTAAGGTGGGAGGATCCTTTGAGCCCAGGAGTTCCAGGCCAGCCTGGGCAAACATAGGGAGACCTCCATCTCTAAAAAAAGCCCCCAAACTTTATTGCTAAAAAATAATGAGGATCATCTGAGTCTTCAGCATGTTATCTTTTTTCTGGTGGAGGGTCTTACCTCAGTGTGAATGGCTGCTGACTGACAAGGGTGGTGATTGCTGAAGGCTGGGATGGCTGAGGCAATTTCTTGAAATAAAACAAAAATGAAATTTGCTTCCTCGATAGACTCTTCCTTTCATGAAAGATTTCTCTGTGGCATGTGATGTTGTTTGCTAGCATTTTACCCACAGTAGAACTTCGTTCAATACTGGAGTCAATCCTCTCCAACCACTGCTTTATCAACTAAGTTGATGTAGTATTCTAAATCCTTTCTTATTATTCACAGTTAATCTCAGTATTCACGCCATCTTGACTGGAGTAGATTTCATCTCAAGAAACCACTTTCTTTGCTCATTCATAAGAAGCAACTCCTCATACCTCCAAGTTTTATCATGAGATTGCAGCAGTTCAGTCACATCTGCAGGCCCCACTTCTAACTGTAGTTCTCTTGCTATTTCCACCACATCTCTAGTGACCTCCTCCACTGGTCTTGAACCCCTCAAAATCATCCCTGAGGGCTGGAATCAACTTCTTCCAAACTCCTGTTAATGTTGGACTCTTCCCATGAATCATGAATATTCTTAATTGCATCTAGAATGGTGAACCTTTTTCAGAAGCTTTTCAATTTACTTTTCCCAGATATATTAGATAAATGACTATCTATGGCAGCTATAGCCATATATATATATATACACACACATATATATATATATATTTTTTTTAAGATAGCGTCTCATTTGTGGCCCAAGCTGGAGTTCACTGGCACAGTCATACCTCCCTGTAATCTTGAACTCCTGGGCCCAAGGGATCCTACATCTCCCTTCCTGAGTAGCTAGGACTACAGGCACACACCACCACACCTGGCTAATTATTCTATTTTTTGTAGAGATGGGGTGCCACTATGTTGCCCAGGCTGGTCTTGAACTCTTGGCCTCAAGTGATCCTCCTGCCTCAGCCTCCCAAAGTGCTGGGATTACAGGTGCGACCCACCATGGCCAGCCATGAAATATATTTTTAAAATAAGACTTGAAAGTTGAAACTACTCCTTGATCCATGGGCAGCAGAATGGATGTTGTACTAACAGATATGAAAACATTAATCTTCTTACATATTTCCATCAGAGCTCTTGGGTGACCAGGTGCACTGTCAATAAGCAGCAATATTTTGAAAGGCATCTTTTTTTCTGAGCAGTAGATCTCAACAGTGGGCTTAAAATACTCGGCAAATCATTCTATAAACAGATGTGCTGTCGTCCAGGCTTTGTCGTTCCACTTATAGAGCACAGGCAGAGTAGATTTATCATAATCCTTAAGGGCCCTAGGATTTTCAGAACAGTAAATGAGCATTGGCTTCAACTTAAAGTCAGCAGCTGAAATAGTTCCTAACAAGAGAGTCAGCCTCTCCTTTGAAGCTTTGAAGCCAGGCATTGACTTCTACTCTCTAGCTACAAAAGTTCTAGATGGCACTGTTTTCCAGTAAGTGTTGTTTCATCTACATTGAAACTCTTTGTTTAGTATAGCCACCTTCATCAGATATTTTAGATAGATTTTTTTTTTTTTTTTTTTTTTTTGAGATGGAGTCTCACTCTGTCGCCCAGGCTGGAGTACAGTGGTGCTATCTTGGCTCACTGCAAGCTCCGCATCCTGGGTTCACGCCATTCTCCTGCCTCAGCCTCCTGAGTAGCTGGGACTACAAGCGCCAGCCACGGCTGGCCACCATGCCCAGCTAAATTTTTTTTTTTGCATTTTTTTTTAGTAGAGACAGGGTTTCACCGTGTTAGCCAGGATGGTCTCTATCTCCTGACCTCGTGATCCGTCCGCCTCATCCTCCCAAAGTGCTGGGATTACAGGCATGAGCCACCATGCCTGGCCTTAGCTAGATCTTTTTGATAACTTGCTGCAGCTTCTTCACCAGCATTTGCTGCTTCACCTTACACTTTTATGTTCTGGAGATGGCTTCTTTCCTTAAACATCATGAACCAACCTCTGCTAACTTCCAACTTTTCTTCTGCAGCTTCCTTACCTCTCAGCGTTTGTAGACTTGAAGAGAGTTAGGGCCTTGCACTTGATTAGGCTTTGGCTTAAGGGAATGTTATGTCTGGTTTCATCTTCCATCCAGAACATGAAAACGTTCTTTACCAGCAATAAGTCTCCTTCACTTTCTTATCATTCGCATGTTCACTGGAGTAGCATTTTTAGTTTCCTTCAAGGACTTTTCCTTTGCATTCACTACCTGGCTGTTTGGTGCAAGAGCCCTAGCTTTTGGTCTGTCTCGGCTTTCAATATGCCTTCCTCACTAAGCTTAAACATTTCTTGCTTTTGATTTAAAGTGAGAGACATGTGATTCTTTTACTGGAACACTCAGAGGCCATTGTAGGGTTATTCATTGGCTTAATGTCAATATTGTTGTGTCTCAAGTAATGGGGAGGCCCAAGAGAGGGAGAGATATGGGGGGAAAGTATGGTTGGTAGAGCAGTCAGAAGGCACACATTTATGGATTACAGTCGCTGTCTTATATGGGTGCTGTTTGTGCTGCCCCAAAGTAATTATAATAGTAACTTCAAAGATCACTATAACATATATAATAATAATAATGAAAAAGTTTGAAATATTGTGAGAATCACCAAAATGTGACACAGACATGAAGTGAGCACATGCTTTTGGAAAAATGGCGCCCACAGATTTGGTTGATGCAGGCTTGCCACAAACCTTCAATTTGTTAAAAAATGTAGTATCTGGGAAGCACAAAGATGTATGCCTGTTAAAGGTTTTAAAGAAGCCATTTTTTTTTTAAGAGAAAACTTTTAAGAAGCTTTACACATAGCAGACAATAAGTATTTGTTGACTAAATGGTCAAGCTGGAGTGAGCAGATTTTATAATTTTATTCTACTAATCACCACCAGCAATTTTATTTTTGATGCTTGTAGATGGACAGTGGTGCCTATGTCTATTAGGCCTTCTGATTTTTTGTTTTGTTTTGTTTTTTCCTGCCAAAGGACAGTGCTTAGAACTTCCCATTCTTCCTTATAGTGGGGAAAATCTGTCACCCCAAGGATATGAATTAGGTAGAAAAGTAATGTAAGAGCCAATCACAAGGCGCGCTGCGGGGCGGCTCCAGACTGGCTTCTCCGGGACGACTGGCGGAAGATGAGACTTCGTTACCTCCGTTCAATCGGACAAAGAAGGCCATAATAGTTTTGGACAATAGAAAATTCCTTGTGGGTTAAACTGCGGTGGGACTAACTGTTACGCAGAAGGCGTAATTGGAAAACTTCTATACACTGTGTATCACGGATACATTATTTTCTGGAATCCTGGAGAAACGATCAGCAGCTGTGGTGGCACCAGCACCAAAAATGGCTGTAAGGCGCTTCGGACGCTGGATCAGGTGACACAGCCTCAGTCCGCCCACTTCCCACCAGCGGCTCCTCCTCCTGCTTCCCGGCGTAGCGGTGGGCGTGGCTTGCCCAGAGGCTCTTTCTTCTGGGGCCGGGAAAACCGAGGAATACACATGCGCAGTTGGACCCCTCAGGCCCTTCGTGTCTCTTCCTACCCATCTCCCCGCCCCGACCCTCTGGGCGGGGCTGGGCCGACAGTCCAGCTGCTGCTTGCTGGAGATTCAGTGACTTCCTTGTTGTGAGCCCTGGCCCGCCAGTGTCCCGACTTGTAGCCCCGCTGTTTTTATCCGGGCCGCTAGCCTGAGTCTAGGTCGCAGCCGCAGCCCCAACCCGTCGGTCACCTTTTCAGCGCAGGTTCTTTCCCCGCACGCCCTGCGCTCCCTAACATGCCCAACCCCAGCAGCACCTCCTCTCCATACCCCCTCCCTGAGGAAATTAGGAACCTGTTGGCAGGTAAAGAGCGGGAAGGCGGCGGTAATGCTGTTGGGGCGGGGGCGAGGGAACGGTAAGCCGGTGGGGACAGAAGCACTCAGAGCCCTTATCTTCCATCCGCACGCTCCCTACGTCTTCTAGCCAGTGGGGTTGGCACAGGGAGGAGAGAAGAAGGGTTGTTTCGTCTCAGAAAGGGAGTGGGCGTGTGTGTTGAAATTTGGTGCGGGGATGGTGGCGAAGCCCTTTTTGGTGGTCTACACAAGTGAGATCAGGACGTTTCTATGTGCATTGTGAAGACTGTGTGTGTGTGTGTGTGTGTGTGTGTGTGTGAGTGTGACAGAGGAGGGCGGGGAAGGAAGAGTGGTAGAGGGAGAGAATGATAATGAATGCTGCGTGAGCAGGCAGAAGGGAGCAGAAGTCAAAGAAGTAGTTCTTGGGTGGTCTGGCCAATGGAGGTAGAAGATGTAGAGATGCAAAGAGATGTCAGAGCCACAGGTGTTAGGGGTTATGGGGTGAAAGAGTTTGTCATTTCTAAAACTCCTGTTTTTCTTAAACATTCAGCTCACTCACGTTTACAACTTTTGAAGAAGGTCTGGTTCTCAAATGGCCACTTGTCCCCAGCCTCAGTAATATATTAAAGCAAAAAAGGAAGGATATGTTAAAGTTCTACTTCCTGTGTGACACGATGAAAGTACTTCATGTTTGCACCCTTATCTTCCTTTTTTCAGTTTTACATTACCATTTATAGGAACTTGTTTTAGGAGCTAAAAACGTGGTTCTTCAGTAGCATTATGAATCCACTACTAGTTCATTAATTTTCTGGATATGGAGGTGTGTATGTTCACTAAGAACCAATAAAAATTTATATTTCTGTACAAGTTAGAAAATATATCTTTTTAAGGTAGCACAAATCTTGCCTATCTTAATGTTCTGGAATTTCAACCATCATTTATTTTGTCTTGTGTACGTCAGAATTCTGGAAACTGAATTTCGATTTTTAGTTTTAGATTCTATAAAATATTTATCTTTCAGTATTGTTCATGAATAGATTACAGATTGCTTATTATAACTCTTAAAAAGCAACATCATCTAAAATGTGACATTTGAAATAGTAGGTTACTCCTATAGCAATGTGAGTCCAAATCTCCTAATATGCTGTTATTCAGTTTTGGTGCTTGGCATTATTAATGTGGTAGGGAAATGAAAACTAAGTGTATGAATGTAGACTTATGTTTGTATGATTACGGTACAGTATGTTGAATGCATTTGTGGTGGGATAGCCTTTCACTCTAAGAAATGCTTGTTGTCATTAAAGGGTACCACTAAGGGAAATAGTTAAAGAAGTCTAAAGACTGACTTCAGGCAGCTTTTTTACATCTGCGTGACTACTGATTTTGTTTTACTACACTTAACATTTTTTGTTGTTACAGTGCTGGAATTGTTTATTTAGAATATTATTGTAATAACCAGTGCAGAAAAGTGTTTATCATTATTCCAAAAATAGATGAAACAATTTTCAGGATATTCTATGTCTGTATTTTTGAATTTAAGAACTAACATATAGACCTCTAGGTGCACGTTTTAAAGCTTGGTAACTCCCATAGTGCAGTTTGTTATTTGGATCCATAATCATACATCACAGATAATATGATATGTAGGTCATGAGAACCTTTATTCTCTTATTCCCATAGATCACAAGTATTTCATGTGGCCCTTATTTGTGTAATTTAAAAACTCAAAATTACATCTTTAAATTATCTGCCAATGCTAATTTCCGATATATTTCTGCCCTCTCTCTTTAGTCAGGTAATATACTAGCATAACGTCTGAAATTAAAGTCATTTTATTGACATTTTCACTATTTTATATTATTAAAGCAAATCACATATTAAAACACATGAAGTATTAAAAACAAATATTACAATTAAAACTTTTGGAATTAGAAACTTAAATTACACTTTATTTTCAGAGGATATTTTCAAGAAGTATGGAAGTGAGTTGGGGTGTATTTATATTTAAAGAAATTTAACAAATCAGTGTTTTTCGGGTTTTTAAAAAACTTATTTGGAAAATTGTTAACATCTTATGTTTGACTATAATTAAAATCTTTTTTGAGGTAGAGAAGGCTTCAAGAATAGATGCTGTCAGCAGTTATTTCACGTATTTCATCTAAAAATATTGTTGGCATTATACATGATTCTTTTCATAATTCAAGTTTATTGGGTAAGAGTATATGAGTAGATTTAGAGTAACTAACATTATAGAAGCATTTATATTGGTTTGAATATTAGAGATATTGCTGGCTTATTTAGCATATTTCTTTGAAACTAAGGAGATATTGGTTATGTTGTTGTAGTTAACAGTTGAGTGCTCTTAGAATGTATGGTACTATGCTAGAATTCTAAGGTAGAGAAGATAAGGAACTAAACTTTTCAGGGGTTTAAAGTCCTTTGTTTTCAGAAAGAAGAATATAAAATCAAAAGATAATGACTGTTAAAAATAATGTTGTTTAGATGTATCTGTTTGTGTTCCATATGCCTATTATCTAAATCATTATATGTCATATTTATTGTTTGAAATTTCACCTGCTTAAAAGGGAAGGTACTCAAGTGTATTCTTATTTATTGTTTTTCTTTATTTTTCTGATTATGGCAGTTCTATGCTATACTTTCAACATTTGTTCCCTCTCCCTTCCTTCCCCTATAAAAAACATTCCATAGAAATGTAAAAAAAAAAAAAAAAAAAAGCTTATTATTGTTAACTCACATGTGTTGTGTAAAGATACCATTGAAAAAGTGGCTATCTAGTTTGATTTTTAGTTATATTTTCTGTGGAGTCAGTCTTGAAGACCTATGCTTTTTATAAAATGTTGATTATTCTTCTGGTTATATGAACAGAAAAGGACTTACAGAATTTCGTTATTGAAAGCAAATTTTGAGCTGCCATATGCATTACAGGCAACCTTTGATTTTTTTCTTTTCTACAACAATGGAAGAACAGGTTTAGCCTGGATAATTGAAATCAAAGGACAATCCCAAATCTTGTCCATTTAATCTTCTTTCACATCCAAATATTTTGACAAGGACTAGCAGCAAGAATAATCTTGATTTATGTGATTTTTTTTTTCTCTAGGCAGGCCAGAAAGTAAGAGGAACTAGAACCACTTCCCTCCAGCCTCCTTTATTTGTTTAATCACCCTTTAAATAATGGTTTTTTAGTGGCTTGCAATCAGATATTCTCATTCATCCTCATTCATTTGTTTTAGGACAACAAATTTTAAAAGGAAAGCTCTAAGAAGATGTTATTTTCTGTTTACTAAATTAGCAAATGAAACCATTGTTAAAAGAGGAAAATAGTGATTGTTAGTGCTCTGAAAAATGAAACCAAACCAAACAAACAATAAATAAAGTGGTTATATAGTTTCTGCAAAGTGATCTTGAGGTTTTGTTCACATGGCAGTCTTGATTAGAAATACCACATTTTCCCTACTGGGAATTTTTAGAACATTAAAAATGTTTTTCCCACACACTATGTGTGAAGATAATCAGTATGTTTAGGGGACATTGATTATCTTCACACATTGATTATAATGTATGAATTTTTTTTCACACAATATTATTTAGGGTATATAATCAGTCCCCTAAAGGGATTCCTGTAGGGGCACTAGGTGAAGAGTGCAATTTATTTGAAATAGACGCAGAATTTTTTCAATGCTGAGTATATTACGGTTTGATTTCCACCTTTCCAAAGTTCCATTTATAATTTGGTCAACATTTTGGTTTTATTTTTCCTATGAGAATTATTTATGGTGTATCTAGTGTCTCATAACTTCCTTCTGGGACATTGGCTGAGTATGTAAAGGGAAGAGTGCCACCTACTGAGTCACCAGTAGTCACCTACCTCCTTAGCACCTGGATTTTCCTATGGAGCAAGAACAAGCCTCCCCCAACTGGGCAGCAATCACTAAAGAGCATAGAGTTGATATGAGAACATTTAATCTCAAAATGAAATCTATTGTACCTCCAAGATACTCTTTTCTGGAAATAGGAATATATGTAAATTAAGGGACTAGAAGTTTATAGAGATTTTTTGTATGGGTTAAATAATACAGATGAATTAAGATGTGGTGTTAGGAAAGTTATTTGCCTATTTTAAGTATATAATGTCCTACTTTGTCTTGGGAGGAGATCTTTTGGCATGGCTGTCCATTGAAAGTATTTTCATCTCATTACTATATAAGGCTCTTGATATTATGTACAGTTTTTATAGCTACCCAATCCAAATTATCATTGGTTTTCTTCAAAAATAAGAATCTAAACATATTAAAAAGTTAGCATTATATGAAAAATTTGCAAACGGGCTTATTGCTCCTGTTACCAGCGTTAAAGTATTACTAGAAGGAAGGTAGACACAACAGCCTAGGAAAAGCTGCTGGTGATTTGAAACACAGTTGTCTCTCATAAATTTCAGATTAAGTGTCATATATGGGTGATAAAAGTGGCATAGGCTAGATTTTATATACTCATTATTCACTTAGTTTGTCTTTTTCAATTAAAGCTAAGTCTATCTTTTTCATTCCACTGAGTTTACATTTCTTTTTCAATCACATTCTGAACACATTACAATAGATGCTGCCTAAAAGTGAATATAGTGTAAATCTCAGACTAATGTGTTATTCACTGTGGCTTCTTTGAAAATGTGTGGTAAAAAGATTTTGATTATTGTAAGGTGCTATTTATCAAGAGTCATCTTTCAGCGGTTGAAAGATGTTCAGCCCCACCTTTAAACAGCCCAGCTTTCTTTTTTTTTCTTTTTTTTTTTTTTTTGAGACAGAGTCTCGCTGTGTCTCCCAGCCTGGAGTGCAGTGGCGCGATCTCCCAGCTTTCTATCAAAATATATCATTTAGCTTCCCAAAGTCAATTTTGGAAATTTTGTCCAATGATTGGATTGTAAGACTCTGGTATGTTTTACCCACTGTACCATGAGAGCTCTTGTGCCAGGTCATGTCACCTTTTCCATATTTGAAAAGTCCACAGTTCATCTGCAACCTGTAAAAGCACGTGCTGAGTAATTAGGGAAGGACATCAGAACAATCAATAACTTTTCAATTAGCCATTTTCCAACTTTGGGCATTTGGCTCCATTGATTTGCATGTGCCCAGTTTAACTGATTTTTATGTTTTCATCAGTAGCTGTTTGGTCAGAGCCATACCCTGGTTTAACAGAGAAGAGCTTGTCTTTTTTTTTTTTTTTTTTTTTTTTCCTAACGGCAGCTTAGATTCTAGGCTAGGATCCCTATCATATTAAGTTTGGTGACAGCACATCTCAGTGAAAGCAAAGAGAAATCTGGCCCAATTCACAATGTAGAGAGAGATGTGGAATTAAGTTAGTAAGGCCATTGGGGGTGCTGTGTGATGGTTTTACCTTTATTTTATTGATCTGCGGCTGAGCATATGGTGGTAGATTCAGCTCAATTCTTGCTCCCTCCCCCATACAATTCAGGCCATCATGGAGGCTGAGTGTGTGTATATGCATGTGCCAGGAGGTATTGGGTGATTGGAGGATTAGGCAGGAAGAGGAGGTGTTACCTTTGTGACTTGTTTTTAACCTCCAGTCTGCAAGCCATATTCTAGGCTGTTTGATAGCTGGGGGTTGTGAGGACAAGTGGCCAAACTGCTTTTCAAGAGTGGGAACCTGTGCTAGATACTATATCCAGAAACTGAGAGTTATTTTATCATTTGCAAAAAAAATGTAAACTTTTCTGACCTAGTGTAGTTCCACCTTTTCACTATGTGATCTGTGTAGAAGTTGGTAGAAAGCAGTTAGTGTGTGTGTTAGATACTTGTCCCAACCACTGGTGACTCTAGGGAAAGGTGGGGTGACTGTTTTTTAGGAGGTCTATATGTTAAAAGGGGGAAAAAAGGAAAATTGGAGTACTATTTAGTGATTTGGTGTGTTTGCCTCTTAGGGGTCTCCATGGCAATTGAGAGATTTCTAACTTAAACTGCTTAAGATTGCTGAGCCAGCATACGTCATCTTTTAATTTTGTTTTCAGACCTTGACATTTATCGGCAGAGCAGTTGTAAATCTGATCTTTTCAGAGGCCTTCTCCCCCAGATCCTTACAGCTGTACCATGAGATAAGGTTTACTCTTGACAGTGTTGAGGTGTAATAGTAACTAAAATCCCATCACATTTACTTTCACCGGGATAACTTTTTCCTGCTGATGACTTGGGCTGGGGTGGAGGCTGATGGAGATAGGGGTAATTCTGGGGTTAAATGCAAGCAGTGCAGACCCTGCAATCTATTTGGCTGCTGGCCCGGAGGCAGGAGATGGGGGTTTGTGGGGGTAGTTAAACCTGGTAGTTAAACCCGGTAGTTAAACCCTTTCCCGTGGGCGCAGAGTGGGCCTCACACGCTTCTCTCCCGTGGCCAGTATGCGTGAGAGTGTGAGTTGAGCCCCTCCCTCTGAGGAAGAATTCTAAAAACCGGGCTAAGAGTCGAGCGAGGGGGGCTGACCTTTTCTTGTAATTAAATTACTGCGTTTCCCTGAATTACCGGCAGTCAGGAATGGTGAAATCTACATATTAACCGAGGAACACGACCCTCAAAGGAAGGTAGAAGAGGGCTAACGCTCTTGTTAGTTTACTGTGCTTGCTAGTTTACCGTTTGCAGGGCTATTTAGAGCACAATAAAAAGCTTCAAATCTCTTCTCCAACCAGCCAGAAGAGCACTTGATTCGCCCAAGACTTTTATTGCTCGCTTTTGAAATATTACCCTGGCTCTGAGCTGCAAAGCCACAGATCCAGCCCCGTTTGTCTGGCGAGGGCACTGCCCCAGACCTGGCTCTCCATGCTCACAGCACCGCCTGAGAGAAACCCTGGGGTTTAGATGTGCGTGTCTCCGACTGCAGAGCTGGAGCATCTCGCAGCCCTACAACTTCTTTGCGGCGCTTGGTCTGTCTTTGCGTTGCGAGATCAGGATCGGTGTGTTGTTCAGGCACCAGCCGAAGGCCACCGGCATGTCTAGGAGTCTCCTGTGCCTGAAAGAGGCTGGTTTCATCCGATTCTAAAAGAAACGGGTAAAGTGTAGATTTTAAGAAATAACCTAGGTTGCAAAAGTTTAAAAACCAAGTCTGTGGACAATCAACAAACTAAAATTATTTCAGGAACTGCTTCCAGTTTAAAGGTTTTTTTTGTTTTGTTTTGTTTTGTTTTTTTAGCAGAGCAGTTTCTACCCTCTCCACATCACCTTTGAGAAATAATCACGAAAAAGGCACTGTTTATTAAATAATTTTAGTTGCTTTAAACCTTTTCTGGGAAAAGCTTAGGAATAAGTATGTTAAAAAAGGCTACTCTTAAAAAAAAAAAACCCGTACCCAGTCTCTGAATTTCTGCCATCCTTGAAAATTACCGATTCTTCCTGCAGTTGCACACTCTTTCAAAAAAAATACTTTGTCATAAAATAGTAACATGGATCAGTATTTTAAAACATGTTTGGGGGCGTTAGAGAGCACTATGTAGAGTATTTATTGCATCCTTTTTTTTTTTTTTTTCCTGAGTTTTTATAAAACTGAAATGACCTTTTAAAGAAAAAACTCTTGGGGGCAATTTGTTGTTATTACTTCCAGAGATAGAAAATAGATTCTGTTTGTTTAAACTTGGATTGTATAATGAAAATGTAAAATAGGCAATTAAATACTCATGGAAGAAGGAATCAAAGGCAAACATTGAGTGAAAATAACACTAAGCAGACTATTCCCCAGTCACTGGGCCAGTGATTCTTCCTATTGAGTCTGGTTGGAAGAAGAATCAGCAGTAGGGATGTTGCTTCTTCCCTTATTCCACTTTCTTGCAAAAGTTAATGTAATGATCTGAGGGGAGCCAGTGATCTTTCCATTTCAGCTAATGTCTAAATGTCCAAAGGTTGCTTGGTCTTCTGGGTACAAAACTTAAAGCATTTAGAGCAGCATGCTTCTTTGTAAGTTTTGTTATTTTGAATTCACTTTAGAAGTCTGTGTCTAATTTGCACTAGTACTAGATTATGTCTCTATGTCCCCCTCATCAAAATATAACTCAAAGAGAAGCTGTGACATTTGCTTTCATTTCATTTTGATACTTATTTTTAACACATTAGTTGTTAATAGACTTCAAACCATAAGCTATTTTTAAAAATTATTACAGTATTCTTAATTCTTTTACTTGTCATATTGACTTAGTGAAAAATTACCTTTACACATTTATTATGAATGTATAGAAGTTTAATCAGCTTTCCTCATTGGATCAAGATACTTTTGTAATCAAGAATTACAAACATTCATCCCATATACTAGGTTTTAAATGGTTAATTCTAAGTACAGTTGAGAGATTGTTTACCATACTACTTTGAATTATTTATATGTAATATTATTATGTTTTGATGCCATACAAAGTAGTTAAGGAAAAAGAAAGTAAAACATATATCCCTTCCATATGAAATAATAAATGATTTATAGCCATGCCTACTTAAACACCTTTTAATGATATCCTCCATATTAGATATTTCAAAATGAGCTGTGAAATTCTGAAAATAAAATTAAAATTGCACAGTATTTCATGAATAAGAAGAATGGAACTAGTATAAAAATTAAACCTGTAGTGTAAAAAAAAAAAATTTTACACTAGAGAGAACCAGACAACACAGTAATTTAGAAGTTTACTAAAATTAAAAAAACAGAGGCTATGAGGGAATGTTACATAAAGCCATAGAAATCTTATTTCTTGGTAACTATATTTTTATATAGTGCAATAATTTATGTTTGTACTTCTTCCTTAAGAAGTATCTCAGGTGGTAAACCACGGCAAGAAGCAAGAGCTCACAAAACTACACAGCTGGTTATCTTTTTTATTTGAGGGTAGTCAGAATGAGTGGGTAGGTAGGAAGGAGGAGGGCTTGATTTGGGAATCTTGGCTAGAAAATTGGATTTTCTTTTTCCTTTAAAGCATTACATGTTGGATATACCTGAAAATTGATTATTCTAGGGAAAACAGACCCTTGCCAGAGACATTAGCTTATATTGATACAATGTATGAATGACGTTTTCACACCGGAACTTACAAAATACTGGAAAAGGATATTAACACATGCATAAAAACTTGGTGCTTGCTTCCATATAAAAGAATTGGCACCATAGTTTATTAAAACTTGTGTGCTTCTTTCCTGTTTAATGATGCCAAACATCCAAATAGTATTTGCTGTGGTAAGCATAAATACAACATACACATTTTATTAGCTAAGTGGTGATCAGATTTGTTCAACTTAGTATTTGAAACATACTTCAACTGTTACGCTTTGGAATGATAAATATAACAAATTGTACAGGTATTAACGCTTATGTGTAGAAACAATCATTGTCCTATTTATCTTCACGAAACCTTTATTTCTTATAATTTGTATCCTGTTTCTTACATTGCGTGGTTTAGATGTTGAAACATTTGTAGCAGACACACTGAAAGGAGAAAATTTATCCAAGAAAGCAAAGGAAAAGAGAGAATCCCTTATTAAGAAGATAAAAGATGTAAAGTCTGTGTAAGTCACTTACCTTTTCTTTACTGATTTCTTACATAGAAGCAGTTTTGTAACTAACATTTTAATAAGAAATCGATTATTATGGAGTTAAATTTTTAATGTTCTAATTTGATTGGTGTTAAGTATTTTTAAAGGGCAAAAAATAGATTTCCACTATATAGTTTTTAAACACAGATATGCTTATAATGCCCTTCTTGATTATGTATTTTTCTGAGCATTCTAGCAGAATTCAACTGTTTATTTTGATTATCTGAGGGTATATTTGGTTTAAATGATAAGACAAAGGTAAATTGAGGATTTTAATATACAGAAAATACCTCAGACACTGAAGAAAGATAATCCTTTTAATTGTTACTACTTTAAATGAATAAATGTAATATATTTACATGTCATAGATATTAAGATATGTCCTCATTTTACTACTGTACTTAGATCTTTAAAAATTATTTAAAATTTTTAAGCATTTTGGAATTGTCATTTCAGGACAGGAATTAGTTTTTTCTAATGTATATCTAGGTGTGTATTTTTAATATAGATTTTGGATTTTAATTATTGTTACTGATTAGACCTTGTTTTGATTTTTCAACCTCATTTAAAAATATAATGTTCTTTATTTTGTAGCTATCTTCAGGAATTTCAAGACAAAGGTAAGTTTTTATGTTTGGCAAACTTGAAAGTTTTTTTTTCCTCTGTGGAGATTTCAATAGGATAATCTAACACGTACTGAAATTTGATAGCTGGAATCAAAATTTAAATTTCTATAATGTGTACTTAGACCTTCAAGATGAGAGTGCTAGCTCCCCCTGCTGAGAAGAAAATTAAACAGTATATCCAGAATTTACTCTGCACAGTCTTCCGACGCAGAAATCTTATGCACTTAACATTCTTAGGTTTTGTGTTTCTTAGAGTACATTGTGGCAGAAATTTGTCAGGAAAGGTGAAAACCTCCAATTACATGTGGAATAACTTGGTGAAGCAGAGGTGAGATATTAACCCACTGCCATTTATCACTGCAGAGATTATTTTATAGTGGTAGGAGAAGGGCCTGTGGCTGAGTGCTCACAGGTAATGTTTTTGAAGGATGATTTGAAAACAGTATAAATTTTTGTTTGAGAACAAACAATAAAATCTTTTTCAAGTGAAAGTTTTTATTTTCCTTGTGGTTATTTTGATATGAATACATAGGGGCCATAGGCATTTTTTAAAGAAGGGAATTCAGTTTCATTTTTTTGGAAATATGTGAGAATGCTGATAACCTGATTGTCTCCCTCTAGATTTGAGAGACAGCTGCTTAGCAGACTGAAAAACAGATCAGGAAAGGTATAGGAACTTCCTACTACTTTATATATTCAATTCTTTAAGGGAAACTGGGTGTGGCCCTTACTTCCGTGGTACTTATTCATGGGTTATGATGTACAGCTTGTGGATACTGGTTTGAGGGTCACAATATAAAGTTAGTTAACCTCCATAGAGCTAGGTTCCGGATTTGAGGAAGACACACAGGGTGGCATCTTCTAACCAAAGCTAACAGATCCCAGAGTAAATCATATTTGTGCCAACTGATAAGTGGGAAGGTGGTAACAGTTTCAATAAACAAAGTAGTTAACCAGACAAACCTAAAATCAATTAAAAGGAAGTCACAGTTTATTTTCACATTAGATCATCAAGATTGGTATGATTGAAGGGAATGAGAAGAGATTTTTTTTTCATATTAAGATTTTTAACACTTAAATAAAGAAATGAGCAGGAAACTATTACCTGCAAGTACCCACTTTTTTTGTGCTCTGCAAAAAATCCTAATCTATGGGTTTAATTCTGCTGCATTTTGTTTAGATGAATGTAGAAATGAATTTATGCATTTTAATTATGATATATAGTATACTTTATGGAAGAATATTAGATACCAGATTCTGCCTCTCTTAAAAGGCATATTCCAGTGATTATTGAACTTGCATTGTGCTTTGTGGTTTAATTATTTGTGCATTTAAAATTTTTAAGCTAAAAAAGCATGATATGAAGCAATTGTGTAATTGCATATGGATCAGTAATAGTGTAGAAACTTTTCCTTTGGTATTTTGTTTTAGAATTCGTTCAGGTGTGTGGGTATTAAAATTACATTACTGAGATACATTCTTTGTCTCTAAAGAGAATGGAAATTTATATAGTATTTGATAGAAATTGAAAAATGAGCATAAAATAGGAGTTCAAAAAGCATAGAATTTAGGGATTGCTCATAATCATTTTCCTCTCGATAAGTCATTTGTAGTTCAATACTGCTGTATTGACTTAAATAATTATGAAGAATGCCTGTTTAAAAGTAAGCCTGTAGATGAATTAGGTGTATACCTTGGAGAAATTGAGCTGAGTATTTTTATGCCATTGTATACTCAAAGTATATTCAGCTTTGTTCTAAAAAGACTATTCCTGTACTTTGTTAGGCATAGTAAAAGGTACAGACCTAATAGTTGCAAAGTAATTATTCAAGATATAGTACATCTCTTTTTAAAAATAGGAATTTATTTTCAGGTCTCTACATTGAGTAAATTCAATTCTAAATATGCTTTGGGAGTGTTGCCTTTTCTCCACCTTGCGTTTTCCCCTTGAGGTTTTGGATTATCTTTATACAAGGAGGTCTGGGCAGAATTCCTTTTGGCTGTTTTCCGTCCTTTCTCTTCCCTCTTGTCTCTCTCTCTCTCTAGTCAATGTAGGGTCACATTGTGAACATAACCTTTTTCCTCCTTTCTACCTTTACACCCTTATTTTATTTACATATATGTGTATATATATTTTAAATGACAGTTAAGTATCATTTTGATGTCACTATTGGGGGGAAAAAAAGGACCAGGTAGAGAGTTCTTAAATAAAAAGAGTTAATGCAGATTTATTCATATTTAATAAGTTATTAATTTCTCTAATGCACACAGATATGTATCATCCTTCCTTACTTCCCTCACAAATCCTTCCCTTCTACTCTATATAATCTCCCATCCTGAGATTTAACAATACAGATTTTACAGTTTGAGGTATTTCTTTTTTTTTTTTTTTAAGACAGGGTCTCACTCTGCCTCCCAGGCTGGAGTGCAGTGGCACCATCTTGGCTCAGTGCAACCTCCGCCTTCCAGGCTCAAGTGATCCTTCCACCTCAGCCTCTGGAGTAGATGGAGCTATAGGCACTTGCCTACATGCCCAGCTAATTTTTTTTTTTTTTTTTTTGTAAAAATGGGGTTTTGTCATGTGTCACAGGCTGTTTTCTAGTTCCTTGGCTCAAGAGGTCAGCTGCCTCAGCCTCCCAAAGTGCTGGATTACAGGCGTGAGCCACCATGCCTGGCTGTCGATTCTTAAAATTTAAAATTAATTGAGTTGATATGGTAGTTGAAACACTAGGCTGCATAGATCTTAGGATTTTTTTTTGATATTTCCATTTTTTTGGGTGAGAATAGTTTACACTGGTAGAAACTCATTTTATTACAGTGGTTTCTAGTTATTGAAGCTTGTGTATTAAGCTAATGTTTCAATTGTTTATATTAATTTCCATAGAAAGCTATTGTTTTACAACCTTCTTTTTCATTTAATTTATTAAAATTCTTCTTTTATCCTTATATGTGCAAGTCTTGATTCCTCTGTTGAAGAGATCTGACCGACTGCATCTTTAGAATAATTATCAGCTGATTTTCTAAATTCCTTAATTTTACTTGTACTTAGGAAAGATTTGAATCTAATCAGCTAGAACACTTCTTGCTGAGTCTAGTCCTTGTTATTCATTTGAAATATTGCTGGTTTTATCTAGAACAGATAGTTCCTTTTTATATCCTTCAAAGTATTGTATGTAACAGAATAACCTAGTTTCTTTTTTCTTTTCTTTTTCCTTTTTTTTTTTTCTTTTTTATGAGATAGGATCTCACTCTGTCATCCAGGCTGGAGTGGAGTGGTGTGATCATGACTCACTGCAGCCTCAGCCTCCCTCAGCTCCTTTGGGAGGCTAAGGTGATTCTTTTTCCATCTTAGCCTCCTGAGTAGCTGGGACTGTAGGTACGCTGCCTGTGTATTGTATTTTTTTGTAGAGATGAGTTTTCGCCACGTTGCCCAGGCTGGTCTTGAACTTCTGGGCTCAAGAGATCCACCCGCCTTGGCCTCCCAAAGTGCTGGGACTTACAGGCATGAGTCACCGTGCTTGGCCAACAGAAGAACCTAGTTTCTAACCTTAGTGTTTTACTTGCAATATTGCCTCATACTATAAAGTATCCTCCGGAATTTAGGCTTCATGCACTGGAATTATGCTATGTGATTATTTCAGCATTGTTCTCTATCACATAACAAGGTCATAGGTCTCTTAATGTGACTTGAAATAATTATTTTTGCAATGAGAATATATTACTATTTAGTAAATACTGTTATGGACTATTAACTAGAATTTTCTAATGCTGTATATGTTAAGTACATGATAAAAAAATTTTGCCTGTAGTTGTGTCTTGATCATGTATTAGTCTCGGTTTTCTCCAAAGATGATTTAGGTGTGATTGCTTTCTTTATAGACTGATTTACTGAAATAAGATAATGTGAAAGTAGATAGTAGGTGTTTAATAAATATTATTGCGTACTTTCAGATTCAACTTTATTTGTCAAGAAGATTTAAGTTAATCTTGATTCATAAATTCGGTTTTCAAACAATTTGGGGGAAAATTATCAATTATTAAAAGAAGGGTGTATTTATTAGCATTACTCAAATATTTCATGAGACTTTTTTTTCAAATTTGTAAAATGTTGGTGTCTACAGTTTTGTTTTGTTTGTGTTTTTTTTTTTTTGAGATGGACTCTCACTCTGTCGCACCCTGGCTGGAGTGCAGTGGCACGATCTCTGCTCGCTGCAACCTCTACCTCCTGGGTTCAAGCGATTCTCCTGCCTCAACCTCCCGAGTAGCTGGGATTATAGGCGTCCACCTCCATGCCCGGCTAATTTTTTGTATTTTTAGGAGAGACAGGGTTTCACCATGTTGGTCAGGCTGGTCTCGAACTCCTGACCTCAGGTAATCTTCCCACCTTGGCCTCCCAAAGTGCTGGGGTTACAGGTGTGGGCCACCGTGCCCGGCCTGGTATCTACAGTTTTGAAAAAGGGGAATATATTGCTTCAGGTGCTACAGCTAAAAAGTCTCATTTTCTCCTTTAAAATCTTTTTGCTCTAATTGTCAAAAAAAAAAAAAAAAAGATTTTGCCTTAGTATTTTATTGATATTGTAAAATATGCGTAGATTTAATTAGAAAGCAGTTTCCTTTCACCTTCTCGCTCATACTATTTCTTAAGTTTATTAATGGACTAAGAATAGCAGAATAAGAATAGCAGAAAAGTCTGAAGTTTGGATGATGTTTAATTTCCTTTTTTTACCGTTCCTAACATAGTGTGTTTTCTGTTGAATGATAACTCCACAATGAAATCTGAGGAAATAATTCACAGCTTTTTCCTTCTATCACCTACCCCCACCATTGGCCTTGTACAAATGTCTCAAGCATGTTTGAAATGACGGGACCTATAGTAGTAGAGTATATTTCACAGGCAGTGCTTGAAAAATGGTATTCTTATTTTAAAGCTCTGCGCCAGTTTCGTGCCAGAAGTTGTCTTCAGTATTTGCATGCTGTAAATTAGCCCTCCTACTGTAGAAGAATTACAAGGAGAATCTTCTTTTCAGTGACTTATATCCTTCAAAGCCTTAAGAATGAAACTTTCCTGAAGAAATGACAAGTTAAATGCTTAATTATGTAAATTTAGTTATATATTATTACTTGAAATATTAGTTTAGACAAGTGAACTAAGTAGAGAATTAGAAATTAATTTATTTTCACTAGAGTAATTTTTCCCCCTGTTTGTCTTTCAGTAAGAAAGAATGGTTATCACTCAGATTTTAGGTACAGGTTTAATAGTATCCCTTATCCAAAGTTTTTGGGACCAGAAGTGTTTCAGATTTTGGATTTTGGGACATTTGCATATATATAATGAGATATCTTGAGGATGGAACCTAAGCATAGACACTAAATTCATTTATGTTTCATATACACCTTGTAATTTTGTGCATGAACTAAAGTTTGTGAACATTGAACCATCAGAAAGCAAAGATGTTAGGCATAGAATTTTCCACTTGTGTTGTCATGTTGACAAAAAGTTTTGGATTTTGGAACATTTTGGAGTTTTGTTGATTTAGGGATGTTCAACCTGTATATTACTTCATTTCCTGTTTACCTGATTGTGTTTAAAATAGGACTGTTCTGAAAAAACAAGCAACAAATTGGGTAAATCAGCTTCAATGATTGTAGAGATTATGACTATTCAGTTGTTGTTGGGCTACATCTCTAGGCATTTGGGAAAATGTTAATTGATAATGAACCATGTTAAAAAGAATGGCTAATAGTGATCCCAGCTAGTATAAATTTAAAAATGTTTTCAGAAAAATATGCTGCTGTAGTATGATTAAACCTTGAGTTTGTTGCAATGTTTGTTACTACTGAAATTATAGGAAGGTAAGTCTTGGATCATTGTCTTTTATTCTGTTAAATTTGTATCGTTAATTAAACTTTTGAAAGTTGTGGGATAAATCAAATGCTTTTCTAGGGAAACAAGAAACAGTATTAATGAGCAACAACCCCATAATTATCCTTGTGAGTACATAACAGGGACACATTCATGTCTTTTCTTTGCGCAATAACTTTTACAAAGAAGTATTTTTAAACTGATCATTAATTTTATGACCACAGAAATTAGATGTAAAATTTATGCTATTGTCAGTGGCACAGGCTTACAGCACCACTGACATTGTGTGTGATTGTAATAGAATGGCTGCCAACTAATGATTCTGTAGACATTTCATTTGAGTGTGCTTTTCTTTTAGATGTGTGATTAGGCTGTAATGCTTTCACTTATGTCTGTAAATTGTATTGGATATGTTTACCTGATGCCTGTTGTTGATTTGGAGTTTAGTTTTGTATTACATAAGTGCAAGTTGAACTTTTTTTTTTTTTTTAATTTGTAGAAGTCTTTGCAGGTTTGACTACAAATACTCAGCCCTAGGGAGGAAAAATGCTTTGCACTACTCAACAGCGACCCCTGTGTTCAGTTAAAACTCCTTATAAGACAGCAGCTTTTACTCTTTATTGGGTTGAAAAAAAACTAGAGGGGAGGAAAAGGGATGGACCATCACTGCAGTAATATTGCAGTGTTTGTTGACTGAACAATAGTAAGATGAAGAAGACCATCTTGAAAAATGATGTGTCCTTTCAACTATATGCAGGTTAAAAAGGGGCTATCCCTGTATATATAACGTATAGATTCTTTGCTTTCTGAGTTAATTCAAAGGATTATGGGGAGAAAAAAAATAAGGAAGAAATGAAGCCAGTAGCAGTACTTAGTTCATTTTATCTTAGGTAAATATAAACATCACACTGATTTTTTTTTTTTTTTTTAAATACTAGCAGTAAACTGCAATTCTTAGAATGGGTAAGTTGAAGACAATTTCATTTTAATATATCACCCCAAAGCATTTTATTTTTATTTTGATTTTTTGAGATGGAGTCTCACTCTGTTGCCCAGGCTGGAGTGCAGTGGCATAATCTTGGCCCACTGCAGTGGCACGATCTTGGCTCACCGCCTCCCGGATTCAAGCAGTTCTCCCTGCCTCAGCCTCCTGAGTAGCTGGGATTACGGGTGTCTGCCATCATGCCTGGCTAATTTTTGTATATTTAGTGGAGGCAAGTTTTGCCATGTTGGCCAGGCTGGTCTTGAACTCCTGAGCTCAAGTGATCCACCTGCCTTGGCCTCACACAGTCTTGGGATTACAGGCGAGAGCCACCACATCCAGCCTATTTTTTTAATAAAAACAAAACCATAACTTTCTGTAAAAGTCAAAACCATGACTTTAATAAAAACCAATCCATGAAAGGCTAACAGGTCTTTCACCTTTTAGTGATCAATTTGTGTAGAATAAATACTCTGAACTCATATTAGATATTGTTGAGTTTATAGCTTTAGTAATGAACTTTTGATATGTATGTATATATTTATACATATTGAATAACGAATGGCGTTTGCATTTGTGTGTATGTATGTGTATATAAATGCGTATATACACATATATACATACACATATTAATGGATATTCTCAAAGGATAATAAACTACTTCTAATTTTAAAAACTAAGTTTTAATTTTTTCTGTTTACTTCCACACAAAATTTAATATAATTTAAGCCTGAACATCTGAATTTTTTTTTCAAAATCTTTGCTATTATTATTTGGTTTTACTGTTCTTTTTAAATAGTCATAATAGCAAAATACGCCACATGCTAAGTGCTAGTGATGTTTTTGAAGTATCCTAATACGTTTTTTTGCAGCAAGATTTTTTGTGTGAGATGGGAAATATTCTTAGAAAATTCATACCACAAAAATTCTTAACTTCATTAAGAATGTAAAGATACCCTAACAACTAAGAGTAACTGAGAATTTCTTGATCCCTACTGCTACGTATTCCATGAACTGTCATAACATGATCAAAACATTTTTACTAGCACTTTATGAAGTTCCTTCCTACCTTATATTTGAATTCAGAGCACTCTTCTTTTGTTAAAAAAATTTTTTTTTAGAGATGGGGTCTTGGTCTGTTGCCCAGGTTGGAATGCAGTGGTGCAGTTATAGCTCACTGCAGCCTCAAACTCCTGGGCTCAAGCAGTCCTCTTACCTCAGCCTCTCACAAATGTGACTACAGGTACAGGCCACCACACCTGGCTAATTGTTTTTATTTTTATTTTTATTTGTTTTTGAGATGGAGTCTTGCTCTGTTGCCCAGGCTGGAGTGCAGTGGCGTGATCTCGGCTCACTGCAAGCTCCACCTCCCAGGTTCACGCCTTTCTCCTGCCTCAGCCTCCTGAGTAACTGGGACTACAGGCGCCCGCCACCACGCCTGGCTAATTTTTTGGTATTTTTAGTAGAGACTGGGTTTCACTGTGTTAGCCAGGATGTTCTCGATCTCCTGACCTTGTGATCTGCCCGCCTCAGCCTCCTACAGTGCTGGGTTTACAAGCGTGAGCCACCGCGCCCGGCCTGTTTTTATTTTTATTTAGAGGTGTGGTCTTGCTATGTTGCCCAGCCTGGTGTCTAATTCCTGGCCACAAGTGACCCTCTGGCCTCAAGCATGCTGAGTAGCTGAGATTACAGGCGTGAGCACTGCCACCAGCCTAGCACTTCTTTTCATAAGAGAAATATCGTAAGGGATCACTGAGTGTTCTGAAAAGGACTTTGAATATCTCGAAAGAGAAAGAAATTAAGTTCCAAAGAATAAGTAGTATTTATGTGTTCCTTATAATTTTAACTGTGGGAGTAACATCACTGTATTTACTGTACCTAGTAGTGGAATCCCTAAGAATGACAATATAGCCATCTCTATGTTCTGCCCTTGTCGTCTTAATGAGAGATGTCTCTGTGATGACAATTGCTCATGAAGTGGCAAAACTATAAGGAAATAGAGAGGAATATGTATTAAAAAAAAATTATTTGGACAGTGTTGTCTTGCAAGAGGCTATTTTCTCTACCAGAAATGTGGTAACAAATAGGGTGACACCCATCAAATGGTTGTCAGAGGACACAGATACCGTTTTGGAGAGACAAGTAGCTTTAATCTGGATCTGCCAGGAACTGTGGTTCAAAAGTAATACTGTAGCTACTCTGCAGTTCCAATGGGGATTTTCCTTGTGCTTTTTGGGTAATCCCTGAGGTGGCTGTTTTTCTGTCATGTGACTTGAATTCAACAGTCAAATAATATGGAATTAAGCATACATTTTTCTTTGTTGTGAAATCTGGGTGAGAAATGAACGCTTATGTGTAACTGGGCTAGCAAATATTTGTGTTTTTTAAAAAAATTATTTTAAATGATTACATGGAAAAAATTGAAACCACAAGATCTTGTGGAGATTAATTAGCCTAAAATAGAAAAATCAATCAAAAAATCGACCAACCAACCTAGGATTTGAAAATCAAGTAGGAAACTGGCCAGAACATTAAAAAATAACAACATACCATTGAATTAAACTGAAAGTATATAGTTTGTAAATTACCCTTACTTGAATTTCAAAAGATTATGAAAATTTTAAAGCAGTTTTTTCTATAAAAGATTTGTGGTCTGGAAAATGCAACGGATTATTTTTAATCCTCTCTAATCCTGTTATTTTAATGAAAATACAAAATATTCATATAGCTTCAAATTATTAGTTTCTCATCATAATTTTTCAAATTATTGAGTAGGTAAATGGAATTACTTGTATTGTGTTTTCTGTTGTGCTTCCTGGGTTTTGTTGTTGTTGTTATTGTTATTTTGGTTTTGCTTGTTTGTTTGGATATACACTACACTCTGTTTTACCCTGTTTCTACTTTTTGGATTCTTCTTTGTAGAGATCATCATAAGTTTGGACTGTATTCTTTTGTGTCAATAATAAGCAATTGTATAATGACCTTCAAAAACTCTTACTATATCTAGGTTACAATGGCTATAAACTAAAATAAGACCTGTTTTTACCTAGTTTTAAAAGTTTTCTTTGTTTTTCTATGACAATGACTCAATTTAGTAGTAAGTAAAATTTACCTCTTCTAACAAAGTAACATTAGCATTAAGTAACATTGCTTTAAATGGCTAAAGTATAAAAGGCATTTCTCTGATTTTTTTTTTAACAGGTGATGCAGAAGATGGGGAAGAATATGATGACCCTTTTGCTGGGCCTCCAGACTCTATTTCATTAGCCTCAGAACGATACGATAAAGACGATGAAACCCCCTCTGATGGTATGTGACATTTTCCCACATAACTCTGACACTCACACAAAACAATGCTATGTATATAGGTGGTAGTTTTATGAGAAAGCAGATGAACATAGAGGCTTCGGTTAACTTACCTTTACCAAAACCTTCTAAGGAACAGAAGAGCTCTCTCTAGTGGTTCTAGTAAGGTTTTCCTAAGTATGTAATGGCTTTTCTTGAAAATGTTCTTTACTAAAATTTTTGAGAGAGTGCCTGTATCATCATATGAATATTATTAGTAACAGTTTGTTAGTTAATTTAATATTATCAGATTCTTGCTTAATTTTATTGTGCTACTTAAAGGCTTATTGTATTATTTATTTTATAAATAATAAAAAAGATTTTTGATCTATTTTTTTCTGAAAACTTTATACAAAATGAGTTAATACAATATTAAGTTAATTTTCTGACATAGCCTCTTCACATTGAGACAGGTTTTTATAAAATGCTTCTTTTAATACACATTTTCATTTTTATGATTGTCACTTAAAAGTGCCCCATATTATGCAGTAATATTGCAGTGTTTGTTGACTGAATTAGTAATAAATTTATCTCTTAGTAATTTCTAAAAGCTATTGAATGTTGCCAAAGTTATGAAACTTGTTTTTAGTGTAGTATGTACTTTCTCTGTTATAGCCATTGAGTATATCTCCATTATAGAAACCTTATAAGGGTAATATATAGTTATAAATTAAGACTGTGTATCGATAAATTAGTCATGCATGTTAATTTGTAGCACTCAAAGTTTCACATAGACATAGAAATGAATAATACCTTCTGCCACTATGTGACGATCAAACTGTGCAGTTCCATCTCTAAATACAATTGCTGAATGAAAATATGCTTCCTGCAACAGAACACTTCACATTTTATGTTATCCAGATTATTCCCTTTGGAAACATAAATTGCTTTTATGAGGTATAAAATTATGTCTATTGCAGAACGGGGATAAGTCAAGTACATGCATAAGTGATAAACATTCTAACCACTGATTCAGTACAAAACAATCTTTTTTTATATCCAGAACTTTGTACAAAGTGTAGCAATAATAGTCATATCTATTTTATGTTGAATGTTATGCTTTGGCAAACATTTAATTTCTTTTTTTAAAGGGAGGGATTTTTTTTTGCTGTTATATTCACTTTCTATTTTTTAAAGAGATAATCATTTCTTTTCTCTTCACCAAAACCTCATCTTCAAAAAGCATTTCTACTAGAAAATGTTTTATAATTAAATAAATAATATTTTCAGGCAAAACAACGAATTGTTATTTAAGTGGTACTATTTTTCAGACGCATTGCAATTGCTTTATTTCTCTGTAAAATGCTGGTGTATATAAATATGTGTGTGTATACACACAAACACAGACAGAATATTTATACTAAGAGAGACATACGCAGAATATATTCATAGACTGTATGTACATAGTTTCTTAAAATAGCGTAAATATTTTGATATTCAGGGGAGTGCTATGTGTATTCTTGAAAAATTTGCAACCTAAAAAGAAATTCAACAATTAAATATCTATGAGAGCCAGAAATCCTCTAGTAGCTTGTTAGAAAAAATAAATTATTATTAAATTATAGTGCATTTACATTATTGTGTTTTCTTTTTAAGAGTAAATAATTTATCATATATTTTTATAACCAAATATTCAGGAAATACACTAAAAGATTTGTTAAAAGGTTGTTTTATTGATTTTAAATATTATTTAATAACATTTATATGTAACATCAAATTTTTTGTTAATAGTGCCTACTCTTTAGTGTTTAAGCAATTCTTGAGTAGATTAAAACTAACCTGTAGTATTACTCATTTTTGATATATAAATAATACTATTTTTGATACTTTCACATTTTCTTCTAAGAATATCATTATTAAAATTCATTTTTAAACTACTACTTGGACATTTAATATTCACTGTAAAATATCATCTCAATGTATCAGTCTTTCTCCCTTCAACATAGATTTTGTGTGTGTTCTCTTTCCTTTGATGAATAAATTTCCTTCATCATGTGACCTCAGTCTAATAATGTGTTAATTCTAAAAAAGATAATGCATTTAATGATAAGCATAACCAAATTAGCACAGGTCACCAAACGGCCTTTTGTCAAATCAGATTGTTGTTTTGTCCTTTTGACTTTTACCTTATGGTAGGCACTAACAAAGTATCTGAACTTTGATGGGCTATAAACTCTAAACATGATATGTATTTTTCATAATGCTAATGTAATTTTCAAGGTACCAAAAAGGTCAAACCTGCACATCTCTATGTGCATTCTAAGTCTGTCTTTTGCTTTAATATTTCTTTTTCTCTGTTCCTGTGGTTCAAAAGTTCACTCAGTTCCCAAATGGCCACCTAATTTTCCAGTTATTCCCTCAAGCCATATGTGTTTTGGTTTCTTTATGGTTTATTAGGTACTGTAGGAAAGTAGCATAAGTTATATCTTCTAATGAAATTCAAGCACACTTCAGTGATGCTTCGACTTGATTGCTAGTAGCAATTAAATCACAGCCAAGAAGAATAATGTATAATCTCACAAGGTCCAGGCACCATATAGAAATCGAATGGGCATGAAAACAGCAAAAAGAAAGTTTCCAAACCCTGCCAGGTATGTTGTTTTCAGCCTGCCTTTTTTTTTTTTTTTTTTTTTTTTCATTGGCCAACTGCCTGATTGATAGCAAAATCATAACTTGCTGCATGCTAACAGGCAGAGTTCACTTGTAGGTTATTGTGAGCTGATAAAGGGTTAGATGCAGTTTTGATTTTCGCATTGGACCTTGGTACACCAGATTAATGGAATTTCAATGAGAGACTAGAGTAGCCACAGCTTTGTCAGAGAAACAGATGGAGATTCTATAGTCATGTCTACTCATTAATACTAGTTGCCTGAAAGGTATGCTGCTTCTCTATACAAAAGAGTTGATATAATTGATTTTTGAGTTGTACATTGGAAAAAAGTACCTTATTGATGACTAGAATTGTAACATAGATGGTGACAGATTTTTGTATAGCTCGTAGCATAAAAATATTGTACTTTGTAAATTTTTGTTTTCCCTCTTTGGAAATGCTTCTTATGTTTTATATTTTTTGAGAAGAACTGCATTTTGAGACCAATAGCAAAAAAAGAGAGAATGACATGCCAAATTACCTTTTTAGGAAAAAGAATAAGAATCTATATTTTATTTATAAATGATTGCATGACTGCTGTTAGAATTTAATTTTGATATTCTATTTAGAAGAAAGTATACTTATTAGGAGTTTCATTTTATTGGTTTATGCTTGATTTTTTTCTGGAAAACAAAAAAACAAATCATAATAGTTTCTAGACTATTGTATATCACCGTTAGAAGTTTTATGCTATCATGTGGCCGGATATATTGGAGTGTCAATATAAATGGTGCATGTCAGTAATCAGATAAAGTTAGAGATAATGAGATTTACAACCTTAAAGAATATCCCTTTCTGTACACGTTAAAATGCTTAGGCACTAAGGTGAGTAGATACAGAGTAGACTTTAGACACTATATAATTACTTGGGTTTCCATTTTTCTATTCTGAAATCATTTTTCATTCATTTTTGTCATTTGTGAAAGAAAGCTTCTAACTATATAGCACGGTGGAAAGTCCCTAAGGTAAGGTTTTGAAAGGATTCAGTGAGCTAGAAGACATATATTGGCTCTGCCCGTCAATGATAGGTCGAAGGATCCCAATAGATGTTTGTTACAAATCTGATTCAGTCCTAGACCATAATCACTTTGTGGATAAAAATCTGGAACCTCTAGGGTATGAATACAGGTAGGCTAAAATGAAGCTGAAAATATAAAACAGTCATTTATTGTCCTGGTGTCTTTCTAACTAAAAATTTCTGAATAAACTAGGTTACTGAAAGGCTGTGGGCATTTCAAGGACATAGGTTTGTATGAAGAAATTTTTTTTAGGAATGAAACTATTTTTTAAATCTCAGGGATTAAGAAAAAGGCTGAACTGTTTTTATCATAATTTATAATATTAAAAAGATTTTTTGGTATACCTTTCTTTACAAAAATCCAATGAACAAAAATTTGGATTAATAAAGCATATAAATCATTTTTTCCAACAGATTTCTTTAGAAAGATTGTCTCCAGGATGCCTATAAATAATTAGCTCTTAGAAAGTGTCTAAAACAGGCTTAGATATAAACCTATCCATGTGCACACACATAAATTTAATGTACCAAACTTTTGAGGAAGTCTTTTTGTGTGTAAAATTAGGTGTAGCACTAATCAGTTCTTACAAAAGCCATGAAATAGATGTTTTACTTTTCTCTGATATGAGTAGAGTATGAAACAATGTTTAAAACTAGATAAAAAGGTTTTTTTCAAGAACTTAGCATTTAGGGTAAGTATGAAACAATGTTTAAAACTAGAAAAACAATTTTTCAATAACTTAGCATTTAGGGTGGTTTTTTTTTTTTTCACCTACTATTATATTTTTGACACCTAAAATTACCTTTGTATTTTGTTCTGAAAAATGTAATTAGTTTTCTTGTACATATTTTTGCATATATAACATGCATTAACATTGCACTTTCGTTTTTAAAATTTTTGGGTTATCTTAATATGCCAAATTGCTAGCTTATGTATGTTTTAGCAGTTTAATAACAATGATTCTTTTAGTCATTGTGCTATGTGTGTAGCACAGGGATTATAGTTGAGGAAATGACAGAAAGTAGAGGACATATTTTTAATCCTCAAGTTATATATTGTGCAATTGGGGATGTAAAGTACACAGATGTAAAATATTTTTGTGATACAAAGGTATATATTAGTAAATAAAACACATAGTCATTGAGAATTATCTTTCTAAGTTTTTATGCTATTGATCAGGAAAATTCATCAGAATAAAACAGAGTGGACAGATGATACTATAACAAAGTGAGCTAGATACGAAAGATTGCAAAGGTTAAATAAAACTCAACATTATGAAAAATAATGCATCTTTAATTCAGCAAATTAGTTATTTACACAGTACATGAAGAGGAGAACAAGATACTTGGACAGGGCAATTGGGGGGTGAATAAGATAAAGTTCCTATTTTTAAGAAAAATGTAATCTAGATGGCAGGAGAAGATAATCACCTAGAATAAGGTAACTAGCAATCTAAATTATATTAAGGCAGATTCCAGAAAGAATAAATACTACATACTATAATATTCAATTTATTTGGTTTATACCAAGGCAAATAGTTGGTTTTATTGATTTTTACTTCCTGATGTATTGACTGAATCAGCCATATGTTTTAGCATCCTGTCAAAAAAACCACAGCATAAACTTTATGCCTAAATTCTAAGAGATTGTGGAGGGAGGACCTTTTATTTAAGTGAGTTTTATGTGGGTCTTGAGGTTTGTTGCAGAGAATGGGAAGACAGACTGAAAAGAACTTTTGGAGTTCAAGCTCAGAAACCAGGTTTTCATTATAATTAATGATAACTTTATTGCCAAGGACAAGTTGCTTAGGCCTTTTTGGATTTTTATTTTCTAGTATATGAAATGAAGAGTTTGAACCAGGTAATTGCTTAGATGTTCCCTAGAGCACTAAATGCTTGTGTCCCCACATTTCAGAATTAGTAAATTGAATGGTGGCAGTGAGGTGATGTTATCTGCGTGGAGAAGATATGGGTGACGACCAGAGGTGGTGTTGAATAGGAAGGAGTGGAGGGGGTCTTGGAGGTCGGTGCGTGATTTATAGTAGGAGCTGAATGCCAAATTAAGGAATTTACCTTTGATTTGGTAGTCATTAAGAGATCCCTGAAGGAGTATACTGAAGTGAGGGATGCAGATTTGAGGGATATTGTCCTGGCAGTTGAATGTAGGTTAAATTAAGGCATAGAGACCATCTAGTGGAGGTAGCAAGCTAAATGCTTTGCTACATTACTTATTTTTAATCATGACAGTATCTCCTTGAGGTAGATAGTACTATCACTATTTGACAAATGAGGAAACCTAAGAATACAGAGGTTAAGTGATTTGTCCAATGACATATAGCTACATAGTGGCAGAACTGGAATTTGAATTCGTGTCTGTGAACTGTAAGGATCATGCTTTGCTCTTAAGAGAGTTACTTTTTCCCTCTTCCCCAGCTAGCATACTGCTCTGCTGCTTTTGATTAAGGGAGTGTTGTTAAGACCTTGGGTTAGAGAGGTGGATATTGTACTGAAAAGGAAATGATTTTCTAGCCCCTTCCTACTCAAAGTATTGTCAGTAGACCAACAGTATCAGCATCATCTGGGAGCTTGTTAGAAATGCTAAATCTCTGTCTCCACCTGATATAGTTTGGATATTTATCCCCGCCCAAATCACGTGTTGAATTGTAATTCCCAGTACTGGAGGTGGAGCCTGTTAGGGGGTGTTTGGATCATGGGGGCAGATCCCTTATGGCCTGGTGCTGTCTTCGTGATAGTGAGTTCTTGTAAAATCCGGTCATGTAAAAGTGTGTGGCACCTCCCAACCTCACTCTCTGTCTCTTGTTCCTGCTTTTACCATGTGTTGTGCCTGCTCCCGCTTTGCCTTCCACCATGATTGTAAGCTTTCTGAGACTTTCTCAGAAGCCAAGCAGATGCCCAGTGCCATGCTTCCTGTACAGCCTTCAGAACCATAAGCCAATTAAACCTCTTTTTTTCCTTATTATTATACTTTAAGTTCTGGGGGGTACATGTGCAGAACGTGCAGGTTTGTTACATAGGTGTACACATGCAATGGTGGTTTGCTGCACCCATCAACCTGTCATCTACATTAGGTGTTCCTTCTAATGCTATCCCTCCCCTAGCCCCCCCACCCCCCGACAGCTCCTGGTGTATGATGTTCCCCTCCCGGTATCCATGTGTTCTTATTTTCAACTCCCACTTATGAGTGAGAACATGCAGTGTTTGGTTTTCTGTTCTTATGTTGGTTTGCTGAGAATGATGGTTTCCAGCTTCATCCATGTCCGTGCAAAGGACGCGAACTCATCCTTTTTTATGGCTGGATAGTATTGCATGGTGTATATGTGCCACATTTTCTTTATCCAGTCTATCATTGATGAGCATTTGGGTTGGCTCCAAGTCTTTGCTATTGTGAACAGTGCTGTGATAAACATACATGTGTATGTGTCGTTATAGTAGAATGATTTTTAATCCTTTGGGTATATACCCAGTAATGGAATTGCTGGGTCAAATGGTATTTCTGGTTCTAGATCCTTGAGGAATCGCCACACTGTCTTCCACAATGGTTGAACTGATTTATACTCCCACCAACAGTGTAGGAGCATTCCTATTGCTCCACATCCTCTCCAGCATCTGTTGTTTCCTGACTTTTTAATGATCACTGTTCTAACTGGCGTGAGATGGTATCTCGTTGTGGTTTTGATTTTCATTTCTCTAATGACCAGTGATGATGAGCTTTTCTTCGTATGTTTGTTGGCTGCATAAATGTCTTTTTTTGAGAAGTGCCTGTTCATATCCTTCACCCACTTTTTGATGGAGTTGTTTGTTTTTTTGTAATTTAAGTTCTTTGTAGATTCTGCATATTAGCCCTTTGTCAGATGGATAGATTGCAAAAATTTTCTCCCATTCTGTAGGTTACCTGTTCACTCTGATGATAGTTTCTTTTGCTGTGCAGAAGCTCTTTAGTTTAATTAGGTTGCGTTTGTCAATTTTGGCTTTTGTTGCCATTGCTTTTGGTGTTTTAGTCATGAAGTCTTTGCCTATGCCTATATCTGAAGGGTATTGCCTAGAATTTCTTCTAGGGTTTTTATGGTTTATATCTTACATTTAAGACTTTAATCCATCTTGAGTTAATTTTTGTATAAAGTGTAAGGAAGGGGTCCAGTTTCATGTTTCTGCATATGGCTAGCCAGTTTTCCCAACACCATTTATTAAATAGGGAATCCTTTCCCCATTGCTTGCTTTTGTCAGGTTTGTCAAAGATCAGATGGTTGTAGATGTGTGGCATTATTTCTGAGGCCTCTTTTCTGTTCCATTGGTCTATATATCTGTTTTGGTACCAGTGCCATGCTGTTTTGGTTACTGTAGCCTTGTAGTATAGTTTGAAGTCAGGTAGTATGATGCCTCCACCTTTGTTCTTTTTGCTTAGGATTGTCTTGGCTATATGGGCCCTTTTTTGGTTCCATATGAAATTTAAAGTAGTTTTTTCTAATTCTATGAAGAAAGTCAGTGGTAGCTTGATGAGGATAGCATTGAATCTATAAATTACTTTGGGTAGTATGGCCACTTTTCATGATACTGACTCTTCCTATCGATGAGCATGGAATGTTTTTCCATTTGTTTGTGTCCTGTCTTATTTCCTTGAGCAGTGGTTTGTAGTTCTTCTTGAAGAAGTCCTTCACATCTTCTGTAAGTTGTATTACTAGGTACCTTGTTCTTGTTGTAGCAATTGTGAATGGGAGTTCACTCATGATTTGGCTGTTTGTCTATTATTGGTATATAGGAATACTTGTGATTTTTGCACATTGATTTTGTATCCTGAGACTTTGCTGAAGTTGCTTATCAGCTTAAGGAGATTTTGGGCTGAGATGATGGGGTTTTCTAAATATACAATCATGTCATCTGCAAACAGAGACAATTTGACGTCCTCTCTTCTTGTTTGAATACTCTTATTTCTTTCTCTCACCTGATTGCCCTCACCAGAACTTCCAATACTCTGTTGAGTAGGAGTGGTGAGAGAGGGCATTCTTGTCTTGTGCCAGTTTTCAAAAGGAATGCTTCCAGCTTTTGCCCATTCAGTATGATATTGGCTGTGGGTTTGTCAAAAATAGCTCTTACTATTTTGAGATGCATTCCATCAATACCCACTTTATTGAGAGTTTTTAGCAGGAAGGGCTGCTGAATTTTATTGAAGGCCTTTTCTTCATCTTTTGAGATAATCATGTGGTTTTTGTCATTGGTTCTGTTTATGTGATGGATTATGTTTATTGATTTGCATATGTCAAACCAGCCTTGCATCCCAGTGACGAAACCAACTTAATTGTAGTGGATAAACTTTTTGATGTGCTGCTGGATTTGGTTTGCCAGTGTTTCATTGAGGATTTTTACATCGATGTTCGTCAGGGATATTGGCCTGAAATTTTCTTTTTTTGTTGTGTCTCTGCCAGGTTTTGGTATCAGGATGATGCTGGCCTCATAAAATGTGTTAGGGAGCAGTCCCTCTTTTTCTATTGTTTGGAATAGTTTGAGAAGGAATGGTACCAGCTCCTCTTTGTACCTCTGGTAGAATTTGGCTGTGAATCCATCTAGTCCTGGGCCTTTTTTGGTTGGTAGGCTGTTAATTACTGCGTCAATTTCAGAACTTGTTATTGGTCTATTTAGAGATTTGACTTCTTGGTTTAGACTTGGGAGGGCGTATGTGTCCAAGAATTCATCAGTTTGTTTTAGATTTTCTAGTTTATTTGCATAGAGGTGTTTATAGTATTTTCTGATGGTAGTTTGTATTTCTGTGGGATCAGTTGTGATATCCCCATTATCATTTTGTATTGTGTCTATTTGATTCTTCTTTCTTTTCTTTTTTATTAGTCTGGCTAGTGGTCTATCTATTTTCTTGATCTTTTCAAAAAATCAGCTCCTGAATTCACTGATTTTTTGAAGGTTTTTTTTGTGTCTCTATCTCCTTCAGTTCTGCTCTGATCTTTGTTATTTCTTGTCTTCTGCTAGCTTTTGAATTTGTTTGCTCTTGCTTCTCTAGTTCTTTTAAATGTGATATTAGGTTGTTGATTTTGGTTCTTTTCTGCTTTCTCTTGTGGTCATTTACTGCTATAAATTTCCCTCTAAACACTGCTTTAGCTGTGTCCCAGAGATTCGGATACATTGTGTATTTGTTCTCATTGGTTTCAAAGAACTTATTTATTTCTGCCTTAATTTCGTTATTTACCCAGTAGTCATTCAGGAGCAGGTTGTAATGTGGTTGTGCGGTTTTGAGTTAGTTTCTTAATCCTGAGTTCTAATTTGCTTGCACTGTGGTCTGAGAGACTGTTTGTTATGATTTCCATTCTTTTGCATTTGCTGAGGAATGTTTTACTTCCAATTATGTGGTCAATTTTAGAATAAGTGCAATGTGGTACTGAGAATAATGTATAATCTGTTGATTTGTGTTGGAGAGTTCTGTAGATGTCTATTAGGTCTGCTTAGTCCAGTGCTGAGTTCAAGTCCTGAATATCCTTGTTAATTTTCTGTCTTGTTGATCTAATATTGACAGTGAAGTGTTAAAGTCTCCCAGTGTCATTATGTGGGTGTCTAAGTCTCTTTGTAGGTCCCTAAGAACTTGCTTTATGAATCTGGGTGCTCCTGTATCGGGTGCATATGTATTTAGGATGGTTAGCTCTTTTTGTTGCATTGATTCCTTTACCATTATGTAATGCCCTTGTCTCTTTTGATCTTTGTTGGTTTAATAGCTGTTTTACTAGAGACTAGGATTGCAACCCCTGCTTTTTATTGCTTTCCATTTGCTTGGTAAATATTCCTCCATCCCTTTATTTTGACCCTTTGTGTGTCTTTGCATGTGAGATGGGTCTCCTGAATACAGCACACCAATGGGTCTTGACTCTTTATCCAATTTGCCAGTCTGTGTCTTTTTTTTTTTTTTTTTTTTGAGACGGAGTCTTGTTCTGTCACCCACGCTGGAGTGCAGTGGCGCTATTTCAGCTCACTGCAAGCTCCGCCTCCTGGGTTCACTCCATTCTCCTGCCTCAGCCTCCTGAGTAGCTGGGACTACAGGTGCTTACCACCACTCCTGGCTAATTTTTTTTTTGTATTTTTAGCAGAGACGGGGTTTCACTTGATCTCCTGACCTTATGATCCTCCTGCCTCACAGTCTCTGTCTTTTATTTGGGGCATTTAGCTCATTTACATTTAAGGTTAATATTGTTATGTGTGAATTTGATCCTGTCATTATGATGCTAGCTGGTTATTTTGCATGTTAGTTGATGCAGTTTCTTCATAGTGTTGATGGTCCTTAAAATTTGGTATGTTTTTTCAGTGGCTAGTACTGGTTGTTTCTTTCCATGTTTAGTGCTTCCTTCAGGAACTTTTGTAAGGCAGGCCTGGTGGTGACAAAATCTCTCAGCATTTGCTTGTCTGTAAAGGATATTATTTCTCCTTCACTTACAAAGCTTAGTTTGGCTGGATATGAAATTCTGGGTTGAAAATTCTTTAAGAATGTTGAATATTGGCCCCAACTCTCTTCTGGCTTGTAAGGTTTCTACAGAGAGATCTGCTGTTAGTCTGATGGGCTTCCCTTTGTGGGTAATCCAACCTTTCTCTCTGGCTGCCCTTAACATTTTTTCCTTCATTTCAACCTTGGTAAATCTGACCATTATGTGTCTTGGGGTTGCTCTTCTCGAGGAGTATCTTTGTGGTGGTCTCTGTATTTCCTGAATTTGAATGTAGGCCTGTCTTTCTAGGCTGGGGAAGTTCTCCTGGATAATATCCTGAAGAGTGTTTTCCAACTTGGTTCCATTCTTCCTGTCACTTTCAGGTACACCAGTCAAATGTAGGTTTGGTCTTTTCACATAGTTCATTATTTCTTGGAGGTGCGATGTTGGCTCACTGCAACCTCTGCCTCCCGGGTTCAAGTAATTCTCTGCCTCAGCCTCCTGAGTAACTGAGATTACAGGTACCCACCACCATGTCCAGCTAATTTTTGTATTTTTAGTAGAGTGGGGGTTTCATCATCTTGGCCAGGCTGGTCTTGAGCTCCTGACCTTGTGATTCACCCTCCCGAGCCTCCCAGAGTGCTGGGATTACAGGTGTAAGCCACTGCGCCTGGCCTCTTTTCCATTCCCTTTCCCTTTTCCTTTCTGTTTCCTTTTCTTTCTTTTCCCTTTTCTTTGCTTTCTCTTTTCTTTTCTTCTTTTTTTTTCTTTTTCTTTTTTTCTGAGGCAAGAGTCTCGCTCTGTCACCCAGGCTGGAGCGCAGTAGCACAATTTCAGCTCACTGCAACCTCCACCTTCCGGTTCAAGCAGTTCTCTGCCTTAGCCTGCTGAGTAGCTGAGATTACAGGCACGTGCCACCATGCATGGCTGATTTTTGTATTTTAGTAGAGACATGGTTTCACTATGTTGGCCAGGCTGGTCTCGGACTCCTGACCACAGGTGATCCGCCCACCTCGGCCTCCCAAAATGCTGGGATTGCAGGCATGAACCACTACGCCTGGCCAGGTATTTCTTTATAGCAATGTTAGAACAGCCTAATACACCACCCAAGACCCTGTATCTGAATCAGCATTTTAACAAGATCCCCAGGTACACATTGAAGTTTGAAAAGCTCTGTTCTAGAGGCATTTATCATGTTGACCTTTGCAGCTGAAAAGAAGAGTGAATTAGACCAAGCAGTTGCACTTGTAGCCTGCATGTGCAGATGTGTGAAGAGTCTTTGAAATAGGCAACACTATGAAGTACGTAAAAAATATTCTTCTATGTGCTCACTTACCTCCACTTCCAGCACTCTTGTAGTCACTCAGCACCCTTAGGCTGTGGCTTTCTTGGCTGTTTAGGGCGTGGTTCCTGAGCTTTGTGTCTGTAGGTAGTTGTCCCATTTTTGAACCTATTTCCAGAGTTTCTCCCCTCTCAAACCAAACTCTCAAGTATAATGGAAAGGCTCTGATAAATTACCCCTAGGGATATTTGCCTGTAAATAGGGCAGTGCCTTAATCCAGGGGAGTCCAAACCCCAATCACAGATCTTTAGATAGCACCAGGCCCGTGGTAAGTATGATGTATGTAGGCATGTAACAGGTTTATCTCATCTCTTTTGCTGTATATATGTGGATCTGGCCTGCAGTCTTTTGATTTGGGAGAAGTTGTACTGTATAGCTTCCTGTTTTCAGTTGAGCTTCCTGTTTACAAACTGAGCCAAAGTGCGAATTTGGAATTTAAAAATCAAAGAGCAAAGGTTCTTTAAGATAGTGAAAGGACCAATTTGATTTAAGAGGAAGGCATGCTATTCTGGCACAGTATCCCGAAGAGAATTTCCTTTCTCTGAGAAACATAACTTGGAGGTGACTGTGCTGGTGGTTGGGGTAGCATTTTCATGGAAAGATAAAGGATTAAACAAGTTTTAATTAATATTTATTCAGAGATAAGTCTGACACTGTGTGCCAGATTCTTCCGTGTGCATTATTTCCTTTAATCTACTCAAAACTTCCCCACGAGGAAGACATTTTCCCTTGTCTTAAATTGACAAAACTGAGTTTGAGAGAGGTTTGTTTCTTGACCAGGACATGTAACTCTCAAGTAATAAACCACCACCTCTGGTCTTTCTATGCCATATAATTTTTAAAATCAGACTAGTTTTTTTGTTTTTGTGTGTGTGTGTGTGTGGTTTTTTTTTTTGGAGAGACAGGATCTTGCCCAATTACCGTGGCTGGCGTTCAGTGGTATGGTCATAGCTCACTATAACCCTGAACTCCTGGGCTCAGATGATCCCCTTGCCTCAGTCTCCTGAGCAGCTAGGGCTACAGGCATGTGCCACCACACCCAGCTAATTTAAAATTATTTTTCAGGCTGGGCATGGTGGGTCACACCTGTATCCTAGCACTTTGGGAGGCCAAGGTGGGTGGATCACCTGAGGTCAGGGGTTCAAGACCAGCCTGACCAACATGATGAAACCTCATCTCTACTAAACATACAAAAATTGGCTGGGTGTGGCGGTACATGCCTGTAATGCCAGCTACTTGGGAGGCTAAGGCAGGAGAATCGCTTGAACCCAGGAAGTGGAGGTTGCAGTGACCTGAGATCGCATTATCACACTCCAACCTAGACAACAGAGGGAGACTCCGTCTCAGAAAAAAAAACAAAAACTTTTTTTTTTTTTTCAAAGACAGTGTTCTCATGATGTCCAGGCTCGTCTTGAACTCCTGGTCTCAAGCAGTCCTTCTACCTTGGCCTCCCAATGTGTTGCAATTACAAGTGTGTGAGCCACTACCCCCGGCCTTGTTTTTGTTTTTTCATAGTAAGAGACATGCATATGATTAAAAATAAAAACAAACAGAAAGTTGTACAATAAAAAGTAAATGCTTTCTTTTCCACCTCACCCTACCCCCTGAAACTGCTACTCTCTAGAGGCAGCCCCTCTTGGTACAGGTTCTTCAGTAGTTACCATAGGAACTTTAGATGTTACACTTTTAGTTCTTGTTTGGTCAACTGTAGATGATATCTGTTGACTTCCTCTACAGTGAATGATTCCTTAAACTTCCTCTCCTGCTTCTCCCTTTGTATTTCTCTTTGTGTTTGCTTTTCAATTAAATAATATTCTTATTTTGTAATGTGCCAACCTCAGACAGTGCCTATTGATTCCTTGTTTTAAAATATAAGGAAATTAGTACACCCAGCCTTGATTCCATTTCTCTTCCTGCTCTTCAATTTAAATTTTGTTAATTATATGACTTTTGCATTGTTAAGGTCTATAACATCTATATTTGATTCTCTAAATTGACTGCTTTGTCTACAAGTTGGATTTTAAACAATGGGCCTTTTTCTCCGTGCCATTGGTTTTCCTCAAGTATCTGGAGAGCTTGAATTAGTGATTCATGTTTGTGAGTGAGGGACCTAGTTGGATTCTGTAGGTAACTTCTGTAGGATTCCTTTACTTTTGCATGTCTGTTGTCCTGAAAGACTTTTCCTTTGAATGGGAGGTCGACTTGGGGGTTGTAAGTGAACTAGCAGCTTGCCTTGAGGCAGCTTGCCTACAGAGCATTTTGGTACGGAGGGAGGAGGCAGACTAGTACCCTCCACAATTGCCAAAATAAATAGAACATTCCTCAGGGGGAAGTTTAATGCTTTTATTTCATTACTAGTTACAGATTTTTGACCCTCTACTTTTTTGGTGCTGGGGTGGTAGAGAGTCTAGAGTTATCTGACACACTGCTCAACTTCTCTCTTGGTTGCAATGCTCTTGGAGAAGGCTCCTTTGGGAACTAGTTCACTTACTTAGAGAATGAGAGAGTGGAGTTTGGGATTTAGCCCAAATATACAAGCCTTTACTGCTAGCTGCTTTTGAGGATGGACCCAAGGGTTCTGGCTACTTTGATTACAGTTCTTTAATGAGTTCTTCATCATCCTGTGTCTTTGCTTGTAGCATCTCTGAGTCTCCTTTATGAAAACTAGCACTTACTCTCCTTGGTATTCTCCTGGGCTTAGGTGTCCTCTGTTGTATTTTCATCACTGCAGTCTCATCTGCTTTTCCAGTTGCAAGGAATTACTCAGAAATTTTGGTCTACTTTCTTTACCCTTTTGTGATTACCAGTGTTATTAAAGCTTTCTTCTTTCTTTCTTTATTAGAGATGGGGTCTTACTGTGTTGCTCAGGCTGGCCTTGAACTCCTAGGCTCAAGTGATCCTCCTGCCTCAGCTAAGACTACAGGCATGCACCAGCATGCCCAGCTCAAGGCTTTATTCTTTAAAAACAAACAAAAGGAATTTCAAGGAAACTTTAGGAGGAAAGGTCGATGCTTAGTCTGTGCTTCCTTTTTAATGACACCAAGAGGCTGCTGTATCCTAAAACTTTTTTTGTAACTAGTCTGTTAGAGTCATTGGAAGAAGTAGCTCCCTGGCCATCAGTCAAAGGTAGTCCTAATAAGTATGTCAGTCAAGTCTTAGATATAGTCACTTAGAGTGAATACTAGATTTCTAGAAGAACCAAGATGCTATAAGCAATAGAAAAGAACTGTTCCTTCCTATAAAAGGACTACAGTCTTGTTTTGGGTAAAAGGTATGCATATCTAATAGTTGGAAACCTTACCAACTTTGTTCAGTTACAGAAATGTGTGACATTGACTATAAATACTCTAAGAGGTTAAAGAAGGAAGAAGCTATTGCCAACTGGTGTCAGTGGATAGATGTTTTGTGGAAGAAGCTGGAGTTTGAACTAGAATTTAGTAAGGGTGGATAGAAATTTAATTAGTAGAGAATGGAAGGAAGAATGCTTTCTAGATAAGTTAAGGGAATGAGGGACGAGGGGACATGGAGCTGGAAATGACCATAGTTTGAAGAACTATGGAAAGACTAACATGACTGAGAAAGGTTGGAGAATGGGAGATGAAGATTGACAAGGGTGGCATGTAAAAAGTTTGGCTCTGCCTTCAGGTATTTATTTAGAGTGACTAAGGTATGGGACGTCCAGCAAATTTCTTAACTTTTCGGAGCTTTCTCATCTGTCAAATTGAGGATAATAATAGTACCTATAACCTATGGTTATTCCTAGGATTAAGTAGGATAAGGCATATCAAAAGTTTAGAGTACTTCCTGACCCATGGTAAAGACATATTAAATGAGAGTTATTTTTGTTATCCAGTCAATTTTAGGGATTATCTTAAGTAAATTTTCCTTTTTGTGTTTGACACAACTGTTTGTGAGTGTTGTCTAACTTCCATACTATATAGCTCATATGTTTTACTGGCTAAGATGAATTTTGTAGGATTTGCAGTTGGAAGTTTTAGGGATTCTAAATACACAATCATTTTTTCAATGGGGTATTCTGTGTTGAAAATTTAGTGGTTAAATTTTCTATAGCAAATATATCATGCCTTTTTCTTGAACCCTTGTACTTCTTTGTGCCTTAGCTTCCTTCTGTTGAGTAATGAGCATATAAGAATAAAGAAATTTTATACCTGGAAAAATTTTATACGTAGGCATCATGAGCCCTGGGAAGGAGTCACTGTATTTGATACATGAGCTTGGTAGCTAGTGACTAAAAATTTACAAACTTTTAAGAGCATTTGAATGAGTTTGGATTGCATTAGAAGATCACTTATGAAGCTATATATGAAAATAAGTGGGGAAAAATGGTCCCAAATTATTAGGAAACAAGGCTGCCAATCAAAACCTCATAATTCTCATTCAAGAACTGAATGGTCTAATGCTAAAGACAATAACAAGTCCAAACAGAAAAAGTAGTACACACAACTAAAATGCAGGGCTGCAAAGTCAGTAGTAGAAAATAAATGCCCTGTTGATAAATAAGCCCAGAGAGGATTAGGGCAAAGCTGTTTTTTATTTTTACAAAAATTAAACATGGAGAAGGTACTGTTCTCCAGCTTTCATATGTGCTTATCAAAGTGTTTCTTTTTCAAAACTCAGAATTGATATCAGGGTCCTTGCTTCACACTTGAGGAAAAATTGAGTATGCTATATGTTTAAAAATAACATAAACAGGCCGGGCGCGGTGGCTCAAGCCTGTAATCCCAGCACTTTGGGAGGCCGAGGCGGGCGGATCACGAGGTCAGGAGATCGAGACCATCCTGGCTAACACGGTGAAACCCCGTCTCTACTAAAAATACAAAAAGAAATTAGCCGGGCGTGGTGGCGGGCGCCTGTAGTCCCCAACTACTCCGGAGGCTGAGGCAGGAGAATGGCGTGAACCCGGGAGGCGGAGCTTGCAGTGAGCCGAGATCGCGCCACTGCACTCCAGTCTGGGCGACAGAGCGAGACTCCGTCTCAAAAAAAAAAAAAAAACAAAAAACAAAACATAAACACTATTGAAGAAAATATCTCTGCAAGGAAGGTGTAAGAATTAGCTCAGGTAAATTATTTTCTTGAGCTCTTTATATATGAATAGCACATTGGTTTACAGAATTGAGGGTAAGACTAATGCAATTTTAAAATAAAACCTTCTAAAATTATGGCTTGAGAAGACATGCATTTATTGAGTTAGATTATTTTGATTTTACATAGTTTACCAACAGTTTAGGGGTAGGGTCTAGGATTCTTAAAGTATTTTTTTTACTCACTTGATTGAGATATATTTAACCATAGAATATACTAATTTAAAGTATACAATTCAGGTGATTTTTAATATGGTCACAAAATTATGTAAATATAATCCCAGTCAATTTTAGAACATTTTCATCTCCACAAAAATGAAACTCCATGCCATGAGTAGTCACTCTCAATTTTCTCCCAGCCCTTCTCCTCTATCTCCCTCAAAGGTCTAGGCAACTGTGAATGTAATTTCTGTTTCTACAGATTTGCATAATGTGGATATTTCATATAAATGGAATCATATATCAGAACTTTGTGTGTCTGGCTTTTTTTTACTTAGCATAATGTTTTCAGGGTTCATCCAGTATATTACCAGTTCTTTATTCCCTTTTATGGCCTGATAATGCTTCCTGTGTGGAGGTGCCCCTTTTGTTCATCCATCCTCAATTGATGGACATTTGTGTTGTTTACTCTTTTTGACTATTATGAATAATGCCACTATGAACATTTGTGTAAAACTTTTTATGTGAATATATTTTTTCATTTTTCTTGAGTATATACCTAGGAGTGAAATTACTGGGTCATATGGTATATTTTGGTTTCATTTTTTGAGGAATTGCCAAACTTTTTCCAAATGACTGCACCGTTTTATGTTCCAGCCAGCGATATGGGGTGGTTCTGATTTGTCCTCAATTCTCTTCAACACTTACTGTCTTTTTCATTTTGGCCATTCTAGTGAATGTGAAGTGGATCTTACTGCAGTTTTGATTTGCACTTCTGTAATGACTAATAATGTTAATCACCTTTGTATGTGCTTATTGGCCATTTGTATGTTTTTGGAGAATGCCCACTTCAAATTCTTTTCTTATTTTTCATTTGGGTTGGCTTTTTATTGTTTTTTGTTTGTTTGTTTTGAGCCAGAGTCTTGCTTTGTCACCCAAGCCATAGTGCAGTGTGGTATGATTAGGGCTCACTGCAGCCTCTATCTTCTGGGCTTAACAAATCCTCTCAACTCAGCCTCTCAAATAGCTGAGATTACAGGCGCATACCACTACACCCAACTAATTATAAATTAATTTAATTTTTTGTAGAGACAGGGTTTCACTTTGTTGCCCAAGCTAGTCTTGGGCTCAAGCAATCCTTTCGCCTTGGCTTCTCAAAGTGTTGAGCCTCCCAAAGTGTTGAGCACAGTCATGAGCCACTGCACCTGGCCTATTTATTGTTAAGTTCTGAGTTATTTATGTATTGTGGATACCAGTCACTTATCAAATATATGATTGGTAAATATTTTCTCAGTATCTACAGGTTTTCCTTTCACGTTCTTGATAGTATCCTTGAGGCACAAAAGTTTTACATTTTGATGAAGTTTAATTTATCTGTGTTTTCTTTTGTCACTTGTACTTTTTTTTTTTTTTTGAGACAGAGTCTTGCTCTGTCAGCCAGGCTGGAGTGTAATGGCGTGATCTCAGCTCACTGCAACCTTTGCCCCCACTGGGTTCCAGCGATTCTCATGCCTCAGCCTCCCAAGCAGCTGGGACTACAAGCGCACACCACCACACCTGGCTAATTTTTGTATTTTTAGTAGAGACAGGGTTTCATCTTGTTGGCCAGGCTGGTCTCGAACTCCTGATCTCAGGCGATCTGCCCACCTCGGCCTCCTAAAGTGCTGGGATTACAGGTGTGAGCCACTGTTCCTGGCCATCACTTGTTCTTTTGTGACATGTCTAAGATGTCTGCCTAACTGAAGATTCTTTTTTTTTTTTTGTTTTTTGGAGTCAGAATCTTGCTCTGTCGCCCAGGCTGGAGTGCAGTGGCTTGATCTCGGCTTACTGCAAGCTCCGCCTCCCGGGTTCACGCCGTTTTCCTGCCTCAGCCTCCTGAGTAGTTAGGACCATAGGTGCCCACCACCATGCCCAGCTAAGTTTTTGTATTTTTAGTAGAGACAGGATTTCACCGTGTTAGCCAGGATGGTCTCGATTTCCTGACCTCATGATACGCCCGCCTCGGCCTCCCAAAATGCTGGGATTACAGACGTGAGCCACTGCACCTGGCCGAGGATTCTTAAGGTGTTCTTAACTTGAGGCTGTTTTCTCAAAATACTGAGTTTTTTACTCTAAGGAGTTGTGAGATTAATATACTAATTAAAATAGAAACAAATCGTAGTTCACCTTTAAGATTATTGTTGCTTAGAGCATATTTTAAAAATTGTGCAGATGGCAAAAGGTAATTTTCTTGCTGGACCATTTTTTTTTTTTTTTTTTGGAGTCTTGCTCTGTCGCCCAGGCTGGAGTGCAGCGGTGAGATCTTGGCTCACTGCAAGCTCCGCCTCGTAGGTTCACGCCATTCTCCTGCCTCAGCCTCCCGAGCAGCTGGGACTACAGGTGCCCGCCACCACGCCTGGCTAATTTTTTGTATTTTTAATAGAGATGGGGTTTCACCGTGTTAGCCAGGATGGTTTCGATCTCCTGACCTCATGATCTGCCCGCCTCAGCTTCCCAAAGTGCTGGGATTATAGGCCTGAGCCACTGCACCCGGCCTTGCTGTACCTTTTAAGCTCAGTGAACTCTTGAATTCTGTAGCGTTTAACATCGTTGGCAAAAAGAATTCTTATTTTGTTTATATATCACTATTATTTCTAGCAACATAATACATACATTTGAAATGCAAATGAAATGTTTGTTGCATTGCAAATATAAACCTATAATCACACAACTCTAATATCAGTTTTCCTTAAGTTATTTCAGAGAACACAAAGTCTAATATATCATTTTGTTGACTTTCTGGGTTTTCTAGGGCCAGGCTTTGTCAATGTGTAGTTACAGTGGTGGGATCTGAGGGGTGCTGTGATCATGGTCTTGAAAAAATGGTTACTGTTCTTAGCTTTCCAAAAGAAAGTTAGTTTGTTTATTTGAATTGATCGCTTCTCCTTTGTTAAGATATGTATGTATGTATGTATGTATGTATGTATGTATTTTTTCCCTGTGTCAGTCACATTGGGTACTGAGACACAAAGAGGCCATGTGAATTTTCTAAGCAGCACTCGCTATCACTGTGTGGCCTAAAGACTGGTCCTGATTTGTGGTCTGTTTGTTACTGGTCAGCGACAACATAAGTACAAAAATTAAGAATAAGCACTTAGAAATGTTTATAGCAATTTGATATTTCTGCCTTATCTAAGTACATGATCTTTTTTTCTAGTAATTTATATTTTTGTTGTTGTTGTCATTTTTACAAAAATAGTGGGGTTTGTGATGTGGTGGGAAAAACTGGTTCTTTACCACAGATTAAACCATTGATCTAGGTTCAGAGAGAATTACTTACAGTAGTGCCAGAACTATTTTGATTGCTGGGCTTTTTACTTTGAATTCCTATATCTTTCTCTGTATCTTTCTCCATAGTCATAGTCATATTTTAATTCAAATATTTAGGTTTATTTTCACTATGGAGAAACTTTAGGCCTTTTAATCCCACATTTCTCATCAAATACACTTTCAGATTCCAATGTCATAATCAGATATTAATTATATTTTTGTATGAGACTCAAGCAATGGAGCGTGGTGAAAGTTTTTCATTTGGAATATCTAGAGAAAAGGGTAATTGAATTTGAATATCAACTAATTCTTTTCCATACCTAAAAAGCGGAAACATATAATGTCATATTTAAAGACTATGTCAGAAAAGTAATTTCATCCCAGAGGTGCTTTTGTGTTGTTTTGTATAAATGCCTCCAGAAGCTCCTCCTTGCTTTTTAATACCACCTGTGAGCTTTTCTATTTTGAACATGCCCATATCTTTCTTTAACACTAAAGGAGTTTAATAAGAAGTATATTTTAATATCAAAAATAGTAAAATTTCTTACCACGGGGAAAAGAAATACACATATATTTCTTTCACTGAATAGGACTTATTTTGGTGTTCATGTCCTGGGATTTATGTATGTTATAATCCCCTAATATGCTTAAAATAGGGTTTCTTTTCTAAAAGAAAATATGTCTTATAAGAGGTGAGTAATTGATTTTTAAAATAAAAGTAAGAAAGGGTAATAGTGTTGTACATTTTAGACAGAGTGCTAGATGGAATGAAAGTTTATTTCAACAGATTTTACTGTTAGCTATTTTAGACTTGGGAGAATAAAATGATTAATAAGGTATGTCACTGTCTTTAAAGACCTTATTTGTAGATTAGTAGAGAGAGGAGAGATATAAATATCAACTAATTCAAGGCAGATTGGTTTAATCACTATTACAAGAAATACAGAAGGAGAAAGAAGATGGTAATTATGGTAGGAATAAAGACAGACTTGATAACATTAATGACATTTGAACCAGGTTGGGAGAATAAGATTTTTGATATATAGAACATGGAGGTAATAGTTTTTCACATTTGGGAAACAACCTGATAAAGGCATATATTGATCAGGACTCTTTGAATGGACAGGACAGGAAAAGAAACCCAACTCAAACTGGCTTAAGCACAGAGCAGAAAGAGGAGTTTACTGGTTCACTTGTGAAGGGTATGTCACTTCTATTCATTTTTCACAAGTGAAGAGAATTGGAATCTTGCCTCTTGCCACCTAGATCCAGGTAGGTGCTCAAACTGTAGTGAGTATTCCCACTCACATACTGCTTTCCTATGTGTAGCTTCTTCTTAGAGACACTGTGCCCATAGGATGGCTGTGGCAAAGATGACCACCCACCAGCAGCTTCTTAGATATTTCTACCAGATTAGCAACCCCATTGAAATAGAGATCTCTCAATAATTGCAGCAGAAATCCTTAGCTTGGGTCATGTGCTTATTCTAAATCAATCACTGTGGCGTGTGTGTGTGTGTGTGTGTGTGTGTGTGTGTTGCACTAGTTTGCTAAGTCTGGATCATGTGCCCAAAAAAGAGTTTGTGGAGAGGGGTGAGGCCAGCTTCACCTGATCGCCATGGAGACTGGGGCAGGTACCATTCTCCAAAGGAAAACTGAGGTACTCTTAAAGAAATAAGCAATTCAGAGCAGGCAAAAACAGCCACTACAAGGTAGGATATGTGAAAGTATGACTAAACTTAGGTGTTGTAAAAACGTGTGTAGAGAGAATAAGAGGCTGGGGTAGATAATAGTTATAGATATGCATTCAGTAATGGATATTTCAAGTTCCTTAGAGGAGAGTATAATGTTTATCAGTAGGTTAAAATAATTATTTAGCATGCTAAATTTTGAATTGATTTATAGAGAGAAGAGCTGGAGGCAAAAATAAATGTTAAAACTGTCTAGACTGGTTAATTTAAAAAATTTTTCATTTATTTGTTGTCATTAATTCTTCAAACCTTTCATAAGAGCTGATGTTCCAGTTAGTGAAAGTCCTCCTTTTTTTTTTTTTTTTTTTTTTTAACTGTTTGCTGTTTGGCCGTTATATTCTTTCTCTTTTTAGCAATGTATGAGAAGAAAGGATTAACTAGATAAAACAAACCAATCACTTTTACTTGTTAGCACCTATATGAAAAGGTGCAATTGTATAGATTAGAACTAAACAAAAATTAGAAATTTTGGATAGACATGCTTTTTGTTCATTTTTTCCTAATTTCTATTATTTTGTAAAAAACAATTGAGGCAGTTAGGGAAGATATATGTATTATACCAAGGTTAAAAAAAAGAGGAAATCAAAGGTGGGGAAAAGGAGGATACATAGGAAAATTAAAGTAAGGGTAGTATTATCTGTATCTCAAATGCCTACCATAAGTACTCTAGCTTTTGCTGGAGATTACTTACTTATTTGACCCTCGCTTGCTTGCTTTCTTTGCCAATGCAAAGAAGGAAAACTGATTAGGTGCAAGATTTATAGTGTTCTTGCTATAAAAATAAATCAAGTACTCAAGAGAAGTATAGTTCTTAGTACTTGTAGTACTAGGATCTGGTGAAATTTCTTTGAAGAGGGCTTTAAAAAGAATGTCATATAATGTGGTAAATAAAAACCACAAGAGTATATTTAATAATGCTCTGGAGTTCTTTCTGAAAACATCTACCAACATAGGTATGTAGCATAATGCCAAAATACAGCTTAGGACAAGTCATTTTTGTGTGGGGCCAAAATAACAGTCTAGATCAGGGGTTGGCAATCTACAGCCCATGGAGCAAATTTGGCTTGTTGCAATATTTTATAGATAATTATACAGCACAGCCATACGTATTTGTTTACATATTGTGTATGGCTGTGTTCGTGCTACAACAGCAACATTATGTAGTTGTTCCACAGACCATAGTCCCACAAAGCCTGGAATATTTCTAGTCTGACACTTTACTGAAAAAGTTTGCCCACCTTTGGTCTAGATATACAACTCACTGATGGATTGGTTTAAAATTGAGACAGTATATAAAGTGTCTAGAACAAAGGTCTTAAACTGATAGGCCAAGTTACAAATTTGGCCTATAGGTATATTTTGTTTAGCCAAATCAGTATTTGACTTTTGAAAATTTGTGCCAACCCAGAAAAATTCACATTTATGCCTTCTCTGGGAAAATTGGATGGTCTGGCAATACTGAGCTTACTTGTGTTTGTCATCCTTTAAAAAGGATGCACCATCTTTTTCCAATTTGTATTCCTTATTACTGTATTACCTCCCAGCACACTATTAAGTGTGCATTATGTCTTAACAAAACCCCACACATACTGTAATTTTAAAATGCTTTATTGTTAATAAATGCCAACAATCATCTTAGCCCTCAGAGAATTATAACCTTTTTGCTGATCGAGGGTCTTGTCTCAATGTGGATGGCTGCTGAAGGTTGGGGGGTTGTGGCAATTTCTTAAATAAAGACAACAATGAATTGATTGATTCATTGATTGATTCTTCTTTCCATGGAAGATTTCTCTCTGGCATGTAATGTTGTTTGCTAGCGTATTACTCATGGTAGAACTTCTGTAAGAATTGGAGTCAGTCCTCTCAAACCCTGACACTGCTTTATCAACTATGTTTATGTTATATTCCAAATTAATTGTCATTTCAACAGTGTTTATAGCATCTTCATCAGGAGTAGATCCCATCGCAAGAAACTACTTTCTTTGCTCACCCTGAGAAGCAACTCCTCATCCCTTCAAGTTTTATCATGAGATTGCAACAATTCAGTCATATCTTCGGGGTCCACTTCTAATTGTAGGTCTCTTGCCATTTCCACCACATCTGCAGTAACTTCTTCAATTGATGTCCTGAACCCCTCAAAGTCATCCTTGAGGGTTGGAATTAACTTCTTCCAAACTCCTTGTACTTTTGTGTTATGAAGATGGCTTCTGTCCTTAAACCTCATGAACCAACTCTGCTAGATTCCAACTTTTCTTCTGCATCTCTCATCTCTGTCAGCCTTCATAGAATTGAAGAGAGTTAGGGCCTTGATCTGGATTAGGCTTTGGCTTAAGGGAGTGTTGTATCTGGTTTAATCTTGTAGCCAGACCACTCAAAGTTTCTCCATATCAGTAATTAGGCTGTTTTGCTTTTTGCTTTTTTTTTGGAGACAAAGTCTCACTCTGTCACCCAGGCTGGAGTGCAGTGGCATGATCTCAGCTCACTGCATCCCCTGCGTCCCGTGTTCAAGTAATTCTCGTACCTCAGCCTCCTGATAGCTAGGATTACAGGTGCCCGCCACCACACCCAGCTAATTTTTGTATTGTTAGTGGAAACAAGGTTTCACCATGTTGGGCAGGCTGGTCTCAGACTCCTGACCTCAGGTAATCCACCTGCCTCGGCCTCCCAAAGTGCTGGGATTACAGGTGTGAGCCACCACGCCCGGCCAGGCTGTTTTGCTTTCTTACCATTTGTGTGTTCACTGGAGTAGCACTTTTGTTTTCCTTCAAGGACTTTTCCTTTGCATTCACAACCTGGCTGTTTGGCACAAGAGGCCTTCCTTTTGGCCTATCTTGAATTTCTACATGCCTTTCTCCCTAAGCGTTATCATTTCTACCTTTTGATTTAAAGTGAGAGATGTGGAAGTCTTTCTTTCACTTGAACATTTAGAGGTCATTGTAGGGTAATTTTTTTTTTTTTTTTTGAGATGGAGTCACACTCTGTCGCCTGGGCTGGAGTGCAGTGGCGTGATCTCGGCTCACTGCAAGCCCCGCCTCCTGGGTTCACGCCATTCTCCTGCCTCAGCCTTCCGAGTAGCTGGGACTACAGGCGCCTGGCACCATGCCCGGCTAATTTTTTTTTTTGTATTTTTAGTAGAGATGGGGTTTCACCATGTTAGCCAAGATGGTCTCAATCTCCTGACCTCGTGATCCACCCGCCTCGGCCTCCCAAAGTGCTGGGGTTACAGGCTTGAGCCACCACGCCCAGCCCATTGTAGGGTTATTAATTGACTTAATTTCATTGTTGTTATGTTTGAGGGAAAAAGGAAGCCCAAGGAGAGGGAGAGAGATAGGGTAAGGTTGAGTTGTGGAGCAGTCAGAGAACATACATTTATTATCAAAGTTTGCTGTCTTATATGAGTGCAGATCATAGTGCCCCCAAACAATTAGATGGTAACATGAAAGATCACTGATTACAGATCACTGTAACAGATATAATAATAATAATGAAAAACTGAAATATTGAAAGAATTACCAAAATGTGACACAGAGATACAAAGTGAGCATGTGCGGTTGAAAGAATGGTGCCGATAGATTTGTTCAACAAGGGTTGTCACAAACCTGCAATTTGTAAAAAATGCAGTATCTGTAAGGTGCAGTAAAGCAAAGCACAGTAATATGAGGCATGTTTGTATACATACAAATGGGTAGTTGAGAACCAAATGACGTATCTGTTACATTTACTACTTTGGCTCTTCAGTTGTCATACTTAACAGAGGTGATAGTGGATGAAGCTATTACCATAGAAATGAAGAATAAAGATTGCATTTGGCAAAGAAAATACTTACATTAATAATTGTTATTAATTATTTGATAAATGCTAATGTATCAGATTAAGCAGGCAGAGATAAGAGTTGTAAGGAATGGGTCAAACGACAAATACATTTTAGTTTGTTATGGGAGGGAACTGGAAGTGTAGAAGAAAGGCAGGGCTTGGTACACTTCTGGGGAACTCAGGCCTGGGAAGAACCTAACTGGAGGCCCAGTGATCAACTTGATGGGTAGGGACAAAGGAGAGTAAGTAGCCAGGGGTACAACCAATGGTAGACTTCATGATTATGCTTAACATGAATCTTGACACTTAGATTATTTTCTCGGGGAAGTGATATTACCTATAAAGAAAGTGGAAAAGCAGATAAGAAAGATCAAGTTTGTTGAGCTTGAAGGAGTGTTGAGAATCCAGTCAAAGATATTTAAGAGGGAGTCTGAGATATACAATAGAGATACGGAGAATCATTGATTTATTTGCCTAAACATGTTTAATATCATGAGAAAGAGAAGACTTGCCAGAGATGATAGAATGAGATAGATGAGAAGATTTAGAATAGAGACATTTTCTCCAACTTTCCTCACAGGTAAACCGGGAGAATTGCTGCTTTTGTTTCTAAGCCTATGATTCTGTTTTACAGAATTTTAGAAACCGTTAATTACTTTCATTCCTTAGTATGATTATAGTCATGGTGATACATTTTATCTCGGTAGTTTTCTTTGGCGTTTGTTAGAATGTTGATGTGATTTTAGGCTTTTTTTCCTCCCTCTTTGTTTTTATTATCTAATTATTTTTCTCCATGTAATTCAGGCATCATGTTACATTACTATGTCTTGTCCCGGCAACTTAAATAATATTAAGCTATATTCAAGGCAGATCAGATATATTTTTAGTATCTGCATACTAAATTTTCAAGGACTTTAAAGAAGATAAACTCTGTGTTTGATCATGTCATGAGTAAATAGTACTGTTGTTGTTAAGTGCACAGATTATTGTATCCTACATACCTGGGTTTAATTCTGGTTTGACACTATGACTTTGAACAAATTTTCTGTCTAAGCCTTAGTTTTTTAATTTGTAAAAATAGGGATAATGAATAGTATTTCATGAGATTGTAGTAGGGATGGGTACATAGGACGTGCCAATGTTAGCTCTTGGTTACTGTAATGTCACAAGATGACCAAGGGATGAATAATTGACTTGATTTTAGTACATATTTTCTTTGGAATTTTTATCCATGTTTGAACACAAGTAGTTTAATTTGTGTTGGACAATATTTTATTTAATCATATATTGTGAGTAGCTAAAAGATGAGTCGATAACTATGATTATTTTTATGATTTAATATTCAACTTTTTACTAATAAATATGGCAGGCATTTTTATGTGGTGGTTCATAAATGTCATGACCAGTGTTTTGACCTATGTTAAATTTCCGTGATCTTTTTTATTTGGGTGAATCGTATTTAGCTTCCTGTCTGTTAGATAGTAGGAAAGTAATGCAACAATAGCATATGAGAATTTGATCAAACTGAGCCTTAACCCTGAGAAGCATTAACTAGATTATTTTGTTAGAAATATGCCAATGGATTTAAATGTAGATAATCTTGAAATTTCAAATGATTTCATTCTTTGATTGGTTGTTTACATACTTGATGACCAAAAAACCCAAGATATGTAGTTACTGTCACATTAAATTAAGAAAATAATTTATAAATAAAGCTTCATTTTAAATGTACTAGGAGGTAACTTTTGAGAAAACTTATTAGTAGATCCTGTTTTATAAATGGAAAGATTATGTTTTGTGACAATTATTAACAGTTTTAAAAATCAAGTTCTTAAATATTTGATTTTTTTAAGAGATAAGATCTTGCAATATTGCCCAGGCTGGAATAGTAGCTATTCACAGGTGCAATCATAGTGCGCTACAGCCTCGAGTTCTTGGGCTCAAGCAATATTCCTGCCTCAGCCACCCAAGTAGGTGGGACTATAGGCCTGTGCACCAGGCTTATATTTGATTTTTAAAAAATTTTCTAAGTATTTTTATTTTAACTTTTGTGAATTTCAAACATACAGAAATAGAATATTATAATAAAACTTCTGTGTATCCATATCTCAGCTTGAATAGTTATCACCTTGTAGACAGTAGTGTTTTGTTTGTATTTATACTTGCTCCTTCTAGATAATTTTGAATAAAATTCCACATGTCATTCCTAAATATTCCAAGATATTGATAGTGATTATTTTTAAAACAACCTTAATACTCTTATCACACCTTAAAAAATTAGCAGCAATTACCTAATATTATTAAACATACAGATATAAGGCATGTAAAGATGCTATCTTTTAGCAATTGAAGGCATTGAAAAATTAACATTTCAGAACGTGATTAGTGTTAAAGTGGTTTTTGTCTTGTGAACATTGAGAAGGGAAGAGAGTATGGGAAAGTTCTTTTTTTTTTTTTTTTATTATACTTTAAGTTCTGGGATACATGTGCAGAACGTGCAGGTTTGTTACATAGGTATACATGTGCCATGTGGTTTGCTGCATCCATCAACCCGTCATCTACATTAGGTATTTCTCCTGATGTTATCTATCCCTCCCCTAGCCCCTGCCCCGTGACAGGCACTGGTGTGTGATATTCCCCTCCTTGTGTCCATGTGTTCTCATTGTTCAACTCCTACTTATGAGTGAGAACGTGTGGTGTTTGGTTTTCTGTTCCTGTTAGTTTGCTGAGAGTGATGGTTTCCAGCTTCATCCATGTCCATACAAAGGACATGAACTCATCCTTTTTTATGGCGGCATAGTATTGCATGGTGTATATGTACCACATTTTCTTTATCCAGTCTATCATTGATGGGCATTTGGGTTGGTTCCAAGTCTTTGCTATTGTGAATAGTGCTGCAGTAAACATACATGTGCGTGTGTCTTTATAGTAGAATGATTTAAAATCCTTTGGGTATATGCCCAGTAATGAGATTGCTGGGTCAAATGGTATTTCTGGTTCTAGATCCTTGAGGAATTGCCACACTGTCTTCCACAATTGTTGAACTAATTTTCATTCCCACCAACAGTGTAAAAGCATTTGTATTTCTCCATATCCTCTCTAGCATCTATTGTTTCCTGACTTTTTTTTTTTTTTTTTTTTTTTTTGAGATGGAGTTTCACTTTTGTTGCACAGGCTGGAGTGCAGTGGCACGATCTCGGCTCACTGCAACCTCCATCTCCTGGGTTCAAGCGGTTTTCCTGCCTCACCATCCCAAGTAGCTGGGATTATAGACATGCACCACCACGCCTGGCTAATTTTGTATTTTTAGTAGAGACAGGGTTTCTCCATGTTGGTCAGGCTAGTGTCGAACTCCCAACCTCAGGAGATCCACCCTCCTCAGCCTCCCAAAGTGCTGGGATTACAGGTGTGAGCCACCATGCCCGGTTTGTTTCCTGACTTTTTAATGATTGCCATTCTAACTGGCATGAAATGGTATCTCATTGTGGTTTTGATTTTCATTTCTCTAATGACCAGTGATGATGAGCTTTTCTTCATGTTTGTCGGCCACATAAATGTCTTCTTTTGAGAAGTGTCTGTTCATATCCTTCACCCACTTTTTGATGGGGTTGTTTGCTTTTTTCTTGTAAATTTGTTTAAGTTCCTTGTAGATTCTGCATATTAGCCCTTTGTCAGATGGATAGATTGCAAAAATTTTCTCCCATTCTGTAGGTTGCCTGTTCACTCTGATGACAGTTTCTTTTGGTGTCCAGAAGCTCTTTAATTAGATGCCATTTGTCAATTTTGACTTTTGTTGTCATTACTTTTGGTGTTTTAGTCATGAAGTCTTTGCCCATGCCTGTGTTCTGAATGGTATTGCCTAGGTTTTCCTCTAGGGTTTTTATGGTTTTAGGTTTTAAGTCTTTAATCCACCTTGAGTTAATTTTTGTATAAGGTGTAAGGAAGGGGTCCAGTTTCATGTTTCTGCATATGGCTAGCCAGTTTTCCCAACACCATTTATTAAATAGGGAATCCTTTCCCCATTGCTTGTTTTTGTCAGGTTTGTCAAAGATCAGATGGTTGTAGATGTGTGGCGTTATTTCTGAGGCCTCTTTTCTGTTCCATTGGTCTATGTATCTGTTTTGGTACTGGTGCCATGCTGTTTTGGTTACTGTAGCCTTGTAGTATAGTTCGAAGTCAGGTAGCATGATGCCTCCAGCTTTGTTCTTTTTGCTTAGGATTGTTTTGGCTATGTGGGCTCTTTTTTGGTTCCATATGAAATTTAAAGTAGTTTTTTCTAATTCTATGAAGAAAGTCATTGATAGCTTGATGGGGATAGCATTGAATCTATAAATTACTTTGAGTAGTATGGCCATTTTTCATGATATTGATTCTTCCTATCCATGAGCATGGAATGTTTTCCATTTGTTTGTGTCCTGTCTTACTTCCTTGAGCAGTGGTTTGTAGTTCTCTTTGAAGAAGTCCTTCACATCTTCTATAAGTTGTATTCCTAGGTATTTTATTCTCTTTGTAGCAATTGTGAATGGGAGTTCACTCATGATTTGGCTCTCTGTTTGTCTGTTATTGGTGTATAAGAATGCTTGTGATTTTTGCACATTGATTTTGTATCCTGAGACTTTGCTGAAGTTGCTTATCAGCTCGAGATTTTGGGCTGAGATGATGGGGTTTTCTAAATATACAGTCATGTCATCTGCAAACAGAGACAATTTGATTTTTTAAAAAGAATTAAACCTGTGTCATGTGTCTATATGTTTTATAATGAAATAAATTTAAAGTCTTAATGTTGTTGTCTTGAATTGTATCAACTGGAATTCTAAAACTCTTCCTTTGGATGGTAAAAATGCATGAGACATAAGTGTTGTTCTTTATATACATGATATTTGGATTTTATATAATAATAGCTCCTTTAGTGAAAATTGTTCCCCAATTTTTTTTCTTGCTCTGTTTTACTATCCACTGAGTTTTAATAGTGTCTGTTATCGTGAAATATTTCTTCTCTGTTGATATTATTTTAAATCTCCTGTTCTTTCTGTTCTATCTGGTTTTCATCTAAAGATGTATTTCAATGTATTTTTATAAATCTTGATAGATATATAAACCTATTGACCTGTGTGAATGTTTACACTCCTGTGAACTAGCTGTACTCCTCCGAGACTATAAACTCGTTGCTGGTCTGTTATTTAGTCCAGATATATAAAGATTGAACAGCTTTTTATCCCAAAATCATGGTGGGGGAATGTGTACTAATATGCTGAAATGCTGATGTCCATTTAAAATGTTATAAATGTTTTAAACAAGCTATTTGAAGTATACATACACAATTTTTGTTTGATGAGGAAAAGTGAGTTAGGTATGGTTTAGGTAAAGCATATCCTCTCAGATTAAATTTTTTATCACTGCGACTGTGCCCACAGCAGGGATTCAGATAGTGCACTGAGCAACCCATGTTAGCAATTCATTTCCTATCCTTTTGTAATATGTTAGAAAATGTGTCAGAAAGGTTTCGGTGAACTTTGATCAAATTAGTTTATACCTGTGATTTGACTAATACTTTTCTAGAATCCTTGTGAATTTATTCTTGCTTTCATACTTAGCAACTAATTAATCAGAACACTTTTTTGCCTTATCAAATTTATTTACTACAGAAATCTAATTATCTGTTACTGATTGTTGAGACAAAATCCAAAGGCCAGCTTTCAGTGTAACTGCTAATATATTAAGTGCGTCAACACATATTTATATTGTAAAAATTGACAGTCTGAATTTTCTTATTTTTAATATCTTAGTATTCTTATCTTAATATATGACTTACTACTACTAGAATAATACAAAACAGCTGTAAAAATTGACTGTATTTTAAAAATTGACAGCCTGAATTTTCTTATCTTTAATATCTTGGTATTCCTAATATTCTTATCTTAATATCTGGCCTACTAAAACTAGAGTAATGCAAAACAGCTGTATGTATTCTTCAGTGATGGGAGGCCAAAGAAACAAAAAATTTTTCTCAGCATAAGCTCTGCCAGTTAGTGCTGAATATGTAACCATCTTTCATTTCAAAAGTATGAGTAAAATTGATATTTTCTCATAATTGCACAATATTTTCTCATAAATGCACTTACATTTTATCTACCATGTGGTTGGATTTTGAACGTGTCTTGAGATGTTGCTATTTCTTTAGCATTCTTTATATAGCACAGAGTGCGAAACACTTCCTTTTATAAGCAAAAACATGAACAAAATATTTGTTAGAAAACATGTTAAGTCAGTTATTTAGTCATGAGATCATCATATGCAACCATTATCTATTTATAATTCTCCATCTGGAAAATAAATAGAAGTTTAACAAATGCTGTCATTGAATGTCAAGCAAAATTTCAAAATTTTTTTAGAAGTGTGATTTTTAAGTAATGGAGCTATACTAAAATGCTTTAGTGTTTATTGTTATGTGGACCTTATGCAGTTGAGTCAGGTTATCAATATAATTGACTAGGGCCTATGATGAAAAACTGAGATTATATTCTACTTTTTACTATATACTATGTTATCACTCCCAACTAAGTTTGGGGCTACTTAAACCTTGAAAAATTTACTGATGTGGTATTTAGAATCTGTTATTTGGGTATCATAGGAAGGATGTAGTGAGTTGGTGGTAATTGATTTATTCTCCATCATACTGAACCTCCCACTCTTCTTCCACTTTGTCCTCCCTTGGGCAATAATCACAGGGTCGAACTGCCAATCTGTAGACTTAATTTTTTCCAGCAGTACCATCTGGCTCCTTGGCACCAGAAGTTATATTGGTTCTTTGTGGTTGTTACTGAGTTTGTCATATTGTTAGACAGCTGATGGGATGTTTTTTGCTATTCGACCCTTTTAAAACTAATTATTGATTTTTATTTAGAGAATCTTCTTTTGCCATTTATGATAGCATGGCAGGATTTTATTGTGAAAAAAGTAGAATGCGCCTAAACAAATCCTGTATAATGTATCAACCTTGAGATTCTCTTCTCTGTATTGTATTCTGTCTAGTTCTTTAGTAGCTCTCCCTTTCAAGAGCGATTAAAATTAATTGTACAGGTTTTCTGTTTCATTCAAACCTGTATGTGTTTTTAAATTATTTGAATTTGCATTTAAAGTCCTGTTATTACTGCAGTCATTTCCTAATCATGAATGTTTAGAAGTCCCTATTAGTGGCACAGATAACCTTCTAATACCCAGCAATACTTTATCCCCTTAAAAAAAATGGCCATTTGTATATCATCTTCTGTTTTATTTTGTAGATAAGGTGGTTTTACTGTTATGTCTAATGACATTCATGAACAATTTAAAAGGGTAATTTTGAAAGGTAGTTCTGAGTTTCAGTAATTAAAAAGAATTGCCTAAGCACATTTCTACAAACTTAAGTGGTTTTTTCATATTACAGTTAACTGGATGTTTTTGACGAAGGCAAAAATTATTTGACTTATTTGTTTCTAAAGTAAGGATCATAAACAAAAATAAATAATTTTTTAAACTCTTAAAGAATCTGCATATAAAGCAGTTCATTTTGACAAGTATATGTCATATTTGATTGCATGTATTTTTAATGGAACATGATAAACATCGTTTAGAAAGTTTTAAAGTAGTTATTTTAGAACACAATAAACATCTTTTACAAGGCCCTTTAGAGGGTTTCATTCATATAAAAGTGTTTCTCTTGAGTTTAAATATTTAATTAGAATCTATTAATCTATGTTGCATTATAATAATGGCAGGATACTGATATGTTAGAAATATTTATAATGAATCTTTTTTTTTGCTGGTGTAAGGGTGTTTGAAATTCCTAAAGAGTGATTTTGCTGGGATTATTTTAATACCACCATATTAGAAGCCTACTAACTACAAATTGGACTTTGCAGAATATTAGATAACATATAAAGCTAAATTGCTGTAATTTGGTTGTGATGTGATGTTAAATCCAGTTGTTTATAATTTTTCATTTAAAGTATGTAAAGAAAAGGAGCAGTAAATATCTCTCTGTAAGAGGAGCTAAATCACGTGTCAGTGAAATGATTCATATGCCAACTGGAATAGTTAACATGCATTTTATTCTACTGTCTAGCAGGAGGAGGTGGGCTATAGAAAATGAATTCTCCACTAAATAATTTACAACAATTATATCAAATTTTAATAACTTGAGCTAAGAAGGCATACATATGATTCATGTTCTCACAGTTTCCTACATTAGAGATTAATTGTGCTTTTGTTAAACAAAAATGTACTCTTATAAATATTTTTAATTAGTAAATCATGATTAGTTTAATATTTATAGAGTAGCATCGTTTGATCAGTTTTTAGCTGTAGCTTCACATGAAGCTAAAATATCACAGCTAAATCTGTTGTCTCAAATGCCAGCTCATGAGAATTTGCTCCTAATATCAAGAAATGCCCTGAATTGTTTGTTGGCTTTATCTTAACTCAAATATGTAAAGGGGACAGTAGAACATTTTTCTTTGGAATCACAGAGAGTTCAGTGACCTTTCTGTGGCAAATTATGTAGAAAGAAAATATTTATATTCATTTAAAATAACCTTCGTGAAGAAATAGTCTCATTACCCTGTTTGATCAATTTCTTGTAGCCTGAGCTGTAGCATGCTGCTATTGCTATTGGTTGATGGAATACACTGAGTAGTGGCTAATGGTGATGGTGCTCATCAGGAAGGGTTCAGCCAGCGGTCAGCAACAAATAATTCAAGACTGTTTCTAAGTTTGTGGCTGGTGGAATTTGCTTTTTGCCCCAAGCCAGCGGCATTGCTGAGCTGGGCTATTTGATTAGAAGAGAGGCATATTTGCTTCTTAGCAACTGCACATTTGCACAACCCATAGTCCTTTACTGCCTCCAAAGGTTTTCCTTTTGTGATGGTAGAATAATACTTTATTGTTGATTGACGGACAAAAGAAGTTCTAATACAAGGCAAGCTTATAACCATTTTTGTTGTTGTTGGCTTTTAAAAATTTCAGCTGCATATGCCATTTTTTGAGGAAGTATAGACAAAAGGTATGTATAGTGTAAATCAGTATGGAAACCCCAATGTGCTAGATTTTTAATATATTATCAAGGAGATTTGCACAGCATGAATACAATTGCATACTGTTACTTTTGTGCCTAGCAGGTTCAATGATAGAAAATCAATTCTGACTCCAATGTATGTACCTATATCAATATTCTGGGTGTTTGCAGTCTCCAACTAGAAGTAATGCTAGAGAAAATTTAACTAATAATGTTGAAAGAAAAATTGATGTTAGTAGAACATCTGTATAGCTTTGTCACATTTAAGAACTAGTTTTTATATAAGATAAGAAGTCAAATTTTGAATTCTCAATACAATGTGAGTATAGAATTTGGAATATAGTTCTCACAGGAATGAACTTGCAGAAGAAAATATATGTCTTTAATAGAAGACAGAGATATTTATAACTCAGCAGTTAGGAAACAAGTGAGAAAAGATAAATTTGGGAAGGACAGTTTGAGTTTTATGATCCTGGGAAACCAGGACCGGAAAAAACAGGCTTTTTTTTTTTTTTTCTTTTTTAAAAAAGCATGATTTTATGGCTTTTCTCACTGAAACTATATGGTTAGGACTTGAATCTCAAGATTTTAAGGAAGATGGTATAAAAAGTGATACCACCATAGATGATGATAATTTTATTCTTGCATTATTTTTAGTAATAGTTTTTTTTAACATACCTATTATACCTTAAAGAAATAATGCAAAACTATGAGTCAATACATTTTGATATACATCATTTAAATCCATTGTTTTACATATTTTGTCGACATAATTCATGGTAAAATGAAATGGCATCTGTAAGATTAATTGCCATTGGTTGATATATTCTATGATGTTATGTTTAGAACATATGGTGCTTTTTTAAGGGATTTTTTTTTTTTTGGTATTTTTGTCTCCTAAGGTTTAGAACAGATATGAGAGTTTCCATAATTTAAGATGAACAACAAAAAAGTGTACTGGTGTGAATTATCCAGTTAACAAATCTTGAAACATGTTTTGGGATTTAGAGAAGTTAAAGCAAGTGCAGACATTAACATAGACATAAAGTGTATGTGGGCAAATACTCTCATTTCCCAATAAAAGGACCTTGGGGCATATCAGTATGCATAATATGACCATCACTCTATGTACTTACTAATGAATAGCCATTTTAGTGGCAACCTAAAGCCCAAAAAAGGGAAAAGAAGTGAGGTTGAGTGATTTGATATTGCAAGGCAGTAATATGCCCCTTTGTATCAAGCAGCTGTCCCTTTGCAATTTCGGTTAACATCTTTGAAACAGTTCCCTTAAAAACAAACAGGGCCCTAGGAGGAAATGGAAAATACTTTTAAGAGTGGTTTTAAATTGTTTAAAAATTAACATGCCTGCAAATAAATTCCCAAAGTTAGAATGTGACTTTGATGTTATATAAATTAAGGTTATAGCTTTTGCTAGCATTTTCCTTGAAAATGTGCTTTAAATTACTAAACTTTCTTGTAAATAGTTGCAAAATGGCATTTTAAAACTCTAATCTACTACATTAAAATTACTTGTATTTATTAGTCTATATCATTAGGTGGCATTTACTACTAAGTGCCCCTTTCCCCTCTTTTAATAGCTTAACAGTTTCTTATTTTGGGATACATAACAAATGACAGTTTTCTTAGTGGGGCTTTATAACAATTATCACCTGCAGGTGGAGGGGGGATCTGTTTTATTACTGACTGGTTTCTTCCCTCCATCTCCCACTGCAGATATAAAAAGTACAAAGTAATATACAAAATGGTGTTCTTTTGGACTTAAGTTTTTACATATAGGTCCATTTGTTGAGAGAGAAGAGGAACAGAGGCAAATGGAGGTTTCTGGTGCTTTTCTACTAGGTAAAGAGGGTGTAGAAATAGGGAAAGAGAAAGATGGTGTGGTTTGGGGATATGGATGGGATTTTTCAATTTGTTCATCAGAAAATTTCAGTGCGCAGGTGGCTTCCTGAAGCCTTTAAGGTAAAATCAGTAGAGAAATATATCAGAATAATTTTCAGTGGCATGAATGATGAATTACTGTTTTATTACTGAAGAAACTATGGCCCAGAGATATTAGGTGATTTGCCCAAAGCTACACAGCAAATAAAGGTGGAGCTGAGGTAGAAATTTAGGTCTTTTTTTTTCTCCAAAGCCTGTGATCTTTTTCCGGTAGAACATGAACCTGTTCTTCAGGCTTGTTGTGTTTAGGGACATGAGCTTTGGATGCTAACAAACAAGAGATGAAATCTCTGATACTTGCTTTGTGACTGGCCAAACTACTTGACTTCGTTTTATTTTTATTTTTTAATTTAAAAAATTTAAATTGACAATTAAAATTATATATAGGGCTGGGGACGGTGGCTCATGCCTGCATTCCCAGTACTTTGGGAGGCCAAGGTGGGCAGATCACGAGGTCAGGAGATCGAGACCATCCTGTCCAACATGGTGAAACCCCATCTCTACTAAAAATACAAAAATTAGCCAGACATGGTGGTGTGCGCCTGTAATCCCAGCTACTCAGGAGGCTGAGGCAGGAGAATCGCTTGAACCTGGGAGGTGGAGGTTGCAGTGAGTTGAGATTGCGCCACTGGACTCCAGCCTGGCAACAGAGTGAGACTGTGTCTCAAAGAAACAAACAAAAAATATATATATATGTATGGTGTATAGCATGATGTTTTGATATGTATATACATTTTAGAATGACTAAATCAAGTTATTTAGCTCAAGTATTACCTCACATGCTTATATTTTTGTGGTGAGAACCTTTGAAATCCACTGTTAGCAATTTTCGAGTATACAGTATGTTAAGCAGTCACTATGATTTACAATAGATTTCTCTTGAACTTACTCCTCCTATCTAACTGAAATTTTATATCCTTGGACTAGCACCTCCCCATTCCTCCTATTCCTCAGCCTCTGGTAACCACCATTTTACTCTCTGTTTCTGTGAGTTTGACTTTCTTATTTTTCTTCTTTTCTTTTCTTCTTCTTCTTCTTTTTTTTTTTTTTAGAGACAGGGTCTAGGCTGGAGTGCAGTGGTGCAATCTTAGTTTACTGTAACCTCAAACTCCTGGGCTAAAGCCATCTTCCCACCTTAGCCTCCTGAGTGGTTAGGACTACAAGGGTGTACTACAATGACTGGCTAATTTTTTTATTTTTGTAGAGATGGAGTCTTGCTAGGTTGGCTAGGCTGGTCTTCAGCTCCTGGCCTCAAGTGATCCTCCTGCTTCAGCCTTCCAAAACACTGAGATTACAGGTGCGAACCACTGTGCCCAGCCCAACTTTTTAACACTGCATATAAGTTAAGATCTTGCAGCATTTGTCTTACTGTGCCTGGCTTTTTTACTTAACGTTTCGCCCTCCAGGTTCATCCACATTGTCACAAATGACAAAATTTCCTTCTTTTTAAAGGCTAAATGGTATTCCGTTTTGTATGTATACTACATTTTCTTCTTCTGTTCGTCTTCATGGATACTTAGGCTGATTCCGTATCTTGGCTATTGTGAAAAATGCTACAGTGAAGATGGGAGTGGAAATATCTCCTTGACATACTGATTTTATATCTTTTGGATATATTCCCAGAAGTGGGATTACTGGATCATATGGTAGCTCTATTTTTAATTTTTTGGGGGGACCTCCATACTGTTTTCCATAATGGTTGTGCTAATTTACATTCCCACCAACAGTATACAAGGCTTTCCATTTCTTCACATCCTCACAAACACTGGTTATCTTTTATCTCTTTGATAATAGCCATTCTGACGGGTGTGAGATGTTATTTCATTGTGGGTTTCATTTGCATTTCCCTGATGATTAGTGGTATTGAACATTTTTTTTCATATACCTGTTGGACATTTGTATATCTTCTTTTGAGAAAAGTTTATTCAGGTCCTTTGCCCACCTTTTTTTTTTTTTTTTTTTGAGACAAAGTTTTGCTTTTGTTGCCCAGGCTGGAGTGCGATGGTGCAATATCTGCTCACTGCAACCTCTGCCTCCCAGGTTCAAGAGATTCTCTTGTCTTGGCCTTCTGAGTTGCTGGGATTACAGATACATGCCACCACACCTGGCTAATTTTTGTATGTTTAGTAGAGATGGGGTTTCATCATATTGGTCAGGCTGGTCTTTAACTGCTGACGTCAGGTAATCTGCCCACCTTGGCCTCCCAAAGTGCTGGGATTACAGCCCCCGCACCCAGCCACCCCACTTTTTAATTGAGTTTTGTTTTCCTACTATTAAGTGGGTTGAGTTCCTTATGTATATTGGATCTTAACTCCTTACCAGATGTGTGGTTTGCAAATATTTTCTTGTATTCCGTAGGTTGTCTCTTCACTCTGTTGGTGTTTCCTTTGCTGTACAGAAACTTTTTAGTTTGATGTAACCCCATTTACCAACTTTTACTTTTGTTGCCTGTGCTTTGGGGGTCGTATCTAAAAAATCTTTGCCAAGACCAACATCATGGAGCTTTTCTTCTGTTTTCTTCTAATACTTTTAGTTTCAGGTATTCCACTTAAGTCTTTAATTCATTTTGAGTTGATTTTTGCAGTAGGCATTGTTGTTATACCCATTTTGTACATGAAGAAATTAGGTTACATGCCTAGTAAGTTTCGGAACCAAGGTTGAGACCCAAGCCATCTTATTCCAAGGCTTGTCCCCTCCTTTTTTTTTTAATTATGGTAAAAGACACATATTATCAAATTTACCATTTTAACCACTTTTGAGTATACATTTCAGTGGCGTTAAGTACATTCACAATGTTGAGTAACCACCATCACTATTTTCATAATGTTTTCATCATCATAAACAGAGACTCTGTATCAGTTAAACAGTAACTCCCCATTCACCCACCTCCCTACCCTTGCCCCCACAATCTCTATTCTATTTTTAGTCTCTGAATTGGCCTGTTCTAGGTACTTCATGTAAGTAAAATCATACTGTATTTGTCCATTTGTGTCTGGCTTATTTCACTTAGCATAATGTCCTTAAGGGTCATCATGTTGTAGCGTGTATCAGAATTTCATTCTTTTTTTAAAGCTAATAATATTCCATTATGTATATATACCAAAATTTATCCGTTCATCTGTCCATGGACATTTATTTGGGTTATTTCCATCTTTTGGTTATTATGAATACTGCAGGGCCTGCACTTTTGACCACAGCCCTATACAGACGTATTAATTATTTATTGCTGTATAGCAGATTACCCCAAAACCTATGTATTATTTTATTATCACAGGCATACCTCAGAGCTGTTGTGGGTTTGGTTTCAGACCACTGCAATAAAATGAATATTGCAATAAAGCAAGTCATGAGGTTTTTGATTTATATGCATAAAAGTTACGTTTACACTGTAGTCTATTAAGTGTGCAATTAGTATTATGTCTAGAAAACAATGTGTATACCTTAATTTAAAAATACTTCATTGCTAAAAAAATTCTGACAATCATCTTACCCTTCAGCAAGTTGTAATCTTTTTGCTGGTGGAGCATCTTGCCTCAATGTGGATGACTGCTAGCTGATCAGGACAGTGGTTGCTGAAGTTTGGGATGGTTGTGGCAATTTTTGAAAGTAAGATAGCAGTGAGTTTTGCCACATTGATTGACTCTTCCTTCCATGAAAGATTTCTCTGTGGTATGTGATGACATTTGCTAGCATTTTACCCAAAGTAGAACTCCCTTTCAAAATTGGAGACTGTATTAGTCTGTTTTCACACTACTATAAAGAACTACCTGAGACAGGGTAATTTATAAAGGAGGTTTAATTGACTCGCATTCCACATGGCTGGGGATACCTCAGGAAACTTACAATCATGGCAGAAAGTTAAAGACACGCAAGCACCTTTTTCACAAGGTGGAAGGAGAGAGAGAGCAAGGGGGGAACTGCCAAACACTTTTAAACCATCAGATCTTGTGGGAACTCACTCACCATCACAAGAACAACATGGAGAACCCCCCCTTCCCCAATGATCCAATCACTTCCCACTGGGTCCTTCTCTGGACACGTGAGGATTATAATTTAAGTTGAGATTTGGGTGGGGACACAGAGCCAAACCATATCAGAAGCAGTCCTCTCAAATCCTGCCACTGCTGTATCGCCTGAATTTGTGTAATATACTGAATCCTTCCATTATTGTCTTTTCATCAATGTTCACAGTGTCTTTACTAGTAGATTCCATCGCAAGAAACCACTTTTTTTGCTCATCCTAAGAAGCAACTTCCCTTCCGTTCAGGTTTTATCATGAGATTTCAACAGTTCAGTCACATCTTCAGGGCCTACTTCTAATTGTAGTTATCTTGCTATTTCCATCATATCTGCAGCGACTTTCTCCACTGAAGTCCTGAACCTCTGTAAGTCATCCATAAGAGTTGGAATCAACTTCCAAACTCCTTACACTTTTATGTTATGAAGATGGCTTCTTTCCTTAAACCTCATGAACCAAGCTCTGCTCGATTCCAGCTTTTCTTCTGTGGCTTCCTTACCTCTCAGTCTTCATAGAATTGAACAGAGTTAGGGCTTTGACCTGCATTAGGTTTCAACTTAAGGGAGTGTTGTAACTGATTTAATCTTCTATCCAGATCACTGACACTTTCTTTATATCAGCAAAAAGGCTTTTTTGCTTTCTTACCATTTGTGTATTCACTAGAGCAGCACTTGTATTTACCTTCAATGACTTTTCCTTTGTATTCACAATTTGGCTGTTTGGTGCAAGAGGCCAACTTTCAGTCTGTCCCAGCTTTCAACATGAATTTCTTACCAAGCTTAATCATTTCTAGCTTTGTTTGCTTTGCAGCCTCAAACTCCCAGGCTCAAGGGCTTCTCCTACCTCAGTTTCCTGAGTAGCTGGGACCACAGGCATACAACACCATACCTGGCTTATTTATATTTTTTATATTGATTTATTTATTGATTGATTGATTGAAATGAGGTTTCACTATATTGCCCAGGCTAGTCTTAAATTCCTGGGCTCAAGCGATCCTCCCACATTGGCCTCCCAAAGTGCTGGAGTTACAAAAGTGAGTTTAGCTTTTTATTTAAAGTAAGAGGTGTGTGATTCTTCCTTTTATTTGAACACTAAAAAGTCATTGTAGGGTTATTAATTGGCCTAATTTCAATATTGTTATGTCTCAGGGAATAGGGAAGCCCAAGGAGAGGGAGAGAAACGGGAAGAGTCAGTCAGTGGAACAATCAGAACATACACAATATTTATCAATGAAATTTGCTATCCTATATGAGTGTGGCTCATGGTTCCCAAAACAATTACAATAGTAACTATAGATCAGCATAACAGATATAATAATAATGAAAAAGTCTGAGATGTGAAAATTACCAAAATGTGACACAGAGACACAAAGCCAACACATGCTGTTAGAAAAATGGTGCTGATAGACTGTCTCGACACAAGGGTTGCCACAGACCTTCAATTTGTAGAAGGTGCAATGTCTGCAATGTGCAATAAAGTGAAATGCAGTAAAATGAAGTGTACATATGTTTATTATTAAGTAATAAATATTTTATTTATTCTCACATTTCTGTGAGTCAAGAATTTGGGAATGGCTTAGCAGTCTCTGGCTTGGCACTATTCATGAGATTGCAGTCAGAATTTTAGCTGTGGCTGCAGTGATCAGAAAGTTTGAATCCACTTTCTGGGAGGCTCACTTACGTGGCTGCAAGCTGGTGCTGACTGTTGTCAGGAGGCCTTGGTCCCTTTTCACATGAGTTTTTCCACTGTCTACTTGAGGGCCCTCATGACTTTGTAGCTGGCTTCCCCCCAAGAAAGAGCCAAGTAGAAGCTATATAATTTTTTATGACCTAGCCTCAGATGTCACATAGCATCACTTTAGCCACATTCTGTCCTTTAGAAGCAAGTGGGTGAAGTTGACCTACATTCAAGGGGAAAGGGATTAGGCTCTACCTTTCGAAGGAGGAGTGTTAAGAAATTTGTGAACTCATTTTAAAACCAGCACACCTGATTAGAATAATGAAGAAAGTAATCACTGGTAACAGAAATAATTCCTATGAAAATTATGGTATATAACTGTCTAGAGACATTTTCTGTACGTATATGACCTCATAGTTGTTGATTGTTTCCTAATCTGATTAAAAAGTTTTTGTTCTAAAGAGACAGGGTGTCACTATGTTGCCCAGGCTGGTCTCAAGCTCAAGGGAACCTCCTACATCAACCTCTGAAGTGGGTGGGAATATAATTGCTCACCACCATGCCCAGCTTTATAATCTGATTTCGAAACTAACCCCTGTTAAAATTGTAGTATAATGGTATTTCACTGTTAACTGGCTTTATTTTTACTAGTTGATGGTGAATTTTAAAACTGTTTCATTCATTATTTGCATTTTAAATAAATTGCCTTTTTATATATTTGTGCATTAAAAGTTGGCACTTTTTTTTTTTTTTTTTTTTTTTGACAGAGTCTCACTCTGTCACCCAGGCTGGAGTGCAGTGGCACGATCTCGGCTCACTGCAACCTCCGCCTCCTGGGTTCAAGCGATTCTCCTGCCTCAACCTCCTGAGTAGCTGGGACTACAGGTGCGTGCCACCATGCCTGGCTAATTTTTGTAATTTTAGTAGAGACGGGGTTTCTCCATGTTAGCCAGGATGATCTCAATCTCCTGACCTTGTGATCTGCCTGCCTCGGACTCCTGAAGTGCTGGGATTACGGGCCTGAACCACCAGGACTGGCCCGGCGCATTCTTTTTATTAAAGATTATGTGTTAAAGATTCTAAAACATGATAATGTAAGCTATAAATATTTCTTATTTGCTTATAATTTGTGTTATTGATTAAAACAAATTGTAGAAGTATAGAGTTAGAAAGGATAACAGGAAATGTAGTTGAACACTTCGTTTTAAAATTTTTAAAAAATTATTTTTAAAACATTTTGTGGGTATATAGTAGGTGTATATATTTATGGGGTACATAAGACATGTTGATACAGGCATGCAGTGTGACATAGGCACATCATGGAGAATGGTCTTTCCATCCCCTCAAGCATTTATCCTTTGAGTTCTAAATAATCCAATTACATTCTTTAAGTTATTTTAAAATATACAATTAAGTTACTGTTGACTATAACCACCCTATTGTGCTATTCAATAGTAGGTCTTATTCATTCTTTCTATTTTTTTCATACCCATTAACCTCCCCCTCCAATCCTCCACTACTCTTCCTCACCTCTGCTTACCATCTTCTACACTCTGTGTCTATGAGTTAAATTGCTTTGATTTTTACATCCCACGAGTAAGTGAGAATATGCAGTGTTTGTCTTTCAGTGCCTGGCTTATTTCACTTAACATAATGATCTCCAGTTCCATCCATGTTGTTGCAAATGACTGGATCTCATTCTTTTTTATGGCTGAGTAGTACTCCTTTGTGTATATGTACCACATTTTCTTTATCTATTCATCTGTTAATAGACACTTAGTTGCTTCCAAATCTTAGCTATCATAAATAGTGCTGCAACAAACATAGGAGTGCAGATATCTCTTCAATATACTGATTTCCTTTCTTTTGGGTATATATCCAGCAGTGGGATTGCTGGATCCTATGGTAGCTCAATTTTTTGTTTTTTTGAGAAACTTCCAAACTATTCTCCATGGTAGTTGTACTAATTTACATTCCCACCAATAGCATACAAGGGCTCTCTGTCATTCACATGCTCGTCAGCATTTGCTATTGCCTGTCTTTTGGATATAACCCATTTTAACTGGGGCGAGATGGTATCTCGTTGTAGTTTTGATTTGCCTTTCTCTGATGATCAGTGATGTTGAATACCTTTTCATATGTCTGCATGTCTTCTTTTGAGAAATGTCTGTTTAAAGGGTTTGCCTAGTTTTTGATTGGATTGTTAGACTTTTTTCCTGTAGACTTGTTTGAACTCCTTATGTAGTCTGGTTACTAATCCCTTGTCAGAGGGGTATTTTGCAAATATTTTCTCCCATTCTGTGGGTTCTCTCTTCATTTTGTTGATTGTATTCTTTGCTGTGAAGAAGCTTTTTAACTTGATGTGATCACATTTGTCCATGTATGCTTTGGTTGCATGTGCTTGTGGGGTATTGCTCAGGAAGTCTTTACCCAGACCAGTGTCCTGGAAATTTTCTCCAATGTTTTCTTGTAGTGGTTTCATAGTTTGAGGCTTTAGATTTAAGTCTTTAATCCATTTTGATTTGAGTTTTGTATATGGTGAGAGATAGGGGTCTAGTTTCATTCTTTTGCATATGGATTTCCAGTTTTCCAAGCAGCATTTATTTATTTATTTATTTGTTGAGACAGAGTCTCGCTCTGTCACCAGGCTGGAGTGCAGTGGCGTGATCTCGACTCAGTGCAACCTCTGCCTCCTGGGTTCAAGTGATTCTCCGGCCTCAGCCTCGTGAGTAGCTGGAACTACAGGCACGTGCCACCATGCCTGGCTAATTTTTGTATTTTTAGTAGAGTCTGGGTTTCACCACGTTGGGCAGGATGTTCTTAATCTCTTGACCTCGTATCCACCTGCCTCTGCCTCCCAAAGTGCCGGGATTACAGGTGTGAGCTACTGCGCCTGGCCCCAAGCAGCATTTATTAAAGAGACTGTCTTGGCTGGGTGTGGTGACTCATGCCTGTAATCCCAACACTTTGGGAGGCCAAGGTGGGCAGATCACCTGAGGTCAGGAGTTTGAGACCAGCCTGACCAACATGGAGAAACCCTGTCTCTACTAAATATATACAATTAGCCGGGCGTGGTGGCATATGCCTGTAGCTCCAGCTACTTGGGAGGCTGAGGCAGGAGAAGCGTTTGAACTCAGGAGGCGGAGGTTGTGGGTTGTGGTGAGCCAAGATCGTGCCATTGCACTCCAGCCTGGGCAAGAGTGAAACTCTGTCTCAAAAAAAAAAAAAGGACTGTCTTTTCTCCAGTCTATGTTCTTAGTACCTTTGTCAAAAATGATTTCACTCTAGGTGTGTGGATTTACTTCTGGGTTCTTTATTCTGTTCCATTGGTCTATGTGTCTGTTTTTGTGCCAGTACCATGCTGTTTTGGTTACTATAACTGTAGTGTGATTTGAAGTTAGATATGTGATTCCTCCAGTTTTGTTCTTTTTGCTTAGGGTTACATTGGCTATTCTAGGTCTTTTGTGGTTCCATATAAATTTGAGGATTATTTTTCTATGTTGGGGAAGAATGTCATTGGTATTTTGATAGAGATCGCACTGAATCTGTAGATTGCTTTGGGTAATATGGACATTGTGACAATATTGATTCTTCCAATCCACGAACATGAAATATTTTTCGATTTTTAAGTGTCATCTTCATTTTTCTTTGTATTTTATAGTTTTTATTATAGAGATCTTTCACCTCTCTAAGTTAATTTCTAGGTATTTAATTTTATGTGTGGCTATTGTAAATGGGATTACTTTTTAAATTTCTTTTTTGCATTGTTCACTGTCGGCATATAGAAATGCTGCTGATTTTTACATGTTGATTTTGTATCCTGCAACTTTACTGAATTTGTTTCTCAGTTCTAATAGTTTCCTTGTGGAGTCTTTAGGTTTTTCCAAATATAAGATCATAGCATCGGCAAACAAGGATAGTTTGACTTCCTCCTTTCCAATTTGGATGCCTTTATTTCTTTCTGTTGTCTGATTGCTCTAGCTAGGACTTCCAGTACTGTGTTGAATAACGGCAGTGACAGTGGGCATCTTTGTCTTGTTCCAGATTTTAGAGGAAAGGCTTTCAGTTTTTCTTCATTCAGTATGATCCTAGCTGTAGGTCTGTCATGTATGGCTTTTATTATGATGAGGTATGTTCCTTCTATACCCAGTTTTTTTACAGGTTTTTGTCATGAAGGGATGTTGAATTTTATCAAATGCCTTTTCAGCATCAATTGAAATGATCATATGGTTTTCATCCTTTATTCTGTTGATACGATGTATCATGTTGATTGATTTGTATATGTTGAGCCATCCTTGCATCCCAGAGATAAATCCCACTTGGTCATGATGAATGATCTGTCTAATGTATTGTTGAATTCAGATTGCTTGTATTTTGTTGATGATTTTTTGCATCAATATTCATCAAAGATATTGGCCTATAGCTTGCTTTCTTTCTTTCTCTTTCTTTCTTTCTTTCTTTCTTTCTTTCTTTCTTTCTTTCTTTCTTTCTTTCTTTCTTTCTTTCTTTCTTTCTTTCTTTCTTCATGCATCTTTGTCTGGTTTTGGTATCAGTAATACTGGCCTTGTAGAATGAGTTTGGAAGTACTCTGTTCTGCTCTATTTTTTTGGAATAGTTTGAGTAGAATTGGTATTAGTTCTTTAAATGCTTTGTAGAAATCAGTAGTGAAGCCATCAGGTCCTGGGCTTTTGTTTACTGGGAGACATTTTATTACAGCTTCAATCTTGTTGCTTGTTATTAGTCTGTTCAAGTTTTGGATTTCTTCCTGGTTCATCTTGGTCAGTCATATGTATCTAGGAATTTGTCCATTTTTTCTAGATTTTCCAATTTATTGGCATGTACTTGCTATAGTAGACACTGACAATCCTTTGAATTTCTGCAGTATCACTTGTAATTTCTCTTTTTTCATTTCTGATTTTATTTATTTGGATTTTCTCTTTTTCTTAGTGTGGCTAAAGGTTTGTCAATTTTGTTTAACCTTTCAAAAAATCAACTTTTTGGTTGATCTTTTGTATTATTTTAAAATTTCAATTTCATTTATTTCTGCTCTGATCTTTATTTTTTTCTTCTGCTAATTTTGGGTTTGGTTTGCTCTTGCTTTTCAAGTTCTTGACAATGCATTGTTACATTGTTTATTTGAAAATTTTCCTCTTTTTCAGTATAGGCACTTATAGCTATAAACGTCCTTCTGAGTACTGCTTTTGCTGTATCACATAGATTTTAGTGAGTTCTGTTTTCATTATCATTTGTTTGAAGAAATTTTTCAATTTCCTTCTTAAGGTCTTCACCAACCCACTGGTTATTCAAGAGTATACTGTTTAATTTCTATGCATTTGTGTAGTTTCCAAAATTCCTCTTGTTACTAATTTTGAGTTTTATTCCATTGTGGTCAGAGAAGGTGCTTGATAGTTTTTCAGTTTTTATTTTATTTTATTTTATTTATTTCTTTGAGATGGAGTTTCGCTCTGTCACCCAGCCTGGAGGGCAGCGGCGTGATCTTGGCTCACTGCAAGCTCCACCTCCCAGGTTCATGCCATTCTCCTGCCTCAGCCTCCTGAGTAGTTGGGACTACAGGACGTACCACCACACACGGCTAATTTTTTTTTTTTTTGTATTTTTAGTAGAGACGGGGTTTCACCGTGTTAGCCAGGATGGTCTCCATCTCCTGACCTGGTGATCCGCCCGCCTCAGCCTCCCAAAGTGCTAGGATTACAGGTGTGAGCCACCACGCCCGGCCATTTTTTTGAATGTTTTAAGACTTGTTCTGTCTGTTCTTGAGAATGATCCATGTGCTGAGGAAAAGAATGCGTATTCTGCAGCTCTTGGATGAAATGTTTTGTAGATATCTATTAGATCCATTTGGTCTATAGTGCAGATTAAGCCTGATGTTTGTTTGTTGATTTTCTATCTGGAAGATATGTGTGATGCTGAAAGTGGGGTGTTGAAGTCTCCAGCTATTATTGTATCAAGGCCTCTCTCTTTAGCTCTAATAATAGTTTCCTTATATATCTGGGTGCTCCAGTGTTGGGTGCATATATATTTAAAATTGCTAAATCCTCTTGCTGAATTGACTCCTTTATCATTATATAGTGACCTTCTTTATCTCTTCTTACTGTTTTTGTCTTGAAATCTGTTTTGTCTAAGTATAGCAATTCCTGCTCTTTTTTGGTTTCCGTTGGCATGAAATATCTTTTTTTAATCACTTTGTTTTTAGTCTATGTGTTCTTATAGGTGAAATGTGTTTCTTGTGAGGCAACAGATCAATGGGTTTTTTTTTTCTCCCATCCATTCAGCCAGTCTGTGTCTTTTGATTGGAGAATTTAATCCATTTACATTCAATGGTATTATTGATAAGTAAGGACTAATACCTGACATTTTGTTATTTATTTTCTGGTTGTTTTGTGGTCTGATCTGGCCTGGCCTGACCTGGCCCTGCTTTCCCTTGCCCTGCCCTGCCCTGCCCCTGCCCCTGCCCCGCCCATCCCCTCCCCTTTTCTCTCTTTTCCCTTCCCTTCCTTTCTTCCTTTCTTTCCTATCTTCCTCTAGTGAAGGTAATTTTCTCTGGTGTTATGATTTAATCTCTTGCTTTTTATATCTTGTGTATCCATTGTATGTTTTTTGTTTTGAAGTTACAGTAAGGCTTGCAAATACTATCTTATAACCCATTATTTTAACCTAATAACAACTTAACACTATTTGAATAAGCAAACAACCAAGCAAAAAGCAAACTCGTTAAACACTCTACACCTTAACTTCATCCCCCCATGTTTTAAGTTTTTGTTGTTTCTATTATTGACTGTGTCTTGAAAAGTTGTAGTTATTTTTGATTGGTTCATCATTTAGTCTTTTTACTTAGGATAAGAGTAGTTTACACACCACAGTTACAGTGTGTTACTATTCTGTGTTTTTCTGTGTACTTACTATGACTAGTGAGTTTTGTACCTTCAGGTGATTACTTATTGCTCATTAATGTCCTTTTCTTTCTGATTGAAGTACTTCCGGTTGCATTTCTTGTAGGACAGGTCTGGTATTGATGAAATTACTCAGCTAGCTTCTGCTTGATCAATTCTCCTGTTTAAAGGACTCTGATGCCTTCTTCAGTATGCCAACTGCATTTTTCAGCTCCAGAACTTCTGCTTGGTTCTTTTTTGGTTTCTTCTTCATGTTTGAAGTGTATTTTCACCAAGTCTACTATTCTAGGGTAGTTTTTTTCCTGCGATACTTTAAACATGTCATGCCACTCTCTCCTGGCCTACAAGGTTTCCACTGAAAAGTCTGCTGCCAGATGTATTGGAGCTTCATTGTATGCTGTTTATTTCTTTTTTCTTGCTGTTTTTAAAGTCCTTTCTTTATCCTTGATCTTTGGGAGTTTGATTATTAAATGCCTTAACCTTTGGGTTAAATCTGCTTAGTGTTCTGTAACCTTGTACTTGGATATTGATATCTTTCTTTAGGTGTTGGAAGTTCTCTGTTATTATTATTCTTTTTTCTTTTGTCTCCTCTGACTGTATATTTTCAAATAGCCTGTCTTAAAGCTCGCTAATTCTTTCTTCTGCTTGATCAATTGTGCTGGTCAAGGACTCTGATGCATTCTTCAGTATACCAGTTGCATTCTTCAGTACGCCAATTGCATTTTTCAGCTCCGGAACTTCTGCTTGATTCTTTTTCATTATTTCAATCTTTTTGTTAAATTTATATGATAGAATTCTGAATTCCTTCTCTATGTTATCTTGAATTCCTTTGAGTTTTTTCAACACAGCTATTTTGAATTTCCTGTCTGAAAGGTCACATAACTGTTTCTCCAGGATTGGTCCCTGGTGCCTTATTTAGTTCAGTTGGTGAAGTCATGTTTTCCTGGATGGTGTCGGTGCCAGTAGATGCTCTTTAGTATCTGGCCATTTGTTGTAGTCTTCACTGTTTGGGCTTACTTATACCCATCCTTCTTGGGAAGGCTTCCAGATATTTTAAAGGACTTGAGTGTTGTGATCTAAGCTGTATCTGCTTTAGGGGACACCCCTAACCAAGTAATGCTATAGAGGTGCCACCTTGACGGTCTTAGACAAGATCCGGGAGACTACTCTGGATTACCAGGCAGAGACTCTTGTTTCCTTCCCTTAATTTCTCCCAAACTTAGAGTCTCTCTTTCTGTTCTGAGCCCCCTACAGCTGGGGGGGTGGAGTGACACAAGCACCCCTGTGGCTGCCGCCGCTAAGACTGCACTGGGTAAGACCTGAAGCCAGCACAGCACTGGGTCTTGCCCAAGGTCTGCTGTAACCACCCCGTGGCTACTGCCTATTTTAGCTCAAGGCTCTGGGGCTCTACAATTAGTCAGTGGCAAAGCAGCCAGGACTGTGTCCTTTCCTTCAAGGCAGCAAGGTCCCGTAATCCCCGGTGGATCCAGAAGTGCCATTCAGGAGTCAGGGACTACAGTCAAGTCCAACACTTCTGATTCATAGGTGAAGATGCCCTGTTTTCTTTATCTCTTCCAGATTTCTCCTCTACTTTTCTCCCACCAAATCTTAACCTATTATGACCATTTGTCCAAATGTTTTGTGCTCTGCTCATAGTAAAGGAGTAAGGGATATACACTTGACTCTTGAACGATGTGAGGGGTTAGGGACATCAATCCCTGTGCTTTTGAAAATCCACGTATAACTTTTGACTCCCCCAAAACTAACTACTAATGGCCTGTTGTTGACCGTAAGTCTTACCAACAACATAAACAGTTGATTAGCACATATTTTGTATATGTATTATATACTGCATTCTTATAATAGAGTAAGCTAGAGAAATGTTATTAAGAAAATTAATGAGAAAAGACATTTACAGTACTGTATTTATTGATGCCACAAGTTTATATCATCTGTTTATACAATCAATTATCTGTCTGAAATGTCGGGCAGCCACAGCTGCAGACCTCAATCTGTGGTACATATCAAGTAACTCAACTTTTCCTTGTAATGTCGTGATTTTTCTCTGCTTTTCAGAGGCACTGTTAGCATCACCAGTGGCACTTTGTATGGGTCCCGTGGTGTTATTCAAGGTTTTCAGTATTGCACTAAACATGATAAAAAATACGTGAGACCCACAAGAGATCACTTTTTACTGCACTATGCAATTTACTGGAGAGATGAACTACTCACTTAGAGATGATTAGTGTCACATAGCATTTTAAGCAGATTTTTGTAACTCTCAAGCTTACCCCAACAGCAACAGGAGATGGCTATGATGTTATTACTAAAGGACAGGATATACTACAGTTAATTTTATGCAGTTATGATTTAATACTACATTATCATTTGTTTACATTTCTATTGACTTTGCATAGCATCATGTATGATCTGTGTGTGCGTAAGTTTTAATAAATACTAACTTTTTATAATAGATTTGTGTATGTTTTATGGTAGTAAATGATAAAATAGACTAGTATTTACATATATTTTATGCATTAATGACATACCTTTTTCTTAATTGTTTCCATATTTCTAGGCCATGCAGGTCATCTGTGAGTTTTTTCAAATTATCACAGATCTCTAAAAAATTTTCCAATATATTTATTGAAAAAATCCACAGATAAGTGGACTCGTGCAGTTCAAACCTGTGTTTTTCAAGGGTCCACTGTAATTGATGCACTGCTATTTGCACTTATCAAGGAGACATTCCTTAATAAGCCCTAACAATTAACCACTAATGATGTATTAAGTATGAATCACCAGGTAGTGGGAGAGATTTTATTTTTTCAAGAGTTAAGTGACTCCCTAAGTTTCTCAAATGGTACTCTTCATAGGTGCCTGCTTCCCTTATCGTTTTATAAGACCGTATCTGGATCACGAGGTTGTTGCCCAGTAAATCTAAATATAACGTAGGGGCTTAAATGACCCTATTGTTTATATTATACTTCATATTTTTTCCAAAGTGGATTTGAGGTGGCTAAAATTTTGTTTCACTTACAGTGCTGAGAATAGTATCTTGCTAATAAATGTTGATTACATTGAATTAACTGCTTCTAAAGTTATCAAGATGAGGTTCTTACTAATGAGAAGAAAAATTCAAAAATCCACTTAGGAGTTTATTCATCCTATGATCTACAATAAGATTAAAATATGTAGTACTTAGATAATTTGATCTTATTCAAAAACTTAGAGCTTTCTGGTAGGAAAAAGTGATCACACTTAATATTAGTATATTCATCCAGGTGAATAAATTATTTACTGGAAAGGAACAACATCTGGATCTTTCACATTCTTCCTCTTTGGTTGTATATAATTACTGAAGTTTGTCTATTGCAAGTGATAAGGAACTTGGCTGGAATTTCAAAGATTGAGGAATTTGATGGTATAAACAAGCAAATACTGTGTAGCAAGAGTAATAGTGAATTTCTGTGGCTCTTTTGAAGTTCTAGGACATTTTCTGTTTATATAGTAAAATCTCTTTAATTGATTCTCAAACATGTATCTACTTATGATCAACATTGTTTTGTCTATGTTGTGCCAAACCTCTATTAACCTCAACAGGGGAGGCACCAGATTCAAGAGGCTGAAGAAGAGACCCAGAGCCAGCAAACGAGACATGGGGCTTTATTAGGGACTTACATACACACAGGGGAGAGAGTCCAGTGGTGGCTGGCCAGATAAGACATCCACCTTCCTACTGTCCAGTGGTGGCGAGCTGGACAAGATGTCCACCTTCCTGTAGTCCAGTGATGGTGGGCTGGACAAGATATCTTCTTTCTTACAGTCCAGTGGCAGGGGGTTGGACAAGATATTCACCTTTTTACAGTCTAATGGTGGTGGGCTAGACAAGATATCTGCCTTCCTACAGTCCAGTGGCAGCAGGCTGGACAAGATAATTGCGTGGCCCAGTGGTGGTGGGCTGGGCAGGAAAACTGCAACCACTTGCAAACAGCTTGCAGTTTATATAGCATTTTTATTTGGTGCCCTCCCCTTAATGACCTCCACCTGGTAACCTTTATCCAACCCAAATCTCAGGGCCTCAATCCATGTTCCATGGGATGGCCGGGGGCTCAGATGTTGCTTATAGACAAGGAAGAAATCTTTGGGTTGGTCACTCCCAGATTTCCTAGCTTGGTACACACATTCAGGTATATCTGCCATACAGGGTCATTCTCAGCGTATGCTCAGGGCATGCTTAAGTTATTGCTATCAAGGTGTCTACCCTAGTCTATTCCTTTAGCCACTTTTTCCTACCCCTAGGATTATTGAGACAAAATATTATAGGTGAAATATACTGGCTTTGTAATTTTTATAAATGAAAATTCGAATGTTACTAACATCTCATATTTAAAAATATAAAAGAAGATACACTATTTCCTGAGAAAAAGTATCAACTTAAAAAAAATGGGGCTCCTGCTGGGATAGCAGCTCAGTTTTCTTGTTGGCTTTTAATTTGTTATGACCATTTCCAAATAGAAGGATTGGATGAAGCAGCTTCAGCTAATACATCAGAAATTCTGTAGATACTTAACCAATTCCTTACTCTGGCTTTGATTTCTTTTGAGCTTTAATTTCCTAGGTAGGCACATTTCCTGACAGCCAGGCTAATTAATTGTATTTTAAGCCTAGATCTTGCAGCTATACAGAGGCTGCCAATATTAGCAAGTGTAAAACTTGAGTCATTTGTAATCGCTCTATATTTCATTCATCTGCTTTTATAAATGAAGTTTTTCTGATACATGAGAGGATCATCAACTGTGAGAGTTTAAAGTGGTTTCAGAGATTCTTTTACAGATGAGGAAACTGTAGTACTGATATGTTAATTGACTTGTCCAAAATCATACAGCCTGTTGGTGGTGCTTTTATAACTTAGATTACATACCTCTTATTTGGGGTTAAGACTTTCCATCTCTTGCCCTTACTGGTCTAACTTCCTTGCCAGGTCACACAAAATACTAATTACTATTTATACTGTTTAACAGAAAAAAAATTTAAAACTTAGACTTATGAAAAGGCAACCTTTCCTAGAGAATTTCGTGTATTTAATCTACTGTACAATTTGAGTTATCAGTCCTCCCACAAACTGTGGTGGTGAAGTGGCTTCTCTTGTATGGATATTGAGCTGTGAGGAATTCTTACATAAGGATACTTCAGTTAAGGTTTTCAATTTCTGATTCTAGGGCACAGGGTTAAGGAAAGGGCCCCTTGGAGGATTCTTGAACCTTTTCTCATGTGGAGGATTCCTGAACCTTTTCTCATTTTGGAGAATTAGTATAATTTCTGGTCAACATGGTTTGGTAAAGGATAGTTGGCAATTGTGTTTTACCTGTTTCACTTGCAGAAGGGTCAAGTCAGGTAAAAGTAAGTCTGTCAGACTGGGGAAGCATTAGCGTAGAAACAGCAGATAGGTAAGGAAGTTTAGCACTTCAGAAATAAGGCCCTGATTTCTAGCAAACATTGTGTCACTGCTAGTCTGGCGTAGCCTAATTGCCATTAGAAAAGAATTGGTTTCTTAAAAGGGAAAAATCATGAGGAAGACTTCCTAAGAGCTTTATTACATTCTTTTTATGAAATTATTTCTGCAATGTATTGATTAATATCTAACTTTAAGAATTTTATGTAGGCATTTCACCATTATAATTTTGAAATATGAAAAGTCCTTGCAAACATTCTTAGATTGCCTTCTGTCTGTCTGCCTTGTAAAAGATCCTTTTAGTTAAATGGACCATCCTCCTTAAATGATGTCATTAGCTCAGATTGAAAAGACATTGCCTGCAGGGAAATCATTTAATTGAACTAAAGTGCCTTTATTTCTGTAGATCTTGGAACAGCTCACTCACTCTTATTTTCAGATTAGATAATTTATATCAGATAATTTTTTCAGCTCTATAAATGATAAAATGTTAAGAAAAGTAATCTTCTTTTTAAGATATTTTGATGTTTCATAGTTTCCCATTTACATCTGAGTTAGAATTTACGGTTCTTAAAATGCAAAGTCTTATTTTTCAAATAAAAGTTTTTTTTATTCATTAGACTAAATTATAAATGTGTTTGGAATACACAGGTCAGTGGCTCCAAAATAAATGTATGTGAGATATATAGAAATAAATCAACTACTTTTACTCTTGAGATCTTCTCTCACTGTCTTTTTTGTTTTTAGATCAGGTTTATCAGGTACAATTTACATACAATAAAATTCATCCTTTAAGTGAACAATGTGATGAGTTTTGGTAGCTGTGTGCAGCTGGATAACCACTTCCACAGTCATGATATTGAACATTTCCATCACCCCAAAAAGTTCCCTTGTGCTCCTTTGCCATCAGTACCCTGCCTCCACACCCAGCCGCTGGCAACCACTTACCTAATTTCTGCTCCTATAGTTTTGCCTTTTCCAGAAGGTCATATCAATAGTATTATACAATATGTAGCCAGAGAAATCTGGCTTCTTATACTTAGCATGATGCTTTTACAATTCATCCATGTTGTTTCATACCTCTGTAGTTCCTTACTTTATTGTTGAGTAGTGTTCTGTTGTATGGATGTATCACAACGTGTTTTTCTACTCAGTAATGATGGAACATTTTCCGTTTTGACTGATAGGAATAAAACTACTGTAAGTGTTGGTGTACAAGACTTTTTGAAGGCTATGTTTTCAAATCTCTATGGAGTGGAATTGCTTGATCCTATGATATATGTTTTTATCAGAAACTCCCAAACTGTTTTCTGTGATGGCTATACCATTTTGCCTTCCCACCAGCAATGAAAATAACAGTTGCTTTGCATTTTCACTTTTCTTCATTTGTATTGTCCATTTCTTCATTTTAGTCCTTCTAGTTAGGTGTTTTAATGGCTGTACTGCCTTTTAATTCTACTACCTATTTATCTTTATTTTAATCCAAGAATTCTAATAATTGCAAATAACCAAAATAGATAATTACCTAATTGTCAAGTCTGCTTTAAAGATACTAGATTGGTTTGGTTTATGGTTCTAAAACCAAGTATAAGCACAATCAGTTTTTAAAAAATTGTGTATTGAGGCTGGTTGTGGTGGTTCAAACCTATAATCCCTGCACTTTGGGAGGCCAGGGCAGGAGGATCGCTTGAGCCCAGGAGTACAAGACCAGCCTGGGCAAAAAAGTGAGAACCCTGTCTTAAAAAAAATAGAAAAAATTAGCCAGCAGTGAGCCATGATCACACCACTGCACTCCAGACTGGGTGACAGAGCGAGACCCTATATCAAAAAAAAAAGAAAAGAAAAGAAAAGAAAAATTTTGTATTGAACTAGGTACAGGCTAATAATCACTTTTGGTATTACAGAAGTAAAACCATTATCATTATTACTTTTGGTCGTGTTCCTAAATATGTGACATGATAACACTGGCTGAAGCAGCACATGTCTCCTTACCTCTTGGAGTTTGCCCTGTTAAGAAATATATTATTGAATTTACTTAGCAACTGTACATCCTGGATTTTTTTAAAATTAAAACAAGTTTTAAAATCTCAATATGATGTTCAAGAGTTATACCATTGTACTGGTTCTATATATATTTCTTTAAGGAAGACATTTCACCATGTGTGACTGTTAAAATCTCGACAGTTTTCTACCATGAAGTCCTCTGGTGTCTTAGCATAATAGAAAGTGTTGCTGTATTGAAGACTTTTTATGTGATATGAGTATTTAGTAATAATTTTAAGGTCCTCTTGATATGTGATTCCTGCTTTTCTGCTTGGATTAGCATTGTTTTGAAAGTGAGAAAATTATTTTACATACAAATTTAAAGCTAATCCAAATATTTCTTTAAAATCTCCAAAGTCTTCACTTTTGTCCTGGATACTTTAAAAAACTTAGAAATGTTAGGATATTAGTTTCAAAAGCAAGTATGAAATATAAAATGTTTTATTAAAATGACCAACATATGAATGTTCTTACTGAAGTAGAAGTTTGTACCAAATAGGACAGCATATTAAATCCCAACAGTAATTGAATTATAACTGGTAAAACCTTTTATTAGTATTTCTTCTGAAAACTGGTTTGTTCTTAAATAACTGTACCACACAGTTTCCTGTATCAATGTTTTATGACTCATATTGTAAAATTCACATGTAAGTTCACCTTACTAAGTTAGATGATTTCATGTTATGTAGCTCTTCTGTCGGTCATTTGATGTGAACTACACCAAAATCAGCCACAACATCCAATTTTCTCCTGGTCTCTAGTTCACTGCTAGGTCAGCAAACTTCTATGGAGAAGAGAATGAAAGGGCAGACTGGGTCTGAAACAGGTAATAGGCAGGTTTTGTATCCAGGTGAGAAGGTTCCTTGCTTCCAGACCTAAGTAATTAGGGGGCTAAGAATCCTTCTATAATTCAGCCAATAAAGGTGTTTAACGATAGAATGAACAGTTAGAGGCGATGATTAATTAGCCTGGGCACTTTGGGCTGGCCAGTGTGCAAGCGGTAGTACATACTGGCCATCAGCTGGTAGGCATGCAGTCTTGTGAAGGGCTTTCTGCTCTGACACTGGTCATATATCATTGCAGCTGTGCCCTTTGATTACTGGGAGGGCTTGCAGAGTGATTAATAGCCAGGATCAATGTTTCTGCCCAGCACATGACATTTGGTCACAGAGCAACCATATACTTATTCCCCTTTGGCACAACGCTTAGGAGGAATGAAGGATGAGACCTGCCAATTTATAGCTGAGGAGCTTCCAGTTTATAAAATGAGTCAACTTTGACTGTACAAAATTATTCCCCATTGAAATAATTAGTGCGGCATTAAACACAATTAGAACTAAAACTACAGGAGCATGCTTGCTGAATTCAAGCCAGTTGACAGATGGTTAAGGCTTGATATTTGGCTGCCTCTGATGACCAAGAGTTATTATTTTGCTGAGGAAATGAAAAAGCTTGAAAGTGAACAGTGGCTACTTAAAAAAATTAGGTAATATGATGCAAAATACACATTTAAAAAACACTGGAATAGTAGAATATTCAGTGTAATAACTCTGTAACTGTAACACAATTGAATACCTCTGTGTGAATGATGCTTATTATTAATGCATTGTAAGTCAACTTAAAGCAGATCCCGTTTAAAACAAAATTGGTTACATGAAGGCCATCAGAATATGATATGGTCTTATTTAATGATACATGTTGGGCCTCAACTTACTTTAAGTGGCACTTATAAATCCTACTAGAATAGAAGATTTTTGGACATCAGATATTATTGTGAACTTAACTATGTAATAAAAATGTTTGAGCTAAAAATTTTTTTAATCTAAAAATCTTTGCCTTGAAATCTTTAGATATGTAAATTAAGCTTTCTTAGGTTCATTATGTCAGCATATATTACTATAATGGAAAAAGAATGTTTTTCTTCTACTTTCCAAATTAAACTTTAATAAATGAAAAGTCTATTCTAACAGAGTAGAACAAATATATCGTGGTCTTGGGTTTTGCTAATAATACTTAACTAATGATTCATATTGTATTTGAAGTGTCTGCTGCCATTTTGTGGCATTAGCTCACAGAGTATTTTACTATTTCTACACCAATGGTAGATGTGCTTCTTAGTGTGGAGCCATTTTACATTCTGTTCATAATTATTCCAAAGAGACTACGTTCAGAAAATTGTCAGTCTATTATGTATACCATAGAACTTTGCAATTAATTTGTGTGTGTATGTGCACATGTATCTGTGTTTACATATATATGGTATTAAGCATATAATTAGAGGGGAGTGGGATTTAGGATTTGGGAAAAAATTACAAGAAATTTACATGAGTAGAATTTCAGTTCTTCAACTTACACACTTGATTAGTGCTAGAGTTGCATTTTGTGCTCATAATAACAAAAAGTCAGCTTTCTTGCCTGATTTTTCTTTTGAGCTATTATAAAGGGGTATAAGATTAATACATTGTTTGGTATTTATATGCTCCTTTATTTTCAGTTAGAACAGGGCCAATTTAAATTCTGACAGTTTTGGGCTATTTAATTTATGACATATTTACTTTTCTTAATTTGTAATGTAAGAAAGATAAGCTAATTATTACTTGGATTTATATAATAGTTTGTTTTTTTTTTCCTTCAGAATGCTAAGTGCTTTCTGATTTCTCTTTTAAAATTTTTTCTTTTTCTTTTTTCTCTTAACCATTGGGAAGATGAAGGGATAGAAAGGTTCTTTGGCTTAAGAGCACAGCCAGTGGCACAGCTGTTGTAAGAAACCAGGACTTGCTTCTAATTATCTACTGATTGTTCTGGTACTGTAACTTCATAACAATATAAAATGATCACAGTCAGCTTTCATTAAGTCTAATAAAACATCTTTAATGTATTTTATAACTATTCAAACCCATTTTCTTTTTTGTTCTTAGAAGCTATAGTGATTCTGTTCTTATTTGTCCACACATTCCTTAATACCTTCTTCTGACCAATAACAAATTTGTGGATTGTGGGAGTTTGAAAAGAGGTGGTGATATGGTTTGAATATTTGCCTCTGCCTAAATCTCATGTTGATAGTCCCAGCTATTCAGGGGGCTGAGGCATAAGAATCACTTACACCTGGGAGGTGGAGGTGGCAGTGAGCCAAGACTGAGCCACTGCACTCCAGTCTGGCGACAGAGCAACACTTGGTTAAAAAGAAAAAGAAAAAGAAATGTAATGCCCGATGTTAGAGGTGGGGCCTCATGGGAGGTATTTGGGTCATGGGGGCAGAGCCCTCATGGCTTGGTGCTGTCCTCACAATAGTATGCCATAATGAGTGAGTACTTGTGAGATCTAGTTGTTTATAAGTGTGTGGCGCCTCTGCCTCCCTCTTGCTCCTGCTCTGCCATATGAAACACCAGGTCCCCCTTTGCCTTTCACCATGAATAAAAGCTTCCTGGCCGAGTGTGGTGGCTCACGCCTGTAATCCCAATGCTTTGGGAGGCCGAGGCAGGTGGATCACTTGAGGTCAGGAGTTCAATACCAGCCTGGCCACCAACATGGTGAAACTCCATCTCCACTAAAAATACAAAAATTAGCCAAGCGTGGTGGTGCACACCTGTAGTCTCAGCTACTCAGGAGGTTAAGGTTGAGAATTGCTTGAGCCCAGGAGGCAGAGGTTGCAGTGAGCCAAGATCGCAGTACTGCACTACTTAGGTGGCAGAGGAAGACTCTGTCTCAAAAAAAAAGAAGAAAAAAAAAAAGAAAAAAGTTTCTTGAGGCCTCCCAGAAGCCAGTCAGATGCTGGGCACCATACTTGCACAGCCTGCAAAACTGTAAGCCAATGAAACCTCTTTTCTTTATAAATTACCCAGTCTAAGATATTTCTTTATAGCAGTGCAAAAACACCCTAATACTGGTGGTTAAAAGTCATTCATGGCTGTGAATTAAAGCAAAATTCTGAAGTCAAACGAAGAACTTAGCTTCATTCTTACTTACATTCTAATATGAGATAGCTGGATCTTGAGTACATGAAAACTAAAAATGAGTTTACTTGAGAACTTCAAGGCTTAGGATTTCTACTTTAACTTCATTTTTTGTCCCATGTGGATGTATAATGTGTTCAAATGATTAAAAATTAATTAGTTATGGGAAACAGAGATGCAAAATATTGAGTTAATTACAGATTAGATAATTGCTGTCTAAAAAAGAATGATCTGTAGAAGGAGGAGAGATAAGTTAACCTTAAAAAAAAAACTGGGCAATTTTATAGGTAGAATAAAGTGAAATAATATGTTCAGAAAAACAAGATATTCTAGAACTATCACTTTGTGCAGAATGTATGTGTTTAGATACAGACTGAGATAATTTGCATACTAAAAGAGCTCGTGACCCTTCTCTTGCTAGGGCACATGTTTATTATAATTAAGAATGTTTTCCTTTATGGAGCACATGCACACATGCACCCTTTGAAACTGCCAGGCTTGCCACTGCCTTAGGTCCCCTATTACTCTGCCTGGAGTGCTCTTCCTCACTCCCTCCCATCTTCCCCCATCTTGACCTGACTGATTCTTTTATATTCCTCAGTTCAGCTCATTGGTCACCTCTTCAGAGAGGTCATCCCAGACAACCCTTCCTAAAATAGTTTTCCAACCTCTGTCATCATTCTCCATCCCATTAGCCTGTTTTACATTTGCCATTATCTGAAATAATCTTACTTATATGTTTTTTACTTGTTTCTCCTCACTAGAATGTAATTTCTGTGAGGCTAGAGACCTTATCTGTCTTGTTCAACACTGTATCCCTAATTGTAGAATGGTGGAACTTTAATGAATATTGGATTAATGAATTAATTTAACATTTTTACATTAAATATTGATTTTAGTTAAAAAGAAAAAAATTCCCCTGCATCCTAATTTCCCCCGTCTTGATTACCAAATAATTTGTATAGAATTGCTGGTACACTCCTTAGACCCAGACAAGACGGGCCTCTGTACTTTGGAGGACCCTAATTGGGCCCTTTTCCATTTGTGCCCTGTCCCACAGGTTCAATTCCTGGGGTGAAGGGAGGTTCCCAACTAATGTCTGCATCTCATTTCACCTCACTTCATCTTCTAGACTATGTTCCAGTTCTGAGGGTCCCTGAAATCCCTGCTGAGATGGCCCCAAGCTTGCTCCCAGGGCCTGTGTGGGCCTCTTCAATGGCTCTGTCTTATGGTATAGGGAGCATATTACTGCTGTGTATGTCTATAGGCATGGGGGTAACTAGTAACTATGGGTTGTGTGCCAGGGACTGTGGACAGGGCATGGAAGGGTGGGCGTCTCCACAAGCCTCGTTTGGGTATAAGATGGAGCCAGGGTAGGGAGAAAGGAGATAGGGATTTCTTAGGAGTCCAACATTCTAAATTTGAGCCTAGTCTTCCATATTATTATGATGGTGTATATTTGTCAAGTTTGGAGGATAGACCATGTTTTGGTTAACAGATTCATTAGCTTGATATAAAACTTCTTAATATTTAGACGTATGCTCTGTGGGCCTCCTTTTATATTCTTGTTATATGCCCATTGACGTCAAGGGAAGGTTTGAGTGTTGTATTTAAAACTTTGTTTCCTCACAGGATCCTAAAGGCATGATTTTTTTTTTTCCAGAACTTGGGTATATTGAAAGAGCTTAATAGGCTTTTAATGAAGGTAAAAACTATTTGCACACCTCATGAGCAAAAAAATGACAGTTCAGTTTTGCCCCAACATTTTATTATGAAAATCTCCAGGTGTCCCTCAAAGAATTGGAAGAATTTTACAGTAAATACCTATTTATCTACCACTTAGATCTTATTTTCCTGTCCTTGCTTTATCACATATCAGCTTCCCACCCCTTTTTTTTTTTTTTTTTTTTTTTTTTTTGAGACGGAGTCTCGCTGTGTCTCCCAGACTGGAGTGCAGTGGCGCGATCTCGGCTCACTGCAAGCTCCGCCCCCTGGGTTCACGCCATTCTCCCGACTCAGCCTCCCAAGTAGCTGGGACTACAGGCGCCCGCTACCACGCCCGGCTAATTTTTTTGTATTTTTAGTAGAGACGGGGTTTCACCGTGTTATCCAGGATAGTCTCGATCTCCAGACCTCGTGATCCACCCGCCTCGGCCTCCCAAAGTGCTGGGATTACAGGCTTGAGCCACCGCGCCCGGCCCCCACCCCTTTTTATATTCATTAGCTTATTCTTATTTATAGTTTTTTGATGCATTTCAAGGTAAATTGCAGACATCAGTATACTTCCCCCTAAACACTTAGGCATGGGAATTAATTTTTAACAGGAGAGGGAAAAACTTTACTATAAGTGCTTAATGTTTTTTTTTTTTTTTTTTTTTTTTTTTTGAGACGGAGTCTCGCTCTGTCGCCCAGGCTGGAGTGCAGTGGCCGGATCTCAGCTCACTGCAAGCTCCGCCTCCCGGGTTCACGCCATTCTCCCGCCTCAGCCTCCGGAGTAGCTGGGACCACAGGCGCCCGCCACCTCGCCCGGCTAATTTTTTGTATTTTTTAGTAGAGACGGGGTTTCACCGTGCTAGCCAGCATGGTCTCGATCTCCTGACCTCGTGATCCGCCCATCTCGGCCTCCCAAAGTGCTGGGATTACAGACTTGAGCCACCGTGCCCGGCCAATAAGTGCTTAATGTTTTAAAAATAATTTTTCTCTGTAATTTGTTAAACTTCTTATGTTCACTCTTCAATAATGACTTTGAACTCCCACTGTGTGTCAGCCTTCTACAGAAGATGCCTGTGTTGATCATTATTTGTTAGGACTTGATGCAGCACATGTTGATTTATATCCAGTTTTGTTTAGGTAAATCAGGCTTTGAGAATACAGGGATAAATATGAATGATTCATTACCTTTAGAAGCAAATTCTGGTTGAGGAGCCACAGACAGCAACATGGAGAATTAGAGTGCAGGGTGAGAAGCAGTGATATTCTGGTAAATATTTTATCACTGGCTTTCACAGAAGAAGAACACCTGATTTGTAGCTTGTAGTCTTTACAGCTTTCCCTTGTGTAAATACTCTCACCATGGGGGTAAAACTTTTGTTCCATTAACTTAGGTCTGAATGATTGGGGACCTTCAAATTAACTGACAATAGATAGATTAACAGGAGAAAATACAAGGTTTATTCACACATATATGGGAACACTCAACAATAGGTAACTCCCTGAACAGCCAGAGGTAAAGGTTTATATACCAGCTTAACAAAAGGAAGATGTTTAGGGCTTTAAAGGATGGAAAGTTCTGATGAGGCTTGTTTACACAATTTGTTTTCGGGAATGTCCCTGTGCCCAAGGTTAGTGCCTCCCTAACTGGAGATGGGGGTAGTGGGGTGAACAAGTGAGGGTGGAATTGTGGCAGCTGACTCTTTTAATGCTCTACTTTAGTCAGGTCAGGGCAGTTCAGGTAAGATTTCTTTTTGCATCTGCTGTTAGGTTTCTGGTCCCTTTAGCAACCAACATGATGTCACTGTGGAGGTGGGAAGAGATGCTAACAGTTGGCTTATGATCCAGCTCCAGGTGGTTTCAGCATGTTACTGGAAGTGTTATGGTAGAGGAGAGCCTATAGGTGGGATTTCCAATCCAGAAGGAGGCATCCTGAAAGATATGGTACTTAAGCTCACTCTTGAAGGATGAGTATGAGTTAAATAAGAAAGGGTGGGAGAGTGGGTCAATTAATATTGGATTTGTAGTTGGTTTGTTCTGGTCTTGATGGGTCTTGTATATATTGCTAAGGAGTTCAGAGATAATCAGAGAAATATTGGTGGGGGAAACAGGTAGGGGAGTCACATTTTTCTCCCCAAAACATCAACCTAGTAACAATATGGATTGGAGGAAGACCAGAATAAAGGCAGGAGGGAAGAAGGAGAGAACAAACAAGATATTCTTAGGAACATAAGTCAACAGAACTTGGTGATTGACTTGGAGAGGAGACAGTTAACAACAACATCTGGATACCTGCCTTAGGTAAATTCATGGGGAATGATACATTCCACCAGGGTAATGCAAGAAGGAAGAATGACTTGGGAGAATTAAAAATATCAAGTTGTAACTGTTTTGGGGACACACAAGTGACAGTGTGGGCAGTTAGATACTTGTCTGGAGCTCAGGAGAGTGGTCTGAGTTAATCATATGTATTTCAGGAAAGGCAGAAAGAATCTGGTACTTTCTATTGTTCTTTTTTGTACATGTGTCTTTTTTTTTTTTTTTTTTTTTTTTTTTTACTCATCACACTTTTATGTTAAAACAACTTTTTTTTTTTAATTTATTTATTATTATTATACTTTAAGTTGTAGGGTACATGTGCATAACGTGCAGGATTGTTACATATGTATACTTGTGCCATGTTGGTGTGCTGCACCCATCAACTCGTCATTTACATCAGGTATAACTCCCAGTGCAATCCCTCCCCCCTCCCCCCTCCCCATGATAGGCCCGGGTGTGTGGTGTTCCCCTTCCTGAGTCCAAGTGATCTCATTGTTCAGTTCCCACCTATGAGTGAGAACATGCGGTGTTTGGTTTTCTGTTCTTGTGATAGTTTGCTAAGAATGATGGTTTCCAACTGCATCCATGTCCCTACAAAGGACACAAACTCATCCTTTTTTATGGCTGCATAGTATTCCATGGTGTATATGTGCCACATTTTCTTAATCCAATCTGTCACTGATGGACATTTGGGTTGATTCCAAGTCTTTGCTATTGTGAATAGTGCTGCAATAAACATACGTGTGCATGTGTCTTTATAGCAGCATAATTTATAATCCTTTGGGTATATACCCAGTAATGGGATGGCTGGGTCATATGGTACATCTAGTTCTAGATCCTTGAGGAATCGCCATACTGTTTTCCATAATGGTTGAACTAGTTTACAATCCCACCAACAGTGTAAAAGTGTTCCTATTTCTCCACATCCTCTCCAGCACCTGTTGTTTCCTGACTTTTTAATGATCGCCATTCTAACTGGTGTGAGATGGTATCTCATTGTGGTTTTGATTTGCATTTCTTTGATGGCCAGTGATGATGAGCATTTTTTCATGTGTCTGTTGGCTGTATGAATGTCTTCTTTTGAGAAATGTCTGTTCATATCCTTTGCCCACTTTTTGATGGGGTTGTTTGTTTTTTTCTTGTAAATTTGTTTGAGTTCTTTGTAGGTTCTGGATATTAGCCCTTTGTCAGATGAGTAGATTGCAAAAATTTTCTCCCATTCTGTAGGTTGCCTGTTCGCTCTGATGGTAGTTTCTTTTGCTGTGCAGAAGCTCTTTAGTTTAATGAGATCCCATTTGTCAATTTTGGCTTTTGCTGCCGTTGCTTTTGGTGTTTTAGACATGAAGTCTTTGCCCATGCCTATGTCCTGAATGGTACTACCTAGGTTTTCCTCTAGGATTTTTATGGTATTAGGTCTAACATTTAAGTCTCTAATCCATCTTGAATTAACTTTCGTATAAGGAGTAAGGAAAGGATCCAGTTTCAGCTTTCTACTTATGGCTAGCCAATTTTCCCAGCACCATTTATTAAATAGGGAATCCTTTCCCCATTTCTTGTTTCTCTCAGGTTTGTCAAAGATCAGATGGCTGTAGATGTGTGGTATTATTTCTGAGGACTCTGTTCTGTTCCATTGGTCTATATCTCTGTTTTGGTACCAGTACCATGCTGTTTTGGTTACTGTAGCCTTGTAGTATAGTTTGAAGTCAGGTAGCATGATGCCTCCAGCTTTGTTCTTTTGACTTAGGATTGTCTTGGAGATGCGGGCTCTTTTTTGGTTCCATATGAACTTTAAAGCAGTTTCTTCCAATTCTGTGAAGAAACTCATTGGTAGCTTGATGGGGATGGCATTGAATCTATAAATTACCTTGGGCAGTATGGCCATTTTCACGATATTGATTCTTCCTATCCATGAGCATGGTATGTTCTTCCATTTGTTTGTGTCCTCTTTTATTTCACTGAGCAGTGGTTTGTAGTTCTCCTTGAAGAGGTCCTTTACATCCCTTGTAAGTTGGATTCCTAGGTATTTTATTCTCTTTGAAGCAATTGTGAATGGAAGTTCCTTCATGATTTGGCTCTCTGTTTGTCTGTTACTGGTATATAAGAATGCTTGTGATTTTTGCACATTAATTTTGTATCCTGAGACTTTGCTGAAGTTGCTTATCAGCTTAAGGAGATTTTGGGCTGAGACAATGGGGTTTTCTAAATATACAATCATGTCATCTGCAAACAGGGACAGTTTGACTTCTTCTTTTCCTAACTGAATACCCTTGATTTCTTTCTCTTGCCTAATTGCCCTAGCCAGAACTTCCAACACTATGTTGAATAGGAGTGGTGAGAGAGGGCATCCCTGTCTTGTGCCAGTTTTCAAAGGGAATTTTTCCAGTTTTTGCCCATTCAGTATGATACTGGCTGTGGGTTTGTCATAAATAGCTCTTATTATTTTGAGGTACGTTCCATCAATACCGAATTTATTGAGCGTTTTTAGCATGAAGGGCTGTTGAATTTTGTCAAAAGCCTTTTCTGCATCTTTTGAGATAATCATGTGGTTCTTGTCTTTGGTTCTGTTTATATGCTGGATTATGTTTATTGATTTGCGAATGTTGAACCAGCCTTGCATCCCAGGGATGAAGCCCACTTGATCATGGTGGATAAGCTTTTTGATGTGTTGCTGAATCCGGTTTGCCAGTATTTTATTGAGGATTTTTGCATCAATGTTCATCAGGGATATTGGTCTAAAATTCTCTTTTTTTGTTGTGTCTCTGCCAGGCTTTGGTATCAGGATGATGTTGGCCTCATAAAATGAGTTAGGGAGGATTCCCTCTTTTTCTATTGATTGGAATAGTTTCAGAAGGAATGGTACCAACTCCTCCTTGTATCTCTGGTAGAATTCAGCTGTGAATCCATCTGGTCCTGGACTTTTTTTGGTTGGTAGGCTATTAATTATTGCCTCAATTTCAGAGCCTGCTATTGATCTATTCAGGGATTCAACTTCTTCCTGGTTTAGTCTTGGAAGAGTGTAAGTGTCCAGGAAATTATCCATTTCTTCTAGATTTTCCAGTTTATTTGCGTAGAGGTGTTTATAGTATTCTCTGATGATAGTTTGTATTTCTGTGGGGTCGGTGGTGATATCCCCTTTATCATTTTTAATTGCGTCGATTTGATTCTTCTCTCTTTTCTTCTTTATTAGTCTTGCTAGTGGTCTGTCAATTTTGTTGATCTTTTCAAAAAACCAACTCCTGGATTCATTGATTTTTTGGAGAGTTTTTTGTGTCTCTATCTCCTTCAGTTCTGCTCTGATCTTAGTTATTTCTAGCCTTCTGCTAGCTTTCGAATGTGTTTGCTCTTGCTTCTCTAGTTCTTTTAATTGCGATGTTAGAGTGTCAATTTTAGATCTTTCCTGCATTCTCTTGTGGGCATTTAGTGCTATAAATTTCCCTCTACACACTGCTTTAAATGTGTCCCAGAGATTCTGGTATGTTGTATCTTTGTTCTCATTGGTTTCAAAGAACATCTTTATTTCTGCCTTCATTTCGCTATGTACCCAGTAGTCATTCAGGAGCAGGCTGTTCAGTTTCCATGTAGTTGAGCGGTTTTGATTGAGTTTCTTAGTCCTGAGTTCTAGTTTGATTGCACTGTGGTCTGAGAGACAGTTTGTTATAATTTCTGTTCTTGTACATTTGCTGAGGAGTGCTTTACTTCCAATTACGTGGTCGATTTTGGAGTAAGTACGATGTGGTGCTGAGAAGAATGTATATTCTGTTGATTTGGGGTGGAGAGTTCTATAGATGTCTATTAGGTCTGCTTGCTGCAGAGATGAGTTCAATTCCTGGATATCCTTGTTAACTTTCTGTCTCGTTGATCTGTCTAATGTTGACAGTGGAGTGTTGAAGTCTCCCATTATTATTGTATGGGAGTCTAAGTCTCTTTGTAAGTCTCTAAGGACTTGCTTTATGAATCTGGGTGCTCCTGTATTGGGTGCATATATATTTAGGATAGTTAGCTCTTCTTGTTGAATTGATCCCTTTACCATTATGTAATGGCCTTCTTTGTCTCTTTTGATCTTTGATGGTTTAAAGTCTGTTTTATCAGAGACTAGTATTGCAACCCCCGCTTTTTTTTGTTCTCCATTTGCTTGGTAAATCTTCCTCCATCCCTTTATTTTGAGCCTATGTATGTCTCTGCGTGTGAGATGGGTCTCCTGAATACAGCAGACTGATGGGTCTTGACTCTTTATCCAGTTTGCCAGTCTGTGTCTTTTAATTGGAGCATTTAGTCCATTTACATTTAAGGTTAAGATTGTTATGTGTGAACTTGATCCTGCCATTATGATATTAACTGGTTATTTTGCTCGTTAGTTGATGCAGTTTCTTCCTAGCCTCGATGGTCTTTACATTTTGGCATGTTTTTGCAATGGCTGGTACCGGTTGTTCCTTTCCATGTTTAGTGCTTCCTTCAGGGTCTCTTGTAAGGCAGGTCTAGTGGTGACAAAATCTCTAAGCATTTGCTTATCTGTAAAGGATTTTATTTCTCCTTCACTTATGAAACTTAGTTTGGCTGGATATGAAATTCTGGGTTTAAAATTCTTTTCTTTAAGAATGTTGAATATTGGCCCCCCACTCTCTTCTGGCTTGGAGAGTTTCTGCCGAGAGATCTGCTGTTAGTCTGATGGGCTTCCCTTTGTGGGTAACCCGACCTTTCTCTCTGGCAGCCCTTAAGATTTTTTCCTTCATTTCAACTTTGGTGAATCTGGCAATTATGTGTCTTGGAGTTGCTCTTCTCGAGGAGTATCTTTGTGGCGTTCTCTGTATTTCCTGGATTTGAATGTTGGCCTGCCCTACTAGGTTGGGGAAGTTCTCCTGGATGATATCCTGAAGAGTGTTTTCCAACTTGGTTCCATTTTCCCCCTCACTTTCAGGCACCCCAATCAGACGTAGATTTGGTCTTTTTACATAATCCCATACTTCTTGCAGGCTTTGTTCATTTCTTTTTCTTCTTTTTTCTTTTGGTTTCTCTTCTCGCTTCATTTCATTCATTTGATCCTCAATCGCAGATACTCTTTCTTCCAGTTGATCGAGTCGGTTACTGAAGCTTGTGCATTTGTCACGTATTTCTCGTGTCATGGTTTTCATCTCTTTCGTTTATGACCTTCTCTGCATTAATTACTCTAGCCATCAATTCTTCCACTTTTTTTTCAAGATTTTTAGTTTCTTTGCGCTGGGTACGTAATTCCTCCTTTAGCTCTGAGAAATTTGATGGACTGAAGCCTTCTTCTCTCATCTCGTCAAAGTCAGTCTCCGTCCAGCTTTGATCCGTTGCTGGCGATGAGCTGCGCTCCTTTGCCGGGGGAGATGCGCTCTTATTTTTTGAATTTCCAGCTTTTCTGCCCTGCTTTTTCCCCATCTTTGTGGTTTTATCTGCCTCTGGTCTTTGATGATGGTGATGTACTGATGGGGTTTTGGTGTAGGTGTCCTTCCTGTTTGATAGTTTTCCTTCTAACAGTCAGGACCCTCAGCTGTAGGTCTGTTGGAGATTGCTTGAGGTCCACTCCAGATCCTGTTTGCCTGGGTATCAGCAGCAGAGGCTGCAGAAGATAGAATATTTCTGAACAGCGAGTGTACCTGTCTGATTCTTGCTTTGGAAGCTTCCTCTCAGGGGTGTACTCCACCCTGTGAGGTGTGGGGTGTCAGACTGCCCCTAGTGGGGGATGTCTCCCAGTTAGGCTACTCAGGGGTCAGGGACCCACTTGAGCAGGGAGTCTGTCCCTTCTCAGATCTCAACCTCCGTGTTGGGAGATCCACTGCTCTCTTCAAAGCTGTCAGACAGAGTCGTTTGCGTCTGCAGAGGTTTCGGCTGTGTTTGTTATTGCCCTGTCCCCAGAGGTGGAGTCTACAGAGACAGGCAGGTTTCCTTGAGCTGCTGTGAGCTCCACCCAGCTCGAGCTTCCCAGCAGCTTTGTTTACCTACTTAAGCCTCAGCAATGGCGGGCGCCCCTCCCCCAGCCTCACTGCTGCCTTGCCGGTAGATCACAGACTGCTGTGCTAGCAATGAGGGAGGCTCCGTGGGTGTGGGACCCTCCCGGCCAGGTGTGGGATATGATCTCCTGGTGTGCCTGTTTGCTTAAAGCACAGTATTGGGGTGGGAGTTACCCGATTTTCCAGGTGTTGTGTGTCTCAGTTCCCCTGGCTAGGAAAAGGGATTCCCTTCCCCCTTGCGCTTCCCAGGTGAGGCAATGCCTCCCTGCTTCAGCTCCTGCTGGTCGGGCTGCAGCAGCTGACCAGCACCGATCGTCCGGCACTCCCCAGTGAGATGAACCCAGTACCTCAGTTGAAAATGCAGAAATCACTGGTCTTCTGTGTCGCTCGCGCTGGGAGTTGGAGACTGGAGCTGTTCCTATTCGGCCATCTTGCTCCGCCCCCTGTACATGTGTCTTAGTCCGTTCAGGCTGCTGTAACAAAATACCTTAGCCTAGGTAATTTATGAACAACACATATTTATTGCTCACAGTTCTAGAGGTTGGGAAGTTCAACATCAAGATGTCTGGTGAGGGCTTATTTGTCATAAATGGTGCCTTCTATGTGCCCTCACATGGTGGAAGAGCAGGCAGCTCTTGCCTCTTTTATGAGGACTTTAATCCCATTCACAGTGGTTCTGCTTTTGTGACTAATCACCTCCCAAAGACTCCACCTCTTTTTGTGTTTTAGAGACAGAGTCTCAGTCTGTTGCCCAGGCTAGAGTGCAATGGTGTGATCATAGCTCACTGAAACCTCAAATTCCTGGACTCAAGTGATCCACCCACCTCAGCCCCCTGAGTAGTTGTGACTATAGGCATGCGCCATAGTGTCCAGTTCCCAAAGGCTCTACCTCTTAATACTGTCAACCTTGGGGGTTAGGTTTTAATATATGAATTTGGGGGGGACACATGTTTAGACCATAGCAGCATGTTTCTAAGATGTGTCATTTAATACAACTCTTTTTTCAGTTAACTTTTTAAAAGTAAAAGCAAACTTTTAACCAAGCTTTTCACAAGATGCCTAAGATGATATTTATGTATTATAAATTGATGTAGCTTTACATCTGATTTTATTCTGGTAAATCAGGCTTTTTGGCTAATGGAGGTTTATCACTACCTTATATTAATTATCAGTTAAATAATTACCAGGTGACTTTTCGGTGGCAACAATAATTTTCTCAACATGTACACAAATGATGTTATAATGGCTTATAGCATATTTAGTGGTCAGCAAAATCATTAGACTCCTGTTATATGCCAGGATTGTGCTAGGTATTGGGAATCCATCAGTCCTGCTCCTATGAAACTTAAAGTCTAGTGGAGAAAATAGATACTAATCACATAAGCATAGAAGCAAATAAAACCAGTATTATCTACAAGTTCTAATAAGCACATCCCATAAAGGAGAGGTACATGATGCTAACAGGGAAACTTGACCTAGTCAGGGAGGTCAGGGAAAGCTTCCTTGAAGAAGAAACAGGATGAGGTTTGAAGAGTGACTATAGTGGGAGGAACAGCGTGGAGGAGAGTGATCAGAGTGGATGCTGCTAGGAGGCTATTTCAGTCAGGGAGAGATGACAATGGCTGGTCTAGAAAAGCGGTGGAGGTGCTAACCAAGACAGAAGTGATGGCAATCCTTAGGAGGTCAGATCATAGGTCTTGGTGATGGATTAGCAAAGGGAGGTATCAAAAATTGTCTTAGCTGTTAATTTAAAGTCTTCTGTTTTATTTAGGAGTTAGCACTGATTCACTGTTTAAATGAAATTTAAAATGGCAGTTTCACAAAGCCTAGGGGGAATGTCGAGCTTTTTAAAAGGTGTCCATTAATAAGTCTCCCTTGGAATTAAGGATTTGTTGCAAAGTTGACTCGTCAGCTATTTTAGTAGCAGATAAATATGCAAATATCTCTGAAAAGGAGCAGTAGCACCCAGGTTGGTATTTGCATTTCCATCTTCTTTTAACGGATATATGGATTTTTAAACTGTTATAAATTGAAGTCATATGAAAGGTGGGCAAATATGACTTTATTTTTTTTTAATGAAGGAAATAGGGAAAAACCCCACAAAAGATTATTTTTCTGTTGTGTTTTAGATGCACCCTGTTCTGTTCAAAGCTACCATCATGCAATATGCACTGTTTTACATAGTGTAAGAGGGTCACATTTATATTGATTCTGTGTTGATGAGGGATAAGCTTCCATCTTTGTCATCTTTTATAACAATTATGTCTGTTGGCAGGGGTTTAGTAAGATTGGATAAATGTCTTCTTTTGTGTTAATGACAAAAAGGCAACAGCTCTAGTTATCTTGTAAAATAAACATTGGTAAGTAAAGTTAACATTATAATAGAAATTTGTATGTTATAGTGATCTCTGAAAGTGAAACTTTCAATTTTGTAAACATATCCTTAATACACTATGGCCTGAGACTCAGATGATACTAAGTACAATAGCCTTTTTGCACTGGGTTAGCCATGATTTTTTATGTAGTATGTTGGACTGGAGCAAGTTAGGGAAAAGATTGGGTCCATGAATTATACATTATTCCTCATGTGAAAATAAATTTTGCTATGTGAGCATTTAAAAGTTGGGAAAGATGATCACAATTACTTTGGTTTTATATATGGAGGAATTCTGACCAAGAGGGTTCTGTATTTATCAATGTCTGTTTGGGCAAACTAGCTTACCACCTGTTTTTGTACAGCCTGTAAGCTAAGAATGGTTTTTATGTTTTTTAATGATTGAAAAAAATCAAAACAATATTTCATGACATGAAAACAATATGAAATTCAAATTTCAGTGGCCATAAGTAAAGTTTTGTTGGGACACAATCATGCTCATTCATTATGTATTATCTGTGGCTGCTTTCAAGCTACTTCAAAAGAAGTAAGTAGTTGTAACAGAATCTGTCTGGCCGTTAAAGCTGAAAAAATTATTATCCATCCCTAGTTTAGATAGCCCCTATGCAACAATGGAAATTATTTAGGTCATTCAAAACCGATTGAATGCTTCTGAGAGACAGAGATGACAGAAGCATGAGTTGAACTAAGCAGAGTAAAACATCTTTACCACAAGAATAATTGCAACATTTATTGAGCATTTGCTAATGTGCCAGATACTCTTCAGGGCACTTTTCACACATTGACCCATTTAATCCACACAACTCTATGAGCCACTGACATATCTCATTTTACAGGCATCAGCACAGAGAGGTTCCAAAGTCAGTCAGGGATAAAACAGGCCAGTTTGGCTGTCTTTCACACTTACCTCAGTGATTTTCTAACATGTACATACCTTACAAGTACTTTCTATTGAATATATTATATTTCTTGAGTCAGAGATAACAGTGTTTTCCTTTGGTTGACCCTAATTGCTTGTTCTCACTTCAGGCACTCGTGGCTTGTAATGTTTGTACATATGAGCTTAGTCAGCGCAGGTCATCTAACTTCAAATAGAAATTATTTCAACTTGTTTTTAATGATGACTTTAGCGGATTGGATTATTGTATAACAGGCTCTCCTGTCTTAAAATACAAATTACTTGTTTTTTTAAAAGCAGACTCTAGGCATATTTTCTGTTGTTTATATCTAATTTATGACCAATTCAATAATTTTTCCCTCTACATTTTTTAACATGTTATGTTACTTCCCTAACCAAAATGCTCCAATAATTTCTCATTGCCTTGAAATCAAGTCATGCATGAACATTTTCCCTCAGAATCCCACTAAGAAGCTAATGTTAATTTAAACAGAGTATATTTTATAGAATGATATAAATTGAAATGCTTTGTCATGTGGTTGTCAATTTTGAGATTAGGGAAAGATTAAAATGTATTCCATTTCTGTCTTAGATATTAATCGGGATATTTGATGTCAATGAACAAAGTTGCGTTTTATCTTTATTAAATTTCATTGAGTATTGTTAGGCTTCAGATTTTTCCCATCTATAACATAGAGACCTACTTATAAAATGAGTGGAATTATTTCTATTAGTTCATACTTTGTGGTAATAAGGACAGGTAATTATATTCTGTATGTATGTAAGTAAAAGTAGAATTCACTGTGTAAAAAAGATTGTAGAGGAAATATCTTATTACAATCATTCTTTTATTTTATAAACAGATATTTAATGATAGCAATTACAAGTAATCCTTAATAAGTTTTTAAAAGCAGGATGTCCTCCATCAGACATTTATATGGAATTATTGATAACATATTTGAATTCACATTTCTATTCACAAATTAAGAACAGTTATTACTGCTTTATGAAAAAATCTTTAAAAATTAAATCTTGTCACTCATTCAAACTTACCACCTCCTAGTTCATTTCAACAAGTGGGCTTCACTTACTGAGTCCTTTGAAATTCTAGACTTAAATTTAGAATGTCTTGGCTATTAAAGCAGACGTTACACAGTCTGAAAAATAGTCTTTATAACTGCTTTTGATGTGACAGTGCAGATCATTGTAATTCATTTATTTACTTCAAAAATTATATCAAATATTGGAAGGAGAGGAAATAAATTTATTTTGCTTTAAATTTATTTTGTATATTATATACATGTATACAATATGTATGTAATTTGTACTACATGTTTACATTACTTGATCCCAAAATGTCTTTCTTTTAGACACAGAGGAAACATATCTGTTTGATGTAAGGTGTTACCTGCTTTCCCAGAGAAGTAACTTATCTGAGGTCATGCAGCTTTTTAGTGGCTGAATTTGAACTGGGAAACCTGGACCTGACTTCTGAGCTAATGACTTTTACTGATGTGCTGCACTCTTCACAGACATAAACAGATTAATATAGTGAAGAATAATGAATCAGTGATAGAAATATGTCCATCAATTCAAAGTTCTTTGCTGTTCTTTATGTCCTTTATATGAATTTAAAAATATGAGTATGTGTGCAGCACTGATTGTTAGCAGAATCATAGTATGGAACTAGAAGGGCCTAGAACACTGTCAAATATTGCTCTAAGTACTTTACATAAATTATTTCATTTAGTCATCAAATTGAGATTGGTGCTTTTATTGTTCCCTTCTGCAGCTGAGGAAACTGAGATTAAATAACGTATTTTCCCAAGGGAGACTAGGCTAAACCGAGCCCTGTTCTTTTAAGTACTGTGAATTTTGCCTCCCTGAAATGCTTTTTCCCCATCGCTTAAAAATAAGGGCTTTCTTATATACCAGTAATGATTTTCCTATAACAAACAACTTTTAGACTTGTCATTACAATTCTTATAGCCTGGCAGTGTTCTGATTTAGCTCTCAGTGGTTAGGAATCAATTTAGGGTCATCAAAAGGATTCTGTGCTACCTTTTGCTATAGAACTAACATAAAATATAATTAATAGGATTGGCATTTCAAAATTTATAGCTTATAAAATTTTATATTCCCAGGATTTAAATACCTACAATCAGTTCATTTATAGGTGTTGAGTTGTTAAAAAAAAAAAAAAATAAGTACATAGTATTTTACCAGGATTTTGCCAGGTAGTATTTACCAGAACTTGGTCTGTTTTCCTGTTTTTACCTCGAAATACCATTCATGCCTGTCTTTGACATGTTTCTTATTACTCCTTCTTGAAAGTATTTTGTTCGTCTTGACAGGACACTCTGGACTTTTTGATACCTTGTTACCATCATTATTTGGTAGTCTTCTGTTTATGTATGTAAAACAAGGAGCAGCTGCTTTCTGCCAGCATTTTGGGTACTCATTTATATTTCCACACTGGTGACCTTAATTTGAAACACGCTGCTACCATGTGGATAAGCAGAAGAGTACACTGCCTAGGGGTATAGATGGATCAGTCTGTTATCACTGGTTAAAAGCATAGCAAGAAGATTGACAGAAGATTAAAACTAAATAATTGAGGATCCTACACATCTGAGAAAATAATATCAGATATTCAAAGAACTATTAATGCGTACTTTTTAAATAGCAAATTTTATCAAAAGCAAATTTTATTTCCTCTTTTTTGTCCCTATTTAGTCTCTTAGGAGAGAAAAAGATCTTATGTCTGAAAAAAATCCATAACTTAGATTTTATTTTGTGTTTCATTCAAGCATCTAGAAAGCTTATATCAACTACCTCACATCTTTTTCTGTCCTATTCAGGACAGAAAAAATACCCTCCTATTCAGGAGGGTATTTGAGTGTCATCCTCTGGAGCTGAAGAAACCAGATGGCTGCTATGCAAGCAAATATGTTTCATGTTAAAATATTAAATTTTTTTTTAAGTTTAGAATATTTTCAAACATTTAATATTTTTTCCTCTGAATATTAAACCAATTAATGATTTCAACTCTTTTGACCTCCTGGAAGTCCCAACTACATTTTGGTTCCCTGAGAAAGCACTCCAGATTCCTCATGTGGAGACCTGAATCACTGGTTTGTGAGACACAACATTTGGGAATGGCATGTAGTTTGGAATGATGACAGCATAGGATGTAGATGTGCCAGAGGTGAGAGAAGATGGAGAGGCAGGCAAGAGATAGAAGGGCTTTGTATGTTGTGCTAAAAAGTCAGGCTCCATCACATAGACAGTGGGGAGCCATTGTAAGATCTTAATGCAGGAATGACATATCAGATTTGTGATAGGTGTCTAAGTAAGAGGACCTTGGCAGAAGTATGGAGAATGGCCTTGAAATACCAGAAGTAGGGACAAGCTGTTGTTGTTGATCCAAAAGAAATGATAAATTATAAGAACTTAAAGAAATGGTAGTGAGGAGTAAGAGGAGGACATAAACTCAGATATTTCAGAGATAGAGTTGATGGGACATAGGGACTGATTAGCTATGGAGGGTGAAGGAAAAGAAGTAGAGATGAGTCTGAAGTTTTGAGATGACTAAATAGATGTGATGCCATTCATAGAGATAGAGATTATAGGAAGCAAAGGAGGTGGTTGGAATTAGGTCAGTCATACAGAGGAAGGAGGTAACAAGTTCAGTCTTAGACACTAAATTTAGAAGATAAAACATTTAGGCATTTGAAAATATTCATATGGAATTTAAGAGAAAGATCTTGGCAGAGTCTTCAGCATATAGGGGGCAGTAGAAGTTATAAGTGTGGGTAAAATTACACTGGAAGGGTGTGTAGAATTTTAGAAGTGAAAACACTGAAGATAGAATGCTGGGAGGATTTCACCACTAAGGACTGAGACAAGGGGCATAAGAGTCTACAAAAGTAGACTGAAAAACTGTATAAAACGACCAGGAGAAAATGGTTTGACTAGAAGCCAAAGGAGAAGAGCGTTTTAGGGGAGGGATGAATCAGTAGTGTCAGCTGTTTGAGAAAGATAAGTACTAAAAATTGTCCATTGAATATGTAATCAGCATATGAGATATCCGTGGAGCAGTATGGGCAGAAGTCACATTGTAATGGATTGAGGAATGAAACATGAGAAGTAGAGAAGCTAACTACTCTTCTCAAAAGCCAGGTAGAAACAAACTGTACTGTATGCATACCTTGGAATACCAGTCAACAATAAAAAAGAACAAACTATTGATACACATGACAACTTGAATGAAATTTCGGGCAGTTACGCTGAGCGAAAAAAAGTCAATTCCTAAAGGTTACATACTGTATAATTCCATTTATATGACATTCTTGAAATGACAAAATTATGGAAATGGAGGACACAGAGTGGTTGCCAGAATTTAGGGAAGGGGGCGTGGGAGGGAGGTGTTTTAGTTATAAAAGGGCAACAGGAGAGATCCTTGTGGTGTTGGAACTTTTCAGGATCTTGACTGGGTGCATACATTAACCTACACAGGTGATGAGATTCCATAGAAAACACACACACACACACACACACACACACACACACACGTACAAGTAAAACTGGGAAATCTAAATAATATTGGTGAATTGTATCAATGTCAGTATCCTGGTTGTGTAATTATACTATAGTTTTGTAAAATGTTACCACTGAGGAAAACTGGGCAAAGTGTGTAAGGGAGTCTGTGTTATTTCTGAGAAATACATGTGAATCTATAAGTATCTCAATAAAAATTTCCAAAAAATTAAAAAGTTAAGTAGTGAAGGGGAGAAAGGAAGGGACAATAGCCAGAGAGTTGCAAAGTTAAAAAGGGAACTTGATCATGTTTTTTTGTTGTGGAGGAGGCACCACTGGACAAGGAGATATTGAGATGCCAGGGTGAAAGAACTTTCTCTGAATCAGGAGGTAAAGTATAAGGTTGGGTGTGAATATAAATGTGTATGTGTATATGTTTATGAGAAAAGGGAACAGAGTTGCCTCTTGATAGTGTTTGTGTGCATGTATATCTCTCTCTTAAGATTCACAAAAAATGACCCTAATCGTTGCAGATAGTTTTGTAATCAATGGCTGTGACAGACTTTGGTATTGTGAATTTAAAAGATCCCTTTAGAATAAGAATTAGCAACTCTTTAGTCCCAATCAACATGTGTGATGTGATACCATTTACCTATCACAGACAGTAACAAATTAGGTGCTTGTTAGCTTATACCACTATCAGGCTGTTCCTTTTATTGCAGTTGTAGTCTGATAACTCAAAATATTTTCAACAGGGTTAAAAAAAATCTATCTAGATTCTTCGTGTTATCCACATGTCTCTGACCTAGAATTTGAATCAGCACCATAAAACATTTTACTATTTATAGCATATCTTGAAGCCCCAAGTTTTAGAATGGTATTGCTGGCTTCTTAGGCTTTGGCAAAAGAAGTGGTGGCATGATTCATATTCATTCTGGGAAAGAGTGAATGAGGATAGTCACCTGGAACTGAGGGGTTGGCTATTCACAGGAGAGTTGATTTTGACTGGTAGCATATACACATAGGTATACACACATGTGTGCGCGCACACACACACACACACACACAACTTGATCTTGTTCTTTCTTCAGGTAAAGAAGTTGGGATCATTTTTTCCTTCTTTTCTGCCTTTTGCATATTGTGTTGTGTGTGTGTGTGTGTGTGTGTGTGTGTGTGTGTGTGTGTGTGTGTAGACTTTCTGTCTTCAAAGTGGCCCTTGATATGCTTTTATTTTTATTTATTTTTTGTTTTTTTGAGACGGAGTCTCACTCTGTCACCCGGGCTGGAGTACAACGGCACAATCTTGGTTCACTGCAACTTCTGCCTCTCAGGCTTAAGAGATTCTCCTGCCTCAGCCTCCTGAGTAGCTGGGACTACAGGCATGCACCACCACTACCGGCTAATTTTTGTATTTTTAGTAGAGACAGGATTTCTCCATGTTGGCCAGGCTGATCTCGAACTCTTGACTTCAAGTGATCTACCCACCTCGGCCTCCAGAAGGGCTGGCATTATGGGCATGAGCCACCATGTCCTGCCAATAGGCTTTTAAAATCTGATTTTACCTGTAAAAAAGTTGGAGTGTAGGAGAAAGAGGAGACATGTACCAAGTGATAATTCTTCAACCCTGCCTCTCCCCGTGACACTGGGCTTTCATACTTTATTGTCATACCTTACAGTAGCCTTACCCCAGGTATTGATGTTTTAGTTGCATTTGATTCTGTTTATGTGTTAAGCTTCTATAATATGGTTATTGTTTTGTCACATCTTGTTGCATTTCAGTACAAGATATGAACTGAGATATGAGATAACTGCAAAACCTGTATTGTCTTTGTTTTATGCCTCCCCAGAGATTCTTGACATATATGTGGTTCATTATAAATGTTTTTTGTTCATTGAATAATGACTCATGCCTTGTGGATGTGAGATGGAGACTGTGTGAAAATACATATTATTCTGAAATAAAGTTATCAGAAATTGAAGTTAGGAGGTTTAGTTGGAGAAGAAAAAGGGAGAAATTGTTGGAAGGTGCCTAGCACTTTATCCTGCTATCCAGTTGCAGAATCACTTTATTAAACTGGCATTTGTTGATGTTCTTTTGGAAATGTATTAGCTGGAAGATGCAGAATGAATGTAACTGAGAAAAGCCTGTAACATGCCAAGAAATACCTAAGGCAAATGCTAACTTAATACAAATTATCTTGCCTTCATCCTCAGAAGGGCAATAAATCTCAATTCCGATAACCTGCAATGGAAAAAAAGAAGGTTTTCACCTTTATGTCCTCAATGGGGAGATAGGAAGAGAAAAATGTAAAATGGCATCTCATTCTAGTCTTCGGATGTCCTCAGCCAATCTGTAAGTAACAGCCACAGTAAGGGTGCATGCAGTAATGTTGTGTGGCTGCTAGTTGTAGACCTATGTAATTACATGCCTGAATTAGCTCATTTGTTTCAGGGAGTTTAAAATGAGTCTCAATGCCAAACCATGCAGACTGCATTTCTGGAAAATATCATCTTCATCCTCTGTGGGGATGTATTTTATAGATAACCGACTGGATCTTCAAGACCATCAGTGGATTTATCTGATACAACTACATGAAGGCAGGTATAACAGAGTTAGCAATCTCACTGGACTCAGCCTTATTGTAAGAATGTAAAATTTCCCATTAGTGCTAAAAGTTTATTAAATATTCTAGATTCTATGAACAACAGAATGAACATGTATAACTCTAAAGTGATATTTTATAACTGCCACCAATTAAAGTTACAGGCCACAAAAATACTTCATTCCCACAAAACAAACACACACATGGATAGAGTTTCACTTGGAATTTTTGTGACCGTTTGAATGTTTGCCAAATGCTTTGTAAAGTGCTGCATACAAGCACTATTCACAATAGCAACTACATCTAATTAACCTAGATGCCCCTCAGCCGTGGACTGGATAAAGAAAAGGTGGTACCTATATATCAGAATACTATGCAGCCATAAAAAATGAAATCATGTCCTTTGCAGCAACCTTGATGCAGCTGGAGACCATTATCCTAAGCAGATTAACACAGGAATGGAAAACCAGATACCCCATGTTCTCACTTGTAAGTGGGAGCTAAACATTGAGTACACATAAACATGGAGATGGGAACAGGAGACAGTGGGGCCTACTTGACCGGGGATAGTAGGAGGAGGGTGAGGGTCAAAAAACTACCTATCATGTATTATGCTCACTACCTGGGTGAGGAAATCATTTGTACACCAAACCTCAGTGACACACAACTTACCCGTGTAACAAACCTACACACGTACCCCCGAACCTAAAATAAGAGGTGAAAAAACAAAGGATTGCACACCAAAAAATTCAATATGCTTTGCTTTTTCTGATATTTATATAGTGTTTATTGACTTAAATGAAAGTTTTATTTCCTTCTGAGGGAGAAATTTGCCTTTATAGCTCACCATAGTTATTACAATTTGACATAAAAATTAAAATTAGTCTTTTGGTATAAAGTGTAATCCCCATAGTACATGTCTGTATTTAATAACCCCTATTTATTCAACATGCATCTATTAAATAATGATCTTCCAGGCAAGAGGAATAGGAAGATGAATAAAACTCTTAGTGGTCCTGCCCTCAGATAGTTTGTGCCCAGACCTGCCTATGTCCACACCCGTTTGTTATTCAGTATAACTTTCTCTTTGCTGGTTTTCTGGTATCATCTTTTAGCTACATATTCAAAGAATAACCTGCATAAAAGAGCATCAGTTTTTACTTTGATCGTTTTATTTTCTATAAAAATACTGATTTTTGCTTTTTACACAGTACTTATTGTTTTCAAAATCTACTAAATCAGTGGTACTTTTGTCAGGTTCATACACTTTTTAACACAGCTTGTAAATTCTTGTTTTATAGGTAAAGAGTAAATATTAACTTGCAGACATAAAGACAGCTATATAAATATGAATATTCCATTTTATTAAATTATATAAGTATATACTCTTCTACTTATTACACAAGCATGCATATTCCTATAACATACTATACAAAATATACGTATGCAGCTGACTCCAGCCTAGATTTTGTGCCTATCCACTGGTATCACAAGCTCACTATAACTTTGTGAATATCAGTTACATCCCCTGCTTATCATTAGATGTACAGTAGATAGGTCTTATTGGATTCAACTTGTTGACTTCTCTCCCCTTTAAACCAAGGCTAAATTTGGACAACAGTTCAAATTTGGTTTTTTGGTCAAGTGTGGAGGAAAAGTTTTAGAAACCAGGCCCGTTGATTACAATAGGCAAGTGTACCTTTAGGTTTGAGTCCTAGACTGATGATCATCTAAAACCCTTATTATCACTAGCTACACCTAGAGAAAGGTGTCATATTAACAAGTTGTAACACTTATCTCACAGGAACAATACTTTCTTTGCTTTTGTTGGATAACATTTATACCATACCATCTAATATAAACAATAAGATAAAATGACTGCTGTGTTATAGATCATAACTAGAAGGTTCCTGAGAGGAGTTACAATTTTATTTACTTTCAAATATTATTAAGTAAGCCTTACCTAAACAGTTGTTATACTTGTCTCCACTTTTAGTGTTTTTTTCTCAGACATGTATAAAAGTTACATAGTAGAATTCCTGGGCAAGATGGCCAAATAGGAACAGCTCTGGTCTGCAGCTCCCAGTGAGACCAATGCAGAAGGCAGTTGATTTCTGCATTTTCAGCTGAGGTACCCAACTCATCTCATTGGAACTGGTTAGACAGTGGGTACAGCCCAAGGAGGGCGAGCAGAAGCAGGGTGGGGCATTGCCTCACCCAGGAAGCGCAAGGGGTCAGGGAACTCCCTACCCTAGCCAAGGGAAGCCGTGAGGGACTGTGCTGTGAGGAATGGTGCATTCTGGCCCAGATACTACACTTTTCCCACAGTCTTTGCAACCTGCAGACCAGGAGATTCCCTTGGGTGCCTATGCCATCAGGGCCCGGGGTTTCAAGCACAAAACTGGGTGGCCATTTGGGCAGACACCAAGCTAGCTGTGGGAGTTTTTTTCATACCCCAGTGGCGCCTGGAACACCAGTGAGACAGAACTGTTCACTCCCTTGGAAAAGGGACTGAAGCCAGGAAGCCAAGTAGTCTTGCTCAGCGGATCCCACCCCCCACAGAGCCCAGCAAGCTAAGATCCATTGGCTTGAAATTCTCACTGCCAGCACAGCAGTCTGAAGTTGACCTGGGACACTTGAGCTTGGTGGGGGAAGGGGCATCCACCATTACCGAGGCTTGAGTAGGCGGTTTTCCCCTCATAGTGTAAACAGAGCCACTTGGAAGTTCAAACTGGGTGGAACCCACCACAACTTGGCAAAGCCACTGTAGCCAGACTGCCTCTCTAGATTCCTCCTCTCTGGGCAGGGCATATCTGAAAGAAAGGCAGCAGCCCCCATCAGGGTCTTATAGATAAAACTCTCCCATCTCCCTGAGATAGAGCACCTGGGGGAACAGGTGGCTGTGGGCACAGCTTCAGCAGACTTAAATGTTCCTGCCTGCTGGCTCTGAAGAGCGCAGCAGATCTCCCAGCACAGGTCTCAAGCTCTGCTAAGGGTCAGACTGCCTCCTCAAGTGGGTCCCTGACACCTGTGCCTCCTGACTGGGAGACACCTCCCAGCAGGGGTCGACAGACACCTCATACGGGACAGCTGTGGCTGGCATCTGGCAGGTGCCCCTCTGGGACAAAGCTTCCAGAGGAAGGAGCAGGCAGCAATCTTTGCTGTTCTACAGCTTCCACTGGTGATACCCAGGCAAACAGGGTCTGGAGTAGACACCCAGCAAACCTGCAGACCTGCAGAAGAGGGGTCTATTAGAAGGAAAACCAACAAACAGAAAGCAATGGCATCGACATCAACAAAAATGATGACCACTCAAAAACTCCATCCGAAGGTCACCAACAGCAAAACCAAAGGTAGATAAACCCATGAAGATGAGGAAAAACCAGCACAAAAAGGCTGAAAGTTCCAAAAACCAGAATGCCTTTTCTCCTCCAAAGGATCACAACTCCTTGCCAGCAAGGGAACAAAACTGGATGGAGAATGAGTTTGACGAATTGACAGAAATAGGCTTCAGAAGGTGGGTAATAACAAACTCCTCCAACCTAAAGGAACATGCTGTAACCCAATGCAAGGAAACTAAGAACTGTGATAAGAGGTTGGAGGAACTGCTAACTAGAATAACCAGTTTAGAGAAAAACATAAATGACCTGATGGAGCTGAAAAACACAGCATGAGAACTTTGTGAAGCATACACAAGTATCAATAGCCAAATCGATCAAGAGGAAGAAAGGATATCAGAGACTGAAGATGAACTTAACAAAATAAAGCGTGAAGATAAGATTAGAGAAAAAAGAATGAAAAGAAACAAACAAAGCCTCCAAGAAATATGGGACCGTGTGAATAGACCAAACCTACCTTTGATTGGTGTACCTGAAAGTGACAGGAAGAATGGAACCAAGTTGGAAAACGCTCTTCAGGATATTATCCAGGAGAACTTCCCCAGCCTAGAAAGACAGGCCTACATTCAAATTCAGGAAATACAGAGACCACCACAAAGATACTCCTCGAGAAGAACAACCCCAAGACATATAATGGTCAGATTCACCAAGGTTGAAATGAAGGAAAAAATGTTAAGGGCAGCCAGAGAGAAAGGTTGTGTTACCCACAAAGGGAAGCCCATCAGACTAACAGCAGATCTGTCTGTAGAAACCCTATAAGCCAGAAGAGAGTGGGGGCCAATATTCAACGTTCTTAAAGAAAAGAATTTTCAACCCAGAATTTCATATCTAGCCAAAGAGCTTCACAAGCAAAGGAGAAACAAAATCCTTTATAGACAAGCAAATGCTGAGAGATTTTGTCACCACCAGGCTTGCCTTACAAGAGCTCCTGAAGGGAGGAGCATTGAACATGGAAGGGAAAAACCAATACCAGCCACTGCAAAAACACAGCAAATTGTAAAGGCCATTGACACTATGAAGAAACTGCATCAACGAATGGGCAAAATAACCCAGCTAGTATCAAAATGATAGGATCGAATTCACACATAACAATACTAACCTTAAATGTAAATGGGCTAAATGCCCCAATTAAAAGACACAGACTGGCAAATTGGATAAAGAGTCAAGACCTATCAGTGTGCTATATTCAGGAGACTCATCTCACATGCAAAGACACACATAAGGTCAAAATAAAGGGATGGAGGAATATTTATCAAGCAAATGGAAAGCAAAAAAAAAAAAGCAGAGGTTGCAATCTTAGTCTCTGATAAAACAGACATTAAACCAACAAAGATCAAAAAAGACAAGGGCGTTACATAATGGTAAAGGGATCCATGCAACAGGAAGAGCTAACTCTCCTAAATATATATGCACCCAATACAGGAGCACACAGATTCATAAACAAGTTCTTAGAGACCTACGAAGAGACTGAGACTCCCACACAATAATAGTGGGAGACTTTAACACTCCACTGTCAATATTAGATTAACAAGACAGAAAATTAACAAGGATATTCAGGACTTGAACTCAGCTCTGCAGACCTAATAGACATCTGTAGAACTCTCCACCCCGAATCAGCAGAATATACATTCTTCTCAGCACCACATTGCACTTATTCTAAAATTGACCACATAATTGGAAGTAAAACACTCCTCAGCAAATGCAAAATAACAGAAATCATAACAAACAGTCTCTCAGACCACAGTGCAAACAAATTAGAACTCAGGGTTAAGAAACTAACTCAAAACTGCACAACTTCATGGAAACTGAACAACCTGCTCCTGAATGACTACTGGGTAAATAACGAAATTAAGGCAGAATTAAATAAGTTCTTTGAAACCAATGAGAACAAAGACACAACATACCAGAATCTCTGGGACACAGCTAAAGCAGTGTTTAGAGGGAAATTTATAGCACTAAATGCCCACAGGAGGAAGTAGAAAAGATCTAAAATCGACAAGCTAATATCACATTTAAAAGAACTAGAGAAGCAAGAGCAAATTCAAAAGCTAGCAGAAGACAAGAAATAACAAAGATCAGAGCAGAACTGAAGGAGATAGAGACATGAAAAACCCTTCAAAAAATCAGTGAATTCAGGAACTGGTTTTTTTGAAAAGATTAACAAAACAGACCACTTGCCAGCAAATGAAGAAAAGAGAAGAGAATCAAATAGACACAATAAAAAATGATAATGGAGAGATCACCACTGATCTCACAGAAATACAGACTATCATCAGAAAATATTATAAACACTTCTATGCAAATAAACTAGAAAATCTAGAAGAAATGGACAAATTCCTGGACACATACACCCTCCCAAGTCTAAAACAGGAAGAAGTTGAATCCGTGAATAGACCAATAACAGGTTCTGAAACTGAGGCAGTAATTAATAGCCTTCCAGCCAAAAAAATCCCAGGACCAAACAGATTCACAGCTGAATGGTACCAGAGATACAAAAAGGAGCTGGTACCATTCCTTCTGAAACTATTCCAAATAACCGAAAAAGAGGGGCTCCTCCCAACTCATTTTGTGAGGCCAGCATCATCCTGATACCAAAACCTGGCAGAGACATAACAAAAAAACGAAAATTTCAGGCCAGTATCCCTGATCAACATTGATATGAAAATCCTCAATAAAATACTGGCAAACCGAATCCAGCAGTACATCAAAAAGCTTATCCACCATGGTCAAGTCGGGTTTGTCACTGGGATGCAAGTCTGGTTCAAAATACACAAATCAACAAACATAATCCATCACATAAACAGAACCAATGACAAAAACCACATGATTTTCTCAATAGATGCAGAAAAGGCCTTCAGTAAAAACAGTCCTTCATGCTAAAAACTTTCAATAAATTAGGCATTGATGGAATGCATCTCAAAATAATAAGAGCTATTTATGACAAACCCACAGCCAATATCATACTGAACGGACAAAAGCTGGAAGCATTCCCTTTGAAAACCGGCTCAAGACAAGGATGCCCCCTCTCACCGCTTTCGTTCAACATAGTATTGAAAGTTCTGACCAGGGCAGTCAGGCAGGGGAAAGAAATAAAGGGTATTCATATAGGAAGAGAGGAAGTCAAATTGTCTCTGTTTGTAGATGACATGATTGTATATTTAGAAAACCCCATTGTCTGAGCCCAAAATCTCCTTAACCTGATAAGCAACTTCAGCAAAGTCTCAGGAAACAAAATCAATGTGCAAAAATTACAAGCATTCCTATACATCAATAATAGAGAACCAAATCATGAGTGAACTCCCATTCACAATTGTTACAAAGATAATCAAATACCTAGGAATACAACTTACAAGGAATGTGAAGGACCTCTTCAAGGAGAACTATGAACCACTGCTCAAGGACATAAGAGAGAACACAAACAAATGGAAAAACATTCCATACTCATGGATAGGAAGAATCAATATAGTGAAAATTGCCATGCTGCCCAAAGTAATTTATAGACTCAATGCTATCCCCATCAAACTACCATTGCCCTTCTTCACAGAATTAGAAAAAACTACTATAAATTTCATATGGAACCAAAAAAAGGGCCCGTATAGCTAAGACAATCCTAAGTGAAAAAGAAAAAAGCTGGAGGCATCACACTGCCTGACTTCAAACTATACTACACGGCTGTAGTAACCAAAACAGCATGGTACTGGTACCAAAACAGATATATAGACCAATGGAACAGAACAGGGGCCTCAGAAATAACACCACACATCTGCAACCATCTGATCTTTGACAAACCTGACAAAAACAAGCAATGGGGAAAGGATTCCCTATTTAATAAATGGTGTTGTGAAAACTGGCTAGCCATATGCAGAAAACTGAAACTGGACCCCTTCCTTCACCTTATACAAAAATTAACCCAAGTTGGATTAAAGACTTAAACGTAAAACCTAACACCATAAAAGCCCTAGAAGAAAGCCTAGGCAACACCATTCAGGACATAGGCATGGGCAAAGACTTCATGACTAAAACATCAAAAGCAATGACAACAAAAGCCAAAATTGACAAATGGGATCTAATTAAACTGAAGACCTGCACAGCAAAAGAAACTATCATCAGAGTGAACAGGTAACCTACAGAATGGGAGAAATTTTTTGCAATCCATCTGAGAGGGGGCCTAACATGCAGAATCTACAAGGAACTTAAGCAAATTTACAAGAAAGAAAAAAACATCAAAAAGTGGGTGAAGGGTATGAACAGACACTTCTCCAAAGAAGACCTATATGCGGCCAACAAACATATGAAGAAAAGCTCGTCATCACTGGTCATTAGTGAAATGCAAATCAAAACCACAATAAGATACCATTTCACGTCAGTTAGAATGGTGATCATTAAAAAGTCAGGAAACAACAGATGCTGCAAAGGATGTGGAGAAATAGGAATGCTTTTACACTGTTGGTGGGAGTGTAAATTAGTTCAACCGTTGTGGAAGACAGTGTGGCGATTCCTCAAGGATCTAGAACCAGAAATACCATTTGACCCATTAATCCCATTACTGGGTGTATACTCAAAGGATTATAAATCATTCTACTGTAAAGACATGTGCACATGTATGTTTATTGCAGCACTATTCACAATAGGAAAGAGTTGGAACCAACCCAAATGCCCATCAATGTTAGACTGGATAAAGAAAATGTGGCACAGCCAGGCACCGTGGCTCAGGCCTGTAATCCCAGCACTTTGGAAGGCCGAGGCGGGCAGATCACGAGGTCCGGAGATCGAGACCATCCTGGGTAACACAGTGAAACCCTGTGTTAGATAACATTAGGAGAAATGCCTGATGTGGATGATGGATTGATGGGTGCAGCAAATCACTATGGCACGTGGATACCTGTATAACAAATTTGCACGTTCTGCATGTGTATCCCAGAACTTAAAGTATAATAAAACTTAAAAAAAGATTAAAAAAGAAGAGATTATGAAAAAAAGTTATATAATAAAGGTAAATTTTTTAAAAACATATTTGTATAAATCAATGTATTTTAAAAATTAGTCTATGCCTCTCATTTTATAAGTGAAGTCTAGAAAGATTGAATCATCTAGGAACCCACACGAAGTTTAGGGTTCAACAGGAGTAGTCTTCTGATTCCTAATCTATGTTTTCTTCTTCTTCTGTAGAGAATGACTATGTTCTTACTATTTTTTATTGCATAGTTATTCTCAATATATGCACTACTAGGTACTGTACCTAGTTGCTGGATGGTTACAAAAATATTAATATACACACATATATACCCACACCTTCCTACACACATACATATCAAGTCGTTTGCAGACTACCTGGGAAAGAATCAGCTATTTCTCTTTAAATTATTGAATTTCCAAACTGCTATCTTTTGTCGAGCTTTCATCTTTCTCATATAAAGAGTATTTGACATCTTCATTTAGTTTTTTAAAAAAGGCTGGAAACATCACCATTTGAGATGATGATAGAAGAACAGTCATGTGCTGCATAACAACCTTTCAGTCAACAACAAATTGTATAGCTGATGATGGTCTTATAAGTTTATAATGCTCTTATTTTTACTGTGCCTTTTCCATGTTTAGATACACAAGTAGTTACCATTGTGTTACAGTTGCCTACAGTATTCAGTACAGTAACATGCTATAGGGGTTTTGTAGCCTAGGAGCAATAGGCTGTAATATAGCGTAGGTGTGTAGTAGGCTGTACCATCTAGGTTTGTGTAAGTACATGTCACGATGTTTATACGATGACAAAATCACCTAATGATGTATTTCTTAGAATGTATCCCTGTTGTTAAGTGATGCATGACTGTAATTAACTCCAGCAAGAATCTTTGAATTCTAAATCTATAGATGTTAAAACTAATGAAAGTTTGAAGAATGGGATATTTTACATCATCTCAAAGTATCTCTCTGTGAGATACTTATTATCTATAAAGTGAAAAACAGTTACGTGACAGTGGAGAAATGTGGCAGATAACACCTTAAATAAGTGATGAAAATTAACATTATCAGGGATGGATAAATTGACATCATGTAAACTCCTGATACGGTGCACTGAGCCATAATAATGGGATGAGTTTCATAAATTTTTTTTTGCCTTTGTAAATTTTTGGAATCCCTTGGAATAAAAAATTCAGACTTTATATCTTTTATGTCTGAGTCTACAAAGAAATTTATGGTGCTACTAGATCATTTTCAAAGCGAGCACTTACTTTCCTTTTTAAAGATTTTCTTATATGGAAAATCTTGGTAATTTTGGTTTTATCTGTGTAACTAAAACACAAGAAAAATGTTTTTATTTATATTCAAGCAAGTAAATATTTTGTATTATTAAAATATAATTGAAAATACTTATAGAAACCTGAGATCTCAGACTTGAAGATAACATTTTCTTCAGAACAAGTAAACTTCGATTGGTCAGTGAGATGCACAATGCTGTTTTTTCATTATATCCTAAGGAAAAAACTAATGCCTGACTAGCAAGTTTGTTCAGTTAAAATATATTGTTAATGAGGCCAATGTTGTTACATACTGGAACTTGTAAGGGTGTTATTTTGTTTTCTGGCTATACATGTAACACTGGCAAATTGGGTTGCAAATTTATGATTTTGGTTACTTGGGTGTCTAAGTAAGAGTCTGAAAGATTTTTGAAAGAGGTTATAAATTTATTTCCTTTGAATCATTCAGTTACCTTCACCTTAAAAACTTTTTTACTATTTCTTAGGAAATTATTTTAGTTGTATTGAAAAACATAAGCTGTTTATGGGCATCACTATTTTTTTTTTTTTTGTATTTTTAGTAGAGATGGGGTTTCACCGTCTTAGCCAGGATGGTCTCAATCTCCTGACCTCGTGACCTGCCTGCCTCAGCCTCCCAAAGAGCTAGGATTACAGGCGTGAGCCACCGTTCCCATCCGGGTATCACTATTTTTTTAAAAGGCAAGCATTAGCTTCTTTAGGATATATTGGGCAGCACTGCATGTGTATGTGGATGATACACATACATATATATACATTTTACATACACGTGTATGTATTTATATGGGAGAGAACATTAATTGTATGTCTAGAGTCTTAAGATTCAAAGGCAGGTCAAAGACAGCTAGCAATAGAACAAAAAGATTTAAATATGAGTAAGCACATAGTTTGTATAAGAGATGTGTGGATTTTTTTAAATTTAAATTTAAATTTAAATTTTTTTAGAGACAGGGTCTCAGTCTGTCACCCACACTGGAGTGCAGTGGTATATTCACAACTCACTGCAGCCTTGACCTCCTAGGCTCAAGCAGTCCTCCTACCTCAGCCTCCTGAGTAGCTGTAATAGATGTGTTTTTTTAAAAAACTATGAATAAATTGAACTTTGCAATATCATAATTTAAATGTACTGGGGAAATGTCACTGTTTCAAGATAGTATGAAATAGCATTGGTGACTGTGGCCTGTAAGTTATTTTTATGGTTCAAAAGAGTTTTGAAATTTATTTTTCTTAGCTGCTGGCAAACTTCTCTACTTATCTAATCTTCTACATATTCTTGACATGGGAAGATCACCCTATTTTATATATATATATTGGAGACAAGGTCTCACTCTGTCGCCCTGGCTAGAGCGCAATGGCACAATCTCAGCTCACTACAACCTCTGCCTCCTGGGTTCAAGAGATCCTTGTGCCTCAGACTCCGGAGTTGCCGGGATTACAGATGTGTGCCACCATGTCCGGCTAATTTTTTCTATTTTTAGTAGAGATAGAGTTTTTCCCATGTTGCTTAGGCTAGTCTCAAACTCCTGAGCTCAGGCAGTCTGCCCGCCTCGGCCTCCCAAAGTGCTAGAATTACAGGTGTGAGCCACCATGTCTGGCCTCACCTATAATATTGCACTAGTATTGCTGTCTTTTTATTCGCTGTGTGCCTCAGCTTCCTTCAGTAAAGCAAATTAGAGCCAGTTGTCTTGTAGGATTTGGTCATATATATAATTCTCTTTATACCAAATTCCACTAACTAGCAAATTATTTTGCTTAGTATCTGAAAAAGACACTAAATTGTAAGATTACATTTTAAAAAGATGCAACATACTATATATCCTTGCATCATGTTGGAGATGTCAGCCTAAATTTTCAAATGCTAGTTATCACTTTAAGCTGTTATTCATTTTTAACATTACAAATTTATTATTCCTATATAAGGTTAAAATTATTAAATTTTTTAATTGCAGTGTTGGCTTTTAGTTATTTTGAAGACTGTGTTGCATTAAAGTGTAACTTGATATGGAACAGGGAATATTGCTACAAATAATTGAATTAGAAAGAAAACTGGAAATGCTTTCCTCTCTGATTTTTCTTTCCTCTCTTCTCTTCACTACAGATTTATTTTTAAAGACCAGTTATGTTTTCCCTGTTCCACTCTCTCCCATTTCATTCCTTCATTACTACAGACTACCTTCTGCCCATATTACCTCTTCCTTGATATCTCAACAAGATCACTATATCCTCTTAATTTCCATATTCAGTGAACAATTTCCAGTAGTTTTCTTTCTTGGCCTTTCTGAAACAACTTATACTACCGACTGTTGATTCATTCCTTTTCTAAAATTCTATATGCTTTTGGCTTCTGGTCAGATAGTTCTTTCCTGATCCTTTTATATTGTTCCTTTTTGGCCTTCCTCTGGCCTCCTGTTTCTCTCAAGGAGGAATGAAAACTATAAGATATAATCGCTTGGTTGATATTCCCTCTAAATTTGACACAACTACAGTAGTCACCCCTTATCTGAGGTTTTGCTTCTGTGGTTTCAGTTGCCCACAGTCAACCAGGGTCCGAAAACAGGCGAGTTACTGTACAATAAGATATTTTGAGAGAGGCCACATTCACTTAACTTTTATTACAGTATAGTTTTATTATTATTAAAATTGTTTTATTTTATTATTAATTGTTATTCTTTTGCTGTGCCTAATTTATAAATCAGACCTTATCATAGGTATATTTGTATAGGGAAAAACATAGTATATGTAGGGTTCGGTACTATCTGTAGTTTCAGGCATCCACTGGGGGCCTCGGAACATATTTCCCATCGATAGATAAGGGAACATGACTATAACCAGAAGTTGTATATATAAAGTAGTTTTGTTGCCTTTATATAAAAAAAAATCAATTTCCTTTAAAAAAATTTCATTTACTGTCGTGTTAGGAAATAATTTTTCTTTCTAGGCCTATTTTTTACTATTACTTTGACATGAATTTGCATTTTCTCTCCTTTTGAGTAGTTTCAGTTAGTTTAGAATTTCAAGTAGTTTGAATTCCAAGGATTCATGGAATATGTGAATTGAGATAACTCTGTTAAGGAAATTTATGTTGGATCTTTAAGTAAAATTTAATGTAATTCCTAAAAAAAGATCTGTCATTTTATCTAATTGTTAAGGATGATTAAACTTTTTATTTTATATCTTTAAAATATGTTCCTTTTATCACAGAGCACTTTACTTACAGTATTGTTAATCACTTTTCAGTATGGAAATGCATCTTTTTTTCACTCAAAGCTTTGTTTTAAGCATTAAGATGCTTTTTTGAGATTTTCTTCAAATGTAGAACTTTGAAGTAGCTGAGTACTGTCACTTTTACTTCACACATAGGAATTCTTTAAGTGGTTCTCTACAAATGGGTCTCTTGGCCAGAAAACTTGTATTTACCTTTATTTTAAGGATGGATAACAGGACATGGTTTATGAATAAGCATTCTACAATCATCAACAAGACTTGTTCGAACCAAAAATAGGGATCTATTTCCCAAGGAGGGTGAGCTCAATAAATCAGATAACTGGAGTTGGGAATGGATAGTGGTGAGCCTATTTGTAAACTTTGGGTTTCTGAATGTTAATTTTAAGCTTCCTTTTTAAAAGGCCAGTGTTTGTAGAGCTTATCCTGTCAGCAATATCCTGTGTCAATTGTCAGGTCATGTTTAGCGTGTGGAAATGTATTAATCTGCCATACCTAGCGTTGTAAGAGGCAGGGATAAAGAGAGGGCTCAAGCAGATGAAGAGGGATTAACTGTGTGGATTGAGCAAACTCCTCAATCACTGAACCAGTGATTTTACAAAGGATTAGCTGCTGCTTTTACAAATATTGATTACTGATTTGCCACTCAGAATGGAGATGACATAACTTGTGCGGTTGCTGTGTAGTGCGCTATGTGAAGTGTACATCATTCATATTAATGGATTTGTCATAGCCGTTATAGAAACTGACAGATTGATTATAGCAGCAGTTGCTAGAGCTGTTATGGTTAAGGTTGTGTCAGCATATCTATTAAAACTTCAGGATTTTAGAAGTTTATAGTATAGCCATAAAATTCATTTCCCCAGGTGGAATTTGGAATACTAGTTATTGCCCGGCACAGTTATTTTATGCATATTTTACATCAGTTTGAAGACATGTAAGTTGACATAGAGCAAAAATACATTATTGTGTTATTTTTGTAATATCAACAAATTTAGATTCGTTTCATTTTGGAAAATTTGTCAGAAATGCTAGCTTTCTAAACAAGAACATGTCTAGTTCATGTGGATGTCCAAAAATCCATTTGAATTTTTCTCAGATCAGGAATTGTTTTGAAGCCTTTGGGTATGTTTCTATAAGCACGTGGAGCTTTTTAGAAAATGTAGAAATACCTGGGTAATTAAAAGTTAATGGCTATTTTCATTTAAGTAACTTTTTATTACTCTAAAAATTTAGTAGCAAGAATTACAATTATCTATATCAGAGAAAATATGTTCCTTTAATTTTTTTAAGAAATCATTTGTCTTGCAAATGTTTTCTTTATGTCACAACAGGAAAGCTTTTCAGTGAGTTGAGTTGTATCTTAAAGGGTAAGCTGAAGCTTTCTAGGCAATGATAGTAGTGAGGACTGGGTAAGTGGAGAAAGGTGAGGGAAGAGCACATTTCAGGCAGAGTGAAAACTTGTGTGGGTACATGAGACTTGGCCTGTTTGAAGAATAGCCAGGTATGTGAACATTCTCAAAGTAGTACCTTCATATATGTTGGGAATATTGTTTTCAAATTGTATCATTGTGCTATAAAACTATACTTGTATTGATTAAATTAAATTTTATAGATTATGGGTGGCATTTTTCCTGGCTATGAGTCTAATAATATAAATTGATTTAAATTACTTAAAAGCCCATTTTTTGTTTTTTATTTTAAAAGTTATATTATATAAAATTTTAAATGTGTAATACCTGCTTATAACAAAGTTGTTCCCTCTCTGCAAAAGGAAAAAAAAATTCCCTACACTCCCTAGAAGTAAGAACTGCTAACAGTTCTATGTGCCCTTCCAGACATTTTTTCTGAGTTGTAAGAATACATATGTGTGCTAGAAAAAACATGGAACCAGATATTTCTTAAATTTGAAAAAGTAGTATATCATGCCAGGCGTGGTGGCTCACGCCTGTAATCCCGGCACTTTGGGAGGCCGAGGTGGGCGGATCACGAGGTCAGGAGATTGAGACCATCCTGGCTAACGCGGTGAAACCCCAACTCTATTAAAAATACAAAAAATTAGCCGGGCATTCTGGCACGTCCCTGTAGTCCCAGCTACTCGGGAGGCTGAGGCAGGAGAATCGCTTGAACCTGGGAGGTAGAGGTTGCAGTGAGCCGAGATTGCACCACTGCACTCCAGCCTGGATGACACAGCGAGACTCCATCTAAAAAAAAAAAAAAAGTATATCACTATATATATTAATATACCACTTGTGTTTTTTCAACCAAGTATCATGGGCATCTTTCTACATTAGTATATATCTTTCCATATTAATGCATACAGATCTATAGCATTATTTGGAATGGCTTCATACTGTTCCTCTTGCTGGGCATTTTCCATATTTCTGTTGTCACAAATGGTATATCAGTGAATATTCTGGCTTATACACCATCATGTAACAGCACTTTAATTTGTAGGATAGATTCTTGGGAGTTGAATTATCAGGGTATTGTCAAATTTTCATCCACAAACCTGTATTAAGCTATACTCCCCAAAAGAGGGTGAGTAGAGATGCAAGTACCATCTTTTCTTGCCCTCCTCCCTGTTTGATATTCTTAATCTTTACAGTTTTTGCCAGTCCTGTAAGTTAAAAAGTAGTTTTTAGTGAGGTTTATTCATTTGTTTGTTCATTCAGCAAATTTAACAAACACTTCTGTGTCCCAGGCACTAATCTAGGCCCTAGGGATACAGCAGTGAAGAAGACAGTTGTGGTCTCTGGGCTTTTGGAACTTACATTCTAATGGAGGTGGGGAGAGCTGGGGAAAGACTACAAATCAATAAACACTCATCTCTTTTCATGTTTATTAACCTTTGTACTTTTTCCATGAATTGCTGGGTTCATATCCTTTACCTGTTTTTCTATTGACCTGTTCACTTTTTTCTTATTAATTTGCGGTTCATTGTGACATCCGTGCAAATGTTTTCTCCTATAAATACACCTTGAATAAGTCATCATTTGACAAGTTAATGACTGTACCAGTTCTTATCCATGTATGGAATTACAGTAGTACACCTGACTTCTTTGGTTGGTGAGAAAGAATTGGACTAAGTCTTAAATTTCCATATTTCAACATCCTCTGAGGAATTTGTAAAAATTATTTTTGTATTTTTAAAAGTACATTAGGACTGTGAGTCTTGTGTGAGACTTAAAGCTATCCAGGTGAAGGGGACTTAATTGAATTAATTTAAGTAATAACTTGTTAACAATATTAAGGTAGATAAAACATTATGTATGTAAATTTTGTTTTTCAGTGAGAATATACATCATGATCTATTCAGACATGATTAATTACAGCTGAATTCTTAGAGAAACATGCAATATGATATCTTATCATAAGATCTTACCATATCTAAATTGACTTGGAATAACTCTTGTTATGCCATTTATTCATATGGAATTTTAGTGGGATGTGTATCTTTCAGATTTTAAGTCTTTTTCATATTTTCAAGAGGTCATTGTATATTTCAAATATTTATGAGCAAACTACAGATTCAGAGTTCAGACCGTTTTGTTGCCTTAGCCTCCTCTGAGGTAACTTCCAGTGCCTTACAGGGCAAGTGAAGGAGCACTGAACTGCTCTTGATGTGATGTTCAAGTGTGACTGAACAGCACTGGTTGTTTGCATGAAGTTACATCAGTTGTTGTGTGTTGTTAGCAATCATTTTGTTCTGCTCAATATTCCATCAGTTTCTTTTTCAAAGTTTAATTTTGACATTTCTAATTTGAACTAAATAGTTAAAATTTCTTGGTGAAATTGTTCTGGTAATGACAGCTCTTAGTTGGGAGAAAAGGAGACCATGGACGATTGGGCTATGTCAGCTCTGGCAGATCCTGCAGTGAGATAGCCCACACAGTGAACATATTAATGGATTGCCTTTTGATGTCTCCTCATAGTAAATATCAGTTGCTATATTTGTCAGTTGGGTTTTTTTTTCCACATCTTGAATACTTTATTATTATTTTTTTTTTGCTACGGAGTCTCACTGTGTTGCCCAGACTGGAGTTCAGTGGTGTGATCTTGGCTTGCTGCAACGTCTGCCTTCCAGATTCAAGCAATTCTCCCACCTCAGCCTCCAGAGTAGCTGGGATTGCAGACATACACCACCACGCCCTGCTAATTTTTATATTTTCAGTGGAGAAGGGGTTTCACCATCTTGGCCAGGTTGGTTTCAAACTCCTGACCTCAAGTGATCCACTTGCCTCAGCCTCCCAAAGTGCTGGAATTACAGGCATGAGCCACTGTGTCTGGCTTACTTTTTAAAAAATATGCTAAAATCTCATAGCTAAATGGGCACTTTTTATATTATATGTTCTGTCCCAATTTTCTTCCTTTTTATTATGTTTCTTCATGTTGGTGATTATAAAGTTTAGAACTGAATGGGCGTGTTAGTAGTTGTGAAAGTAGATATTAAGATGGGATATAAATATAAGGATGACCTCTTTGTTCTTCATGTCTTACGGCTATCTTGCCTCCATTTTTCTCTTTCCTCATTGGTTTCTTGAATCTCTTTATTAGTGGGGAATTGCACCTAATCATGAGCTTCTCAAAGGCAAGGACTGTAGCTGTACCTGTTGCTCCATCACAGTACCTGGTACATATTGAGTGCTCAGTAACTGCCTGATGAATGAACCAACACATGCAAGCAACTGGCTGCTTAATACTGTGTTTTGTTATGACAGCCTCTCTTTCTCTCTCGAGACTACTGTGAAAGGTGTATTCAATGTTTACAAAATTATTTTAATGACCCTTTAACTTTAGCTAGTTATAAATACAAATCATTAGCTGCACTATCATTTATATTTCGGGCATTTTCCTTCTGTTTTCAGTGTGTACTGATTGCAGAACTGTGTTTTATCTATGTATTGATTTTTTTTATTTTGCAGTGAACATTAACTTAGACCATATTTTACAAATCCTATACACAAAACAAGGTTTTTTAAATATACCATTCTGAGCCATATAGATGATTTTGTTTAAAATTATACTTCTACATTTGAAAGAAGTACCCTTGGTGATTTCCATGCACACTCAAGTTTCGGAACACTGCCTTATGATCCCCTTGCTCAAATTCTAGTGAAAAAGACACACTTGTGGCACATCATTTTAGCCTGATATTGTAAATACCACATGAATGTCTATGTCTGTCTCCCTGGCCAGTCTCACAAATGGCTGTTGACAGTTATTCCCCTTTGAAATTAGGGATCAGAAAAAGGATTAAGCATGTGGTATGCTTTTATTTCCAGAGTACGAAGAAAAACTGCTACACATTAACTGTTCTAATATTGAAATTATAGTATGAATTCTCTAGTAATTTACTCAGTTATACGGATAACAATGCTTTATAATCCTTTCAGTTACCTAGGTGTACATATGATTACCAGTTCATACTGAAGAGTAGACTCAAGCATTTTATCATTCTCAGTAACATGTTGTTCTGTGGACATTTTATGGATACAAAGTAGGTATACGCTTAAAATTTTGCAGGCTAGAATTGTCCTGGCACTGAGTTAGAACTTTATAGGCCAGTTGCTGATTTGTTTTTGTGTTAAGATGATCGTCATCCACGTTTATGTCCCTGCAAAGTCTTTAAACTTTGTAAATTGATAAATAAGTGTATTAATTTTACCCCCAGCCTGGCTGGTTGTTAAAGGATATGGCTCTTGACTTAAGCAGCAACATAAAAGAGTTGTGTTAGCTTCGTGCAGAGAATGGAGCTTTTTCTTGAGATTTAATAGGCAAACAGGGTTTTGGAATGATTGTCTGAAAATTGTGCAGGGTGTCTGTTCCTATAGATATTCTATGATCTTATCCTTGAGTTTAACAAAGTTTTTGGGAGCTAGCTGTATACTAGGGCCTTCTCGTTTTGTACTCTGTAGAATTGCTTTTACTGAATTTCACTTTGGCATTAAGCTTTTGGCTTAATATGAACGATGTTACACAAAACAGTCCTATGAAACTTTTATTTTATATACTGTAAAAATGTTATTGAGGACATTGAGAACTATGGGAGAAATTTCTTTCTCATTTCAGTACCAGGAGCCAGAAATAGTTGTGTTTTCTTCCCTGAACAATGATCTGTATTTATCTTATGGGCAATGGCTCATATAATTTATTGTATTTCTTGCTTCATGTTGGTTGTTATAAAGCTTATAAGTGAATTTTTGGCCCACTCCTCACAAGTGTAAATAACTTTGTGGTTCCAAGTTGTTTTCTGTTCCATCCTGACTTCTAATTTTGCCTTGATTTTAAAAAACATTGAAATAGTGACACAGAAAAGTTGCAAGAATAACACATAGAGTTCCCATATACCTTTCATCCCAATTCCCCTAACATTAACATTTTTCTATACAGGTATTTACTTTGTCAGTCTGCCTGCTCCCCTTCCTTACCCTTCCCTTCTTCTCCATCTTCCATCCTCCCCCTCTGTCCCACCCTGTGTGTATACACACTGATAGCTCCTGTTTACTTTTAATTTGCCTCACCAAATGTATCGTACAAATGCCTGTGAAATGCTTTTTGGGGGGAGAAGGAAGCAGTATATTACTAAATTAACAATAATAATAGGTAAGAATGTATGAATTTCATATCTATATTGAAAAAAGAGTTATGGAAAAACCTCTTGTTTTAGGTGAAAGGAAGACAAATTGTGTCTGTAAGAGAGAGGGAGAAAGATTGCATACACATGTGTTTTTAGGAAGATACTTATAACACCTTAAACCAGAGTAGGTACTTTGAATGACAGAAGAGGGAAAATGCCAAGACTTCTTGATTTAAATAAAAAATTAGGTAGTTTCCTTCTTAAACAGAAACAGGTATACTATTTACTTATGAAGACTAAAGCATTAAGAATGTTTGGGTACGTATTTGCTTTAGTAATCAAGCTCAATTTAGTAATCAAATAATCAGAGTAGGACTGTGAAACAGAGTGAGAGCCTTAATTCAGCAATTTACCTCTATTAATAAGTTAGTCATAAAATAATTTCATGTTTGATAGTTTTCAAACTACACATTTGTCACTTATTATTTTTCTTATTTATTTATTCATATTAACCACCCCTCAATAATAAGGTTGTTTTGGGAAATGGGAATAGAATGACAATTGTTTGCGTACCTGTTATTTTTCTTAAGACAGAAACAAAAACGTGTTTTATTATACTGTACAATGTAGAAGACATTATAACTCTGCATATTCCTATTTCAGATACTTAAGATATAATCTTATGTTATTAATGACTCTAAACTTTTTGTATACAGAATAGGAAAAATAAATGAGTTTAAAGAATATCACAAATTATAAAAATGTTACTTATAATTTGAAAATAATTTTTAAAATTTATACCTCAAAATACACAACATAAAGCTGTTGCAAAAGTAAGTAAATCAATGAAAGAATTGTCCTATGGCCTATGTAAAAATAAAGCATAGTTGAGTGGAAAGAAGCTAAAGAATTCAGTCTAAATTATATTCATTTCTTATTTCTATGCAGTTTGCTAGAGGAATCTGCATACAAAAGGAACCTCCTTTTCCTTCCATAAACATCATTTTTCCCATTACTAGTTTGTTCCATGTTTGTGTATATATGTTTTTAAACCAAAATGGAAGTATTTCAAATACATTCTTAAGAAGCAAAATTGACCCAAAATCTTACAGATGAAACACCCCCCCACATTTTAAATGTATGGTATATTGGCCATGTGCAGTGGCTCATGCCTATAATCTTAGCACTTTGGGAGGCTAAGGTGGGTGGATCGGCTGAGGTCAGGAGTTCGAGACCAGCCTGGTCAACATGGTGAAACCCCATCTCTACTAAAAATACAAAAATTAGCTGGGCATGGTAGCATGTGCCTGTAATCCCAGCTACTTGGGAGGCTGAGGCAGGGAAATCGTTGAACCTGGTGGGTGGAGGTTGCAGTAAGCCAAGAACGTGCCACTGCACTCAGTCCTGGGTGAAAGAGCAAGACTCCATCTCAAAAAAAAAAAAAAAAAAAAAAAGGACGGTATATTAAAATATATCATGTTACACTTAGGGAACTAATCTTAAATAATAGTGATTGCTTTAATGCCATAGAAAAGTAATGCAATGATGTTGTCTGACATAGTTTCTATAGATGGTATTCATTTATTCCATCAGCAGTGGAGCATAGCATTTCAGAAAATGGGCTTTTGGGCAAGTAGACTTAAGGTCCTGGCTCCACTTATTGTGTGTGACCTGGATTTCTGATTGGTAATATAGAGTTAGTAATACTTACCTCTTAGGGTTATATGATGATGAAATGAGATGATGACTGGTATCATCATCTTTACCTAACTCATGGTAAAGGCTCAATAAATGTTAACTGTTGCAGTGCTGATATTTGTAATCATGCCACTGATAGTGCTGTAAAAAAACATATTTAAGCTTATAGTGTGGAGATAATAGAAACAGTTGTGTTTGATACAGAGATAGCATAGGTAAGGAAGAAAGAAGTTGGACCTATTATTATTATTATTTGAGACAGGGTCTCACTCTGTCACCCAGGCTGGAGTGCAGTGGCACTATCATAAGCAGCCTTGAACTCCTGGGCTCAAACGATTCTCCTGCCTTCCGAGTAGCTGGGACTACAGGTGTGAGTTACCGTGCTTGAGTAATTAATACATTTTTTATAGAGATGCGGTGTTGCTTGTTACCCAGGCTGTCTCGAACACCTGGCCTCAAGTGATCTTTCTGCCTCAGCCTCCCAAAGTGCTAGAATTACAAGTGTGAATCACTGCCCCCAGCCGAGGACCTATTATTGTTATTGTTTAAATTTTATACATAATTGTTTGACTTTTAAGATGCCTTCAACAAATTTCCAGTGAAGTTGAGTTTATGTTTCCTGGTTTTCTGTTTTGGGTACTGTTTAGAAAAGAGCCTGGCACATAATATAGACTAGTAAAATATTGTTTAATATATGAGTTAAGAACGTTCCTTTTCATTTATGCTAATCTTTATTATGTATAATCTTGTCAAATATTTGTTTGTGCATCAGATTTGGTTTTGGCCAAGTATCTATAACCAGAAAGAAAGTCATGTGGTTAAAAGGTGTTTAACATTCATGTTTTTATTCTAGTGGTTTATATTTTCAGCCTCCTTTTGTGTGTGTGTGTGTGTGTGGAACAATGGACTTGTGGCAAATTGGAGTTGCCTTTTAAAAATACTAGTAGTAATAAGAGATAACATTTCTTAAAGACTTATCTTAAGTGCTATCCTACTAAATCCCCACAGTAACTCTCCATAGCATGCCCGCCTATTATCTACATTGAAATATTTGAAAACTAAAGCTTAATGAAATTGAGTAACTTGCTAAGTCACAGAGCTGGTAGCCATCCTGCAATTTGAATGTAAATCCAGGGTTCTGAACATGAATCTAAAATGCAGTATCAGTTTGGGGGCACTTTTGTTGTGGAAAGAGATGCATTAAATTAAAACCCAGTTCATAATTAATTGTATATATTTAATTTTATATATTTAGAGACTGAACATTTTGATATATTTAGAATTACATTTTTAACTTAAGGAGAAATGTATTCCATTTTAAGCTTGCATCTCATTTTCTCAAAGTATGTATTATAGACTTTTTTAGAAGGCTATTATTTTTTAGAATTTAATGTTTTACTTGCTACAGAGTAGATGACTAAGATATAGGCAGATCAAGACTTGCTGAGGAGTTACTTTATGTGAAAGGTAAAATTTGATTTAAATTTTTTATGTGGAATCGAAAGATCTATTATTTAAAAGTAACCTTTACTAAAATATAAAAACACGGAAGGCGCCCTATATTATAAATATATAAACTAGTAGTCTTGTCTCTAAAGTAAAACCTTATTTTAAAATGATTGAGTCAGTATATTGATATGCTATCTTCCCTGGAAATAATTGAGAGAGTCTTATAAGGTTTTCCACAAATTAATAACTCTAAAATTTTTAGATAAAAACCATATTTTAAAATTCTATAAGGAACAAGTTTAATATATTTTAACAATGTGATAACTAGTGGTTTATTGTTAGACCAACAAATCAGAAATCTTAAAGAGATTTTTTTCACATCTACTTTTATGAGAAAGGGACAGAAGTTCTATATTAAAGATTTATCTAAAGAAACAATCTTCAGATATGTAATAAGATAGTTCAGTTTCTGGTCGTATACTTGTGTATGTTAAAGTAAAAGAAGCAGTTTTAAATGAATGGAGAAGGATAATTGGACTCTGTATCATATAATTCACATGTACTATTGATCTGTGACTTTTGGAGCATTATTTTAATGGATGTTGATGAACACAATTGATTTCAGATTTCTTTTCATTATTCTGGAATCTTGCCATTAGAATTTTTTGTAGTTTTGTAGATTTCTATGAAAATTAGTAGCAGCAAGAAAGGAAGGAAGAAAAAAAGGGAAAGGAGAGGAGAAGAGAGGAGAGGGAGGGGAAAGAGGAGTGGAGGGGAGGGAAGAGGAGGAAAAGCAAGGAGAGAAGAACAGAAGGGAGGAGGAGGAGAGGAGGAAGGAAGAGATGTAAAATAGAAGCTTTGATTGGACTCTGAACAAATGCTTAATCTTTTGGATTATATTCATGAGCATATCTTACGTGCATGTAGCTATGATATTAATAGTTATTGTCTTCTTTGGTTCCAAATAGACCTATTGAAGGCATAGTGAAAATTTCCACTCTTAACTCCTTTAGAGTTAATAAAGGCAAATTTGAATTATCCTCATGGTTATTCCGTTTTTGCTTGGTAGCCTTCAAAATGGCCACTTTTCAGAGGAGGGAGGAGATTAGCAGATGTTAAACCCTTGAGTTGTAACCTCTGCTTTTACCCCAGCGTTGTCACTTAGGCTGCTATGTCAGTTCTTAAAGCGTTTTCCCCAAGGCATAACCCTCCTGAGAATTCTATGGTTCTACTAATTGAAAGTTGACCATCTTAATGTCAAAGCATGGTGTGAGCTTTTTTGTTTTTGTTTTTCTCTCTTTTTTTTTTTTTTTTTTTGAGGCGGAGTCTCGCTCTGTCGCCCAGGCTGGAGTGCAGTGGCGCGATCTCGGCTCACTGCAAGCTCCGCCTCCCGGGTTCCCGCCATTCTCCTGCCTCAGCCTCCCGAGTAGCTGGGACTACAGGCGCCGCCACCACGCCCGGCTAATTTTTTTATATTTTTAGTGGAGACGGGGTTTCATCGTGTTAGCCAGGATGGTCTCGATCTCCTGACCTCGTGATCCGCCCGTCTCGGCCTCCCAAAGTGCTGGGATTACAGGCTTGAGCCACCGCGCCCGGCCTGTTTTTGTTTTTCTTAAAAGAAATGTCATAATAGGCTTAGAGATCACTAGTACTAGTGTATTCACTGGTGAATCTCTTCTGAAGAAAGTAATAGTGCTATGATGAGAAAACAAGCTTTTTGCAAAGACTATGCTAAAGTAACACAATTAGTCCTCTATTAGAGTTACGGCAGTTATTATTGTTTGAGATGCTTATTGAATATATAATATCTTCCTTTTGCTACTAAAAATACTGATAAACAGATTTGAAATTCCAAATTTCCCACGTGGAGGGGAGAATTATTCAAATATGAAAAATATTTAATTTATATATTTATTTCTCTCACACATATTCCAGGGCAAGGTTCTAGCTGAATATTAAACCTTTTAAATGACATAAAATAGTTCTATGCTAGATGTAAAAGAAGTTATTAGTTGTTCTATAAAAAATATGTTGTGAGCAATTTCCACATTTGATATAATTGAAACTTCAATCTATCTTGGACCTTGGCCATTTGCTACTGAAAGGACAAGAAAAATATTAGTGTGGATATATTTCATGAAGTCCTGGAATTGGGAGGGCTTTGGAGATTATTGAACCTATTTTTTTTTAGGTTTTAAAAAGAAGAAATTGAGTCCAGAGAGGCTAAGTGACATGTTTAAGGTTAAAAAAAAAAAAAGTTTAGAACTGAGATTACATTGCAGACTTCTTTAATCTCTGCCACGGATTTTGAAGTCAGTGTCAATGTAGAGCTAAGCTTCTGGATATGTGCCATACCACTAAAACATTTTATTTAATATTTATATCCAAGTTAAGTGTAGGTTTCTCTCCTTGTTGGTGCATAGTCTTTCTTTCTTTCTTTTTTTCTTTCTTTTTTTTTTTTTTTTTGAGACGGAGTCTCGCTCTGCCGCCCAGGCTGGAGTGCAGTGGCCAGATCTCGGCTCACTGCAAGCTCCGCCTCCCGGGTTCACGCCATTCTCCTGCCTCAGCCTCCCGAGTAGCTGGGACTACAGGTGCCCGCCACCTCTCCCGGCTAGTTTTTTGTATTTTTTAGTAGAGACGGGGTTTCACCGTGTCAGCCAGGATGGTCTCGATCTTCTGACCGCGTGATCCGCCCGTCTCGGCCTCCCAAAGTGCTGGGATTACAGGCTTGAGCCACCGCGCCGGGCCTGTTGGTGCATAGTATTGTTTTGTTTTGGTTCTTTGTTTACTTTGCAGATATGCTAGTGAATTTTTATACTTAAAACCTGTTAGAAAAAGAAACGAAGTGTCTGCATCCCTGCATCTTTGTATCTATTACATAATTTCTAGAAACAGAGAAAATAGCTTGTAAGTTTATGTGTATAATTATAAAGTGTAATTAAACTGCACTTGTGGAATGATGAATTCTGAGCCAGTCACAGCTCTGGGAACTGAGGCTTTTTTATGGACTATTTCCTAAAGCTAAGTACTAATGTACCCTTCAGCCAAAAATGTTGTTAAGATAGTGGACATCAACTGTAAGGATAGTGGAAGCAAAACAGAAAGCATTTCTCTACCTTTATACAAAATTACAATGCATTGGGATTATATTGGTGTTATGACATACTGGCACCTGAAAATGTACTTTCATTCTGTTTACCACTTCTTAAGAAAAATGAACTTCAATTGGAGAAGCTAATCTAGATAATAAAATAACCACTGGTGGATAGGTGAGAGTATCACCATCATGAAATGAGATAATATTTTTGGACAATCAAAGCCTAATGCATGTTTCAAATATAAAGCAATCATTAAGTGGGTAAACACTTTTTTAAAAAAATGGGTCTATTGCCCAGGCATGGTGGCTCATGTCTATAATACCAGCACTTTGGGAGGCCAAAGCGGGCAGATCACTTGATCCCAGTAGTTTGAGATCAGCCTGGGCAACATGATGAAACCTTGTCTCTACAAAACATACAAAAATTAGCCAGGCATGCTGTTGTGCACCTATAATCCCAGCTACTCAGGAGGTTGAGGTGGGAAGATCGCTTGAGCCCAGAAGGCAGAGGTTGTAGTAACAAAATCATGCCACTGCACTACAACCTGGGCTGCATTTTTGGTAGTTTACTACATGAGTTTAGAAGAGATAAAAGGAAGCACTATCTCCCCCTAGGAGGTGGCCAATTTATGGAACTCAGTATCCCAACTATTAGGTGAAAATGAAGAATTTGAAAGGTTTAGATAAACTTGTAGATGCTTTATTTATATGAATTGTCAGGAAAAAAGATATGGTTGTATGGTTGAGAAGTTTGTTCTTTACTTTTTGGAGTTCAGGGAAAACAGTCACATCATGTGGTGACACAGAATATTTGACTAAATGGACCGATATCTTGACTCAGAGTGAAAACTCTTATGAATAATAACAGTCTTTTTAAAAGTATCTTTCCTTTCTTTTCCAATATAAGGGAAAAGGAAACTTTAGTCGAGTATAGGTGGTAGGAAGAATTACACTATGTGAAAGCTTGGTGTTCATGTTGAAAACTATATAAATGCCAACTAGAAAAGGGAAAATTGAAGGGAGCAAAAGGTGAAGCTCAGAAACCTAGTTGTAATTTTGCATAAAGTCTAGATTAAACAACCAAAAAAGTGTGAACGTATTAGTGTAATGAAGCCAATAATATGATGATTTATTGATGATAAAATAGTAAAAATAAGCCTTTGGATTCCTTAGAAGTCTAGCATTTAAATTGATCACCAAAGTTGCATATCAAAAAATAAAAATGATAATAAAAACATAGCTATTTTGAAAATGTCTCTGAATCATTGCACTTTGATAGTGATGTCTCACACTGTCTTAGATAAAGTAATGCATTTAAAGAGGTGTTAGACTGGGATATAGTGTGTGTGTGTTTGTGTGTGTGTGTGTATGTATCAGGGAAGAGTCTATTAGGAGACACATCAATGTTAGGGAAGACCCTGGAATATAGTGTATTGAGGCACCCAATACTGGACAAAATTGTGAATCAACATTTGTTCATTTAGATTTGAGAAATCTAAATAAAAAAAGAAAGGACCATTAGACCTCCCATTCTCCTCAACTCTAGCTCTTTCTCTCTCTCCCCCAACTCTAACTCTCTCTCACTCTCATTCCCTTGCCTACTCAAGGGACTTGCATGCTGTTCTAGGCCTTGTCTTCTGAGTGAAGCTTCTGTGATCTAGACACATTTTTCTACTTTTCTTTGTCCTAAATACAGTAATGCAGTTGTCTACCCTGTTAATGCCAAGACTGGGTTTAGACCTGACCAGCCTAACACCTGGAATGTTGCTAAATGATACTTCCTACCACAGACTTCATATTTTTCTCTGAAATTGAAGTAACTACTGTTTTTCATTTTGAAATAATTATTTTTAATTGTTAGCACTTTTTAAAAGATAATGCTTATTTCTTAAGTATATTACAGGCATTTAAACATTCCAATGTTTTTCATCCTAGATTCAAGAAAAAAAAGATAAAGTAATAGTTTAATAAAATCACCAAGAGTGGGTAATACCTTAGTTTTAAGGTAATTTGTTATTTATTTTTATACTCTGTATCTCTTCTCTGCTTTTCAAATTCTGGTATCCATACCTGAAGCTTGCTGTACTATGTCTATGATATACACCATTTGTTTTTAAGGCAAAAGCTTTAAGACACATACTAGAATTCTTGAGTTATCTTTTAGAAACAGTTACCTTATGAATAAAGTATCAGCCTAACTAGAGGGAAATTTGGATTTCACTATTGCCTTTTTCCCTGAATTGCTGGGAATGTCAGCACTTGATACTTGTTTATTTGAATTCATTGTGACCTTTTTGCCATTTTGAATGCTTCAGATTCTCAAATTGCACATTGGAAGAAGACCCATTCCTTGCTTAGTTGCCCTTGTAGGGTGTCGATTTTAACGTCTAATATTTTGAGCTGCTTTAGAAAAGTAGGATTATCATATAAGAAATACATAATCATTTTATAGAAAGAAAACTAGTCTTTCTCAGTATATACCTTACTTTCTCGGGTACTGAAGGTTTGTGGCCACTTAAGCAAGTCCATGTAATAAACTCCTGTAGCATAGTCTAGTCCCCAGAATATGGGTTAATTTTTGTTTTCCCCTTAGGATATAATTTTTTCATTAACCACTTTCACTTAAGTAAAAGGAAATCTTTGAACTGCTTTAAAAGTAGCTACAATGCTTAACTTGTATAGTTGCCGAATCATGCTTTTTCTTGTCTTTCATTTCTGATTAACTTTCTCTGAGCAACGTAGTCTTATATTTACATTAGCATCCATTCACTTGAACTAGTAGTTACAGTTATAGTAACATATAACAATATTTAACTATAATAGCTAATAAAAGCTAACATTTGCTGAATGCCTACTATGTGCAAAGGACTAAGACCCAGTGTAAAACTTTTCTTTAGGACAAGGTTTGAATTTTAATAGTGAAGCTGAGAATATGATTGTGAATTCACTGGAATGTTGTATAATTGGCTGTGTTACATAGTGAGGCAATGTAATTGCAGTGTATGGCAAACATGTGGCAGCTGTTTGTTGTTGCCTGGCAGATAGGCTTACATTAGCCTTAATTTCTTTTTCTTCACATATCATTATGCCTGTATATTTATAGTCTTGTTTCTTTATACCAATCTGAATCTTCCTAAATGTCAATAGCATTAATCATTGTAGGCATAGTGATATGAGGTCTAAATGATATAAGAATTCATATTTTTAACGGAAATTACTACTTTTTTATATATTATGACAGATTTTCCATCCCTGCCATCAGAAAGTATTGTCCGTATGCTCATGGTGATATACAAACCAAATGGTTCTTCTGAAAATTTAAAAATCTAAAATATTTACAGGGATTGCTATTAGTGTACTTTTGTGTTTTAAAGAATTCACGTGGCTATTAAACAAATCCTGGATATTGGACAAACAGCAATAAAGGTTTAGAAAAATGAAATTTCAGTTAAAAAACATTATGCCTCCACTCCCCAGGGAAGAAATAAAAGATTTTATATTAGAAACATGAATTTAGAATTCAGAATAAGTATTGCTTATGACATCAAATTTTATTGTGATGTATCAGGTGGAAATTTAGTCAACATTTTTCTTAAAGCAAAAGACTCAGGCTATGTGTATATTGAATGCTAGTAAATTCTAATTTCCTTTCTCCTTTTCCTTTTCCCCCACTTCCTCTCCCCCTCCCTTCTTCCCATCTCTCTCTGTCTCCTTTTTGATTAGTAATATTTTAGAGTTGAAAGCTATGCTAAAGGTACCCATTTCTTTTCAGAATAATTTAACTTTTCTTAAGATTTTGTGAACATCCATTCCTTATGTAAAGAACATTTATTATGCCCAGCGGAAGTGAGAGAGTTGTGGGACTACCCCTTAATGAGACCAAATCATCCCACAATTAGCCGCTTTAGTTTAGTGGTTGACCAGGACTTGTTTACATAGATAAGGTTTCTGTTTGTAATTTTTGTTCTATGTGCAAAATACTGTAATAAATAATTTATACCTTTATATGTGCCAAGTTTATTTTGAAAAAAATAAACTGGATACATTTATTGAACAGCTATTAAAATATGTACACTTTCCCTAAAATTTCATTTATATTTCAAAATCAGGGCTCAATTTTAAATATGTTTTAATGATACTGTGTTGTGTTTACTAAGTGAAATTGATCCACCAAGGAGCTGAAATTAGTACTCTAATTTTAAGCTTTATTTCTTAAGACAAAATATCCATGACTTTATCACTACTGTGATCCCCATGATATTAAAAAAAAAAAAGCTGGTAAAATTATGTGATGAGTTTGTATATAATAAACTTCCTATCAAACCCATTCTGTTTTTTTTTTAGTTTTAATTTTTGTGGGTACATAGTAGGCAAATTTATGGGGCATATCATATATTTTGATACAGGCATACAATGCATGATAATCACATCAGGATAAATGAGGTATCCATCACCTCAATCATTTATTCTTTCTTTGTGTTACAAAGAATCCAATTATATTTGTTTAGTTATTTTATTTTATTTTATTTTATTTTATTTATTTATTTATTTAAAGACAGGGTCTGTCTCTATTACCCAGGCTGGAACGCAGTGTCATGATCATGGCTTACTGCAGCCTTGACCTCTTGGGGTATCCTCCCACCTCAGACCCCCTTCTCCCCACCTCTACCCCCCTCCTCCACTGGCTGGGACTGCAGGCGTGTATACCACTACACCCAGTTATTTTTTAATTTTTCGTAGAGATAGGGGTCTCACCGTGTTACCCAAGCTGGTGTCAAACTCCTGGGCTCAAGCGACTCTCCTTCCTTAGCCTCCGAAAGTGCTGGGATTGTAGGCATGAGCCATTGCACCTGGCCACTTAGTTATTTAAAAATATACAATAAATTATTGTTGACTATAGTCACTCTGTTGTGCTATCAAATGCTAGATCTTATTCATTCTAATTGTATGTTTGTATTCAAACACATTTTCTATCCTAAGCTGTACTGAAACCACTTCCACTGGATGTATTCCATACAAACTTTCTTTTGATTGGTTGTTTTCACTTGCTAGAGTTCTAGTAAAACGCTGAGGATAACTATTATATTTCTTTTCTTTTCTTTTTTCTTTCTTTCTTTCTTTTTTTTTTTGCCCAGGCTAGATTGCAATGGCGTGATCTTGGCTCACTGCAACCTCCACCTCCTGGGTTCAAGTGATTCTCCTGCCTCAGCTCCCAAGTAGCTGAGATTACAGGCACCCACCACCATGCCTGGCTAATTTTTTTTGTAGTTTTAGTAGAGACAGGGTTTCACTATGTTGGCCAGGCTGGTCCTGAACTCCTGTCCTCAAGTGATCCGCCTGCCTCAGCCTCCCAAAGTGCTGGGATTACAACCATGAGCCACTGCACCGGGCAGATAACTATTATGTTTCTAATGAAGTTTATAAAAATATTGAACACTTGTAAAATTGAGTAACCTATAATCCATGACTGTGAATATACAATTTCTAATCAACTTAACTTTAGCTTGATTTAGAAACTTTTTTTAGGGATCCAGTGTTTGTTTATAATAGTTTTATCAGATCTATCTAGTTTTAGACTCTTAAATGCCCTATAAAAACCTAAAGCATACTCACTCAGTGGAATGTCCATAAGATTTCTCTGAATACAAACAGAGAGAATATTTGCTGTGGGCTCAGAGAAACAAGTTTCAGCATTTGCTTCTAGGGGAAAAGCATTTTATGTTTTACTTGGTAGGAATAGGGATTATGCAGGTAAGAGTCAATATGTATTGAAATTTTTAAAGAATTAATTCAATATAAATATAAAGAAGCTATGATTTGTTAGGAATTCTTAACCTCTGTTTCAGAGATTTATTGCATTTATTTATAATAGTTTCTCAGTCTTGTATTTTGGGAGGATATATTAAGATGTAGGAGTACAGAACTTTTTTTTTTTTTTTTTTTTTTTTACTTTTTGAGACTTTTAGGAGGGATAGAGGGGATTAATCTATGGAATGGATATGAAACAAGGCTAATAGACTTAGATTTAAACAATTTCAGTAATTGTTTAAAAGCACACTGAATCTAATGAGATCTGGCACTTGTTTTTCCTGAAATGGATTACCCACTGCTTTTTTTTTTTCTCTCCCCAACTTCTCATAGGAGCCCAGTTTCCTCCGATTGCAGCACAAGACCTTCCTTTTGTTCTAAAGGCTGGCTACCTTGAAAAACGCAGAAAAGGTAAACTTAAGGTTCTAATGAAAAATGTAAAAATGGTTTCATCCTTAGATAGAACATGTTTGTAGTATACATGTGGAGGCAATATTCGTTTTAGGTGATTAAAGAGTTTTAAGATTGTAAGAAAATCTGAATGACATTATCCAAACCACAAAATATAGCTCTTAGCTTTAAATAATTTTTAATAAGAAACATTAGGTCAGATTTTTAGTTGTCAACCTTGGTTATTTGTAAATGATTCAGGAGCTGTTTCCTGCCTCTCAAAGGAAAGCTGCAGGCCATGACTATATTCTCAAAGGTGGGATTTCTCACCAGTATCTCACTGGGCTGAGCAGCAGGTTCTCCTGTGCCCAACCTGGCATGCACCATGGTTCAGATCAAGCCTGGCATCTTGTCTGCCATTGTCTATTATTCATTTCAGTGTTCCTCTCCATTGGCTGTGATAATTGGGAGTTGACCATATGGTCTCACTTTTTCAACACCAATATTTAATGGAAATGAAATATGGAGGTGGTTTTACAATATGAGAAATGAAAAGCAGTCTTTTCATTACCATTCTGCTTATCTCTCTGGTAGTCCCTTTGGGCCTCTATTTATATTTCATTTTGCTTTTCTTAGCTGAATTTTAAAACTGAAAGAGTAACAAAAATAATCTAGGTTAGCTCCTCCCCCTTCTTTTTATAACAGATGAGAAAATGAGACCCAAATGGATCAATTATCTCAAGATTGTATAGTCAGATGCCTTTTTGACTGTCCCTGTCAGAAAACTGGGTTAGCCATGCTGTTGATCCCATAAGTATGGCAGCCCCGTAGCTACTTTACTTTATTCCCTTTGGCTTTGTTGGTTTGTTGTTGTTTGGTTTTTTGTCTCTTGGAAAAGAAGATACAAATTAGTCACAGAATGTTAGAGCCCAGAGGAATCTTAGAAATCATATTAATTAACTTTTTCTTTTACAGTAAGGAAATGGCCTTACATTTTCCCCTCTTTATTGCAGATCACAGCTTTCTGGGATTTGAATGGCAGAAACGGTGGTGTGCTCTCAGTAAAACAGTATTCTATTATTATGGAAGTGATAAAGGTAATGTTGGTGTTCAATTATATCAACTACTGTTGCATAAGAATTTTTTGGCCATCCCTTCCCCCTCTTTTGGGTACAGAGTAAACTGAAGACAAACAAATAATAACTGGAAACTATAACAATTATAATCTAATTTACGATTCATTATTTGACAAATGCTCCAAATACCAGAATGCCCTCAGAACTAAAACAATTGTGTTGTATTGAATTGGAAAAGAGAGTAAAATAACTTTAATCTATGTGGCCTTTCACCTTAGGAAATATTTATTATCCAGTCTACTGTTGTAGAATTTCTGGAAAAGTTAAGAACATAGGGTCGTGGGAGTTTCAATGGCAGAAAATAGATTATTTTTCTTAAGTATTTTAAAATAAAATTAGATAAAATTAAATATGAATGGCACCAATAAATATTGTCTGTATTTATTATTTATAGCCATTTGGGACCCTTAAGCAACAAATACATATAGTACATATTTCAACACCTGAGGAAATCTTACTCATCCTTTCATCTCCTTCCTTTTCCTTTGATTGTCATGAGTCTCATTCATCAAAATTCTTAGGTCCTAGATGTTCAGATGTCCTTCAAGTCATTCACTCGTTCATTCACTTACTCATTCTTTTTCTAAATTTGATAAATATTTTTTCAGACACTTGTTAGCTAGTAGGCACTGAGGATCCAAAGATCCTTAGAGGTGCTCACAGTTTGGGTTTTGTGGATATCAGTGAGAGAGGGAAGGATGTTGTTTGGTTAGAAGAGGGAGCTGGGCAGGTAAACTGACCGTTTCAATGCAGTACAGTAAGTAATTTAAATAAGCTATCTTTGGATCACAAATGAGGGAAAGCTAACTGCCTAGGGAAGTTAGGGAAGATGTCCTGGTGGAGAGAACACTTCATTGGGCCTGAAAGAATGAGTAGGAGTTTGTTGGTTGAATACTATGGTGTGAATGTATGTGTACCTCCAAAATTCACATGTTGGAAATTAACTCCCAAGGAGATTGTATTAAGAGCTGGGGATTTTAGGAGGTGATTAAGGCATGAGGGCTTTACCCTCAAGAATGGGATATGTCTTTTTATAAAAAAAAAGTCTGGAGAGAGCTGTGGAACCCCTCTTTTGCCTTTCCACCATGTGATGGTACAGCATTCAACTCTTCTGGGGGATGCAGCAATCAGGTGGCATCCTGAAGCAGAGAGCAGCCCTCACTAGGCACTGACCCTGCTGGTACCTTGATCTTGGACTTCCCAGCTCCCATAACTGAGAAATTAATTTCTGTTGTTTATAAATTTCCCAATTTTGGGTGTTATAGCAGCATAAACAGACTAAGACAGGGAAGAAGGGTAAAATGGGCTTGCCAGGTCAGGGAATAGCAGAGATTCTGAGTTGTGAAAGACTGTGGATGGGATCAAAGATGGAATGAAGGCTGGAGCTTGGAGTGAGTGAGGGGAGGGAGCACGTAAGGCTAAAGAAGTGGATTAGACCAGGTTGATAAGAACCTTCTGAGAATAAGGGCCTTGCTAAAGATTTTGTTTTGAATATGACCTTTAAGCAGAGCATTGTATGACCAGATTTGGTTTTTAGTAAGTAATTGTAATAGGATTATGGAGAATGGTTTTGGATGGATAGAGTCTGGGTCAACAGGACCATTTCGCAGGACTTTGAAGTAGTCTAAACAAGAGAGGTCAACACAGGGCTGTTAAGAGGCAGAACGAGGATTTAATGCAGATCTCTCTGCCTCCAAAGCTATGCTTTTTCTACAACTTGATGATTATTACCAACCCCTCCAAGGTGCACGTAAGTGATGGCCCATTTAGGAACCTGTTCTAAACTATTGTGGGTTTTTTCCCCTTTTTCTGTTTATCTTCTGTATGATCTTGAATCAACATTATGATATGAACCTAGTCTCTCCCCATTTTTAAGGAGGGGATTGTCAGTTCTTAGTACCTCCTTTCAGGACTTTTGCTGAAACCTGATTAAAGAATACATTAGCACCGTCTAGTAAATGGGAGCTACAAGTCACCCTGATCTACAAAGTCATTCCAAGGTTATTTGTTACATTATGTGGTTTTAATTTTTTCATTGTAATATCTTTTCAATATATAATAAAAGTCAGTAGAAAATTGGGCTTCATATGGAGAATTTAACAAAACTTTCAGAACTTGGCAGAGAAATAAAAGTTTTCATTGAAATTTACCTCCCTGCTCTCCACTTCTCCACAACTTCACCAATGATAGGAAAAAAAGAGGACATATATGTTCTCTTTGAAGTTTTAAAATTATAAAATATATTTTGATGTTGAAAAAGCATCATATTTCTCTTTTAATATTGTTGTGAATATGTTAAAGTGACAGTACTTATATTTATATAATTAGAAGTTCTGTTGTTTTATAATAGCAACTTAATAGAAAGCTGTAAAAGCTTACCTTTTTTCTTGTGATTCACTTGACAGAAACAAATTCTGTCATTTTATAATTATAATTATGTAATTTTATAATTATATCAAGATGATATATGTAAAATGTGTAAGTGAATTCTGATATTTTAAAAATTTAAATTCTATCTCCATCTGGTAGGTGAAGAAGGATATCTTTATTCCTTAAGAAATAGGAACCATTAATTCTACCTTTATCAGAAATTATTGCAATTTTATAGACTTTTGGATCTTTGATATGAAAGTATTAGCTTTAAAACTTATCACAGTAAATTTTTTTTTTTTTTTTTGAGATGGGGTCTTGCTCTGTTGCCCAAGCTGGAGTGCAGTGGCATGATCTCGGCGCACTGCAACCTCCGCCTCCTGTGTTCAAGCGATTCTTCTGCCTCAGCCTCCTGAGTAGCTGGGATTACAAACACTAAATTAAAGCTATACCTTTACTTTCTGCCTTTATGGCTAAGAGACCCTCTAACAGTATACAGCAGTTAAAATGTACATCTGATGTTTAGTAGGATTTCATCAACATGCTGAAATAGTCAGGTACCAACTAAGTTTTACTAAGGATCTGATGACCATGAATGTTGTTGGTTTAATATCTAGTCTAACTTCTACACAAAACCCCAGAGATAAATTTCAAGTGGCTGATTTAGCATCGGCATCTGCAAGCTGTATAAACCAAAGGAAAATGTTCATATATCTTTAACTGAGGAGCTGGAACATCTTGCTAATCAGTTTGATAAAATTTAGTGCCAAGGTCAAGTATTGATGGGCATATTTTTCTTTTCCCTACTGAGTATTAATACTTGTGGAAATAACATAAGTTATACACTGAGGGGAAAAGGCCTTCTTAAATATAACTAGTAGATATTGCTGAACACATTTCATATTTTTTATTGCTAGCCATTTGTACCAAGTTAGTGTTCTTGGTATGCCCATCGGAAACCAATTTTTTTAATGCAGAAAGGGAAATTATTAGGAAAATCTCAACTCTCAGAACTGCTGAGAATGCTACACACAGGCTCAGCAAGCAAGCAAGAACTAAGGTAGGTAAGGGGGCTGGATCTTGAGCATAATCCATGAAAAATCTTACTGGGACACACTACTGGCCTTGGGCCTTGCCAAGCCAGGACATGTGCTGCTGCCACTGTGCACTACCATCAATCAATGAATGCCATTGCCACCAGAATGGATTCTGAACCCTGTCTTGATCCTTTTGTTACTTACTTGAGATTTAGGTTCCAGTCTGGAGCATCCACTTTGATTAAGTTGGAACAGGGAAAATCCACCTCCCTCCAGTTTCTGTGGTGGAAAACTAAGCCCTATCCCTGGCAGTCTTGGAATTAAAATAGGAAAGATGCATGGATGCTGGGGAGCCCCAAATAATAAATGTCCATAACTTGTAGGGATGCTAAAAGATTTGGAATTATTCAGTTGCAATATTTATGCTATATTTAAAATGGTATGAGAGTGGTTGGTGTTTTAAGCATGTTTTTCTGAGAGCCAATGAAGAAGAGAAAAAGCAAGTATATTTGCCAGAAAAATAGAAGGTCTGTTTAGATTTTGGTAGGTGGCAGTAGAGTGTAGGGGGTAACGTCGGGGCAGTTGGTGAAGGAAAGGGCAAAATAAAAAATGGTGCACAGTTTTCTGGTTTGGGAGTTTGAATTAATGGAGGTGGCATTTATTGAGATGGGGACTACAACAAGAAATATTACAGTTGTTGCCAAAACAAGTGTTGGGAGTGGGGATAAGATGATCTCCATTGTGGACACTTTCTATTCAGTGAACCTATAGGACATTTGAGAGATGAAACATATATAGTGAGCAGACCAAGATTTGGATATACAGTTTTCAAAATGAACTAAAAGTAAAGAATCATGAGTCACAAGTATATTGATAGGAATTTAATTCTTGGAATTAGATGAGATTGCCCAGGGAGAGTGTAATGTAAGAAGAGAGCAAGACTTAGAACAACCCATCATAGCTTTTTAAGAGATGGGCAGGCCGGGCGCGGTGGCTCAAGCCTGTAATCCCAGCACTTTGGGAGGCCGAGGCGGGCGGATCACAAGGTCAGGAGATCGAGACCACAGTGAAACCCCGTCTCTACTAAAAATACAAAAAATTAGCCGGGCGCGGTGGCGGGCGCCTGTAGTCCCAGCTACTCAGGAGGCTGAGGCAGGAGAATGGCGGGAACCCGGGAGGCGGAGCTTGCAGTGAGCCGAGATCGCGCCACTGCACTCCAGCCTGGGCAACAGCGTGAGACTCCGTCTCAAAAAAAAAAAAAAAAAAAAAAAAAAAAAAAAGAGATGGGCAGAGGTAGAGAAACCCATAAAGAAAACTGAGAAAGTTTGACCTACATTGTAGGACGAAATGCAAAATAACATTTATTTTCTCTACTGTGACTTTGTAAATTTCACGTTGTATTGAGGACAGTGGTTGTAGTGTGTATCAAAATCACGTGGGTTGCTTGCTAAAAATTTGGTTTCCTAGACTCACCCACAGAGATTCCTATATAGCAAGTGCAGAATAGTAGCCAATTCTGTGTTAACAGGCATCCAAGATGATTCTAACATAGGTGATTCTTAAAATATACTTTGAGAAACACCTTTTTGGAAAACAGTGTGAAATGGCTGAAAAAACAAGGCTTTAGAATCAGACTTTCTTAGGGTCCTGGCTTTTATTCTTTACTCTTTGTGTGACTGTGAGCAAATTGGTTAAAGTTTGTTTTCCCATCAGTGCTGGGAATATAATATGTCTCTTCTATTGTATAGAATTATTACCAGGTATATATGAGATATGTTCTATTAAGTTCTTGATGTATAGAAGCTCAGTAAATGTGAGTTGTCTTTTTGACAGCTTATAAAAACCCCAGAACACAGCTGTAAACCTAAAAGCCAGTGAAAAAGTAGAAGGAAATTGCTCTTACTAGCCTTATGCATTTTGTTTTGTAGGAGATCAGAGACAACTGCTTTTTACCTTGAACCTACTGAATTAGGATTAGTGTAAAATTGAATTACTGTTACAATAGATTTCATTGTCTAGTTTTTCCTGGCAGCCTTCAGTTCTGTAGACATTACATTCAAAGCATGATAGAGGTTAGGTTAAAGTGTGAAACAGAAGCTGAGACAAATGTAATAGAGGAACAAACACCTCAAAAATTCTGAGGGTGCCTGTAATCCCAGCACTTTGGGAGGCCGAGACGGGCGGATCACGAGGTCAGGAGATCGAGACCATCCTGGCTAACACGGTGAAACCCCGTCTCTACTAAAAAATACAAAAAACTAGCCGGGCGAGGTGGGGCGCCTGTAGTCCCAGCTACTCGGGAGGCTGAGGCAGGAGAATGGCGTAAACCTGGGAGGCGGAGCTTGCAGTGAGCTGAGATTCGGCCACTGCACTCCAGCCCGGGCGACAGAGCGAGACTCCGTCTCAAAAAAAAAAAAAAAAAAAAAAAAAAATTCTGAGGGTATCAATGTGTTACAAAAACTAACATTCAAAATGATACTGTGTTAAGAAAACAATGTTATGTTTAAAAGACTTGTTTGTAAATTTAGGGAAGGATATATTTTCGAAAGCTTTGCATCACAATGATTAACATTTTTAAAAGTTTTGGCACTTAAAGGAATAAGCTTTTGCTATTTGTGAAGTTCACCTAGATAAAATATTAGTCTTTCACAGTGCTGGGTAAATGGACTTTTTAGCTTTATTTCCTATTTGATTGGCATTTTACTATTTTTGATAATTTTGTTAACAGGTACCCTTGAAACTATCCCAAAAAGCATTGTGGAACTAATCTATATGTAAATTCTTATGACTTACCATATAATGAAGTTTCTCTCACCAGAAGAGAAACAAATGTGAAAGGAGAAGAACAGTGTTGTCTTATAGCCATGTCTGCCCATTTCATGTCTTGAACTTCCTGTCCTGTATTGGCTAATTGGAGATATGGCTACTTCATGGTTATGGTTCTGCAAAAGCTATTAGAAAGAGTTGTGAGTTTCCTCTGTTCTCTTCAACCTTTCTGGGCCCATACCCCTACCTGACTTGGATGTTTATATAAGTGTTTATCCTCAAATACAATCAATCAGTTGGATAGGTCTAGATATTAGTTTCTTTTTATTATTTTTGCTTGGTTAAACAACAGCATCCTTTTGTTCTGCAAAGTTAGGTCTTTCTTTGATTGAATGAAGTTTTCTTTTGTTATATTATGTCTTTGGTTATTGGCATTTATTTATTACTCTTCTTCCAGAAAACCCATTTTTCTTAGGTTGTATTTTTTTCAGCCCTCCATATTTATCATACTCCCTTTTGCCCCTTCCCCCTCCCCTTAGTCTTATTTTCTATCTGCTGAGTGAGCTTTTCAAGGTATATCTGATCTGGTTTTCCACAATGTTAGTTCTACTTTTTATTACTTCTAATACATCATTTGTTTTGCTGCTGCATTTTCCACTTCCTTGTACAGCCTATTTGTTCCTAATTTTGCCAGTTTCATTTTAATTCCTACTTGTCTCAGCCTTTTCTCTTTTTATTTTATATTACATTGTTTCATCTTTCATCTGTTTCAGAATCTGTGTGTTTACTTTTATAAAATATGCAAAGCAGTTGGCTAAAGTTTACTTCCATTTTGCCTACTTTGCTTGTGCTTTCTACTTCTCAAGTGCTATGTTATGTTTCTGTTTTACATAATATTTTTATGGCATCTGTATTTGCTGTTCCTCTCTTACTTATCCTTGAACAAGTACATGTCTATAAAATCTGAGATGCTTACCTATAAATTGGCTTTGTGGCTTCTCTCTGGTTCATCTCAGTAGAGGCTGATACTGTCCTCCTCTTGGACTGTAACAGAAGTTCTGATACATAGCCCCATAGCATATTTCTAGGGAGTTTGGCTAAAATAAATCTGCTAGTCTAAGTTGGGGTTGCCTAATTTTGCTGCCTGATGTCTTATTTCTAGATTATTAGATAATCCGGCCCAGAAAGATCTGTTCCCCTCAGCTCTTCCAAACTAAATCTTTGTAGTGCTGATTTTACATCTCCACGTGTAGACTCCCACTCCTCATGCATTTCCACCTCCATTCAAGTTACATTGATGAGAATTTTAGACCGAAATTGGAGGTAGAAGGCATAGGTTTTAGGCCAGATGGACCTAGTGAGTGGAGCAATCGAACCCTTGTGCAGCAAGGGAACAGCTTTCCTCTAAATCTGGTCCCTGAAAATTCTCTTTCTTCTGGAGAGTTTAAGGAAATCTCTCAAAATTGTCCAGTATGGCTTTGATATTTTGCCTGACATTACTTCCACTTTTCGTCGTGAACATTAAGTTCCTTTTGCAATTTAGTAGATCATTGGGAAGGTGGTGCAAAAGGTCTGATAAGGTGTTCTAGCTTTTATCTCAGCAAACCTATAATGCTGCCTGGCTTGTTTCAAGTGCTCGGTATCAATTTGTCAAATGAGTGAGTGAATGATTTAGTCTTTTTTTGAGAATTTTACAAGAAACCAACCATGCTTAACCATTTATCATTTTAATACTTTTTTCCCAATAGTTTCCTAGTTAGGTGTCTTACAAAATATATCCTGGGAGTACCATAAAATATTCTGTGAAAAAACAATTCCACAGACAAATAATTTTTGGAAATGCTACATACTGAATTTTTCTTTTAGAAGTTTAATTAGTATGTAAATGTACTATGGGCCCCAAGAAGGCCTGAACTAACAAAACCGCTTAACTCTGTTTAATTCAGTAAAACGTTTCCCAAATTGATTTGATCACAGAAACCTAGTAATATCTTTGGGAAATGCTGCTCTAATCTTTAAAGTACTGTGTAGTTTTTGTGAAAAACATAGTTTATTGTAAATTTTTTTCATGAAATAAACTTTGATTGTTTCTTCAGATGTTCAGAGAGATGTAAATTATGACTAAATGTGATTAGGGTTTCCCAGGAACTGAGATTTTTTTTCTCATTTGATATTTTGAACAAGATATAATCTCTATGACCTTTTAAAAATGTCTGTTAGTTACTTTAGGTATTTAGCTTGTGTATTTAAGAAAAGGTGCTGTATCTTTTATTGGTACACTGAACTGAAAAAGCACACCCCACAACATGAAAGCATTTCTGTATTTACCCTGAGCTCAGTAAAAGAGTTTGTCCCTACTCATGTTTTTAATATTGTTTGTTAATCTAGGAAATAAACCTATAGCTGTGCAGTTTTTCTATCAAAATGGTATAACTGGGTGAAGTAGGAAGGTTGACTGATTTTGTTTTCAGTTTCAGAATGTTAAGTCTTTTGTTATATTCCCACTTTATTTGTCTTTAAAATAATATCTGACCAAAGCTCTAATCATCTTTTGCCTCTTTATCATGTGAGATTCAAATGTGCTTTACTAGTTCAACTGTTCACTGATTGGATAAGAAACTTTCCCTCTTTTTTTGGTAACTAATGCTTCTGTACTTGCTTTACCACTCTTCTCTATCCACATAGTTTTTTTTTCCTTCACATCTTTTTTGTAATTGGTAGTTTAGTTTAGTTTCAGTTTGCTTTGTAAAGTTAGGGATAAATTTGTACCAAGTTAGGAGACCTTTTTTAAAGAAAACTTTTGTTTTAGAAGCTTCTTTTTGGTGGTGGTGCTGGGGAGGGGTAGGTGAAAGGAGATAACAGTAAATAAAGCTCAACAAATTTTCAGCTGGTCAGATCTTCCCACTGGCCAACTAAATCTGAAAGAGCCACAGGTTTGTGGTGGGTTTGTCTATCAAGTTCTAAGTTCTAGTTCCTGAATTTTCCCTACCCTAGAGTGTCATGTTTCCATACTTCCTTCTGAATAAGACCATGATCTGCAGACCTCCTTCTTAAATCAAATCATCCCTAATACTTACATGTTTCAGAATTAAAAATAATTTCTAAAAACATTACCTAAGCATTATATTACTAAAGCAATATAACAAAAAAAAATTATTTCCAAGAATTGACGAAGAACTTTTAAATAAAAGATAATTGAGCATTAATATTAATAAATGAAATTCTAACTGGTTTTATCTTCAACAGACAAACAACAGAAAGGTGAATTTGCATTAGATGGCTACAGTGTCAGAATGAATAACACTCTAAGAAAGGATGGAAAGAAAGATTGCTGTTTTGAAATCTCTGCTCCTGATAAACGTATATATCAGGTTGTACTTTTTATGTTGCCTTGAAATTAAGTTGATAAAATGTTTTGATTTCATTTATAGAGACGTTGACATTTGATTAATACTCTCCTTGACATGTTAACAATAATAAAAATACTGGTGTTTAAATACATTATGCATTGAACATTCATATAAGGGGAATTTTTTTTAAATTTCGGATTAGTTCAAACGCTATCTTCTTGAAAAAGATAAAGAGAATATATAACTTATCGATTACTTCCCATGTTGCATTTATATCTGATAGAACTAGGTGATCTTCCAAAAGAGTTACATAGCAGAAAGAGTAAAATTATCAAAAGACAAATATCAGAGTGATAATACATATTGTATTGCTTAGGAGTGTGGGAGAAAATGAAGGTAAAGGTACACATCAGCTCTGCAATTCAAGAGCTATCAGCTAGGCTTCAATATGGAATGTATGTTTAATCAGTTTTAAATATCTGAGATTGCAGTTGAAAGCCAGTTAATTAAGTTGTCAGGTAGTGTGTTGGAATCTGACAAGAACATTTTTAAGAAAACTGTATCCAGCAGTCTAAAGAAATTCATGGGTGTCTTCTAATTGTCAAGGGCAAATTTTGTTCATCAGTTCTGTCTTTGACATTGATGAAGAGAAGCAGCTTTTTTTCCTGCACAGCTGCCAGCTGCTGATCAGAGTTTCAAATTCATCATCCTCTGCTTCAATTGCATAAATTTGTCAAAATTAACTGTACATTATAAGAAGCATCCTTGCAAGAAATGTTCCACTAGACATGAAAAGAATTACTAATAGTCTTAAATAAATGGTAAGAATACAACATACCTTTCATTTCTACTGTGGTGATTTTCGTTTTTATTGTTTATTTTATATTAGTTTACAGCAGCTTCTCCCAAAGATGCTGAGGAATGGGTACAGCAGCTGAAATTTGTATTGCAAGGTAAGATAAATCAATTGAATGAGTTATCACAGTCTTTAAATACTAAATAACAGAGTAGTTTGGGTTTTCATATACAAAAACTTACTGACTTCTGTGAGAATGACCAAGTGAATGTGACTGCTATTTATACAGACCACTTACTTCAGATTTTAAACAGCATCTTTTTTGTAAGTACCAATTGGCTTACCTTAAAATTCACATATTTACAAAACAATTTTAAACATGATTTTAGTTAAGGACATAACATGTAACAATATTGTTATTTTGTAGGGCTGCATTTATTTATGAAGTATAGTTTTAAAAATATCTTCTGCATTCTTTTAAAATTTACATCATGAAATGTGTTTTATAGATATGGAATCTGATATTATTCCTGAGGATTATGATGAGAGAGGAGAATTATATGATGATGTTGATCATCCTCTACCAATAAGCAATCCACCAACAAGCAGTCAACCAATAGATGATGAAATTTATGAAGAACTTCCAGGTATTTACTTTCTGGTGATTCATTTAAAGATTTAGGGCTGTGTGTGTGTGTGATTTGTCCTCAAATTGACAACTTGAGTAGAAAATGATGATCTATTGAGAACAAGGACAAAGAATATCTTTAAAACTCTATTTTATAAAAAGGGTTCTGCTTGAGATATTTCAAGTGAGTAGATGTAACTTATAAAAAGTGAATGAAACATTAAAATGAAGCAGATACAATACTAATCTCTTGGGACTTTTGGCTCATTAGCATTGTTTATGCTACATAATTTTTTAATTAAAAAATTGACTTGCCTTATAGTTTTTTCCACCAACTCACACATCGTTTTTTATTTATACATCTTGGAACTTCCATTAACCAGAAGTTCTACACATACCCCATATGTCATCAACTTCTGCCTCGGATTTCTCCTTGCTTGTAGTATATTGCATTGTCTTGGAGGAATGTTGTTGAACTATAAATAAAGGCCTTCTGAGGCTTCAAGTCTTCCTGTTGATATTTTAGCATCAATATGGAATAAAAAAGTTTTCTTAGTTTTGTTTACATGCCTGTCTGTTATATAACATAAAATTAATTATCTATTAGCTACTTGACTTGTGGCCATGAGGATCAATCTAAAATAAAAAGATAGACATCTAAAATTTAGGAAACATATGAAAACATTTAGGAAATTGTTGTATTGCTAATACTCTAGGTTGAAATGAGCTTTTTTGGCTATTAAAAAAAAAATCAGTAGTTAGAGAAGAAAAAGGTATTACAAGCAATATAAGCAAGATTTAACTAGTACATCTCATGTAGAGAGGCCATTTTGCTCTGAATATAACAATTTAATGATGCAATGTAAACCTTTAAAATTGATTTCAAAAATACTTAAAATGTTCCAAATTAATGTACAAATGTCATTTTCAATACAATACAATATAATAACAAGAGTATGGACTTTAGAATATAAAAATTTAAATTCTGGCTGTACCATTTACTAGCTTAGTGACTTTATAAGTTAATTTCTTCATTTATAAAATGGAAATAGTATCATTGGGAGGGGTAGGTGAAGTGATTTATTGAAGGCTCTCAGCATAGTGCTTGATCATAGCAAACCCACAATTAATTGTAACATCACCATCATTTTTGTTTTTATTATTGTATCTGGTGAATTCTTGCAAGTGCTTATGTGGTGGTACAGTAATGGTTTTCTAACCAAGTAAAAAGTAATAATTTTAACAATATTATAAATTTAAGGTATAAAAACTATGTATGTATCTATATATTGTCTTTTACTACCCCAGAAGATTAGTATAAAAGTATAATTTTATGGGGAATAGAGATCTGTGTATTTCAGTTATTTAGTGGAGTTACATGTTTATTAACACCTTCCTTTCTGGTTTACCCTAAGGAAATGGCATCTACTGTAGCATCAGTTATCCTCAAGTAGGGAAGAACATTCCCTAGCTGCTTGTTTTTAGTCACATCATATCATTAATACAATTATTTTAGTATTTAAAAACGTTTAAAAGAACTTGTAAGAATGTATACTCATAAAATGGAAGAGTGGAATACATTTAAACATATTACTGTCATTGCATCCTTTTAAAACCCTGCAATGAATGTGTTACAATTGTTGAAATAACTGTTAAGTTCTGTATTTTTTCAACTTGGCTATTCTCTCCCACCCCTAAAGAAAAAAAAATTGATTAGGAATAAAGAGCAAATATTCATAGTTATTTTCATAACAAAGACCTAAGGAAGATCTGATATAAGTAGCTTGAAATTTTAAAAATATGAAACATCTTTTATTTTCTCTTACTACAGATATTATTCTTCATTCTTCCTCACCCTCCCGACCCTCCCCTCCCCCCACCACAAACATAATTGTTGAAAGTAACTGGTTACTTTTTAAGTAGTGTTACTTCTTGCTGTGGTACTGGGAGAAATTTAAGCTGCCCTGGGATTTCTTTGCCCCTGCTTGGGATCCCCAGTTGCTCTGCAAAGTGATTGAGCTTGATAGAGCCTGCAACTGTGCCCCTGGGAAGGAAGCTGTTGTAGGCAGCTGTGGAATGTCTCGTTCCCCTTTCTTCCCCGGTGTAACTGAGAGCTGCTTCAACATCTGCACAGTTCAGCAAGTTTGTCAAGTTTGTGCCAACAGCTACAGAGGGAATTTTTCTAGTAGAGGCCCTAAAGGTGTCTCAGAGTTAGAGGTTTTGTATGATTAAATATCTGAAACTAGGAAGGTAACTTTTTTAATCTAAAAAATTGTCTCTCTTTCAGGACAAGAATTAAGCTTTTTGCTTTCACTTCTGTGAAATTTGAATATAATTTTGATAGAGGAGTTAGAACAATGGAAGAGCAGTAAGCACATTTACATACTATTGATATTTTTCCAGTTCTGTTCAAAGAACTGTGTATCTCTGATACCTGACTGGCTAAATTCCCAGAATTAAATAATACTACAATTTCAACACAATTTTCTGTCAATTATGCATTGTTGAAAACTAATACTCTTAGTTGAAAGATGAGGTATACAAATGTATTTGAAGAAAAATCTAAGAATTTAGCATGCTACTTTAAATTACAAAGGTCTTTTTCTGAGAAACAAAAGCTCTTACTCTAATAAGTGTATTTTTTAAAAACTATGAAATAAACCTGCAGTGTTTTAAGTTTCAAGAGTAAGAAGAAAACATTGTTTTAAAAATTGCATTGGGCCAGGCACAGTGGCTCAGGCCTGTAATCCTAGCACTTTGGGAGGCCGAGGTGGGTGGATCACTTGAGGTCAGGAATTTGAAACCAGCCTGGCCGACATGGGGAAACCCCATCTCTACTAAAATACAAAAAAAAAGAAAAAAAAATTAGCTGTGCATGGTGGCAGGTGCCTACTGTAATCCCAGCTATTCAGGAGGTTGAGGCAGGAAAATCACTTGAACATGGGAGGCGGAGGCTGCAGTGAGCCAAGATCGAGCCACTACACTCCAGCCTGGGCAACAGAGTGAGACTGTGTCTCAAAAAAAAAAAAAAAAAAATTGCATTGCAAAATATCCCTTGAAAAATGTTTATAATTCTATGGGAATCTAAATCGTTTCATTATAATTGTTTTCAGTTAGAATATTCTAACTTTATTACAGTACCTTCTCTTTAATTTCTTGTTCATTTGTTTTTAACTAACTTGATAAAAGAATAGGAATAAATTTGTAAGACTTCTTTGTGTTTAAGGGATTTATACATATGTACAAAAGAGTTGCGAGAATGCCATTTCTGGGGAGTATTAAAGGTATTTGGCTTTTCTTCAAATATCCTAATGCTTTTACATCTTTTATGTCTTATTGCTTATTAGCATAGGCCACTCAGGTTTGCTTACATTGTAATAATACTGTAGCATATTTGTGTTTGTGCAGCTAATATATTGATCAGTGTGTTAAACTGTTTCATAACATGGTAATGAGTTCATTTGGCTTAGCACAGATTTGTAAATTTATTGCCCACTTTTTCATTAGAAATACAGAGGAGTGTCTTTGTCTCATTTTGAATCTCAAAAGAAGAAAATAATACTCGGGAAATTGCTGCAGAAACTAACCCTGTTTGCTCTTCTCTTCTACTCACCATGTCACTTGATTTTTTTCTTTAATGGCAGGAAATTGTGCAGAAACAACAACAACAAAAAGATTTTTCTAGATCTAAACTGAATAGAATCAGCCTAGTAACAAGAATGGTAACCATCCATTAACTTATTAAATCTGTAGCTTTCAGAGGAATTGCACTTGAAATGTCTTCTGGCAAGTGGACTGGAGGAGAGAGGGCAACATAAAACAGGAAGACAAATTTCTATTCCATTAACCTATTTTTTTTTAAGTGTGAATTCATTTTTTAAAAAAATTACGATGACAGATTGAACTATTCTGAGTCAGAAAAGGATATTTTTATCCTTTGGCCATTCAATTACATTTTAAATTTATTCAGTCCAACTATCTGCATCTAAAATGGAACATAAAGTAAAATGCAGCTATAATTTTTTTTCCGTGAGACTATTATATATACATAAAAAAGAACAGTGTTTGGATACTTTAATTTGAAGTAGTTTACAGCAAATGGACACAAATGCTAATTTAATCAATAAGTGGTTATAGGCCCCCAAAATACATTTTGGCTTTATTTTCCTTCTGAATAATTATCACTCATATTACTAAGTTAATATCAAGGTTACAAAGGACCCTGCAATCTGTAGTGTTAACAATGTTTTAAGTGATAGTAGATCCTGACTTCACCAAACAATTTTTCTCCTTTCTTCTTTGGAATGCAGTGGAAAGATGTCAATTAATTTTTGCAGAACCACATATATTCAGTATGTTAATATTGTTAGTCTAGGCAGCCTGCTAACATTATTTTTTCTTAAACTAGGTACTGAATGGTGAAGTTATCAATGTGGTGATATTGTGGGAATATTTTTTCCCAAGTAGATGACTAGATTAGAGTTGAATTTTTGGATGGTGATATGGTTTGGCTGTGTCCCCACCCAAATTTCATCTTCAATTATAGTACCCATATAATCCCCATGTGTCCTGGGAGGGACCAGGTGGAGATAATTGAATCATGGGGGCAGTGTTCCCCATCCTGTTCTCATGAGATCTGATGGTTCTATAAGGGTCTTCCCCCTTTGCTGGGCACTCGTTCTTCCCGATGCTGCAATGTGAAGAAGGACATGTTTGCTTCCCCTTCTGCCATGATTGTGAGTTTCCTCAGGCCTCCCTAACCATGCTAAACTGTGAGTCAGTTAAACCTCTTTCCTTTATAAATTACCCAGTCTTGGGTATGTCTTTATTAGCAGCTGAGAACAGACTAATACAGATGGTTTCAGCTCTCTACTCTGCTGAGAGGGTTATCTGAAGTTATAAAAAAAAAAATTAAATCCTTCATAAAATAGGGTCACTACACACATATAATGTTTTTTTATTTTTATCTTTGCTGAATATAAATGTGTCTGCTGAATATTTGTTTATAGTATTCTTTATGTTGTTTCATAATATGGTATGAAGCTTTGGAATACAGTTCCAAATGCCTGTCTTGTAGCTTTTCTCTGTGTTGCCATTGGCATTGCAAATTCTTTTCATTACAAGAGATGGCTTAACACATACTAAACCCAAAATACCTGTGTGTACACAAAACATATATTTCCATTGGTGGTGGGATAAAATGACTCATTTTTGCAAATTGGAACTACATTAGTGGTTCCCAGCCAAGGAATATACCCTAGAGTACATTTGGCAATGCCTGGAGACACTTTTGGTTATCATAACTGGGATATGTATGTATTTGTGTGTGCATGTGTGTGTGTGTGTTACAGATATCTAGTGGGTAAGGGCCAAGGATGCTGCTAAACGACCTACAGTGCACAGGGCAGCCCCGACAACAAAGAATTCTCTGGCCCAAAATGCCAGTAGTGCTGAAGTTGAAAAACCCTGGCTACGGGGATGTGATAGACAGCTTTTGGTTTATCACCTTTTTATTCATATCACTTGAATTATAAAGATTCATAACCTAAGCTCCATATGAGTTAATTCATTTTTATGGACACAACATAGGTTTTCTTACATACATGAAACTAGGATTACATAGAATGTCTCTAGGTTATAAGAGATCAGCTTGACTTGCCTATGACGTTTCCTTCAAGGGGGAGTATTGAAGTTCTATCCATCTCGTGGAAATGAGCAAGCCAGGAAGATAAAAAAGGAAGGAAGCATTTTGTCTATTTTCATGAGCTACTATCTCGGAAGGAAGAGGTTTCTAAAAATACCTTGTAGATGTGTGAATACTTGATTTAGCCTGTTCTCATAGGGTCGTTCTCTTGAGGCTGAAGGAAAAGACCTGTGGGTGTGGGATTGGACTGTCTGTAAAGGGAGTCAGGCATCTTGGGGGAATGCAAGAGTGAGCAATTCCAGGGCTGTCTGGAATTTGACGAGTGGCTTTAGGAGAAGTGGAAACCCTTTTATGTGACCTCTATCTTTTCGGACCTGGACTTTGAAGAGGCTAGTAGGATTGAGATGATCTCTGCCCCTGGAGTCAGATGGGAAGTCTTGGAGGCAGCCCTCCAAGGGGATCTGTGAAGAGGAACTTACCTTAATGTACTTCACAACAAGCCACATTGGGTGATTATTTTATATTATTTGTTCACTTTCCTTTCGTTATTGCTAAGTCTTAGGTTTCCTTTTTTTCTTTTTAAAGATAGGGTCTCACCCAGGCTGGAGTGCAGTGGTGCAGTCATGGCTCACTGCAGCTTCAAACTTCTCAGGTGTTGCTCCTGCCTTAGCCTCTTGAGTAGCTGGGACCACAGGCATGCGCCACCATGCCTGGCTAATTTTTTAATTTTTAATTTTGTCGAAATGGAGTGTTACTATGTTGACCAGGCTGCTTTTGAACTCCCAGCTTCTGGGATCCTTCTGCCCTGTCCTCCCAAAGTGTTGGGATTACAGGCATGAGCCATTTCACTAGCTGCTAAGTCTTAATTTTTAAATCCTTATTTACAAACAATACATACTTACTGGAATAAGTTTAAATATTCCTGACGTGCATAAAATAAAAAAGTGGTGCCGGGCGCAGTGGCGCATGCCTGTAATTCCAGCACTTTGGGAGGCCGAGGCGGGCAGATCATGAGGTCAAGAGATGAACACCATCCTGGCCAACATGTGAAACCCGTCTCTACTAAAAATACAAAAATTAGCTGGGCGTGCTGGCATGCGCCTGTAGTCCCAGCTACTCGGGGGGCTGAAGCAGGAGAATCGCTTGAACCTGGGAGGTGGAGGTTGCAGTGAGCTGAGATCACACCACTGCACTCCAACCTGGCGACAGAGCGAGACTCCATCTCAAAAACAAAACAAAACAAAACAAAATGAAATAAAATAAAATTAAAATTAAAAAGTGAAAGTCACTCCGTACCCTAAGTAAACATTGTTAACAGTTCGATATGAATCTTTTTGTTCCTTTTTTTGCCTATATATAAATATACATACACATATAAAAGTTTTAAAACAAGAAGAGATTCTTCTTTTTATCTGCTTTCTTCTGCCCTTTTGTAAAATTTTCTTCCTTTCATTTTCTTCCTATTTAGTTTTTACCTTCTTCCTTTTCTCATTCTTTTATTTACTCATTCCTCTCCTCTGTTTTCATTTTCATCCTTTCTCTTCTTCTTTGCTTTCATTTCTTTCATTTCATAAGTGTTCTTGAGTACCTGTTGTGTGCCAGGCACTGTGCCTAAGTGTTGAGAATCCCCCGGCATTCTTACACAGGTGCCCTTTCTGGCCTAAGCCTAGATTTACTACCATACCTTGAATTACCCATGTTTATTTATGTCTTGTGTGTGTGTGTGTGTGTATATATATATATATATTATATTCACATCTCATGAGTTTTCTGTTTTTACTTTTTTGCTGGCAGAGTCTTCCAGCAGGTAGTGTTAAAAGTAGCCTTGTGTCTTTATATCTTGATACTTTCAAAAAAAAATCTTTTAATTTTTTAATAATTTAATTATTTTTATTTTTATTTATTTTTTTTGAGACAGAGTCTTCCTCTGTTACCCAGTCTAGAGTGCAGTGGTGTGGTCTCAATTCCCTGCAACCTCCACACCCAAGGTTCAAGTGATTTTCCTGCCTCAGCCTCCCAAGTACCTGGATTACAAGCACGCGCCACCACGCCCAGCTAATTTTTTGTGGTTTTTTTAGTAGAGACAGGGTTTCGCCATGTTGGCCAGGCTGGTCTTGAATTCCTGACCTCAGGTGATTCACCCACCTTCGCCTCCCAGAGTGCTGGAATTATAGGCGTGAGCCACTGCACCTGGCCCTTTTTTTTTTTTCAGATGGGGTCTTGCTCTGTCACCCAGGCTATAATGCAATGATGTGATCTTGGCTCACTGCAACCTCCGCCTCCTGGGTTCAAGCTGTCCTCTCACCTCAGCCTCCTAAATAGGTGGAACTACAGGTGCATGCCACCACGCCTGGCTAATTTTTAATTTTTTTGTAGAGACGGTGTTTTGCTATATTGTCCAAATTGATCTCCAACTTCTGAGTTCAAGCAATCTGCCCACTTCGGCCTCCCAAACTGTTGGGATTACAGACATGAGCCACTGCGCCAGGCCAAAGCCTTCTTATAAGCCATCTTCCACTTCCCCTGTTTCTCTCCATCTGTCACTTGTCTGGCTCTACACCTTGCTGCAGACACCCAGAGTACCTTCCTCTGTATCTGTGACTAGTAGATTGTTGTCGTTGAGAGAAGGGGCTCTGAAAGGAAACACACATCACTTTGAATCCCAGCTCTGCCCCTTATATGTGCTTCAGCCAGAAGAGGAGTGAGCACAGGAAAGATGGAGAATACACAGGAAAGATGGAGCATGGAAATGGGCAAAATGTGTTAGTAACTTTACTGATTATTTTAAAATAAGCTTTGTTTTAATCTAAAAAAGAGGCAAAACTAAATTTAGGCAATAATTTAAAAGTTAGCTGGGGCAAGATGAAGATGAGGGGGTAGTGAAAGCATGCCAGATGTTGTCCTGTTCAGAAGGAGGGAGGAGAGGAATACTAATTTTAGTTTTTGTTAGGAAATGTTTAATTAGGAAATATATGTTAACATTTTAGAGTTAAGTACTAAAGAAATAGAATGCAATCTTGCATTGCTCAAAGAAGCAGAGGGTAAATAAAAGGTGACCACGTAAAACAATTTAAACACAAAAGAAGGCAAGAAACAAGAAATCAAGGAGAAAATGTGGTAAAATTAAGCCATAATATAAAAGTAAGAATGATAAATATAAATTAATATATTAAAATAAATGTTTGCATTAGATATTTTTAAAACTCTAGCAGTATTCTTCTTAGAGGAGATACACCTGAAACAAAACCACATGGAGGCCAGGCGCGGTGGCTCACGCCTGTAATCCCAGCACTTTGGGAGGCCGAGGCGGGCGGATCACAAGGTCAGGAGATCGAGACCACGGTGAAACCCCGTCTCTACTAAAAATACAAAAAATTAGCCGGGCGCGGTGGCGGGCGCCTGTAGTCCCAGCTACTCAGGAGGCTGAGGCAGGAGAATGGCGTGAACCCGGGAGGCGGAGCTTGCAGTGAGCCGAGATCGCGCCACTGCACTCCAGCCTGGGCGACAGAGCGAGACTCTGTCTCAAAAAAAAAAAAAAAAAAAAAAAAAACACCACATGGAAAGTTTCAAAGTAAGGAAATGGCAATAAATACACCAGGCATTTCTATCCAAAGAAAGCTACTATAGCTATGTTAACATCAGATAATATGGAATTTAAGGTATAAAGCAATAATAGGACTACAGAAAGACACCGCATAACAAAAATGAAAGAAGATAAAGCTCAAATGCATCTAACTATATAACATTAATATCTATAACATATAAACATGTAAGACTAATTTGACAGGTTCTTAATCATAATGGGAAATTTTAAGATACCCCTTTCCAAAACTGATAGACCAAGGAGGCAAAAAATAAGTAAGGATATAAAGATTTAACCACAAAATTAATAATCTATCAAAAAAGATATAAACTAACATCACATAGCAGAGAATATTTGTTCATACAGTACACATAGAATAATCATAGAAATTGACTACATATGTGTTCACAGTTAAACTCTCAACAAATTACAGTGAATCTGTGTTATACAGACTATGGTCTTTAACTACAATTAAATTTAATTAGGAGCCAGCTCTGAAAAGGTAGTTTAAAATACCCAAACCCATGTGTTTGGAAGCTGAAAAAATAATAATTCATGAGTTAAAAGAGGAAATTACAATGGAAATGACAAAATATGTAGTTTTCCATATGAAATACACTGAAATTAGTACAAATAACAACTTGTAGCATTGTTATTAACTCTTTTTTTGGGGAGGGAACAGAGTTTTGCTCGTGGCCCAGGCTGGAGTACAATGGCATGATCTCGGCTCACTGCACCCTCCACCTCTTGGGTTCAAGTGATTCTCCTGCCTTAGCCCTCCGAATAGCTGGGATTACAGGTGTGCACTACATGCCTGGCTAGTTTTTTTCGTATTTTTAGTACAAACGGGGTTTCACTATGTTAGCCAGGCTGGTCTTGAACTCCTGACCTCAGGTGATCCACCCACCTCGGCCTTCCAAAGTGCTGCGATTATAGGCTTGAGCCACTGTGCTTGGCCATGTTGCTAATTCTTTGGGGAGAATTAATCCCCAAAGAACTGAAGATGACAGAACTATAAAGGCTATAAAATCAACACATTTAAAATGATTCAAGAGACAAAATAAGGAAAAGAAACTTTAACAAGAGAAGAAGATCCTGTGAAAAAAAGATCAGATTTTTTTAAAGAACCAAATAGAATCACTAGAAATTATTGGTGGTTTGGATCACTTAGCCATTGAATTCAAAACTTTTAGAGAGTCATATATATATGTGTGTGTGTGTGTGTGTGTATTTACATTGCTGAGAGAACCAATAGAATACATATTAAAATTCTGAAGCAGAAGATAAGCAAATGTCAACCACTTAAATTAAAATGCTAATATTTATAAAGCAAAATGAAAAACTATGTTAATGGTAGGCTATCACGTTTTTCCTGTGAATCCTAGATGAAAAATCCTAACACTGTACCAGAAGGTCAGATAGTCACAGGATAGGGTTTGTATCTGAACATAATCAAGTGTTTCATCCTTTGCCACCAAGAAATCTCAACAAGTAAAGACATAGCTTCTGATCACCTTCATATCAGACTTTTAAACTGGAGTCTTCATTCTTCAGATATGATTTGTCTCCCATATAGAATATAAATAGATCACAGCCTGCTTTTGTTTTTAATTCATCCATTCTTTCAGAAGATAGACTATGATAAAGTTTGTAGTAGCTTCACGAAAATGTATTTGCTGCTTTATTTTTTCAGAAAAAAAAATACACACATATGTACACATAGCCACATGAACACATACATCTGTAGAGGCAGACTGCAGCAGGAGAGTATCAAGCTTCACTATTTTTGCAGATAGGTCAGCTGGGAATATCAACTTCCTAAGAGTATTCAGCTGCTTACTTTAAAGCAGTGATTAATAAGAATGAACAAGTTCAACAAAATGTCAGTGATAAATATAAACACTCTTCATATCTGGCCTCAGCAAGTGCTACAGTTGAGTAATGCAAAACTTTCAACAAAATGGGAAAAAATCCAATTTAACTTAATTACGCGTAAGTGAAATTTTACCTTAATTTTGTTTCAAATAAAACACTCTTTTATAGATGTGTTCCTCTTTATTAGAACTTCATTAGAATTCTTACAAAGAAATAACAACTTATATCCACTTATCCATTATCCCCTTTGTTCCTTATTAAAGAAGTTAAGATGGCGCAGTTTTTTAAAAATATATAATAAGGACATTCATTTGCAAGGTCTGAGTTGTTTGGACTAGATCCCAAATCTGCCTCCTGCGTGGACCTCTTTTCACATCCTGGTTCAAGAAACTACAGCCTAACTGTGCTTCTCGTAAGCACACGAATTCTTGGAAGAGCTCTCTTTGTTCCTGTTGTCTCTTCACCTGCTCACTCTTTATCCTCAGGCAGTTTGGTTTTCTATCCTTATTCCTTAACTAAACCAGCTTCTTCAGAGTCACCAGGACTCTCCTAATCATCAGTCTTGGTCCTCAAATTCGTCTCTAGAAATTTGATTTTACTCACCACCACTTTTGTCTTGAAACTGTCTCCACCTTTGCCCTTCTCCAGTTTTTCTTGTTTACATATTATATTTACAAATGAGCATCTTAGCATTGTATTACATTTCCATATTTCCTGTTGCTTTTTACTGATTGTTTCAAATTATTTGTTTTCCAGTCTATCATTTTGTAATACTGAAGCTTTTTGTTTTTATCTTTTCTGACCTTCTCCTCATATCATCTTCTTATTACTCACTTAATTAACTCATCCAGCAAATATTTATTGAAAGCCCATTACATGTCAGATTCTGTTCTAGGTGCTGGGAGTTTAGGCATGAAAAAGGCAGACCTAGTCCCTATTAAGATAGTTGCAGGTTGTAGTAGGTGATATAAGATAAGAGGATAATGTGAGAGGGTGTAAATGATGTGTATTCTATGGTTAAGGAAGAGATGACATTTAAACTGAAGACTTTTGGATAAAACTGGTAAATGCAAAAAGCCAAACGAAGCACTTTCCAGGCACAGTGAACACAAATACAAAGACTCTGAGCATGGACAATGCTGGGGTATTCAAGAACCAGAAAGGAGGGCCATATGTAGCCAGGCAGAGAGGTTAAAATGAAATTGGAGAGAAAGGCAACAGCCAGGTTAAGCAGGGCCTTCTTAGGATAGAATCACAGCCCCATGTGCATAAATGACACTTGAAAAATGTGTCCTGAATTACTTTAGTGAGGCTGACATGTATAATTATATAAGATTGCCCACATACATCAGATGCTGTTTATGAGATAAGAAATTTGGATTGGAAAAGACCTTTTTCTCTTTACTTTCTCTCCCTGGACAATTTTATACCTTCCACATCACTACACAGAGGTGCATATGGTCAGAGCAAAGTAAAACATCTTCACTGGGTAGCTAGCTCGTCAAAAGAATGTAGAAGATATGATGATAATTATAATAATAATGGTTAACACTTAGCATATGCCAGGTACTTTCCTAAGTATTATTTAATAAGCATAAGTGGTTGATGGTATAGGTATTATTACTATCTCTGTTTTACAGACAAGGAAACTAAGGCACAGAAAGATTCAGTAACTTGTTTAGAGTCACAAGCTAGAAGATAGCAGAGTTGGGATTTGAACCTAGGCATTCTGACTCTGGAGGTTAAGCTCTTAGCCAATAACTGGACTGTCTCTCAACAAAAATATGTTAAGAATTGCCTTGTCCTTAGTTATCAGATAAGCATTTACTGCACACATATAAAAAAAGACACCAGAAGAGATAATATACCAACCAAATCTCATCTTTACAAATGTTCTCTCCTCTGAGCTCTGGCTTTATTTCAAATAATTTTTGACCATCATATCAAACTCATATTTAAGATCAAATTACAGGTTGAATATTCCTAACTTGAAATCTGAAACATTCCAGAATCTGAAACTTTTTGATCTCTGATGTGACACTCAAAGGAAATGCTCGTTGGAGTATTTTGGATTTCAGATTTTCAGATTAGGGATGCTCAACCAGTATAATGCAAGTGTTCCAAAATTCAAAAAAATCTGCAATTTGAAACGCTTCTAGTCCCAAGCATTTCAGATGAGGAATATTCAACCTATACTGCTCTACCTCCTTTCTTTTCTATTTCTATTAACAGTATCAATTGTTACTCAAGTTTAAAAACAGAACCTTCAAACCCAACATTGACTCCTTTCTTGGTCTCCCCACCTCTCCTAATTTAATCAGTTGCCAGTTACTCCTGATTCTGCCACTAAAACATCATCCATCCCTGGCTCTCTATTCACTCAGGCTTTAATAATTTCTCACGTGGATCATTACAAGAGCTCCTAAGTGGTCTCCCCACTTCCTGTGTGTGTATCTCTCTCTAACCAGCCTGATAGCCTATTCTACATGATGCCAACAGATTGGTCTCCTAAAATATAACATGGTCAAATTAATCCCTTGCTCATTAACCTTTATGAATCCCCAGTGCCTAGTAAACCAAGTTCAAACTCACTGGCCAGGCCCTGAGCCCCTTCCGTGGTCCCACACAAATCCACCTTTCCAATCCCATTTCTGCTGCTGAGACTTATGCTCCAGAGAGACTGAACTCTTCACTAACCCTTAGCCCTTCCCTGGACTGCCTTCATCAACGGTGTAGCTCTAGATACCTTATACGAAATCAATATATTGAGTTAATTAATTCAGTGACAAAAATCCAGTCAAATAGCACATAGATCAAACTTTAGTTGATGTGCCTTTTCATTTTTTTTAATCCACAAAGTCTCTGATGAACTCTACCATATTTTCTAACATATCTCACTATCTGCAAGGTATAGGGTGGATACTCAGATGATCAATAAATAGCCCCTGTTCTCAAATATACCATAATTTAATAAGAGGAACAGATATATGAAATCTTAACTATAGAAAAAAAAAACAATTAAAAAACATATACTCTCGCCAATTCCAAAGCCTAGTATGTATTACTGTTTACCTTGGCCCTTGTTTCCTCTATCTACACCTTTGTAGAACCCTTATAGTCACTGCATCAGAAACAATGAAAATACCCTTGTTGATTCTATATATTTATTACACCATTATATGGCATTCGTATAAATGTAGTATTTTCATTAAACCCACTCAGGTGGAACCTTTGTGGTCATTCCACTAGAAACAAAATACCCTTGAAATTCTCTATATTTATTGGGCATAATACAGTATTTTTATAAGTGTAGGGTGATTTAATACTAAATACAGTATAGTATCATGGTATAATAGTAAATATAATATTATAATATCATTATCCTCCAGCATTCTGGAAATTAACACATATTCAGAACATCTCATCTGAAGCTGAGACAACGTATATAAAAGAATTCAAAACCTTCTTTATAAACTAGTTAATAATTTTTCATTTAGTGGGGAAAATGTTTTCAAGAAAAAAAGACTTTAGAAGTTTCTTAAGTCCTATCTTTCTGCTGCTCCAAAATGTTGAATGGCTTATCACAGACCATAGGATAAAATGCATATTTTTTACCTTGGCATTCAAAGGTCTTCCACAGTCTTACTGAAATCTCACATTCTAGCCTAATCCCTGTTATAATGCAACACTTCTCCAATTTTAACAAGCTGACTTGCTCTTTATTTTCCCCACACACATCCCATACATTTCCAACCTCACATTTTTGTTCATACACTTCTGTCTTTATAGAATGCTGTCCCCTTTGTTCAGTTTCTAACCATATCCTCCCTACTTTCTAGGCCCAGATCAAATCCCATCTCCCCAAAAGAGCCATCCCAGCATGAGGTGACCTCTGCTTCTCTGAACTCTAAACTTTTCTAACACCATTCATTTGAATATTAATCACAACTTCGTGATATTTTAAATGTTGATATCTGCTATTCTGTAAATCTTACTACTTTTCATGTGATTGTTTGGCAAACAAGCAAATGGATGGTTCATTATAATTTTATTGTATTTGCAAACTCCTCTAGTGCAAGGATCAAACCTTGTATTTCCTGGCACCCCCAGAGTACTTGACCAAGTGCCTTCCTTATAAGAATTCAATAAATAATACCTGAATAGTGCAAACTCTTTAGTTAAAGGGGTGCATTAGGTAAATTAAGAGAAACTTTCTCTCTCTATGATGATTATTTTCCTAACATGAATTACTGCAGAATCCTAAAAGAATGATTACTAAACAGTATACTATCAGTGGTATATTGAAGCATGGCTGATCCCCCATAACTTCATTAAAATCTAACGTTACTATTCCAATGGACAGAGTCTCAAATAAACTTAGGACATGTAATACATTCAGTGATGAAAAGCTCTTATATCATCAATCCTTTGTGCCTTTAAAGATAAATCATCTACTATGAGCAATAGAACCAACTTGAGTTACCAGTTGTCTATGGCAGGCTAGTCATCTCTAGCAAGACATTTCCCAGGAAATGACATTCTCCTTTGCTTCCACTCACTCATTAACACAGGTAAAGTAGATCTAAAGAGCACAGGATCATAGTTAGGATTTTTAAAACCTGCCTTCTATAAGGACTTAATGTGACTAGTAAGCAAATGGTACATGTTATATTTAAAAGTAAACTCAGATATGGAAATCTGCACAAGCAACTTAGATGGTGAAGCAAAGTTAAGAATCAATGATTAGATAAGTCCTTGGGGAAAATGTTTAAACATTATCTTTCAAGCAATTACTTTGATTCAGTGGGCAGAGAGGAATCATTGGAGGGCCTCAAAAAGAGGAAGGCTGAGGTTAAGATTCAGGCTGCTCACTCCTAGTACTAGCTTGGACATACCTTAAGCCCTTTGTTTCCCTTTTCTACTCCATACCCTTTTCTTTAATTAAACTAGTTCCTTTTCTCAGCCCACTGCTTATGAGTCCTGCTCCCAATTTCACATTGCCTATTACACTCTCTCATAGAGCAGATGGCCTCATTTCACTTATGTTAGCAGCCTGTGTTTTCTTTCAGAAACTACCCGACATCTCAGTTCTTCCCGGAAACCTAGCCTGATAAGGTGAAGGTCATCTGTACCCATAATAAAATATCCCATCTCCCTGTATTTTATACTTACGATATAAGCATAAAAGACAGTAACCCCAACACATGTAGATATACATGTCTAGACACTTTAAAGTATGTGAATTTAAATTATGTCAATAAAGTATTTTATTTTATACTTTCTAAGAGCTCAGCATTAATTTAAAAGTATTCTGCAGAGATCATCTAATATTCTAATAAATCAACTGAAAAGGAATACTAAAGAAAATGAAACATGAAATGAGAAAAGCAAAAAGAAAACACCCAATTTTTATGTAAACAATTCAATTATTCATGCAACACATATTTATTAGGCAGCTATTACATGTCAGGCACTGTACTAGACACTGGAGATACAATGTTGACCATTATGACTCAGAATTTGTTAATTAGAAATAAATATAACAAATGATAAGAAATGGTTATGAAAAAAGGCCGAAGAGAGACTGATAAAGAACAAAGATCCAAGCCAAGTCTATGGCAGTAAATGAGATACCTAAAAGGGCTTGTCTGTTCAGTGCTACTCATATCCAATGAGAAATATGTGGTTCTGAACACTACCTATAGAACATTCTGAAGATGAAAGTAAAAAGATTAAGGTTGGGGAGTTTACTAAATGGAGATCCTTTTGAAAAATGTTTAGGTGTGGTAACTATTGATATATATGGAAGAGACCAGATTATAGCATATTCAATGTTATAGGGAAACAGGGGAGTTCATATTCATGAAGAGATTTAAGAAAGAGTTAATAAGAAAAAGACTTTGAAAAACGCCCCCCAAATCCCTTCAACATTTAAACCCATTTTTTTTTTTGCCCCTACAATAATAAAAAAAGACTTTCCAGAGGAAGTGGTGGAAGAAACCCCATTGCTCAAGACTTTAAAAACCAGATGGTCCAAAGCCCCAGCAAACATTCACGTGGGATCAATCCTTCACCCAGTGAAAGCAAAGAGATGGGACCAGTGTAATAATGTGTTTTGAATCTCTAGCTTAGAAATGCTATTAAAATAAAGATTCACATTGCCTTGGACTTTTCCTTAATTTCTTAGCTCTTCTCTGTGCTCCTTCAGCTTTCAGTGTTGACTTCTGTTAGAGCTGGCCACACAGGAATTTGCCTATTTACTTGGAAGTCTCTTCTGCTAGGTGCATGTATTGTGAGCTTATCAGGTTTTCTCCCTACCCCTATGAGAGTGCCATATGCCCTGGGTTCTGGAAGTGTTTTTCCTTAAGTGCTTCTCCTAAGGATGGTTTTACATTTGCTTCTGCTAGAACCCCAGGGGTTTTGAAATTTTTATGTTAAATTTCTTGGCCTGGGAATACCATGCTTGAGGATGGTATAAATTTGGATCTCACATTGGACAGGCTTGGGGGTTTGATTTCTCACAGGAAGCCCCATGACCTCCAGCCCTGGAAAAACGGATAGCTTCCTTGTTTCTTCCCTGGGCTTTTGGGGGTTTCATTTGTATCTCTGTGCTTCTCACAGGCCCAAAGCCTTGTCTCCTGTGTCCATGAAGATGTGAAACTCCAGCCTCAACCCCACCGTGCAAATGATCAGTATGTTGCTTTGAGCAATTGGGGAAGGACAGGTCTGTTTCGGCTTGGTTGACCATATTGCTAGAGGTTGAATTGCTAAGCCATAAGTAATGAATTAATACTACAATGAAGACTTAAGTCCTTGATTTAGAAACTTTATTTCAAGTCAAATAAACAACATTTTGTGTATGTGCTATAGGCAAGGTTCTGTGCTAGGTGTGTAATATCCTGTCTCCTATGTACTAAGGGGCTTTATAATTATAATATTAATTACTTTTTTTTTTTTTTTTTCCTGAAATGGTATCTCACTCTGTCACCCAGGCTGGAGTGCAGTGGTGTGATCTTGGCTCACTGCAACCTCGACTTCCTGGGCTCAAGCAATCCTCCCACCTCAGCCTACCGAATAGCTGGGACCACAGGTGTGCGCCACCATGCACAGCTCATTTTTGTATTTTTAGTAGAGACAAGATTTCACTGTGTTGCCCAGGCTGGTCTCAAACTCCTGGGCTCAAGCAATCCACCTGCCTTGGCCTCTCAAAGTGCTAAGATTACAGGTGTGACCCACTGTGCCTGGCTTTAATTACTTCTTGACAAGAAGAAATTTTTGTTAAATTTATGAAGGAAGAGATTTTAAATGGCCGCTGAATTTATGAAGTAAATTATCTCAATTAGCTGCTTAATGCTATTTAGGGTAAAAATTACACTTGTATATACAAAGAATTACTCAAAAATTAAATCAAATAGAGAGATCCATCCAGACCCAAATGTACTCTTTGGTTTTTAAGGCTAAGACAAATACATATTTGCATTTGAAGTCATGTTAAGTTAGGTTAATGTGGTTACTTTAGAATATATCTTTAAAACGGGGCTGGCATTTCAATCAGCTGAAGTCCTTCTAATTTAAGTGACCTATTTTATTCTGTATGCTGATCAGTCATTTTCTCCCCTAGAAAGTCAGACCAGTTTTTGCACTATTCATTTGTAAAACTTACATGACATAAACATTATGTGACAGAAGTTGTTTTTTATTAAGAGAGAGAATATCATCTCAAAGAAACTTGTCATCTGGAAATAGGAAAAATCACACAAAGTAATTTTATTTGTATCACGGCTTTTTCACCGTTCGCTACATTTGTGACAGCTGATTTTATATTAAATATTAACAATATTCTGTTTATACTTGAATCTGCTGCAGTAGGATGTAGATTTTACTCATAATATTCCTGGTTGGAAAGAAGACTGTTCAGTTAAATGAGACACGTGAGGGCTAGTTATAAAGAAACATAGATATTGTATAACTAAGAAAATAAAGCTACCGTTTTGGTGTCAAAATTTGGTGCCAAAAGTTTGAAGTTTTACTTTACCCTTGGATCTTATAAAATTATTGTTTGGGGAGTCAAAATTAGGAAAATATTGGCAATTTCATTTTATTCAAACCAATAAAAGCACTTGTTAGCTATGGGTACATGTGTTAGAAAGTCATGGATATTAATATAAATAGTATGATTATAATGAATGAGTTATGGAGACAGTTAATCTATTTGTTAGAAAGAGTTATTGTTGGACTTTGGGCATAGGTAACCAAATAGGGTTATATTTCTCACTTTTAATAACACTTATACAATAAAAAACATTGATATATTTTGAGTTTCTTGCAGCAGTATGTCTTATTTGTTCATTTTAAAATAATTTTGGCAACATCTACTTTAAAAAAAGCCTAACTGAATAGTGTTGAATCTTTTGTTTTGTGAAGTGTGTATGTATGTCCCTATGATTTGTTCTGTTTTTATTTTAACTTTTCAATATATGAAAATACCCATGAGACAGGCTCCTTCTAAATTTTTGGCCACTTTGTCATCAGAGCTATGAGTGTACGTTGTCAGTTGTTTAAACATTGTTGAATCCACTGTGGGTTGGCAAGAAGCATCTGGGAGCCAGACTTTTCCTGTGGACACCTGCCAAGTAGTGTATTGTATTTCCTCACTAAATTGAACTATATTGAGATAATTTTTCTTCTTGAGTTTTTTTAATCCAGAAATTATTTTCCAAAGCTAAGTAAAGGGTCATATGATAAAGTTGTTTATTATAAAACCACCTGAATTCTTTAATCACTGGTTGATAACTACTTTTATTTAGCTAGAATAGGTGTAAATAAGTCATGCAATTAAACTACATTCAGATAGTTAACATTATGCTCTTAAGTAGACTGTTCAGGAAAGTTCATATGTCATTTTGTATATTCTCTTTAAATCAATGATTTACTCTAAGCAAGGACAATAAACATTGAATGATCCCTTAATTAAGTACTATGGTTGGGCTTGCCATTAAATTTACATGTTTGATTGCATTATTTAATTAGATGGAAATAAAATCCCAAATTGCATTTTAATGTACATAATTATAGCATAACATTTATTTTAACTAAAAGTGCTAGGAAAAGTTTATAAAATCTCATATTTAACTTAAAAAAAAAATCTGAACAGTTGTTATTTGGGGATGAGAAAACCAGAAAGCTTCGTCATACTGGAAAATAGGCTAGAGGTTAGTTTTGGAGCACTGGCAGTGCCTAGACCCTAGGCCCCTAAGGTGGCAGGGATTTGTCTTCCCAGAGTGGATAAATTTACTTCATCTCCTACTCTGGGACACTGTTGGCGAGACCTTAAAAAAGTAAGATCTGGTTTGCCTGCCATGTACATTAAAAATATTCTGGCTCTTTTACATAAGAGCAGACAGATATTTTGTTTATGTTGGCTTTATTTCTGGAATCCAAGTAAGAGAAACTTTGTAAATGAGAGTTCAACCTATCCCTTTAGGGGGCCAAAACTGAGCAAGTGTGTTGGTTTTTGAGCTCAAATTTTTATTCTTACATACTTTGAAGGACAGAAAATGCTATTTTGCAAGAATGAGCATCGAGACCTCCATCAGATGAGTTTTACATGCCTAACCTCCCCTTCTTCCCCCTGCAGGTTCTACCTTGCTTCTTTTGGCAGCCCCTTTCTACAGAAATATCCTAGTTCTAGCACATCTTTTCTCTTCAGCCATTATAACATATTTTATCATAAATTAGTCTGTATGTCAAGAAGATATCTCTTATATCGGAATTGAAAACTTCTTAAAAACAATTCTGAAAGTCCGTGCACAGCCACTCATAGGTACATGGAAATTCATATTTTGAGAGTGCTATTCTTTTGTATTATGAGAAGTGCTTTAATTTACTGTATTTTTCATGTCTTACTGCAGTCATATCTGGTAAGAAACTGTAGCTATCTTATTCAGGATTAATCAGTCTTCTTAGGCTCTTGGCTAGGATTGAAGCTGCTCTCAGCCCTGCTTGCTTCAGGGCTTGGCCTTACTCTTGTTTTTTCATCACATTTAGTCTCTGGTAGGGAGATGATGGGAGATGATTTTTCCATTTGCAAGCTGCCTTTCAACTGGAAGAAAAATGGAACGGGCAAATGCCAAGTTTTTCACTTTCTGTGGCCATTACAAACATGACTTGTCTCCTGTTTTTTCAGCAGTGTATACTATTTTTCAAGGGAGCATTTTTTTAAAACAATTGTCAGTTAGCCAAATTATTTTGTCATTGAAGAGTGTTAAAAATAAGAATATATGTCAATATATGTTAATCATTATATTAACTTTCTCATAAGTTGCATGTTATGACAATAGGTTAAAATGCTGTTTAATTAATTAACAAACAGGAGCAAGTAATATATGCAAGGTTTTACACCCAAAGGGAAGAAAAACAGTAGTGCTTCAGAACCTGGACTCTGGAGGCAGACTGCCTGGGTGTAAATCCTGACACTAATTATTATTATAGCTGTGTTATGCTGAACACATTACTTAAATGTTTCTATGCCTTCGTTTCATTATCTGTAAAATGGTAATGATGGGTTTTGAATGAGAATTATGTATATAATACCTAGTGGTGTTTAGTACACAGGAAACCATCAGATTATTGTAATCCCTGTTGGCCACTTTACCTCATTTCATCCTCATAATAAGCAGATTTTATAGTTCTGTTGTCCACATGAAAAAATTGAGGTTCAGAGAGTTTAATTAACTTGTCTAAGTTTGTATAGCTAGTGAAAGAGGGTAATATAAACTTCTGGACTACAAATTATATTGCATTTATATAGTTTTGTTGTATCTTTCAAATACATATATGGCATTAACTCTTGCTGTACTAATTCCATTATAATTAATTTTATTTTGGTATTATTTAGTGACATATATCTGTATTTTGAAGATTAAAACGCAAAGTAATATTTGGAGATACAATGTTCTAATTAACTTACCTTCAAATAATGATAGAACACTGAAACCTTAGAGACCTTATGTAAAAGAAAGCCTTAGGACAACTGTGTCCAGTCCTTTGAATGCGGGGACTTTTTTGCTCATTTGTGGTGGTGGATATCATGAACATTATGCGTGGACTTTTTTTTTTTTTTTTTAAGCTCATCAGGTATTGTTAGTGTTAGTTTATCTTATGTGTGGCCCAAGACCATTCTTCTTCTTCTGTGGTGGCCCAGGGAAGCCAAAAGGTTAGACACCTGTGCCTTTGAAGATATGGCTCTGAGCAATGGTTCTCAAAGTATTGTCCTGGGACCAGCAGCATGGGCTGGAAACTTGTTAGAAATGCACCTTCTCGAGCTCAGCCAAAATATACTGAATCAGAAACTCTGTGCATGGGGCACAGCAATCTGCGTTTTAAAAGCCCACCAGGAGATTCTGATGCTGCTGAAGTTTGATAACCAGTGCTCAAGAGAAATACCACATCATGGTGGCATGCAGAGATGTTGATGTGTCTCATAATCTCTATTCGCAAATTAGAAGTTACATCATATTGCAGAGGGGAAATGTGATAGTAGACAAATACAAGTGAGGCTATTATTTGATAATTGCCCTATAAATATTAAATATTCAACACTATGTGCTTGATCCCTTTCATTCCTTGGATTGAGGCCTTCTAAGCAGGTAGAAGCTATTACTATAGGGCACAGCGAACTAAGCACAAAGGAGTAAGACTGAGAGTGACTTTCCCCACCCTCAGTTTCTTACTGACTGGGACACACAGAACCAGGGATTAGGATGGTTAGTTTTTCTAGTATGCAGCAACTAGGAATCTTCAAACAAGAAGAATTGACACTAAAAATACAGAGAAGGGGAGAGAGAGCAATAAACAATCATTATCATCATATCTTTTTCTTTCTTCAGATACAATTCAAACATGGCCGGGCACAGTGGCTCATGCCTGTAATTCCAGCACTTTGGGAAGCCGAGGCAGGTGGATTGATTGAGCCCAGGAATTCAAGACCAGCCTGGGCAATGTGGCGAAACCCTGTCTGTACAAAAAAATACAAAAATTAGCCGGATGTAGTAGTGTGAGCCTGTAGTCTCAGCTGCTTGGGAGGCTGAGGTGGGAGGATCACATGAGCCTGGGAGGTAGAGGTTGCAGTGAACTGAGATCATGCCACTGCACTCCAACTTGGGTGACAACGTGAGACCCTGCCTCAAAAAAACAAAAGATATAGTTCAAACATGGAAGTGGCATATTTTAAAATGAGTGAGACAGAAGGATATAGGAAATAAATAAGTAAACTGATACGGTGTCCACTTTTAATTGTGGAAAAAATTGGACAAAAGCAGATACCATCTTAGAATCCATGATAGCTACTGAAGAAAAGGCTGCCCATTAGCCAGACACATTTGCTTATACTGTAGGAAGGCAGATTTCAGAAAATTCAGGGAAAGAATAAGCAAAAATGTATGGTATTAATGACAAACGAATATTTTTAAATGCCATTTGAATTTTAATTGTAAATGATCTCAGGGAAAGAAAGATAGAAGCTAAAATAAATTAATATCCTTGTGCTAGAATCTATTCAATGAATGCAAGTTTTTTTGTTTTTGTTTTTGTTTTTGAGACGAAGTCTTGTTCTATCGCCCAGGCTGGAGTGCGGTGGCGTGATATCGGCTCACTGCAACCTCCACCTCCCCAGTTCAAGCAATCCTCCTGCCTCAGCTTCCCGAGTAACTGGGTTTACAGGCACCCACCACCACGCCTGGCTAATTTTTGTATTTTTAGTAGAGATGGGGTTTCACCATATTGGTCAGGCTGGCTTCAAACTCCTGACTGCAGGTGATACGCCTGCCTTGGCCTCCCCAAGTGCTGGGATTACAGGCGTGAGCCACTGCGTCCAGCCTGAATGCGAGTTTTAAAGGTGGTATCCATCAACAATTGAAATGACTGAATAACCAAAGAAAATATGAAAATAGCTTACATTTATAAATTATGATAAGCACAACCAAAAATGTACAATAGTGGTGTGTTTTTGTTTTCAAAACTTACTAGAGACAGTGGTTCAGATAAAACAGCTCAGTTTCTATTTGCTCCTTTTCTGTTAAGAATCATCCTCTAACTAATAAGATTGGTAAGAGGGAACAGAAGCCCAGGATTGACAAAGATTCAGATCAACTACCTAGCTAGCCAAAAACAAACCCTTTTTTTGTTCCAGGCTTGTTTAGGTAATTTAAGTAAGCCACTGGGGAGTCCACACCTGGAGTAAAAGTGGACAGTAGAGGAATGTTTGTAGTACCTTATGAGTGGAATAATAGAGGCCTGGACCAAGTCTGTGAGAACACAAAGGGGTGAGAGGCCAGCCACTTCCCAGAGAGGGGATTGAGCTTTGCTTTGAAGATAAATAGGACTTGAGTTTATCTTCTGGCCCAGGTAAAACTATTGTACATTAGAAGAGAAATTGTAAATGAAGTCATTGAGCTGCTGTCACTGATTTTGAGGGAAACATGAAGGATGAGAAAGACTTTAGAGGTCTGGAGTCTAGCAATTGTATTATAAACTTTTCAAAAACAGTAGAAAGTGTCTCGAGTTGGGTTCCCTGAAACAGACTCTAAGACAGTTTTATGTAGAAGGTTTATGGGTGAGTGATCTTAGGACATATGCTGGATGAAAGTGAAGAAGGCCGGACTAAAGCTAGGATGACTCTTCAGGGTTGTGCCAAATTGAGGCATAGGGGCTTGTCTTTGTATTCCTGCGTTAGCTATTCATTGGCTCCAAGCCATTCTCTGGGAGGCCCTGTAACCTTGAGTGAAGCAATTCCCTGCAGTTGAGGGCAATTTCTAGTGAGAGACACAGTTATGGACCAACTGCAGCATGAGTCCCAGCAGTTGGGGATGGCTATGTTGGTTCTGAAAAGGGTATCTGGTATCCACCACAGGTGAATTCTGAAAATTCTAGATAGTAAATCTAGAGATAAAAAGGACTCCAGGAACTGCTAACATAGAATATCAAAGAGAGTCTTTTATGTTAACTAGAAGATGAAACACTAATTACTGGAACCCAGTATGGGTTCAAGGAATTGGCAGACATATAACTGGACTTCAGTAAGACATGTGGTCAGGATTCTCATGAAATCTTTGTAGATATAGAGACCACTGGATAACTGACCCTACAGCTGTGTCCAAAGAGTGCTAATTAATTCATTTTATGAATACCTTGGGGCTTTATTTTCAATATCATCATATCCAACCTATTCATCAATGTTGTGGATACAGGCCTGCTCTCAATAGAACAAAATCATGGGTCAAATCCAACAAGATGAAATATGAAATATGATAGAATATTCCACTTGCTCCAAAAAGCTAGTTGCACAAGTACAAGAAAGGAAAGACTTGGCTTCACAGAAAGTGGGAAAAACACATAGGGATTTTGGTCAGTAGCTCAATATGAGTCAACAGTTTAATGTGATTCAATCCTGAGATTGTGTGCTTTGGGAACATAAAATAATTATCAAATAGTGTTCTAGGTTAGCAGGATATCTTTTTTTTTTTTTCATGTGGTAGATGAACAATGTTTAGATATTTAACTAAAACTACCCAGAAAGTACAGGGTAGCCATTCTTAAACTTATTGATCTCAGGATCCCTTTACAATCTTAAAAATTATCAAGGACCCTTAAAAGCTTTTGTTTATGTTTTGAATTTTTTTCTAGAAAGTAAAGTATTTCATCTCACTGTAGATTTTCTTGGTTTGTTTTAAATTTTATTAGATTAAAAATACTATCTAAAGATAAGTAGGTTGGTAAATAGTTAAATCTCAATATTTACCCTATTAGAAATTTAAATAGATCTTTAAAGAATGTTGATTTATTAATGAATTTAAAAGTCATGATGATAAACCTATTACATGTGTACATAACTTATTTTTAGGAAAAATAACTATATTTCCCCCTATAATTAGAAGAATATGGCATTGTTTACATTTTTACAGCTTTCTTGAATGTCTGTCTTGGTAGAAGACAATAGAGTTTCATATCTGCTTCTACATTCAGTTTATTGTGATATATGTTTAAGTACAGTTAACTTATAAAGAAAATCCACCTCATACAGATATGTAGGAAGGAAAAGGGAGGTACTTTAGTTGTAGGTAATTGTAGGTATTCTTTTTTGATATTGTACCCAGATGCGACAAGTGGTAGTTAAAAGCTGGTACAATGTGGAATCTGAAACCATACCAATGAACTTTTCATACTCTTTTACATTAAAATTCATAGGCCTGTCCTGCACTTTGTTGAATGGATCTTTTACCCATGCTTGATTTTGTAACATTATGCTTTGGTCAGTTGGAAAATACTGGTTCATTACATTATGCAGAACCTACAAATATTGACACAACTATGACACAACTCAAGAAAAACCCACATGTTGTTTATATCACCATCCATCGCTTTGGAAAAGTCTTTAAATAGTGGGGAGCTGTCAAGCTTACAGTGGCAGATACAAGTTTCTAAAATTCTAATTTTTGCTTGAAAGCTCAAATTTTATCATTGGCAATAAATACTGTCAGTTGTTTCCATCGAAATGACAAGCTTATTTTGTTTACTTTTGAGAAAATGTCTGCCAGATTCCCAAGTCTAAATAACCATAGTTTGTCAGTCATTCAAGTAAAAATGGTGTTCCATGAATAAAAAAGTGCTAATTCAGCTCGACACTCAGATTCTTACACATCTGGTGGTATAGCAGAAATGCTTTATACATTATTCTGATTTCGTCACGCAGAATATTAAAGTTACGTACTCATGGTTGATATTAGGTGAAAATAATTACTACTGTTTCATCAAGGACATTCTTTAGCGCAACTGACTTCTTTCATTTTTTTCCTTTTATGCCAGTGCAGGGCAGTGAAGAATACAATGACAGTTTGCTGCCACTATGTTGATTTATGCTAAGGTGTCAGCAGTTTTACCCATCATTGCTCTGCAACATCAGTGCAAATGTTAACATAGTGAAAAAGACACATAATGTCTTAGTATTATTATGAAAATAGCTTTGACCCCACAGACCCTCCACCTCGCAAACACATCTTGGAAAGCACTGCTGGTATAAGGGATGTGGAGCCAGTAAGTCTAATGGTGATGGTTCTTTCTATGAAACTGTGCTTTTCTTTCTTGGGCTCTTGAAAATGAGGTTAAGATGCACTGCATATGATGAGAAAGGGTATATTTGCATAGGCAAGCAGAGGAAACAGAGCAAAAGCCTATAACAAATGAGCTCTGCATCCATATATCAGCTGTTTTTCCAGAGATTATAGTAGGCAGTTGTAGACACTGATAAGACAGCCACATTACAATCAAATAATCATAACATCAACCTATTTATCACTAGATACTATTTTTTTAATCTAATAAAATTTAAAGCAAGCCAAAAAAATTTAAATTCAGATGAAGTATTTTACTTTCTGAAAAAGGATTCAAAACAGTTTACAATGAAATACATATATACATTTGGGATAAGAAATGTAAGGGGACAGTGAATACATATGCATTTGGGGTATTTTATGTAAAATAAGAATTAAGAAAAAGCAGTAGCTGAATAAAGGTAGCCTAGAAGAAGGTGTTAATAGTGGTTATGCTTGGATCATAGATGATTGATTGATGGATTGATTTTGCTTATCTCTATTTTCTGACTTTCAGCAATGAGTAGGTATTGCTTTTGTAACAAGAATAATAAGAAAAAGGGTTATTTTAAATGAAAACAATGAGCTGTAATTGTATCAGAAATCCAGAGCCAGATAGAGGTTACTATAAGTGAAAAATAAATGAACTTAGACTTTCCTGGACTGAAAGAATTTTAGAATTACATAATTTGTTATAAACTTTAATAAAAAGCTAAGAATGTGGGCTGTAAAGGAGAATTTTTGTTATACAGTGAATAATTCAGTGGGACAAGAAGGAGCTCCATTTCATAACTTCCTAATACCTAGTACTTTTTAGGAGTGGGATCATTTTCTAACTCACAGTCGCTTCTGACCAACCAAATCTGACCTATGAAAACTTTGTTTTTAATCTCTATACGTTCCTGTTTGCCATAATTGCCTAATTGCCGGTAGATGATCAAGTGTATACAAGACTGCTCCTGAAATAAAGGAGTACTTCTCAAGCAACAGATAACATTTTCAGAAATATCTGCAGTGCACAGGAGCCAGTTTCAGGCAGAAGGGTACAGTGTGCAAGCTGTGTGCCCTTGGTCCAGTCATTCAGCACCCACAGTTTACCTCGTCTTCTATGAAAAGAGGAAACAGAACGAGATTCTATCTAAGGTTTCTTTCCCTTCTAAGATTTTTTGTCCTGACTCTGTCAAATGAGATCTTTGCTTGAGTTCAAGTTTTTTCCTCAACATCCCAATCATGATGTTAACAAATATATCTATGTGAAAAATTATTATTTTCACATTTTCCGATTTGTGTGTGTATGGGTTTTGTTTTTGTTTTTGTTTTTCTTAGAGACAGGCTCTTGCTCTGTCACCCAGGCCAGAATGGAATGGCTTGATCTTTGCTCACTATAAACTCAAACTGTTAAGTGATCCTCCTGCCTTGGCCCTCCTAAAGCAGATTTGTGTTTAAATTATTAATTTTAATGTCATAGTACAGAAATTTACTACAATGGTATTTCCTTTTACTTTTGAAGTGTAGTGATAACCTTTTCATGTTAAACCTTATAATAATAGAATGTCAAAGGTGAAAATTAGATTTTGTGGTTGAACAACTGTTGCTTATTTTATATCACATTAACCTTCCTGGTTGCTTAATTAATAAATTGTTGCAAAACTCCTAGTTCCTAAGGTAATAAACTTGATACAGCATACTAATTCTTCATTTTTTCCCCTGAGAAGTCTGGTTATCTCGTTGTCTTCCCCCAGTCCTTCTTCAAAGTGCTATGGGATAGACTTACTCTTCCTACTTTGAAGTACAGAGATAACACTAAGAATTAGAGGCAGTGTCCAGTTTATGTGAGTAACAGAGCTGTAACAATAGGCCCTACTTTGCCAAATTTCCATAAGAGTAAACATGACTCTAACCATGCTATTTCAGTCATCTTTATCCTTCCATTCATTTTGAAGTTTGTATAATGCTAAAAGGCACATGTTTATATCTTTTTAAAAATATGTATTTTATTGCTGTCAAATAATAGTCTATTGAATAGACAGAACAGTCCTTTAGAAGTATAATAAAATATAATAATATAAAAATCCTTCATATTACCAATAGTTCTGGATTTATAGACCCCTGGGGAGCTCACTTTCCCTTGCTGGCATAAATTTGAACCTTTTGCCCATACTCCTTAGATTCGAATCTAACTTTTCCAACCCTTCTTCCAGCCTTTGTGGCTTGCCACAGGTCATGGGAGAGAAGAGCGGGTGGGGTGCTGTTTGTGTAAATCCTCCCAGCACTTCTTCTGTCTTTTACATTTTACCACTAGGACTAGCCAGTGGCGTCCTCTGTTCCTCCACGTCACCTCTTCCATCTCCCACTCAGGGGCATCTTGTGTGCAATGCCCAAATAGTGTGTAACTTTAGGAACAGAGAAGTGTGTTAAAAGCTAGAAGTGAGGAAGGGGAACTGGGAGGAGAGACAGAAGACCATATATTTTGGGCACCCCTGGTTGCAATTTTTCTAAATCAGCACTAAAAAGTTTGCTTAAGATGTACTTCAGATACAATGCTGTGAAAGTATAGAACCTGCTCATCTATGTGAAAATGTTTTCAAAGTCCACAAACAGACAATATTTTAAGTAAAATTTTAGAAAGCAATCCACCTGTAAATTGAAGATTTTAATGAAAATTTAGGAAGAGACACTGTGGCTTAGAGTTAAGGCATATGCCTAAAGTTAAAATCCCAGCTTATGCAATAACTGGATGTGTGAACCTTGACAAGTTATTCAGGCTCCATAAATTCACTTTTCGTATTCATAAAATGGTTATGATAAAAGTACTTATTATTACCTCATAGAATTGTTGGAGGATTTAGTTACATAATGGATATAAATGCATGTAATGTGAACATTTAAGCAATAAATATTCACATTTCCTGAGAAAAATATGTAATACATAAATAATGCCTGGACAGGTAGAGATCTAAAACCAAACTTTATTTCAGAGCTTAACTTTTGATTCTGTTTCATGTTTTAAAATACATTATAATTTAGTAAAGCTGTTTTCTGAGGGTGCTTAGTGAGAAAGGTGATCATTTTGTAAGTCAAAGATTTTTTTATATTGTCTTCCTCTTCTCTCTGGAAGAGATGATAAAATCAGTCCTCAGCCTTGATGTGAACATCATATGCCTTGAGTTGGTGCTAACAAATTGTCTTCAACCCTTTTTCAAGCAATGTCAGCTAAATGGTGCCATTTGCTTGTAACTCTTCTTTTTGGTTATTTATCCTGAAGATAAGAACATTAGTAAGCCATAAATGCCCATTTTGTAAAAACTTCATAGCTAGACAGATTTGCAATCCTTATTGGGGTAATAATCCATCTGTTACGGAGCTGGATCAATTTTGTAAATTAAATAGGTTAAAAGGGGGAAAAAAGGGCCATGACTTTTCCCACAGTAAGCTTTTTCTCAAATGCTAAAAAGATTTGGGAAGACTCAAACTATTTGCCATTCTTCCTCTCTTTGCTCAACTCAGAGAGAAGGCCGAATATCTATTAAAAAGTGGGGTGGGTGCAGTTTATGGTTTTTTTTAATTCTGCAGGATCTGATTGCTCCTGGAAGTTTCATATTTTTGACAGGTTAAAACCTTTTGATGACTACCAGAACATTTCTACTGTTCTCACTGATCAGTTTAGTAAACGTGTGACTATGTTTGAATTTTCTTCTGCACTTAGCTCATTTTACTGTTATTTTCATCCTGTTAAAAAAAAAAAAAAAATCTCCTGATGATTCTTCTAACAATGTGTGATTGGAATAATAATTTCACATGTTGAAGAGTTTTGTGCTGCAGCTGAGAGGCATGTAAATACAAGCTGCTTATTTGCAAGAAGCTTCCAGATTTGCAATATGATTGCTATGGAAACCACATAATGAAAACCTTATAACCATCTGTGTGGTTTGATGGATTTTACTGCATAGCTGAGCTGTTTTTGTTTACTGTTATTAAAATGTTGAATGGAATATATTAACTCACAAACACTGACTATTTGAGGTATTAATTAGTGTTGTACAATGACATTGTGCCTCAACACCAAAATAATACATATTTAATAACAAACCTAAATAAAAAAACATGTGAATGTATACATTTCTAATATGAAGGTGATTATTGCGTAGAATTTTGGTCCCTCATTCTTACATATTTTTAAGAGCTTTATTCTATTAATAAATGAATATGTTAAGATTTATTTTTATGATTTTTTCAATCCATTTGTTCACTCTATATTTCTCGAACATCTCCTTTGTGCCAAGTTCTATTCAAGGTTCAGTCTGAGGTTTTTTCCCCTGCCTAAAATTCAAAAACATACACCATATTTGATTTTGTTATCTTTTATATGGAAGCTGTTTGTATTGTTAGCCAAGATAAAATGAGTTGTTTAAATATTGTTAAGAAAAATTGATATATGAAATGCATAAGGCTTTGGTTTAAAAATATCACTACCAGGTTTAAAAAGGAAAAAGGAAGTGTCCTTAATGAGCATCTCATCCTCTAAAATCTGCTTATTAAATGGCATCTCACATGGATTTCAATTTGGATATATTATAGTAAACATTAATTCTTAAGTAAATACTTTTAATATCATTATTCTGATAATTTAAGAATACATATTTCTAAGGACAAAGCTCTCTGTCACCAGTATACAATCCAGAGTACATGTTACTGGCACTTAAATTTTAATAAAAAATTCATAGTAACAAATACTTCTAAATTCATTGTTAACTTTGTCAAAGAGCAGAGTTTTTTCATTAAGTATTGTAATGAATTTTTATATGTTGATGCTGATTTGGGTGGTGAAATCTAAATCCCACTGTCTCTTTTTTTTTTTTTTTTTGAGATGGAGCTTCGCTCTTGTGGCACAGGCTGGAGTGCAGTGGCGCGATCTCGGCTCATTGCAACCTTCGCCTCCCGGGTTCAAGCAATTCTCTTGCCTCAGCCTCCTGAGTAGCTGGGATTACAAGTGCCCGCCACCATGCCAGGCTAATTTTTGTGTTTTTAGTAGAGACGTGGTTTCGCCATGTTGGCCAGGCTTGTCTCAATCTCCTGACCTCAGGTGATCCACCCACCTGGGCCTCCGAAGTGCTGGGATTACAGGCATGAGTGACGGTGCCCGGCCCCCACGGTCTCCTTAAAAGTCACGAATAGTACCTATTGTATTGATGCAGTTATAGCTTTTGACTGAGGACAAATGTCTTTATCCATTTTTTAATTTACTTCTTACTATTGAATTTGTGACTGAATTAAAAGGGGAGTGGGTGCTATGGAAATAAAGTGTGAAAAGTAAGGAAAGCTTTCTCCTTCACCTTTTACAAAATTATCTGTCAGTAAAATGAGTAGGTTGGAATAATGACTGTAAACGTCCCTTCTACCTTTAAAACCTTATATGGAAACACCCTATTAACCCATTTAGTAAAACTAGCCTTTGAAGTTTGGCATAAGTGAGATAACTATTGTTAAAAAGAAAGGAGATAGGATACTTTTTTAAAAAGTAGTATACTTTTATTAGGTCTTCTATTTATTTGACTGAACCATATTAAATTGTCAGTGTTAGGTTTAACAATATGAATAAAATGCCAGATATTTTCAGGTGTCCCTTATATTGGAGCTGTCACTATTTTATTTGAATTGAGTTACAGAAATTCAGAACAGTTCTGTTTGTGGTGTAAGTACAGCTACCCTCAAGCTTGATTGAAATGCTGATTTTGATTCATCCCCATTTAAAATTTTCAGGAGACTCCTAAATTTCTACCTATAGTCCTGACTACTCTACCATACTTTGCAGTTGCCCAGACATGTTCTCTGGGTTACCCCACCAATACATTAAATTCCTCAACTCCTTGTGTTCCCCAGTAAGATAGATTATCTTGGCTGTCCTCCTTTTAGTAATAATGTGCCCATTTCTCAGTTAACTAAGCTCAAAACCTTAGCCATCCTTGGTTGCTCTTTTTTTTCCCTTCATGCCTCCACATTCAGGCACAAAACTTATCCATTCTAGTTCTTTTACCTCTCATAACCATCTCCTTTCCATTTCCTTTGCCCCTTCAGTTCAGGACTTCCTTCCCCTTTGTCCACGGTGGTCTCTCTCCTTACCCCTTCTTTAGGCTATCTGAGACAATGGGATCAGATGTCCATTTCTGAAGCATAGCTTCAGTCCTGCCCTTTCTCTGCTCAAAAAACCTTCTAAGACTCTTATTGCCCACCAAATAAAAGCCTACAGTCCATAACAAGATGTTCATGGCCCCTCAACAGCTGGTCCAAACTATGAGCGTAACTCCTACCTGGCTCTTCCCCTATGTGTACCAGATTCTTTAGTCAAAATGAATGTGAATGTGCCTTTTTCTTTTAAAGATCATACCTATCCCTCTGGAAATACCCTTCTTACCCTCTCTCCTTATTTAAACTCTCTCCATCCCTTCCGTGGTACTCCCTAGTTGGGTGGTTTCTCTGCTGCATTTCTTCAGTACTTTGTGCCTCACTTGTCAGATTTAGGCCCCTTCAGCCTGTTTTCCTTTAGAGCTTGTCTTCTGTCCCATCTGTGCTGTCAGCTTCCTGTGAGCAGAGGCTTCCTGTTACTTTTACCTCCTTGGTGGATCCCCTCTGTCTTACACTTAGTTAATATCCAATGAAGATTGATTGATTGATCGATTGATTGATTGAATAGTTACAATGGCTACATTTATATATTTTGCATAGTTTTCTTTAAAGTTTTAGGAGTTTTCTTGGAACTGATTCTCTTTGAATCCAGTTTTTCTTTGGTATGCCATTTGTTTTTATGTCCTGCCTTAAGTATTTCTAGGTTTGTATGTAAATCCTTAGGTGAGGAAAAATTATATAATAAATATTTTTCTTGGTGTAAAATAATTAGTTTATTAAGTCTATTTAAAACTCTTCTCGTTTAATTTTATCTTATTTCTTTGCATAATTTGGGGAAGGAATGGTATAGGTGAATGTGGAACAAATGTAAATAAAGCACTGATTATATGTAGGATAAAGAACACTGACTTTATAATCACAAACTTAAGTTTGAATGACACACTTTGGAAGTTACTTCACCTTTTTGAGTCTCTAAAAATATACTTGTCTGTAGAATGAGGATTAAAAATTATTTGTCTATGAGATTTTAACATCCACCATTGTCTATGACACATAATAGGTCCTCAGTATAATTTTGGGGGAATTACCTCGAAGGATGAGGATCCTTATAGTATCTTCCTGTGAAGAGTAAGTGAGAAAACATGAAATTATATGATACTCAATAAATGATTTATAGGTTAACTGCATTTTTAGGTTTACACATTTATAGGTTAACACATTTTCTCCTTGCTATATGATGTTTTAGGGACCATGATTTTATATATGATACTTCTGCCACACAGTATAATGTGGTGTATCAGTATAATGCTGAGTGTTACTTTGGTGGATTTAAGGGCTTTCCTGAAATTAAGATTGTTCCAGATGAGGTTCTAAAAGTATTTAAAACAAAATATGCAGTGCATTAGTACGTATCTTAAATTTTGCCAAGCCAGTTGGAAAGGTTGCTATTTGGCAGTAGCTAGTATTTTATTTATTCAGTGTTAGATTGTTGAAAAAGGAATGTGAATCTTGAATTGTTTTATTCTTTGAAAAATAATGTTTATGTGTTATAAACTTTTAGTTTGGCTTTTAAAATGGAGTGAGTACTGTATTGTTATCCCTGAGAAAACCCTTCAGTGTGCCATTGATAATGTTTATTTACAGAAGAAGAAGAGGACAGTGCTCCAGTGAAAGTGGAAGAACAAAGGAAGATGAGTCAGGATAGTGTTCATCACACCTCAGGTAATGAATTGTGTAGCTTCTTGGCAAACCTTATTTTGCTTTTGTTCACTTTCATTTTATCCATGTTCTTACTGTTCTAAAGATGTTTACACAGCTCCCCAAAGTTGGCTTGTTTGGCCTGGATATCTTATGGCTGGTAAGCTGCTTAGTCCCATTTAGGATGCATGAAAACCACTTGAGAAGGATTTATAAAGTAAGCCAATTTATACAAGGTATTCCTTCCTGAATTACTTTGTAATGACTCAATTAGCTTTCATTTCTGCACAAAGGAGATTTAGTTGCATAAATTAGCTTATCATCATTGAGGAAGTGTCACTGCTAAAGGACAGTTTATAGATACAACATGCAGTTGCTGTCAAACCTATAAGAATGTAATATAGACATCTGTGTATACTTTGTGCTTGAGCAGAACAGACTTCTGCCATTCAGAGACTAACAGGGGACAACAAGTTGCCCAGGGGACTGGCAATGTAGACATCTCTGAAAAGGTCAACTTGACACAGGCTCTGACAATCGACCCACAGCTCTGTCTTCTTTGATAAAAATCAGATAAACTTAAGACCGCTAATTGATCTGCAGCCTGTTTAAATGTTGGCCATGCATATCTTCATTGCATATGATTAACACAGAAAGCAAATGAATTGGGTAAGAAATGCCAGAGTCCAGTGACAGCAGCTTAAAAATTGGAAAAGGACACTGGTGGCCTAAAAGGCTAGGAAGGATGTTTCCCTTATCCATTTCCACTTGGCACATATATCCCCAAGTACTAATTATGAATGAGACTGGAAAAATAATTGCATACACTCTGTGCAAAATCACATGATATGGACAACTTTTCTTGCTTGTTGTTATTTCCAAATAGCAGGAGATAAACCATATCTGTAGTGCAAGCATGAGGTTAGTTTTGATAAACCAGCAATTATTTTACACGGAAAGAAGAGAAAGACTGCCTTCTTATCAGGACTTTACACCTCTTCATAGCCACATGTCAGCTGGGGCAAGGTCTGCCATATCATCTCTGTGTCTTGCAAAAAGCTAGAGTTAGGGTCACCTTCCCCTCTCTGATATGTCCATACATCACTCTTTCAAGCTGTCAAGGCCGGGTGGACAAGAAGTGTGTGTTCAGGAAGTAGCTTTCCAGAGTCCTTCCTACTGTGACATGTGGAAAGGAAACAGAGGCCTGATTCTAGACCTGGACAGGAAAGCAGAAGTAGGTTGCTACAAAAGGTTTTGGTTAGTGTTTTTTCAGAAAGGAAGTGAGAACAAAATCATTACATGTTAGCACTCTAGTCCTATAAAATGCAGCTATAAAACACTGAGGCTTAGTGAAATCTTGAGGACTGTGTTCAATAGTAATTTAAGTATATATGTTTTGGGTTATGTATCATGAAACTTCTGCCAAAAACATGTAGTTTTCTTTTTTAAAAAATTTCAGTGTTGGTATAGAAAGTGGATACATACAGATGGTCCTTCCATAGATACAAATATTTTGACTTAAAGCAATTGTATTTTTCAAAAGCCCTTTTAAAGTAAACATCTCCCAAACTTTTGCCTTTGAGGGTAGGAAAAAAAATCAGTTTTCCTCAAAGGAATGCAGTAAATAGATCTAGCCTTTCATGCAATAGCTATAAAACACTACAATAATTCTTATCTTTAGTGACATGAAATTCTTTTCAAGCAACAGTTTTAATGCTTTTGCATAGAAGTGACCTTTGCTCTTCCCTAGGCTGTCAAAGATGTAACACTAGAAGTTTGTTTGCCACGCAGGGCAGTGAGTTGACAAGGGTATTACTATCTTGCTGAGCATCACATGACATGAACTTCTAACCTTACTCAAGAATGTTATATATTTTTCACATTGACTGATTTTACTAAACCCCCCGCCACAGACTTTTCTAATGTAAAGTATGTAAGCAAAAACAAAATTAATCTTGTGTTTCTTACAAGTTCCTTCATGTTCAAACTTATATATCTTGCAGTATGTGGGTGAGTATATATATAAAATAAAGATTCCATTTGATTTTGTTGAACACTATAGAATATATTTACCTTTCTAAAATAGTTTTTAAACCTTGTCACACCAAAGGAGAGATTCTCCACTGTCTTATTCTCATACGTTTCACCCGTGGCCATCATGTTTTTCATCTTTGCAAAGTATCTCCTCTGTCTACGTGTTTCATAACAATTCTGTTAGCTTTGCCCAATGGTCTCTTCTTGTATGTTTTTAAAAGCAGGAGTAAGAACATTGTTTTAATCTTTCACAGGCTGGCTAATTAATTTTTTTCCTTCTTTTTTTAATCATTCATGCTTCTCAGGACAAGAAACATAATGTGGGAGTTTTTTTGTAATTTTGAAAATACAAATCACGATGTGGATAGAATAGGAAAATTAATCCACGTAGTAAAGACCACCAGACATAAATTTGTGCTTTAAAATACATGTTTATGACATTTGCCTCATCCCATCTTTAAAAATACATATCTCAACTGGATTATTTTTCAGTGTTTAGAGGTGAACAGTGCTACCTTTTGCAAACCTACTGTGCTTTTGAGGCTGTCTGTGCTTAATTTTTTGTGTATGTTTAGCTACACTTTAAATTTTAAAAAGTAAGCTAGAGGAGATTGCTGCTCTCTAAGGAACAGGACCGTTTCTGATTTTTTGTGTCCAGATTTCATATCAAGAATTCAAACATTACTTCCCTGAGGGAGACTAAGGCTAATAAACATATACTGCCAGGGTTTTTTTCCCCCCTACTTATGATTTTTCTGCTTTATAACTAGTATTGCATGCTGAAATAGATAGACTAGTAAATCATACATGTATATAGCTGTGTGACATAAACAAATTATTCTTTAACAGATCTCTCATATGGGACACAAAAATGAGGTTGGTCTTTGGGTAACATCATCATCAAGATTATAGAAAGCACAGTTGAAAATGCATCTTTTTTCCAGCATTGCCAAATCGCTAGCTCTGTTGCCTCTTTACAGCAGTGAGATTTAATGAAATGCTCATGATGCACATCTAGGGAGAGATGCATCTTGCACACGGTGGGGGTCTCTCTTCCCCTCATGTGCTCCTGTAACTCCCATTAGTGTTAATGGGAGTTTCAGCAAGCGTATCGAGGGGAAGAGAGACCCCAAAGTGATAAGGATTATGTGTTAGAAATCACCATATACTTTTCCTTCTTTCTCTCCCCTCCCCTTTGAAAATCTGTTGAATGAAAAACTATTGTAAGTGAATCTGAAAAACAGAAAAGCAGCCTGGACAGCTGGGGAACCCAATGGGACAACATAGCTAAGCCAAAACCTCTACTCTAGTTTTTAGCCCAAGTTTTGTTTCTTCCACTTTTTTGGAGCAAGCCTAAGGCTGAGCAGCATGGGGAGGACAGACTAAAGAAACCAGCCATTTAGATCCTTTTACCTCCTGGCCAGTTACTGTGGGGGAAGGCCTTGCATGTGAAATGATGTCATCCTCTCTTTGCTCTAATTCCCTGACTTTTAAACTGACACTGACGGACTGCAAGGGGCACAACATTTGACCCATTTACCAGTTGATTTAATCTGACTAGAATGTTTCAACTTCTAAATCTCTATTTGTCTAAATAAGTGGTTTTTAAAGGAAATCAGTCACTTTATTATTAAGTGATTTTTTTTTCTTTTAAAAAAATTGACAATATTTGAAATGATCTGGCCAGCTGGAGTGCCCTCTAGTGTCCATTTTTAGAATTTACTTAATACATGCTTTGGGGAAAAAAATGTAATGAAGAGTGGCCACAAGCATTGTTAGTTCTTGGTTGGATTCCCAAGCTTGTATACATCCCTGCTGGTATGTGATGAGTGCTCAAATGCTAGTGTGGAGAAGTCAATAAGGTATCTGTCTCTCCCACTGCCTCCTCCTTTCTCTTCCTCCTCTCCCCACTCCCATTGTCCCTCATTCTCTTTTTTAATTCTTAGAAAACAAGAGACAAAATTTAATAGAGGGATTTTGCCAGGTTGTATATTTTCTAGTCCATCTTTATTTTCTTATAAGCGAAAAGTAACATTCTATTTCCTAAATATTCAGACTCCATATTATGCAGATTCTCCTTTTTTTGGCCTTAAAATATTTCATATATTAAAGAGAATTTTAAAGTTTTCTAGTAAACTTAATACTTTGTATAAATCACAATAATGTATAATAAGATGAACACCCTAATGACATGCTAATGTGACTAGTTGTGTTGGAATCACGAAAAAGCCTGCTGTTTGAGAGCCATGTAACAGTACTGAGATGACAACTCTGGTCCAGCATGTGTCTCCACAGTTATCCCCTCAGAATTCAAAGATGACATTCCAGGAATGGAAGTTGTTAGCACGTATATATTCTGCCTGGCTAGTGAACACATGGACATCTTATTGATATTACTTGCATTCTTTTTGTGTTAACTCATCAAAACTCAATTATCATGAAATTAAAAACAGGAAACAGTTCTTAGTGTAACAAAAGCGTCTAGTGTGTTTAACTGTGTTCTGTATTTCAGGAGATCCGCACTGCATAAGTGACAAAGCATTTATTACCCATTTATTGTGGTATTACAGAGTGGAAAGTGCTAAATAATCAATCAGTTAATGGTCTGTATGGCAGTTTGAGCACATCACATCCATTGTGCTTATGCTGTTAGAAGGATGAGCTGATACTCCAGTGTATGTTGCATGTTTATTCAGAGCCTAATGTCGTAAACTGGGGCTGACAAAAATCTGTTGAAAAATGCAGCTTCAACACTGGCAATTTCAAAGTTGCTAAAAAATGTCAAAGATAACTTTGGCTTTGGGTACGAATGTCCCTGAGGAAAATTGCTGCAATTACTCTTTATACCGTTTCCACATAGTTGTCTTTCATTAACCAGCTCTAGGGTTTAGTTGTTTTTTTTTTTTTTTTTTTTTTGGTTCCTTAGTTTTGGTTTTATATTTGTACATTAGCTCCTTTACTATTATTATTTTCATGAAGTGTCTCAAATTCTGTGAGATGGTTATTTCACAAAGCCTGTCACATCTCATGGATATTGCTCATTGTGAAGTGTGGCAGACACATCTTCAAAACATGTTGCAAGTGGGCTTAGGTTTCTTTTTTAAAATAAGTGGGAAGCAACTTTTAGGTGCTGGTTTGATGACAGCATATAGCAATTACAGATTTTAGATGAAAGGCAGAAAAAGAAAAGCCAAAATTCAAAATCAGATCTTTTTGCAAGTGGTCTTAAGAGGATAGTGAGGTATAGGATTCATGTGGATGTAATAAAATATTCATTTACTCAGGACAGAATTTTTTTAGACTATTTTGGTGATCTAGGGCATCATTTAATTTCTATTGGTTTATTTTGAAATGAGGGATTATTACATGAAGGCCCTAATTCATGCTTTCTCTTTCTTCTTCCTAGGGGATAAGAGCACTGATTATGCTAATTTTTACCAGGGATTGTGGGATTGTACTGGAGCTTTTTCTGATGAGTTGTCATTTAAGCGTGGTGATGTGATTTACATTCTTAGCAAGGTAAGAAGATACCCCAAAATGACATTTGTAAAGAGGGAATACAAAGCTCGATTTTTAATGCATTTGGATTTATAGCGCTAGGGAAAAATGCCAATTGGAATTCTTCTAGGTCCTTGTTAACAATTGGGAGTTCACAATAATTAATTATTTTGTCAAGTGAAATGTAATCAAATTTTAAACACAATCAGATAACAGGATTCAACTTAACAGTGTGTTTACCTATCACTTCAGCCCTTGGCTGACATCCACCTACTGCCTTCTCCAGAAACAATATACTTATGTGAAAGTTAACATTGTAATGTATTAGATTATTTATTATGTTTTTCTTTCCTCTTCCTTTTTATTCTTCTGTGTGCTTATTCTGAGTTTGTCTGCCATTCACTACTGGAAACACTATGTTTATAGAACAAGTTTTTCATCTTTATGTAAATACATTGGGTGTTCCGGCAATTTAAAAGCAATGCTTTTCTATTCAGACAGGCTTAGGTAATTTTTTAAGTTGTTTAGCATACTATATTTGTAAACAAAATGGCAAAGTATAATTCTATAAACCCATCTTTTTATATATATATATGTGTGTGTGTGTGTGTGTGTGTGTATGTGTATGTGTGTATATAAATTCTTGTATCTGCTTCTTAAAATACTGGATTATTCAGAATCTTTTTGTCCTTAGATCTAAAAGTCAAGTTTCTTATCGTGATTATACTTCTGGTAATGTGTATGAGCTCCCTTAATTTTCATATTTTAATTTCCCCTATTGTAATATGGGAATTTAAAAATTTCCCTCTGTCTACTTACAAGACTACTTTAGAAACAAAACAATTGAAATATAACTAGAAAAATGTCAAATCATAAGTCTAGAAGGTTGATGTGGCTTCTTTCTTGATTAGAGAAATATTTTGGACTTTTCAGAGAGATAGTATGACTTGTTAAATGCAGAAGACAATTTGGAAAGAAGGTCACATACTGAATTTTAACACTAGATGGCTGGTGCATAAAATCATAACACAGAGAATCATCGAATGTTAGAGTGATGAGTCTCCATGATGATAATCTAATTCTTGGTTTTATAGATGAAGGAACTTGGGTCAAGAAAATGCCAGAGTCATGACTTGAGCTGTGCCTTGACTCCCAGACCAGTGCTTTTCCCTTTGTTTTCTTTCCTGTGCCCTTTCCTTCCTTCCTTCCTTCCTTCCTTCCTTCCTTCCTTCCTTCCTTCCTTCCTTCCTTCCTTCCTTCCTTCCTCCCTTCCTCCCTCCCTCCCTCCCTCCCTCCCTTCCTCCCTTCCTCCCTTCCATCATAAAGCACCTGCAGTGTGCCAGGACCCATTCTGACAACTGTGATAAAATAAATAAAGCTGACTGTGATAATTGCTAGTTAGGGTGCCCAAAGCTAAGACTGGTCACTTTATTTCTCTCAGTCTTCTGCTCATTAGCATGGAGTTTTGTTACTGTTGTTCCAGAAAGATGTTTTAGGTTCTTGGACGCTATAGATAGTTACGTCACAACTCTTGATTAAGTCTGTTATTGAGCATTAAATTGTCCTGAGTTAAGATGACAGCTTTTTGAGTTAATTACTTAATAAAGCAGTCAAACTGATTAGTTTCAGCTCCTGTCAAGAAACTTTCTTGGAATCATTCCTAAATTTGTATAGCCCACAGTCTTTTTAAAACCAATTTAGCTGCAATTGTGTATAAAACTAAAACGTTGATTAGATTTCACTTGCAAGTTCAGATTATAGGAGTGAGTGGCATATAGCCATTATACTCCTTTTGTAAATATGAAATTTATAGAGCCCATGTAGATCTATTTGTAAAACCTTCTTTTTGAATCAGGTTGTCTTTGTTGCTGAAAGCCTAGGTAGAGCACCAGCTTCCAGAACTGGCTGTGAAACAAGCAACCATAGGCATATCTTATTTCTACTGTTGCCTCAGGAAAAAATTTTTGGTTAACGTGAAATTAAAAGTATAATCATAGGTATGTATCATACTTTTAGGATTCCGAAGGAGGCAGTTCCTATTTTATGTAAACTAATTTTATTTGTGAAGCCTGATTGGAGAACAAAGGTTAAAGATGTTCCAGCCCATGGAAAGCACATACTTCCATCTAACATTTTTAAATGCTATTATTTGGGAGAGAGCTGATCAAAAGTACTTCCTCTGCCAGTGTTTTGCAAGGCTTGAAGTTTCACCATCATGATCATATTTATTAAGGGCCTTCTAGAGATGAGTAATCTACCCAGGGTTCATTTTGGTGTTTGAAAAAAGAGCCAAGAAAGAAGACCGTGTTAGCCAGCACATTATTACCTTTGGCTGAATAAGGTTCAGTGTTCATCGTTACCCAGCTGTGGACCTAGTGGAATCAACCTGGTAAATCTTGGTGAGGGTAAAAAGGAGAGGACATTTAGCTTTCCCTTGATGAGATTTGGACATATTCTGAGCTATTGATGGGTATCTTGGCTGCAAATAGACAGGTTGCTTTGGATTGAGTATATATTTGTGAAGACTTACTTCCCCACCTTCCTTCAGACAGGTTCAGCTAGGAATCTCTTGAGACTTTCTAGTAGTCTTTATTGACTTGGCCTTCCAGTTTTATCAAAACTTTGGCAAACTCAGACTGTAAGTTAATACCATAAATTCATTTAATATGTGAATAACTGCAATTTTGAATGCTTGATATTATTACAAATTAAGTACAATTAGTATAGAAATCACTAGCGTTTTTAGATGTCTCGCAATGTGTTTGAGTTTTTCAGAGTTATATTTAGATTTTGTGATGATGGGATGAAATTTTACCTTTCAGTTTATTTTTTTACACCATCTAGTGGCTCAGAATGAGTGGTGCAGGTAATTGCAGCTATTGTACACAATCAAAATGGTGTCAAAAATTCAACTTTAAATCCAGCTATGGGTTATTACTTTCCTATTTCATGTCAATAAATTATTAGCATTAATCATGAAAAACTTTGTTCATCATTCTGAATTAAATATAGAAATCGTATATATAAAGAAGAATACATTTTAAGGATTCTGAAATAGTATTTGTAGAGATATAGAAAATGTGTACTTTGTAAAGAAATTAATGCCATAACTTGTCTATTAATAATAAATAAGAAAATTTAAAAGATTTTAAAGATATGCAGCTTTCTTTTAGTAATGGACTCATTTATAATTTGAAATACCAAATTATCACTGTTTGATTTATCCTCTAGAAGTGTGTCAATTCTGAAAATATTCTTTAAAAAGGCAACACAAAATAGTTTAAGAAAAGATGCATACTTTCAATATAAATTAACATTTAGACAAAACAGGAAATAAAATCCCATGCAATATAATGAAGAGTGTTTTAATTTTGTTTGTTTGTTTGTTTGTTTGTTTGAGATGGAGTCTCACTCTGTCGCCCAGGCTGGAGTGCAATGGCACGATCTCAACTCGCTGTAACTCTCGCCTCCCAGGTTTAAGCGATTCTCCTGCCTCAGCCCCCCAAGTAGCTGGGATTACAGGCGTGTGTGACCACACCCAGCTAATTTTTGCATTTTTAGTAGAGATGGGGTTTCACTATTTTGGTCAGGCTAGTCTGGAACTCCTGACCTCAGGTGATCTGCCCGCCTTGGCCTCCCAAAGTGCTGGGATTACAGGCATGAGCTTCTGCGCCCGGCAAATGTTTTAATTTTGTAAATGTAATAGCAGAAAAACATTTAACTAGCTTGGGGATTAGGTTGTTTTCACTTAAAAATCACTATAGAAATATAGTTTTATTTGAAAATTCAATATATTGTCTTCTGTTTTGCAAGAAAGCCTCGATGGAATGTTAGCTGCACTCAGTCAACCTGGGGGTGATTTGTTTATTTTAGACCTCTTTTGAAAGTTATACAAATCTTAGCCTTTATTTTTTATTTTTCTTCCGGAGCAAATCAAATGTTGCAATAAAGAAAGAAGAGTAGGCAGAAACTATGCCCTTTCCCCTTCCCTTTTTAACATTTTCCAATTAGCAGCTATCATGTGACCCCTGGCTGAGATAGCCCCTCCTTCAAAGTGTCCAGCATTTTCTTAGGTTTCACCTTTGAACCTCACTAATAATAAATCTAAACACCGCCTGCCTTAAAAGGCAAGCCAGTAACTTTTTGCTTTATACTTCTATTCACATAGGGTTGCTGCTATTTTTTTATGTGTTAAAATTAAAAGCTTCAGTAGTTCAATGGAGATTTGGAAATCTCTTTTTTCTCTTAAAAAATGGAGCAAATTTGTAAAGACTGATGAAAGCAGAATTTGTGATTTTAATGACAGTTGCATTGTTAATGAATTAACAATTGGTTTCAGATTCATTTGATAGGGGGAAATCATATTTGAGATAGAAAACCTGTATCTCCTTAAGAAATTGGGTTGTTTAAAATAATGCTAAGTATTTTTATTAGTTTTCATTTCATTTTTACTACCACTAAATAAAACAGGAACATAGTATTATAGCTAATAGTATTTTCCTAGAAGCATGTTTGTGAAATTTTATCATTTTAATAGCAGGATCCAGATGATATAGCAATAGGTATATTCCGAGGTCCCAAATGCCTTTTTGGTTATGTTATTCTGTCTTGCTGTTCTGGATTTCTATCCTCTGTTAGTTTATCTTTCAATCTGTACTCATCAATAAATTGCTAACCACATTCTTATACTTACTTTTAAAGCAATAAATTATTTTTAGAGATTTAATAACAGGCAAGCTACACTTCAGAAAAGAGGCATACTATGATATTAAAAGAAAAATGAGAGTTAAGAATTCTGGAATATTTTATCTAGTCTAGGGCATATGCAACTAGCTTTGCAGCCTTTGAGAAACTTTTTATTAAGTCAAACACAGGAAATGTAGGTGAAGACTGTGGTCACCAATGTGCAATAAAAGGGTACTTTTTGGTGTATATTGGTTGGAGTTTCAAGCTGTACCTCCCTTTATATCTGTTTGGTTGACTTTTTCCAGTGATTGGTGAATTGTGACTGTCATTGACCATTTGCTTCTCATTGTAAGAATGTAAAGATTAAGTTACTGTGGCTTTTTTTGGCTTCAAACCTATGCTAATAAATGAAAGTCTTGTTGCGCTCTACTGGCAGAGGGAAATAAGTTACTTTTTAGCTGTCTTAGTTTTTAATTTGTAACCATATGACCCAGTATGCCACAAATAGCATGGCCAACTGCTGCAGAGTAACTAGGACATCTGAATATGGGACATGCATTGTTGACAGTAAGCTAGCTCCAAAATGTTATATTTTATAGCCTTTTGATAAGAAGTAGTGTTTGTATTCGTGCTTGCATTTGTTTGGTCTGATGACATTTAGTTTCTATGCTGTCAGTATGGATGTATGGTCTAGGGCACAGTGGAAACATTAACCAGGCCAACCTCCTATTTAGTACCCATCTCCTCCTAGTAGTGAAAAGCAGTTTATGGACACAACACCATGTCAGAAAATGTTCTAGTTCTACTCATAGGACTCCTCTTGTTATCTATTTGTGAACGACATGCTTAAGTACTTCCCTACTTTCTCTTACATAAATTGGAGGAAACATTCCAGAAAAATGTTGGCAGATGAAAGCAAAAGGTACTTATAGGAGGCAGGCTGGCAGCTTCAGCCCTTGCAATGGCCTGAGAGGTACAGGAAAAGCCAGAAGGCAGTGTCAGAGAGGCAAGGTGAGCAGAGGTGGCAGTGGAGAGAGCTGCTTTGGAAAGGAGCCCACCTGCAAGGCCTATGTGATTTACTTCAGCATGAATAACCAAGAGTTTGGCAGCAGCAAAACAAAACCTTAAAGAAAAGCACTATGTTGATATATATTTTTTTTAATTCTCAGTTGAACAATTCATGATTTCAGCCTTGAAAATCAGGAACTCCCTCAGTGTGTATAGCATACTTTCACTCGTTTGAGATGTCTTCTTCCTCATCCCTTTAGAACATGGAGCTAGATATTCCAGGGAAATCATTCAGCACAGAGACTGGACTACTGATTAAGAAAAGTTTGAGTCGATGTTTAGTAAATTATAGATAAGTGACAGATGTTCATCATTGAGTATTCAGCTATCAAGGAACAACCAGCATACCACGTGTTTTGGCTCACTCCTGTAATCCCAGCACTTTGGGAGGCCGAGGCAGGAGGATCACTTGAAGTCCGGAGCTCAAGACCAACCTGGCCAACATGGTGAAACCCTGTCTCTATTAAAAATAGAAAAATTAGCTGGGCATGATGGTGTGCACCTGTAGTCCCAGCTACTTGGGAAGCTGAGGCAGGAGAATCACTTAAACCCGGGAAGTAGAGGTTGCAGTGAGCTGAGATCGCACCACTGCACTCCAGCCTGGGTGACAGAGCATGCCTCCATCTCAAAAAAAAAAAAAAAAAAAAAAAAGAACAACCAGTTAAAATTGTAATAAATAAAATGTTATATTCCTCAAATACTTGTTCTTTTTGGAAGATAAGATTATTTTTGGAAGAACAGGGTGGAGACTTGCTCATAAAAATCAGATTGCCTTATATTGCATCCCAAAGTACTCTGTTTTTTTGTTATTGCCATAATACTTTGCTATACCAATTAGTGGGCAGGGATGGGAAGAGGGAAGGAAAAAGTGTTTATTGAGCATTTACAATGTCCTGTTCTAGGTACTTAATATGCTTTCACACATATAATTAATATAATAACCCTGTGAAATAGATGATGTTATAATTTTACAGATGAGGAAACTGATGCCCAGTAAGGTTATTATGGAAATTATCTGAGGATACGCAGCTATTAAGTGCCTTCTCCAGGTATCAATACAGTTCTGACCCTAAAGCCTTTTCTCTTTCTACTTTGCTACACTTAAGTGGGACTTGATTAGGACTTTAACTTCTTTTCTATATCAGAGGTTAATTGTAATTATCACATCCCAGTTCTAAACAGCGAACCATGTTATTGACAGTATCTTTTACATAATTAAATCTTGTATAGATGGTCAAAATTATTTCATTTTCTAATCAAATATTTGGTGAACACTCATGCAAAGTACTATTTGAACAGGATCCAGAAAAGCCACAAACTGTTATTCAAGGAGACTACAATTAAGTCGAAGAGAAGACCAATGCATAAAATAGATAATAGCAATAAAACACAATGTAGGGTATCAGTGTTGTAGTCCTGGAGAATCCCAGAAAAAAGGGAAGTCAGTAAGTACTGGAGTAAGTAAGTAAGGAAAGATTCATGGGAAATGGAACTTGAACTGGAACTTTATGTATGAATGGAGTTTATTCATTTAACAAATATGAATGCATATTTTCTGTGTCTATTACATATAAAACCCAGAAGAACAGCTATGCTATGGAAAGGGTGGATGGCTGTATTGATGAAAGGGGAGTATAGAGCCAATAGACATCATCATTGATTCAGGATCACTTCTTTTTTTTTTTTTTTTTTTTGAGACAGAGTCTTGCTCTGTCACCTAGGCTGGAGTGCAGTGGTGCAATCTTGGCTCACTCCAACCTCTGCCTCCTAGGTTCAAGTGATTCTTCTGCCTCAGCCTCCCAAGTAGCTGGGATTACAGGCTCCTGCCACCATGCCCGGCTAATTTTTTGTGTTTTTAGTAGAGATGGGGTTTCACCATGTTGGCCAGGCTGGTCTCGAACTCCTGACTTTAGGCGATCCTCCTGCCTTGGCCTCCCAAAGTGTGGGGATTACAGACATGAGCCAGCATGCCTGGCCAGAATCACTTCTCTTTCCTTACCTTGGAGAATGGTAGGCAGCCAGAGAAACCCTGTGAGAAACCAAATCAACCTGATGTTTCCAAGCTAGTTTTTCTATAGCAACTTACACCACTTTTCCCTTATCTTCTCCTGTACCTTTTGTGTTAACCACACTCAACTACTTACTCTTCCCTGAACACAGCACATTCTTTTATCTCTGCAGGTCTTCATGCCTTCCATGTATTGCTCCTTTCATTATTCCTTCTGGAGTCTCAGCCCAGCTGTCACTTTCTATGTAAAGCCTCTCAGATCCTGCTATAGGATTAGTTGCTTCTCTTTTTACACATTTTTTCCCTCTCTTACCTAACATTCAATATGATGATTACCTGTTTCTCTGGCTTTCTGTCTAAACTTTGAACTTCTTGAGGTAGACACTGTGTCTTAAGTATTTTTGTATCCCAATATGTTAACAGTATGGCAGGTGGATGTTTACTATGCGTTTACCAAAATACAGTTAACAACAGGAAATAATCTTGACTTCTTAAAAGAACTTAGAATGATAGGATCATAGAGTGAGGGGGACCTTAGTGCTAACCCTTCACTTTATAGATAAATAAATCGAGGCTCAACATAATAGGGGAAAAAGAAATAAAAGCCCAAAGGAAAAATGGACCACTCCTATAGAAACCTCAAAAGACAATGGTGTTTCTGCGGTTGTACTTCCACCTTGGCCCTGAACTTCTTGGCAGCCAAACCAAAAAAGGGAGAGATGGGAGCTAATAATTTCTTTTAATCGTAAAGGAAGGATCTTGGCTTTTCCCAGCACTGGCTGCTTAAATGTTCTCACATGAATCTGCCCTGAATATCTGACCTCAACAACTTTGTATAAATAAGTGCATAAGTAGCAGGTATTGGCCCCAACAAAAACTTTTCATAGTAAATATAATAAAAGATTTTATAAAGGTAATTCTGTGAAGGTCCAAATATATAATAATTAGGCTTATTGATTTATATTAAGTACATAACTACACTGTTGTAGAGTCTCAATGAAGAATATAAACAAAAAAGTCATCCCTGAAGAAACTTTGGGATCGCCCAAGGTCACAAAGCTAGATAGCAACAGAGCTAGGATGAGACTCTGTATCTTCTGAGAAGATAAGAAGGAGGAGCTAAAAAAAAACCAGGAGATTTTTCCATTCTACCCGTCATACTATTTTTTGCCTTTGCAGAATTCTGTCTTAACTTCTTTCAGTGCTTACAAGTAAATTAAACTGAATTCATTTTTTCCAAGAACTGGAATTAGTTGGTCCCTGTTCCAATGTGGACAAATACCTTCTTTCTGCACATGGGATTTAAGCTTTTTAGACAAGGCACATCCCATGTAGTGCATTTGAAAACATGGTGGCAACAGCCTGCCACAGGTGGGAACAGCATGCTCCTTCAGATCGCCCACTCAGCTACACGTAAATGCTTCAGAACAAATGCTTGTTTAGTCACTACTACAATTCTTTAACTATGTCTAATATACACAAAAGAAAATATATTACTATTGGAAATTACATTTTTAAAGAAAATATTTAGGATAGTCAACTAGTGCATCATCCAAAATGAAGACTTAGTCTATTTCATCATCCAGTACGTATTTATGGAACATCTTTTATATGGCCTGCAGTGGGAGGCATACAGTTAAGTGCACATCCTTCCCCTGATCTTAATGAGTTTGTACTTTATTTTAGTTGAAGGAATAAAACTAATGTACGTAAAATCTACTGAGGAATAAATGCTTGGCTTGAAATGAGAGATATAAATATGGATTAGCTAATTCAGAGAAAATTTCATGACAACTGAGTTAGTCAGGTCTTAGTCATTGGACAGGATTTGGCTGAGGGAGAGGAGATGTCTCTGGGAAGCGAGCACTACATACAGAGGTAGAATGAGTGTAGTGCAGAAGGTTGTACTGTGCCGGCTAGAACAGTGACAGGAAAAGGTTGCTAGCAGGGTGGAAACAAGCTAAAGTCTATAGTTAATGCAGTGGAGAGTTAGTGTAAGTTCTTGAGCAGCAGGGTAAACTGATGAAAAGAGTTCCTGGAAAGAACAGAGAGGTAGCAGTGATAATGCAGTAATCCAGGGCAAGGTGATGAAGGCCTGAATTAGTGGTGCCAGTGAGAATAAAGTGGAATGGATGAACCTGAGAACAGTTAATAGAGTCATGTATCGGTGGGTAAAATACTGTACACTGTATACCAAAGTCACTCTCTACTGAGCATGACATGGTCTTCTTTGCTTAACATTATCTGCGAATCATCAGTCTGAATGTCAGTTTTTACTCTATGGTATTGTAACTGTCGACTTTGTAGAAAATGGAATTAAATATATCATGACTCAGGGATATAAACTAAAATTTGTTATGAGAATTAAATTCTTACTGTCAGCTTCCTTGTCTTTGTCTCTCTTGCTTTAAAAATGGAGTAGACAATGCAAGGAGGAAAAACAGTACACCACTAGGGAACTTAGTGTCTTCAGTCAGGTTCCTGAATGGTGGTGCTCAAACATCATGGAGGTCCTTAAAGATTGTGTCAGTTTCCTCATTTAACAAGTTAGGAATCTAAGATTCAGGTAGTTAATGTGTAGATAGTAATAGTAAAACACCGAGGTTGTGCAGTTCCTGTTGTGCATTTTAAAGATAACCTTTTGAAACGATGGATGTATGAGAAATGAGAAGATTCTTACAAAGTTTCTAATAAGAGTTAATAAAAAAGAGACTAAAGAGGTAGCCTTGATGAAAGTATTTATACACTTTAAATAGGTATCTAGTCTTCATAGTACTACAGTGTTTATGAATAAAGATATCACAATGAAGAATACTTAGAAAACAACAGTCAAGTCCATTGGTTCTTAAACTTGCTGTATTTTATATTTTGTGAATAAAATTACTTTCATTTTCACAAAAGGCTGGTGTGTTTTGAAGCACAGATACATGTTTGGAAAAAGGACACAAAATTTTTTTAACATTGCAAACACCTGTTGCTTTCAAATACATCGGTAACTAATTTCTGAAAGGGTTAGCACATTATTAAATTTTATTAATGTTTTAGGTTGCTGTTAAGTCAGCATTCTTTTACCATATCATTGGCAGAAAGTGGATTAACATACTCGATAAATGACAGTCATGGTGGAAAAAGATTTCAGTAAATATTGGGCCTTATTTAAGTGTAAAATAATATTCCAGCAGAGAAAGAAGATTTAGTTAATGAGTAAATACTACTATTATGTTGGATAAAGTCTCTGTTTCACTTTGTCATAACTAGTCCTTTTTCCTGCCTTCTTACCCAGTCACTCTTACTGCTCAATAAATATTAATTGGGGCCTAAAATTTCAACTACAAAATAAAACAAACAAAATGATTATAGTGGTATGAAAATTGAAAACATGGGAGTTAGATCACAAGCATTCACTACCGCCTTACGATTATTTTCTCAGATTACTGGGCAAGTTTGGCTTTTGTTTGCTTCTTTGATTGCCACACTACATTTTGCCTTGAAGCCATCCATTTTGCAGATACTGAATTTCTTTTGAGTACTATTTTTATACAATAAGCATCACTACACCTCTGGATCTTGATAGCATTACTGCGGGAGGAGAAAGCAGCTTTGTGTTAGTAATTACCTAACATTGTCAGAAGCTGACTGCAGGCCTCTTTCTAGTGATAACAGAATAACCGCATAATGTAGCTTTATAGCACATGATTAATAGAAAATAATTACACGTCCTACAAAGGGATGCAATATTTCTTATAAATTGACTAGAATGGTTTCCTGTAGATTAAAGGACTCTTCATTATTTTATCAGTCCTCCTGAAGTACAGTCACTTGCCTATGTTAGCATTTCAGTTGATGTTAAGAGCTGAATAGGTGAAGGATACCAGATGGCAGACCTCCTTGTACCTGAGACCTTGTGTTCCATAAAGATTACGTGATGCTTCCTAACCTTTCAAAGATTTAGACAACAGCCTGGCATGGTTTGTCTTTTTATTTTTTGTTTGCTAAGAAGATAAAGTTTGAGAGTTTTCCTTTTTGTTTTTTAAATGATGCACCTGTGACTTTATAGAACAATACTATAATTAGTTTGTGGACTGGAAAACAACATTGTATCAGTTGCATTATTTTCCACTGTAAGTAATATATTATTCATAATCACATTTGTTTGGGGGCGGAAAAGAGAAAAGGCAAAGACGGGCAGATTTTCTTTTTCAGAAGGAAACCTTGTATGATATTGAATGTTCAGGCCAAAGTTTAGAATACTGTACTCCAAGAAGCATTTTCATTCCAATTTATAGGCAGCAAATGGTTTAATTGGGATTCATGTTGCTCAGGAGGCTCATACAGAGAATGATAATGATAAAAGTAAAAAGCTCCTGTATTTGCAGTCTTGTCAACATACTCTAATGGCTGCAGTGTAAATCCATAAATTTGCCTCCTGTATTTTTACCTCACTATATTTGATCATAATGCATTAATCCAAACAGGAATATAATTTGCAATTCTTTACAAATATAAGGTAATAAATATTCTGGTTTTTAGTTTTACCTTTTCTGATTTAAATCTGATATTTTAGAGTATTTTTATGAAGTGTATATTTCCTGTGTTTTTCAATTATTTTAAATTAAGTGAAGCATTTAAGATTATTTTAGTCTAAACCTTTTTTTCTCCCTAGAGTGTTACTTTTAAGGGATTTGTTCATAGTTGATTAAGCTCCTCCCTGCTGTTTACCACTATGCTTTGTAGTTAATAAATCTTACTATTCTACCGTAGCACAGAATTCTCTCGACTGTGAAGTCTGCCCTTGTTGATGTGATTTCTTGGGAACTAATTTCTTAAATTTGGGTGTGAGCAGCTTTTTGAAAATGATAACATGCCTTTAATTGATAGCACAGACTATGACCAAAGTAGAATATTATAAAGTAATAACTTTCTGGCTTGTAATTTGAATTGAAGCATTGACCCCCAGATTGAGGGCCATTCTCTGGAAGCAAGTTTAAGCCAATAACATGTCCTCTCATTGAATGTTTTCTGTGTCTGTCGTTGGGGAGCAGAGGGCTAGTTCATTTTCTCATTCCAAATAATCAGTTTAAAAATCTTACGTTAGCATTGAGTGAGAGCTTTAACACTCAGACCTACCCTGTCAATTATCCAGTTTGAAATCTTACAGTAGTCTGTGAAACTGTTAAGTACCGTGTGTTTTTTAAGCATTAGGCTGTAATTGTATTCGTTGCCTTAAAATTAGAAAAGGGCAGTTTTATTAGGTACCTATTAAGATATAATGGTTGCTAATCATGACTTTCAGTAAGTTAGTATTTTCTTCTGATAAATATGTCCTGCATAGATTATAGCCATCATTGGGTTCTGGGCGTCAGAGTATCCTCGTTGCTTAGTTGTCCACTAAGTTCACACTATCAGTGAACTTTAAAAGTTTAAAACTTAAAATCTTGAGTTTACTGCCTCACAAGCCAGAGCTGTGCCCTCAGTAGAATAACAATTGCAGGAGTGGTCTTTTCTCCCCTCTCCCCCTCTACTGTGTTCTTCCAATAAACCTAATCCCGATACTGCCCACTGTTTGAAAAAGTGCCTATGGATTTTATCCTATAATCTCTCTATTGATAGACTACATATCAATACATACACGCTAATGTAATGCTACATTTCTATTAAAGAATTGCATAATTTTCCTTTCTGATGGTCAATAGCATACTAATCAATACAAATGTTAAGTCTGTACTAGTATTAACATTCCCTCCCCACATATAACTCAATATACATATGCACATTTATCTATGACTCAGATGCTGGAAAATCATAACCTGTTAAATTACTTTTGGGATTGATGTTAAAAATTTGTCTTATATGAAAAATTAAATTTGAGCACTACAGTGCTTGTGAAGAGTATTGCTTTTGGAAGATATTATTCTTGAAACTTGTAATTCATTTTACTTTGTTTGTATCTCACTGCACATAAATAAATTTGAGATAAAAATACATTAGTCAATCTGGCAGACATATGAGACTGGTTATGGAGTATTCACAATGCCTAAAGCAGTGGTGTATCTGTCAAAGGAGGAAAAAGTGGGAGAAAAGGAGGCATAGGTTTTTTTATCTCAGGTTGCAAAGTAAATGCAGAGGTGACTCATCAACCACTCTGTTTTAGAGCTAGATTAATATTTTGCCTTTATAACTTGCGATACTTTTATTTCCTATTGATCTTCCACTATAAGGGTGACTCTAACACCACCTTTAAATTCCTTCTACCTATCCTTTATCTAAGGTAGTTTATGGCCAATCATAAAGGAATAATAAATGCCTTAGGGAAACTATTTTAAAGGAACCTGTTTGTGAATTATTTTTTAAGCATTTTTTTGGTATTATTAGTGTTTCCTTATTCTCTAATTTATCTGTTAAAGTGTGTATATTAGATTTTCTTGAGAAGGGGCAGACCTCTGTCAACATTCTAAATCATTTTAAGTCATATAAGTTTAAGAAATAGTTTATTGTAAAAAAAACTTTATCCTTGCTAGATGATAAGCTTCTTGAAGGCAAATATAATAGCTTAAGGATCCTGGCTTTAACCTTCTATAGCCTCTAAAGGTGTCCCCAGGCTTTGTGGAGAGAGGGTGTCCCCGAGAGAAGGCTTCCTGAGGTAGTTTCATTTTCTAGGTTTTCATCATGAGTGATTGTTTCTGTGCCCAGTAATAAACAGGCTTTGTGTTATACCTTAATTTAAATCGTTGCCTAACAGCATTTTAAAGTGTCCAGAAACAAAAAGATGAAAATGTTTACATTTGCAGCTCAAGTTCTTTTAACTTTATAAATAGAAATAACATTTCTAAGAAGTTGCATACAAACGACATTGTACTTACACCAGTCTAAAGGTTAATATTGCATATTGTTTTCAATTAGGAATACAATAGATATGGCTGGTGGGTAGGAGAAATGAAGGGAGCCATTGGCTTGGTGCCTAAAGCCTACATAATGGAGATGTATGATATTTGAGAGTCCTGGGTAAGTACATTTTAATCCAATATTCTGTAATAGCTCATATGTTCTCTTGGTCTCTTCGTTATGAGTCTTTTTCTTTTTAAAAGTCTTTAGAGTTTTCTGATAACACAAAGATTGTGCCCCCAAATCTTTTTTGTTTTATTTGATCTGATTTAATTTTTAAAATAAGAATTTTTTAAATAAAAACTTCTTGGAATTTACTTTGGAAATGAATAGATTATTTAGAGAAAGTTCCTTTGATAGTAACCAGCTGTTTTCCCAAACTTCCTCCTTTTCAGTAAAATACCACTTTTTATGGCCTTTCTGAAGAGTTGAATTGACAAAATGTTCAGTAAAAATACATTTTTCCTTGGCTAAAAGTGTAATTTTTTTTTAAGCAGGAAAAATCAAGTTTCAACTGAATCAAAAATTAAAATGCAGCTTTCCCTTTCTTCTGCAGAAAAGGAAAATTCTTCTGCTTGTCTGCAAATGCTTTGGATTTAGAAGTATCATGAAAGCACGGGTGACAGCTCCTAACCTCTCCTTGTTTTGTTAAACATTACTTGTCTTTAACTGTTATTTTATGCAGTCGCTCATTAAAATATTCCTCTGATGTGAAATTAAATGAAGGGTATGAATGTAAATTAGATGCAACCAGTAAAGTTATACCTGTTGCTATTTTGCAAAGAAATAATTATAGTTTTTATTTACCCATTTGATTTGTGTGAAGAATTCATCACTATTTTATACATACCGTGTAGTCTACTATAGTATAGTAGGCTACTATTGCTACTTCTGGTGTGAGTTGTAATGTTTCTTAATCATTGGAAATCAATTATTTTTAGAGTGTAGTATATAATTTCATAGCATTTTAAATTTAATGTATCATGCAAGTTTTTTTGGTTGATGCTAAATAATGTGGTTGCTAAACAAAGAATGCTAAAGAATGTTCAAGCTTTGTAGGTAACTTTATTGTTATTATTTATTTTCACACATTTACTTCCTATTAAATACAGCCACAAGAAAGAAAAAATGATGGAGTTGCAAATGGCAGTGTGCTGTCACCTGCAACACAAGTACATACCAGAAGTATGACTCATGCAAAGCATTTTATCATACAAATATCCTGGTGCGATGATGGGCCTGGCAACATTTTCTACTGTACTTTTGTTTAAATTTAATGAAACAAAAAATTCATAAGAAATTCCATCCTACCAGTAACAAAATGGTATAAAGAATCTCCCAGCCTGGCCAACATGGTGAAACCCCGTCTCTACCAAAAAGTAGCCAGGTAGTATGCGCCTGTAGTTCCAGCTACTTGGGAGGCCGAGGCACGAGAATTGCTTGAACAAAGGAGGCAGAGGTTGCAGTGAGCCAAGATCGCGCCATTGTACTCCAGCCTGGGCGACAGAGTGAGACTCCATCTCAAAAAAAAAAAAAAAAAAAAACAACAACAACCAGAATCTCAATGTATTCTCAAAGTAAAAAGGCATAACCAAGCATCTCTTATCTTGCCTTATTGCTATCCTATGTACGTCCCATTGCAGAACAGCAGATTTGAGATTTTTCTATATACTTCAGAGCACTGAAAAGAAAAGAAGTTTGGAGAGGAGAGTGTAGAAATCCCAATGGTAGCATGTACCAACAGGTGAGCAGAAAGGTAGTTTTAGCCTGACATTTGAGTTATACTCTGTGCTGCCTGAGCAAGATTTATGGAATCATATAATTACCTTTTCATGTATATTTGAAATCAGAGGTGTTTAAAATGTCTGTGAGATACCAATATAGCCTTAACATATGTCAAAATGCATTGCTGATTAATTATTTGGAATACACATAAACTGCTAATATTGAATCATTACTTATCAAGTATTAACTTTTTGGAACTTTTCAATATCTTTGCTTTATAAAGATTCTAACCATGCATCTGAGCTGGTAATATTTTAAAATCTCCATTATTTGTGTAAAACCGTTTATAAGCAGTGTTTGAGAGGGTCTGTTTTACCATTATCCCCTCAATATCATGATCATCCAATCTCAAATGTAAAAAAAAAAAAAAAAAGGAATTTGATTTTAGGGATTGTGAGTAAACAAGTTTATATATATAGACATTGTGAAGTTGAAGTTTTCAGAAATTACATTTGTGCAGTTGTTACCTTTTCCTCACATAGTGTCATGGAAATAGACTGAAATCATCTTGGCAAAAGTTGGACAACCAAAGACGAATTTAGTGGACTGGTTTTCAAAACTTGAGCAGCTGAAAAGCAAAAGCCGTTGTTTTCAATGACAATGTAGCCTTTGTAGATTTGGGTTTGTGCTTTGGGCTGAAAAGTTTTTAGTCCTAGGCCAGTAGATGGCAGCAGCTTTTCATTGCAGACAAAACCACTTGAAACCCCTCCCCCATGGCACAAACTCGCCCATGATGGAAAGAGTTTAGATCTCTGCCTCCTTTTACAGTTAATCCAGGAGAGGGAGTCCTTTGCCAAGTGATGACCAACAGTTCCAAGCCAGATAGTCTCATGAACAGTGACAATACAGAAATAAGGTGTTATTTCTGTTCAGAACTCCTCCGGCCTTTGTTCTTTTAAAACTTGAATATAGGTGGGAGACATAAGAAAGGAAACAAAAGACTTAAAACTGGATTGACAAGACAAATAATCATTACTTTCAATTCATGACTGCTTTATATTCATTTGATGAAATCATTTGTATACAAACCAGGGAGAAACTTTTCTTTATACCCTTGACGATATATCACTTACTCTTCAAGATCATAATAATATCATTAATACGAATTTAAACAACATGGCTTGTTAGAAAATACTCTAATTGCTATGGTCTCATTATGTTTGCTTAGCTTTTATTTGTTTTTCTGTGAACAGTTAGAGAGCTAATTTTTTTCAAAGGTGATTGTAAGTCATATTTTATATAGCATTTTGCTTGATTATTTGCTCTGTACTGAATTTGTACTCTATTGCCATTAGATCTTACAATAATGTTCCACTCTGCAAATTTTTAAGGTTCAAATAAAGTTTAATTGTTTGCAAACTGTTATGATGCTAATAATTCAACAGCCTGCTGTGTTACTAATGAAATTACTTTGTTATGATTAATTTGGAAAATAGTGTGTTGATTGTAGTAATTAAGCACAACAAGGTGAAGTAAATGATTCTAATGCCATCTGGCCTCCAAACTGAATGAAGAAATGAAATAGGGCTGTCATCTGAATTTATTCAAAGAAGTAAGGATAATACAAATGACTTTCATTGCTTTAGGATTTACACTTAACACAGCTCACTCCATTCTATTTTTGCCACTTTGCTGCATATGACACTTTCTTTTATGGAAAAAGAATGTCATTTAGTCCAGCAAGTGTTTTGAATACTTTGTTTTATTGTAAGCTGATTATTTTTACTGTGTGCTAATTTAATTACAGATAATTATGTAAAGTATTATAGGACCATGGGAAAAAAAAATCACTTTTCAACCATGTGTAGGTGAAATCTATATATGTAGGATTTCATTACTGTTTTATGTTTTGTTTTGTTTCACTTTTGCTGTCAATACACAACCACTTTGAATATAGCCTTGCACAAAGAGTAGGGCATCCATTCAAATGTTTCTTAAACGTGTACAAAGGCTCACTCTTGGTTCTTATGATTTCTACTTTTTATATAATTTCATGTAATTTCTGCACCCTACTACTTGCTACTCATTCATAAACTGGTACTATCCAGGGTCATACTTTAAAATAGAACTGAGTTATATATTACGGATTCAGATTTGCAGTTCAGCCATTAGAAGAAAATTAACCCTAATGTGCATGTTGTTTAAGAGCTTGAACTTCATCAGTGAGACTGAGTGAAGCATTATGAGAATTTTTAAGTAAAGTTCTAAATTTCAGATAAATCAATCATTTGTATTTCATTTGTTGGAGTTACAGACACACACCATATAGAGATCACTTTTACTTATCTTGAGTTTAATAGGTTCATGAATATTGAAAAGCAATCCACATGGTAAAGAAAGAGGTGGTGAAGAGTGAGGATCAACACATGATCAAGATATGGAAAACACAGCTTCACTCAAAGGTTGAAAGAATACTTTGTGTGTGTGTGTGTCTGTGTGTGTGTGTGTGTGTATACACTGTGTATATATATATAAAATAAAAACATTTGATGAATGTGACCTCATTTATCAGTAATATACTTAGTATTCAAAAATACAGAGAAACAAGCACTATATTGTTAAAATATTATTATAAAAGTTTAATAGATACTCAGATGCACAACAATTTATCCTCTGGATTGGAAACAAGAGATTTCTAGACATCTCAGCTTTAGCCAGTTTATTATATACCTACTGCCTTAGAGTTGAGTTCTTCCAGAATATGTGTTAGAACCCGTGATAGTATACTATTTTATGAGGAGATAAATACTTTAAAAATTATATGATCACAGTAGCATGGAATGACATTTTGTTAATGCTGTGTTTGAGTGGCTTTTTCTTGTTTCTGCTAGTAGAATCTGTTCTACCATTACTTATACACAAACATTTATTGCTAGCATGGTACACATTATATGGTGTGGATCCAGTAAATATTTGTTAATTAACTGATTTGGCACCCCACAATATCTCAAGACCTAAGATTTAAGAATAAAAGAACTTGACTAGTAAACTTAATAGTGAAAATGGCTTTATACAGTTAGTATATCCCGTAATACTATCAACAAGTAGGTTGGATTTTATTGTTATAACAGAATTGAGTGAGATTGTGAATAATAAGAATGCTGAATTGTGGTACATTGTCCTTAGATGTTTCCTTCTTTTCTTTCTTTGTGTTCAGTGTTGTGACCTCAAATAAGGGGCACAAGTGCCTCCTCAGGCACCTTGGGGCAAGTGATCTACTTTCACTTTGCAGTGAAGCATCCCAAATCACTGCTGCCCTGCATTCCACTTGGGTAATATCAGAGAAGCCTTTCCTGCATCTGATCTTGAAAGCATTCTAGCTGTTGCCTTGGGCAGATCAAAAATTTCTGCAAGTAAGTGGGATGTTTCACAGTTGCCGCCAAATCTAATCATAATTTAGCTTTTGTCCTTTTTGTTAACTTTTACTCCCTGTTTATTTAAAGTTGTATGATTACGTTAACTGGAGTGCTTTGAGTCCCCAAGATGAAAGGAACCGTAAATGCAGAAAGTCGCCTTAGTCATACTACTGCTCAGTTTAGGTCTTTGGTGTTGAGAGAGGTGGCTGGAAGTTGAGCAAGCCAAAACACTTGAATATGTGCAAAGGTATGAATATAGAAACTGCTCCCAAAGCCCATCTCTTAAGTACCTTTCCTAATGCTGGGACTTTAGAAGGTGTTTTCCTAGGTTTCTCTCCTGTTTTTTTGTTTTGTTTTGTTTTTTCCAGTTTTCTTTTTTGTTATCCTTTACTCAGAGAGGCAATATAGCACAGCCCTTGTCTGTTTTCTGTTTATTGGCCTCAACTTTCTAATATAAAAATATCACTCCTGCTAGAGTAAAAGCAGATGCCATTTTGTAGCTTGAACTGCAATTTACTTCTTGTTTAAGGAAAGTGTCACACAGGTACTCTCAAAGGAGTAAATTAATGACACTAGCGTATGCTGGTTAGAGACAGCTGCTTTCGTGGAAGAGAAAATTCCAACAAGTAAGCAGATTCCCGTACACTACCTTCCCCTCCCAGCTCCCATGGGAGTCTATTTAGAAAATCTTGTGTTCTTTATCACATCAAACATGATGATAACAATTTAACTAAGACTAGTAATAGTAACAGCTAACATTTACTGAGTGTTTACTATTTGTCATGCTGTGCACTTTTCATTCAATTCTTATAACAACCCTATGAAGTAAGTTCTGTTATTCATTACCATTTTCCCGATTAGGAAACAGGTTAAGTAATTTGTCTTCAAAGCCTTAGGGTAGTGAGTTATCCAGCCAAGCCTCATACCGGCCTCTTTCCCCTGAATTCAACACTATTCTGCTGTGCAGTACTGTGATGAATTCAAACCAAATGCTTACTTAGATTCTTTGCATATAATAGTCATACAACAAATGCTTGTTGACCACTAATGATGTCACCATTTCTATAAAATAATCTGAAGCACGTGAAAAGAATCATTCAATAATTGACCATTGGATAGCTGAATTTGGCTCACTAGTCAGCAAAGCATACCATGGTGATCATATATCCAAAGCAGCTGATCTGCAATGGAGAAGAAACTTCTATGCAGGAACACTTGACCTTCCAGTCCCGATGAAAATAGGAAGTCAATCAAAACAGCAGAGTCCAGAGAGGACACCAAGCCAAAGCGACCCTTTTCTAAGGACCTTTTCCCATCCTTTCCACCTCCTCCAATGTGAAGCCCAGTAAAGGGACCAGCCGGGGGAGCCTTGAAGAGGACTGTAAATCCAGCTGCTTCTGTCTCAAATAATTGTTTTTTAGGGGATGGGTTTTAATTCATAGGTTTAAAAAAATGGTTTAAAGGATTATTAAACCGTACAATCAGTAAACTTCATTGTAAAACATGTATAATTTTGTAACCGAGTGATGGCAATGTCTGACATGACTTTTACTTGTTGAGATATGAATTTGTTTAAGAAGAATTTTCATTGGAATATCTGATACATAAGTACGTACAAGGTCTTATTCCATGGACACCCAAGTAGTGCCTTGTACTGGGCCTCATAAAGACTTCTGTTGTGTTTTTTGAAGAAATCCTTTTTAAATATTTTTGTACTTCAGTGATTGGAGGCTGAGGGGTGGGGAGAGTGAAAAGATTAAGAGATAAGTAAGGACTAACATTCACTACTAGGCTCCAGAATTTAACCAGAGAGGTGGTAAAATTGAGCCCTCTCACAGTCTAAAATATACCCTGTAGTACTGACTGTCTTATAGCCCAAGAGAAAGGGGTGTACTAAAGTTCCATTTTCAAGGGGTATTTCATTCTGTAGAGTTATTTGAAATGTTTCCATGCCGACTACTCAGAACATCATGCTTCTGAAGGACAAGGAGCGGATGACTGCATTATCCTGATCTCCAGCTGCCCACCAAGTAGATCTCAGTGGTGTAAAATAACCTGTCCCATCTAGGATACCCTACTAATTCCTAATTCCCAGGTCAAGCGCCTGTGGTCCGTAGAGTCTCTGTTGCTCCCTGCTTTCATCTCCTTGTGCCACTTTCCTCCTCCTCCTCAGGCTATTCCAAGGAGCTGGAATCATATGAGCCATGAGATTTTATAATTCTTACCGCTCTGCAGAGTTCACAATGTCAAGTATGCCCTCTACTTTCTGGGAATCCAGCAAAAAAACAAGATGTGTAACTGTGTGTTTATCCTGTTATAAGCATCCTGAATTGAAAAACTGAAATGTAGCAATCTTGTGAGTGTGTGGTGTTATCTCTGTTGCTTTGTTTCAGTTGGTCAGCATATTTGCTTTATTCTTTATTATCGTCTCAGGGCTTGCTATTTTTCTTCCTATCTAATTAAATGATTCCATTTTGAATAAATTACATTTAAGTGCCATCCTGTGCAAGGGGTATTTCAAACATAGAATTTGACGTAGTCTTTCCCAAGTAGATTCATAGTCTAAATAAGATAGGGCATAAACACAGGGAAGGAGAAGGACAGCCGCATATAACCTTACCTTGGTACAGCTCTTAGCAGGTTAAGCCACTGGCAGTGTCCTAAGACATAAAAGGTTCTCTGATTTTGTGATATCTGAACCTTACGGATTATCTGGGAAACAAACTGGGAATCTTTTCTTCTGTATATATTTTAAAAATAAACGGGGAGGGAAATGCAAGGGTTTCAGTATTGTTTCAGATAAGAATATTTATTTTTTTAAAAAATTCCGAAGTGCTTGTAGCTACTGAATTAAGTGTGAGGGGAAGCAAAGACCTGTGTATATGAATAATGTGAACATCTTTTACAGAGTTGCTACCAGTTATGGTAACATAACTCTGGAAGCTGAGAGTGACCCCCTACCCCTTTAGGAGTAAGGACTCTTTTTCCTTCAGTTGGGGACAGAGTTGTACCAGCAGTATTCAGCTGAAAGTGAGTAGTAGTAAGAACACTGGAACTGGAGTCAACCAAAATTCTAGTTTCACTCGCTAGTGCCTTGTGCCCTAGAATAGGTTTCCTTCCCTGCGGAATACCAGTGGTGCCTGTTCTCTCTGCCCTGTCAGGGTTGTGGTTAGGCTCAAGTGAGATTATGTTTAGAAGTGACTTGAAAAATCAATAGTAGTGTCAAACATGGCTTTCCTGCATTTAAAGATACGAGAACTGAAATGAAACAATGATCAAATAATGTCTCCTTCGCACCGAAAGCTAGCAAGGGAAAAAAATTTTGATACTCAGCATTGGCTGTAATACTACTTGAAATAATTGTAGTGAGCCCTTGGTATTATTATTTGTAGTAAAAATTGATATAAATAATCCTAGAGGAGTTTGAGATTTGATTCTCCTTTAGTTTTCAATGCATTTTTAAATCAAGTCATTGGCTTCCAAGCTATGGTCAATTTCTGTTAATGGTGATTTTAATCACAGAGATGTTACTTCTGTCTATAAAGTTTCTAAATAAACTTTTCTCATGATATGTAAAACCACCAATCTGCTAATAATAGTCTTTAGGTGTATGTTGTTTGTAGTTGGTTGGACTTAGCAGAGAATTAATTTTTTTAAACTGACTTTCTAAGGAAAATTTTTGTACTGACTTCCTTTGCCCATTATCTAATCCTTTTATTAACTATTTCTTCCAGATGGGTATCTATGAATGTTTGTGTGTGAATACACACTTTCTAGTTAAAAAACATCAGATGCATATCTAGGAGTGACACAATTTTATTTTCTCTAATTAGCCTTGTAATATAGCACTAATCTTGGTTTGTAGTTTGTGAAAATATGGGGCTAGAAATAAGGGCAAACCAGGACCTCATTACATGTAACCTTAATGCTTTAATGTTGTAACTTTAGGCAAAGCTAATAAAAGATGCAAAAGACTCTTAAATAATTTAAATTATCTAAAATATTGAGCATATTCCTTCAAATAATAATGGCTTTCATGATCTGATTTTTTAAAAATTCATTTCTCATGTGAATTACTTAGAAGATATCAAAGTAAGTTTGAGTTTATTTAAGATTATTAAGTATATTTGTTATGCAGAGTTGCCGAAGATTCCATTTTCCAGTCTAGCAATTGTAATCTATAGCGTGATGTAGTACATAATTCTGGTAACATCTGATGATGTCATGATAGTATAGAGTTAATTCTTAGCACTTCTCTTTAAAATGGTGCTTTATGATGTGATTGCTTGATTATTTTGAACCATTAGTCAATTCTATCAGCTTAAAAAAATAGACACATTGTGTACCTGCTATTACTGCTTTCTAAAATCCAAGCTTCTCTTACCATCTTAACCTTACCAATTTAAGCTGGGAAACTATTACTTTTATAATGTATTTATATTATTATCATTACATACTCTTTGATAAAGGAAAACAATGAGACTACATTAAATTGTGGCAACTGTGATTAAAGATAAGTCTGTTTTATAAACTTTTCCTAAATGATTATAGTAGAGAATTTCAAGCTATAATTATACCATCCTTTGCTTCTCCTAATGCTGTGATCTATAGCAATAAATACTCTATATTGATACTACTTAATTCTAATGGATGTATACTGAGGCTGGAAACATAGCTTAACATTTAGTGCCTTAATTTTTAAACAGTTTTGGAATTTTAAAAATTGATACAATTGCCTGAATATTCTTCTGTTATTGGACCCATTTCATGCTATAAGATTATTCTCATTTCACATCTTTCCTAAAGATTATTTTGTTCACAATGTATTTTTACTGACACTTCATTGCTATTTTTGCATAACTGAAAATCTGTCATTTTCATTTAGCTCAGTTTGGAAACATGAAAACCATATCAGAGCAACATATTAAAGATTAGTATAGAAACACACAAAAAATGAAAGAGCCACATAGAGATAAATTTAGTCAAATTATTCAAATGTGCAATTTTAATCCATTAATCTGGTTCGAGGCTGCTTAAGAGAAATATTTCTCTCTGAGTTTTTCTCTTAAAAAAAATGTTGAGAAGAGAAGCATCTCATCTAAAACAATTACCATGGGGTTTTTTGTTTTTTGAAGAAAAGGGTAAAGCAAGAGCTGCTGTAATGCTCTGCCATAGTTTATTCTTAGTCAAAAACAGATTGCCATTTACACACTAGGTATTAAAAACTAGTTATAGTGATTAAAGATTGTCTTTCTAATGCTGTGTATTAAGATAGCCAACACAAAATTTATTTTCAACCTATTTTGGGGCCACGAGGGAAGTTGTTTTTCTTATGAAGGGAATTCTGTATTTTACTTCATTATTTATAAATATATATATATTTAAAACTATACACACACACATATAACTGGGAAGGGGAGAATGGGAGCTGGTTGTTTCTTTGAATCCTAATACAGTATGTCTTCTTAATGAACCTGCCGCATTGCCCAGAAAACAGCTCCCTGCAAATAAACATGCTAGAAGTGATTTAGCCACAATGTCCAGACTGTGTAAACATCTAATTATTACAATAAAATTGTCAATAAATTTACATTACTGCTCCCTTTTCAAACGTTAACCAACTTTTTCTTCCCTTGATAAAAGGGCATAAATTGTATTTTTATGTGTTGGTGTTTTTGTTTTCATTACTTCTTGCTGCACTCTAGACAAAAGACCTCAAGCCTTAATGCCCTGAGTTATTCCTGGATGAAGAAAACTCCTACAGTTGTTTATTAATGTAATGTGCTGTGTTCCTTTCACGGTGAGATGGACGTGGAGCCCTCACAATCTGATCTTTAGTCACGGCATTTTTTAAAAAGCCATAAAGCCTGTAGTGTTGTAGTCGCTGCAGCTTTAAGAGAGACACAAAGAATTAAGGCCCTTATAATCCACTATTAGAATGGGAATTTAAGTTACATTAGAAACAAAAGATAAAATGGCAAAATGCAATAATTTCCTTTAATAAAGATTATGTCCAGTTTTCAGAATTATGATATCATGTTGAACATAATTGTGGAATAAGCCCCCGCCCCACCAACACACGTATTTCTTATATAACTGGTACATTAACATTAGAAAAGCAGAGTGATATTGAATTCTAATGAGGTCTGGCCTATATGCTCTGCTAGGAGAAGAATGAGGATAATTCATTTGTATTCTACAAAGCACTTGGAAATCCACGCGCATCCCTGTGGCTTCAGCACGTGGTGCTGATCATCTGTTCCTACTTGGAGTTGTTGGGGGGGCGGGGGGGAGGTGGGTATTCATTGCTTTGAACAGCATCTGAGCTGGGGAAAATAGTTAACCACTTTCTTGCTAGCTGTTGTTTCCTAATGACTATTTAATATGGTTGCTCTATCTATGCATTTGCTTTACCTATTCTCTCAAGGATCTTAAAAATTGTGATGCCTGTGTTGGTGACAGTGCACCTCTGTAGAAGCCAAACAAAGAAAACGAAGTGAAATTCAGTAGGGTAAATGTGTTTTCACCATCCTCAGTAAACATGTCGGCTTTAAGTAAACAATCAGATGACGGTGAGGTATTTGTTCATTAAAAAAAAAGAAGTCTGAAAAATGCTCCATTTGGTCTGATACTGGCTGTTCAGGAAAAACTGCATTCATTTGTGAGTCTTGCTGACATTCTGAGAAAACAGCCCATTTTGGAAACTTATATTTAGTAAAACCAAGGAATGAAAGATTTTAGCAAATTGCCACGTAAAATGATCTGCACAAAAAGGCACTGGGGAAGTGAGCTAAGGCCTGTGCCAAACAGATGGCACCCCCTGCTGTGTTTTTGATTGAAAAAGAAAGGTAACATTTGCAGCCACGTCAAAGAGACAGTGATCAGCTAAACAAATTGGTCTCCAAAGTACCCCATCGCTGGAGCAAACCCCGCTGCAGGGTACAAGCAAGGCTGTATTTCAAAATAATGCTATGTTTGCGTCTTTCCTAAGTGAGGGGATATGTCCCCTTTTCATGCGGCAAAGAGAAGATGAGGTCTTTGTTGAAGTCAACTGCAGTACTATCTGCGGAATAGCAACAGACCTCAGTAGCACAATTACCCGTTTTCTCTGATCACCACCAAATGCCTGCAAATAATATTTGGGAAGACCCCAGTAGCTTTTATATATTGTTCACTTTCCTGTGTCAGGTCTGCAGAGCTTACAGAGAGGAAACTGGTATGCAGCATACAAACAAAAACAACACCAAATCATGACAAAGGCACAGTCTGAGGAGGAGAAAGAAAGAGGAGATCAGGAAAAACTCTCCTTGCACTTGAATTCAGTTGCAAAATACAAACATCAAAAATGGCAAAGTGTGTGTCAGTGCGTAAGTTGCGGGGGTGGGGGGGTTTTTTTCTTTGGCTCATCTCAGCTGGCAGCCTTATTCCGCTTCAGTAAAGACAAGGTACAGAAATGTCCTTTGGGTGACATTCAAAACTCGATATAAATCCTCTGCTTTATGAGACTGCAGTGCAATAAATTACTTAGCCTAATTGTAGATGTAATGAATTACCATAATTAGTCATGGGCTACATTAAATTAATCAGCATGGTACATTATTTTGCTAAATTACATCTTTGCCTTCCAAAGCCACCAGTGCAGCAATCAGTGTTTTTTGCAAGAGGGGAATGATGCTATAATGAGAAGCCTTTCTGCTCCTAGAACAGTGACAGGATATGAATTTTGATGGGAAGCAGGAAGGTTTGGAAACACTGGAGTTTCAACTTGTGCCTGAAGTGTCTTTGGTTGTTAATGATACCCCAGTCCTCCTGCAGGGGAGCAGTGGGCTGTAGCTTGCGAAGGTTGTGGAAGATTCCCCTCACAGGGGAAGAAAAACACTTAGATGGTGCTTTAAGGCAAATAATATAGCTGATACAACAAGTCACAAAGCAGTGGGGTGGCGGAAAGATAATGTCTTTGAAAATATTAATAGATTTAGAATGTTCTTTTACATTGGTTGATGAGATTTATAGTTACCAGGTATTTCTTTATGATGATTATTATTCATACCGTTTGGATCCAAGATAAAGCCTGTAGCTATTCTTGTTTTGTACTTAAACCTCCAGCTGTTCAAAATCTTGCTTCTGCTTCTCAGTGGGTGATCTGGAGGCAACCCACATATGATCTAAATATTATTCACTCTTCAGGAAAATCTTGGGCAGCCATGGGGTTCATAGACTCATAATCTGGGTGCTTGCTTTTATAGAAGGTCTTTTTTTTTTTTTTTTTTTTTTTTGCACTGGGGCCGGAGACACATCCTGATAGATGAGCCATAGAAAATAAGAGGTACTGCACCCGTATTAACTCTTTGTATGAAATATCTTTGTAAGTTCCACTCTTTTGAAAAGCAGTGCTCATTCTCAAACCCAGTTCCCGCTCCTTTACTGTCCTATGTTGTTATGAAAGAGTTTCTGCAATAAAATTCATTGTCTTGATTCCAGAATAAGCTATTTGGGGTTTGTATAATATTTTTGATAGTATCTTGGTTTATTTTAAAAGAAGAGCTGTAACTGACCTGCACATCTATATAATGGAGATTCAAGAAAGGCTCTCAGGACATATCTGTGTTTTTGTTTATACACTTGTCTGCTCACACCAGAGGAAAACAAGTTATTATCAACTGATTTGGAAACAGTGTTACAGTGGAATGACACAGTGAACAACTATGATATGAACACAATCTTTAAATAGTGGAAGTGAATCAAAACCTAATATCCAAAAGAAATATACAAATAAAGCTTGGTCACAGCTGAAGAAAAATGCATAGGGATGCAGAAAAGCCCTGTATTGTAATTTGTGTTTTTGTCCTGGTGGGAACCCATTTAATTAGTGCAAGAAGGTATTGGATTTTAGCTTATCATGCATATTGTTTTCCAGCTGTACTGAAGATTGCCAAGTTTCTAATGGCCTGACCCTGTTCTGTAAATCAGCAGTAAATTGCGGCATTTACACTGAGCAAAGGCAAAGGGCTCATTCTGTTGGGTTTGTGCTGTCACAGGAACCTGGGCTAAGGGATTAATGGGCTGATGTTAAACATCTGTCCCCTGTCTTTGGGGGGACGTAAACACACAAAGAGGGAATCTAATGCCATCTACTAAAAGATCTTCAATGAGAGGAAGCCCTTGCTAACATTTCCATCCAGTGGCACCTTAGACACATTGCCTCTTTATGCTAAAACCCCACAGCACTAAGGGCCCTATAAATAGTCTCCATGTGACAGCTCAGAGAAGAAGAGAGGTTTCCTCCAGACATTAGTTGTGCTAAAAGATTCATCATTACCTGCAGTCATGAAATAAATCTTTGATACTTACAACTATAATATCCATGCTCTACGTTTTATTGCAGATATAGGTAGACAGTCATTATTTCTGACACTTTCTCAGCATTACAAGGGGTACTCTAGGGGGAAAACTAGTGTACGGTGTTACAGAAATAGATTGATAGAACCACATAGAAACCAGTTACTTTACTGAGCCATTGTAACCAATACAATATTCCCTTAATGACATTAAACAGTCACATAGATTCCAAATTCAATGTAGGACTCCTATCTACAAACAACCTCAGTTATCTACAAATTAAGTTGCCAAGAGGGAAATTTATTTTTTTTTTTACATCATACAATAGTTTACAAGAAATATATTCCTGAATGACAATAATTTTTTTTAGCATTCAAGTTTATTATTATTTAAGGGACATTAAAACAAGACAATGGTCAACAGCAATCACTTTCTGGCACTTGTGGGGCATTAGAAATCAGTATGTTGAGAAGCCTCCGGTTAAGAGGACTTGGAGTGGTTACTGTACAGTAGATATTAGTGTCACATAAATTGCAATAACATGATTTATCATACAGAAGAGGTGTTAAAGTTGTCTCTGGCCATGAGCTATTTAAGAGAGAGGCTCTTGCGCGATGTTTTTGAGCCCAGCAAGTGAGTTATGGAATCCTGTAAGAGTTCCTTCTTACCTGTAAGTCACTGCTTTCAGCAGTGGTGATCTCCTCAAAACCCCTGAGCAATAGTAGGCACAGGATTTCAACCTTTAGTTACATCACTTGTTCCTTGTCTCTCTTATTTGCGATGAGCATATTAGAGGCCAGAGGCTACAATGTGGGGAGAGGATTTGTGTACTTCAAGAATTCTGCAGTTGAGGTGGTGTGATTGGGAGCAGCGTGGTGACTTCCTGCTAGGGCAGGACTCTCATGGAACTCTTCAGTTGCTGAACTGACTGCCACATGCTTTACCACAGCCGCTCTAAGAGGCCATCTGATACACCTGGGGACCACCTGATATCACCAACGGGTCCCTGGATCACTGAATTCAACTAGTAGTGGCCACTTCTGAAAAGAGTTACCAATTCAAAAGGAATCTTTGGGTTTGCATATTTAAAGCCAAGATAATTATTGGTAGTGTCTGCATAACAAATGTAATTTCAATTAGACTGTTTTTCTAAATTAAAAACTATTGCTTGTGTGTAATGAGTATTCCTATTTTTTAAGTGTGTTTTTAATGTTTTTATTCTAAGAACATTAAGAGCGTTGAACAAAAGATTGTCCAATTACTGTATAATGGTAACAAATATGCCGAGTCTTTCATTTCTGTGGGAACAAGTGGGGGCCAGTGGAGCAGGGCTGTGAAGGCTGATTGTTGCAGAGATCTTCGACACCATACTAGAGGGGACAACATTTACAGTTGTACAGTTATAGAAGAGTAGTTTTCTGTTTTTTTTTTTTTAATTTTCAAGAAAGGTTGCAAGAGGTTATCCAAACATTTCTTCATGGCTTAATATCTATAACATTTGATAATGCTGTATTTCTTGTGTTGAAATATAATAGCATAATGTTGAGACTTCTACCCATATTTAGGCTACTGAATAAAATTAAAAACATAATATGATCTTCTGATAGCATATAAATAGATTGATTGTGCAAGAAAAACATTTGCCATGGTACAGAGGATCATTTTACCATTCTCAGGCAGATTTGAGAATTATGCAATTGAATGGAAAAATCAAACTGAAGATCCTTCCTTCCTTCCTGTGCAAACTGGTTTCCATGGCTTTCATAGTCTGGCAGTTGGGGCTGCCGTTATTGTTGATTGCAAGGCATTTGCTTTTGTTGTTGGTTTGTGCTGGCATCGTGTCTGAAGCAGCTTAGGAAAAGTGAATATTCATACGTGTTCTCCCCATCTGACACCGTGTCACCACTCTCAGGCCTCTCCAGAGTGTTGCTTCTTTGTATCTGGAGAGAAGCAATTGAAAAAAAAATCACTTGCTAAAATGGATCTTGGATGTTCGTTTCCTATTTTCTAAAAGCAGGTTGGCTATTTTGCCCTTGAGCCTTAAGAAATGTTGCTGATTGGCTGTTTGTTATTTTTAAATAATATATGGCATGTATCCAAGTAAGCATTCCAGTGACCTCGACAATAAAATGTGATTCTTGGCTGCAAGGTCTATTGGGGGATGGCAGGCTGCCAGCCACTCATACATCATTTACAGGTGGCTGTTTCTGACGGGCCAGTGTTAGTTATTGTAAATGAGTGACAGTCCCTATAACTCACCTGTAAGCCCCACTCCACTGGCCCAAAGCATCCAAGATCCCTGCCCTCTTTAGCACACGTGCTCGTCTATCTTGAAGACCCTCACACCCAGACCCTCACATGCACGCTGCTGCCTGCACAGGCTCATCAGTACGTGGAGCTACCTTGTATGTGATTGACGATAATTAGGTTTCAACTGCCTTCTGATGCAGAAATACACACCATTACTGCATGGCCAATTCGGCTCCTGCAATCTTGCCTCTGAAAGGGTATTGATTCACTCTTTCACATTTTTAAAAGGTCATGGCAATAATTCCATCTGAACTGTGCTAAGTGAAAATAGTTTGTAGAAATAATATGGTTGCTTCTTAGTACCATTGTAATTGAAAGCCACAATGACTTGTTTTCTTTAGTATACTTTAATTACATATGTCACTTTGCTCCATCTTACCCTGATGAAGTGTTTGTAAAGTTATAACCGGGCGACCCTTTCTGTTAATGCTTTCTGACTTTTTGGCCAAGAAGACTTTTTTGTTTTCCTACCGTGTAAGGTGAAGCCTAACCAAGCACTTGGGTCACACTGCCTTATTAATTTAAGAATTGAAAAGAGAAGACATGAACCTTTTCCTGGGCTCTGTCATCTGCCTGCCTGTTTTAATAAGATTAGAATATATTGGCTCTGGTGAACAGGATGCTAAATTTGCTTACTTTCTGAAAAATTTTATTGTAAACAGCCTCTTCTGAGTTGGCTGAAAAATATTATCCTCGATCGTTATCAGAACATAATAAAATGAGTTTGTTATGAGAGCGCATAGCTCCTGTAGTGTAACCGCCCTAGCAAGTGACAGGAACCTGTGAATGATACAGCATAAATCGCCGGGATACTCAGACAGCAGTGTGAGGCTTTTTCCTACATCTTCAGTGTTTCTGAGGTGAAGGAGTTTTAAAGTGCTTGAATTGCATGTTTTGGGAAAGTGGGTGATCAGATTTTATGCTCTCAGCTACCCCATGTCTCTCTCCCAGTTAGAGGGGGTGAAGTCTCAGCTGTTTCTAGTCTCAGAAATGAGCCAGTCATTGTACTTGCAAACTAAGGGGCATATTCTCATTGAGAGCATGGGGATTTACGCACATAATTACCATTAATGCTGATGGCATTTATGCCTGTACAGCCCCACACATCAAGATGAGAATATATTTCCACGTCTTCATGCTGTGAAAGTCCATTTAATATCATTCATTTTACAACTTATTTTTAAAGATGATGTCCATATTCTGTCATGGCATACATACGCATAGTTAAAAGTAAATGTGGGAAATATTGGGAAGAGATGTGATAGCTAAACTTGTTCATGTAGATGAAATATTGCTGAACTCAGATCCATTCATACTCTTTAAACACAACGCTCTATTCGGCTTTGAAACTGCTGGCACACTTTTCATACTGCTATAAATTTGTCAGCCTAATGGGACATTTTGTAGATGTTTTCCTTTTTAAGTGCTTTAACAGGAGTAGGTATTCCATTGATCCAAAAATCCAGCTCAGCGTTTCATTTCTTAGAGATGAGAATCATACATTTAATGTCTTCTCAGAAATTAAGTGGTGGATGGTACCTTTCATCTCTTCAAGGATAGAAAATTTGCTCCCCACTGAACCTGTTCTCATGGGCACATCTCGAGAGTGGGGCATGGTTTGCAGCTGGAAGCAGCAGTGGTCCTCAGCAGCTGCGGCTGTTCCCTCTCTTCATTGATTATGTAGTCGTCTTTATGCATCAGGCCCAGGAGCCTATTGAAAGGTGTCTTCATGTCTATGCTGGCCAAGCAAATTCAGATCCAGGTCTTGATTTATCTTTCCAAGGACTTTGGCCATTAAAAGAAAATAATGGATCTATCCCGGCTGTCCAGTCTCTGAAGCCCTGATCTTTTCAGCAAACCAAAAGCAAAGGGGCTCCGCTTTTATTTTATTTTATTTTACTTCTTTTGAGATGGAGTTTTGCTCTTGTTACCCCGGCTGGAGTGCAATGGCACGATCTTGGCTCACCGCAACCTCTGCCTCCGAGGTTCAAGCAATTCTCCTGCCTCAGCCTCCCGAGTAGCTGGGATTACAGGCATGCGCCACCACGCCTAGCTAATTTTGTATTTTTAGTAGAGACAGGGTTTCTCTATGTTGGTCAGGCTGGTCTTGAACTCCCAATCTCAGGTGATCCACCCGCCTCAGCCTCCCAAAGTGCTGGGATTACAGGTGTGAGCCACTGCGCCCGGCTGAGGGGCTCTGCATTTAAAGCACAGACATAAGAAGGGGACAGAAGTGCTGAGGTCCTTCCTGAGGGCACCCTTCAGGTCTGCTCCATAGGTATACACAGCCTTCTCTTGGGGAAAGAGAAGAACTTTACAACATCTCAGAAGGCTACTCAAAGGAGCAGGGTCACTTATAAATTAACTAAAGATGCCCAATAGTGCCCAGCTGGGTGACCTCAGGGAGACCACTGGACCTCTCTGAGCCTGTTTTCTCACTGATAAAATTGAACAGAATGAATACTGAGTGTTTTACCTGATTAAAACTTTATAACCAGTGCCATGTTGTGTTTGGCTTTTATAAGTATTGAGATTACAGTGAATTATAATGAATGACCAGAAGGAAATACTGATTTCCAAGGGTTTAAGTAGATGGGGAGGAGAGACTGCTTTAACACAACACATTTGTAGTGCAGATAAGATATAGTCTCACAGCCTAATTCCCATGCCCACCCCTCATCCTGATACATGATTGCATTGCATTCAACTTGGTGACTTGTCTATTAGCAGCTTGGCTGCAGAAGCTGCTGTCAGTGGTGTTGACATTAAATTCCATGGGGCAGAAGGCAGTGGGCCCTTTGGGATGGAAACTGTTCCAACTCTACCATCTTTCCTGGCATGACCAAATTGGCAGGCAGGGATTGCTTTACCTTTCTTGCCCAATCACCAACATTCTCTGGGCTGTTTCCTCTTAAGCTCATGATTTTCAAAATTGTGCTGATCCCATAATTATTTTTAGCCCAAAGGCATTGCCCTCCAGATTTCCCTGATTCTAGTAAAATGTTGTTTTTGCCCATTGCCCTAGACGCTTGTTTTGTAAGTTCATGGCCTATTCCCTCCACATATAGTACAGGTGTTTTGTAAAAGACCATTACTTCATTTTAATAATGTGGGTTATCTTGTTCTCATTTTTATAAATAGGGCTACTCCAGCATTAATTCAACAATAATATGCATCAACATTGGGCAAGGATTTGGGGATAGAGTTGAATGAAACACTTCCCGTGACTTCTAGGTATAAAATAGTTAACACTCGTATAATGTCTAACAATTTCAAAGGACTTCCATCCACATTTTCTCATGTGCTTTCCACAACAATTTGGCAAGGTAAGCAGAGCAGATGATATTATTTCCATTTCAGAGAAAAACTAGGCAATTGTTCAGGTTCCCATGGGTTAGCAGTGTTGAGTGCCACCTCAAATTCTTCTGGCCACAGACCTCTTGCTCCTACCTCTCCACCATGTGCTTACCCAGAGCCATAGCCAAGACAAAGTATTCTTAGTAAACCCTTCCCGATGTGTTTCCTGCTTCTGAGATGCATCTAACACTGTGAGAGATAAAACGATGGTGATTGGAGGAGGTGGTTAAGGTGTTTAACCCAAGTCTACCCATGCCATGCCTGTTGGATTGGTGCCTCCTTTGGGTGATGAGGCCGTGGCGGCCCGTCCACTGCCTGAAGTTTCTAATCCAGTTGTATACTTTCTTGAACTTACACCATTGAAAAATATCAAGGTCAGAATATGATTGAAGAAACTTATTCCTCTCTTTTAAGTTACCACAATTATATGATATTGTTTTGCACTGAAGAAGGTTCTCTTAAAAATGAGGTTGAGATCCCTAAAGAAATTGCTTCAATCAGCAGCAAGGCTTAATGACTGTTAATGGGAAGTGGAGATAGGATAGTAAGTGTTACTTTGATTAATAAGAGAACTGCAGAGAATTTAAATTGTGCCACTGATGGATTATTTTCTTCAAGCTTGATAAGCACTTCTCATTTGTTCTTAAATTTGGTCAATACTGTTAAAGGCAGCAAAATGAAGTATAATTAATTCTATTACTGCTACTCAGACCAAGTGTTACTAAGAAACAGATTATGATGCCAACAACAGTGGGAGTCACAGTGCTGACAGTTTCATTCTTTGAATACCTGTCATTGCTTATTAGCCTGAAAGAATGAACAAAATAATTCTGTATTCCGATTTTGAGATACCTAAAACCATTTTTTTTCATGTATGTGGGTTCCACTGACCATAGTACAGGAAATATCAATGAGATGATCAACTGACACTAAAATTATCCTGTATTGGAAGTATAGAGAGTAAATAAAAGATTGAGCTAATATATCAGTTAAAACATTAAGAGCTGATGCTCATTTTGAATTAATCACTAAGAAAATGGGATATTGATTTGATGTTGAATGGCTGTTGAAAGCTTTACATATTTCCTCTTTTCCAAAGATTCTGCCCCATATTAATAAGCCATGCTTTACTTTTCCGATTAATTTTATTCAGAACTGTTGATATGCAGATGACATTTAGAGCAAAGATACTTTAGTAGTCAATTTTATTTGCTATGAATGCTAATGCCTAGGACACTAGACAGATCCTTTCCCTTGTTTTCTGCTAACAGCAGGATGCATCAATATTTTCAAAATAGGTTTTTCTTCTTGACCCCTTTAAAATCTATCCCTATCTATTTATTTAAGAGATACAAATCACTCTATAAGTCATGCTAAAAGTCATGGCTGAATGTGAGCTGATATATACAAGGTCTTACCTACTAGTTTTTAGCTTCTTAATTCAGTGACTCTTAGCCTGGCAGTTCATACTCTGAGGCATCTCTGCTTTATTCAAGGAGTGCTTGCATGCCTTAAAATGAAAGAGATTAATTCCACTTTATTTTTTGAAAGAAAATATGCAATACATCAGTCCTGTTTCACAGAAACCCCTAAATAATGCAGGATTTTACAACTTCAGAAAAACTGGGCATCAGACTGAACATGTGTCCTTCTGTTCACTGTTTCTAATTCCAATTTTTGCGTTTCTCCCAAGTGTATAAAGTTACTAGGTGAGTAATCTAGGATTAATATAAAATCTAAGTATGGTTGGTTCGTAGTGCAGTTATAAAGTTTCTCTGAAGTTCTAATTCCATTAATAAAAATGTAAACCTTATCTATTATGAATTGAGAACCAATTCTCTTGCCCAGATGTCCCATAAACATAATTTCCGAAGATGGGAAAATTATAGGAAGAACATTTCAGACCAGAATGTGAAAGTTAAGCCACGCTAGAAGAGCTTGTCTGCAGAGCATGTCTTTGGAGACAGAATCCGGGGCATGAGAAGGTGCCCTGAGCCATCAGACTGCCAGTAGCCCTAGTTCTGGGGGTACTTCCGCTACTGCATAGCACGGAACACCCTTGACCCAGCCTCTTGATCTCCATGAGACTGAGTTTCCTTCTCTGTAAGGTTAAGGGTTGGCGCAACTGATCTCCCAGATTCTTTCACCCTTGAAAACCCTGGTCTTTGAGTAAAGCTTGTGCATAAGATATTCAGATGATCCTTTTAAAGCTGTTTGCTCAAAATGATGTGGTCTGTATAGTCACTAGAAATGCCTGCTGTGCTTTAAGCTCATGTTCTCCCAGTGTGGATAATAATTCATTCTTCAGATGTTAAGTGGCCCCCGCCACATACCAGGCCTGTGCTGGGATTCCGTGCAGGACGTGAGGAACCCAGGGTTGTTTCTGCCCTCAGGGAGCTTCCTCGCTGAGGGCAGGGGAGGCAAATAACAAGTGCACACGCCAGCATGTAACAGAAAAGATTCCTTCAGATAAGTCCACTGAAGAAATGCAAGCCAAGAAATTTGACCAATATGGTCAGAGAAGGGCTCTCTGGCAATGGGAAACTGAGAGAGAAAAACTAACCAGCAGAGGCGGGTGAGGGGAAATGGAAAGGATAATTCAGCCTTCCTTGCCTGAGTGCAGAAAGAAGCATGACATGCATCTGCATTGTCTTAACACCTGGTCAGGTTTTCTTTCTTTCTTCCTTTCTTTCTTTCTTTCTTTCTTTTGGCAGAGTTTTGCTCTTGCCACCCAGGCTGGAGTTGCAGTGGCGCGATCTCAGCACCTGCCACCACACCCAGCTAATTTTTGTTTTTTTAGTAGAGGTGGGATTTCATCATGTTGGCCAGGTCGGTCTTGAACTCCTGACCTCAGGTGATCCATCCACCTCGGCCTCTTAAAGTGCTGGGATTACTGTGCCCGGCCCAGTTTTTCTTTTCTGTTAAACATACTTGAAATGTGCTCCTGCTAATTCAGGAAAAACCAAGCTGAGAAACAATTGTTTCCATTGCTTTTAATCCAGTCATTCCCAGACATAGCAATTCGAGTCATTTTGATTTTGGTTTTCCAGATTGCTGCAGACAATTCAAGTTTTAAAAACTTCAACTTGGATTATTTGCATTCATATTGTATCTCTGTGTTTGCCCAGAGAATTTGGTACAACGTATGACTTTAGAATTACTGTATAATGCTCAGAGGTGTGAAACGCCATTTCGAGTAATGCCTTTCTTCAGTTAATGTAGATAAATATTGATGGCAGGCAGCAGTAAAACAAGTCATTAAATTCTTCAGTGCAAGTGTGTCCCACATATTGCTGCAAGCTACAAAAATCACACCAGGCTCCAAGAAAACCACTGCCTGTGATTACAGAGCACCTACATTTCCAGCTTTCACATTCCAGATTGGAATGCAAGGGAGTTGGGATGAGTCACGGGGACCAAGAACCAATGTAAAGAGACAGGGAATGGGGCTTAGATTGCCCTGCTGGTCTATTCTATCCACTGTTCTTTTCTCGTCCACCCTAATGAATTCCTGGGTGAGCCAGAAACCTTTGAAAAATGGCTATCAGCTACAGATGGGAGGTCTGATGCTCTGAAAACAAAGAAACTTTAAACTGGTAACCCTATAAAACCAGCGGAAGATTTGGAGGAGCAATAAACCCCTTCGTCTGCTGCTGTTTTGATGATTTGACCTCCGCGGCTGTCGTGGTGATGCAGAACCTGCTTGGGTCTCACAGAAGCATGGGGGTGCTTATAGGGCCAGATAACATGTTTGCTGCCTGAGTCTTAGGATGAAAAATGAAAGGAATTTTTTCCTCATTTGATAACTCCACCCTCAAGGATTCCAGCCTGGTATAGATTGTGAAGCTCCACAGCGTGGTGAATGCTTTCTTCAAGGTGTTTTTAATGGGCCCTGGGTTGTCAAAGACACCACTCATAATGAGAGCGAGAGCCCCGCGTGCGGGGAAGGCTCTGTAATGAGGGAGGAGGACGATTTGTTACAGTTATGTGGTTACTTGGCCATAATATCTCTTTGAGGCTTATTAAATCATATAAAATTTCAATTCACACAGTAATATTCTATAAAAGATGGAGCACACAGAAGTAATAAGTATGACAACATTTCTTTCTTTATGAATCGTATTGTTGATTGCGTTAACACTGTCACATTCAGCGGCAGGGTTATTTATGTTGGGACAGTAATTTTCCATCTCCAACTTAATTTTGTAAAAGTTAATTACAAATTAGAATAAAATAAATGTAGTTATGGAAGGCAGGGAAGTGCTGGAATAGATGCTATTGGGGAAAATATTTACGCAGGCTGCTGCTCGTGGAGATCATTGTGCTGAACCCAGCGGCTGGCAGGGCACCCCATGTCACCCATTTGTTGGGTAAAGAGAAGCTCTTGGCTTTCTCTACCAGAAAATGAACTGTTCTTGGAAGAATATAAGGTCTCAGCTGTCATCCTAGTGAAACTCCTCCCTTTCCTAGTCTGGCCACTGGGGCCCAGACAGGTCACAAGACTTGCCACAGTCACCGGCAAGATCATGACAGCACGAGGATGAGAATTCAGGGCCCTTGACACTAGGTCAGTCAACTTTCACTTCACTTTAATGTGGATGTATTTTTGTTTCTGCCTTAAAAGTGTGGGAAGAGGAGGCTTAAAGGAGGAGGAAAGTTTCTCCGAATTCCCCCTCAAGACAACCGTGCCTGGAGAGATGGAAAATCGAAATACACGTATCCCTCAGGTGGGGACCTTCTTAGTTGAATTCCTCTTCCGTCTTGCCACTGCCATTGGTAATAGCGAAGTTTCTTAGACAGACTTCCTGCCAAAGCAACCTGGCAGAAGGGCGGGTTCCACCGCGGCAGGCTTCACTCCAGCCAGCCCTGACCCCAGAGAGAAAGGAGCACCAGAGAGCAGAACCAAAGCAGAAGTGGTAAGCGCTCCGGGCCCCTCGATAGGAAACCCCGGCCCTTCATTTACTTCCCCAGTCGTTTCTCCAGTGCTCGGTTCACTTTCCCTGGACTCACTCAAGTGTGTCTGTGCCTGGTCGCTGCAGAGGCCAGCGAGCTCAGTGACATCCGCTTACTTTCCTCCACATCCACTTCGCTCTTTCCAATCAAATGCGCTCTCTCTTTTCCTTCCCGTCCTCACCATCACACTTGACCCATTCAGGGGGTCTTTGAAGTATCATGATTGACTCACTAGGTGAAAGACTTTTATATTTCGTTTTTAATAGAGCAAAAGTGACTCTAAATTTGTTAATATTCTTTAGGTTACGTAGGACAAATTACAGATAAGTGAATCAGTAATGAAATTTGTAATGAGAATTTCTCAAGTATGAAATGTTGGCGCAAGGAAAGTTAATTGCGGGATTTTACAGCCATTATAGTTTATATCATAAATGCAAAAATGACTAGGGCCATTTAATTACAGTAGGAACACACTAAATTTTTATGGAGTGCCATTTTGTTAAAGAGGTACTCGGAGCATTAAGAGCCAATACCTCCTAACAGTGGGTCCAGGTAGCTTTTGAAACATCAAATAAATATGCTATTGCTACAAAATTGTTCCTTAGATACTATAATTGACACAATGACTAATGAGATGGGTTTATTCTCACAGCTTCACGCACTCAATTTACAGTGTCTGAAAGTTATTTTTTTCTGCCATCCATAGACCTGGAAGGAACTAGAAAAATCCCTCTTGGAAAACACTATCTCTGCTGCTTCTCTAATTAACCTTCAAAAATGCATTTTGAAATATAGAAGTTGGTGCCTGGCATAGAAATTGGATTGTCTCAGGGAAAAAAAAGACCCAAGTGCTAATTTGTTCCTTATTAAATATCTGACATGTCAAAATTGCAGGCATTTAATGTTTTGGAGCCTTTCAGCAGGGCTCAGGGACAGCTCTTCTTGCGGGCGAGGTTAGTGGGGTAGTTGTGGGTACCAGTCCTCCCAGGAACTAGTGTCCAGGCTGCCTCTTCACGCCCCCACCTCCCATCCAGCCTGTGTTCTGTGGGCATCAAGCCCCCTTTTCTCTAGGGGAAGGAGGCTGTCTAAGGGGACAGACATGGGGTTCTTTGCCTCCCCATCATGAGCTTAGGGGATGCATCCCCTCCTTCTTACCCCAGGCCTCAGGAACCCCCAGAATGGAAAGTTTTCATGGGGATTAGCATTATATTCACTCAGGACCCCTGAGAATATTTCAGATTATTCTGGAAACCAAGGGTGTCACCCCCACCTTCCGTTATTCAATGAAGTCCTGGGGAGGAGACTCTTCTAAACAGTATTCTTTTCCCCGTCAAAAACAAATGAAGGACATGTGTGGTCCCCGTGTTTAGCCACCGGAGCTGAAATTCAAGTACTCCTGATTTGGGAAAACCTGCATTCAAACCCTGCTTGATTGTATAGTAACTGTGAACTTTGAGCTTCTGTGTCTGAATAGGAAAAAACACAAATGATTTTTCCTCTTCCCTCACACCACAACGATCCACACAGAAGACTTCTCGACCAAACATGTGGAGATTTCTCCCCACCAACAAGCAATCAGTTCTGCAGCAGACACCAGCTGAGGGGCCTCCAATCCAGTTCTGACATGACACACCTGGAGACCACAGATGATCCCACTGAGACCGAGGGCTCGGTCCCACAAGACTCACCTCACTTCCGGTGCTGATCCCCAGGCCCCAGGTTGTCTCTCCTGTGCTTCTGACTGACCGGCTATAAATTGGGGATCCCATCATCCCCTCCTTGGGTTTGATTAATTTGCGAGAGTGGCTCACGGAACTCAGCAAAACACTTATGTTAACCGGTTTATCATATAGAACAGTAGGAAAGATATAGGTGAAGACGCATAGGAGAAGGCACATGAGGGGCACAGAGCTCCCAGCCCTCCCCGGTGCACCACCCTCCACATCTCCACATGCTCAGCCATCCCAAAGCTCATCCTATCCCATCCTGTTTGGCCTTTATGGAGATATCACTGGACAGGTGTGATGGAAGCATGGACAACCATGTGGAAAGGTGACTGGACACAAAGGGTACCATCCAGCACTAACAGATGGAGTGGGGAGCCCAGCAGGGCCTGTCTGTCCAGATCCTTCTTGGCCTCTCTGTGTGGCTTTCCTTCCCCAGGGATAGGGCGGGACCCCTTCTGAAATGGGGCTCTTATGACCTACGGTCAGGCAAGGTAGCTCAGAAATTTTCTTTAGGGTCAGCTCCAAGAAAGAGGTGGGGGAATATTCCTGCCTTGGGGAGAAAAAGGAGTGGGAAAAAGGAGGGCAGGAGAAAGTCAGAGAGAGGGGTTCTGTTTTCTGAGGCCTAAAGCACCCAACATGATAACAAAAGGGCTATGGGAGTTATGGGCCAGGAATCACGGACAAAACCATGTATTCTATTAGTATTTCTATCCTATGTCTATACCTAGCTATATATACACACACTATACATACACATACACACACATCACACACACGCACACAACCCACATACACACACATCACACACATACACATCACACCCACACCACACACACATACAGACAGCACACACATACACTCACACATACATCACACATACACCGCACACACACACAACACACACACACACATCACATGCACACGCACATACACATCACACACATTCATACCGCATACACTCACACACCACACACACATACGCATCACACACACACCACACACACATCCACCACACGCACATCCACCACACATACAAACACACACACATACATACATACACTCACATACGCATCACACATTGCACTCACATACACACACGTATACCACACACACATACACACGCATGTGTGCCCACACTTGGAGTGAATCCTTGGCATTGTGAGGTATGCTCCCCAAGCCCTTCATTAATTCCCCAAATTGCAGTATTAACGATGGAAACATGGCCGTATAAAGTCACAGTGTCCTCATCTGAAAAATGAGAACGTAATCATGGTATGTGTTTCGCAAGGTCATTGTGAGAATCTGATAATTTAGTGAAGAGTTTGTAAATATAAAAGCAGGATACCACATGTCCATACCAGGGTTATTCACAGTAGGCAAGGGATGGAGACTGCTGCAGTGTCCACCCACCGATCAATGAATAAGCAGCATGTGATATGTATAGGTGCTCCTCGGTACTCACAGGGAATTGGTTCCAGGAACAACCACAGACACCAAAATCTGTGGATATGAAATGGTGTACCATTTGCATGTAAGCTATGTACATTCTCCCAAATACTTTAAATCATCTCTAGATTACTTATAATGCCTCATACAATATAAATGCTATGTAAATAATTGTTATATGGTATTGTTTAGGGAATAATAACATGAAAAAAGTTTGCACATGTTCAGTACAGATGCAATTTATATGTGTGTATATATATGTAAATATATATGTGTGTGTGTGTGTGTGTGTGTATATATATATATATATATTTTTTTTTTTTTTTTTTGAGACAGAGTCTTGCTATGTCACCCAGGCTGGAGTGCAGTGCACAATCTCAGCTCACTGCAACCTCTGCCTGCTGGATTCAAGCAATTCTCCTGCCTCAGCTTCCTGACTAGGTGGAACTACAGGCGTGCACCACTATGACCGACCAGCTAATTTTTGTATTTTTAGTAGAGATGGGGTTTCACCATGTTGACCAGGCTCTGGTCTCCTGACCTCAAGTGATCCCTCCTCGGCCTTCCAAAGTGCTGGGATTACAGGCGTGAGCCACCGTGCCCAGACTTTTTAATATTTTTGATCTGCATTTGGTTGAATCCATGGACACAGAACCCACAGATATCCAGAGGCTGACTGTACCTACAATGGAATCTGATTCAGCCTTCAGAAGGAGGGAATTCTAACCCATGCTACAACATGGATGACCTTGAGGACATTCTACTAAGTGAAATAAGCCACTCACAAAAGGACAAATACTGCATGACTCCACGTACACAACATCCTGGAATAGTTAAATTCATAGAGACAGAAGGTAGAATGGTAATTGGCGGGGGCTGTGGGAGGGAGGAATGGGGAGTTGTTTAATGGGGATGGAGTTTCAGTTTTTCATGTTAGAAGTGTTCCGGGGATGGATGGTGGTGATGGTTGCACAACGGTATGAATGTACCTAATGCTGCTGACTGTACTTAACAATAGTTAAGATGGTAAACTTGATGTTATGTGTATTTTACCACAATTAAAAATAATTTTTATAAAGCACAGGATACCAGGGGTTCCTAACCTGGAGTTTGTGCACCTAGCATCAACTCACCTGGGTTCATGAATTTCCTAAAATTGCATGAAAAACCGTGTTTGAGATATTTGTTCTCCTTAATAGTGTCTACAGGAAAAACTGTCCAGAAAACAACTTACCCTTTCATCATAGGAATAATTGAACTGTATTCTAGGTCATGATTTATACCCGTTTCACTCAGATTTTGGCTGTGGAAATAACACAAATGAGAATCAACGGTACTTAGGGAACAAATGGGTACTGGATGGGCCAATGCAGAGCGGTGAGAGAGGGGCAAGAAGCAGCTATTTTAACCAGCCCAGGAGAGTCGGGAGATGACAGGACCAGGAACTGAGAAAATATATGTGATATTCATGGAGATGTAGCATTCGTGGTGGCCTTGAGTATTTGGGGTGGCCTCAAATGTCACAGCATGGGTCCTTTTTTGAAGTGGAAAACAATACCTTCCTAACACTCTTGGAAGGTTGAAACAAGCTATGGCGTGCAGAGTGACCTGTGGTGCTGGCAGGCCGCTGGGCAGCCCGTGTCCCTGCTGTGGCTGGGTCTGTAGACGGCCCTCAAAAGCCATGTTTCCACTGTTACTATTGCGATTTGGGGAATTAATGAAGGTCTTGCGAAGCATGCCTCACGACACCAAGGACTCACTCTAAGTGTGAACACACACGTGTGTGTATATGAATATGTACTTGTGTGTGGTGTATGAGTGTGGTGTGTGTGTATGCAATGTGGTGTGTATGTGTGTGTTGTATGTGATGTGTGTGTATGGTGTGTGTATATGCTTGTGTGTGTTTTGTGTGATGTGTGTGGTGGGTGCATATGTGGTGTGTATGTGTTGTATGTGTGATATGTATGTGTGTGTTGATGTATGTGTGTGGTGTGTATTTGTGTGTGTATATGTGTGTGGTGTGTGTATATGTGTGTATGTGTATGGGTGTGGTGTGTGTATATGTGTGTGTATGTGTGTGTGGTGTGTATATATGTGTGTATGTATGTGTGGCAGGTGTGTGTGTGCACTTGTGTATGAAGCGTGTGTGGTAGGTGTGTGTGTGTATATGTGCATGTGGTGTGTCTGTGTATGAGGTGTGTGTGGTCTGTGTGTGTCTGTTTCTGTATGATGTACATGTGTGTCTGTGTTTGTGGTGGATGTGTGCGTGTGTGTGTGGCTGTGTTTGTGGTGTGTGTGTGGGGGTGTGTGCATGCACGTGTGTGTGTGTGTCAGCCAGCCCTGGCTCACACAGGCAGAGCGGACCACCACCTCCACGGTGTGACCTGAGGAGCAGTGACCCTCAAACACCTTTCCCACCATGTGTCACGACACTGCCAACTCCTCCATTAATTTCTCTGAATCAAGGCAGTGATTCCATTTCCTAGGAACTCTCTCAATTACATTTCAAATACCCCTGTATCCATTTGCTAGGGCTGCCATAACAAAATACCACGGACCAGGGGCTTAAACAACAGGCATTTATTGTCTTACAGTTTTGGAGACTGGAAGTCCAAGATCAAGGCATAGGCAGGGTTGGCTTCCCCGAGGCCCCTCTCCCTGGCTTGCAGGTGGCCACCTTGTCTCTGTTTCCTCACGTGCCTTGTCTCTGTGTGTGCACATCTCTGGTGTCTCTTCCTCTTCTTAAAAGGACACCAGTTAGATTGGGTTAGGGCCCATCCACAGGACCCTATTTTAACTTAATCACTTATTCACAGGTCCTATCCAGAGTTAGATTCTGAGGTGCTGGGGGTTAGGGAAGCAGCATAGAAATTTTGGGGAAACACAATTCAGCCCATAGCAGCCCTGAGAGAGGTAACACACTAGACTGCTTCCGGGTCACGGGAATGACATTTGCGGCTCCCTTGCTGCACATCTACTGCTTGAGGGCGGGTCTTTGGGGGATAGTGGGGCTTTTGATAGATGGCTGACCTGGGGCAGGGCAATTCCTGAGCAGAGGGCTCTGACTCCCTGTGAAGGAAGGACCCTGGCTGGAGGGTCCCCACCTATGCTCCAAGGAAAGGTGGTAGCCCTGGGCCTACGAGGGGACCATCAGGAGGTGGGAATGGGATGCAGGGAGTGGAGCCGAAAGCCCACCAGAGACAAACCCGACTAACTACCCTTCAGTTTTGCCCAAGACCCTGTTCACTTCAACTCGCCCGTTCATGGAAGTAACTTTGCTGCCAAGCTCTCTTCCTCTGGTGATGGTGGAGATTTTACACACTTTCTTCATTGTCTTTCAGCCAGCGGCAGCTTCTGGGCCTTCCTTGCTTCACTCCCCATCCATACCCAGCAGGGGCTTCCTAAGGAACTGTATTAGTCAGTTCTCTCACTGCTATAAGGACATACCCAAGATTGGGTAATTAATAAGGAAAAAGATTTAATTGACTCACAGTTCCGCACGGCTGGGGAGGCCTCAGGAAACTTATAATCACGGTGGAAGGAGAAACAAACACATCCTTTGTCATGTGGCAGCAGCAGGGAGAAGTGCAGAGGAAAGGAGGGGAAAGCATCTATAAAACCATCAGATCTCGTGAGAACTCACTTGCTATCATAAGAACAGCATGGGGGTAACCGCCTCCATGATTCAACTGCCTCCCACCGGGTCCCTCCAAGGACATGTAGGGATAATGGGAACTACGATTCAACATGAGACTTGGGTGGGGACACAGCCAAACCGTATCGGGAACTTATGTGATTAAGCAGTACATTTGAAGAGGAAATGGTTGAACCCTTATTATAAAATGCTTCCCAGAGCTTTGTGGTGTCCAGCGTTCTGACATCAACGTAAGGTTTCTATGAAGTATTTGGGCTGTCAGTCTACCACCAGCAAATAAACCTGATCCTCTAAAGGCTGATAGAAAGAAACATCCCATAAGGGGTAGCTCTTCCCTTTACATTCCTACCTACCTCAACAATGAGGTCAGTGGGATAGAGCAGAAATTGCACTGGGCTGGAAACTGAGATCCTACTGCTGGTTTTGTCTCCAGGTGACTTTGTGACTTCATATAAGTCATTTAACCTTTGTAGGCCTCTTTCCTCATGAAGGAAATGATGAAAGTGAATGTTAGAACAATCTGTGATACTCAGTGGCAGGAAAGCTCACTCAGAAGGCTGGAATCTGCATACATAAGTAGCTCGAAAAAAAAGCCATGCTTGGTCCTTTTTTATTTAGTTCAACCAACATATTTCATCTAATGTTACAAGAAAGGACATAAGATTTTTTTAAAGAGATTTTTGTTTTGAACTAATTTTAGACTTACAGAAAAGTTGAAAAAGTAATATGTACTTTCCTTAAGTTGAAAAAGTAATATGTACTTTCCTTATATCTCTTCTATCATTTCCCCTGATATCACCATCTTATATAATCATAGTACAACTATTAAGAACTGGAAATTAACATCGGTACAATGTAACTAACTGAACTACAGTCCTATTTGAAACTCACTACTTTTTCCACTAATGTCCTTTTTTCTGCTCGGGATTTAATCTAAGATCCTAAATTACATTTATCTGTATTTCTCCTTCTCCTCCTCCGCTGGGTAACAGTTCCATGGTCTCTCCTTTACTTTCATGACCTTGATGCTTTGGAAGAATATGGATCAGTTCCATAGGAGAATGTCCCTCAGTTTGGGTTTGTTTGTGCATTCTCATGAGTGGAGTAAGGTTATGCCTTTTTGGTGAGAATACCACAAAAATCACAATGGCACATCTTCCTCAGCACTATCATTCAAGGGGTTCATGAGAGCCACATCTTATAACTGGTGACATTGATCTTGGTCACTTGATTAAGGTGGTGTCTGCTGGGTTTCTCACTGTCAAGTTACTATCTTTCCCTTTGCAATGGATAAGTATCTAGGCTGATGCTTTGAGACTAGGCATGACCTGTTTGTCCTCCAGCTTTCACTCACCAGTGCTAGCATCCCTCAGCGGATCTTGTCTGCAGTTCTCACTCTGTGGAGTCCTTTCCTCTTCCCTTCTACATGTATTCATTGGAGTTCCACTGTGCAGAAGCACTGTCTTTTCTCCTCCATTATTTATGCGGTTTTTGTTTATTTATATCAGTGTGGATGTTTAATTACTGTATTTGTGGATGTTTTTAGTCTAGCTTAAAATCTAATGCTATCTTTCTCTTGCTGCTCAGATCGTCTCAGCTCCTCGCTCCCTCCGGTTGGTTCCTGCGCTCTTTTGACAGACTCTCATCTTTCTTTTGAGCATTTTCTTATTTTCTGGCACCACAAGATGTTCCAGACTGACCTTGTGTTTTCCATGTCCTGGCTTAGGAATCAGCCACTTCTTCACGATTCCTGATTCCTTTTACAGGAGAACGGTGTGGAGAGACCAGGATTTATGTTGTAGGTGGGTCCATTGTTACTGGAGTGGTATTGCTTTTAAGCCCTCAAAACAGAGGGCTAGGCATATATGTGTGCATGCTAACCTGCACAAACATACACATCTACCTCTGTCTCCTTCTCTCCTGCCCTCTTTAAAGATCATGAGTTCACAGTGATACGATTCTGAGCTATACCACAGGAATCATTTTATACTTGTTCTTTCTCTTATTTGTGACGTCTTTCTCCAACAGTGAAAACCCTGGCTCTCATTATCTACAATATATTTACTTATGTGTTCAATTCCACTACCGTTGTCCCTTGGCATACACAGGGGTTTGGTTCCAGGACCCCCTCACCCATGCCAAAATTCGTGCATACTCAAGTTCCGAAGTCAGACCTGTGCAACATGAGTAGAGGAAAGGTCTGTCCTCCGCCTCTGCATGTTTCAAATCCCTCGAATACCATAAACCACGCTTGGTTGAAAAACACCCATGTCTAAGTGGACCCTCGCAGTTCAAACCTGCATTGTTCAAGGGTCAACCGTATCTACATAAAGTGGTTTTGAACGGCTAGCTCACACTGCCGTGAGAAACGCTTTTCCTAACTGATCACAGCGTTTATGCACAGTTCCGTGCCCTTAACTTTTCAGCATCCAGCGGAATACTGTTTGCCACAGTGGTTTAGATTAGTTATTTTCTTCCCTGTTCCTTGAATGTGGTTACCTCATTTATTTGCAGTAGAGTTAGACTCCTTTGTTAGTGTTTATTATATTCCATTTTGGGTTCCCTCCACATCCCAGTTGCTTTGAATTATTTGTTTAGTTTGGGTGTTATGTAAATAATTACTATGGTCAAAGAGTCAGATCTGTACAAAAAGCTGTATACAGAGAAGTATCCTTCCCTCCTCAACCCTCCCCTTTCCCACCCCCTGTAGGTAGCCAACATCTTTAGTTTCTGGTTTATGTTCCTGTATTTGTTTTTCTTTCTCTTTTTCTTTTTCTTTTTTTTTTTTTTTTTTGAGACGGAGTCTCACCCTGTCACCAGGCTGGAATGCGATGGTGGGATCTTGGCTTAGTGCAGCCTCAACCTCCTGGGCTCAAGTGCTCCTCCTACCTCAGCCTCCCAAGTAGCTGGGACTACAGGCATGCACCACCATGCCCATGCCCAGCTAATTTTTTTTTAATAGACTGGGTCTCACTATGTTGCCGAGGCTGGTCCTGAACTCCTGGACTCAAGTGATCTGCCCACCTCAGCCTCCAAAAGTGTTGAAATTTCAGGCATGAACCCTGTGCCCAGCCACCTGTATTTCTTTATACAAGGGAACAGACACCTGGGTATTTTCTCATTCCCCCTTCTTTATTACATGAAGAGTAGCATGCTGTAAATACTGTTTTGGATTTTGCTTTTTTTCACTGAACAGTAGGACATGAGATCATTCTTTTTTTTCAAAATAAGTTATGAATTTCAAAAGACTGAGAAATGCTATGCAAAGTGGATCATCTCTAACCATTTAGAAGTAGAAGATTCTAAATGGGACACTAGAATGGTCTACTAGTTTAGAAAACTAGTCTAGAAAGACTGAAGGGTCCTTGCTTTCCAAGGTCTTCCAAGGAAACTAAAGAGACAAAATGGGCATGCATAGAAAAACTGACGTCAATCTTCCGGGAAGAATCACATCTTCCTGATATGCCAGGAAAAAAGATATCAGACAGTGACAACTTTGTCAAGAAAATGTCAAAGAAATGCCAGGTGGAAAGAGAGCAAAGCAATAATGATATGAAGCAGTGAAAAGCTCTTGAATTTCAGAAGTTCAGATGAGCTTCTGGCTTGTTGCAGGTCATATTGTCACGTAACTCTCTTTAGTGCACTGTATGGGCCCCTTTTGTCAATGTCTCCCAGACTTCAGTGTACACACAAATTACCTGCAGGCAAGCAGATCTTATTTTTTGTTTTTTCAAATATGAGTATGAAATGTCCCATTTTCTTCCTCCTTTATTTATCAGTCACTCTCCCCTCGGCTGTGAATTTTTTCTAAACATGAATGAACTGCCCATCACCGGAGCCTGAACTCTGTTGGTGACACAGAAGTCAAGAAGGCATGGTCCTTGCCTTCAGGAAGGAATAGTATGAGACCATAGTACAAGGGAGAGAAGACGATGCACAAACACGGACACTCAGACATGGGACACCTCTGTCTGGCTATGAGGGATAGCAGACAGCCGTGACTTGTTCCAAAAAGAATCGTTAATAATGGTACAGTTCTAGGGAGACCAAAGGAATTGTTTCATTCTTTAAGATGAAAAATAGATTTATTAACAAAGACTGAATTTGGTTGTGAACTGGAGAAATGTTCTCTTACTTTAAACTCTTTCTTTTCTTGGTTTCGTTCTTTATTTTTAAGTCCTCTATTAGTTTAGTCACATGCAATTAATGTGTTCCATTTGATATTGGGGTTAGCAATCCTCATGAACACATTAGTTCTTTTTTCTTTATTTCCATAGGTTTTTGGGGAACAGGTGGTGTGTGGTTACATGAGTAAGTTCTTTAGTGTGGCGATTTGTGAGATTTTGGTGCACCCATCACCCAAGCAGTATACACCGAACCCAATTTGTAGTCTTTTATCCCTCACCCCGTTCCTTTCCCTCCATAGTCTCCAAAGTCCACTATGTCATGACCCTTTGCTGCAGTAGGTCTGAGGCAGGGCCCAAAATTCTGCATTCCTAACGAGCTCTGGGACATGCTGATGCTGTTGGTTCATGGACCACACCCTGAGCAGCAAGACCTTATGTGGCACCTGTGGCTTGAGTTCCAAGAACCAGTTCCTTAGATAGGGAATCAAGATGCTTGTTTGCAATATGTAAAAAAGAAAAAAAAATCCCAAACAAAAGCTGATGCATAACTCTAGTATTCTCCTGTTTACTAAACTCTCTGAAATTCTTGATCTAATAATATAAACAATATAAAAGCATTAAAATATGTTTACTGATGCATATAACTAACAGAACCTTTATATTCAATGAAAAGCAGATCCTAAACCTTTATAGATACACCTGCTATGCATGCAGATTAGATGCAAGTATTTGCTGAACTTCTCTGATGTGTGCATGCCATATAAAAATTAAAATAACCTTAGCTCTGGTGGATTTTGATTGTAGTTACATGTAGGGAGGGTTAATTAGACCGTGGACTTCATGATGGTGACCAGTGTATAACATGGTACAGACGCTGCAAAACACTCTATTACATATCGCAGGTTTCCTGAATTGAATTCTTGCTCATGCACATAGAATAAACTTGCCAACATGTTGTAGCTCCTTAAAGTCTCCAAGAATGTATTTTTTAAAATAGGTATATTTCTAAGTCCAAGGCATACAGGAAGCATATTTTTATCAGCTTCAGGCCCCTATGCTAAGAGGCCTGAGGAAATTATAGGTTGTAAAAGAATTTTTCATGGTCAGTGTCAATGTCTAAGTGTTACCACACATATTCTACAGCGCACTTAGTAAATAAATAGTGAATTAACTCAAATGTTCCTTGGAGAGGAAAATATTCCATAGGTTTGGCAGAAAGCTCTTGCCCGAATAGGACATCTTTGGGACCAGGGGCCTGTTGTCATCTACCAAAGTGAAACTTGGCTTGACCCTACTGGGGATGTCACTCGTGGCTTCTCAGAAAGAATCATCGATGTCATCCAAGTACTTCATGTAGGCTTGGAATCGGGGCATCTTCTTTCTTTCACCCACATGCCCCAATAACGTTAAGTTATCTAACCTTCTAGCATCTCTGATTCTGGAGTACTGTGGGTTTTCTTTCCATATCATGTCTCAGACCCTTCCCCTACTTTCCATCCTCATCAGCACCCCTAACCCAGGCCCTCCTCTCCCACCTGAGAGACTGTGACAACCTCCCACCTGCCCGTGCAGCCACAGTCTCCAACTCCCGTCCGAGCCACTGTCTGAAGAAACTCCCTACGCGCACTTCTGATCATGTCGCAGCTGCCACCTCCAGCACCTCCCAAAGACCATGAAATTGAGAGCAGTTTTCTCCGTGCGGGCTCAGCCCAGCCATCCTCCTTGTTTTTCTGTGCCCACCTGGTCTCCGCTCCAGATCACCTCTCCGCTCCTCTCTTTGGGCGTCTCCTCTTACTATTCTCTGACCCTAGGTTCTTATCCCACCTTACACCCTCATCTTTGCCTACTGCAATCTCACTTATCTCCCAAAGTCTGTCCTTTCTCCCCGGAGCCTCTCCTGATCTCACCAAGGGAAATTATTTTCTATTCCTGCAAGCCTTTTTGACCTGCAGCTCGTATCTTGTGAGGCACTGCATTCTGCCTTGTGTGACAGTGACTAGTGTGCTTGTCTTAGCCTCAGGACTAATCCATACGGTGGTCATCATAGAAGGATTTACTTCTAAGCCCCTCCGGGTCGCGGGGACGGACTTGTCCTAGACAGCGTGTAGGAGTGGGAGTGGTGTGTGTCCTTTCTGGGATGAACGTTCAACTCCTGAAGCGAGCATTCTATACCTCTCTCTTCCCCTCTCTGCAGAGGCCTTCAGGGTTTGTGCTGGTGGCTGTTTTGTCAGCCTGGTCCTTGTGTGACCATCGTGCACAGTCCCCAGCTGATATAACGCACATGTAGCATGGATGAGAGACATGTTTTTGCTATTTTAAGTCATTGAGGGTTTGAGATTGTTGCCACAGTGAAACCTAGTTCCATAGGTTGTTAAGATCCATGCAGGTAGGAGTTTTGCCTTTTGACTTGAAACATCTGTGACGTTTAACACGGTGCCTGATATGTGATGGGAATCCAGAAGTTATATGTGCAATTAAATTTAACCAAACCATGTCCAGTGTAAAACGAGAAGGCAGGAAAATCAACCAGCAGGCACTGTGGAGTCAACAGGTGCTTCTCAGCTTCATGATTTGGGCAAGTGACCCCTTCCCTCAGCTTCCTTCCCCTATTGATGAGGGGAATAACAGCACAGCCTCCATTACAGGGTTTCTGCAAGGATGCCATGACATAACGCACACACACACTCCAAACAGCCAATGCATGGCGGCTGTTATTATTACTGTTACTATGATCAGTCTCCCAGTATGAAAGTGGCATTTACTGCCGCTTAGAAGGGGGACAAAGAAGAAATATCTGGATATCAGGTAACATTAGGATTCATGTCCCAGTGGACAGGGGTGAGATGACCGGCATGGCAGCACCTCACACTGAGTCCTATGGGGGAAGCAATGCTCAAGGAGAGACTCCCTGGCCCGCGGCCCTGGCTGCTGGCTTCCCCCAGCCCACTACCTTCAGGCAGCCCAGGTGCCCAGCTCTTCACAGTGGAAGGCAGCAGAACCCAGACAGCTGGCAGTGGTCTTCTGGAATGAGGACCCAGAGTGGCATGGTGGGCTCTTTCAGCAACCTACTCTCCAGGACCCCAAATGTAACAATGTGTGTGTTGCTACCAAAGGTGGAACACAGTTAATGTCACCAGCAGGGAAGAATAACAAGTAAGTATGTTCATTAAGGCTAATTCATCTTCTATTTTCATCTATAATCATTTCTTAAAACCAAAGAGGTCATTATCGTCAATTACATCTTCAGTGAAAAGTGCATTTGAATTTTCATATATGGGCCGCATCTGACATGTCATGCATTCATCAGGATCCTAGACATATTTCTATATGGTTACCTGTAATCACACATAAGTCTTACCTAAACGTGGTTATATCTTTTAATAAAAAAAAGCAGAACTCAAATTTCCTCCTTTGAATTTATACCACTAATATTTGTTAGGTGCCCACCATATGCTTGGCATGGTCCCTCCCACAAGAATTCAGGCAGATGACTGACTCGGTAACTTAGGAGAGTTCTGAGAAATGGAAGAGGCTTCTAGAGGCTCTGTGGGGCTCGTGCTTGGCTCTGTTGGGTATTTTTATTGTTGATTTAGTTGAGTACAAAGAAGACATGCTTATCAAGTTTGTAGACATAGTACATCTGTTATCTAGGAGAAACAGCTCCTTTCCAGATGACACAATCAGGATTCAAAATGTTCTCAATAGGCTGACACACAGCTGAAACCATGATGAGGAACCTAATAAAAGTAAATGCAAAGTCCTGCATTTAGGTTCACAGAGGAAACTCCACAAACACAATCCCAGTGGTTCATGTGAAAAAGAGTTGTGGGTTTTTGTTGGCTATGACCTCAAAGGGTGCCAACCATGTGAGCATCTGCTACTCATTTGAGATCAGCATTGGCCACAATGACCCTGTGTTGCATTGGGAGTATTGATTCAAATGGATGCCTTGGTCAAAGAGAGGAATTGAGGGGAATTAAGATGGTGAAGTGTCGGCCGGGCGCGGTGGCTCAAGCCTGTAATCCCAGCACTTTGGGAGGCCGAGGCGGGCGGATCACAAGGTCAGGAGATCGAGACCACAGTGAAACCCCGTCTCTACTAAAAATACAAAAAATTAGCCGGGCGCGGTGGCGGGCGCCTGTAGTCCCAGCTACTCAGGAGGCTGAGGCAGGAGAATGGCGGGAACCCGGGAGGCAGAGCTTGCAGTGAGCCGAGATCGCGCCACTGCACTCCAGCCTGGGCAACAGCGTGAGACTCCGTCTCAAAAAAAAAAAAAAAAAAAAAAAAGATGGTGAAGTGTCTGTAAACAGTTTAAAATAAATATTGAAAACAGAAAAATATTATAGACATGTTCAAAAATGTCAAGCACTGTGACATTAAAAATGGAGAACACAGGCCGGGCGTGGTGATTCATGCCTGTAATCCCAGCACTTTGGGAGGCTGAGGCAGGTGGATCATGATGTCAAGAGATTGAGATCATCCTGGCTAACATGGTGAAACCCCGTCTCTACTAAAAATACAAAAATTAGCTGGGCCTGGTGGTGCATACCTGTAGTGCCAGCTACTCAGGAGGTTGAGGCAGGAGAATTGCTTGAACTGGGAGGTGGAGGTTGTAGTGAGCCGAGATCGCACCACTGCACTCCAGCCTGGCGACAGAGAGAGGCTCCATCTGAAAAAAAAAAGAGAGAGAGAGAGAACACACGTTCTGCCTGTTGCAGAGCCTTGATGTCAATTTAGCAGGAAGCCCACCTTAAAACAGATGCTCCAGTGGATAACGGAAGCCTCATAACAGATGGCTCCAGCCACAGGGCACCTGAGCAGGACTGAGCTTCTCCTCTTCTTGTGGTGGCAGCTTTCATGACCGAGCATGTCAGCATCCCCCAGAAATCTGCGGGAGACACACAGGCTTTCAGGCTTTCACCTTGTCCTCTGCCCTAGCTGGCTCTCAGAGTCTCGAATAGGGTAGACTGTCATGAGATTTTCGGTTTTCTTCTAAGAACACACTTCTAATTTTATAATGGAAGGCAGTGCGAAAAATAGAATTTGCCTCAAATGCATATGCCCTACAACTACACTGGATACAAGACACAGATTTACGCAACCCAAAAGGGTAACCATATACAAGAGCCTTTAGCTCTCTTGCCAATTTAGCAACCAGACTTTGCCATGGTACGTTATAGGCACAAGATGCCATGACTGGATCATCTGCTGCTGTTGGGGAAATGGGGATGGACGGGTGACCATTTCCTGTAGCCTTCTCCAAGCTTCCACATCCCAGCCTACTGGACAACAAAATTAGTTGAAATTCCAGTGGGAAGGAAGTTTATGTGGCTCTTTTTCCCCGTATAATAGATGCTCTGTCGAGTCATGTGTGTCGTGCTGTGACAATTCATTCCTGCACTTGTGACAGGACCGCCGGCTGATTTCACTATGCTCAATTAGGAGAAAATGCATATTTTAATCTGCCCCAAGGTGAAGTACCACTTTGCTCGGTGGCCTTGGCAGACCAGCCATTTAACCATTTAGGAGGTAGAAGCTTCTACTCCAGCCCGTCAGGTCCCTGCCAGCAGCCTCTCTAGTCTCATTTTGTTGCCAACACATCCCGGGTTTCAAAGGACAGACAATTAAAGGCCACTCCATCACTCTCCCAGCCACCGTGCTGCAGCCTGGCCTCTTCGGCAGTGGCTGCCACCCTGGCTGCTGGCAATGGGTTTAGTGCAGTGTCTGGAGGGGCAAGTGCCTCCCTCCCTCCCCGGCCTGGGGGTGGAGAGCCCAGCATGGAAGCCTGCACGGAGCCTTTCTGCTCCTAACCCCCCTACCCGGCCCCGGCTTCAGGGCCTGCCTTCTTTAGAACTGGAGGGGTGGTGCCAGCTGCCAGCTTAGCTGTGGCACTGGAGACCAGGTCCATCCTGGGATGCCCATGAGAGCAGCTTCTTGAACTGGCCATGCCCACACCATCTCCTCACCGCGGCCTCCACCCCCTGTTGAGAGCAAGATTCTGCTTTTTGTTTGTGTGTTTTCTGATGCGTGAGCTGATCCCTTGAGACATTTCTTCCTTTCCTTCTATTCCACCTTCCTTCTCCCTCGGGCCAGTGCAGACACTTCATGCCTGCACTGAACGGTGCATCCAACGCTCAGACAGACCTGGAATTTTGTCTTGGAGCCTCCACTAACTGACTTCAGTTATTTGACCTCTCTAAAGCCATAAATGTTCTCATTTTCCGAGGGGAAGAATAACAATCCTCGCCTCATTGGCGTCTGAGGATGACACACGCAGACGCCTAAAGGGCTAATGATGACTGAGCTCTTTCCTGTGCTCCCAGAAGGCACTGGGATAAGCTCATGGTCTCATTTAATTCATGCAAACATCCCATAATGATCCCCATTTTACAAAGGTGGAATGTGACCTTCAGAGGAGTCAACAACCCCACGGAGCTGGTGAAGGGCTGAGCTCAGTGCTGGGGGCAGAGGTGAGGGCTGCATAAAGGTTAGCTCCATTGTCTCCCAGATCCCAAGGAGGTCCAAACTGGAGATGAAGCTGGACCCCCAGGAGGGTGGAATCCCACAGCCACCAAGCCCAGAGCCCTTGAGACATTTCTGGGTAAATGAGCTGATCCCTTGAGACATTTGGTGGGTAAAATGTCCATAGACTCTTCTCAGAGCTGTCCGGAGCTGCACGCCCTGGCCATAGAGAATAATAATTGAGGATTAAACGCCTGAGCTATATTCATTTCCACCCCACACCTTCTCCCTATCTTTGCCTTTTTTCCCCTGTACTAATACCTCATTAAAGATGGCGCTCTTCCTGCTGCTTCTTCACTCACTTTTCCCGCGCCCGGGAAAATTGTTACTTAATAGCGCAAGCGCAACATGACGTCCCACCGGAGAAACCGAAACTAACCTGGCCACGCCCTCGGCAATGAGATCATTTCCGCCTTAGCCCAACCCCTTCCCTTCCAAGTGTATATAAGGCAGTGCATTACCGCCATTAAACGAGACTTGATCAGAGCACTGTCTTGTCTCCATTTCTCGTGTCTCTTGTTCCCCAAATTCCCACCCCCTCCTCCAGGGCCTACACTGACTATCCCGCGGGCCGGGACAGAGCCAAGCACTTTGCTCTTCCTATTTCAAAACTAGAAGAATCCCCTGATTTGTAATTGTCCCTGATTTTTTTAACCAGTTCTTCTCGGATGGTTTCCTCTAACTGCAGCTGACAGCCCAGGGTGAGACTCAAGCCGACAGCCCAGCCCAGACCCAGATTCTCTGGGTTTCTGTTTATGGAGCCTAGTCATTGAACCCTCTCTGTGAACCTAAGGGCCACGACCAGACAGTGGGGTGGGGACCAGACAGTCGTCAATTCTGTGCTAGATTCTCCCACATCTGATGCTTTTACAGAACCTGTGACTTGGTGCTTCAAGGCCCCTCCCTCCACTAAATCACAGCTGCTTGGGGGCAGGGGAGGCACCCGCCGCAGGACCCGGGCTGTTTTTCTAAGAGGGGATCACAGGTACGCACCAGCCTTCCTTTCCTCCTCTGTCCCCTCCCCACTTTACCTCTCCCTTGTTCCAGCAAAGCAGCATTAAATGATCAGGCATCCCTGGAGGAGTCCTGGGGTCCCATTTATAAGGCTGAAGAGGAGAAACCAGCATCAGACCCACCAGCACCCACCCTGAAATGGCAGAGCCTTCCCACAGGGCCTGGGCCAATGGGCTGAGCCCTGTAGGCCGTCATTTTCTTCTGGCTCCACAAAGCTTCCCTCTAGAGATGAGTGTGTTCCATTCTTCCTGGCTGCAAGGTGAATTTTCATAGCTGCACGGCCTTTCCTGTAAGACCTGAAACTCTCTCCCACTTGTAACACTTTTCCCTGCTCTGGAGCTGCCGCACAGATGTCACACATGTCCGAGTGCAGATGTATGAGTTGGCGTGGGGGCGAGAGGAGTTCTGCACCCGGCCTGTAGAAGGCCTCTCAGCACCACCCCAGAGCCTCACAACCCAAGGCATGTTCCCCTGCAGAGGTCCCTGGCTTCCTGAGGAAACATTGCTGCAGCCCCAGCTAGCACGACACCCCTTCAGAGCTACTTTGGATCGCCTCATTTCTTGTTCCCTTTGTCCATTGTGTGATTTCTTCTCTTCTAAAAATTGACCAGGAGCAGTGGCTCACGCCTGTAATTCCAGCACTTTGGGAGGCCGAGGTGGGTGGATCACGTGAAGTCAAGAGTTCGAAACCAGCCTGGCCAACATGGTGTAACCCCGTCTCTACAAAATATACCAAAAATATTAGCTGGGTGTGGTGGTGCGTACCTGTAGTCCCAGCTACTCGGGAAGCTGAAGCAGGAGAATCGCTTGTACCCAGGAGGCGGAGGTTGCAGTGAGCCGAGATCGCACCACTGCACTTCAGACTGTGTGATAGAGTAAGACTCTGTTTCAAAAAACATAAAATAAAATAAAATTAAATTAATAAAAAAAGTTAATGTGAGGCATTGCTCTGCTAGAAAGGGGAGGAAAGGAGAAAACGCGGGCTGGAGTCATGGACACTTGAGCCAAGTCATCTCGTGCGGCCCGCACCCGGAATGCCCAGAGCTGGATTAATGTGCTGCTTTCACCACTTACAATTCTGAAAACTTTGTAAACAAGGGGTCCCACAAATTTTAGCTGGTCCTGGAGAGAACAAACATTTGTTGAGCGCATTCCACTTTCTAGGCCAATGGCTAGCAAACTTTGCTGCATGTTGGAATCACCTGGGGACACCTTAAAAATCCTGCCGTCCGGGCCACGCTCCAGACAATGAAGTGGAATGTCTGGTGGTGGAAGACAGGCCTCAGGATTTTCCAAAGATCCCAGGTGTTAGGATTCCCAGGCGGCACCACTGGGAACCACTGCTGCAGGCGCCCTGTGATAAGAGGTGTTAGGACTCATACTGCCCAGATAAGGACACTGAGGTCCAGGGAGGTAGAGCAGCGTGCCCAAACCCACTCCCTGCTGTGAGAGGTGTCAGGGTACCTGACTCGACACCCCAGTTCTTTCCACTTAACCCCATGACTTAAGCCAGCCTGCTCTGCCGTTAAATTTGGCCATTCTTAAATTCTGCTAGTTTCTGAGTAAAATGGCAAGGTATCCATGCCTTTCCACTCTACTTCTAAGCATTTCTTTGGATCTTGCCCATAAAAGGGGGACTTTTGCATGCACTGTCCACACACATGCAGAATTCTGTGTGGGACGTGCAGGCAGACATCCAGAAACTTCCCACGGCCAGCCAAGCCGCAACCACCCGGGCTGTTTCTGTGTTGTGGAGACATTTTCAAGCGCTATCCCTGGCCGGCCGAAGACTGCCACCCTCTCAGGGGAGGGCACCTCCTTTCAGCGAAAGTCATCTGGCCTGTTGGAGAGCGCCCTGCATTTGCCCTTCACGGGGCGCCACCTTCCACCTCCCTGCATCTGTGCGTTCAGAGCTCCTGAGTCTGTGGACGTGGGAGGATCGATGCTGCTCCCGAGGCAGCACCATCCACAGATGCTGTTTTTCATTTTTGTCTTTTTCCCAAACAAAGACTTTTGTCCAAGCGTGCAGGATTTCCTTTCCTCCACGTTCACCTCCTCTGTGCCCACGTCCTATCTCAAGCCCTGGCTGGCTTGCTGCAGGGGCTGCAGGTGGGGTTGAATTTGGAAAGAGAAGGGGATGTTTGCTTGCAAATCCTGGAAACTTCAGCTGGAGGCTCCTGGTGTTTGGGGAGACTCACCTGCTCCCACCAGGAAGCGCCACGGTCTCCTGGCTAGCAGAGAGCCAACTTTGGGGAGAAGAACGTGAACGTGACCACTGCTTCCCCACCCTCTGCCTGCAAAGAGGTCCATGGCCTCTGGTAGATGGAGGCCCTCAAGCACCTGTGGAGGTTTCGGTGGTTTTGTTTGTTTGTTTGTTTTTTGAGATGGAGTCTCACTCTCACCCAGGCTGGAGTGCAGTGGTGGGATCTCGGCTCGCTGCAACCTCTGCCTCCTGGGTTCAAGCGATTCTCCTGCCTCAGCCTCCCAAGTAGCTGGGACCACAGGTGCCCGCCACCACGCCCAGCTAATTTTTTGTATTTTTAGTAGAGATGGGGTTTCACCATGTTAACCAGGATTATCTGGATCTCCTGACCTCGTGATCTGCCTGCCTTGGCCTCCCAAAGTGCCAGGATTACAGGTGTGAGTCACCGTGCCTGGCTGGTTTAGGTGTTTTTTAAAAAATCAGCTTTAAATGTCACATGACAACTTTCTTCCCACAAGTCTATAAGCGGCCATGTTTCCCCAAAGGGCTGCTTAGTGTTAAAAATCACACTGCTATTTCTCAGATAGAATTGTCCTCCACTAAATATTTCTGACTGTCCAAGTGACAGTGCAAGGACTCAACCGACCTCTCCTGGTCCCGGCTGAGGCCAGAGCGTGGAAGGCCTCTGTGCACCCTGGTAGGCCAGTGCACGCATCCTTTACTCTTCGTGTTAAGAAAAATAGATACTTCTTTAGGAGTTGCATGTGTGTGCCTCTCTCTGGGTTGGTATGTGCTCTGGCTTTTCACCTGACTGAGGGAGATTGACAGTGTGATGGGTGGAGCTCCTCTCTAGAATGTTCTAGGTTTTTGGCCAGGTGCAGTGACTCACACCTGGGGGAGACTGAAGCGGGAGGATCACTTTGAGGTTAGGAGTTTGAGACCTGCCTGGGCAACATGGCAAGACCTTATCTTTACAAAAAATTTTAAAAATTATCCAAGCATGGTGACCCATGCCTATAGTCTCAGTTACTTGGGAGACTGAGGCAGGAAGATTGCTGGAGCCCTGGAGGTCTAGGCTACAGTGAGCTGTGATCATGCCACTGCACTCCAGCCTGGGTGACAGAGAGAGACCCTGTCTCAAAAAAAAAAAAAAGATTTCTAAAACCTTTGTCACCTTGTCTTTGTTACAATGCAGGTTGCACACCTTTGTGTCCCATCACAATTTAGCCAAAATATGCCCTGTGGAAGATTCCACAAGGCCACATCTAATGGAAGCAATGAGCACAGTGGCATTAAACTCAAAGGTGTCTGACACATTTGCTAACAAATGTCCTCCTCTGAGTCCATGGGGAGAGGTGTGTGGATGGAGGTCTCGGGTGTTATTATTCCCACAGGTAGCTTTAATAGTCAGAATCAGCCATCAGATGTTTTTCCCAGATAGGTTGGTAATGCAGTAAGTAGAATTTAATGCAATTGAAAAGAAATCCAACAGACTCCAATCTAAAGAATGTCATTTTAGGAAAATAGCAGCGATTTACAATTTACTGCCCCTAAATTGGAAAATCAGTTTTAGAACATTGTAAACTTTTAATTGTATGCAGCCTGAAAATAGGTTTAAAACAGAAAGAAGGGGAAGGAGAGCTCGCAGTCACTGAGCACTGTGCCTGTGCCAGGCGCAGTCTTATGATTTCATTTCACCCTTGCCACAGCCAGGTGACATTGGAATTCCTTCCTCTGAGTTATAAATGAGGACACCGAGGCTCAGCAAGGAAAGCATCTTGCTCAAGGTCACTGGGGAGAAAGTTGCAAGGTTTGGACTTCAAGTCAGGTCCATCTGGCTACAAAACCTGTAATCTTTGTTTTGTTTTGTTTTTCAAGACAGGGTCTCGCTCCGTCTTCCAGGCTGAAGAACAGTGGCATGACCTTGGCTCACTGCAACCTCTGCCTCCTGGCTTCAAGTGATTCTCCTGCCTCAGCCTCCTGAGTAGCTGGGATTACAGGCGCCCACCATCACACCCAGCTAATTTTTGTAATAGAGACAGGGTTTCACCATGTTGGCCAGGCTGGTCTCAAACTCCTGACCTCAGGTGATCCACCCGCCTTGGCCTGCCTAAGTGCTGGGATTACAGGCATGAGTCACCATGCCTGGCCAAAACCTGTAATCTTTGAATCCACCATGAAGCATCTGCCTGGAAACATTTCCTTTCTTTCACAAATGGACCCCCATGACTGCCACTTAGGTGGTTCCAGAAAATGGTGGCTGCTTCTGCCTCCCTGCACTTCAGATCCACTGATGGCATGTGAAACATGCTCACTGCCATGGGAGTGGGACAAAGGAAGTCTTGGGAAGGTGCAGGTCCCTTCTTTCCAGATTGCATCCTAAGAGATGTCACTTTCATCAGCTCTTCCACAGCATATTTGGAAAGCCAGTTTTATTTATGTATTCTTTTTTTTCTTTTTAATTTTAGGTTCAGGGGTCCGTGTGCAGGTTTGTTACATAAGTATATAGTGTGATGCTGAGTTTTGGGCTTCTCATGATCCCATCTCACAAGTAGTGTACAGAGGACCTGATAGGTACAGGTCTGCCTGCTCCCTTTGTGGAATCCCCAGTGTTTATTTCTCCCATCTTTGTGCCTGTGTGCACCCAATATTTGGCTTCCACTTGTAAGTAAGAACATGTGATAGTTTTCTGGTTCTGCATTAATCCATTTAGCATAATGGCCTCCAGCTGTCCCCATGTTGTTGCAAAGGACATGATTTCATTCCTCTTTACAGCTGCGTAGTATTCCATGGTAGCATATGCACCACATTTTCTTTATCCAGTTCACCATTGATGGGCACCTGGGTTTACTCCATGTCTTTGCTATTGTGAATAGTGTTGTGATAAACATAGGATAAACACGGGTGTCTTTTTGATAGAACAATTTGTTTTCCTTTGAGTGTATACCTAGTAATGGGATTGCTGGGATGAATGGTAGTTCTATTTTTAGTTCTCTGAGAAATCTCCAAACTGCTGGAAAGCAAGTTTTAATACACAAATACCCTCTTTCCCCACCTACAGAACCTTGACCTCCTTTCTAGATTGATCTCTGCTAATCACCCTCCCACTCCCCCAACCCTGGCTTGCACTAGACTTGTTTGCTATTCCCTGGTAAATCTCATGAGCATTGGCTGAAGTAGTTTCTCTTTTCTGAAATGCTCTGACCCTCCGTACCTAGCTACGCTTTTCTCCAGGCAGCATTTATGAGGCCGGTGTTGTCTGAGTGTCCTTTGTGGCCAGGCAGGACAGAGCAAAGGCAAGATGCTGATATATGCTGAACAAGACACCATTCTAGCCTCACAGATAGTCCAGCAAATTGGAAGACCAGCGTCATCCATTCTTGCACCTTGCATCTTGTGTTTGCATCTTTTTGGTACCTTTGTCCCTTGTGTCTGGCTTTGGAGTTAGGATGGGTCTGTCTGCCCTCCACGTAGGGAGTTAGAGCAAGTTTCATGTTGCACCTCACCGAGCCCTGCACAGGGATTTGAGAATGGTAGGCCTCCAGGGAATGTTTTGTATCCAACTACATGATTTAGGGGGCACAAAAATTTCTCCCTGGCTCTGTGAGAGTCACAGCTGAGAAGCATCCAGAAAGTGTAGCTCTGGGTGTGGATGACTAATCAGGCTGCATAAATAACAAAAGCCCTCTCGTCCCACAGTAGGTTATTCGGAATTGTACCTTGACTTCAGTCCATTTTGCTCACATAGACCAAAAAGTAAAGCCCAAGAAAGGACAATTTGCAAAACGGTGGTGCCAAGGTCATTTGTTTGCAACATGATGCTCTGTAGGAAGTGAGAGGACGAGAAGCACCAGTGAACACAGGGCCTTCCCTCTCCTCTGCAGGTGCACCCGGCAGCACGGGAACATGTCTCTGGGGGCAGCCATAACCCTGGGTCTGGAAGGCTTTGAGGGAGGTGTCCATTCAGCCCAGGCTCTGAGGAGAAGAGCGCCATTGGCACCACCTGGCACCCAGCCGCTAAACTTCCCAGCACCTACGCCCCCAAGTGAGTCATGTTAAATCACGGCCCACGGCTTCCTGGACACAAGCGGAAGGGACTGGGCCAGAGGGAGAGAGGGAGCCCCATGTTTCTTTCATTTCATCCTCTTTTACCTTCTGATTATTGTTTCTAATGGCTCCTTGATGAAATAAACCATTCATCACACACACCCTCTTCTTACGCTTTCCTCCTTCCAAGTGAGGAACATGGACAGGGCTTTCTCAGGGAGCTTCTAGGACCCAGCTGCCTGCTCTCCTCGGGAGAACACACCAGTTCTGTGCATGGCCCTCTGTGGTGTGGGCACAGATAGCATTCCCTGCCAGGCTGCCGTGGTACTTTTCATCCAGAAATGGCACTGATAGGAGACTGAGTGAGGAAACAGACCCCCATCTTTTGAGGATCTGTGGACCCAGTCAGCTCTAGAAGATCAATAGCTCAGCCAATGCACAGCTAAAAACACCCTGCCACAGGGGGCAGGGACTGAAGAGGGAGGGGTGAGTCCATTAAGGGAGGGGTGAGTTCATTAAGGGAGGGGGTGAGTTCATTAAGGGAGGGGTAAATTCATTAAGGGAGGGGATGCCAAAGGAGATGGAATCCCAGAGGGCCTGGAAATGACCTTTTCACTTCAGTTGACTCAGATCTGGGCTTCTTGCGATTTCTGTAAGAACTGCTTGGAAAAAACTCAGTTGCTACACAAAGTTCTCCTTTCCACACCTGATACTATTGGTGGCTCTGACTCTTAAGTGTTTATGGCAGGCTAAGTATTGTACATACGCCATCTCATCAGTCCTCATGGCAGCACAGATGGGGACACTTCATCCTTGCATTCTAGAGAGGACTCACCCTAGGCCACATAGCTAGAAAGTAGGAAACTTGGGACCCCAACTTGGGCCTCCTTGCCTCCAAAACCTAGCAGGATATTCTTGTACTAGACACACAAAGCAGTTATGCCTTTCAGGCTCTGGACTTTATGATAAAATTCTAAACCTAGTCTCAGGCAAAGCAAACATTTGGTCTGCTGTGTTTCCTGCCTAACCTAAAAAGGTGCCTGCTACGAAAGCTAATTTACCAGAGCCCTTGCTATGGCAGTCTTGCTATACCGGCAGATTCACGCCCTGATGAGATTACTGTCTATGATGAAAGTTGATTCAAGGTCTTGGGATCGCTTTTTGCACTCTACCCAGCTTTATTAGCGGGGAGTGTTGTCAGGACACGTGGCCGGTGCTTCATATAACCTAGTAACACAGAAGGAGGGAGCCCCTTAACCAGTACCCCTGAGCGAGCCCGCCTCCTGCAGGGACACTGATGTGTGTCTCATAAATTCAGCCATTGTGTCTGCGAGCGCCTTGGCTGTAGCTGGTTTTATGAGATATCACGGTGCTGTGTCGTGCACCTGCGTAGCTGAGAGCAGAATGTTCGCTGCAGAGATGGAAAAAAAACAGCCACTGGAAGGGATATAAGCGCAGTCCCCTTTTGTTAGCAATGAAAGTGGAGCACATGGCCTGGAGTAACTTTCTGAAAGATCATTGAAAAAAACTCACAAGTTTTTACTTTATACCCATATCCTTTAATCTTTTGGCTAAAATTTCATGGACCCAACGAAGTAACCGGATTTGTTTTGCTTCCCACCAGCCAAGATGTTAACCAGACCCTTCAGCTTTCCCTCTGCTCTCTGCCTTTAAGCTGGGCCAATTAGGTTGGGAACTACACTGCAGCATGACTTTAAAAAAACACACTTGTCAGAATTGTCCTTCGAATGCTGCTGTTCTCCCATGAGAATCAGAAATCCCAGGGCCTGCAGGCTTAACCCTTTCCACACCATGGACACGCCTCAGGTTCTAAAGAGCAGAGCATGTCACACAGGCAGACCATGACCTTGGCTCATAATCTCAAAGGCCAGCTTCAGGGATGCCCACGTGGAGAAGAGAAAATGAGCAGAGAACAAGTGTGCTCACAGCCCTTGTGAGAATCAGGGGTAACTGTGCCCACCTGGGGGGCTTTTCTGAAGACGCTGACTCAGAGCTGACTACGATAGGGGAGGGGTCTTGTTTTCTCAGGTGGCTCATCTCTGCCTCTGTTTCTCCATCAGATCAGAGTGAAAGATGTAGCCCACAGTGCTGCTCACGATTTCAGAGGAGAATTGAAAGTGAGGAGGAATGGAATATTCACAAGTGTCTACTTGTCAACAAAGCGTGCCAGGTGTGTTCTGTCATCTCCGGGGATCAGCAGCTTTCTGTAATCTCCTTTTATGCCTTTTATTCACTCTAATCACAAGGACTTTACAAGAGGCCCTCCTTGACCCCAGGCATGAGCTCGGCCCTTTATTTGTAAGTGAACTCAGCAGTGTCACTTCCACCTTGTGTGAGAGAGCTGCCAACTGTGCCGGGGTGGCCTCGGGGTGATGAAGGCTGCGCCCAGGGAAGGGGAGACATGGTCAGACAGCAGGCTCTCTGAACTCACCTTTCTGGACAAAGATCTCTCCAAGCGTTGTGCATGCCTCCTTTTCTTTCCCCTTGAGCTGCCCAGGTTTCACAGCCAGTTATAAAGCAAAGAGCCTCACCTGGCTTTGAGACCACTTCCCCTTGGCCCAGCTCAGTAGCTGGTCCTCAGGTAAGTGCGTGTTATGTCTCCAGACTGTTCCAGAGAGGGTGACGACTGTTCCAGTTTGCCAGGACTCTCCTGCCTGGGAGACCTCCCAGCGTGGGGCAGACTGGGACCATCAGTCACCCCAGCAGGGGACAGCAGGGATCCCCTGGCTGTTTCTTTAGCAACCTGAGCGGCTCACTTGGGAGGCTGCATGGCCGAGCAGGCGAAGCACTTACAGTGGAAGTGAGGCCTGTGATGCTGTCAACTTGCTTCTTAACCCTAGGTCAGTCAATTACTCTCCCTGTGTTTCAATTCTTTTGCCACCTGTACGGTGGGAATAATACCTATTTGTCCAATTCCTAGGATGCTGTAAGAATTAAATTACATAGTAGCTGCAAAATAATTTGGCTTTCTTGGAGTTGGACGCTGCCTGAACCTGAGTAAAATGACTGTGCACTTCTTAATGGCTTCCATCTCTGGCCAAGCTGCCTTGGGACTAGAACAAATCATCTAAGTACCAGTTTCCAGCCTAAAACAGCATGAGGACAAGGCCAGGAGGCCACAGCAAGACTGAAATCAGAACCCACAAGGATTGCGTGGAGATGCTGCAGTGCCGCCACCGCCCACCGGCCGGAGCCCCCAGCACAGGTATCGCGGGGTTCTAGCGGGCGTTGGTGCGGAGAGGGAACAAAGGTCTGAGTCACAGAAATCCTTACTACAATGATAGTCATGACGGGTGGATGACAGTGCTGTACCTGACCCTCTACTCTGTTCATCTATTTGGTACCTTATATCCGGAATGTTTGGGACACATGAACACACGTGAGTGAGATTGAGGCCTCTGTCTGTCGCTTCCTATACACACGCACACACACGCGCACACACATGCGTGTCTCTAAGAGAAGCACGAACAAACCCCACCCATGCTCCTGCTTTCCTGGACCCCTCAGGACATGGCTTTGTGGCTGCTCCTCCCCGTGCACAGCAATGACAGTCTTTCAATCCTAAGTCCGGTTTGCTTCTGCCTCGGGGCTTCCACACTACTTCTTTTCTGCCTGGAACATTCTTCCTCCAGATCTTTCTGTGACTGGCTCCTTCTTGTTGTTCAGGTCTCGGCTAAAATCTCACCTCAGTGGAGACGTTGTTCCCAACCACCTGCTCCATCTGGAGGAGCCGCATCTTATGTTACTTTCTTCACATTGGAGTTTAGTCATCAAACCACTTATTACTCTATGCTACTTTTGTTTGCTTATTTTCTAACTTCTTCCTGTGATGAGACAGCCAGGTGTCTCCTACTAGCCATCCTCTCCTTCTTCCCTGGTCACAGAGCCCTGGATTTTAGCCAGGCATGTGTTCACCCAGAACAAGAAAGCATGTCCCAGCTTCCCCGGCCTGAGGTGTGGTCGCATGACTCAGCTCTGGCTTATCAGATGTAAGTGGAAGTGTCCTTGGAAGGAGGAGGCGCACTCATTCTATCCCCTTTCCTCCTTCCTGTCAGGGGAACGTGAACGTGATTGCTGGAACTGAAGCAGCCATGTTGGACTCTGAGGTGAAAGCCTCATGTGCAGGAGAGCAGGGCATAGACAATAAGGATCCTAAAAGCCCTGGCTCATGTCTTTCTGGACTTCTTTCATGGTAGAAAGAGATGAGGTTCTAACTTGTTTAAGCTATTGTTATGTTGGGTCTTTTGTCATTTGCAACTAAACCAACGCTCACTAATGCCTGTCCCTCCCTCTGCCCGCCCTTGGCTGTGCCTGTCACCTCACAGAACATGAGCTCTGTAAAGTCAGGGTCCCACCTGCCTTGTTCATTGCTGTAGCCCCAGCACTAGAGCAACACCTGCCATAATAGTCATTGGGTAAATGCTTATTCAATGGATAACTTGCTGGTTTCTCTTCATATTTCATTTCTTCCCTCTACTGGCTCCTTTCCCTCTCAGCATTGTGTTATTTTAGCTCTTTTTTGACCTCCCTCAAATCCTCTCTTGCCTGTGTCCCTGAAAAGTAGACATTTCCCACATTTATGTCCTTGGCTGAGGTGGAAAGAACTAGGCACTTCCATGATGATGTTTGCATTCCAAAAAACCCTTCCAAGAGAAGCTGCCCTTACCACAGCCCACTTCCGGCCATGTTTAATTCTATATGCTCCCGTCCCACCCTGATTGGACTGCGACAGCCAATAAGTAGGCTTGTCAGGAGCCTATGTCATTGCCTGGTCTAGAAGAATGAACTGTACCAAAGAGAGTCCCTCTATCAGGAATATTTCCTCATTTTGATTTTAAGTTTGCTTTATATGAAAAATATTCATAAACACTTAAAAGAAAAATCACTCCCCCAATTATATCAGTTATTAAAAACATACGCGGACATGAAATTCTTACCCCTTCCCCTTCCCAGGCCTGAGAAATCTTGTTCCCTTGACATAGTCAGCCTTAGCAGTTAGTATGTTATTTTCCTGATTTTATTCTTTTATTTAAGAGGCATCTAAATATACACACATGTTTACACACATCCCCCTCACAGACACACACTTGTCTTCTACATACTGGTCTGCAGCGTAGAATCTCTCTAGGCCCAGAACTGCAGCTCTGCCAGGGACTGCTCCTAAACTTTGAGCGAATGTCTGCTGACATACTCCATAGCCTCCCCACTGATGCAATATTCAGGACGTCACAGCGAACAGTCTTAGATATGTAGATTTACAAACCTGAAGACAGTTATTGAAAAGTGGGATTGCTAAGTCAAAGAGTATGCATTTTAAAAATTTTAAATAAATGTTACCAAATTAATATCCAACATGGTTATAGCAGGTTTAAATTTCCACTCCCATATATAAGGATTTCTATTTTCTTACACTCTCTTTAGCACTAGCCATTGCCATACTTTTAAATTTTGGCCAATGAGCTAATGAAAGAATAGAATCACATGACATTTTAATTTGCACATTATCATATGCTGGCAAAGTTGCCTCCGAGATTCAAGTGCTGAGCTGGTGTTGAAGGATGTGGAGAGAGAGGCCGTGAGATACGATGTGCATTTTGAGGGAGAGGCCAATTGAGAAGGAGAAGGGTGGTGGTGCAGTGAAGACCAGGAGGGAGAAGCTATGGGAAGAGAAGAGGCAGGAGGGGAAGGAAGAATATCAGTGGTGGGGCCAGGGGACCCAAGCAGCATGGGTAGAGGTTGAGGCACGCTGTTGGTGGAGCTGGGGATGAGGCTGTGTCCATATCGGCTGGTGGCTCTGATGAGGTCTGAGGCCAAGTAACCTTCCAGCTCATCTTCATCCTTGTGTCACCTCCCAGCTTCCTGTTTCACATTTCTCTTGGCAGGGAGGACATCTTCAACAGAGTCCAGCTGGCACCTCAATCCTAATGTGTCCAAAGGAACCTGGCTTTCCATCTATCCCCAAATGGAACCCTCTAGATTTTCGTGTTTCTCTGAATGACTCCCACCATGCTCCTGGTCACAGGGACCTGGAACTGTGGAGACATTTTCCTCTCTCCTCTTGAATCTGGTCTTATTTAATATTTTTATTTTATTTTAAATTGTGACTCAAATAGATGCAGAATCACCATGATGACCATTTCTAATGCACAGCTTTGCAGTGTCAAGGACCCTTTGCTGCCGCGCAGCCCATGTCCAGCACGCCTTTCATCTGGCATGACTGGAATGCTGTGCCCATCGTGCAACTTCCCCTTCCCTCTCCGGAAAGACATCTTCAACCCTCAGCTACTCTGTCCAGCAACCAAGGACGAGGGTCAAGTACATCTGTACCTGCAGGACCTAGTACTGGACCTGCCATGTCCTTGAACTCATGCCGTTTATTCCTACTTCTCAAACAACCGCCTGGTGGTTCCTCTGAGGAGACCGAGGCCCATGCAACCTCTGGGAGGGGCAGACCCTGGGAGTCTAAGGGTGCCCGTGTCCTGATCTTGGATCCTTGCTTTCTCAGGTCCACCTCATCTCGTACCCTGTTGTGACCCTCCAGGCCCACCCTCTGCTGCCTGCATGCACAGTAGGGGCCCTGGGCCGCTTTTCTCCTGCCGTGCTCCCCTTCCTGCTCCCTGTAGCTGCTGCCATCAGCCTTGCTGTCCCTGCTGTGGCCACATCACCCCTCCTTCCCCGTGTTTCTCTGTTTCTCTGCACAGGCCTTGCATTGCCCGCTCCCGGTGAAGTTTGAGCCCTCGGCCTGGCGTTTGAATCCTCCCAGCCATAGCTCTGATGGCCTTGCCGGCTACCCCCTTCTCTGCTGTTGCCACCAGCTCTGCCTTCATTTCCTGCCTCTGTACCTTTGCTTTTCCTGCTTCTTTTGTCCCAAATGTTCTTCTCCACTCCATTCCCCAAAAGCCATGTCTGGTTTTCTTTGCCATTGCCTCGCCAGAAGGCCCAGGCCTAAGACGCAGTAGGTGCTCTATACATTTTTATGGAACGAGTGAGTGAATGAACGGTGCGATCCTTCCTCTCCTGTAAGGCTCCGTCTGAGCTGCCTCCTCCTTGGGGAAACATTGCGTGCCCCCTGCAGGCTTGGATGTCCTCATTTGTACTTCATTTGTTCCTACCTTTTCATGTGCCATGTTCTGAACTGAATTAATTTTAGCTACTTGTCTGAGCTTCTGAATTAGATTGTGAGCTCCTTGGGGTAGAAGCGATGTTTTTAGTTTTCAATATGTACATCCCTCTCCCTTACATACACACACACACACACACACACACACACACACGCACATGCACACACACACGCACACACGCATGATGCTGCACACGAGCCTGTGCACACAGCAGTGGACACTCCGTATGTGTCAGTTGGCGTGGCCTGAGCCAGTCAACAGTAGTCATCTGACCCTCTGCTCTTTCTGCAGGCACTGGGGCTCCTTCCCTCCTCTCTACCCCGTCCCAGCTCTGGCTCCCATTTCTCCACCATGCGGCCGGGGTAGCATTGCCAACTGGCATCCACAGGCAGGAGGATGATTCACTCTGGCTGTCATGCTATCAGCCTTCCCCACACCGCACAACACATAGAGGATGAAAATGAGTCCCTGCAAGAACCCCGCATTTCTATGTCAGAGAAAGACAGTCAGCCAAGAATACTGCTAAGATGTCCAATGCAGGCCAGCGCGGTGGCTTGCGCCTGTAATTCCAGCACTTTGGGAGGCCGAGGTGGGCAGATCACGAGGTCAGGAGATCGAGACCATCCTGGCTAACATGGTGATACCCTGTCTCTACTAAAAATACAAAAAATTAGCCGGGCGTGGTGGGGAAAGGGACTGGACTGATTATGTAGAGGGAGCAGGAGCCACGGGGGGGCCCTTCGGGGTGGCCAAGCTTGTCAGAGGAAGAGAGATGTCCCACTGAGGGCTCTGATGGGAAGACAGGCATTTCCTCAGAATTTGGGGAAGGTGGTAATTGATGGGGGCCCTGATTATTATGTTAAAGCAGAGGTCAACAGGAGTGGTTGGGGGTAGAGCTGGGGGCTGCTGTGACTCAAGGTTTGTAATTTCCCAGCAGACAGCCAGTGTGATGCGAGAAACGGTGCCTGTGAGGCTGAAACTGGGATTTCAATCCCACCCTTATATCTGTTGGCTTTGGGCAAATCATCACTTTCCTGAAGTTCTCTAACTCTCCGAGGAGTTGGTTTTGAGAACAAAAGAGATTGTAGAAGTAACGTTATTTTGCAATGTATAATGTGCTTTCCAAGGCCGTGTTCTTATCAGGAGAAATAGTAACATTGCTCGGGTGTGCACAGGGTGGACGGGGACTGATTCCTTCATTGAAAACATGCATATTGATTGAAGCATACAGTGTGCCAAGCCTGTGTTAGATGTTATGGGAACATACAAAGTAATCCCACAGTTTGCCGAGGTGTGGCTCTGGGACCCACACAGGACAACATCCAGGAGGCCACGATGAGAAGAAGAGGGGTCAGTTAAGGGGAGAGGTGTGAGCCGAGGAGTGCTTGACCAGGGCAGCCTCCAGCAAAGATGAACATCACACCGGGCTGCACTTGACAGCAAGGAGACCAGGAGATGCCAGGGGGACAGCGAGCATCCTGGTGATGGAACGGGGGGCAACAGAGGACCTAAGAGAGTTATTTTGAGAGTAGAACCCCCAGTTCTTGCGAGCTCACTGACCATGGGATGTAAGGGAGACTCAAAGAAGAGGCTGTGCCCAAGTGAGTGAGATCATGGTGGTCTGGATGATAGAGGCAGTGGCATCAGAGGAAGGTCACATTTAAGAGCATCTGTGCCAATACCCTCTGTTCTCGGGGAAGAGGGGCCATGTGGCCATGTCCTCCAGCAGCCATGTTCCTAGCACATCCCAGATGTGCCTGGTTGGCCCTCTCCCTCCAGCTGGCTCCTCCATGTGGCTGCTCGCAACTCTCTCCCCTGGCAATTACATCACCACCCCACCCAAACACCTTGGCCCCTGCAGTCCTACTTATCCCCATCTCCATGCCTTCCTGCCACCTAGAAGGACCTTGCTCCCAAGCACACTTTTACTGAGTGCTGGTATCAGCAATTAGTCGGGCATGTCCAGATGCATTTTCCCATGGAGTCCTCACGACAACCCTGAGAGATAGGCATTACAATCCTATTTTGCACATGGGAAAAATGACCCAGTTTACCAGTATGGGGAATAGTCTATTCAGTCATTCATTAAACAAATATCTAATAAATACCTACAACTTGCCAGGCTGTGTGAGAAACTCAACACAGTGACGGAGCTGGGTTTTGAACTCCAAACCCAGTGCTTTGCCTGCTGGATCTGTCCCCAATCTCAGGTATTCCTTTCTCTCATGCACAGCTCTCCACTGAGTCACTGTCGGGCGCAAACCCTGTTGAGCACACTCAGTTCAGTCAACCCATGGCTACTTCTCCCATCAGATTGCCAGACGTTTGAGGACAGGAACTGTTTTTATCTTTGCATCTCCAAATTTGTCTGAGAGCAAGTCCCTCAATAAAGGAGCATTGAGGGAAATTGAGCTGGCTTGCTGGATATACAGATCCTTCCTCAGGAAGGCAGGCACCGAAACCATGCCCTGGTTCTTTAGTGGCATTTAAAGCAGAACATTGCATTTGGAACCCCTCCTTTCTGTGAGGCACTTAGAGCACTTTCTAGATCATAGGTAATTCATCCAAGAAATGCTGCTCTCATTTTACTGATGGAGAAATTCAGCATAGAGCCTGTCCTGGTGTCACACAGGAAGCCAGCAGAGGACCAAGGAGGTGGGTTCTCTCCCCCCCTCTGTGTTCCATCCATCCTGTCCTCTGGATCCTGCTGTGCCTCCAGGGCGGAAAGAGCCGCTCTGCCTGACAGGGACTGCTGTGCACAGCCCTGACGCCTGGATGCAGAGCTCTGACCCAGATTTCCCAAGGCCCGAAACAGTTATTTTATCTAATGTACAAATGGAAAAGTTTGGGTTGTAAGATTAAAAATTGATAACTGCAATCATAGCTTTTAAGTTAACCTAAGATGGAAATTTTTTATTCATTCTTTCAGGGCAGGAATTTATATTTGTTCCCTAGGACAGTGACAAGCACATAGTAGCTGCTTGATAAATATTTATTAAATAAATGAGTTTATTTATTCTCTTATTTGACTTTGGTGAGATTCAAAGGTTGGACAGGTTGGAGTCCTGTTTTCATGACTAAGTATGCCTCATTTTAAAAGACCAGTGTGGATGTCTGCACATCAGTGATGATGATGACGATGATCAATCCTGACTGACTGCTTGTAAGGTGAAAGCTCCTGCTTCTCCTCATATAAGTCATGTGTGCTGAGTTTTGTTTCCTGATATGTTTTTTTAACCTGTATCTCTTAAAGGACCCTCTTTTTTTGATCAGCCCATTACTCTCTCAGAAGGCCACCTAGAATTAAGGGTGTAATTTTGGCCATGGAATACTGTGGAATGAACTAATTCATTAGGGATTCAACGGTGCTCTTTTTTTTTTTTTTTTTTTTTTTTGAGACAGAGTCTCGCTCTGTTGTCCAGGCTGGAGTGCAGTGGCCAGATCTCAGCTCACTGCAAGCTCCGCCTCCTGGGTTTACGCCATTCTCCTGCCTCAGCCTCCCGAGTAGCTGGGACTACAGGCGCCCGCCACCTCGCCCGGCTAAGTTTTTGTATTTTTTAGTAGAGACGGGGTTTCACCGTGTTAGCCAGGATGGTCTCGATCTCCCGACCTCGTGATCCACCCGTCTCGGCCTCCCAAAGTGCTGGGATTACAGCCTTAAGCCACCACGCCCAGCCTCAATGGTGCTCTGTTAGCACAAGGTTCAGTTTAGCCAATGGGCACTGACCATTTTTCTACAGAACTCACAAGTCTTATTTGAAACTTTCACTAAATTACATTTTGAATACTAATTTGCATTATCTAAAAGATAGAATTTTCTAAACCAAGACAAGCTTTGGCCTAGCCCCTATTTCAGCTGTGCCCAAGGAAGTAGAGTATCAATTCAATTTCATTGTATTTGCCCTTCTTCCTCTACTTCCTCCCCCAACAAAATCCATTTTGTGTAACATCAAAAGAGAGCTTTGGTAAAGGTATATAAATAGTAGTCATGATTGCCACTCACGGGTCCCCCCTTTCACCTTCTCCCAGGCACATGGTAGGATTTTGCTTCCCCTTCCCCTCAAGTCAGACATGCCGTGAGGCTTGCTTTGGCCAATGGCATGTGAGCAGCGATGACGTGGGCCACCTCCCTGTGGAAGTCTTTGAGAGCAGGTGCATGATTCACACCTTCTGTTTCCCTGCTCTGGTGACTGGCGACATTCCAAATGGTGGGGCTCCATTGTGCTGGAATAAAATGGAGTAGAGTCCTCTTCTCCCATGAGAATACCATATAGGGTGAGGGGGAAGCAAATCTTTACTAATTTTCATTCCTGAAATGTTTATTTATTGTTGCAGCACAAACTGGCCCATCCTGACTGATTAAAGAGAAGATTTAAAATCAGCAGCTCTGGTTTAGAAAATGTGCATCCTTCCTCCCTGTCTCTCTTTCACTGTGCCCACACTCACATCTCTCTCTCTTTCTCTCTGTCTGTCTAGATAGAAAGAGAGTGAAATTGTACTCTTACTTTGAGTACTGCTATGATTCGAATAAATCCAGTAGTCTTTTGATTCATAAAAGAATGATAGCCCCAAAGGACTAGAGGCTTTTCATACCAGGCATGCACCTTCCTCAGTGTAAGGTCCTCCACCTGTGACTGAGTTGTTCGTGGGACTGGGTGGGACTGAGGCAGTGGCCCCCGTGATAAGTACATCAGCCTTTCCAGTGCTTCCAGAGACAGCATGAGTTGCCCAAGTGGCAGAACCGGCAGCTACAGTCCTCTTTTAATACGTAGCCATACCTCTGTTCATATTTCTAAAATGACTCTCCCCTCATGTGTGTCAGAACCATCGAATCAATGAAGTACTGTAGTTCCTGTGATCAGGAGGCCCGAACTCTCGCCACTGCTTTATGTCTCATCTTTCTTTGTAAATTCAATTTTTTCATCCATAGATTAGGCATCATAGTATTGATTGTCTACTATTTAAAAATACTGTGTGTGTGTTGTTCAGACCCAATGGAAGATCAATAAATCACTTCTCGTAGGAAACTTGCCACTGACCAATATCTATAGAACAAGGCAAAGTGAACTGCTTTGAATAATTGCAATCATCTGATCAAACAAGCCTTCACCAAGTCAATTTTCTTAAAAAAACCTCTTTATTTTTAAGAGCAGTTTTAGGTTTACAGAAAAATTGATAATAATGCATAAAATACCTTGATACCCCATCTTCCCTTGCACAGTTTATCCTATTACTAATATCTTGCACTCATGTGGTATTTTGTTATAAGTGATAAACCAATATTGATGCATCATTGTTAACTAAAGTCCATAGTTTGTATTAAGGTTCACTCTTGGTTTTGCAGTCTCTGAGCTTTGACAAATGCATAATGTCATGTATCCACCATTACAGTGTTACACAGAATAGTTTCGCTGTCTTCAATATCTATCTCGTGTGCTTCACCTGCTCGCTCCTTCCCTGCCCCTCCAACCCCGGGCAGCCACTGATCTTTGTTGGCTCTATAGTTTTGCCTTTTCCAGAATGTCATGTAATTAAATTATATAGTGGGCAGCCTTTTTGAACTGGCTTCTTTCATTTAGCCATATAAATTTAAGGTTCCTCCATGTCTTTTCATGGCTTGATAGCTCATTTCTTTTAATCACTGAATAATATTCCATTATCTAGATGTACCAGTTTATTTATTCATTTAGCTACTAAGGGACATCTTGGTTGCTTCTAATTCCTGGCAATTATGAATAAAGCTCCTATAAACAGCCATGTATAGTTTTTAAAAAAAATTTCCAACTTTTAAGTTCAGGGGTACATGAGCAGGATGTGCAGGTTTGTTACATAGGTAGACGTGTGCCATGGTGGTTTGCTGCACAGATCAACCCATCTCCTAGGTATTAAGCCTGCATCCATTAGCTCTTCTTCCTGACGCTCTCCCTCCTCCCACCCCCACCCTCCAACAGGCCCAGTGTGTTGTTCCCCACTCCATGTGTCCCTGTGTTCTCCCATCATTCAGCTCCCACTTCAAGTGCGAACATACAGTATTTGGTTTTCTGTTCCCCATGTGCAGGTTTTTGTGTAGACATAAGTTTTCAATTCACATGAGTAAATGCCAAGGGGCGCCATTGCTGGATCATATTGTTAAGACTATATTTAGCTTTCTAAAAAACTGCCAAACTCTCCTAAGTGGTTGTACCATTTTTCATTCCCCTCAGCAGTGAATAAGAGTGTTCATTGTTCCACATCCTTGCCAGCATTTGGTGTTGCCAGTGTTTGGTTTCCAGTAGATGTGTAATGTATCTCATTGTTGTTTTAATTTGCAGTTTTCTAATGACATAGGATAGTGATCATCTCTTCATATGCTTACTTGACACCTGTATATCTTCTTTGGTGAGGTGTCTGTTCGGATCTTTTGCCCACTTTTTAATTGAAATATTTGTTTTCTTATTGTTGAGCTTTAATTATTCTTTGTATATATTTTGGATATAAACCTTTTTTTAGATGTGTATTTTGTAAAGATTTTCTCCCAGTCTGTGGCTTGTCTTTTCATTCTCTTCACAGTGTCTTTCAAAGAGCAGAACTTTTAAATTTTTGATGAAGTCCAGCTCATCAAGTTTTTCTTTCATGGATCATGCTTTTAGTATCATATCTAAAACTCATTGCCAAACCTAAGGTCACCTAGATTTTTTTCTTCTATGTTATCTTCTAGAAATTTTATAGTTTTGCATTTTACATTTAGGTCTATGATCCGTTTAGGTTTATGAGTTAATTTTTGCAAAGAGTGTAAGGTTAGTGCCTGGATTCATTTTTTCTGCATGTCCATGTCCAGTTGTTCCTGCACAATTTGTTGTAAAGACTGTCTTGACTCCATCGTATTGCCTTTGGTCCTTTGTTAAAAGGAGCAATTGACTACATGTGTGTGGGTTTATTTCTGGGCTTGCTATTCTGTTCTTTTTATTTACTTGTCTATTCTTTCATCAACACCACACCGTCTTGATTATTGTAGCTTTTTAGTAAGTCCTAAAATCAGGGAGTGTCAGTCCTCTGTGTATTAATACACATCCTAGAAAATAACAGGAGAAAAAAATCTAGGTGACCTTAGGTTTGGCAATGAGTTTTTAGATATGATACTAAAAGAATGAAAGAAAAACTTGATGGCTGGACTTCATCAAAAATTTAAAGTTCTGCCCTTTGAAAGACACTGTGAAGAGAATGAAAAGACAAGTCACAGGTTGGGAGAAAGTCTTTACAAAATACACATCTGACAAAGGGCTTATATCCGAAATATATACACAGAATACTTAAAGCTCAACAATAAGAAAACAAACAATTCAAGTTTAGTCTAGGTTTAGCTTTGTTTAGCTTATTTAATTATGAATAAACCTGCACATGGATGTTTATAGCAGCTTTATTCATAATTGCCAGAATTATGAATTTTAATGTTGTATTGACTATTCTGAGTCTTTTGCTCCTCCATTTAAAGTTTAGAATCATCTTGTCAATATCCACAAAGTAATTCGCTGAAATTTTTATTGGAATTGAGTTTAATCTAAAGATTAAGCTGGGAAGAACTTAAATCTTAAGAATGCTGAGTCATCCTACCCACGAACACAGAATACCTCTCCATTTATTTAGACCTTCTTCGGTATCTTTCATCAGAGTTTTCTAGCTCCTCACATGTAGATCTTGCACATACTTGGTTAGGGTTATACCTAAGTATTTCAAAATTTTGGGGGGCTAATGTAAATGAAAGCAACTTAAAAAAAAATAAGTTGAACTGAGTTGTTGTTTTTAAACAATTTGGCTGTTTCTTCTACTAATTTTGCAAATTAAGCCAAAAGGTTTGCAGAAGTGGAAATACACTCAAGTTTTAAATTCTTCTTGTTTGTACCAAATGCTTCTGTTCATATAGAATATTTCCAACTTGACCCTACTTTTGGTTATTTGCATACTTATGAGGTTAGAGATCTCTGAAATTGAATATGATGTTAGAATTTACACTTATTATAGAAAATAAAATGCATTGTTCTGGTCAGAATATTTCACTGGGTACTGGATCTGGTACCTTCCACTGATGGAGTTTGTAAGAAGAATGAGGAAATGCTTCTTTCTTCTTGAGGGACCCCTCCCTTTCTAGCCAAGTAAAAGCCCTGGATCTTAGAAGGGAAAACAAGTCTCTGTGGATCAAATTTCTAAATTTCATTCGAAATTAGGACAGTGGCCAGTCACACATCTCAGCCTCAATTTCTCTCCCTAGTGACTAGAGCATCACCATTCTCATACCTCAGTGCTAAAATGCCAAGGAGCTGGGAAGCTGATGTACTGACATCCCCAAATCCACATACTGTGGACCAGGCTTGTGTAACATCAATCAGAAAAACACTTTCTAGATTTCAGGAGGCAAATGTTTATGCTTTGATCCATATGGGTAGTTTTAAAAATAAGCTATTTGAAGCACTCCCTTCCAGAATGTTCCATTTAAAATGACAGCAAATTTAAGAAATGAGTCCTCTGGAAAGGCCCTGTCAGGACTGTGATATCAGCTGTGCTCTTCCTCCTGGCAGGTACTCAGCTCATAGGTAACAAGGCTATCTGGAGAGGCTCTCTCTTTTCCATCAACAGCATGAATGTCTGTCCTTCAAAAGGCCAGATTCCTCTCCTTGCTCTTGGTTCCACGAGGGCCTGCCTACTTTTCTTCTGTGCTCTCTGAGGAGCTAGTCTTGGAAAACCACTGATGCTGTGTGTCACGTGTACACACAGGCTCATTTGCTCAAGCTCTTAGTCTTCCTGGCCATTTAACACACAAGCAATGAAGTCTGGTGACCCACTTCTGGGTGTCAGGTTCCAACTTGGACTCATCCTCAGGCCTCTCACCAGGTATTCTCTCTTGGAATTCCCTCTGCCCATGACTAATGCAGCCACAAGGTCAAAACTCCTCGTCTCAAGGGGCTGGCCTGAAAACCATTGCCCATCCACACTTATAGGAAAGGACCAATGAATGTCAGCTTGGAAGGCTGACAATGGCAAAGCGTTTGGAATTCTTCAGAGGGAAAAGGGTATTTAGGGGCTAACTTGCATTATAGTCAGTAGAATAAGAACCCAGTTTTTTCAACTGCAGGACCTGGTGACAGTTTCTCCAGTAAAACTCTGTATTAGAACATGTGAATTTCACTTTGCAGGTGGAACCCACCCATGCTGTTTGCAACAGTGTACGGGACCTTCCCGTGTAAGTTCTGTGATTTGAGATTATTAGTTTCTGGCACTGTCTTGTGTTTTGAGCAATTCCTGTCAAATGTACTTGGGAGTTATTTTCCTTTAAAGAATGTGACACTAAAACAAGTTTTTAATAAAGTGTTTTAAAAAGGCAACAGGGTGAGAAAAAGCTGGGCAAAAATTCAAGCTAGTAATGAACTGAGTAAGTCTCTAATTATATTGAATTTATAAATAATAGGATAAGGCAGGCTTAGCAATTACTTTTGAGTGAAATTGCATGCCTAAAGGAAGAGCAAGCTCCCCTTAAACTTACAGAAAATGCATAAACATTTTGTATCATTACATTTTATTTTAAGTATCTCTCACTCTAGACTTTGAAAGGTCTAACTGGTCCAAAAACACAGGTTCTTCAATAAGCATTTTATAGAAACGGATGGTTTTTTCTCAAAACTAAGTTTGGTTTTGATTTTTTTTCCTGTATGAAGCCTTGAGTATGGACACCTTGCCATGTAGTCCTAATGGCCATGAATTTTCAAGGTGAGACCCCAAAGTAAAATGTAGAAAGTGCTCAGTGAAATTTCTACACACCAAGCTGGAAATGCAAGAGTTAACCAGGGTGAGTCCTCCAATAAAACAATTTAATCAGATGTATAAATAATTCATTTGATGACCATAGAACGGCTTCAGCATCATTTGTCTCCAATAAGCCAAATCCACAAATAAATAGGGTGTTGGCTGGCATTGAGGCTCTTGTCTCTCACAGTATGAGCCTGAATGGAGCCCCATCTTGACCAGAGGAGCCATCCATCATTTGGACGGATTGCTAACAAACAACAGACTAGAGTAGAAAAACCCTACACTGTTATGGGGTCTGCACTCCCCAGATCATGCCACTCAGCCCCACACTCATGGTGAATGCATGTCTGGTGTCTGCAGGTGAAGGCTGAGGCTCTTGGTGGCAGGCCATGGTGGGCAGGGCCCTTGAGGCCTCCAGGGTCTGCTTTGAGGGACTTTGGGGTCTCTGTTTTATAAATGCTCACTTTGTGCCCCCCCCATCCTATGCCTGGCACTGTGCTGAGAGCTTTCTGTTACATCCCCACAACACCAAGCCAGATAAGAATTATTACGACTGTCCCTGCTGTGTAGAGACGGAAACCCAGAAACCAGGATTTAGAAAGTCATAGCATCTTGTGGTGCATATATGGCAGAGCTGGACTTAAACTTAGTCAGATTTCTTAACCACTGGCTTATACAGGGCTATTCTTATGAAATCTTCTTCTAAGATACCCAAGTCTTATAGAGATATTCTGAAAAGTTTATGGGCGCAGAGATCAACCAGCTTCATGGGTAAACTGAAGTGCAGAGAATTCAGGGACTTCCTAGGAGTCACACACATGCCAAGTCAAGGGCAGATTGGAAATGATTTCTGGGAACCTGCCTTCCAGTTAGAACCACTGCTTCACACACATTGGGGTGTGCGCCACCTTCACTCAAGTGGCCTGGCTAGAGTCAGGGGCCACAGCAGAGGCTTCCTTCTTCCCCCCCATGTCTGGCCCTCAGTTTCCTCTTCTATCAAATGAAAAGAGTTAGGTTTTCAAGTCTTTTGTGTACAGTTTAATGACTCAAATCCTACAGCCACCACAGACAAGAAGAATACTTCACGATGCAATCAACAATCCTTCACCCTTCTGGAAGGAAGAGCACCAGGGCTGGGGCCCCAGGGGAACTTAAAGAGTGATGATGCTGGCTCATCTCCCACCTGCCTCATACCACCTGCCGACTGGGAAGCAGCCTCCCTGCCCACCCACCCCTACCTCCAATGATAAAAGGACTTTGGGAGGCTTAAACTAAAGCATTATGGCTTTTCTCTAACTGCTCACTACCATCTTGGGGCGAAATTTATACCTCTACGTGAATGGCTCTATACTCCTTTATCCTTCCCTGGAGCCATTTCGTCCACCGGATTATGAGTCCTTGAATCAGGAAGCAAGATTTTACCTTTAATGTCCTAGAAAATCATTGTAAGATATGTCACAAGGATGAAACAAAGTCATCATTTTTTTTTTAACCTGAGGCTTTGATAACCCTTTTAGTTAGATGCTTTTGCATAAAGCTTAATCCTGGGTGAATTTACTCTGCCAGGAGTTAATGCATTTAGCAACAAGGCATTACAGCAAATGCCACCGCCTGTCAGTTGCATGACTTCAGGATCATAAAGAACCCGCTGCTCCAAGTTTCCTTTATCTTTCCTCTTCTCCCCGAAGATTGGCACTTGCTTCTGTTTTATTCAATCCTTGGATAAAAGACCAGAGGTTTGCGTCTGAATTTGAACTTCTGTGTGGAACCACATTAGCTTGGCAAGTCCTAAACCTTCATTATTTTCCTTATCCAAAACCCAATGTAATTTGTATTCTGATTTCAGAGACACCGTTTTAGGTGACCTTTAAGATGCCCTCTTAAAATAACTGACACGCTAGACGGCCGATCTTCATATATGCAGGACCACTGTTTGTCTTTTGATATATTCAGCAGTCTGCCTGCTAATGTTTATGCGCCTCCAGATAGTCTTATTATATGTCATCATTCTTATTATCATCAGCATTCCAATACTTGTTTTCTTTACTTTATCTGTTAAGCAGAAGTATATTCAGTGTTCAAAGTGATACATCATAAAGGTAGAAAAAGGTGAACCCTTTGATATATGACAAGTCTTTCATAGCATGAAATAACTATTGCCTATTATTTTACTCCTGACGTTTTTATTTTTAAGGGAATTTCACTTGATTTGTGGTGCTGACACCTTTGATATGTTGTTTCCAGTGACCTTACATCCAAAATCAGTAGCGTGTGACATTTGATGGCCCAGATAAAAAACATTAATGGTGGAAGAGAGGGTTTATTTTCCTGGTCATAAATTAAGTTTAAATAACTCTGAATTTATTTTAAACTCTTCAGTACTTTTTACTGTCCAAGCAATAAATGTATTTATTACTGGGGTCTACCTGGGTTTCCTAAGCAGAGCCTTTTTGCTTGGCTGCTTTGAATCTTTTTCTTTTTTCTCATAGCAAGCTCTCTCTGTAAATGCTGATTTGCCGAAACTGTTTTCTAATTTCTATAAGCAGGCATCAGAGAAAGGGATGCTTATCAGAGAGGTAAACCAAAAGTGTGTTTGTTGTCGATCAGGTTAAGAAAAGCAGGAGTTCATAAAATGTTCACTGAGGCAGGTAATCTAGTCCAGAATGGATTCGGACGTGGTTTAGGGCAAGTCGGGAAACAGACAGCAGTGGTCATGGCCCGATCATTCTACAGTTCTGTGTGGAAGGTTTCCGTTAGTTCCCGATTTAAATTTTCACAAAAGCGGAAACCCCTTTCTCCATCTTTATCTTATGTGTGTATGTGTATGTGTTTATAGTTCCCATTCACGAGATGTATCATAAACTTGTATTGAGAATTTCTCAGCTTAAAAATTTTATGATTTAAAAAATTCTCTGTATATGTTCGAAAATTGCCTTATACATGTTTTATTGCAATATAATTCACATATCATAAAATTTACCATTTTAAAGTATGCAGTTCAGTGGGTTTTGGTCTATTCACAAGGTTGTGCAACCTCACCATCATCAAATTCCAGAACATTTTCATCACCCAAAAAGGAAATCTCATATGCGTTAGCAATTACTTCACCACACCTCCCCTCCCCAGCCCCGACAACTGCTAATCTACTTTATATCTCTGTGTATTTGCCTATTCTGTACATTTCATATAAATGAATCATACAATATGTGGCCTTTTGTAGCTGGATAATTTTATTTAGCATAATGTTTCTAATGTCCATCCGTGTCGTAGCATGTGTCAGTACTTCATTCTTTTTTGTGGTTAAGTAATATTCCATTGTATAGCTGTCACGCATTTTGCTTAGCCATTCATTGGTTGATAGATTTTTTTATTTAAAATTTTCATCTATATGTTCAAAAGTTGACTTATAGTTACTTCCCTGGGCATTTCTCCTGTTTAGAATATTTTTAAAAGTTAAACCTTTAAAAATGAGACAAAATATATGTCATTTTTATATCTGCAATAATAACCATCATATATCTTTTATTAATTAAGTATAAATTTCCTATAGAGTTTTCCACAAAATGGGAGAAAAGTAGACTCTAAGAAGCTCTTCCTCGTATGAGTGAAATTACAAGTCATTCACTAAATATAAATTAAAATGTAAAGATATACGTGATTATTGAGTATATGAAATGTGTTCAGATAGTCTTTCAAGGAGACCAGCTGCCTGACCCCTTTAAGGACCCCAGGACACTTTCCTCTGGAGTAGAGCTATATTTGATGTGTGTTTATCCATCACTAGACTGTAAGTGACAGATAAATCTTACAACGCTCAGGTCTGCTTTATCTTCATTTTATCTCCAGAGCCCCATTACAATGCTTTGTACCTAGAAGGCTCTCAGAAACAGAAATCTGGTGAATTAGTTAAATTATATGCTTCTCTGCCCTCTGCTCTCCATAAGAAAAAAAGAAAAGACCTATAAAAGGCATTCTGAACCCTGTAGGTTGGCTCCTGTTTACCATGTACATCTAGAGAAGTGTATAATTTATGCTTGTATGAAATAATGAACGTTCACAAAGTGAGTATACTTCTGCAACCACTGCCTAAATCAAAAGTAGCAATATGACCAGCCTTCTGGCAACCCTCGGTGCTCTCCCAAGCACTCCTCCACCACCATCCTCTCTGCAACCACTGCCCTGATTTCTAACACCCTAGGGGAGTTTTGCCTAGTTTTAAATTTTGCATGAATGGAGTCTCATCATATGTATTACTTTTACACTCATAATATTTTCAAGATAAGGATAAAGAGCAAAATTTTTGGTCTTATCACAAAGATATACCTGATATACAACCTTTAGATTCTAAATGACAAAGACTGAACTAATCAAAAGGACAAAAATGCAAACCCCATTTTCACTTGTGGCTAAACTGAATTTTTAAAAAATATCTTTTATGCTTTCTTATGTTTTAATGATCATTCATGATATTGCTTAATTTTAGAGCATAGAAAATTGCAAAGTACAGTAGCAAAGACATGGACTCAAGCTAAATGCCTATCAATGGTTGACTAGATAAAGAAAATATGGTACATATACACCATGGATTACTATGCAGCCATAAAAAAAGATGATATCATATCCTTTGCAGGAACATGGATGGAGCTGGAGGCTGTTATCCTTAGCAAACTAATGCAGGAACAGAAAACCAAATACTGCTTGTTCTCATTTATAAGTGGGCACTAAAAGATGGGAACACATAGACACAAAGAGGGGAACAACACACACTGGGGCGTATCAGAGGGTGGAAGCTGGGAAAAGGGAGAGGATCAGAAAAAAATAACTAACAGGTACTAGGCTAACTACCTGAGTGACGAAGTAATCTGTACAACAAACCCCCATGACACAAGTTTACCTATATAACAAACCTGAACATTTAACTCTGAACTTACGATAAAAGTTAAAATTTTTAAAAAGTGTCAAGCAGACTAAGTTTATACTACCTCCTTCTATCTTGATCTTTTCTATCTCCATCTTTTTCTCTCAGAGACCCTTTCCCAGGCTTCTTCATAATTCATCCCAACATAATTCTTCCCAACTGATAATGAAAGTGTTCAATAACAATTAGTGACCACCTCCTTCTAGGGGACCTCTCAAGGTTTGCAAGGTCTTAAATCCTCAGGAGATACTGGGATTTGAGCTGGTGTGGCTGTAAGCCATGGTACCCATGAGAACAGGAAGCTGAGAGGAATGAGTATCTTGAGTTCAAGCAAACCTTGTGACAAAGTCGCTCAGATTATCCCTGAGGACTGGAGGAAGAGGTGTGTGGCTGGCAGAATAACAGCCCGATGCAGAGCTAGGAAGTAAAACTGATCCACCAGGTGACAGAATTATGATGCAAAAAGGTCTTGACAGTCTAAAATGATAGCCCCAAACTCACTGAATTTAATGGCGATAAACATAAGGTTCAGTTATCAGGATAAATAACCAATGACACACCTACAGGCTGAAGCGGGTTGACATTCAGTCAACTGTAAAAAAGAGTCCTGGGGATCTCAGGTGACTGTCAGGGGAATATGTGGTGGCTGCCAATAGGCTGCTTTAATCATAGACTTCTCCAGAACAAAAGAGGTCACTGTTCCCCTTTATTTTGCCAGAGTCAGATGCATTTGGGCTATTTTATTTGGTTTTGAGCACCGCATTTTAAAAAGAACATACTAAGAGTGGAGAAGGTTAAGGAAGGATGGAAAGGATGGTAAGTGATTGGGAAACCTTGCCATTTGAGGAGTGGTTGGGGGTCTGGGCCCTCTTAGTTACAGGTGTTCTATAGCCTCCACCCATGTGAAGAGAGGCAGGAGGTGGGAGGCAACTGCTAACCGGTGCATGACCTTGGAAGACATCTAATCTCTTTGCAAGTTGTGAATGGGTTTTGACCAGATGATCACTAAGTTCATGCCTGATCAAAAAGCTGTGAGTTTTGTAACTCATATAAACCAGAGACATATGTGGCTCAGTCTCAGAGCAGTGTCCCATTCAAACATAGTTTAACAGCCAGACTTAATTAAAAATCAATTTCACTAAGAAACTGATTTTTGTCAATGGTCACTGTATTTACCCCACGCTCACTCTGATCCATCAACCTGCCCTCCCCTTTGCTGCCTTATCCCTTCCAAAAGTCCCCAGAAGAGAACTAACATTTGTCAAACACTTGATATGTGCCAGGTCACTTTCACACAGAGTGTCTCATTTCATTTTCATGGGAACCATGTCATATATACACATGTGTGTGTGTATATACATACATATATATATATATATATATATATATATAATTATTCTTTTGCCCATCATTTGACCGAGGTCCCAGCTGGTGAGTAGAGTCAGGGATTTGAAGTGAGGTTTGCCCTCTCAAGTGGCAGCCGTCTCCCAGAGCTTGGCTGGGTTTGCCTGCAGTTGTCTGTTCTGTTTGCTGTGGTCTGTGTATCTGACTCCATGCTTCCAGCCTGGCTTTTGATCTAAGGACAGAGAATCAGGCCAATATTATGGGGCAGGATGTTTGTTTTTTCCGTAAGAAAACTTTTCTTGCTCCCTGGTTTGCTCTTCCATGTTTAGAATCCTCATGTCAGTCCTTCTCATACTCCCTGACATACACATTGGAGACTGAGCTGACCCAAGGAGAAGAGACTTCAAGTGACAATTCTGTATTTCCTCTGGACTCACCAAGGCCGAATGTTTGCCCTTCCCCCAGCTCAGTTCGCTTGTCTTTTATGTACCTGGCTTTGCTCTCCAGTTTCCTTGATTTACAAAGACTGCTCCACAGCCAACCAGAGACACAAGTGTTTTCATTAAATTGCACCATCATTAGATAAGACACTGGGGTTCAGGGCTCAGGCCACTAGGCTACAGGGTATACTGGTCCAGGCCTATTCAGAGAACTCCATTTCTTTTATGTGAGAAAAGAAGATTGACTCTCCACATTCAGGGTCTAGTTCAGTGCCTGCCAACAAATGCTTATCAAATGAATGAGTGAATGAATGAATGCACAGTGGCACGCTCAGCGCAGCTTTCAGTAACTTCCAAGTGTTGTGGGGAGCCTGGGGTGCTGCTGCTTCCTGCCTGTCTATGTCCTGGGCAGCTCACTGGAGTTCTGATCTCCAAAAGTCAAGTACATTTGTAGAATATGCACTCATTAAATCCTCTGGTTAATCAAATAATGTATTAATGAAGTAAAATTTATCCCAAGGATTTGTTTTTAAAAGATAAAGATAAAAGAAAGAAAGAAAAGAAAAGAAGGAGGAAAGATTGATTCTACACACCAGAGATCATCAGAGTCATAGTGAGGGCAATTTTGAAAGCCTTTTCGCTCATCACATTGCAAGAAATCCAAAGAAGTACCTCCAGTGTCCTTGCACCTACTTGCTCCCGAGTAGAAAAGACTTGCAAAGCAAGAACAGCAGCGGGGAAAAAACAGGTAATGGCGCAAGAAAACTCTACATAGTAAAAAGAAAAAGGCTAACCTATCTTTTAGCTTCTTATGGAAGAGCAAGGCTGGATCACCCCATCATGGCAGAGGACAAAGCTGCAGAGAGGAAAGCTGACTTTCTGCGGGTTGGGGCTGAATATAGAGCCAGGCACTCTGGCATTTTCCAATGGAAGGGTCTCTACTGAGCAGGAATGCAACATCTCATTAGTATGGGGCGCTGCTAATGATCTGATAAGCTCTTTCATCCATTACTGATGGATGCCTTCCAGAAGACCTCTGCACACATAAGCCCTCAGACACTTCTGTGAACCCCTTTTCTCTGGTGTTCATCATTAACCCCAATACCTTCACTGCCAGGAACTCCTGCTTTCGTACTGGCTACCACATCCCCATGGTTCTGATTTTTTCTTGGAGGGTTGGGAGGGTCAGGAAACAAGGGGGAAAGAAGTTTGGTTATCTTTTGAGTTTTCAGCAGGAATGCCCAGCTGCTCACAGCCAGTCATGGTGAGGGAATGACTGTGAACACCAGGACTACCCCCCACCCCAGTTCGGACCCCCTCCTAACACCAACTAATTGATTAACCTAGGGCTCTTGAAGAGAATGATTTGAGGAGGGTAATTTATAGAGATGCTATCTTTTGTCATCATTTGTCTTTGAAAACATAGAAGAAAACTGCTTTCAAGAGGATGTAGCCCGCCAACATGAGCAATGGCGGGCGGAACATCATCAGTTACAGCAGACTGCTCGATTGTGTGCCTTTCCAGCCAGTCACATATCCAATAACCACAAAGGGAAGAAAAAAATGCATCCTCGCTCCCTGTGTCTTAAACTTTTCCAGCACTGGCTTATGAAAATATTTGGGGTTGTTCACTGCTCTGCTCTCTGTAGCATAAACATTTATTTAAATGGGGCTGTCTCTAGTAATGAAGAATGAAGGAAAAACAATGGTCTGATTTTGACAAATTAACTTGTGATTTGGAGAGTCAGTGAAGCAGGGAAAAGACATTCCTAACTATACTAATTAAATGAGCTTGCAACATTTATTTTAATGCAATGGAACCAGCCATATGAAGATGAACATTTTAATTTATTTTGCAGTGACATTATGAAAAATTTCGCTGCTGCAGATTATCTACAAAAACAAATCTCATCAGCATCTAGGTTTGTGCAGGAAATTTCCATCTTTCACACGAGCCTGACCTTCCCTGGTGGAAGCAAGTGCGAATGAAAAGTTACTTGGAAAGTTTTTCTGAAGGTTGTCTTTCCACTGAGGCTGGGCTTCACGTTCAAATGACTTCTGCGCCAAACACATCCATTTTTCATGGTGCAGCGTAGATGAAAAATTCCAAATCCATTCTATGGGGAATGCAAATATAGCTCATTAGTTCTAAAACATTTTTCATGAAAGACTGCAGAGTGTTTGCCGGCAGATGAGGCTGCATAGTTCCAGCCAAGAATGAACACCACATGTCCCGCTAATTGTTTTTTAAAGTTGTTCCTTTATTTCTCTGGCACCCAGTAGCTATTGAAAATAGGGAACAATATGAAAAATGGACATGGAGCCTAGCTTGCTTTGACAGTATTCAGTACTTGTGTCTTTGGGGTTTGTTTTTGTTTTTGCTTTTTCTTCCTCTCTCAACTTGCGGCTCTAATCTAGAACGAAAGGGTGGTTTGCAGACCACTGACAACTTTTGCCTCTCCTAGAGACACATAGAGGTGATTGATTCTAGAGGGTTGACCGTGGCCTGAGGCAGTGTCCCTGAAGCCTTGTCCTCCGGCTGCAGGCTCAGGTGGCCACTGAAGCAGCACCAGCAGACAAAACGGCTGCCTTCCAAAGAGAGTGGGAGGGCTGCTGGCTCCTGGCCACCACCACAGCCCGCTTAAAAAGTCATGCAGTCCAGAGATGTCGACCAGGCTGACATTCCCACTGGAGCTCTGCCAGGGCACTGCAGAGGACAGCAGACCACCTCCCTTGCCAGGCCAAGGAAGGAGCTAGGGAAAGGGAATGGACGGTGGCTCTGGGCAGGACCTGGGGGCAAAGCCTCTCTTGCTTGGGAGACCTCCAAACCCATCTATTGTTTTCCATCTGAGGCACCAGGGAAGGTCTATCTGGACCACACTGCTCTGAGGAAACCATTTAAGGCCTCTCTGTGGGCCTCGGGCCTCTTCTTACCCAAGTCATCACATGCGGTTTGACTGAGGCTGAGACGAAGCCACCCCTCCCGGCTTCTCGGACAGTTCTCTTCAGTTGTGGACTCAGCGCACCCCGGGGGAGCTCCAAATGGGGTCTGCATTACCCTCTGGGGCTGAGTTTTCCAGCCTCTGGTTCTTAGCCTGCTGGGGCTTCAATGTCCTGCTCCTCTGTGCTGGTATTGCAGTGTAGGGGACAGGGGGCAGCTGAGAATGTGTGCCTCACCCCTGCGCATCCTTGTTCCCAGCATTTGCAGGACAAGGGGCTGCTGTTCCAGCAAACATGCATGGCCCACTAGAAGGGATGGGGTGGTCTACCTACATGGGAAGGGCCTGTTTACTTCATCCTGACCTGGGCAACCTCAACAGGGTCTGAAACATCCATGTCACCTGCAAGCTTTGGGCAGGCACCTGGCAACTGTGGGGTCTCCTGGAGGCCCCAGCTCTGTCTCCATTCGGTCTGAGGAGAAGGGGGTGGTTATCCTCTGGTGAGGGTTGGTTTTTGCAGTGCGTCAAGCTCTGTGGGAATGAGAGCAGGCTCCTCATGTGTGCCCATGGTCTTATTTAGAAAAGCATCTGTCACTGCTATTTCTTCAATACAGAACATTGCCTCCAGTTCAGCTCCTATCTGTCATTTGAGGAATGAATACTTTGCATGAAAAAGTTACTATGCTCAAAAGAAGAAATGCATGTTTTCTCATGGGAGGGAAGTAAAATGAATTACAGACAAACCTATTGATAGGACCGATTATTCCCATCTCTCCCTCTTCTCTGCCCCCTCCTGGCAAAAGCCAAGTAAGCCATTTAAGGATTCAGAAAATTTTAAATCACAGGCTAAGAAGGGCTTATTCGGGATTCTGTTGGGGCTCAGCCAAAAGCCCCATGGTGATGTCCTAGAGCGTCTTATGAGATGATAGAATTAGGTTTCCTGGAATAAGCGTGATAAAAAAAACATCTCAGAAACTGACCTGCTGCAGAGAATCTGCCACACCCTGCCCCTCCACCCCACCCCTTTTGATAGCCCTTACTTCAGATCCCAGTCCAAGCCCAAGGCTGCCTGGCACACAGCAGACATTCAAGAAATGCTTGTGAAATGAACAAGCTAGAAAACAATTTTTTGAGAAGGAAGGGAAAGTATATCTTGGAGTGAAAAGTGTGCCCTGGCAGTAGGGACCTTTACAGACTCCTAAACTCAGTATGTATGGACTACCCTCTTCTCCCCAAAGCCAACCTATCCACCAATTTTCAATCCTAAAGGCAGCACAGTGAGGTGGCCCAGGCAGGACTATGGAGCTTGTTTCTGAGTTTGAAACCCAGCTCTAACACTTGCTGCAAATTATATTTGCAAATTATGTAAAAATGATGCAAATTATATTTTTGACACATTTTCAGCACAATCACCTTGTTTCCTTGGGCAAGTTATTCCCTGTGTCTCAGTTTTGTTGTCAGTAAAATGGTGGTGGCAACAACAGGATCTTCTTTAAAGCATTGTTGTGAGGATTGAATAGGTTAGGTTACTTAATCTAGGACAGCCTCTATAGCCACAGTCATGACTATGCTCCAGGTCTCTAAATGGCCCATTGGGGAGATAAAAGATGGAACAAGACATCTCAAACACTCATACAAGAGGAGGCTTGAACAGGGATCTTGAAGTTCCCTTAGTTCAACTCTTTTGTTTTATAGATGTGGAGACTGAGGTCCTGAAATGGAAACTGACTTGTTCAAGGTCCCATAGCTAATGTCAGAGCTGGGACCCACCCCAGGAGTCCTCAGCTAGGATTTTGAAAGTTGCTGCAAAACCTACAGACACACACAAGTTCCACCAAAGCAGGGTAGCATCACTGCTTAGATGATAAACACAGAGCTCTGTACTTGGCACCCTTTTATGTTTCCACTCAAGGGGAGTTTATAACACAGTTGGTAAGATAAAAGTATATGAATGCAACCCTCTATTGTATTAAGTGTACTGTATACAACTCTTTATCGTATACAGCTTACCTATAGTAAGCAAGAGGGAGACAGAATAAAGGGTGGATGGGCAGGCATCATCTTTACAAACTCCCAAGATAATGAGTTTCTAGAATGTGGCAGTAGCTAGCCCAAAACCTGCCTCTCCCTGGGAAGAGGTGCCCTCCCCAGATTCCTCTGTAGTAACTCACAAATTCAATCTAAATTACAGCTTGTGTGAGTAGAGAAGATTACTGTTTTATTTGCCTGTGACTAAACTGGCCTTGCTCTTGAGCCCCCACCTGCAGAGAGGGGGAAAATGAACTCACTTCTAATCCTGTTGACATTTAGTCCAGATGACTTAGTCCTTATAGGTGATGTCAAAACTCTCTTTGATGAAAGTGTTCCATCTCTCAGTGACGTCATTTCTGCCACTTCTTTCCTTCTGAGGGTGTTTGGATATGTGGAGGGAGGGAGAAGTCTGACCAGGTAACTCTGAGCAGGGCAGATTGGGGATCACTGGCCATGAGGTCCTTGACCTCCTCTGGCCTCCAGGGTGATGCCCATGTCCACCTGCGAGCTACTTGCTCTGTTGGCAATGGCTCCTAAAGCCTGTGGCTGGGGAACTCCTAGTCTGGTTCTTTCTGCTGCTGACCCTCCTGGCTACTGACTTAGTCTCACCTGGCCCTGACTCAGGGGTCCACTCTGCAGACAGGTCATCCCTCTCACAACACTCACTCTGGTAAGCTTTTCCCCAGCCAGACTCTAAACCCTTCTAGGTCCTGTCTATGCCACATGGGCCCCAAGAGATGACTTGAAAGCAAAAGCTTAAGATCTCTGTCTTAGTCTGCTTGGGCTGCCATAACAAAATGCCATATACTGGGTGGCCTAAGCAACAGGAACCTTTTTTCTCACAGTGCTGGAGGCTGGAAGTCCCAGATTAAGGTCTGACAGGGTTGGTTTCTGTGAGGGCTCTTTTCCTAGCTTGCAGAAGGCCACCTTCTCATTTTGTTCTCACGGGACCTTTCCTCAGTCAGTGTTTGTGTGGAGAGAGAGATCTTGCTCTTCTTCTTATAAGGCCACCACTTCTCTTGGATTAAGGGCAAACCTTATGAATTCATTTAACTATTTTCTAAAAGCCCAGACTTGAAATACAGTCACGATGGGGGTTAGGGCTTCAACCTACACATTTATGGCAGGGGATGTCACACAATACAGTTCCTAGCAGTTTCTCTCTGCCTGACCACACTGTGAGACCAAGTTCCCAGGGGAAATCTAAAAGGGGATTTCTTTCTAGAGTTCAAAAATGGGTAGAAAGGACAGTGGCCTCCCTTGGCCCTAGGTATTGTCTAGTTGAGGGAAAAGTGATAGGTGTGTGGCTTGTAGATGAGAAAAAGAAACTAAGACGACATTTCTTACAGCAAAGCAGAATGCTTGAGACTTGAGAGACTTGAGTTTTAATCTTCTAATGATTTTCTGTGTGACCCTAAAGTGACATAATCTCCTCTTTGATTTTATTCCTTCTTCGCTAACTGGGGAGATGTTGACTTGCTTCCTAAGGTGGTTGAAAGCAACCAACAAGACATAATTGCAAGTCTTTTTTTAAACAAAGATACTATTAGATGCTATAAATAAAAATAATGCAAAAGAATATACCTCCTCTCAAAATCCATGACATCCACAGAGTAAAGCATGAGGGCTAATAATCGAAATCTCAGTTTGCAGGATTGCTAAGAGGAAAGTGAGTCTTCCCATCTAGGGGTTATGGAGAAGCTTCAGGAAATTTGCCTAACTGAAGAGAGATGGATTCTATGAAATTCAGGACAACACAGAAAACATTCTGCATAATCCTCCAGTGACAGTTTGTCAAAGAGAAGCAAATCCTTCAGGACATTCTCTTTAATATACTTTTAGTAAATGTTTTATTGTATTGGATTATGGGAATTAGGGGAACAAAGGATCCATACCATATTTTTCAAAAGCAATATTTTTAGAATCACAAATTATATTGAAGTCTTTATACCAAGCAAATAAAAACAAAGATCAGAAGAACTAAACAGCATTTATATATGTCTCTACAGAGATATATATGTATATTAGCAAATTGAAATATAGCAAATACACACAAAAACACCCACATAAAAGAGATGCAAATTATATTTTTGACACATTTTCAGCACAATCACCTAATACAATTTTCTTTTATAGGCAGAGGTAATAAATAGTGCAAATGTATATTTATAGTGTATTTGACAATGTATTTGCTTTGAGTCAGAGGGAAAAGCTTGAGTGATTTTACCTTTGAAATGCCTCTCATCTACCTCAACTAAATTGCTGTTCTTTCTTCTGGATTTTTCACTGTGACTGGGACTGAGGTGGGAAGCACCTTTCAGTCTCAAAGCTTGGTAGGTGCTTGGAATGATGATTTGGAGCTCACCTGAAACTCAGGATATTATTAGACTTGTGTGTGATTCTATCTCATCTCCCCTCTAAGACTACATGCTTCTTGAGAGTAAGAACAAAGCCTGCTACTTCTCTACAAGCCGTTCAGCCTCTGGGACAGTGACTCGCATGTAGCAGGTGCATCAGCAGATGGGCTGGCTGTCATTCTGGGGCATGGTCTGCAGGGAACCAGACATGTGCTGTGAGCTCCCAGCTGATGATCTGCTTCCAAGTTTCTGAGGACTAGAGGACTAATTGACTCTTAATTCAAGATCTGAGAGTATTTCCACAGCTAAGGAATCCAGTTAGTTTCATTCCTTGAAGTGGATCCATCTCTCCAGTGTGTCACATGGATGTGCAGTGTTGACAGGTTGGTTTGGTCAAAGGGGCAGGTTAAATCAGGAGAGAGTGGCATGCTCTGCAAGCCCAGGTAGGTGAGGACCGAGCCCAGAGGCTCAGCTCTGGCAAAGAAGGGATAGCTGGAAGGTAGGAGTAGCAAATGAGGGTTTGGAAGCTGTGTCCCTCCACTAGAGAGCGCCTGCCCCATCTCAGCCTGTGTGTGCGGAAGGCCCTGGAGGTGGAGTATTGCCAGAGGAAGCCTGTGAGTGATCCACCCTCAGAGGAGGGACAGGGAACCATCCCACAGGAGCAGAGGGAATAGGGAGCCCTGAAGATGGGCGGGAGACAGGGATTTGGAGAAGCCATCAGACCCAGGCTCCCTCCTCCCCACCAAAGTTCAATGGTGTTCACCATAAGGACAGTTTCTGGAGCAAATCCTTGGATGCTGGTGGCTAACATAACAGAGACTCAGCTGGTGCGCAGCCCTTTCTCCTCAATAACATGAAGCCAGAGGGTTCCTGGAGACAGCAACCCTGCCAAGCGTCAAATGCACTCTGCAAAGGAACTGCAGGGAAATGAGAGACCATTACTCTATATGGCCCTATGTGCTTCTCTTTCTCAGTTCCTCACTCTGGTCAGGGGGGCCTCATTAGGAAGGCTAGTGTTTCCTTCCTTTAAACGTGCACATCTCTCTTCAGGCCCGGAGAAAATGAGACCAAAACCATCCCCACCACGCTGCTGTGAACAGATATATTTAAATTTCTTTAAGCTCGGGTGACGTCCTCGGATGAGGAGCTCTAAGTACCAAGAGTTATTGTTATTACTATGTAGTTACTGCCTAGCATGCAGCGAATCACCCTGCCCTGCTGTGTAAAAGATGTATAGTGGGATGGGAAGTGTGGAGGAAGGAGCGGCATCGAGACTACAGAGGAAGCAGAGTGAAACGCACTAGAGAGAGAAGGTAACGATGGTGCCCAGTGCATGGGGGTCTCTACCAGGCCTGCTCTTATGGCTGGAAACAAGAAAGAGTTTCTTTCCACTAAGCAAACATGAAACATAGTGAAGACAGTGGGACTGAAGAGAAAGCACACCATAGGGTTTAAGAACACGGGTTTAAATCCCAACTCCAACCCTTATTAACTGCATGCCGTGGACAAGCTTATGAACCTGTCTGGGCCTCAGTGTGTGTTACCTGCACATAGAAAGTTCTAAGTAACTGTAGTGATTATTACTACTACTGTGATTAGGCCTTGGTACAGTTGTCAGTGATCTGCAGGAGGACCCAGTACATGATCAGAAGCATTGTTTCTAATTAGAATCAGGATTTTCTGGAAGGTGTCACCAAAGAAATTCAGGAGAAATGGGAACCCCTAGACACTATGGAATCACGAAAGGGGCCAAATGGACACCTCCTCGAATTGCCAAGGACATCCCAGTGGGGTGTCTCAACTCAGCTTAAAAACAGGCAGTCTTGCTAATGAACTCTGAAATTTCTTTGTGGAACAGTAGCCAACATCGCATACTATTGATCAATGAGGAGTAAGACCAATAATCTACATCTGTCTCTCCAACAAGAAGCCCTGAGACTACTTCAGAAGCTGCACATCATAGGCCTGGTTCTTCTCCAAGACATTAAGGAGCAGAGGTGGGGCTGGGTGATCTTACTGAAACCTCACATTGCGTCTCTGCTGTAAGCATGCCACACAAGGCTGGGACAAGTACTGTGATTCTACAGTCATGTTACAAACTTTGCAGACCCTAGGACGTCTACTGTATGAACTATCAAACATCTAGCTTCTCACAGAGAACCAATGCCAGAGGACATAAGCAACCATGGAGAGTCCAGTAAGAGAGAAATGCAGGAGAGGAAAGCAAGTTCAACCGGAATGTGGGTTCAGAGAGCCCTTTCAGCTTCAGCGGCCAGGGAACGCATGGCTCCTTTTTGGGGGGTCATGAGGCAACTCAACATAAGAATATCTGATATGGAATCCAAATACGCACGTCCTCCCCTCAGAACTCTACACTGTTTAGTGATGTACATATGCTGTCAAATCAACATTTTAAAATGATCAAGTTGTAGTAACCAGTTGCCTGATCCACAGATGAGTTGAGGTTGTTAGATTGCTTCCCACCCAATTATTTGGACTGATCCGATCATGTGGGGATGGGTAACTAAGAGCCCCCTTAGGAAAGGAGCAATGTGAAGTAATTCAAAAAAACAGGCTTCTCTCTGACTAACACCTGCAGTTCTTGAGGGGCAGGAACTACTGGGCTATTGGATGGGGCAGTTGCCCTCCTCAGCTGTCACGCCCCTCCCTACTGTTTTCCTTTCATTCATCCCTATCTTGGTCTGTTCCTGGGGTCACAGAATTTCGAGGGACAAATATAGTTAAATAGTCATTAACTCGGGCATTGAGTGAAAGGTGTCCTTTCCATCTTCCCTCTAAAAGCCTCAAGGATTATTTCTCAAACTCCTCTCACCATTAAACTAACAAAACAAAACAAAGCCACTTTTATAAAATAATACTCTACTCAATGGAACAGGGTTTGAGATGCCAAGCAATTTAAATTCTAACAGTGTATTTTAATGATGCTTTTCTATTGCAGGGAAACGGCAACTCAGAGGACTGAGAGACTCAGGACTTCCAGACAGAGGATCAGGCGTACCTCATGCGCGAGTGTTTTGGACGAAGGCCATTTTGAAACCTACTCTGTATCATTACAGACTTTCAGTGAATTAATTTAAAATAAATCCACCTCCTTCCCTTTATGTGGTAGAATTTCACTGGGATGCAACATGGGGACAGAGATTTGAACTCTCAGTACCACTTACGATGCGGGGCTTCAGGGACACCACGGACATGCTCTGCATTCACCTGTCTGTGGGGGAGGACTAGGGAGGCGGCGCTGGTGTGTGAGAAAGTAATGGGCTCTTTTAAGCTCTTTTACTTAAAGCAATGAAAGAATAATTGCGTCATCTGCTGGAGCAAAAGTTTTCAACAGATGACTGGCTTGGTTCTTTTTTTTTTTTTTTTTTTTCTGACTTGGTTCTTAAAACACACACACAGACACAGACACACACACGAGGAGTGAACCACATAGCATGCAAATGAGAAGAACAAATGCTTTTGTTTGTTGGAGATTAATTTTTATGGAAAGTTGTACATTGCAGATTGCAATCAACCTGACACATTCTCTCCCTCCTGCTCCTTCTCTCAGTTGGCTTTGAGTAGATGTGCTTCCAAGTTTGAGAATTCATCTTGTCTGATTAATGATGTGTACACAGAGATTTCAGACTCATCTTCCTTCTCTGGGTCCTTTTTATTCAGTTGTTTGCTGTGCTACAACCCTGCGGATAGATGGTTCTGCCGTGATAAATGTAAAGTTTGCATAAGCCATGTAACAGCAGGACAGCCTATTATCACTGTACATTTTCCATGGCTGTGCAAAGCTCTGTAGGCTATTTTATTGCTAATAGATCCACAGAGAAACAGTAGTGATTTTACGACTCTTTTTAACATGGAAATTCATGTTTGAGAAATACAACTGGGAAGAAACAGATGTAAACCACTTAAGCATTTGCAGAAAATTGAGATGCACACTCTTATTTACAGACCTACATAGCCTCCATCGCTTTATTTTCAAAATTAAAATAAGCAATCTGTTTACCATGGGAAATGAGGAACTGTAAACTTGTTGTTTTTCCTTTTACATGGCAATGGCCGCCATCATTGGGTTTAATGGCAGAACTGAAGCAGGGTGGCAATTTTTTCCCCTTAGGTTTTATTGTCTATAATGCATTCCCTCTGTAATCTGCACGAGAGGTAGGCAAGTGGGAAAGATTTTCGTGTAACTGTATGTCTGAATTCACATTATGCCTTAACAGCTAAAATGATTACCAGACACATTAGAAAGATTTTAACCAGGTATTTAACACTATCTGTAAATTGCTTAAAATATTGGAAGAGTCAACCTCCACAAAAACGCTTTCACATGGCTGAACACAAAAGCACAACCCATGCAAAAACATTTATTCTGGCCTCGTCCCAACTTTCTCACATATTTGAGAGTTGTGACAAATGTCACATGTTGGAAAGGAGATACAAATGGAAGTATCACGAAACAATATATAGCAATGAGATGTCTGTGCACCAGACTCATCTGAGCAAGCTCCTTGCGGCATGTGGAAGCTCCTCTGGTGTTTAATTTCTGTATTGATTTTTTTGTTTTAGTTCTAGAACTACCTTTTTTGTTGTGGTAAAATATATGCAACATAAAATTGACCATTTTAACCATTTCTAAGTGTACAGTTCAGTGGCATGAAATGCATTCACCTTGTTGTGCAATCAGCACCACCATCCAGCTCCAGAACTTCTTCATCCCAGACTGAAACTCTGTACCCATGAAAGCAAACACTCGCCATTTCCCCCCTTCTCCCAGCCCCTAGTAACTTCTGTTCTACCTTCTGGCTCTATGAATTTGCCTATCCTAGGCACCTCATCTAAGTGGAATTATACAGTGGTTGTCCCTTTGTGACTAGCTTATTGCACTTAGCATAATGTCCTCAGGGTTCACCCACGTTGTAGCATGTGTCAGAATGTCTTTCCTTTCTAAGGCTGAATGATATTCCATGGTGTGTATATACCACATTTTGTGTATCCGCCCTGTGTGGCTAGTCCTGGGATATTAATATTGAGGGTGTATCCCCATCACCCCTGGGGATGGAGGTGGCTGGCTCATTCGTGAGCACTGCAAAGCAGGACGGCTGAGGAGAATGAGAGGTGTCCAGACTAGGTCTGCAGAATCAGGCAGGGAGGACTCCTGGAAGCTATAGGTTTCTGGTCTCTGTATAACAATCACCAGCTGTGGGAATATTTTGCTTTCATCCTTAAGCTTTGTTTTAAATGTCAAAGGAGGCTAAGCTAGACCCTCTTAGGAATTGAAATTTTCCTCAGAGACAAGATATGATGAACTTTGGCCCAAAGTCAAAGAATAGAATGTGTTTCCAACCCCATGCCTCCCCAAGCCACTCACTGCCACTGAGGAAGGCACTCAGGAGACTCCCTGATCATGGCCCTTGGATTGCATCAAATGAGGCACAGCCACAGTGAGCAGGCTCTGAGCTCACTCACCTCTGGTGGAAACCATACTATATCGAGATGGTAGTAAATGCATTTACAAACCTATTTGCCATGCACTCAACTCTCTTACAATAGACAAATTAAACAACTGCCCTCTATTTACCTTGCTATCTCATGGCCCATGTGATATAGAGGAGCTTCTGTTTATGGCTCCTTGGTGACATCAGCTAATGACAGACCTATGTGGAGGAAGCTTTGTGGCTCTTCAGCTGTTGCTGCTGTCACAATTACCATAGTTTTCTATGGACTCACCCATGTGCTCTGCATTGCTGGGTGTTGTCAGTAGCAAAGCAGGGTATTTCACAGTCCCTGTGTAATGAATTTACATCACCAGTGTATTATTATCTAATAATTAAATAACCCTGGGAGTTTGCCTAAACATCTCTGACATTTTATATGGAAAAATGGACATTTGTTGAGAGGACCTCTTATTAATGGAGAATTTTTTTTGGCATTACATGTGTTGTGGCATTACCATTGATGAAGTATTTCCACATACATCTATTCATTTATTTTATACAACCGTGTCATGAGGTATTCAGGATAGATCTAGTATCTTCATTTTACTGACGACATGAGGTGATTTGCCCACAATCATGGCACTAGTAAAAGGTAGAGTAGGGCTCTTTAATGGGGTACAAAAGAATCAACTTTAATTCATTCTCAAGGTAGGGCAAGTAATTGGAAGCTTCATATCCAGAAGAAAAAGACCGAATGAAGGGAACTTGCATTAATTGAGCTTCCACAATACACATCATTTTGCTTTTACTGAGCTCCTACACTTATCTCCTTTAGTCTTCACAATGTTCCCTGGAAGTATACACTGAGATCCCATTTTTATGGAAGAACCTCAAAGTTTATTGGCCCATGTTACACAGCTGGGATAGAGCAAGAAATACAACTGAATCCATCAGATTTAAGATTTCATTCTTTTTCTAAAACATAATACAACTGCTGCTTAATTCCAAAGCTGGTATCTCAGTGCAATTCCCACATTGGTGCAAGTGCCCACCAGATGTCCTGTGGACACTGGTCCTCTGAAACACTCTTTTACACTGTTTCAGCTGGGATGGCAGAGCAGGTGGGTGTCTGGGACTCCATCTCTAGGACCCTCCCCTTTCTCTCTCTAGGAGGAACTGTAGGACCCTTCAACACATCAATGAAAAGCTGCTGCATTGGGCCATTTGCCGAATAAATCGTTATTCTCTTATATTCCCTGACCTGTTGCACCCCTTTCAAAGACAACGAAAGCAATCCCCATGATAGAACTCTATCCAGTCTTCGGCAAAAAGCCAGATTCTTAGATGTCAATATCTTGTGGAAGTTCTGTTTGTTCTTGTTTGCTAATTACCCACTTTGAGGTACCCAGAGGGAAATGGAGGAAGTCCAGCTAGGCACAGACATAAACCTGAAGGGTCCCCTTGCCACAGCCACGGGTTTCCCAAGCATTGGGTCACTGGGGCAAGATGCACACATATGTGCACAGCGATCCTGGAAGAAGCCTAACAAAGGTTATTCTTTAAATATTTACACCTCCACTTATGTCTTCAGAGGAGATATTGAGCACCACGTGGTTCCAGGAGAGAGAGAGGATTGCTTGGTGGCAGACTTTGTGTCTCCACTGTTGCTCTGAGAAATTCTGCTCGGACTTTGAATTCCCATCCAAAGTCATTCCGCTGAATCAGGCCCACAGCTGCCTCACCATCCTCTCTAGAAGACTGTTCAGCACCATCTTTTATCTCAGCAAAATTGGTTTTTCCTCCACCTTTGATGTTCTCCTTGAGAAGAATCACTTGTTGCATCTCAGTGTATTCCCCGCAATGTTTTAGCATCCCAGCAGTTTCTGAACTTTGTAAGAGCTGGTGTCCTAGGTTTCTAGCTGCCTGATCTATCCCCTAATCCAGTGTGGGACACAGACATACAGAGAGACACACATCCTAATACTCTCTCACACACACACACACACACACATAGATACACACAGTCACACACACAATGCAAATAGGCAACAGCTCTGTTGGTGCAGTATGGATGCTGGATGTTCTATGTGACTTTGATTCTCTTTCTCCTCCTCTTTTTCATGATGTGATGACCCATTTGGACAGTTGTCCTGGTTCTTTTACCTGTTTAGAAGCTTCAGAATTTCTGCTCTCTGGACTAGAGGAAAGACCACCAGAAGTGTGGTCAGAAGACCAGCTCTGTCACGCACAAGCCTCGTGTCTTATACATTTAATATTTTTCTTGTTTTAACAAAATTGAGACAATATTTTTGTGCCTTTTTGCACATAAGTTCTGTTGAACCTACTTGCCCAACATCTGTTGTTGGTAGATATGCTCTTTATTCTTACAGATGGGGTTTAAAGACTTGGCTCATTCAAATACTTGGCCCTTTTCATTATTTTTCCTCCAATTTCCTTTTTCCAATCTCCTGACATTTTTGTGTACATTACTACACCCACAAAAAGTGCCAGTTTCTGAAATAGCTACGTCCCTTTGTATTTGGTTAAGAAGCACGAACATTCACATGTTTGGCACTTGCACTTGTGAACTTTAATCACTGTATGCATTATCCGCAGTAGACTTTTAATTAGTATGTGTTCAATAAAGGAGCGAAGTTGCGTCTTATACCTTCCCACACATTCACATTGGGTGTTTAATTTCCTGTCTCCCCCTATGGACCAAGGGAAAAGCCTTATAAAAACTTCTTTCACGTGGAATACAGGTCTCACTTTTTCAATGCAGTTCTGTCATTGAAATGCCTTCCATTTATTTTTCTTTTCTCACTCTCATAAGCTTCATTTTCCACCTTCTGTATTCCATGGCCTTGATGACAGTGGGTTTTACTCATATTTTTGTGATTGTATGTGCTGGTGATGATGTCCCCTAAGTCCTCCATTTGAGGGCAACTATCCCACCCTAGCCCCTGAAGGCTGTAAGGGCTGGCTGTTTGCTGGTGGTCCCAGGGCCTTCTGTGTTGCTGGTCACAGCTGAGTGGGTCCAGGGTCATCACCAGATCCAAGTGTAGCCTGAAGCTGCCTCATTCTTTATAGCGAGACCTAGTCTGGAAATGATGAGCCAGCCAATGAGATTTCTTATGGAAATTTGAACCAAAAAACACAGAGAGAATCGGTGGGATAGTAGGGATGACAGAAACTGAAGGGCAGAAATAGAAGGTCGCTCTGGGGGCTTGTGTGAGCTGATGATATCAGAGGGGTAGGGATGATGAATGGCTAAGAGAGAAGCCACATGACCCTGAGAGAGGAGGCAGCCGGAAGCATCACAGAGAAAAGGAAAGGGAGAGGAGAGACCTCAGCAGCCGTGCATTCCCTCATCATCCTCAGCCCTTCTCCTGTGACCCTCGTGTCTGGAAGCTCTGGATCCTTGCATCCTCTTCCTTGTCATGGATGTCAGGACATTGCTGCTTCTACGGAGGCCAGCACCATCTCTCCCAGCCACACCAACGTCACCTCAGTGCTCTCTCGCTATCTCTGGTGGGGTGCCTGGCCCACCACCGTTTTTTCAGCCTCCCTGCAACTATGACTTTTCCAGATCATCCTCAAAACTTGGCCTTCGACCTTTAACTTCAGTCACTCCTCCAGCCACCTTCCCTGGAACACAGGAGAACCCTTAGGGGAGCCTCCCCGCAGGCCGAGGATGCTGCCAGGCCTGGGTCACCTCCTTGTCCTGGTGACAGAACCATCTCCCAGGTGTGCACTGGTGTGCCTCGTACTAAGGTTAAATATAGTCTCTGCCAAATCCACTTCCTCAATACCTAGAACATGTTTCCTATTAGGCATTGCATCAAGCGGTCATTTGTTGTTTTTTAAGCATGCTTGCAATGTCTGGGCATGATCTTAGGAGCCGCCATCTTTGGCTTCCCTTAAGCTCTCCCATGCTCCCATTGCCTCTGCTCTAACTTACCCCACACAGCTGCTTATACTTCCGGGCAGCCTCCTACTGACACTCATATCAATGGAAACATTTCTTGAGTGTTATTTAAATATCAGACATGTGTTATCTCAATGAATCCTTGCAAAAACCCCGTGAGATGAGTTCAATTACCATCTCCATTTTACAGATGAGGAAACTAAGGCACAGAGAGATAGAGTAACTTTCTCAAAGCCACACAGCTTGTCAGTGGTGGACAGGGGTTTGAACCCAGGCAGCCTGGCTCCAGAGCACATTGACTACTGTGCCCCAGCTAACTCCCGGCAATATGTCACCATCTGCCTCCCTTTCTGTCACGGGTGCCCTGTGTCTGCTACTTCCTTTTTGAAGAGACTGAGTTGAGTACTTACCTTGGCCCACTAAGTGGAATCATGATAAAGTTCTTCCAATATTCCCAACACTTTAAAAACAAATTTATGGCCTCCAGAATAAAACCAATGTATCTGCTGATGAAGCTCCTGGACCGAATGGCTGCAAATGTGACCCTCGGCTTGATTCCACTGGTAGCTAGCTAGAGGGCTGGCTAACTAGAGGGCTGGCTAACTAGAGGGCTGGCAGGCCAGGTGCAAGGTCTTGTCACAGGTGAGGAGCATTCTCACGTACATTGTCCCTATTATTTTCCTCTGCCTTTTGCAGAAGATCTGGGGGTTCTTTTCTCCTCTTCTCTTCTCTTCTTCTTCCCCCTCCCCTCCCCCCTCCCTCCCTCCTCTCCCTTTCTCTCTCCTCTCCTCTCCTCTCCTCTCCTCTCCTCTCCTCTTCTCTTGTTGCTCATCTGGAAGATGAAAGCAGGCAGCCAGGCCTAGTTTTCCCTTTGTCCTCAGATCCCTCGTGGGTCCTCCTCCATCACCATCAGAAACTTGAGCCCTGTCCAGCTTCTTCTTTCAGCTGACTTGCTCCACATGCCACTGGTACCTCTGACCCAAACCCACTTCCAAATTCATCTGGATTCATTCTGGTCACTATAGTTATTCTGGAAACTTTCTTCCCTACACCGCCCCCACACTCCGGCAGGTTTTGGCAACACTTACCCACTCCATCTCTCCCTGAGTTCTCATCCATCTCACCAGCTCCTCCTAGACACATGACATCATTGAACATGTCTTGAACCTCTTAGTACCCTGTGAGGTAGGGAGAAAGGACTCCCTAGTTGATCAACACAGTAAGTTCTTCCTCCTTCAGGAAGCCTTCTTGGATCACCCCTCTCAGACTTTTGTCTGAACTCACAGCATCTACTTTCTGGCTTCCACTTTCTGTGATTCATTCCCTTCTGCTTGTGGCATTTCTTGTATTACTGTCATGCATTGCTATTAATGTTTTATATATCTATGCTTTTGTCTCCTCAACTGAACTTTTAGTTTCTTAAAGGAGTTTATACTTCTAATATTCTTCATACTGCCTTGATTTGAATAAGTTTGCTATTTGATTTAAACTCTGGCTGGATAGCAAAATAAATCTTATTGAATGCTCAAAGAAAGAGGGTTAGGTGAGCCATTTTGAAGTTCCTTGAATTCCAGTTAATCATTTTCCCTTTGCCAATCAGGATGCTATTTCTAAATTAGTGAACAAGCAAAGCAGCCCACAGTGAGATGCCATCCTTCAGTTGGAACAAGAAAGGTTTCTCTAACGTGACTCTGCATGACTTGCAAATAAAAATTTTAAAAGTTATAAAACAAGTTCTTTATGGGTAGCAGAATTATTTACTGATTAAGAAGATAGATGCATGTAATTGGCTACCTTACATCTTCACCCCCACCACCTTTGCTCAAAATTCATCTGTTGAAGTCCTAACCGCTAGTACGTCATGGTGGCTGCATTTGGAGATAAGGTCTTTAAATAGGTAAGTAAGTTAAAATGGGGTATTCACGGTGGGCCCTAATGCATTATTAATGGTGTTCTTATGAGAAAAGAAAATTTGGGCACACACAGAGAAACACCAGACATGTCCACAGACTGAGGGGCCACCATATGCAGCCATCTGCAAGCCCAGAAGAGAACTTTTAGAGGAAACCAACCCTGCTAACACTTTGATATTGGACTTCCAGCCGCCAGAACTCAGAGAAAATAAATTTCTTTTGTTTAAACCACCCACTTTGTGGTATTTTGTTATGACAACCCTAGCAAGTAATACAACATAATTTGTACTAAAACAAACTTAGGATTCCTTCTCTGTCATTTAGTCACAGACCACCTTGGGCAAGGTGCTTAGTTTGTCTGTAAGTTTCCTCATCTGCAACATGGCAATACTGATACCTCTGTGTGTTGGGAGGATTAAATGAGACCATGCAAAGCAAGAACACCGTGCCTGGCATAAAATAAACACTATTAGTTAGCCACCAATTGTAGAAAATCAGGAAGAAAACAGCATGCATTGTTCTATCACCAAAGTGAGCCACTATAAACACTTTGATGATTCTCTAACCATCTTATAATTAAACATAACTATGGTCCTGCTGTATACACAATTTTAGATCCTCCTTTGTTTTATTCTACATTGTATCACAAGCATTCCCTGAGCTACTAAAACTAAAGGATAATAATTGGCTGCCATTTCAGTATTAGAGAATTATAATGAGGCAATTTATCCAAGAACTTGTAGATTATGAAAATAGGCTCACCCTAAGAGGAAAACTTTACAATCAAACATAATGGATCACATACATACATACATAATACATACATACATACAATATATATGGAATAGGTTGGAGCCAGGAGATGTGGAGTCGCTGGGAGATAAAATGGCTCTCAGTCAATGCGGCTGTAATTTGACAGACTGGGCTACACTGTCTCAAGAGGGTATGTGGTCATGAGGAGAGAAACCTGGAGAACGGAGAGCTACTGTTGCTGGCTGCTGCCTGGGGCTGCCTTCCTCTCCCAAGAGAGGCAGTGGAGCTTCAAGGTGGACAGGGCTTTGGAGTTGAACTGTCTAGCATTTGAATCTAGGCTCTGCAGCTCATTTCACTGCAGAATCTTGAGGAATGATCCTTAAACTTATTGTGCCTTTCCTTATCTTTAAAATGGCTTGGAGGGGAGGACACTACCTACCTCATTATGTTGTTCTGAAGATTAAATGTGGGTTTGTCACACAAGTTCTCAGTAAGTATTAGCTTCTCTTTCTTATTTGGGGGAAAGGGAGTCTTAGACAATGGGTCTCAAATCCAAGATCACCCTAACAGGAGATGAGCATATCAAATTGCTTGGGCCTGATGCTGTTCAGTGCTCAATTCCTTGCACTCCCTTTGCTGAGACTCCACACTTAAAAAGCAGCCTTCTGATGAGGCTTCCCTGGGGACCTGCCAAGCAGGAGAAGACTTCGGTGATGTGCACTGAGTTTTCCAGTTCCTCTGACGATTGTATTTCTCCTTGTGACTCTGCCACTTCCTGACTTGCTTGGGCAGTAACTGAACTGCTCTGTCTTATTTTTCTCATTTGCATAGGGGGGGTAATGTCACTTAGAAACCACAATGAGGGCCGGGCGCGGTGGCTCATGTCTGCAATCCCAGCACTTTGGAAGGCTGAGGTGGGCGGATGACTAGGTCAGGAGATCGAGACCATCCTGGCTAACACGGTGAAACCCCGTCTCTACTAAAAAATACAAAAAACAAGCCGGGCGTGGTACCAGGCGTCTGTAGTCCCAGCTACTCGGGAGGCTGAGGCAGGAGAATTGTGTGAACCTGGGAGGCGGAGCTTGCAGTGAGCCAAGATTGCGCCACTGCACTCCAACCTGGGTAATAGAGCGAGACTGTCTCAAAAAAAAGAAAAAGAAAAAGAAACCACAATGAGATGAGGAGGCTAAGTAGGAGGAATGATAATGTCAGTTAACAAAATGGAGCACTTAGTATGGTTGGACATGTACTAAATGCCTTGCGAATGTGATCTCGTTAAATGAGATGTTGATAATTGCTTGGTGCGGTACCTGGTACACAGACTCAATGAGTAGTAGCAAGTAAGTGGATGTATTCAGTAGGAGGTTGCATCCCATATAGTTTATTTCTAGGGGAAGAATGTGCTGATTATGCTGGTCTAAGTATTCCAGAGCTTTAATCAGATTTCCGGATATAAAATGATACATCGAATTCTGTTTCAAGGTATCCATTTCACAACCTTGGTTAACGTGAGTCCATTCCTGAGAAAAAGATCCCCATCTCAGTATGCCCACAGCCAGGTTTCTGATCTTAAGAGAAAAAGGCCAGGCCGAGGCAGGAGGATCACCTGAGGTCAGAAGTTCGAGACCAGCCTGATCAATATGATGAAACCCGTCTCTACTAAAAATACAAAAATTAGCCGGGGGTGGTGGCATGCACCTGTAATCCCAGCTACTTGGGAGGCTGAGACAGGAGAATCGCTTGAACCCAGGAGGTGGACATTGCAGTGAGCTGAGATTGTGCCATTGCACTCTAACCTGGGCAACAAGAGGGAAACTCTGTCTCAAAAAAAAAAAAAAATAAGAAGAAAGAAAGAGAGAGAGAAAAAAAGAAAGGAAGGAAGGAAGGAGAAAGAAAAGAAAGAAAGAAAGAAAGAAAGAAAGAAAGAAAGAAAGAAAGAAAGAAAGAAAGAAAGAAAGAAAGAAAGAAAGAAAGAAAGAAAGAAAGAAAGAAAGAAAGAAAGAGAAAGAAAAGAAAGCCAAACTTTGACCATGGAAGATCACCAAAGTAGGGGATGTATAAGGAGCTTTTGCTTTTTTTGCACTTCTAGATTTCAGTGAACTTTATTTTTAATAGGTATGCTATAGATTGATGTTTAACTTTAGCATTATTTATGTAACCATTTCCCTATTCTAAGACACCTAGACTTAATCGTTTTCCTCTCATTTTTATAAATCACACTACAAAGAAGACCTTGTATATAAAAGTTGGCTTTTCCCCCACTTTGGGCTGTGGAAATGTTTCCAAAGATGCTAAATGATGGTAAGTGATGTCGATTAAGTTCACCAGCCTGCCCTCAAAAGACTCCAAAAGTATGAGGTTGGTTTCCTTTTTTTTTCTTGCACCTATTCCCTTGGTAGTTTGCCATAGATAGGCTCTTCAAATATGGAGGCATTCAATCCCATTTGGAGGGAGTGGATGAGGTTGAGATGGGTAATAGGGTAATAGAAGCAGAAGATTCAGGAATGTTCCCCTGGGGCATGCAGTGAGTCACTGCTGAAGCCATTTTTGGAGCGCATGCCTCCTAACTCATCATATTTGACTCTAATCGCCTGGGCAGGCATTGCACAGCGACACTTGGGAGACGTCGCCTTCAACAGCCATGTCTTAAGGGGGTGCACATGGGGCAATCAAGACTATTGAGAATGTAAGTTAAGGTTATTGCTTCCCGCGTGCACATTCCACTCGCAGGCTGATTAGTGCACTGAAGAGCTCTCATTGACATTTCGTGGTTTAACATAAAGATTTCTTGTGCATAGCTCAGGAAAGAGAGACAGATTTTCAAACAGCTGTCTAATATCTCTGTCAACATAGAAATTAAATAGATTTAGGAACTTCAGGAAAACATACGCACATTTAATGCCCAGTAATGATCAATTCCAATTTCCAGTTGCAGAGACAGGAATTGTTTTCAATGTGTTCTGTGGGTTATTCCAAATAAACATCTGGCATCATTTTATTTCTTTTTAATCATTTGAATGGTGATATTATAGGTCTATCTATTTATTTGTCCAGCTATAAAGCTGATGATACTATGAAGATATTGAAATAAATCCAATGTCTCAATCAACTTTCAAATGAAAACATTCCACTGTTTTAAAGCAACCATTTTCGCTTTTAGCATAGATCAACTTTGGATTACAAATTTCCTCCAAACTTGTCAGCATTATTTTTGTTTCTTTTTGTACTAGTGATAATGAAAGACAAAAACATCACCTTGCCTTCAGTGTCGAGATGTGCTTCTGTTCAAAGGAGATCAACCCCTCAGAGTCTGTGTTGTAGAGAGAGGGCACATGGGAGAATGACCTACACTCCTGACCCTGGTGTGATGTTCTGTCCATTGACTTGTTACTCTCAAACAAGCAGAACAACCCTTCTCATGTAGGTGCCATGTAGGAGGAGGACAGGGTCTGGCTGATTAGAGTTCAAATCCCAGCCCTGCCCCTTTCTATTTTGCGAGCTTGTTCAGTGTGATTCACTTCTCTGAGTCTCAGGGTCTTCCTCTTTCATACAAATTAGTAATAATGCATCATTCAACGAGATGATATATAGGGAGCATCTCAACTGTGCAGTAGGTCTCAGGTGATAGCGATTTCTATTGTGAGGTAGATTCCAAGCCACAGACCCCCTCTCCCCACAGTAAGCCTGCTCTGAACTGAGCTTGGGAACATGGGTGGGAGTGTGCCAGGCTGCCTACCTGCCTACCTGCAGACACAATTCAGAGTAGCAATAATAAGAGCAAAGGCAAATTGACTTGAGTCTAGAGGGCCAACCCCTTCCTCTCTGAGGACCACCTCAAACACATGAGCAGTCCAGCCTCTGTTCAGGAAGAAAATGTGTGAATCACAGCCAACAGGCCCAGGCCTCTGCTGAGAGCAATAGAAACTAATCAAAATTATAGATCATTTTAATAAGAGGTCATTTTGGAACCCCAAGGACGGTTATAGTTAGAGTTGATTTAGGCTGGCCTGATGATTGTAAAGAAAGTATGCCTGTGGTCTTTAAGTCCTAGAGTTTCCTTTGGGTAATTATAAAGAAATACAGCAGGGCCGGACGCGGTGGCTCAAGCCTGTAATCCCAGCACTTTGGGAGGCCGAGACCGGTGGATCACGAGGTCAGGAGATCGAGACCATCCTGGCTAACACGGTGAAACCTCTTCTCTACTAAAAAATACAAAAATCGGCCGGGCGCGGTGGCTCAAGCCTGTAATCCCAGCACTTTGGGAGGCCGAGGCGGGCGGATCACAAGGTCAGGAGATCGAGACCACAGTGAAACCCCGTCTCTACTAAAAATACAAAAAAAAAATTAGCCGGGCGCGGTGGCGGGCGCCTGTAGTCCCAGCTACTCAGGAGGCTGAGGCAGGAGAATGGCGGGAACCCGGGAGGCGGAGCTTGCAGTGAGCCGAGATCGCGCCACTGCACTCCAGCCTGGGCAACAGCGTGAGACTCTGTCTCAAAAAAAAAAAAAAAAAAAAAAAAAATCTAGCCGGGCAAGGTGGCGGGCGCCTGTAGTCGCAGCTACTCGGGAAGCTGAGGCAGGAGAATGGTGTAAACCCAGGAGGCAGAGCTTGCAGTGAGCTGAGATCCAGCCACTGCACTCCAGCCTGGGCGACAGAGCGAGACTCCGTCTCAAAAAAAAAAAAAAAAAGAAATACAGCAGCACATAGTTGCAGCTCTTCTTGATGCAGAGAGCACTAGGCTGTGTACCTGCAGATGCACATCTGGGCCAGTCCCTGGATGTAGACACACATCTGGGCCAGATGAAGCCAGCAACTACACTCAGTGAAAGCTTGGTATAATGTGGCTTTCCTACTATATTAGATATTCTGTCCCCATACAAGGGCAATAAATGCATTCCTCAGCACAGATGCTATTTCAAATGCCATTTTGCTTTATCCAAATCAAATTCCTCAAAGCACCAGTTTTATTTTCTGACAATACAGCATGCCAACAAACAGCATTGCATCCAAATCTCACCTCTTCCACATCCTAGTCATGTGACCAGTTTCCTTATCTGAGAAATGAGGATAATTATGGCAGGTACTTCAGAAGGGAGAAGGAAAATGAGCCAATGACTGGCATATTTAGTCTAGCACCTGGCACATAGTAAGTGCCCAAGAAAATGATGGAATGAATAGTAGCTGCTTATGTATGGCATACACAGATTCTAATAGAAAGTATAAAGGGTAATTAAATCTCAGCTGACCTAGATTTGCTTTAGCCTGAGGCATAACAAAGTTGATAAGAAGCCTTTTGAAAGAGTCATGGAAACAATGCTGGCCCACACAGTTGAGACCCCAGAGAAGTGGGAGAAGCCTAAGGAGTGTCACTTGCTCTTCCACTCACTTCTCTTTTGGTTTGAGTTTCTAAAGAATCAATATTGATGGTGGAAAAGGTGAGTGATTGACTTCGTAAAGCTATAAGAATGCAGGGAATACCAAGGAAAAATTTTATTTTTCTTTTCTTTTTTTCGAGATGGAGTCTTGCTCTGTTGCCCAGGCTGAAGTGCAATGGCGTGATCTTGGCTCACTGTAACCTCCACCACTCGAGTTCATACGATTCTCCTGCCTCAGCCTCCTAAGTAACTGGGTTTACAGACACCTGCCACCACACCAGGCTAATTTTTGTATTTTTAGTAGAGATGGGGTTTCACCATATTGGCCAGGCTGGTCTTGAACTCCCGACCTCAGGTGATCCACCTGCCTCAGCCTCCCAAAGTGCTGAGATTACAGGCATGAGCCACCGTGCCCAGACTGTTTTTCTTTTTTTAGTCATAAAAGTTATCATGCATATAAAAGGGTGTATATTAAATTTATGTTGGTTTAAAGGATAATGATCAAATGAGCACCTAGGTACCTACCACCCACTCAATAAAATATTGCCCACAACTCAGCTCTCCTGAGAGCCACCCTCATGTGTCTCTTTCCACCACTGCCCTGAGGAAATGCTGTTGCGTATTTTGTGTTAATCACTACCCTGCTTTACCTAAAGTTTTCTGCCTGTCCCTAAAAGATATGTTTGTAGATGTGCTGCTGTCATGCTCTTTTTGCCCGACATTGTGAAATTCATCCACATCGTTGTCTGTGGCCATATTCCTTGGTACAAATATAAAACAATTTATTCATGCAATCTGCTATTCCTGGACACCTGTGTTCCTTCCAGTTCTTTGCTCCTACAGACATTCATACACATTCATATATTGCATTTAGCTTGCAATAATTTTTCTAGGGTCCTTATGATGAATGGTTTTAGAATTTTACTGAATTCTGCACCTATTGAGATGATCATGAGGTTTTTCTCCTTAATTCCTTAATGTGGCAAACTAAAGTAATAAATTTTTAAAATATTGAACCAACAGTGAATTTCTGGGATAAACCCTACTTGCTCTCTTATTTGTTGGTGATTTTGGTTTACTTTTATTTTATTCAGTATTTTTGGATCTTGATCTGTTTTTATCTAGGTTTGGTATCATGAAATGAGTTCGAAAGGATTTCCTTCCTTCTTTATTTTCCTTCCTCCCCACACCCCTTTCTTCCTGCCTTCCTCTGTTCTCTTAGTGTTTCCTATACCTACAGTTATATCCTTTGTTAGGCCATTTTTGCATTGCCATAAAGAAATATCTGAGACTGGGTAATTTATTAAAAATAGGATTAATTGGCTCACAGTTCTGCAGGCTGTACAGAGAGCATGGTGCTGGCATCTGCTCAGCTTCTGGTGAGGCCTCATGAAACTTACAATCATGACAGGCAAGAACTAGAGCAAGAGAGAGCAAGGGAAAATATGCCACGCAATTTTAAACAGCCAGATCTCACAATAACTTCACTATTGTAAGGACAGTACCAAAAGGATGGTGCTAAACGACTCCTGAAAAATTCACCCTCATGATCCAGTCACCTCCCATTAGGCCTCGCCTCCAACACTAAAGATCACAATTCAACTCGAGATTTAGAGAGAATGACATCCAAACTAAGTCATATCCTTTTTCTCATTCCCAAAATTGTTAATTGAGTCTTCTCTCTTTTTCAAGATCAGACTTGGCAAGGGTTTGCCCATGTTATTGATCTTTATGGAGAACCACTTTTTAGCTTGGTCAGTCTTCTGTATAGTAATTTTGTTGTTCTGATTTTATTAATTTCTGCTCTTTACTATTTTCTTCCATTTTATTTGAGCTTATTGTGCTATTATATTCCTAACTTCTCATATTGCTAATTGCTAATTTTAAAACTTTTCTTTTTAATATAAGTGTTTAACTCTGTGAATGTACCACTTTCACTGCATCCCATAAGATTTTTTAATTGAATCTTTTATTTTGAGGTGATTGCAAATTTACATGTAGTTGTAAGAAAAAATACAGAGATTCCCTGTACCCTTGACCCTGTTTCCCCAAATGGTAGCATCTTACAAAATTATAGTGTGGTATCTCGGCCAGGATATTGACATCAACACAGTCAAGATACAGAACATTTCCATCACCACAAGCATCACTCACACTGAGTAGCCACTTTCTTTTCCTCCTACTTCCACCCTCTCCTTAACTCCTAGCAACATCTAATCTATTTCTATAATTTTGTCCTTCCAAGAATGTTATATAAATGGAATCATACATTACATCACCTTTCGGATTGGCTTTTGTCACCTACCATAATTCTCTGAAGTTTTGTCTAGGTTGTTGTATCAATTGTTTTTTCCTTTGTATTGCTGAATACTATTCCATGGTGTGAATGTACCACAATTTGTTTAACCATTCACCCGTTGAAGGGCATCTGGTTGTTTCCATATTGGGTATTGCCAATAAAGCTGCAATGAAGATTCATGGACAAGCTTGATATTAATAGTTGCATGCTTAGTTTTTTCAGAAATTTCCAGAGTGGCTGTACCATTCTACATTCCTACCAGCAATGTGTGACTGATCCAATTTCTCCACATTCTTGCCACCATAAGGCTGTCATTATTTTTTGTTTTAACCATTCTGTTAGGCTTGTAGTGATATCTCATTGTGGTTTTAATTTGTAGTTCCCTGGTGGCTAATGATGTTGAACATCATTTCCTGTGCTTATTTGCCATCTGTATGTGTGTGTGTATATATATAATATATATATAATATATATAATGCAAATATATAATGTGTATATAATATTATATATTTATGTGTATAAAATATATACATTATATATTTGTGTATATAAATATTAGTTCTTCATCAGTTTTAATTAATATTTTTCCTCTCCACTTTTTTTTTTTCATTTTAAGCATCTTCTCATTTCTATCAGGATTTATTCTTTGACCATGTTCTTTAAATGTTCAAAACAAATGGCTTAATATCTTTGTGTAATTTATTTATAACTTAATTTCATCATTTATCAGTTAGTCAGTGAATATGGCTTAACTCATACCAAATATTTGTAATTTGTCAATACTTACTTTTGGTTTATAATGTAGTCAATTTCCGTAAATATTTTCTGTGTGTTTTAAAATAACATCTATTCTACGGTTATTGCAGATAGTATTTACATATGTTCATTAAATTAACCTTGTGTTTCTCAAGTCTTTGATATTCTTACTGATATTTTCTCTGCTTGATTTATCAACCATTGAATGTCTCTCTTGATAGTGGTCTATTTTTCAGTTTCTTCTTGTATTCTGTCAGTTCTTGTTTTATATATTTTGAAGCTTTGTAACTAAGTATATACATATTTCTGGTGAATTGAATATTTTGTAAAAATATGTACTGATGCTCATTACCTATAGTAATGTCTTTTGCCTAAGGTCTGTTTCATCTGCTATTACACGAGCCTTCTTCGGTTATTTGCTTGTGTGACGAAGTTGTTCCTAAAATTCGTTCTCCCCATCTTCTTTGATAACAGAATTCTCCCTCCAATTTTTAGCTGGAAACTTGACCTTCTGAAGTAAAGATTACATTTCTCAGCTTCCTTTGCAGCTAGATGTGGCTATATGACAAGTATCTGGTCAATGAGATGAAAATAGATGGGTTAACAGCTTCCAAGGACCTTCCTTAAAAGGCAGTGCAGGATACGCCATTTTTTCTTCTTCCTCCTTCCTTCCTTCATTATCCTGGACTGTCCAGGTGCTGCCATCTTGGACCTTGAGGTAAAGGGCTCCCAATGTAGAGCCATAGAATAGAAAGAGTCTGGGTTCTTGATACCAGGCAGTACCATGGACAACAACCTACAACAGAGAAAAAATACATTCTATCTTGGTTAAGCCTCTGTTGCTTGGAGTTTTCTGTCACTTGTAGTGAAATCTAGTCCCACTGAATACATCTGTTATATCCATTTATTTTCTTTTACTTTGAAGTTTCCATATCCTTATATTTTATGGATATTAATTATGAACATAATTCGGCTGAAGTTTTTTTTCCTGTTATTGCTGTGAATTCTCTTTTATTTTAAATCAGATCTGATGGCCTTAGTCTTTTAACTAGAAAGCCTAGTTCATTTCCATTGAGTGTGGTTATTAATATATTTGGATTCATTAAATTACTCTATCTTATTTTATCATTTCTATGTGTTCCATTTCTATACTTTGTCTTTCCACCTTTTGGATTTAGTTTTCCCCTTCATTCCATTTTTTCCCTTCTGCTAGTTTGAACAATCTTTTTTATTCTTTTATGGTTTAACTGATAAATTTTATTACGCCTATTTAATTAATATCTAAACAATGTCAGTGAGAACACTGTAAATTCTGTGTAAAATTCTGAATTTGTTGATTCTGATAATGTTGGAAGATTCTTCCATAAAGGCATATTATAATATTCTCTTCCTTCACGGGGGAATGGCACAGGTTCTGGCCCATTGATAAAAACAATAAGCTTCGCAGCTGGGCATTTATCCCAAAGTCAGCCCTGAGTTTCTCAGCCTTGTCAAGGTAAAGAGCCTGTTGATCACTGTTCCCCTGTTTCCCTGGTGACACCCACGTTTTGGAAAAAATGTAACATAGAATAAGAATTTTTATGCATGTGTTTATTTATGTCATGCTTCTGTCCATTGAGGCTTTTAGGATCACTTACAGGTATGCAAACCTTACAGTAAGATAAAATAAAATAGTTGAATTTGAGAACAGAAATTGAGGAAAGGAAATCTGCATTTATTCAGTAATTAATTACCACCCCTATGTTTATTAATCAAAGACATAGAACTGCCAGTTGGAACTTCTGATTAGCACAAGATAAGCAGCTTTGGCCCAAGGCATATGAAATTCCACCACAACCCTGAGACATAGGCATTTTCTTTGTCCTGCTTGCTTTATGCATGTTCCATCCCACTTTTGGAAATGTGATGAGTCATCTCAGGGACCTGTCCTTACCGTCACAAACTGTTAGGGGGCCAGGAACCTCCTGTAGGAATCCCTATTCTGATTTCCACTTGAAAGATGGAAAAGATCATCCTTCTCTCACAGCCCCCATACTGCACAGGTCAGTCTCCTCAGGCCTCCTTCTCTCTACCTGGTGAACCCTTTCTTCTCCTCAGGTTTCAGCCTAGATATTACTACCTCCTCTTGGAAGCCTTCCTTGACCAGCCCTCCAAACTTGAGTAGAGAGTTGTACAATGGGCTGCCATCCTAATCTGCCTGGGCTTGTCATTGTGTTGGAAGTCACCCATTTCCTTATCTCTACTTGATTGTGACCCCCTGTAAAGGTGGGCTCTGTGCCTGGATTTTTCATGGTTGTATCCCCAGTGTCTGGCGCAGTAACTGGCATAGAGGGGAGTGAACAATGTGATTACTAGGTGAATAGATAGATGGATGGGTGAATGAATTAACGAGGCTAAAGCCACTATAACTGATGTACAGGGGATGTGCTTAAGATACCCAGAGAAGGGTTTTGTTATTTGCCACCAGAAAAGCTGTGACCAATACAAGCACTGATGTTCCGGGTGGATTCAGATGCCATCACAAAATTTTCTCCACTAATCGAAGACCCAGCCACAGAATGCACAAAACAGCTCTCAAGATCTCTGCACGCAATATCAGCGCCCATGGGTCCCTGTGGCCATTTCTCAGTCCTGCCCATAAGCCACCATCATCTCTGCCTCATCTTCTGCGAAAACTTCCCACCTGGTTGTCTCATGAGGTCCTCAACCCATTCTTCATACTGCAGCCAAAGCCATCTTTTCAGAATGTAAACCTGATGGTGCCACTCCTGTCTGATGAAATTGTTCAGGGGCTTCGCATTTCTGTGAAAGACCAAAATCCTTAAAATTTTTTGACCTTTACTCACAATAAGAAATACAGTTTATATTGAAACTCAGTACACTTGATGTATATTTTATAAAAGTGTCACAAGACAATGCTTACCCTTTATTTGATTAACAAATACTTGTATGGCAGTTACTGATTGCCAGACACTGTTCTTGGTGTGCTGCGAATAGTAACTCAAAACTTCCCCAAACTGAAGACAAAGCTTTGGTGGGTAGGTTGTAAGATGACCTCCAATGGTCTTTGCCTTCTGGCATTCATGGCCGCATCCTCGTGTAATACCTTGAGTGTGGGCTCTCTTCTAAAAAACAGAATATGACAGAATTGATTGGATGCCACTTTGGAGATTAGAAAGACTGTGGATTCTGTCTTGGGTTCTCGCTCTGTCTCTCATCACTTGCCCTAGTGGAAGCAAGCTGCCATGTTGTGGGCAATCCTGTGGAGATGCCACGTGGTGTGTCAGACCCTGAAGCCCTGAGTGCAACAGCCTGCAAGGAGCTGAGGCCTGCCAGCAACTACTTAAGTGAGCACGGAGGCAAAACATTTGGCAGTAGTTGAGCCTTATAAGGTGACTGCTGTCCTGGCCCACTGTAGCCCTTGAGAGTACTTCACAGAGACCTGGAGCCAGAGACACTCAACTACGTCACTCCTGGTCCCCTATCCCATAGAAAATGTGAGATAATACATGTTTATTGTTTTCAGTAGCCAAGTTTGGGGTAATTTGTTATACAGCAATAGATAATAGACTACCCTCGAGAGGCACCTCCAAGGTGCCAAGCTTTGTGCTAAGCACATTCATTCAGGTGAATCCTCATAGCCCTGCAAGGTGGGTAGCATTATCTCCATTGTACAGGCAAAGAAAATGCACCGTACTGGAGTGACGCCAGTATGTAACTCACTCTCTCCTCTCCTCGATGCGATTTCCTTTGACCGTGGTTGCAGGAAAGTCAGGAGCACTGACTCTATTTAAAGTTAAGATGACTGGCCCATGCTTCTCTCCCATCAGAGCTTCTCCCTGCCCATCTGCTAGTTGCTCTCAGGTACTAGGCAGCTATCAACAACTCCTGCTGGGCGCCCTCAATAGCGAATATTGCCACCATCCTCAGTGTGCAGGTCAAGCCACAGCTGGTCAGTCTCCATGCATCAGGGGTCAGCTTTCCACACTCTTTTTTTTTTATTATTATTATACTTTAAGATCTAGGGTACATGTGCACAATGTGCAGGTTTGTTACATATGTATACTTGTGCCATGTTGGTGTGCTGCACCCATCAACTCGTCAGCACCCATCAACCCGTCATTTACATCAGGTATAACTCCCAATGCCATCCCTTCCCCCTCCTCCCTCCCCACAATAGACCCCGGTGTGTGATGTTCCCCTTCCCGTGTCCAAGTGATCTCATTGTTCAATTCCCACCTATGAGTGAGAACACGCGGTGTTTGCTTTTCTGTTTTTGCGATAGTTTGCTGAGAATGATGGTTTCCAGCTGCATCCATGTCCCTACAAAGGACATGAACTCATCCTTTTTTATGGCTGCATAGTATTCCATGGTGTATATGTGCCACATTTTCTTAATCCAGTCTGTCACTGATGGACATTTGGGTTGATTCCAAGTCCTTACTATTGTGAATAGTGCCACAATAAACATACATGTGCATGGGTCTTTATAGCAGCATGATTTATAATCCTTTGGGTATATACCCAGTAATGGGATGGCTGGGTCATATGGTATTTCTAGTTCTAGATCCTTGAGGAATCACCATACTGTTTCCCACAATGGTTGAACTACTTTACAATCCCACCAACAGTGTAAAAGTGTTCCTATTTCTCCACATCCTCTCCAGCATCTGTTGTTTCCTGACTTTTTAATGACTGCCATTCTAACTGGTGTGAGATGGTATCTCATTGTGGTTTTGATTTGCATTTCTCTGATGGCCAGTGATGATGAGCATTTTTTCATGTGTCTGTTGGCTGTATGAATGTCTTCTTTTGAGAAATGTCTGTTCATATCCTTTGCCCACTTTTTGATGGGGTTGTTTTTTTCTTGTAAATTTGTTTGAGTTCTTTGTAGGTTCTGGGTATTAGCCCTTTGTCAGATGAGTAGATTGCAAAAATTTTCTCCCATTCTGTAGGTTGCCTATTCACTATGACAGTAGTTTCTTTTGCTGTGCAGAAGCTCTTTAGTTTAATTAGATCCCATTTGTCAATTTTGGCTTTTGTTGCTGTTGCTTTTGGTGTTTTAGACATGAAGTCCTTGCCCTAGACATGAAGTCCTTGCCCATGCCTATGTCCTGAATGGTATTACCTAGGTTTTCTTCTAGGGTTTTTATGGTATTAGGTCTAACATTTAAGTCTCTAATCCTTCTTGAATTAATTTTCATATAAGGAGTAAGGAAAGGATCCAGTTTCAGCTTTCTACTTATGGCTAGCCAATTTTCCCAGCACCATTTATTAAACGGGGAATCCTTTCCCCATTTCTTGTTTTTGTCAGGTTTGTCAAAGATCAGATGGCTGTAGATGTTTGGTGTTATTTCTGAGGGCTCTGTTCTGTTCCATTGGTCTATATCTCTGTTTTGGTACCAGTACTATGCTGTTTTGGTTACTGTAACCTTGTAGTATAGTTTGAAGTCAGGTAGCATGATGCCTCCAGCTTTGTTCTTTTGACTTAGGATTGTCTTGGCAATGCGGGCTCTTTTTTGGTTCCATATGAACTTTAAAGCAGTTTTTTCCAATTCTGTGAAGAAACTCGTTAGTAGCTTGATGGGGATGGCATTGAATCTATAAATTACCTTGGGCAGTATGGCCATTTTCACGATATTGATTCTTCCTATCCATGAGCATGGTATGTTCTTCCATTTGTTTGTGTCCTCTTTTATTTCACTGAGCAGTGGTTTGTAGTTCTCCTTGAAGAGATCCTTTACATCCCTTGTAAGTTGGATTCCTAGGTATTTTATTCTCTTTGAAGCTATTGTGAATGGGAGTTCATTCATGATTTGGCTCTCTGTTTGTCTGTTACTGGTGTATAAGAATGCTTGTGATTTTTGCACATTGATTTTGTATCCTGAGACTTTGCTGAAGTTGCTTATCAGCTTAAGGAGATTTTGGGCTGAGATGATGGGGTTTTCTAAATATACAGTCATGTCATCTGCAAACAGGGACAATTTGACTTCTTCTTTTCCTAACTGAATAACCTTTATTTCTTTCTCTTGCCTGATTGCCCTAGCCAGAATTTCCAACACTATGTTGAATAGGAGTGGTGAGAGAGGGCATCCCTGTCTTGTGCCAGTTTTCAAAGGGAATGCTTCCAGTTTTTGCCCATTCAGTATATTGGCTGTGGGTTTGTTATAAATGGCTCTTATTATTTTGAGATATGTTCCATCAATACTGAATTTATTGAGAGTTTTTATCATGAAGGGCTGTTGAATTTTGTCAAAGGCCTTTTCTGCATCTATTGAGATAATCATGTGGTTTTTGTCTTTGGTTCTGTTTATATACTGGATTATGTTTATTGATTTGTGTATGTTGAACCAGCCTTGCATCCCAGGGATGAAGCCCATTTGATCATGGTGGATAAGCTTTTTGATGTGCTGCTGGATTGGGTTTGCCAGTATTTTATTGAGGATTTTTGCATCAATGTTCATCAGGGATATTGGTCTAAAATTCTCTTTTTTTGTTGTGTCTCTGCCAGACTTTGGTATGAGGATGATGTTGGCCTCATAAAATGAGTTAGGGAGGATTCTCTCTTTTTCTATTGATCGGAATAGTTTCAGAAGGAAAGGTACCAGCTCCTCCTTGTACCTCTGGTAGAATTTGGCTGTGAATCTATCTGGTCCTGGACTTTTTTTGGTTGGTAGGTTATTAATTATTACCTCAATTTCAGAGCCTGCTATTGGTCTATTCAGGGATTCAACTTCTTCCTGGTTTAGTCTTGGGAGAGTGTAAGTGTCCAGGAAATTATCCATTTCTTCTAGGTTTTCTAGTTTATTTGCGTAGAGGTGTTTATAGTATTCTTTGATGGTAGTTTGTATTTCTGTGGGGTCGGTGGTGATATCCCCTTTATCATTTTTTATTGAGTCTATTTTATTCTTCTCTCTTTTCTTCTTTATTAGTCTTGCTAGCAGTCTATCAATGTTGTTGATCTTTTCAAAAAACCAACTCCTGGATTCATTGATTTTTTGGAGGGTTTTTTGTGTCTCTATCTCCTTCAGTTCTGCTCTGATCTTAGTTATTTCTTGCCTTTGGCTAGCTTTTGAATGTGTTTGTTCTTGCTTCTCTAGTTCTTTTAATTGTGATGTTAGGGTGTCAATTTTAGATCTTTCCTGCTTTCTCTTGTGGGCATTTAGTGCTATAAATTTCCCTCTACTCACTGCTTTAAATATGTCCCAGAGATTCTGGTATGTTGTATCTTTGTTCTCATTGGTTTCAAAGAACATCTTTATTTCCGCCTTCATTATGTTATGTACCCAGTAGTCATTCAGGAGCAGGTTGTTCAGTTTCCATGTAGTTGAGCAGTTTTGATTGAGTTTCTTAGTCCTGAGTTCTAGTTTGATTGCACTGTGGTCTGAGAGACAGTTGGTTATAATTTCTGTTCTTGCACATTTGCTGAGGAGTGCTTTACTTCCAACTGTGTGGTCAATTTTGGAATAAGTGTGATGTGGTGCTGAGAAGAATGTATATTCTGTTGATTTGGGGTGGAGAGTTCTGTAGATGTCTATTAGGTCCGCTTGGTGCAGAGTTGAGTTCAATTCCTTCATATCCTTGTTAAATTTCTGTCTCGTTGATCTGTCTAATGTTGACAGTGGGGTGTTGAAGTCTCCCATTATTATTGTATGGGAGTCTAAGTCTCTTTGTAAGTCTCTAAGGACTTGCTTTATGAATCTGGGTGCTCCTGTATTGGGTGCATATATATTTAGGATAGTTAGCTCTTCCTGTTGAATTGATCCCTTTACCATTATGTAATGGCCTTCTTTGTCTCTTTTGATCTTTGATGCTTTAAAGTCTGTTTTATCAGAGACTAGGATTGCAACCCCTGCTTTTTTTTTGTTTTTCCATTTGCTTGGTAGATCTTCCTCCATCCCTTTATTTTGAGCCTATGTGTGTCTCTGCATGTGAGATGGGTCTCCTGAATACAGCAAACTGATGGGTCTTGACTCTTTATCCAATTTACCAGTCTGTATCTTTTAATTGGACCATTTAGTCCATTTACATTTAAGGTTAATATTGTTATGTGTGAACTTGATCCTGTCATTGTGATATTAGCTGGTTATTTTGCTCGTTAGTTGATGCTGTTTCTTCCTAGCATCGATGGACTTTACATTTTGGCATGTTTTTGCAATGGCTGGTACCTGTTGTTCCTTTCCATGTTTAGTGCTTCCTTCAGGGTCTCTTGTAGGGCAGGCCTGGAGGTGACAAAATCTCTAAGCATTTTCTTGTCTGTAAAGGATTTTATTTCTCCTTCACTGATGAAACTTAGTTTGGCTGGATATGAAATTCTGGGTTGAAAATTCTTTCCTTTAAGAATGTTGAATATTGGCCCCCACTCTCTTCTGGCTTACAGAGTTTCTGCCAAGAGATCTACTGTTAGTCTGATGGGCTTCCCTTTGTGGGTAACCCAACCTTTCTCTCTGGCTGCCCTTAATATTATTTCCTTCATTTCAACTTTGGTGAATCTGACAATTATGTGTCTTGGAGTTGCTCTTCTTGAGGAGTATCTTTGTGGCATTCTATGTATTTCCTGAATTTGAATGTTGGCCTGCCTTACTAGGTTGGGGAAGTTCTCCTGGATGATATCCTGCAGAGTGTTTTCCAACTTGGTTCCATTTTCCCCCTCACTTTCAGGCACACCAATCAGACGTAGATTTGGTCTTTTCACATAATCCCACGTTTCTTGGAGGATTTGTTCATTTCTTTTTCCTCTTTTTTCTCTAGACTTCTCTTCTCACTTCATTTCATTCATTTGATCTTCAATCATTGATACTCTTTCTTCCAGATGATCGAGTTGGTTACTGAAGCTTGTGCATTTGTCATGTAATTCTCGTGTCATGGTTTTTATCTCTATCAGTTCGTTTATGGCCTTCTCTGCATTGATTATTCTAGTTATCCATTCATCCATTCTTTTTTCAAGATTTTTAGTTTCTTTGCTCTGGGTACGTAGTTCCTCCTTTAGCTCTGAGAAGTTTGATCGACCGAAGTCTTCTTCTCTCAACTCATCAAAGTCATTCTCTATCCAGCTTTGACCCGTTGCTGGCAATGAGCTGTGTTCCTTTGGATAGGGTGATGCGCTCTGATTTTTTGAATTTCCAGCTTTTCTGCACTGCTTTTTCCCCATCTTTGTGGTTTTATCTGCCTTTTGTCTTTGATGATGGTGATATACTGATGGGGTTTTGGTGTAGGTGCCCTTTCTGTTTGTTAGTTTTCCTTCTAACAGTCAGGACCCTCAGTTGCAGGTCTGTTGGAGTTTGCTTGAGGTGCACTCCAGATCCTGTTTGCCTGGGTATCAGCAGTGGAGGCTGCAGAAGATAGAATATTGCTGCACAGCGAGTGTTGCTGTCTGATTCTTGCTCTAGAAACTTTGTTTCAGAGCTGTGCCTAGCCGTGTGAGGTGTGAGGTGTTAGTCTGCACCTAGTGGGGTATGTCTCCCAGTTAGGTTACTCAAGGGTCAGGGACCCACTTGAGCATGCAGTTTGTCCATGTTTGTCCATTCTCAGATCTCAACCTCCATGCTGGGAGACCCACTGCTCTCTTCAAAGCTCTCAGAGAGGGTCATTTACATCTGCCAAGGTTTCTGCTGCTTTTTGTTTAGCTATGCCCTGTCCCCAGAGGTGGAGTCTACAGAGGCAGGTAGGCCTCCTTGAGCTGCAGTGGGCTCCACCCAATTCGAGCTTCCTGGCAGCTTTGTTTACCTACTTAAGAGTCAACAATGGCTGGCACCCCTCCCCCAGACTCACTGCTGCCTTGCAGTTGGATCTCAGACTGCTGTGCTAGCAATGAGGGAAGCTCTGTGGGAGTGGGACCCTTCAGGCCAGGTGTGGAATATAATCTCCTGGTGTGCCATTTGCTAAGACCCTTGGTAAAGCACAGTATTAGGGTGGGAGTTACCCAATTTTCCAGGTGTTGTGTGTCTGTTTCCCTTGGCTAGGAAAAGGGATTCCCTTCTCCCTTGCGCTTCCCAGGTGAGGCGATGCCTCGCCCTGCTTCAGCTCTCACTGGTCGGGCTGCACCAGCTGACTAGCACCGATTGTCCAGTACTCCTCAGTGAGATGAACCCAGTACCTCAGTTGAAAATGCAGAAATCACCCGTCTTCTGTGTTGCTCACGCTGGGAGCTGGAGGCTGGAGCTGTTCCTATTCGGCCATCTTGCTCAGGATCACCAGCTTTCCACACTCTTAAACCAGTCACCTAGAAAGTCCTAGGCCCAAAATCCTCCGTGGAGAACATCATCCCCAGGTTGGCATCAGGTTCATAATGCCTATGAGGTCAGGGACCTCAACAATGAATCCTTCTTGTCTTCCTCAAATCCAGTACAAACACAAGTTTAATTTTTCAGTGTTTAAAAGCCCACATACTTAACTAAAGCAGAAAATAGCCAAGCAAAAGGCCCACTAAGAGGTTTGGGTTTTTTGTTTTTGTTTTTTGGAAAAAGATTTCTTTATCAGAAATTATTTAGAAGAAAATACAGAATAATTAAGTCACATTGGGTTGCAAGTCACAAAGCAAAATATATTTCATTTCCAATAGGTTTTGTAATGTCATAAGTAATCTTCATGTATTTATGTATTTATTTATTTATTTAACTTTAAGTTCCAGGATACTTATGCAGAACGTGCAGGTTTGTTACATAGGTATACATGTGCCATGGTGGTTTGCTGCACTTATTGACCCATCCTCTAGGTTTCCTCCCCTCACCCCCCAACCCCCCAGCAGGCCCTGGTGTGTAATGTTCCCTTCCTTGTGTTCATGTGTTCTCATTGCTCAACTCCCACTTATGAGTGAGAAAATACAGTGTTTGGTTTTCTGTTCCTGTGTTAGTTTGCTGAGGATGATGGTTTCCAGCTTCATCCATGTCCCTGCAAGGTACATGATCTCATTCCTTTTTATGGCTGTGTGTGTTCCATGGCATATATGTACCACATTTTCTTTATCCAGTCTATCATTGATGGGCATTTGGGTTGGTTCCATGACTTTGCTATTGTAAATAGTGCTGCAATAAACACACGTGTCCATGTGCCTTTATAGCAGAAAGATTTATATTCCTTTGGGTATATACCCAGTAATGGGATTGCTGGGCTAAATGGTATTTCTGGTTCTAGATCCTTGAGGAATCACCACACTCTCTTCCACAATGCTTGAACTAATTTACATTCCTACCAACAGGAACTAATTTACATTCCTACCAAAGCATTCCTATTTCTCCAAAGCCTCACCAGCATCTACTGTTTCTTGACTTTTTAATAATTGCCATTCTGACTGACGTGAAGTGGTATCTCACTGTGGTTTTGATTTGCATTTCTCTAATGATCAGTGATGTTGAGCTTTTCTTCATATGTTTTTTGGCTGCATAAATGTCTTCTTCTAAGAAGTGTCTGTTCATATCCTTTGCCCACTTTTTGATGTTTTTTTTTCTTGTAAATTTGTTTAACTTCCTTGTATATTCTGGATATTAGACCTTTTTCAGATGAGTAGGTTGCAAAAATTTCCTCCCTAACTCATTTTATGAAGCCAGCATCATCCTGATACCAAAACTGGGAAGAGACACACACAGAAAAAGAAAACTTTAGACCAATATCACTGAAGAACATCAATGTGAACATCCTCAAAAAATACTGGCAAACTGAATCTAGCAGCACATCAAAAAACTTATCTACCACAATCAAGTTGGCTTCATCCCTAGGATGCAAGGCTAGTTCAACATATGCAAATCAATAAACGTAATCCATTGCATAAAGAGTTTTAAAATGTGTTTCCTTGGCTTCCTATTAAATTCTTTATCAGGTACATCTTATCACTGACATTTTGGCTTTTAAAATTAGCTATATAGGTCCAATATATGTCCCACTAATATTTGAGCTGAATTGGACTCAGTGCTGGCTAATGGAGAAGCACTGAGTCTGTGAAATCTTTCATCCTCAGTTTCTCGGACAGTTCCTCAAAACTTTATGGCTGTTCTCCAACACTTCCCTAATGCATACAGATTTTTTTCTTTTATAAGTAGAGAGATTCAATTTTCTTTTACTAAATGCTAAAAGCCAAGGGTGTAATCCCTATGACTTTGTTCATGTTTGAAGTCTGTGTAGTGACACCTTGCAAGATTAATAATCTTCTGAAATAATTAGCAAATTAGCTATTTCCTTTTGTCTTTCTCTTGAGGTTAAAAAAAGGTTCAAACTGATGAAGTTTCTTATGACAGTGTAGGAAGGTGTGTGCTTGCCAGTAGCACCCTCTTATTGTACTGGTGGTTCTTGGGTTTTAGTGTGCTTTCTCTTCAGCTGGGGAACAGATGGAAATACACTTCTATAGATCCAGGAGGTTTAGAGAAGGGTTCAGGTATCTATTTTTTTTTAAATCAAATCCCCAGAAGATTATAATGCACTCTATTTAAGAACTAGGGCATCGTCTTTTCAGATTACCCATGTCTTTTCCTCCTCGGTGAGGTAAGGAAGGGCAGGAGGACCTGGGGCTGGTACACCAGGTGGCTTCTCCAGGGCTAAGGGGTGGGTGATGATCATCCATGCCCACAGGGGCACTATACTAGAGGAGGAGGCAGAACAGCAAGTTGAGTCTGCAGCTCAGGTTCATCAAACTGAAAAGAAACTGCCCAACATATTGTCAACACCAAAGAGCACATGACTGGAAAGCCAGGAACCCAACAGAAAGCTGAGAAGCAAGTGCAGAGGAAGGGCCAGGGCCATTAGGAAGATCAGCATTGTCTTTACTTGCAGATGGAGGTTGGGGCATGGGTGGGAAAGTTGCACCTTAAGCACCGGCATTGTCTAACAATTGGAACAGATGCAATGAATCTGCACTTTTGCCAGTGATATTCCAGGAATATTTGACTGAGAGACAGGTCTTTGGCCAGGAGAGGGGCTATGTAAACATAATCACTAGATGTACCGTTAGGCTGGCCAGCTCCTAAAGAGACAAGTGCTGTGTGGTGGCAAGACCTCAGAGCCGGAAAACAGAAGACTGAGGTTGGAATCCTGACTCTGCCATCACCACTGTGTGACTTGGACAGATGAAAGTCATATGGAAAAAGCAGTCTTCTCGAGATACCATTTCCTCAAGTGGAGATGGGAATAGTGCCTACCTCACAGGTTTGTTGTGAGAATGAGGAGAATGACTAACACAATGTTGGCATTTGGTCAGTGTCGTTAAGCTTGAGAATAGTTTTTGTGCTTTTATTTTTTTTTATCTTTGTGATCCATACAGCAGAGTGCTTTACACATAGTGAGTACTCAAAGAATATCTGCCGAATGAACAGATTCCTAAAAATAATAAAAACAATGTAGTCCAAGTGATGTGATCCACTGATGGATAAACAGAAGGCTTACCCAGTCTGAAACTTAGCCATGCTCAGCCATGGTGAGATTTTCAAAGCAAATGGAAAAGTAATGGTGATGAGGGCATAAAGACTATTTAATGAACAAATGAATGAATAAATACATGAATAATTGGAACTAAACTAGTGCATGGCTATTTGAGCACAAGATGCTAAATATCCACATGAAAAATGATGTCAAGTATTTGATATGTGCTATTAAAAAATCAAGTGTTTTAGTTATGTTCAAATGCATATCTGGATATCTGGGTTAAGCAAGCCAAATAACTGATAATTGACTGTATTTTTCACTTTTAATTGAGTCTCTTAGAGGGTCATGCAGACTGAGACACTCTTGAAAGCACAATGGAGGGGAAATGCAAGGGGAAGCCACGCCCTTAGGTGGCCTTGGACTCATGAGCCCAGGTTGCCAACAGAACTTCAAAGTTACAGTAGCCACTGCAGATTCACATAGAAGGAATTATTTTTCGATTCCATCATAATAAAATACAGTTTGAAGTTTTCCAAGACCTTTATCTCATAGTTTTTAATTAATGAGAATTACATTATCTCTTAGGTTAAGTATATAATCTTCTCCGAGCTATAAAGTCCAGCTGACAGCCAATTATATTTGAATTTTTTCAATGAAATTTCCTAATAACATAACTGATCAATGAATATTTGTATTGTATATGCTCTGTACTAACACGTGGTGACATAAATGCCTAGTCAGAGGTGCGTGTATGTTTATGTACATTAAACTGACAGATTTGTAACCCATCGGTTTTCAATATTTTCTGGACCTTTGAAGCAAAATCCCTTGTTCATCTTAGGTTTCTACTATTCAAATTTATATCCAGATTTTAGTCGCCAAACGTAAGTTAGTTACCTACCACTAAGCATTTTACAGGCAGATTTTATGGAGTTGCACTAAACTGAGCATTGCAAATCTATGGTTTGCCAATTTCCTGCTTTTTAAAAATATAGTAACTGCAGAATTGTAAAATAAAAGAGGTAAGAATTTCTCACTCACCTCAATCCATGGATTGAATGCAGCAATTCAATAAGTGCAAGAGTTCTACCAGCTTCTCGACTCAGTCTTAACATTTCTCTCCACACTATGCTACTTTTGTGCAATGTTTTTCTCTAACCCGGGGAAGGGAGGATTAAATAAATAATGAATAAGCATGTCTCATTGAAGCGATTTTGACATTTCACCTAAGTTTACACGTTAATTAAGATAGGATTGTTCTAGTCCCCCAAAAGGATTTTCTGTTTCCTTTGAGCAACTAGACTGAAATATAGTATAAAAGTGTATGAACACTCTGTTAAATGCACAGATTTAACCCTGCTGTTTTGCTCCTAATCATTATTAATTGCCTCCAGTGGTGGACATTAATTTCCCTATTGCAGCAACATGCATCTTGAGCTTGGGCATATCCTAATACATCAAATGGGACAGGTGATATAATTCAGCTGGTCACAGCTGGAAAGGAGACAGCCACCCACATGCAGGCAGTCTGTCAACCTTAGTTACACTGCAGACACCACCACAGCCTCTGAAACAACATTGTACATTTATCTCTGGGGATAACTTTACAAGAAGTATGGCTGCTTGGTTCATCCTATTTAATCTGTTATTGTCTTAGTAGCTACAAGAACGAAACAGTTGAAACTCAAAATTCTGAGTTTGTTTGAAGCCATTGAAGAGGGAAAAAGCGGAGACATATGGTTGGGCTCATGGTATAGATAAACTGATAAGTACTGGGTTCAGAGTGGATTATATTTTAAAATAGATGTCACTGAAAGATTTAGAGTGAGCTGCTGATAATGTTAGCTGGAATGTGACTTCAGGGTCCTGCCTTGTTCTGTGGGTGTTTAGGTAGATCCTTGAGAAGTCGCCCAGAGTACCTCATGTTTACATATGGCTCTGGCTCTTGGGAACAAAGTAATTAGCTTTATTTTCCTTGGAAATTAGTACAATGCTGCTTAGTAGTGATACAGAAAACAGAGGTAGGATGGTGTTAGCATCGTCAATTGAATGGTTGAGAAAAGTGAGACGTTGATGGGGTTGTGTCAGGTTAGGAGTCAACCCCAAAGCTATAACTTGGCCTCTGGGCCTGGCTCTCCCTTGCAGACATACCTCCACTTCCTCTACAGGACTGATTCTAGGTTAGGAAAATTCATATCAAAAACACAGTGAGATATCACCTCACACCCACTAGGATGACTATGACCCAAAAACCAGAAAATTACTAGTGTCGGCAAAGATGTGGGGAAATTGGAGCCCTTGAGCACTGTTGGTGGGAATGTAAAATGGTGTAGCTACTGTGGAAAACAGTAGGGTGGTTGCTCAAAAATTAAAAATTAAAATTACCATAAATTTGTTTACCAAATGATTCCATAGATTCTATGATTCTATTACCATATGATTCGGCAATTTCATTTCTGAGTATGCATCCAAAAGAATTGAAAGCAGGGTCTCAAAGAGATATTTGTACACACATGTTCATACCAGCACTCTTCACTGTAGCCAAAATGTGGAAACCCAACCCAAATCCATTGATGGATGAATGAATAAACAAAATGTGGTATCTCCATTTAATATGGTTTGGCTGTGTCTGCACTCAAATCTCATCTTAAATTGTAACTCCCACAATTCTCGTGTGTCATGGAAGGGACCTGGTGGGAGGTAATTGAATCATGGGAGCAGGTCTTTCCTGTGCTGGTCTCATGATAGTAAATAAGTCTCACAAGATCTGATGGTTTTATAAAGGGGAGATCCCCTGCACACGCTCTATTTCCTGCTGCTGTGTAAGACGTGACTTTGCTTCTCGTTTGCCTTCTGCCACAATTGTGAGGCCTCTGGAACTGTGAGTCCATTTAACCTCTTTCCTTTATAAAATACCCAGTCTTGGGTATGTCTTTATTAGCAGCATGAGAATGGACTAATATGCCATTCAATGGAATATATTCAGCCTTAAAAAGGAAAGAAATTCTGAGACATGCTTCAACATGAATGAACCTTGAGGACATTATGCTAAGTGAAATAAGCTAGACACTAAAGACAAATACCATATGATTCCACTTATGTGAGGTATCTAGAGTAATCGAACTTATTAAAAACAGAAAGCAGAGTGGTGGTTGCCAGGAGCTAGGGGAATGAGAATAGGGAGTTGTTTAATGGGTACTATTCAGAGTTTTAGTTTTGCAAAATGATATATTTTGGAGATTGGTTGTACAAGAATGTTAATATATAACGCTACTGAACTGTATACTCAAAAATGGTTAAGATAGTACATTTTATGTTATGTTTATTTTATCACAATTAAAACATTCAAACAAACATTGAAAACCCTCATTCTAGGGAGTGGCTATGCTCATCTCCCCTGAGTGTGTCTGTGGCCTCCCTTGGCTGCTGGTCTCCCTGACAAACAGAGTAATGTCACCACCTCCCCTACTTTGCCCAGTGAGTAAGATTACCATCCTCTCTGTCAATCTAAAAACAAAGGAAGCACTCTGTGCCTGATAATGCTGGTCTGTGCTTTTCCCAGGACTCAGAGACCCGGTATCCTCAGGTCAGGTCACTGTCCACCCAAGTGACCCCACTCCCAGCTCATGGTATCTCACCTGTGGCTTCTACAGGGCCTTCTCCCCACACCATGGGCCTACTTCAGCTCTACACACAGAGGAGCGCAGCTGAAAGGGCAGTGCAGTCCACAGACCCTCAACACAGGGGCCACCTCCTACAGAGGATCTTCCAGATGCCAGCAGAAGCCTGACTAAGAAGCACATATCAGAATATATACCCATCAGTATAGAAAAATATTTGGAATATAAATGGTAAAAGCATTTTATAAAACCTCATATGTAACATATAATTTTAATTTTAAAAAATATAGAATGATAAATAGCAAAATCTAATAGATTATCTCACACAATGTTCAGTGAATGGTAGAATTATGGGTGATGTTTTCTTAATTTTTTCTTCATGTACTTATATTTGTACTTTTTTTGCTCTAATTATATATATTAAAATTCTGTTTAGAAGTTGGCTTGTCATAGTAACAACATTTTAAAAAATAGCCTAAAGTAGCTGGGTGTGGTGGCTCATGCCTGTAATCCCAGCATTTTGGGAGGCTGAGTCAGGCGGATCACTTGAGGCCAAGAGTTCAAGACTGGCCAACGTGCTGAAATTTCGTCTCTACTAAAAATACAAAAAAATTAGCTGGGCCTGGTGGTGCATGCCTTAATCCCAGCTACTAGGTAGGCTGAGGCAGGAGAATTGCTTGAATCTGGGAGGCAGAAGTTGCAGTGAGCCGAGATCATGCCACTGCACTCCAGCCTGAGTGACAGAACAAGACTCTGTCTCAAAAATAAAATATAAAAAATAATAGCCTAAAGCCCATAGGTGTCTTGCCAGAGAACGCAGAAAGAGGCAGTTAGAAAAACCAGGGGTGCCAGGTCAGTTGCGCTCGCAGAGAGGCACTCAAGTGCTCCTCTCCTGCTTCACCTTCATGGACACAGACAACAAACCAGGCAGGGATTGCTGGACCTTCCACACCAAAGCATTCTTGGGATTTTCTTTACCACCTCCCCCACCACCTCCACTGTCCAAATTCTGCCCATCCACTGGAAGATAGCTCAAACAAAACCCACCCCTAGTGAGGTGCAATCCTGCACGGCATTTTCTTTCACGTCCCTTTTTGCAGTTATTACATCCTGCCTTGTACTATAGTTACATGTGGACTTGCCTTCTCTTTCTTATTAGAGTATAAACTCATTGAGGACAGACTCCACGTGTGATGCATTTATGTGTCCCCAGCACGGTGTCTTTGCCCCAACAGCGAGCTCTTGTTGGATAGCTGCTGAATGAATGACTCAGTGAGTGAGTGAATGAATAAATGGCATGACTGCTGCACTCTCCATCAGCAAAGCCACAAAGTAAGTCAGGCAGGGCACATTTTTTTCATCATTTCTGGGTTGGTTTGTATTTTATCCAAAACATCAATCCTTATGATCAGAACTTCTTTTTCATCATCCCAGTTTTTATTCCTTGAGCTTAGTAAGAATTATAATAAGAACGAGTATAATGTTTGTAACTGTCATCTATCCCAGTTCATATTTTAAATAATATGGATTATTTTCACCGTGGGAATGGCAGATTTGTATTGCTTACATTTACTTCAACATGGAGCTCAGACATTTTATACCAAGAGTGAAGCAAACTGCCACACAGTATCAGATTTTAATAAGACAAATCCCACACTTGCAGTGACCCTGCTTCCTTCCTTTCTTTTATCTCTCCTGCTTTTCCAGAGGAGAGTCTTGCAGGATCCAGGCCCTAGCGTTGTTCTCTTCCAAGTCCTCCACTGCAGCTGTGTATATCTCTCTCTCATTCTGCTTTTTCTCGGAAGAATCTTAGCTTCCCTGCAAAGCTGGCATCGCATGCCTTTGAGCTTGAACTCAAAGGGCTGGCTTAGCTTCAGCACTAGGCCCTCCCTGCAAGGTTTGCTGTCCCTTGCCTGCCTGCCAGGTCTGTTCGACCTGTTTTCCACTACAGAGGAGGTGAGATTCACAGCCAGGCGGGCAATGAAGGGCTTCAGATGGCAGATAGACCACGTCCTGCCAGCGCTGCCTCAAACCTGGAGCTCCTTTGGGGTTGCTGTCAGGGACTCACACGTGACATTTTTGTTATCTAGGCAGAAAGTGTGTTTAGGTTAAACTGCCAGTGCCATTGTGTCACTGAGTACTCTGCCGAGCCCCAGACAGGCATTCCCTATCAGTGATAGCTGCAGCAGGCTGGGATCAGCTGCCTCGCCCCCCTGAGCAGCCTGCTTTCTGCTAGCCGCAGTGTTTACAGAGCATCTCAGGCAGCCACCAAGGCTGGAATCAACATTCTCCCTGAGCTTGTAAGGAACAAAGACTGCTACTAAAGATGCACTTGAAGGGAAAAGCATGACAAAATGTCCTGTGACTTCAGAGACGCCTTTTGCAGCATCGTATAGTCATGTTGTTAATTAAAAGAGCTAAACTTGGAAACTAGACTTTGATGCAATATGTTGTTTCCATTCTTGGAAATACATTCACAAGGAGCTAATAAATAATCCATGAATGCTAATCTTTTTAAGTCATTTCGAAGGCATGAAGTCAGCCTAGATAATTGTAAATGCAACGGCTCAACCTCAACTCCATTAAAATGTAAAGGTGCGAACTGATTAGAGACACTCAACTGCTTTTGATAGAAGTCTTAAATTCAAATGCCACATCATTTGTTTTTAGCAAATGGAGTAATTACAATAATATTTTCTTCATTTTTAAGGTCAGATCTCTTAAATCCTACATGCTTGTGCCCGATTTAACTACAGCCAGAATCATTTTCCTTGCGTTCATTAATTAAATGTGTATGTTGCTTAAAGGTAACATCCACTCTTATTTTCTCTGAAGGAGAAATAAATAAATATTCTAAGTTGTCTAGCTACAAGGTTAGAGGGGAGAGTTGTAACATTATTTCATTTCAGATACTATTATTAAAACTGAAAAGAACCTTATTTCCCGCTCTAGTAACTGTTCTTGCTGATAAAAGGTAGTTTTGTTTAAAGCAAAGGTGTTTTCCTAGTGCTGGAGCTTGTCAAACATATTGTGATTTAAATTTTTAAAACTTAAAAAATAATTCACTTGATGATAAAGTCAACGCCTTTTAGTATTCTTGTAGCATCACTGCCCAAAGTAAATTTTGTGAATATTTACCTCTTGTGGGAATTGTGGTATATTGACCAATATATATTTTTCTAGGATTTTGGTAAATAAGAAGTTTCTTATAGGAGAAAACTATACAAGGTTTTATTGTTTCAAGTACACCTGGATTCTAACTAAGACCCAAAAAAGGAACTGATCACTTCTTACTATAAATTAAAAGGTTTCCTTTGCCCCCTACCTCCTGGCTGTCAGGTAATTAAGCTCAGGATATTGGTCACCATGCAGAAGTAAGGTGAGGATGCCGGAAGCTGTCGATCCATTTGTTTAGGACAGGCAAGTCTGATTATAGCTGGACCCAGAACCCTCCAGATGCAGCACTCTTCTGCACTGTCAAAATATTTAACCTTCCTGCAAACATGCAGCTGTCAGTCTACTTGCAGGATTCTACCAAAACCAAAGGATTAAGTGTGATTCAACAAAGCAATGAACACCGGCCAGATATGAGCCATTGGCTCAACTTGCCCAATCCCTGGGCAGGGTTCTAACCAGAGGTGCCAATCTAAGGAGCACCTTTCGAAATACCTATCTGTAGAGATGCTGATTCCCAGGTCTGACGTGACCCCAGTGTCTGTCGTCTGGTGATTCTGGTATGCCATCCTAGGGCAGAAGCACTCATGCTTTATTTTTCATCTGTTTGTGTATTAGAAAGAAAACATAGGGGTGAGGGTAGGCCGGAGGATCAACTTGGAAACGTTTAACACAGGCCAACAGAAGCTGGGGGAAGCAGCACTCTTCTGACACCCAGAGCGGGACTGCAGTGTCATGTGGGTCTCTGTTTCAGTCCTGCTCATCTTGGCTGGGTAACCTTGGATCCACAATTTATCTTCCCCAAGACTCAGCTTTTCTGTCTGTAAAACAGGATAGTAAATACCACCTTCCTTCATCAAACTATTATGAGAATTAAAGGAGCTAATGTGCATAAAACAAAGGCAATTAACATAATGTTTAGCACATAGTAAGTGTGGTGACTATTTGTAGGTTTGTAGAATGTCTACAAATGATCTACAGGGCCAAAAAGGCTTTAAAGATGTTCTCATCCAACTCCCTCTAGCGTCTCAGTTACATCCCGTGGGAAACTTGAATTGGTTGGCTCAGAGAAGGGATTCTGGGAGACATGTTTAGAGCACAGGGAGAGGTTAGTTTGAAGGGAGGGTTTGAAGATAACCTTGATGAAGGATTTTGAATGTCATTGTGATCAACAAGGGCGGCAATTAAGACAAAGCTTCCTTAGTGGATGTTACATGCTCCAAGTGTCAGTTTAGGACCCAAACAGATGGCCAGGCATTGACCCTGTGGATAGGAGGGGAGACAGACAGAGGTGGGAGTAGTTCTGTGGTTTGGTAGGAGGGGTGTGAAATATGTGGTCGTGGCCTGGTGAGGACAAAGAGAATAGAAGAGCTGGGAGGGAAGAGAACAGCTGAAATCTAAAGAATGCATGGATGGGGTGGAAGATGAGACAAAGGTGGGGCTGGGGGTCACTTCTCTGTTTTGAGTCTGAGCAGAACTCTTTCTGTGTTTGTGTGGGCCCTGGTGGTGAAAATTTCTGCAAGGAGCTTAGCTTAATAATGGTTTGATTGCATCCGTCTGTGTTACCTGGGGCGGGATCTTTATCACCTGCAGGTAGACTTACATCACTGTGAATTCCGTACACGTAGGAGGGTAATAAAAAGCAACCTAGGCTTATTTAACCCTCACTGTGTGTGTGCCAGGCATTGAAGTAAGTTTAAGCTTTCATAACAACCCTAAGAGGGAGATACTATTGTTCTCCCTGTTTCACAGGTGAGGGAACTAAGGCACTGAGAGGTCAAGTGATTTTTGAAAGCTTTCCACTGAGTCAAGGGGAAAGTAGCATTTGAACCCGGGCAGCAGTGTGGCTGCAGAGTCCTGGCCTTTGATTCCTGAGAAGGAATGAATACAGTTTACCCAGTCCGTGAGACTAAACAGGGATCTCACTGGGATTCCAACCAAGTTAGACTCCAAAGCCCAGGCTATTTCCTTCATGGCACACCTGACCCATTAGCAATTCAAAAACCACATTCAACCAATAAGGCAAAGGGGGGAAACAGGGTAAAAGTTGTCTAAGGGCTCAGAGAAGCAACTTGGCAGCAGTATAGAGAAGTAACATTTACCAGATTTTCTCTTCATAGAATATAAAACTTGTATGAAAAGTGGCGCTTTCAAAAAGATTTGTAGATATTTTTTGCACACTAAGCTTACACTATATAGGAAAAGGACCATCAGTTTAAATATGAAGTTATTCTATTGTTAGAGGGTTGGAAGATGGGAATGAGAGCATTTTGAAGTATTGGTTGTATAAAGGGGATTTTTTCACATTTTCCCATACGTCCCTTCTGTATTGTTTGAGTCTTTTAAAATGATATTGTATTTGAGTATTATTTTTCTAATTTAAAAATAATTTTGAAAAATAGAGAAATAGAAACTTCAGGTACTTAGGCAGAAATGGGGAAGTCCTAGTGACTCAGTGATATAAACACATATTTACAATTAGTGTTCTGAAAACAAGTAAATAATTCCAATGTAACTAAACTTTACACCTATATGTATGTGTGTGTGTGCATGCATGGGTGTGTGGATGCATGTGTGTGTGCATGCCTGTGTGTGCGCAGGCGTGTGTGTGCACAGGCACACGTAGACATCTCACAGGAAGGCAGGCCAAGGTAAGATGCAGCAGGCTACTTAATTATCCCTCATCTCATTGAAGGAGAAGTCTCACAGAAACATCACAGATTCCAGGAGGCAAATCTGCAAAACTTGGTAGTTACAGAAGTGATCCAGTATCAAGATGAGGCATTGCACCTTCAAAGAGTGAGAGAAAAAGCCAGCCAACAGTTAAGCACCTGCTGCCTGTTACTGCTTCTACTCAGTGCACCTCTCAGTTCCATACTTCAGTAATGGGGCCAGCCTCACAGGTCAAGGGATGGCGAAGATGTATTCTCACATCCTTTTGCAAGAAGGGAGCAAAGCAGAGTGACATGCATCTAGTTTGCCTGGAACAATCCCAGTTGACCCCTTCTGAAGTCAGTCCTCTCCTGTCCTTTCCATCCCTCCTCTGCACTCCCTTTACTGAGGATAAGACAATGCCCCTCTGGTCCCAGAAACTTACCTCTCTCCATTGCCCTGTCCGAGGTAAATGAAGCTGTACATGTCGCTCAAGCTTCAGGTGAAGTCCAGGATGAAGCGGAGAGGAGAAACTGAGGTCACCAGGTACCCCACGACAATGTTGGAGAAGTTAAACTCCTAGAGTGGAAGGAAGCTGGGTATGTAGAGAAGACATTTGACCCACCTTTGACACCAACACATCATGTAAATAAGCAGTCATGAGCCTGAACTCCTAGAAAAGAAAGGGAAACACACACACGTGTACGTAACTCACACACACAGAGGAATACATGCTTTTAGAATGATCAGGTGCTTAAAGAAAATAAAAGGAGAATGGACATTGCCCTGAGAGGCAGTCTCTGGAGTGGGTAAGAATTCAGCTCTGGATTCAGACGTGCCTGAGTTTGCAACCCAGCTCAGCCACTAACTACGTAAACCTGTTTTATTAACTGTACAATGGGAATAATAAAAGCACCAGGCTTAAAGCGTTGTTGTGAAGTTTTAAAGATTAATGTGATGATGCAGATAAAGTAACCACAGTAATTATTCAATAAATGTTAGCTAGCGCTGCTATTATTGTAGATACACTATGACAACATCATGATAAAGGTACATCGTGACCTTAAAAGAATATTTTACTGGAGCATTGTACATGCTGCATAAATGTTAATTGTTATTATTATTACAATTTTTAGTTCAGCCAATGTAGCAATTTATCACTACAATCTGGTTCCTGACACTCTGGTTCTTGACAGTAGGTTTGCCACCTTCTGCTGTCTTCCTGATTTTCACTCCACGTGAGAGGGAGGGGGCTGCTGAATGCCAGGGCTATGTCAAGTCCGGGAAAAAGTCTCCAGAATTCTCCTGGCCCAGCCTTGAACATCTTCCAGTAGGAATTGAGGAGAGCTCCAATGCAAAATGAGAGGAAAAGAAGGCAGTGGAGTAATTTACCATTGAGAAGATTTCCCCATTAGACATTTTTACAGCATCAAACTTGGTGGAGGAGGGGGTTTCTCCTGGCATGATTCTGTTTCCTAGTTTGGTGGCACGAACAACAACATTTCATACTGAAACGTGAAGCCTCTAAAATTAGATGGCGGCCAGAAATTTGTAATGGGCGCTTCACATCGTTCACACTCCTGTTTCACCTCCCAGCTCCACTCAGCTGAGGGCAGCTCCACCCTGCAAGAAACTCACAGCTCAATTTGCAGCAAGTTTTGCTTGCTGAGGGGAGTCTGCTGTCAATGGCACCGAAGGCCAAGCAAGGAAGCAGACTTGATTCCTTTCTAGGCTTCATCGCCAGCTGCTTCTCCCTCGGCCTCCTCAGCCCCCAGCTGGCTGGGTTCGTATCCCAGCTCTCTGCTCACCAAGTGTGTGACCCTGGGCGACGACTCCACCTCTGTAAGCTTCCTCGTCTGCAGCTATCAGGGGAGAATAACAATGGGACTTGCATCAGACAGTCATTGGAATTAAATAAGATAAGGAATGGGAAGGCGCTGAGTGTACATAGTAACTACTGCTAAGTGTCATCTCCTTCCTCCTTCCTCCTCCTCTTCCTTCTTCCTCCTCCTTTTTCTTCTTCTTCCTTTTCTCTTTTTTTTTTTTTTTTCTTTAGACAGAGCCTGGCTCTGTTGCCCAGGCTGGAGTGTAGTGGCATGATCTCAACTCACTGCAACCTCCACCTCCAGGGTCAAGTGATTCTCCTGCCTCAGCCTCCCAAGCAGCTGAGATTACAGGCACACGCCACCATACTCAGCTAACTTTTAGCTTTTTTTCTTTTTCTTTGTAGAGACAGAGTTTTACCATGTTGACCAGGCTGGTCTCGAACTCCTGTAATCCCAGCACTTTGGGAGGTCTGCCCACCTCGGCCTCCCAAAGCGCTGGGATTACAGGCGTGAGCTGCCACTACGGGCCTATCTTCTTCTTATTAAGCAGATTGGCATTTCCTGAGGACCTGTTTTGTGCCACACCCGATGCCAGGTGCGTTACTCATGTGGTCTTGATGAATCTTCACAACCTTGAAGGGCAGGTGTTGTCATCCCCACGTACGTGCGAGGGAGCTGAGTTCCGGAGCTAAAGCCACTTGTCCCCAGACAATCCCAGAGGGTACAACTGGGATTCCACCTTAGGCTCTCTGATTTCAAAGTCTTGCTCTCCCTACCACACCCCCTATGTGGAGGCCTCACAAATAATGCCTTTCCTGTGGGGCTCAGGGTCTTCAGACTGGTCTTGGCTTGGCTGTGGGTCTTTTCCCAAGAGCACGCAGCATAGCCGAATCTGCTCCAGGCTTTCTGGTTCCCACTCAAGCCATTTATGGGGCAGGATGTGAGGTGAGGGGTGCTCATGTTGTCAGCCTGGCTTATCCGCTTTGGGGCCTTCCTGGCTCAGCCTACAGGTTCATGACTTGGCACAATTACAGTGACCACAATGAAGCCACTGGCTTTGCCCAGAAGCTACTCAGGCCAGGAGCCTGAGAGGAAACAGGATGGGAGCTGGTTTATATTTCAAGGGCTGGAGATGAAGGGACCAGCCCCACCCCAGCTTCCCACCTGATTTTATCTTGTGGAAACAGCCCTTTCATTATTCTGTTGGACCTCCCATTATTTCAAGAACCAAAAACTGAAAGAAAATGATTTTTTTCTCTCTCATACCTGGCCTGCTCTCTATTGCAAATGGCAGTTCGAGGGACAGCTGTCCACCTGCTGTCACCTATAGGGGTCAGCTGCTGGCCAGGCTACCTGGCAGCCATTTCCCCTTCTTGGTTCCCATGTCTGGATTTTCCTCTAGAACACCCTTTCCCCTCTCTTAACTCTTGGGCTTTGGCTGGGCACCCACCCCGGGGCTCAGGGGTGCAGCACGTGGCTCAGCTTAAGCCCGTCTGAGCATAGTGTTGTACTGACCACAGGGCTGGTATCAGTTCACTGAGATGGAAGTCCACTGAGATGATATCCACTCTACTGAGATGGAAAGAACTCTTTTCTAGGACTTCTCAAAACTCATTTCGAATTGCTTACCATCAAGGGAAGAAATAAAGAAAGTTTCCTCTGTATTTACATCCTTCCTGGCATATCCCTGAGTATCCCTGGAGGTAGGTGTCCCCTACTTGAGAAGCATGGGCCTACAGGTAAATTCCAAACTCCCATCCACTCCAGGGAAAGCTCTTTACAATTTGACATAGCCAATCTATTCAGCCCCATCTCTGGACACAGAGTTTCTTGCCATTTCTGGAACAAGCCACGCTCTGCCATTCCCCTCAACTTTTGCACAAGCTGTTCCCTTTACCTGGAATATCTTTCCCCTTCTACACCTAGAAAATTCTACCCATACATCCATCTAGAACCACATCAACTGTCTCCTCCTTAGAAAGAGGAAAATAACTTTCCAGAATTTTAGCTGCTCTCTCATTGGTTAGAACACTGATCTTGGCCTTGGCTTGTCTGATTCTGTCTTCCTCACCGGACTATAAGCATGTCCTAAGCACATCTGCATCCCCAGAAGCTAACATGGAGCCTCGCTAAAGGTTTATTGGATATGTGGATGAGTGGATGGAGGGACCACTGAGCTTCGAAAAACCAGCTCATGCAACTGCCACAACATCCTGCCCATCAGTAATAGTAAATAACATTTATCCTCCTTCCTACACAGGCATAGTTCTATTTATTAATTGCCAAATTCATAACAATTAATTTCATTGCTCATGCCTGTTAAACTCCCGAATGCTCAATAAGGACAGGCGGGCAGCTGTTCTTCCTCCCTAGTCTACCTGCTTCCTGACATCAGCCAGTGAAGGAGTCAATCCCAGTGCTGTGGCAAAATCGGGCTAGATGCTCACCCACCCCATTTCCTGTCTTTCTTGGCCACACAGCTAGACTATATTTCCCAGACTCTCTGGCTGTCAGGTGTGGCCATGTGACAGAATTCCGACCAACAGAATATGGACAAAAGTGACAAACCATTTCCAAGTCTGGGCCATGAGAACTACCCATGTGAAAACTTCCGTGCTTTCCCCAACCCCAAGCTGGAAGCAAAGGGTTCTGAGGCTCTTAAGGGAATGGAGATTCAAAATGGAGAGAGCCTGGGTCCCTGAGTCACCATGTGGAGAGCCATTGTCAAATATCCATGCTGGACTGAGTGGTAAGTGAGAAATATTTTCTATCCTTAAACTCAGTGGTGTGTAGAGCTGGTTTATATTAGCTTGTGAGAGCCAGTTGTTAAATTCTGAGGAATTTTGCAAGTCCATTGTAAACACAGTCATTTTCAAAGTTAAATCGTATAAACTTATAATTAAATGGGTTACATTTTAAGATATAATGAATATTCAAAACTCATCCCATCCTAATCATTTTATGTAGTTAACTATTACATACGGTTCTTGAGGTTATTTTCATGGAAATACCATGGAATGGGAGTGTTGCAAACATTTCTTTCCAACTCTGTATTCAATAATGTCACGTTGGTAGCTTGAAATCAGCCACAGTGGCAGTATTTACACCATGGAAATTGGCAGACATTATAAACCAGGCTTTTCCCTTCCATCCCCTAAAAAAAGGCCAAACATTTACCAGTACACCATTCTAAGGTTTACTTGATATGGAGCAAATACTCCCCTAACATACTGACTTTCTGCTTTAGGAAAAGAGAGCATAACAGATGAAATGCACCTTGGCTAAATGCAACTTGACAGAAAGGAAGAGCAGTCGGAGTGCCCACAGCAGCAGCCCAGAGCCCTGGCAGATGAAGAATCACGCTGGTGCTCAACATGCCCAGGCTGAACGTGACATTGCGTGCTTAAGATCCTTGCTAATTTTCAGAGCATGAGAATATTATGACAGAGGCACAGCAGTTGTCATTGCCTGCTTTCACATGTATTGGGTGACAAGTATAAGTAAGAGAGAATGGAAATACAGATGCTGAGTTTCAATCCCAGCTCTTGCTTCAGAAAACAAAAATTTAGACATGCTAAGTTCCTGCCCTAAATTCTTTGGGAAAAGGAATTTTTCCATGTTTTCACTCTCAGGAAAAGCATGCATTTTGGAACCAGTCTCTAGAGTGGACCTATGCATAGCTGAGAAGCTGAGAAGGTGGGAAGCCCATGGCCAAGGCAGGTCCTGGCTGCAGGTGTGAGGACAGCAGGTCTTGGGCCAGAGCCTGATCAACAGTGCATGGAATTAACCAGGCCTGCACATGGTAAAATGATCCAAATAATTATCCTTTGTGGAAGCCATAATAATTCACTTAGAGGAAGGCCATCAGATCCTTGGGCAACTCGGCCCTCCTCCGCAGGATATAAACTGCTGAAGTAGACCCCAGAGTGCAGGGCCATTTACGAAGACATCACGCAATTCACAGGACGTTTCAGTGCAGACACGGAATGAACTAATTCTGCTAATAGAGTATTTGATTTAATGGCACATTAAAGGGGAAAGGGGAGCGCTGAACACATCCTTCAGCACAGCAGCTGATGGGTTACTGTAGATATCATAAGCGAAGGAGCCAAATTCTCTCCTGCCTTCAGAACAAGCGACAGTCACCAGAGCAGAGGTGGGTCATTTTGCAAGTCAGTTTTAGTTCAGCCGCTCAGAGCAGAAATCATCGAGTTCATACAGCTCTTCTGCACAAAGTTTATAGTGACTGGTTGCTAAGACTCTGACCTACAAGTCCCTTTTCCTTTTTGTTTAAAAAAAAAAAGTTGCTAGATCATGCCAAAGTGGAATAAAATAGAAATCGGGTCACTTGATGGATCAGCACATTACTTTTCTGAGTCGTTTGTGTTCCGTCTTTTGCTCTTTGGTTGCTTCTACCATTTTGGCTGCTTCCAATGTCCCAGTCTCTGTGCTAAGCTCTTCACAAGAATGTATATGTATTTACATACGTTTCATTGTTTTACCAGGAGGAAGGTGCTGTTCCCAGTCTATCTTATAGACAAAGAATCTGAGTATGGAGGGGAAGAAATGAGATTTAAACTCAGGTTTTTCTGCCTCCAGAAGCTGACTTCTTAATTAACTCTACAAAGTATGATCCTTTCAGCAAGAGGACGGAAGGCAGGATAGATTGTGCCAAGTCCTGGAGAATCTATCTATAAGAAGCCTACTGTAGCCAGTGTGTACAATGCAAACCAGAGGAAAAAGTGGCCAGATGGGGTGAGAGGTGAGCTGAGCTCATCAAACACCACCATCCCCCCAAAAAGCCCAAGCCATCGGATACTGAGGCAGAAGGATTGCTTGAGCTCAGGAGTTCAAGGCTGCAGTGAGCTGTGATCACACCACTGCACTCCAACCGGGGCGACAAAGCAAGATCCTGTCCTCCCAAAAAATGTTTTTTAAATCCCAAGCCAGAAGTGATTTGTTTAGAGAATCAAACAAATATGTGTGTGTATCCCCAAAAACATATATTCAGAGCAAGCCTTTAAATTTTTCTATTTCAAGTTCAGTTCAATTTTTTAAAAACTGCTTGCCTAAAACAACCCAATGGGAATTTTATAGAATTTTTTTTTCAATAAAATTTCACCATCTATCTTTTCTCCCCCAAGAACCAAACCCTAATTGTAAACAGTGGCAAATACGAATTATTTTCATTTGTTCAGTTTGTAACTGTCCATAGCCCCCTCCTATCTCTTGTATCACTCAGCTGTCAGATGTTTTCTCTGAAAATGAAATCTGATCTTGGCAATCCCTTCAAAGAGTTTTCCCATAAAACAGGGGCTCACTTTTCCAGCATGACCCACCAAACCCCCCACCGTCCAGTCCAGCTCACCTCTCTCCCCATCTGCCCACTTTTCCCTCTAGCTTGCATTGTACACGATGGCTACAAGAGGCTCCTTGTAGATTCTCCAGGACTTTGTGCAATGTGCCTTCCCCATTCTTTGACTAGATAATTCAGAAATCAGTGCAGTGTCTGCTCCTCAGATGAGTCATTGTGGATTCCTTCTCCTTGCCCTATTTGGGTTGGAGGCTGCCTCCATAAGAAGCCTGAGCTTACATCTATCACAGCTGGGTTCCATTTTGTCACTCTGGACCATGAGGACAGGGACAATGTTCTGTGCACCATGGTATCCTCAGTGCCTGGCACAGCAATTCAATGTTGACTGCGTGATAGAATCACCCAGAAAGTCTGACTTAGTCAGAGGTAGGGTAGGGTTGAGAACCTCTGGCCTAATCCAGGCCTGCTGATCAACTGATTGAATGAATGAAAGAATGAATGAATACACTGAGGCACACAGCCTTGAGACCCTGGCCATCCTCCACCACTCACTCTGCTCTGAAGTACTTAGAATCTGTTTAACAAGGCTTCTTGGTCATGCACTGGGTCAGGAGGCTGCAAATCCAGACCTAGGATGTTCATGAACTCCTTGTTGACTTTAAGACCACAAATGAACTTCCACTTGGCCCAATACACAAAACCAGAATGATGATTCCTACCACAAGGAGAAACTTGAAAAATACTTTCTGCGGTTGGATGGCAGAGGCTGTGAAGTTACCAGTTCTGACTCAAAATGATCTCCCTTTTCTCCTTGATCAGCTCAGAATCAAGTTCTCTGCCAGCCAAGAACACCAGAACCCTTGGTGGCAGGAAGGAGTGCTACCACTGCCTGAGAACCACTGGTAACACCCTCCTGCACTAAGGGCCCATCATCCTAACACAGGCAGTGCCTCAGGGAGAAGCTTCCTCTTCCTTCCTGTATGCCCCAACTCTGAGATCGCAGTAGGAGAAACCTCACCATCACAGCCAAGACCCAAATGCCAGTCATGGATCCATCCAACCTCGTCCTTCCATTGCTGAGAACTGCAAGCATGGAGAGAGAGAGCGCTGGCTAAGCCTGCACTCCTTTGTCCTCATTCTGAGGGGAAAAAAAGCCAGAAGTCCTAGAGAGTTGAGCTTGCAGAGCCCAATCTCACACACTATAAAATAGTTGGAGATCTCTTACATTTGAAAAATCACAGCTGCATGCTCTGCCTTCCAGCACCAGGCAGGAGAAATGAGACAAACAAGCTTTGAAAATAAATCTGACTCTCTTGCGGCTCCAGATAGCCGACAAGTGTTCGTCCATCTGCCGCAAGCGTTCACACTGTGAATGCATTGATTTGATAATACTCTCGCATAATTGATTGAGGAGAGACTGGCTTCTTGACTTGCCTCCATGTTTTCTGTCTGATGTCTTCCCAGCATTGCTCTCTGCTTTACACATGGTAAGGAAGGAGAAATCACTGATTTTTCCAGCACTTTTCAATGGGATGCATGTATGCTATTGGTTTTCCCAAAATGGTGTACTTTTCAAGTTCTTGAATGGCAGCAACTGTTAGGTGTTGCTTCTTTCCCCTGAAATATTTCTCCCAATCTTCACAATGCCGTCTGCATCCTCTCCACCCCACTGCCCTATTGTATTTATAGGAAGTGAAAAAAAAATAGAGGTCCGTTGGAGCCTAGCAGCCACCATCGCCTGACACAGAGCAATGGTAACTGCAGAATTGTCATATGAGATATTAGCCCAGGGAATAATACTGATCTTTCTCCTCTCAGCAACTGCAACAACCCATCCGCCTCTCTGCAATTGTGACATTCAGATGTCACCACCATTTCATTAAATGGAATCAAAACAGCTGTGAGGATTGCTGTTTTATTTTATAGCACAAAGTCATCATAACTTACTTCACAAAGCAGCTTGCAGCTAGCAAGCACGGCTGAAATGGAAAAGCTGATTGCAAAAGGATGAGCATGAAAGAGGGGCAAACAGGCGAACAACATGGGGGCTAGTGGAGCTGGGTGATAGCTGGGAGCCCCTGGCTTGCTGAAAATAACCCAGGAGCACATGGTCATGCAGTCACTTGCAATTGCCTATTAATCAAAGATGTATCATATGTATCATAGGACAAGTTGAGTTTAGCATCCCATAAACATGCACTAGATGCTAAGATTCAGTTCAGCCTGAAAGAGATCACTATCTGGCCACTTCAAGGTGCAGAAGCTCAGGCAATGTAACACTTCCAGTTCCCTTTCTCCTATCTGCAATACGGCCCCCACCCCTGACTCAGTGAAAAAAACCCTCAAAACATGATTTTTAAAACTTGGGAGGCGAGGCCCAGTGCGGTGGCTCACGCCTGTAATCCCAGCACTTTGGGAGGCTGAGGCGGACACATCATGAGGTCAGGAGATCCAGACCATTCTAACACGGTGAAACCCCGTCTCTACTAAAAATACAAAAAATTAGCCGGGCATGGCGGCATGCACCTGTAGTCCCAGCTACTCGGGAGGCTGAGGCAGGAGAATGGCGTGAACCCGGGAAGCAGAGCGTGCAGTGAGCCAAGATCGTGCCACTGCACTCCAGCCTGGGTGACAGAGCGAGACTCCGCCTCAAAAAACAAAAAACAAATAAACAAAAAAACAAACAAAACACAAAAAACTTGGGAGGCATGCCAGCTTCCTCAGCTGGACAGCATGATCAGAGCCGTGCGGCTAAAGGGTTAAGCCACTGACTTTCAAGTGAGGCAGAAGCTGGGTCTGCATTCTGCCTGTGCTACCTATTGTCTGTGTCGCTGGGAGAACTACTAAACCTCTACTTCCCAGTTTACTCATCTGTAAAGTGGGCTTCATAGGGTAGCAGGCCTTACCAGTGCCCTGCCCTGCCCTTCAGCCTTACCACTTCCAACTGCATTCTTTGCCTAAAGGCTTTTTCTGGGGGTCAGAGCCCATGGTGCCTGCTCACCTAGCAGGCTGGGTCCACTAGAGAATTAATGCTCCCAGAAGCAGCTCTCAACTAATGAGGATGGAAACGAATGTATAGATGTGCATGATCTATACATACCTCAGCCCCCTTGCCCTTTGAGTGGGATAATTCTAAGACATAGGTTTTCTGCCAACTCCTAGATTTCCCACAGCAGGCTCAAGCTCCGGTTGCCCACAGTGGTAACGTGCTTAACAACAAACCCTGCATTAGCTGCCTCCCCTCTTTGTCTCATTTCTCCATTCACCTTTTGGGAGTTCCTGAAATCATCTCACCCCACATCATATTTATGTAATGTGGCTGATCAGTGCTACATTCTGACAAAGTGAACCACTTGCTGTCCCCCAGGGTCACAACCCCACTCCTCCAAGGACAGCACAGAAAACTTATTTATCAGAAACTCAATTTTTTTTCTTGACTTCTAGTATATAACTGGGACTATTTCTAGGAAAAAAAGAATCTGTGAATAAATGTTTCTCTCTTATCCTTGTAGGGTCTTATAAGGATTCAGGCATTCAAAAAATGAGCAACTACACACTAAGGGCTTAGATTTCCTTGGTAATGATACTACTTCAGGATTAGCGGTTATTAGTGGGAAGGTTGAAGTCTGGAGCTCGTTAGCACATTTAGTTGGAAGAAAGGTGTTAATGAAAGTAGTGTTTGCATTTATTTCTCATCAAGGCTAAATGAAACTGGGTAGAGGAGTCGAGATCAAGTTCATCTTCTGGTAGAAAAACAATTCAGAGCACATACTTTCTTTAATGGAGAGACAGTCACATAGGGATAGCAGCCAATATTGTCATGGCTTCCCATTATTTTAACACTGGCTTTCGGGTCAGGTCACCTATGCAAAGGAGTATCTGTGGCCTGGCATCTTGGAGCCATTTACAGCTACACAATGCAGTGATGGCACTTGGCAGAGGCTGCCATTTTCTAGATGGCAGTACCAGCATCAACTCCCTGTGGGAAGCCAATTCTTCTCCGAGGGTCTATAATCTTTGGGAAGTCTGGTGATTCTGAAGCATGTCTCAGGGTGACACGTGTTTCCCTTTTCCCCTCTTTTTAATCAGTTCAGAGTCAGACCTGTTTCCATGCTGATGGGCCAGCACCATCCTTGGGGAGTACTCATGATCCTTCTTCTGTTCATTTAAGGGATTTAGGAATGCTTGGTAGACAGCCTCTAATTGGAACCAATGAGTCCCGTGTAAAGTTTAAGGGATGCTGACGAATCTGCCCTGGGTTGTCAGAGGATTTCTTCCTTTCGTGTCCTGGACAGTCCCATAACTTGTCCATGGAAAGGGCTGCTTCAGAAAATTGCATTCTTTATGGTGGCAATTCAGTTTCACATCTGAGTCCTTGACTGTGAAAGGTATTTAAATTTAAAAGCATATTTTGATATAAAGTCTATGGAAATCCCCCTCTCTCCCAGTTTATTTGGATACTCTTACCAAACAGAGACCTTGGGGCTGGCTGCTTCATGCCTATTTCGTTTTCTCGTTCAATCCATTTTCACTGAAAAGGAGACATAAGCAGTGAAGCCAATATAGTTTTATTGGATCCAATGCACTGCCACTAAAACAAATATATGTACACTCAGGCCAATACACTTTTATTAAAACAAATAGAATTTAATTCAAACCAGCATTCAATACATTTTCTCAAAGCAATGAAATTAAGCTGTACCAGTACTTCTGCTCAATATGTTTTCCCAATCAAATCCATTTGAACAAAGTGAAATATATTTATCACAGATAGCACATTTTTATTAAAAACAAATTCACTGAAACCAAGTTTCCCTTTGAACTGATAGATAGAAATTCTAACAAATTGCACAATTAGATCATAGAAACGGATGTATTTTTACTTTAGCAAAAAGCTTTTCTGTTCAGGTCCACTTTAAAACACACTAATGAATAATAAAAGTTGCTCCAACAATGTCTTTAATGAAATATTCTTTCCAAGGTATGTCCTTTGAGGTTGAAGCACAGTCCAGAAATTTTTTTTTAATGTAGCGAAAAAGAATAGTGCTGGAATAGGATTACAATAACTTCAGATATTTAATGATTTAATATTTATCCTACCTATGCATACTTAAAAGTGATGTTGGGCCGGGCGCGGTGGCTCAAGCCTGTAATCCCAGCACTTTGGGAGGCCGAGATGGGCGGATCACGAGGTCAGGAGATCGAGACCATCCTGGCTAACACGGTGAAACCCCGTCTCTACTAAGAAATACAAAAAATAGCCGGGCGAGGTGGCAGCGCCTGTAGTCCCAGCTACTCGGGAGGCTGAGGCCGGAGAATGGCGTGAACCCGGGAGGCGGAGCTTGCAGTGAGCTGAGATCCGGCCACTGCACTCCAGCCTGGGCTACAGAGCGAGACTCCGTCTCAAAAAAAAAAGTGATGTTGTTGGATGTGTACAAATGAATAAAGACATGCTTGGGGGTGGTTTTTAGTTGCATTTGCCACTATACCACATTAGCCAGAAAAAACTTTCCTTGTCACTGATGAAAAATACTTTCTCTTCTTATCTGTCTGAGATTAACTAGGGATTGCCATGCGTAGAGAGAACTTGATGGTATGGGAGGTCATTTATTCGTGTGGCTCTTTGGAGGGAATTTCAATTTTGGTGCCTAGATTACAAACCATATTCAAGTCTTCTGAAGAACCATGGAAAAGCAGAACAACTTAGAAATGCCACACACCTTTTGGGAGGCAACAAACTCACTACAAGTAAGAGTATCCAAATACGTCCCACCTCTCTGCAGGGCCACTAATGCTCCCGACACAGGGCAGACCTCCAGGTAGAGAAGCATCTCTGGAGAAATTACAGCCTCCCCACAAGGAATATGAGGGCTCCGATCAGTGGCCATGAGGGACCCCTCCCTGCTGCCTCCACGCTGGCCCCACACTCTGTCTTCTCTGCTCCCATCCTACCCATCCCAAGGCTGCAGGACCTTGGGATAGAAATCTTCTTCCCTAAGCAGCCCAGAGAATGCTTCTTAACCCAAGACTGGGGGTTCTCAGTACTACTTCCTCCTTCCTGTCTGGAAAAGTGCAAAAAGTATAGATATGCCCACAATTCACTGGGCAAATAATGTATTGACCTCCGGGGGATCCTGGCCTTGAATAGACCAGACCTGCCTTCTCTGAAACACAACTGGTCATGGAGGGTACCCTGAGAACAGCACCAGATGTTCATCACAGAATATAAAAAGATGAAATGTTAGAAACCCAAATATCTAGCACCCAGGGGATTGGTTAAACATATTGTAATAATATCTTCCGGATGTATTCTACAGTATTAATATCAATACAGTATCATAAGCATTCAGTGTCATTGTATTTAATTGAATGGGAAATATTCATAGTACATTATTAAATAAAAAAGTTTAAAAGATATAGTACAGCAATTTATTATCTTTGCAAAATAGATATGCATAGCTATGCATAAACAAAAACATAGGAAGATGACACTGTCAATAGTGGTGAGTGATAAATTATAGATTTCTCTCTCTCTCTCTCTCCTCCCGCAGCCTCTCTTTTAAGCTTTACAAATTTCCTGCAATTAACATGTATTACTTTTGATATAAGCAAAAATTATTTTAAAAGTGGTTATTTTTTAAAAGGTGGTATTAAGTTCAATTTAAAATGTAGTGAGCAAATGTTGGGTCAGCTTCTGTAATCTTAATTCTGGAACCCTTTCAGAGAGGGTCGGTCCTCTATGTCTCATTCTTTGTTCTTTTGCAAAACTCTATTTGAAGGCTTTCGTCAACTGGTCATTCAACATGCACTTAAACAGGAACCCAGGTAATAAATTCTGCCTTGAGTTTGTTCCAGGAAGCAGTGTGGCTCGACACAAAGGATGTGCATGCTTTATGTTGTCAGATGATATAAACTGTGTTGCCCCAGATTCTGCCTTTTGCCTTAGCTCAGAGCCACCTGGCTGTTTTAATCATCTCATCTCAGATGCCTGGCAACATCTAATGCCTTTGCTCCTTTTCAGTAATTTCAGTTCTGCTTTCTTTATCCTGGTGTTTTCATTGCATTTTCTTATAAAAGAGATCCAGATTTATTTTGGAAATAGATTTGAATGACAAAAACATTCTATAGAAGCAAATCCTAAACAAATATAAATATTTGACCATGACTATGCAAACAAAGCTCCTGCTTCCTCCTCTGTGTCCACAGAGACCCTGAGGAGGAACTCTAGGGAGAACGGAAGCTTGGGAGTCATCCCATCCCTTGCTCAGGTGCGAAATCCCCTGCCCTCCGCCTGGCACTGATAGGGACAGATCATTTTCTCTGCTTGGAGGGGCAGCCTCCTGTGACCTGGACGCATTAGAGCCTGAACACAGGAACAGAAGGTATCCTCCCTCCTTCCTTAGTGGTCTCCCTGTGTCCTTCTGGGGAGGATTTGCTCTTCTGGGCTTCTTCACACACATGATTCCTAGTCATGGCTTCAGCCCCTTTAGTTCACTGGGTCCTTATTCCGTGTTTTCCTGGGCCCAGCTGTGAGATTGGAAAATGGAGATGAGAAGGAAGAAGGGGACAGGGATGGTGTGGTGGTTGGTGGTAGAGAAAGACAGATACAGACAGACAGACAGAGAAACAAAACAGACCCTCAGACATGGAACATGTTTAATTAAACCGACTTTATCCAGTTGCAGTTGAAACCAGGGTGGAAATAATTGATGCTCCTTGTATTGTTTTAGGTGAAAATGGTAGAAATAAATAGAACTGTCAAAATTGTAAACCTTCCCATCTTCATTATAGATAAAGAATTAAGAAATGAAAAGTAGTAAACAGAGAGGGGTTCCAAGATTTCTTTTTCTTCCTCCAAGGCAATGTCCCCACAGAGCTTAGCATCGAGGCACCCTATTTTCTGACAGTTACTCCATTTTCTCCTCCCTTGAAAAGGGTTGCCCAGAGCACCCCCAACCCACTCCAAGGTCAGGCCTTTCCCAGTCTGAAATTCTTCATAGACCAATTATCCTCCTTTGCTCACCTTCAAAGCATCCCACTCACCAGTTCTTCTTCCTAGTCCTGGGAAAATGCCTTCTCCAGAAGCTGCCTGTGCATTTGCCAATCTAGCCCCCTTAATGACCCTTTGAGGCAGACACCTTATCCCCATTCCACAGAGGTGGAAACTAAGCCTCGTAGAAATTGAGTAACTCAACCCAGGTCACACAGCTCCAGCTAAGTGACAGAGCTAAGGTTCAGGCCACTCAGCTGACTGCAGTGTAGTGTGCTGCTCTGCTCCTCACTGCTTTCCTGTGAAATCTCAGGGATTGTCTGGCTCAACGTGTACCTGGGGAAGAAGAGAAAACTGAGGCCTAGAGAGGTGAAGTGGCTTGCCCAAGACCACTCCAACTGTCCCACCTATCCTTGGCCCCTTTCCACTCCCCCATGCAGCATAGCTCATTATATTCAAATACTTCAGCTAATACGTTCAGACGCTAAAAACCTGCCCCTAAAATTACTGCAACCATTTTCCAAGAGAAAGCAGCTTAGTTTCAACCTTTTTCCACATCTTGTTCAAAAATGAGAAGTCTCTAATACAGCTGTGATTTTGTTTCATCTTCTGTCATTCCCTCTCTGCCCTCAGATTGGTGTGCCAATGTGTGACAACATGGCTCTAAAATAGGCCAGCAGGAGGGGGAAAAGGGTTGGAAAAGACAGAAAGAGAACAAACTCTGTCTCTTGCTCACTCTCACTCTCCCTCTCTCTTTCTCTTCCTTTCTACCCCGTGGTCCTCCCAGGGTCTCTGGGAATCCAACCTCAGTCTGTTGGGCTTACAAAGTGACCAAAGTCAAATGCTGATCTGTGAGAGAAAGAGGAGGCAGACACATTGGGGGACCGAGAAGTACTTTGAAGCACCCCGCTCACCATGGTATTGGGAGGAATTTGGCCACATCCCTGCCAACCGCTCCTTCTTTGGGACTCGGAAAGGGTCAGTTGCTTGTTTCTATCAGATTCATGAACACTACCAAGAAAAGAGCCCGGTCTGAGACATTTAATATTGGTTGAAACACAGAGGTTTAACTGATGATTGACGTACATAGGGTGATAGGAAGAGTATGAACTTGAGAATCTGATGGATTTTGTTTAAAGTTGGGACTCGGCTACTGACTACCCACCCTGCTAATTGTCTTGGGGAAGTTATTTAACCTCTCTGAACCTCAGCTTCTCATCCACAAAACAGGACACTAGCACCCAGTGGGCTATCTATACCTATTTGTTGAATTGAAATGGGAGTATTCAAAATCATTTTGGTTGCTGGCTTAAAATAAGCAGAATAATTCATTTCCTGTCCATCTGAAATCTAATTGTCCAATTTGGAGTTTCAAAGGTAACAAAGATCCTAATGACCTAATATTATTGGGGTAATCCTAAAATTTATTAGGAGATCTGCAAGTTCCATGATGACTGTATACTGGAGGAAATGCACAATGCACACAGACCTTCCTAAGAGTACAGCACTACTTAATCATGAGTAATTGTTGCGTGAACACACACACACACAAACACACAACTACAGAACTCACACTATAAGACAGGAGGGTTAAGTAATGGCGTTTGACCAGAATGAGCTCTTGCAGAGCACAACTATGAGTCTAAGCTTCCTCCTTAATATCTTAACAGGCTAGAGGATACACAGGCTTTTAAGTAATGCACTTATTATCCAAACACTAGCAGACATTTAACGGAATCCAGGAGCATTTTGTCAAGAAGGAAAAGAACTAACCAAAGAAAAAGAAAAATAGAGAGTTTCCCAGCTGTTTTACCACATCATGACTTCAACAAAACCAAGCCTGTCCTTGCCTTGTCCCTGATGGCTCGCCAGCAGAGTGAATGAATTGGAGCAGATTTAGGTTTTAAAATGCCTCCTAATATCATTTGGGCAAATTAGCTTACATGGCTGGACACTGTGCTCCAGCCACAGAGAACGTTCTTTTCCTGTTGGAAGCTCTGACAGCCCACTGCCACGGTGAAATATCAGGAGCCTCTTAACATTTTTCTTGATTTCTTTAAGAGTGAACATTAGACATATTAAGAACAACAACCCAATCATTAAGCCCTGTGAGGTTTTCCTAGGAGCCAGCTCTATCGCTTTAATCAGATTATGGACAACTCATTCTCATCCCAGCCATTTATCTTCTTTGTTTACACACACACCAAGTGGCATTCTTCTTAGCATCAAAAAATAGTAATCAAAATTGAGAACAACAAAAGACCTTTCATTATTTACAGTGTTAAGTAACATCTATTTGCCTTCATTAGTTTCTAAACAACGAAGTACACTGGTTCTGATTAAACCTGGCATGTGTTAATTATATCCGAGGTCTGGGATTGTTTTGTCTACAATAAAGGATTGCTGAAAGCTGAAATTTGAGGCGCCCGGGCCCCAGAAGTTACCTGCCCCTGTGTTTCCTCAGTGAGAGTTTCCAGCCTGAGAATGGCAGAAGCGGATGTGAGCTTGTCACAGAAAGTTTTTTTTGTTGTTTTGTTTGGTTTTTAAACCCTCGGTTTTATTGCCCATTTTATGGGCTGGAGTTAAATGGCAGTACCATGCAGTTTGCTCTCTTACTGCTCAGCACTAACAGCCATGATGAGCCATAATTAGAAGTAAAACCACCACATAAATAACATGGTAGAAAAATTGCCACCGTGAGAAGCCAGTCTTTGGCGATGGGAAACTTCAGAGGGTCCTGAGTATCCATCATACTTAAGGGGCACCGCGTATTTTAGCCCGTATTTGTCTTACTAAAGCCAAAATGGGAGCCATTTAGACTTTCAAGCAAGCTTTTAAAAATAGAGAACGTAGGCTTAAACAGACTGCTGCTAAGTGTGATGCAGAAACCTGTCGCCTGGAGGCCACGACAGCTGGATGGGCTGGGAGGGAGAGCCCTGAGAGCCCAGGGGTGAGGAAGGGAAGAGAAACAGGGGAGGAAGAGGAGTCCTGGACTCCCCCGAATAGCAAGGTCTAGACATTTCACTGCAGAGCCGAAGAGTCTGCGCACCATTGAGCACAGCAGCTTAGACTTCCGCCGGGGAACCTGCGAGGCTGGGATACCTTGCAGATTTTGCTTTCATGACCTGTACTCAGTGATGAAGTGGGAGCAGGTAGACTAGCATTTTTTTTTTTTTTTTAATGGAGTCTCATTTTGTTGCCCAGGCTGGAGTGCAGTGGCGTGATCTCGGTTCACTGCAACCTCTGCCGCCCGCGTTCAAGCGATTCTCCTGACTCAGCCTCCCGAGTAGCTGGGATTACAGGTGTCTGCTACCGCGTCCGGCTAATTTCCATATTTTTAGTGGAGACGGGGGTTTCACCATCTTGGCCAGGCTGGTCTTGAACTCCTGACCTTGTGATCCACCCTTTCTTGGCCTTTTCTCTTCCTTTTCCTTGGCCTCCCAAAGTGCTGGGATTACAGGCGTGAGCCACCGCGCCCAGCCTAGACTAGCATTTTTGGGCACCCACTATCTCCTTGGCATTTTACTTCAATTTTAATTCTCATAACAGCCTTAGGATGCCAAGGAAAAGGAAGAGAAAATAAATTGTGTTCTGTGCCTGAAAATGGCCTTAAAGAAACAAGGACCAACAGCTGGAGCAGAGTGGGCCTGCCCATATGCAAAGAGGCAGTGAGTAGGAATTAACATAAGGCGTATCACGTGGATGCCATAGAACTATGACAGCAATTTCTTTTTTTCCCCGAGTCAGCCTCTTTTGTACAGGGGATTTAGAAAACAAACCCAAGAGAATAAACTTGAAATGGAAGGCATGTGCTTTGTAGTCAAGTGTTTTTTCAAAGCCTGCAGCATTTTAAAAACTGATTTAAGTATATTCATTTGCTTTCTAAAATAAGTCGTATGTATGTTTCTACTGATCAGCCAGAATAGTTAAGGTCTGATCTTCATATGGAATGAAAGGGGACATTCTTTGGATATTCTGGAAGTACACACATGTTCTTTACAGAGTTTGATTTGCTTTCTCCTTTTCTTCCTTCCTTTGCAAAATCAAACAAACAAGAATAAAAACCAAACCAAAACAAAATTAATGAAAACCCCTGTGTTGAGGACTTTCATTTCGTTTTAAATGTGTCTGGTATTAAGCAGCATCTTTAGTGAAATGACTTTAAACTTAAGTAGGAAATACAGCTCCATTTCACATGTGGATTTTGTCTGCATTTACATCTCTGCAGGCCTTACATGCCATGACACCAGACATTTTTTAAATTAAGATATGAAGTGCTCATTTTTTGTGTGTGTGGACCTGCTGTATTCTAACAAATTTACTACACGTCTCAGAAAACACATAGCTTTGCCAAAGTTGGTGAGTAGCCCAGCATGGTTTATCTCCAGCCCACAGCTCTTTCCCTGAATTCAATACTGCAGGCACAATTTAATGCAAACCCAATTTATGACTTAATGCTCTAGGGACCGTAGTGGGAGATTGTTACATTATTCTTTTCTAATCCTATTTGTGTTTTAATTTGCTAAGTCTGTAATGAGGTGCATGCCTTGAATATTCAAGATCTTTCACATTGCTTTTGACTTTGTTTAATATAATAGATTTTATAGTTTGCATTAAATACCCAGGTGCTTCGGTCAGTATTATCTCTTTATTTTCTCAACTAGAGTGAATAAAATTACACGATGAAAGTAACTGTGTGCATGTTTCGTTGTTTATTGTAATGGTTTATTTCCTATTATAATTCTTGATTTAAATTACGTCTAGTTCTCCAAAAGTCAATTCTCCATGGACTCTTACTTCCCCTTTCCAAACAATTGTTAGCTCCTGAAGAGAATGGAGTCTTGGCTGACAACTGATTAGTTGAATAACAATAAAACAAGTTTTCTAGTCTCATTTATGATACTTTAATTGCACAGAAGGGGAGAAAGTAAGGAAGATAGGAAGGAAGGGAGGGAGAAATGGAGGGAGGGAGGGGAAGGGAAGGGAAGGTGCTGTGTCACTATATGCTGCTATTTGATTTCTGGTGTTGGGCTGAAATGTACCGTCCCTAATCAGAGCTGCTACATCACCCAACTCCATAGTGTGTCATTTGGTGTCCATAACTGTGTTATAGCCAATTATAGCTAAATTCTCTGTTCTGTATGCACAATCAAAGGGCGTCTGGAATGCGTTTTGCTATTTTCTGAATCCTATTATTGCAGACATGTTTATTACATTCAGAAGATGGCTTTCTGAAATTACATTGGAATTGTATGACCCACCTGCCATTTGCAAACAAAAGGACCGAAACATTTCTTAACAAGAAGGAAGTTCATTTAGCTCTTTCCTGGTAACTTTTCTCATGTTATTTTCTTTCTTAGCTATATCTTTAAGACTCACTGCCCAAGCCCCTACGTATTTGTAAAAATATCTAAGCTCTCCAGTTAATGTTTAATAATCCTGTGGTGAATGCTGGCTATAATTTTCATTGTGAATTTTTTTTCAAACTATGAAAAAAGGGATTGTAAAATGGACCCCAAATTATAACAATCTGATAGCCCTGAAATAGTTCATTTAGGTTGCCTTTCAAAAGAAAAAATTTTCAGGTTATGTCTTTAAATTTTTGGGGGGGCCATTTTAAGAGGAAAGTGAGTGGTGTTAGAAAGACACATGATACCTATTTGAAAACATAGCATCTCCTCATTAATTATTAAGGGAGAAGTGAAAGTGTTTCTAAACCAAATGCTTTCTTTTTCCCTTCTACTGAAGTTTACTCCTCTTATATTTTCCCCCCAAGCTTACTTTATTACTGGTATTTGCCTCGCAGAGCCAGGGGATATTACTACCTTTTTATTTGCTATTTTTACAGGACCCAGCAAAGTGCTTTTAAAATATATAACCACTTAATTCAAGTCAAGCTTCTTCAATACTCCTTTCATTCAAGCCCTTTCTAATTTGTTTTCCTCCAGCCAAGAGCCTGGAGAAGACACTGTGATTTATGTTTTCATTTATTTATTTTATTTGGGCTTTTCATTTAAGAAAAGAAATTCTGCACAACCCCCACCATCCTCCATTCTCCCTCATCTCACTCCACCCCACCCCCACTTCTGTATTTTAAGACTCTCAAGCCAGACTTCAGAGTTTTAAATTCATATCTTATCTGACCACAGACTGGATGAGTCTTGGTCTGGGCTTCTTACACGGCTCCGAGTGGTATCAACCCAGTGCTTTAGATTCAAATCTACTTGAGGGCAGTGCCTTTATCTTTGTCTTCCTTTATGACTTCACACCCTGCTCAGTAAAGAGCTCCCAGTACAGAGCCTCGGAGGAATTCAGCCTTTTCCCAAAGATGAAAGATGCTATGCCGTGGAGTTGAAATTCCCACAAAGAGATGATTAAAGGTGTGTGTTTGGCAACAGACAGGATCTGTTTTCTTGTACACATTAAGGTATTGTTTTTGTTTGGGAGCTGGGGGAAAGGAGGTGGAGGAAACCTCTGCATGACTTGTAAGAGCTTGGGCTTGGGAGTCCTGCAGCCATGGGTAGAGTCTTAGTTCTGCTACTTCATTATTGACTTTGAGTGAGTTACTCCTGCTCCCTACATGGATTCATCTATCCACCCATTCTGTCAGCAAATAGTTATTAGGCACCTACTGTATACCAGGCACTGAGTGGGTAGCAGGTGTTGACATAGATATGATTCCTTTCCACACTGACCTGGTGGGGTAAACAGTCAGACAAGCATTAACAATAAAGCACGACAGGCATAAGAACAGGGGAAGCCAGGGAAGCCCTCCCCAAAAACAGTGATATATAAGTGACATGAGATCAGTTTCCTCAAGTACAGAATAGGGGTTAATATAATGCCTGCCTCGTAGAGTCCGTATGAGAAGAGAGAAGATAATGCACAAGTAGGGCTTTGCATTGCTACTCTCATAAAGTAAAAAAATCAGGAAAAAAAATCAGTAAAGCAATTATTGTCATTATTGCTAAGTACCATCCCGGGATTCCTAAAGAAATTAATATTAGAGAATCATGACATTTTACCTGCAAGAATATGCAAGCTTTACCCTGCAGTTCTAATTTTTTTTTATGGAGAGAACTAAACAATAATACTGTCTGCAGAACATTAAAGTAAATTTGAAGATAAACGAACTAAAGTTAATAAGCACTCTCAAGTAAAAATTGCTAGCAATGGAGTCTTGTAGTAACTACTACTCTAAGGCAGAAATGAATCACACAACTCAATTCTATCCACTTCAAAAGAGGACTCATCTTCCCACTGAGTCCTGGACATCCCCAGCAGAAGAATGCTCCCCCAAAGCACTCTTACCAGTTTATTAAAGGTAATAAAACTTACTTTCATTTAAACATAGCCAAGAAGCATTTTTAAATGAATATTTATAGATTGGAAATCATATTTGCTCGTTGTAACTTCAGAAATGCATTCCCATAGAAACAAACCTTGGCTTCACCTATAATCAAAAAAGGCAGACCAAGGTTCATTCCAGGAAGTGCAATGCCTTGGTGGATAAAGAGTGGATAATGGAATTCTCCAACATAACTCCTGAAAATAATGAGATAACCAAGTGTTAATGCTCATAATCTTTGAATAACTTGCACAAATATCACAAATATTTGGGGGAAAGTATCTTTGCTGAGCTGTGGCAGAATTCTTCTTAGGGGAGAGAACTGCCTTTATTTTAGCAAATACTTAGACCATTTTGATGGTGTTTAGATGTGGTCCAAGACAGAGGTAAATTGCTCTGCATGATAACGTTGGAGGAATTTTGAGGTTCTGGGATCAGCCTGAAAAGCAGATAAAGGAGAGGAGAGTTTTGACAGACAGATGAGCTGCTAGTCAGTGCTTGGGAGACATTTAGGAAGAAAACTGACAGAAAGGTTTACATAAGCATGGGCATGTTAGAGGAACTATTATAAAAAATGATGTCCAATATTCAATTCTTGTAAAGCTGGATTTGTAAATTATTACTACTTTGTAAAGCTGGATTCATAGGTACCATCTCCTACACACACATGGAATTGTCACTATAGGTCTATATACATTGCATTGAGTAGTGATTGGAGGCCCTCAAGGAAACTGGCAGTATCTTGCTGGCCACAGGGCAGAGAAATGAGAATAACCTTGGGGTCCAAGAGAAATAAGAGGTCAGCCAGAACGAGAGGTTGCAGGAAGGGACCAAGAGAACATGAGCCCCTGCAAAGTCATAGAAATCATGGGCAAGGCAATGAGAGATCCATACAGCACATGGACAAAAGAATTTGAGCCAGTCTTACCCCACCTGAGCTATATATCTATATGTAAAATATATTAAGATTAATCTTCTTTCATTGGAATTTTTTTTTTTTGAGACAAGGTCCCACTGTGTTACCCAGGCTGGAGTGCAGTGGCACGATCTCGGCTCACTGCAGCCTTGACCTCCCAGGCTCAAGCCATTCTCTCACTGCAGTCTCCCAAACATCTAGAATCACAGGTATGAACCACCATGCCCAGCTAATTTTAATTTTATTTGTTTTTTATGTAGAGATGAGGTCTCCATGTCTTTTCCAGGGTGGTCTCAAACTCCTGGGCTCAAGGGATCTGCCCACCTTGGCCTCCCAAAAGTGCTGGGATTACTGGTGTGAGCCACCATGCCTAGCTGGAAATTCTTACTAAATCAAAGTAATCTGAAAATTTAAGCAGCTATTCTGGCTCAGGCCGCACTTCAGATTTTGGAGTAATTGACAAGCTGAAAAGGCAAACTGGAACTACTTTTTCAGTTTCAGAGATGCCAGCAACAGCTCATTTGCATTCTAATAGTACTGTCCCTTTAAGGAGGAGAACGCTGTCATCAATGAATGGTTGCTGATCTAATGACTAATTGATGGCAAAGAGTCTCTAATGACCTAATAGCTCATTAGGGTTGACTGAGCCAGCAGGGGTCTTTGAAAATGTTTTTTATTCCACTCTAAGGCTTTGTGAGTTTTCCTGCACACATCAGACCACTGCCCAGTTTATGAAACCTACAAATGTGAAACCACAACAAGAATGGGGTGGCCCTATACAAATATAATTTGGAAGTGTAAAGGCAAATATGGAACCCACATGACAGAGACATGTCACACTGCCAAAATTATATTATGGGAAGCTCCAGAGAGACATGCTGGGAACCAAATGCGTTCTCAATAGGTAACAACTTATGCCAAGAATTGAGTTGTCACCATGATAGCATGGAAACATCTTCAGAGTGGTTAAATTCACCATTCATTCATTATTTAATAAATCAATGTTTATTAAATACCTATTACCCATATGGTAGTATACATAAAAACTTATATACATTATATCAATTTATTGCTATTTATTATATCAATTTATAGCAATTAATTGCTATGGTCATTCACATATGAGAAATGTGAGGTTCTGGGAAATTAGGAAGATTGAAAGAGTTACATAACATATGCTTCATATAGAACTGAAATCCAGGTCTCTCCCCAAAATTCCCGCCTTTTTTCTTTTCACCATATTGTTCCTTATTAGAGTTCAACAATTCAAGCACTTTATTTTTTGGATAACATATATCCCTAAAGATATAAGGAAAGGCCCTTATTGCCCTTACTGTCAGCATTCATCTGAAAATAAATAGCCAATTCTGGATTTTATGGCAAAGATAATGTGAATATTCGAAATATTCAGATAAGCCCCAAGTGATGGTGATGAATTCTCACTCAGTTCTTCTTTCTAACACAGAGTCCGCCCACTCCTGGGCTGCTACCAGGACAGGACGTCCAGTGGATGAGTTTCCTTCCTGGCATCAACCCCTGCCCACTGATGAAGCCGGACCTGGAAATGGAGCAAGAGACAAGAAGCAGACACCCTGGAAGACTGGCCCCGCGTGCAGAAGTATCTCATTAAACTTAAGACACTGATTGTAATATTTTTCTTCAGCACAAGAAACCCCGCTTTATATTTAACTGAAGTTTTCCATTGTTTTTGCTTTTGTTTTTGTTTTTGATACGACAGGGTTTTGCTCTGTCACCCGGGCTGGATTCAGTGCACAGGATCATGGCTCACTGCAGACTTGACCTCCCGTGCTCAAGTGATTCTCCCAGCTCAGCCTCCTGAATAGCTGGGACTGCAGATGTTTGCCACCACACCTAATATTTTTCTTGTCTTTCCTTTTATGGAGAGATGGGGGTCTCCCTATGTTTCCCAGGCTGGTCTCAAACTCCCGGGCTAAAGCCATCTTCCCACCTATAATTTTAACTGAAAACAATCATCTGGGAAGCAACCAGGGTATCCAGAGCACAGCCAGGGGACTGATTTCAAGCAAGAGGTATGTCCATAAATGTGGCCAAGATATTTATTCTCCAACTTCCACCTGCCATAGTTGAGGGCTACTCACAGGGGCATTAATCCCCTGGTACTTCAGGCGTGGGTGGAGGTCCACTGGTGGAGACACTTGCTGTAGGATGCTCGAGATGAGTGCCAAGAGGCTATGAACAGGGCTTTGAAAGCATCTGCTCCATCTGCTTTTTCTCTAGAATGACTAGAACAGTCTCCAAGCCCACATCTGTCCATGAACGTATAGAAGAGGGACATATTTCCAGCTTAGTAGTGTATAGTTGATACACGCTACCCGGTACCAAGAGAGTATATAATACTAGCATAAACATCCTGCAATATGTCAAGATACGGAGAGGCAGCTGTTTGTCCCTCTTTTGAAGGATTCAGGCAATCTTGGTTGACCTCTATTATAGAACTGGCATATATTAGCTGAAATAATACTTTAACAGTTTTTTAGTACCCAACTATATGTTCTGTTATAAGGAATAGCAAATGTTTAATCATAAATATTTTAATGGCTTCAGGGATTCATGGTATTCAATGACCGTGTTAAATGATAATAATCACATCTGGTTTATTACTATAGTAATTCAGCAGCTTCTCTTCAGCAGTTATTTTTTATTATATGTGCTGTGCTACTGTCATGGTCATTTATAGCAGTAATATTTTAAAGTGGCTCATTTGTTTGTTTAAGGACAGTTTCACAATATATTTCTGTATTAATATACATTTTGTACTATTATTTCCAAGCTGCCACTGGAAAATTGATCCTAGCCTGTTACGACTGGAGAGGCGGGAAGATACGCGAAATGTCCAAACAGAGATAGAGTGGGGGACCAGATGGGGCTGTCCCAGCACCCACTGGGGTTATGACAACTGCTGCTGGGCTTTATTCATAAGTGAGGAAGTGCATAAGAAAGAGTTAACAAATAATAGATGTAAAGAGAACACAGATTTGGAGAGGCATTTCAAGTGAAATCCCATCCCGCAGGCAAAGGGTGTGGGGAGGACACAAAGACACGTGGTTAGCAGGGCCCAGGTAGTCGGCAGGCCTCGGCAGGCATCTTGGTTTCAGTAACGAAATGATAGTGAGGAAGCAGGAATGAAAAAATGGGAACTTGCAAGAGTGAAGCAAGGGCAGCCCAAGGTCACTCGCTGGGTGGCTTAGACGCTGACATCAATTTCAAGTCTGCTCCAAGCGGGCAGCGGGAGTGAATCGCCGAAGCGTGGACGGGCAGCGACCCCTCCTCGGCCTTTCATTCCAACGGTTCAAAGCAGCAGGTGCTACCCAGGCCTTGTGTGTGATGCCTGCTGCGCTTCTGCCTCTTCTGGCACATCACAAGGTGTTGCTTGGGGAGGGGTAAACATTACCCTGAAATTCTATATTGCTCCTTAGTGGGGAGGGGTCCTTGATAACCCAGGGGAGTTAATTTTTTGTGACATTCTCCTGAACCAGGTTGCGGAAACGCAGAGGAGCCAGAAGAAAACTGCCAGGCTCCTGCTCAGCTTCCTCTTGGCTGGATCCTGATTGGGTGGGTGACAGAGGGCAAATGGCTTTTACGGCTGTGAATGATGTATGGCCGTAAAATGGTCTGTAACCAGAAGTGCCAACTGACATGCCTGCTGATTTAACGGACACCCCGGGTTATGTTTGCAGAGACGCTTAAATAAACACGTGCTAGGTTTGAGGCCGTTTACCAAGCAATCATTTCTCTCGCTCTTCCTTTCCATGTTATTTTACTTCATCATAAAAATGAGGATAGTAAAGTGATTATTCCCTTTTTTATAATAATGAAGATTTACTCATTGCAGTGGCAGTTCCTCTTTCTTCCTTCCTTCCTTACTGCTGTGTCTGGCTTTTTTTGCTCTTTCCACCTGCAGGGGTAGCTGTGATGGACTTGGGGAAGCCCAGGTAGGGTTGGTCAGCAGAGCCACTTGAATGAGCTGCCCTTTAAGAGTGGAAGAGATGTTGTCCAGTTGCGTTTGTATTTGGCGAATTAGGAAAATAAAGCCCCGAGATCACGGTTAGACCAATGAATGAAACAGAAGGATTTCTGTTCGGCTACAAATCAGCAAAGGCAAGGAAGACAACCCTTCTTATGATGGTCCTCTCACTGGGAAATATTCCATGAGTTCTTCAGCTCTGTAAACACAGGCTTCTCTGATCCATCTGCTACCCCCCCACAGCACTGATAATTAATGCAAAGTTCAATTTGGGTTTGGGAGCCTAATCTAGATGATATTCATGTGGCTACTGAATGGTCATTAGAGGGATGTAAATTACTGAATGTAGAAGTTTTCTCAAATAAATTGATCAGAAATCCATAGGACATCAATAGAGTAATTCCTGGCTATCTCTGCAGAAAATATCACATAAGATCCATTTGACTTTATATTCCAAGCTGAGTCAGGAATGGCAAACTAATTCCCAGTTTTTTCCCACTGGATCTCAACTGGGCCTCATAATCTCTTTCACTACCCATTGCTGCAAGCTGGCACTCAAGGCAATTTACCACTCCTGTGCTCGAACTTTCAGCTCTTTATTGTCTAAGCAAAGAAACTTACTGAACTTTTTTCCTTTTTCTATTGCTTGAATGTTATTTTAAAAACTAAATTACTTGTTTTTGTGAACCCATCTAATTCTGGTGCCTTTTTCAATGGTAAATCTTTAATCAATGTTCTTCTATAGTAATTGGCCCACTCGAGTTTTCATTTCTTCTGGAATCAATTTTGTTAGTGTTTGCTAGGAAATCATTTATTTTAGATGCTCAAATTTATTGTCAAAGAGCTGTATGCGATGTTCTCTTAGATTTTATTTTTAATCTTTCCCGTATCCATGTCTCCCTTTCTCATTGCTAATATTGTATATTTTTATTCTCTCCTGTTTTCTTAGTCTAACTTCAAAGGGATCCTCTATTTCACTTGTCTTGACAACCATCTTTTGGATTTATTCATTCTTCCTACATTTTTTTATTCCATATATCATTTGTTTCAGCTTTTGTCTTTATTAATTTCACTTTATAATTTCCTGTGTTTTGTGGCATTGTTGTCATCATTTTTCTAATTTCTTAAGGTTATTACTTAGGTTTTTTTTTAATCTTTTTGTCCATTATAATAATAAAAGCAAGGGTCAGCACACTATTATGCATGGGCCAAATCAGACCCACAACCTGTTTCTGTACAACTTGGGGACTAAGAATTGTTTTTACATTTTAAAGTGTTGTAAATAAAACCAAAAGGAATCTTCAACAGAGGCAATAGGGTCCACAAAGCTCTTGCCCTTTACAGAAAAAGTTTGCTGATATAGGCATTTCAGGCTATACTTTTTCTTCTGAGTACAGCTTTTACTCTGTCCCAGATTCACACAAACTGTTCTACTTTCCCTTGCTTCCTAGATACTTTATAATTTACCTTTCAATTTTCTCTTTTATCAAAGGGTTGCTCAAGAGTAAATTTCATAATGTCTAAGTATATTTTTACCCACCATTTGATCATTTATGTCTAATTTTATCAGCTTATCATAAGAGATCGTGGCCCAAGTCCATTCCAATTCTTCTATCTGACTGGCTGTTCCTGTCTGGTCCTGTAGGCACTTGGGTTTATTACCTTTGTGGAGTTTATTTTAATACAGTATTTTTTAGCCTTTCTAAACCAATGTTCCTCCTTCCTCTGAATACTTTTGATAAGATAAAGTCCTCTTGCCCTCCTTTAATAATAATTGACATTTAATCTAAACTAAATATTGGGCTGAAAATAAATCAAAGCAATGAGACAAAATACTGGGTTTTTTTCATAGTGCACACTCTTGAGATATTTACTCCATCCCTATGGTTAACTGTCACCACTCCACAGAAAATTGCTCTAGTCTTACATGTCACATTTTGGGCCTGGCAGGACTCCACGGTCCCCTTACTCACTGTGGTGTCTTCATTATCATCCAGATGAGAGAGCTCCTTGGTGGAATGTGAGTGATATACACAGATGTATTTGAATCTGGGCATTGGTAAACCTACAAGCTCAATAAAATAGAGATGTCCAAGAATTCAGGCCAGGAAGGAAGAAATAACACTGAGATTTCTGATACTATCATCACACACAGGGGAACAGATAAAAGTAATGATTTAATTACCTGTGTTTCAAGGCAAGAAACTTTCAGACTTCATAAACTATGTAGAATTTTTAAATCCCATAATAAACATCACAGGTAGTGGCCCAGAAAGATCAACTGGACCCCCCGTATCTGAAGGAGCATTTGCCTTGGAAAATGTAGCCATCTAGACTCTGGCGTCAGCTCTACAGAAACATCACTTTGTCTATGATTGCAAGCTGGTTATACCTGGGGACACTGGTTAATGCAAGTAAGTCTCAGACAGACTTATAGTAAATCATATGCCAACTTATTTACTATGAGAAATGGAACTGATGCATGGATGGAACAGTACATTGCAATAAAGTCATTTGTCCTATGAAATCAAAAGCACATTTAACCTCTCTTATTTCTTCTATGTATTTTAACAGTTATGTCAAAAGTACCACTAAGTTCATCAGCAAATGAATCAATGAATAAAATCTGGTATATCCACACAATGGAATATTATTTGGCAATGGAAAGAAATAAGGTACTGATACATGATACAACACAGATAAATCCTGAAAACATGCTAAGTGAATGAAGCTTGTCACAAAATATTGCCTATTGTATGATTCCATTTATATGAACTGTCCAGAACAGGCAAATCCATAGAGACAGAAAGTAGATGATTGATTGCCTAAGACTGGAGAGAGGGTTAGGAGTTGGGGGAGTGGGAGGTAATCATTAAAGGTATGGGGTTTTTGTGGAGGTTACGAACATGTTCTAAAATTGATTATGGTGATGGCTGCACAACACTGTGACTATATAAAGAACTAGCTAATTGTACACTTTTTTTTTTTTTTTTTTTTTTTTTTTTTTTTTGAGAAGCAGTCTCCCCCTGTCGCCCAGGCTGGAGTGCAGTGGCATGATCTCGGCTCACTGCAACCTCCGCCTCCCGGGTTCAAGGGATTCTCCTGCCTCAGCCTCCCAAGTAGCTGGGACTATAGGTGCGCGCCACCACGCCTGGCTAATTTTTTGCATTTTTAGTAGAGATGGGATTTCACCATGTTAGCCAGGATGGTCTCCATCTCCTGACCTCATGATCCACCCACCTTGGCCTCCCAAAGTGCTGGGATTACAGGCATGAGCCACTGCGCCTGGTCAATTGTATACTTTAAATGGTTGATATCTAGGGTATTGAATTATATCTGAATAAAGCTGCTACCAAAAAAAAAAAAAAAAAAAAAAGATCACTGAGATAATTTGGGGTTATAGCTCTTCCAGACTGATAACCTTCACATCTTTTTATTTTCATACATGAGCGTTTCATTCAAGGGCATGTCCGTCTCACAGTAGATGACAGAAGTGTAAATGAAACCCAAGCACATTTAAGTGCAAGCAAAACCCAAGCACATTTAAAAGGTCTACCTGTATCACAACCACTAAGCTCCTATCAACCAAGCAAGTTGCATGGCTAAACATAATGTCAATGGTGAGAGGACGTATGTGCCACCAGCTCTTCCAGGAGTCATGTGGGAAGGCTGTGGATGTACAATTGGATTACATCATGAATTGATGGAGAAGGTGGAAAATTTGGAAAAGAATCAAATCCACCACAGGTACCATTTCTTTCTGGGGGTGGGAGGGATGTGTGTGGCCCTAACACCATGGAGTGCTGGCACTCTGTGTCTCCTTATGATGCACACTGGGAACTCAGGCCCATCTCATCCACTGGACATAGTTTTCCTCGTTTTATTTTTTGTCAACAAAAATCTTGAGATCTTTTAAACTGCTGTGAAAAAAAAAATGAACTATGAATTTTTTGTTTGTTTTTGTTTTTGTTTCTGAGATGGAGTTTCGCTCTGTCACTCAGGCTGGAGTGCAGTGGCACAATCTCGGCTCACTGCAAGCTCCGCCTCCTGGGTTCACACCATTCTCCCACCTCAGCCTCCCAAGTAGCGGAGACTACAGGCACTCACCACCACACCCGGCTAATTTTTTGTATTTTTAGTAGAGACAGGGTTTCACTGTGTTAGCCAGGATGGTCTCGATCTCCTGACCTCATGATCTACCAGCCTCGGCCTCCCAAAGTGCTGGGATTACAGGCGTGAGGCCTCGTGCCTGGCCAATGAACCATGATTTTTATGTTTCACAACTTACAGAGTTGGCTTCATCTACTTGATAATTCTCTTAAAATATATCCAGCATTTTAAATTTTGTTCCTCTAGGAAGCTGGGAGATATACTAGCCTCCCATTCCTCCTCCCTGCATTTCCTCCATCTCAGAGCCTCCCTTGCTTTCCTTCTGTCTTCCAGACACAAATATCTCCTTCCTCTTCTGGCTCCAACATAATTCCTGTGTCTGATTTGAAGTGACACGCCTATGATGTAAGTGGATGTCTCCCTGCACTAGAACTTGGCCTCCTTCTGCACCTATAGGATGCAGGTCTAAGTTCCTAGGAAGATAAGGTTCAATATTTGTCAAACAAATGAGTTAACAAATCCAAAATTACACAGATATTTGGCAGCAGATAAGAGAAGGGAAGAGGTGTTGCAAAGAAAAAAGAGCTTATACTTTCCCCAAGTAACATACTCTATAAAGCACAACAAACAAACAAAAGTCAAACTTCAATGCCAGTAATCATTTTCCAAATAGGAAGGGTTTCTGTTGGCCATGTTTTTTTACTAATAGATTACAGCACTGACTCAGAAATGTTCACCCTCTTATTCATTTCAAAGTACGTAAATTCTGATAAGCTGTTTCTGTCTGCTGCCAGAGGGTGAGTGCTGAGGGCCGAGAGAGACCACCACCAGCAGAATCTGCCCCAGGCCTCATCAGACCTTGGCTCTGACCCAGAGCTTCATCCTGCCTTGACACAGGTGACAGGTGATTTTCACAAGAGCAGCACGGCCATGGGTGCCAGCTGTGATGACACCGTTTTCCTTTCCATTCAGTAATATCAGTTCACACGGAGCCTCCCTCTGTACCTACACACTTGTGGGGGGAACCTCACTTCACTATTAACAGCTGAGAGTAAATACTATTAGGACACCAGTTTTTTTCTTTTTCTTTTTAGGACCCCAATATTATCAACGAGAAACTTGTGATGTGGGAGGGTTCGTGGCAGAGCTGGTGTGGGAACTCAAGTGGTCCAATCCAGTCTGTTTGTAATTACTACCTTCCAAAGAAACATCAAAATGCAAGTGGGTGAGAGAGAGACAAATTCTCTCTACGGGAAAAAACATGTTATTCACAACATGAAGTAGTAACAAAAAAATTGTATGCGACCTGCCAGCATACAGGGCCATCCTATCGCCGTGCTGAGCTTGAGAGCCATTGCTCCAGCTCTCCTTTGATGCCATGTTTAGTCCAAGGGAGGCCTGGGAAACAGAGGGCATAGAGGAAGGCTATGGGGCCAGCCCAACCTAAGTTCAAATCCTGTCTCCTCCACTAACAGTAACCTTGAGCAAGACACTTTCTCAGTCAAGTTTCCCATCTGAGAAATGTAGGGATTATGACACTTTCCTCATGAGCTGTCACAAGAATTAAACTAAATAATACACATAAGCAGCCCAGAACATGAGTATTCTATAACTGTTTCTCTTCCCTCTCTAAGGCAACAGGAAATAAAAAACACAGAATGGCTACAAAGTATCAAAAATAAACCAGCCAGTTCCTCTAATTTAGCTACCATTGGTGTGGGTATCAGGGGCCAAGGGTCTACATCCAAGAAAGGAGAAACACATTTGCTCTGCACCCCACGGTCTCTTGAGTTTTGCTGTTAACCACAAATGGTAAATTACTTCAATTTCAGGAGAACAAAATCCTACTCACTTTCTAAATGCACTAATTGCCAAGCATAGGAGATTTATACCCTAGAAACTAACCTCAGAGACAGTTTGTTTAAAAACAAACTAACTAAAAACCCAAAGCCCTTGAGTTTCAGAAACAAACACTGAAGCCAGCAGAAATTTCTGCATTTAACCCACCTGCACCCCGGCCCTCCCCCAGTTAAGGCAAAGTCTTTGAGCTTTTAAGAAGAAGTTGAAAGGAATCTGTTGCTGGAGACAGATGGGAAGATGAACCAGACAAGAGGTCTGTGGGGGCATTTCTAATGAGAAGCCAGTTAAGTGGCTATAATTAAAGGTGGTCGAAGTGCCTGCAGTAGCCAGTCCTCGAGCCACCTGCCTGTTCTCTTACTGGCCCACACAGTGCCCGCCCAAGATGCACACAGCTGCTTTCACACGTGGCATTGATTCCACCCAGGCCACAATGGCAAAAAGAGGAGAAGAGCACAGCTTTCTCCCAAGTGTGGAGGAGCAAAGACTGGCGCATCCTCCAGAACGCTGCCACTGCTCCCAGCTTTGTGGGGTGGGGAGGGGTCAGGGTCCAACCTGGAGTGAAGATTCCTCATTTGCTTACCCCTCTGTGCCTGAGGCTTGCAGAAGCCAAAGCTCCAACAGGGAAGCTGTCCAGGGGAACAGCCACAAGCACTGCACCCTCCCTCAGCTCCCATTCCGGCCCCGCTTCCAGCCCCTCTGAGCCTGCAAGGAGTGGGATGGCATTGCAAGAGCGTCACCCACACTGGTTCACAGGCAGCACCTGCTGTGGAAGAGGGACAGGTTGAGGGCTTCTGACAGCAGCCAGTGCCCTATAGACATTCAGGTTTATAACACGCTTCACAGAGACACTGGCACGCAGGACAGCCCAGCCCTGCGGAACCATGTTAAATGATCCCATTGCACAGATGAGGAAGACTGGTGATGAATTGGCTAAAGGCAGGAATTTAGAGGCAGACCTGCCTTGGACCCTACCCCTCACTAGCTGAGGGACCCCAGGTGAGTTCGCCTGAGCCCACTCTGCCTCAGTTCCATCACCTGTAGAACGGGGATGACACTACCCACACCTGTGAGCTTTAGCAAGGATTCAATGAGATAATAGACGAAAAGTACTTAGTACAGTGCCTAGCACCCAGTGAACTCTCAAAAAATAATAGCCATAACCATTTTGGAAGGTTTCAGAAGTGAAGGAACACACCCAAGGTTGTGCAGAGAATGGGATTCACACCCATGCCTATTTCAAAACCCAGACTCAAAGTATTACGCCACGTTGGTACAGTCATAAGACCACACGTAATGCATGTAATGTAAGTTACATTATGAAAGAAAATAATGAAGCAAAATGCAATGGGGTCTTCCATAGCCTCTTCTGAGTGGCTTGCACAAAGCAGATAATCAATAGGTATGTATTAAATGAAAAGTGGATGAATATTCATGTTTAACTCTCCCTTTCTACTTTCCCTAACTAATGCCTGCATCTTATAGCAGTTCCCCTTTCTAAATGAAGCAAAAGGCAGTGGATTACCTCTTCCCCAGAATGTTGAGTTTGTGCTGGGACACCTCCATCCCCTCCTCTCTCCTATTCTTTCCTGTGCTAGTCATGGTTCACAACCTGAGATCAAGTCCAGGGTACTCTTGTTTTCAGATGATGTCACCATTTGTATCTTTTCAGCTTTTTAGGATTTTTGTCTTATATCTCCTTCTCAGGCAGATTCAGCTTTCTGTCATTTCTTCATTTGCTCCACCCATTTTTACTGAGTGCCAGCTATGGTCCTGGCATTGGGGATCCAACAGGGAACCACAGATAAGCTCCAGTTGCAGGGAGATAAACAGAAGAACAAAAAGTAAAATCTGGGCTGGGCACAGTGGCTCATGCCTGTAATCCCAGCACTTTGGGAGGCCGAGGGGGGTGGATCACAAGGTCAGGAGACTGAGACCATCCTGGCTAACATGGTGAAACCCCATCTCTACTAAAAATTAAAAAAATTAGCTGGGTGTGGTGGCACACGCCTGCAGTCCCAGCTACTCGGGAGGCTGAGGCAGGAAAATCACTTGAACCCAGGAGGTGGAGGTTACAGTGAGCCGAGATCGCGCCACTGCACTCTAGCCTGGGCGACAAAGCGAGACTCCGTCTCAAATAAAAGAAAAAAAAGTAAAATCTGTCCAGGCATGATAGCTTACACCCATAATTCCAGCATTTTGGGAGGCCAAGACGGGTGGATCACTTAAGCCCAGGAGTTCAAGACCAGCCTGGGCAACATGGCGAAACCCCGTCTCTACCAAAAAAATTTTAAAATTAGCTGGGCGCGGTGGCGCTTGCTTGTAGTTCCAGTTACAAGCTGAGGTGGGAGGATCACTTGAGCCCAGGAGGTTGAGGCTGCAGTGAGCTGAGATGGCACTAATGAACTACAACCTGGGCGACGGAGTGAGACCTATCTCAAAAAATAAAAATTTTTAAAAAGAGGTTAATCTATAATATGCCAGAGGGTGGTAAGTCCTGTGGAAAAGCTCCTACCGGAGAGAGGAATTGAAGTGCCGGGTGACCGACCTCCAGAGCCATCTCACATAGGGCTGACATGAAGGCCTCGTGCATGAGGCAATGTGTGAGCAAAGACCTGAAGACAGTGCCAGAGCCACCTAAAGTGGCAGTTGCACAGAGAACACAAGCAGTCCGGACACCTGGGGGAAGAGTTCTTCAACCAGAGGAACACTAAGAAGGTCAGTGTGGCTGGAGCAGAGCGAGCGATGGGAGGTCGGAGAGGTAACAAGAGCAGGAGTCGAAGGCTTTGATATCCATAGGGGGATCTTGACTTGTTCTGCCTTAGGTGGGCAGCCCTTGGGGAGTCTTGAGCACAGGCATGATTTGGCCTTACTTTAACAGGCAACCTGGTGCTGGTGTTGAGAACAGACTGTGGAGGGGGAAGGGCAGATGCAAGGACACCAGGCAGGGGGCTATCCCAGGAACAGAGACAGGCTGGTGGTGTGGGCTGGGGAGAGGTTGTGGGGTGCTGGGTAGCCTTTGAAGATGTTTGGAAATGAGACTCTCAATGGAGACAACTGGGCTCAGTTCCACACTGTTCCATCCAGGTCATCGTTGCACCTTATTCTCAGGGATTTACTTCAGGGCAGAAGCCAGAGTTTGGGGAAATATAAAAGTGTGTCTGGACTTTGACACATAAATTGAATTTATCCCCCTGTAGGTCATCTTCTAAAAGGAAAACCCACACAGATACTGGTTTCAGTTTCCACTCAAAACTTCCCCAAAGCAGTGAACATCCTTTCTCTATAGGCAAATCCTCTTCACTTCTCCCCTCTTTTTCCTCCTGTCCCCACAAAGTTTCTGTAGATTTCCTGGGGACGCCCTGAAGCTGTGGGAACCACAAATCTTGAGTCCTTTGACCAGCACCCTCGGTGCCTTGAGACAACCAGAAACCCAGGGGGCTGACCTCGCAGAGACTCCCCTGCTGGGCTTGGGACTCCAGCCAGGAGCAGGTTGTGCAGCCTGCAGCTAAGCCAGGGCAGATTGCTGGAGTTTGGTCAAGAGAACAGATGTGCATTATGGGCCAATCTGACCGCAGAGAAACATTTCCTGGTATTTTTAAAGGTGCACAATTGCCTGGTTAAGCCAAGGCAATTTGACACACATTACCTTGTTCATAAACAGAGGGAGAGAGGGAGAGGGAGAGAGAGCCCTTCCTCCCGGAGGGTGTGCAAAGGTAGGAAGCGAAGCCAAGCAACACTCAGAAATGCTGCAGCACAGCTTCAGGAAACAAATGTCGGTGGGAAGGGCCCAACAGCATATTAATGGCCTCGACGTTACCACACCCAGGCCAGATGCAAGAAGCTATTGATCGTCTGTTCGCTCTTCATTTCAAGGCAGGAGTTGAGCTGTCGTCACACAGGAGGACAAACACTCCATTTAAAGGAACCCTCCCTTACAGACTCCCTCATCACTCCCTCATCAAACACCTACCCAGCATCCGCTCTCCTTTTTCTCTTTCTTTAAAGTTTTAATTTTAGTTGACAAATAATAATTGTACGTATTTATAGGATATAAGGTGATCTTTCAATACATGTATACTTAATAGTGTCTGCTACTTTCCAGTAATTTCCCAAGGAATCCCAAGGAAATGACAAGCATCTTTATTCTTAAAACACTTAAACTAGAGTTGGGGAGACCAGATGTCTGTTAAGTGAAATTCCCAAGGCAGCAGAGCAGGAATCCTGAGAGAGAGAGAGAAAGGGCTTCATAAATAAGGCCAGTCCTGTATCTTCCCACTCTTCCTGAAATGTTCTCCATCTCCTCCCACCACTATCCCATCCACATTACCTAGTGACTTCCATCTTCTCCAGCAACACTGAGCTCCCAAGTCAGTTGCTGGATGAAATCTCCCTGAAATCTGACCTCCCCTGCACACACTCTTCCCTGCTCCCTGGTCACTTAACACACAAATTCTTCTCCACACGTCTGCTTTTGCCACTAAACTATCACAATGCTTGGCATGTAATGTGTGCTCATTAATATCAGTGCCCATGAAATGAAAGTCTGGGCTTTAGTTTACCTGAAGGAGCTCAAGGGGAAAGTCATTTCTATAAGGGAATAGGAGAGAATATGAGCAACGTGGAGCTGAATGAAGCAAAAGTAAATCTTTCTTATCAGGGGAGACATTAGCTAAGTACTTTTCATGATATATGGAATGGAAAAAAAAAAAACCCAAGATTACTCAAAATGTAAGGTTTCCATAAAAGTTGATTTTCAGGGGCCATGAGAGAGGTAAGATCCAGGGAAGAGGGAAGGCAGGGGCAGGTGTGCAAAGCTTGAAGCATTTAAAGGAATTCAGTTCCAAGACATGAAGGGGGAGGAGAGAAACACTGTGTACCAGGTATGAATATCTAGAACATTCTCTGGGCAAAACTCAGGGAGTTCATTATCTGGGGTGAAGCGATTTCAAGAAAGGCATTGTCACCCTGGAATCAAGGCAGCACCTAGAAGCCATTAGATAGAAGGACAGGGAGCTCTGAGAAAGAACTTTTCCAGGAATGAGGCTATAGAAAACAGAGGAAGTGAGGGAAGTGAGGAAGATTAAAACAGCCTGCTGCACAGGGTTGACCTGGGCCGAGCTAGAAGATATGCAATGGCCCTGGACAGCAGTGGGGATGCCTTGTCCTCTACAAAACTTATACTCAGCAGAAAGGTAGTTTGAATTCTAAATCTCAACTAGTGTCTTTGAGAAGGAAAAAGTGATAGTGAGTTCCCACAATAGCACTGAAGAGACCGTTCACTCACTCATTCATTCATTCATTCATTCACGGAACAAACTTTTTTTTAGTAGCAAATATGTACAAGATATTGAGTGCTGTGAGGGCTGAAACATGACTCTGCTGGTATCCAGACCCTCAGACCTTACAGCTAAACACAGGTTATCAAGAATGCTTTAATAACTAGGCTACAAGGTAAGAAAATCAATGTCCTAACACCTCTCTGCAAATGAACTAGAAAATCTGGAAGAAATGAATAAATTTCTGGACACATTCATCCTCCCAAGATTAAACCAGGAAGAAGTCGAATCTCTGAATAGACCAAAAAACAGGCTCTGAAATTGAGGCAATAATTAATGGCCTACCAACCAAAAAAAGTCCAGGACCAGACGGATTCACAGCGCAAATTCTACCAGAGGTACAAGGAGGAGTTGGTACCATTCCTTTTGAAACTATTCCAATCAATAGAAAAAGAGGGACTCCTCCCTAACTCATTTTATGAGGCCAGCATCATCCTGATACCAAAGCCTGGCAGAGACACAACAAAAAAAGAGAATTTTAGACCAATATGCCTGATGAATATCGATGCAAAAATCCTCAATAAAATACTGGCAAACCAAATCCAGCAGCACATCAAAAAGCTTATCCACCATGATCAAGTGGGCTTCATCCCTGGGATGCAAGGCTGGTTCAATATATGCAAATCAACAAACGTAATCCATCATATAAACAGAATATAAACAGAACCAAAGACAAAAACCACATGATTATCTCAATAGATGTAGAAAAGGCCTTTGAAAAAATTCAACAGCCCTTCATGATTAAAAACTCTCAATAAATTCGGTATTGATGGGACATATCTCAAAATAATAAGAGCTATTTATGACAAACCCACAGCCAATATCATACTGAATGGGCAAAAACTGGAAGCATTCCCTCTGAAAACTGGCACAAGACAGGGATGCCCTCTCTCACCACTCCTATTCAACATAGTGTTGGAAGTTCTGGCCAAGTCAATCAGACAGGAGAAAGAAATAAAGGGTATTCAATTAGGAAAAGAGGAAGTCAAACTATCCCTGTTTGCAGATGAGATGATTGTATATTTAGAAAACCCCATCGTCTCAGCCCAAAATCTCCTTAAGCTGACAAGCAACTCCAGCATAGTCTCAGGATACACAATCAGTGTGCAAAAATCACAAGCATTCCTATACACCAATAATAGACAAACAGCCAAATCATGAGTGAACTCCCATTCACAAATGCTTCAAAAAGAATAAAATACCTAGGAATCCAACTTACAAGAGATGTGAAGGACCTCTTCAAGGAGAACTACAAACCACTGCTCAACGAAATAAAAGAGGACACAAACAAATGGAAGAACATTCCATGCTGATGGATAGGAAGAATCAATATCGTGAAAATGGCCATACTGCTCAAGGCAATTTATAGATTCAATGTCATCCCCATCAAGCTACCAATGACTTTCTTCACAGAATTGGAAAAAAACTACTTTAAAGTTCATATGGAACCAAAAAAGAGCCTGCATTGCCAAGACAATCCTAAGCCAAAAGAACAAAGCTGGAGGCATCACACTACCTGACTTCAAACTATACTAAAAGGCCACAGCAACCAAAACAGCATGGTACTGGTACCAAAACAGAAATATAGATCAATGGAACAGAACAGAGCCCTCAGAAAAAACACCACACATCTACAACTATCTGCTCTTTGACAAACCTGACAAAAACAAGTAATGGGGAAAGGATTCCCTATTTAATAAATGGTTCTGGGAAAACTGGCTAGCCATATGTAGAAAGCTGAAACTGGATCCCTTCCTTAAACCTTATACAAAAATTAATTCAAGATGGATTAAAGACTTAAATGTTAGACCTAAGACCATAAAAACCCTAGAAGAAAACCTAGGCAATACCATTCAGGACATAGGCATGGTCAAGGACTTCATGTCTAAAACACCAAAAGCAACAGCAACAAAAGCCAAAATTGACAAATGGGATCTAATTAAACTAAAGAGCTTCTGCACAGCAAAAGAAACTACCATCAGAGTGAACAGGAAACCTAAAGAATGGGAGAAAATTTTTATAATCTACTCATCTGACAAAGGGCTAATATCCAGAATCTACAAAGAACTCAAACAAATTTACAAGAAAAAATCAAACAACCCCATCAAAAAGTGGGCAAAGGATATGAACAGACACTTCTCAAAAGAAGACATTTATGCAGCCAACAGACACATGAAAAAATGCTCATCATCACTGGCCATCAGAGAAATGCAAATCAAAACCACAATGAGATACCATCTCACACCAGTTAGAATACTGATCATTACAAAGTCAGGAAACAACAGGTGCTGGAGAGGATGTGGAGAAATAGGAACACTTTTACACTGTTGGTGGGACTGCAAACTAGTTCAACCATTGTGGAAGACAGTGTGGCGATTCCTCAAGGATCTAGAACTAGAAATACCATTTGACCCAGTCATCCCATTACTGGGTATATACCCAAAGGATTGTATATCATGCTGCTATAAAGACACATGCACATGTATGTTTATTGTGGCACTATTTACAATAGTGAAGACTTGGAACCAACCCAAACGTCCATCAGTGATAGACTGGATTAAGAAAATGTGGCACATATACACCATGGAATACCATGCAGCCATAAAGAAGGATGAGTTCATGTCCTTTGTAGGGACATGGATGAAGCTGGAAACCATCATTCTCAGCCAACTATTGCAAGGACAGAAAACCAAACACCGCATGTTCTCACTCATAGGTGGGAACTGAACAATGAGAACACTTGGACACAAGAAGAGGAACATCACACACCGGGGCCTGTCGTGGGATCAGGGGAGGGCGGAGGGATAGCATTAGGAGATATACCTAATGTAAATGACGAGTTAATGGGTGCAGCACACCAACATGGCACATGTATACATAGGTAACAAACCTGCACGTTGTGCACATGTACCCTAGAACTTAGAGTATAATAATAAAATTTTTAAAAAAAGAAAAAGAAAATCAATGTCCTAGGCCATATGCTATGAAAGTATAGAGGAAGGTGAGGTTGTTTCCATGAAGAGAGGTCAGGAATGACCCCAGTGATACTATTGGGGGGAATATCATTGGTACTGGGTTTTGATGGATAATAGAAATATTTTTAAATGCTTGGGCTGGGCACGGTGGCTCACCTGTAATCCCAGCACTTTGAGAGGTCGAGGCGGGTGGTCACGAGGTCAAGAGATTGAGACCATCCTGGCCAACATAGTGAAACCCCATCTCTACTAAAAATACTAAAATTAGCCGGGTGTGGTGGCAGGTGCCTGTAGTCCCAGCTACTCGGGAGACTGAGGCAGAAGAATCACTTGAACCTGGCTGGGCGCGGTGGCTCAAGCCTGTAATCCCAGCACTTTGGGAGGCTGAGACAGGTGGATCACGAGGTCAGGAGATCGAGACCATCCTGGCTAACACAGTGAAACCCCGTCTCTACTAAAAAAAAATACAAAAAAATAGCCGGGCGAGGTGGCGGGCGCCTGTAGTCCCAGCTACTCGGGAGGCTGAGGCAGGAGAATGGTGCAAACCGGGAGGCGGAGCTTGCAGTGAGCTGAGATCCGGCCACTGCACTCCAGCCTGGGCGACAGCGTGAGACTCCGTCTCAAAAAAAAAAAAAAAAAGAATCACTTGAACCCAGGAGGCAGAGCTTGCAGTGAGCCGAGACTGCGCCACTGCACTCCAGCCTGGTGACAGAGCGAGACTGCGTCTCAAAAAAAAAAAAAAAAAAAAGCTTGGACGGGACCATGCACATAGTACATAGTAAATATAGTAAATTCTATGGGAGTTGTTAGTAATATTATAATTCAAGCCAATATACTTGTAATTACCCAAGCAATATGATGCCTTTCCTCATAATGGTCCCTCTGCTGGAATGCTCTTTCCCTCCCCAACTTCAGATCATTACATCTGCACAAGCATTCCCCTGACCTCCGCATCTTGCCCTCCATCGTGCCATCTCTGTGGTGGGTACCCTGAGCTCACATCTGTAGTACACTCGCTACTGCATCAGGGGCCATGTGTGGCCTCCGGTATTGACTGTGAGCACACAGAGGGCCCTGCCTGGGTTACAGTCACCTTCACAGACTCAGTATCAGGGCAGAGCAGACACTGGATGCAGGAAAATGAGACTGCCAGGTGTCAAGAGAAGAGATAAGGACCAAGAATAGATCTTTGAAAACTGTCTATATTTTGAAGATACTACAAAGAAAAACAATCCCAGGGAGAAGCCCTGCTTGCCTATACAGTGGACATAGAGGGTGACCTTGAATATCTCTGGGGCTTCTCTTACTCCTTGTTCCATCAAAGAAAAATAGCGCCTCTGTTGTCACAGGGATACTTGGTCAGGAACAGATCTTCAACTGCACAGGTCCCTGTCCCCCACCACACACAACCCCTCCCCCGACATTAATAAGAGTTAGACAGGGCAGTGTTTTCATTTCCACTGTCTGTGCACCATCTGGGCCTATTTCCTACCTCCCAACATGGCAGGGGTGAAAGCAGATATTGATCCATAGGGGACCTCACCCAGAACTACATGCAAATTGCCAATGAGAACCCCTCAGGGTCCAGACAGGAGCCCAGGTGAAGGGGGATTCTTTGTTTGTGGAACTTACAAAGGAATCAAATCTATTTTGTTTCATGATCTAAGATAACACAATGGCACATAATTTGGTATTTGCCTCTGCCTTCTCTAAAACATGGGTCATGCAAGAGGCCTTTTGCTTTGAAAACCAGAACAAAATATCAACCCTTGACAACTTAACAAATTCCCAAAGCGGGACAGGGTTCAGTTTTGCGGTTAATTCCTTCTTCCTTCAGTACCTTCAGGACTCCTCCCAGGAAGCACTTGGTGTCCACAGAGCTTCTGTTTTCTAGGCGTGTTCCATGGAACACCATAGGCATCCCTCCAACAGCACAAAGCCACTTTAATCTTGTTTTATGGAAGGGGGAATGCACCCAGATGCCATTCTAGAGCCTTGTTTATAACAGGTGTCAGCAGCATGTTATAAAATGCACACTATTTGTCAATGAAATGTAATGTTCAAAACAAAACACAGTATGTTTACTTATAAACTTTTTGCCATTTCATCAGTTAATAAAATACGCTGACTCTTCATCAGACAGTACTTTTCTTAAGCCAGTACTTTTCCCTTCTCCTGGCTCTAATGGGAAGCCAGTCAGTCCCACACTCTATGCCACTGTGGAAATCTGGAAGGAGAGGGGAGACAGCAGATTGAGTAATTGTGAGTTTCATGGTACTATGTAGATATATGGCCAGTGTCCTACCTCTCCTGGTCATTTGGGAAGAAAACAAAAAAAAGGCAGTAAGTAGGAATTGAATGATTCCCTCAAGGATTTTAAGGGAGCTCTTCCTCCCCTGCTGTTTCTGATTTTGACGGTGAATATATCATTGTTTTGAGAGCCTTACATTGCAGTGAGAACATGGCCAAGATGTGGAGCTTTTCTTACAAGTAACACTTTCCTATTTTATGAGAAAATTTGGTTAAGGAATTAGTGTGTATATTTTGAACCCTTGATAAAAATAAAATGTGATTATTTATTCAAATGTTTATTACTTTTCACTTGTTTGTTATTTTAAACCCGTTTTTTGAGGTCTAGCTCTACACAAATGCCTCCACTTTAAGTAGATAGTTCCATGAGTCTTGACAGCTGTGTACACTCATCATGTAACCATCATCCCAATCAAGAAATAGACTATTACTATCACCAAAAAGCTTTCCTGTGTACTTTTGTAGTCAGTCTCCCCCATCCCTAAACCCAAGAGACCACTGCTCTGCTTTCTGCTACTGTAGATTAGTTTTACCTTTTCTATGAGTTAATATAAATGAACTCATACTTAATATTATGTGGTCTTTGGTATCTGGCTTCTTTCACTCCGCATCATGTATTTGAGATTTATCTGTGTTGCTTCAGGCATCAGCAGTCCTTTTCTTTTCACTGCTGAGTAGGAAAAGGACATCCATTGTGTGGATATCCTACAATTTGCTTCTCTCTCAATGCTTGATACACATTTGGGCAAACTGGAAACATCCAGTTTGTAATGATTATCAATAAATTCATGCATAAATTTTTGTGTGGACATATGTTTTGGTTTCTTTAGGTTAACTAACAAGAACTGTAGTGGAATTGTTGAGTAATATAGTAACAGTATATTCAACTTTATAAGAAATTACTAAACTGTTTTCCAAAGCAGTTGGACCGTTTTTGTATCTCCACCAACAATGTATGAGCATTCTCATTGTTCCACATCCTCACCAACACTTTGTATTGTGAGTCTTTTTAAATTTTAGCCATTCTCAGGGTATGTAGTGATACCTTGTTGTGGTTTCAATTTCTATTTCCTTGATGACTAGTAATGTTAAACATCTTTTCATGTGCTTTTTGGCCATTTATATATTTTCTTTTGTGAAGTTACTGCATTAGTCCATTTTTGCATTGCTATAAAGAACTACCTGAGACTGGGTAATTTATAAAGAAAAGAGGTTTTGTTTTGAGACAGAGTCTCACTCTGTCATCCAGGCTGGTGCAGTGGGCCAATCTCAGCTCACTGCAAGCTCCGCCTCCTGGGTTCTCATCTCAGCCTCCCAAGTAGCTGGAACTACAGGTTCCCACCACCATGCCCCGCTAATTTTGTTTTTGCATTTTTAGTAGAGACGCAGTTTCACCATGTTAGCCAGGATGGTCTTGATCTCTTGACCTGGTGATCTGCCTGCCTTGGCCACCCAAAATGCTGGAATTACAGGCGTGAGCCACCGTGCCTGGCCAAGAAAAGAGGTTTAAGTGACTCACAGTTCCACAGGCTGTACAGGAAGCATGGCTGGGGAGTTCTCAAGAAACTTACCACAATGGCAGAAGCCAAAGGGGAAGTAGACACATTTTACTACTTCAGAGGAGAAAGAAAGAGAGAAGGGGGAGTGCTACACACTTTTAAATAATCAGATCTCGCGAAAACTCACTCACCATCACAAGAACATCAAAGGCGAAATCTGCCTCCATGATCCAATCACCTCCCACCAGGCCCTCCTCCAACATGGCGATTATAATTCGACATGAGATTTGGGCAGGGACATAAATCCAAACCATATCAGTTACTGTTCATATTTTTGTATATTTTAAAAACTGAGTTACTTTTCTTATTATTGAACTGTAAGAGTTCTTCATATATTCCGGATACATGTTTTTTGTCATATACATGTTTTCTGAATATCTTATTTGCCTATTCATTTTCTTATAGTTTTTCAAGTAATCAACATTTTTAATTTTATCAGTTTAAATTTGTCTTTTTACAAAAATGATTAGTGCTTTTTGTGTCCTAAGAAAACTTCACATAAGACAAGATCATGGAGATTTTCTCCTATCTTTTGTAAGTTTTATAATTCCAACTTTCGTGCTTAGGTGATGGTGTGGGGTAAGAGTCAAGATTCTTTTTTTAAAAATACATATCGGCCGGGCGCGGTGGCTCAAGCCTGTAATCCCAGCACTTTGGGAGGCCGAGACGGGCGGATCACGAGGTCAGGAGATCGAGACCATCCTGGCTAACACGGTGAAACCCCGTCTCTACTAAAAAAATACAAAAAACTAGCCGGGCGCGGTGGCGGGCGCCTGTAGTCCCAACTACTCGGGAGGCTGAGGCAGGAGAATGGCGTGAACCCGGGAGGCGGAGCTTGCAGTGAGCTGAGATCCGGCCACTGCACTCCAGCCTGGGCGGCAGAGCGAGACTCCGTCTCAAAAAAAAAAAAAAAAATCCTCTAAAAATACATATCCAGTTGTTTCTGCACCATTTATTGAATAAAACTGCCCTTTTCCAATTGGTTTGCCTTGACACCTCTGTCAAAACTCAATTGACCAAATATATGTTGAGTTTGCTGTTTTTTTTTTTTTAAAAAAAGTTAAACTTTGAATCTGACACATTTTAAAAATTAAGTTAGGCTTGGCGCAGTGGCTCACGCCTGTAATCCCAGTGTGTCTGGAATTGCTGGGTTGTCTCACTGACTTCAAGAATGAAGCCGCAGACCCTTGTGGTGAGTGTTACAGTTCTTACAGATGGTGTGTCCAGAGTTTGTTCCTTCTGATGTTCGGACGTCTTCAGAGTTTCTTCATTCTGGTGGGTTTCTTCATTCTGGTGGTCTCGCTGGCTTCAAGAGTGAAGCTGCAGACCTTCGCAGTGAGTGTTACAGCTCTTAAAGGCAGCAGGTCTGGAGTTGTTCATTCCTCCCAGTGGGTTCGTGGTCTCGCTAGCTTCAGGAGTGAAGCTGCAGAATTTTGCAGTATTATAACTTGTAAAGATAGTGCAGACCCAAAGAGTGAGCAGCAGCAAGATTTATTGCAAAGAGTGAAAGAATAAAGCTTCCACAACATGGAAAGGAACCCAAACAGGTTGCCACTGCTGGCTCCAGCAGCCTGCTTTTATTCCCTTATCTGACCCCACCCACATCCTGTTGATTGGTCCATTTTGAGAGAGGGCTGATTGGTGCATTTACAATTCTTTAGCTAGACACAAAAGTTATCCTAGTCCCCACTAGGTTAGCTAGACACAGGGCACTGATTGGTGCGTTTACAAACCTTGAGCTAGACACAGAGTGCTGATTGGTACATTCACAATCTTTTAGCTAGACATAAAAGTCCTCCAGGTCCCCACCGATTCAGGAGCCCAGCTGGCTTCCCCTTGTGTATCCCTGGCAGGGGCCACCTGTGGAGGTGCCTGCCAGTCCTGCAGCCACGCACCTGTACTCCTCAGCCCTTGGGTGGTCAATGGGACCGGGTGTGTGGAGCAGGGGGCGGCATCTGTCAGGGAAGCTCCAGCTGCATTGGAGCCCATGGGGGCAGGGGTCGGGGGTCCTCCGGCGCGGCGGGCTGCAGGTCCCGAGCCCTGCCCCGTGGGGAGGCGGTTGAGGCCCAGCGAGAATTCCAGCATGGCGTGGGCAGGCCGGCACTGCTGGGGGACCCCGCGCACCCTCCCCAGCTGCCAGTCTGGGTGCTAAGCCCCTCACTGGCCGGGCTGGCCCCAGCCCACCGCTCACAGTGCGGTGTCTGCGGAGCCCGCGCCCACCCTGAGCTCACACTGGCCTGCAAGCGCCTTGTGCAGCCTCAGTTCCTGCCCGCGCCTGTCCCTCCACACTTCTCCACAAGCAGAGGGAGCTGGCTCCAGCCTAGGCCAGCCCAGAGAGGGGCTCCCACAGTGCAGTGGCAGACTGAAGGGCTCCTCAAGCGCAGCCAGAGTGGGCGTGGAGTACAAGGAGGTGCCGAGAGCCAGCGAGGGCTGCCAGCACGCTGTCACCTCTCACCAACACTTTGGGAAGCCAATGCGGGCACGTCATGAAGTCAGATCGAGACCATCTTGGCTACCACAGTGAAACCCTGTCTCTACTAAAAATACAAAAAATTAGCCAGGCATGGTGGCAGGCACCTGTAGTCCCAGCTACTCCTGAGGCTGAGGTAGGAGAATGGCAGGAACCCAGGAGGCGGAGCTTGCAGTGAGCCCAGATTGTGCCACTGCACTCCAGCCTGGGCAACAGGGTGAGACTCCGTCTCAAAAAAAAAAAAAAAAATTAAGTTAAATGCTACTTGAGATGGATTAAAGAGGGGAATATGTTCAGGACATTTAAAAAGGTAAAAATAACCCTGAAAAAAACTGCCTGTACGTGTGTGTGTACATCCTCACCAGGACCCAAGCTCTCTGAGAGCTGAGGCTGTGCCTGACTTAGGCTTGTCTGCCCAGCGCCTGACGTATAATGGGTTCTCAATACAGGTCACTGAATAAACAAAAGAATTTTTGAATGAATGAAGGAATGAAATCAGTTTTTTATGGGGCAGCACCAGAAAAAGGAACAGAGCTTCAGGAATATCAGTGCCTTCTTCAGAGGGGCTATTTATTTCCAAAAATGTATTTGCATTCACCATAGTTACCAAGAGGTCCTTCCCTTCGATGAAAGAGCAACCTGGATAGAACCAGGAAGCTCTCACTGCCTTTGCGGAAGGGCAGAATCTCAGCAGAGGGGCTTCTGCATTCCTGCGTTAGTTCCTGTCTGGCTCTACTACTTTACCTGCCTTTGCCTCCATTTTCCAAACTGTTCGTCACAGCATTTCAGTGCAGACTCACTGAGCTAATAATGCCTCCACAATCTTAGGAGTGCCAGAAAAAAATTCTCATAACTCACTTTCTGTGAAAAGACGGCACAGCAGGCAGCCAGCTCACCCCACTCAGTCTGCAATATTGCTGCCCGAGGGTCTACATTCTTGCCCAAATGGTCCGTCTGGACCTGGCTGCTCTGGCTCTGAGCCATGCAGGTGGCAGGAGTCTCTGTGGGGATTCCCCAGGCCACTCCCTGTCTGGGCTGTGGGACGTGCAGGCAGTCCCTCTGCCTAGGAAAGAGGTGCACGGCCCTACCCTTGCCCTCCATCCTGTCCGCTCACGTCGCCTCTCACGAAAATTCTTTCTTATCTGAGGAGCGAAACTTCTTCTGGTTTCTCCCAAACATTTGCCCATGACCCCACATCCTCTGCATTCTATCCCATTTGTCCCCGGAGGCGATCGACACAGCTGCTTAAAAAGGAAGACAGAGTAAAGAGAAATGTCTGGAGCTAAAAGAACAAAGGAGAAAGATTATCTTAATAAGATAAAATGTCGTGAACTTCTATGTGATCAATTAATGTAAGTTATTATTATTATTATCATTATTATTATTAGAGGGAGAGCCAGAGAATGAGGAGCCCAGTTTGTGATGAGAATTAGAACAAGGCTCTGCCACCATGCTGACCGCAGCAGGGGCCGCCTTCTTCCCCCCTGCTGCTCTGGGAGAGAGTGCCAGCCAAGTTTCACCCATGTGACCATACTTCCATCCAAAACAATTTGAATTAATTTTGTGCATGAAATTTGGTGGGATGCAATGCCAAATGTTTAACTGAAATCAAGATGCAAACTTCCCTTCATCTACTCATTTTGTAAATCCTGTCAAAAATAAAATAAAAGCCATTAAGCTTGTCTGGCAACATTTGTCCTTTATGCACCACGCTATTCATCGTCGCTGCCTCCCTTATCCTCTGTCTGCATGCCCCCCTCCTGCTCTCCTATATTTGTTCTGGTATATTTACGGTCCCTGGGCAGGCCCAGCACACTGTCAGCTCTACTGGCTTTGCCAAGTCTAAGATCCCTTTTAGGGACTTATTTTATTTAAAGAGCACCCCATTAATGGATTTAATGGCCTTTCAATCACTTAGTATGCATTGTCAATGAGGGAGAATCGATTTTCTGAGAATTTCTGTTCTGGGAGGAAAATAAACAGCCCTTCCTTCCCATTGCAATTTGGCCAATGAGCAGATGATGTAGAACTCAGCTCTATCCCAGACTCACAGAGCTCTTCTTGCAGCGGGCCTGCGAGTGTGCAGGCTCACCCAGCACCACACTGATTAAGACTCACTCCTTTCTTTCTGTGTTGCTGTCTCCTTTTAAATTGTGACTTGCCAGGTCATGGGGACACCCCGCATATGCTGCAAATGAACTTTGAATGAGCTCGACTGTTGCTCTCACAAGACTCACTTCTGGGTTTGTGCCACCCTCTTTGGTCAAGAATCAAACCATTACCCATGGAGATGTATCAGATCCTTCCGGTTCACAGTCATGGGTGGGAAAGAATGGCTGGCATTGCAGAGACTCCCCCCACCCCATACCCCCATCCCAGACATGAACATTTTTTGGAACACCATGGTCTTGAGTTCCAGAACCTTGAAGAAGTGATCAAGCACATATACTCTGTCTGAGGTAACCTCTAATTCCATCAATATCTGTTAATGACCTCTTCTGTAAAAGACATTATGCTTAGCACCGTGAGAGATGCATTCAGGGGACACATGAAGGGTAAAGTCAGTCTCAGCAAAAACCCAGGGTTGTCTCCTCCAAGTTAGGATCTCCATTAGGTGGTGTTGAGCAAAACTCTCTCCCCCTCCTGTTCTTCCCACCCCTTCCCTCCTCCCCACTCTTCAGCCCTCTCCCAAGAATCCTGCACTAACCCTGTGCCCTGCCCACCATTCTCAATACCAACAGCTATATTTTATGGGCACTGACAGTGTGTCAGAGTCCCTGTCTGGGTGCTTGACAAGCACGGTGGTCCTCACCACAACTCGGCAGAAGGGCTATTGTCATTGCGATCCCCATTTCACAGAGAAGGAAGCCGCAATGGAGGGAGGTCAGGTCATTTACTGGAAAATCAGGTCCATCTGACTTGACCTTTTCTCTTAAACTTTATGCTGACTTTATCTTTTCTTGCTCTTTTGGGCATACTTGGCTCTCCAGGGAGCCCTAACCAGCAGGTACCCACTGTCCTAAGGTACATGAAGCAAGTTTGTTTATATCCAGCTATTTATAATAGTAACAGTAATAGCTAGCACCTATGAAGGCCCCATCATGTGCCAAATGCTTCATAGATCTTTTTTTTTTTTTTTATGCTCACAAACCACCCCCAAGAAATGGAGAAAAGAACACCATGAGGTTAAGTGACTTGCTCAAGGTCTCACAATTATTCAGTAATAATAATGGTGAAATTGCTAGCATTGATTGAAATATTATTATATGTCAAGCACTGGGCTAAGGTTTTTATATATATGTATTTTGAACTCCTAACAAGGTAAGTATTATTATTTAATGCTTACAGATGAGGAAACTGAGGCTCAGAGATTTAAAGGAACTTGCCCAAGGTTATCCAGCCTGTAAGTGGTAGAGCTAACATTTAAAACCATGCAGCTTGATGCTTGTGCTTGTAAAAACACGGACATGGTCACACGCCAAAGCCCATGTTATTCATATTGCACTGAAGCTACTTCTGACCTCTCTCCCCTAAAGCCCCTCGGAAAATGGCCCATGAGTTTCCCCAAAGCAATAGTTGAACAGAAACCAGGGAGATTTCAGGTTTTGTGGCACGGCTGTAACAAGCCCCTGCCCTGCACTGGAATTGCATTTGCATTTGTCCTTCTGCAGTAGTTTCCAATTCCCAAGCAGAACACAATTTAACTGTAAAATTTGCCTTAACTAGGCAGCTGTCTGCTGCAGTCAGGCACCAGGCTCAGGTGTGACTCCCTGTAGGCTCTCCTGAATCAGTGTGCCAGCTTCTGTAAAGCAACGTAAAGTCACCTTCGAGAAATTAGATGCCACTTGGAAGAGACGTATGCTGCCATGGCCACTTGTCAGTTTGGAACAGTGCAGGGCATGCCAACCATGACTCAGTTACTCCCAGGATTTCTATTCTGAAGGCTTTTCTGTCATTTATGAGAACTGGCACACTGCAGACTACCGACTGTCCTGAACCAGGGCTGTTTCTTGGGTCAGCATCTTGGAGGGGAGGGGTTATAGATTTACTTGGCTTCCCTTCACCACAATGTCAAGAGGCCAGCAAAACAAGGGATCCTGACTAGGCACAGTAGTTCACACCTATAATCTCAACACTTTTGGAGGCCTAGGCAGGAGGATCACTTGAGGTCAGGAGTTCAAGACCAACCTGAGCAATATAGCAAGATTCTATTGAAGCAGTGCCATTGTCTAGGTTAAATACCCAAGGTTCATTGTCTCACACCAAGGGAATTGAGGATGCAGACACACAAGAAATGAATTTAAGAGTGGAGGTTTAATAGGTGAAAGAAAGAGAAAAGAGAAAAGCTCTCTCTCCTGCAGAGAGGGGGCACTTGAGTGGGTCTTCCAGTTTTGTGGTAAAATGCACGGGGTTTTATAGATGAGCTTGAGGAGGCAGTGTCTGATTTACACAGGGCTCAAGACATTGCTCAGACCAGGTGTGATGTTTGCATAGTGCACGAAGAGGCCAGCCATCCCACCCTAATCTTTTATTATACAGATGGGGTCTCTACCTGGCTGGTGCCATGTTGCCTGCTCCTTACTGCACACTTGGTTGACAAAGAAAAGGGAAGCTAGAGCTGCCATGTTGAACATTCCTGGCCCCCAGGTAGCCTTTTCCTATTGGCACAGCTGCCAGCATTTACCGGTGCAAGCTTCCAGCTTGCTTATCTATGTCTGCAGCTTGAGGTTACAGGCTGCTCTTTGTTAGAAAAGAAATGATTTGGGGGCTGCTATTCATTAAAAGGAAAACTTTACTGAGGACTTCCTTACCCTTGCTATCTGCCTAAATAATTTCCTTTTAACTTCTGTATAACTATCTCCACCAAAAAAAAAAGACAAAAAAAAAAAATGAGGGATTCCAACATCCCACCATCCAATAGGTTGGGGATACAAATGCTATTCAGCAAATATCATGTGAGCTTCCACTATATTTAGGACAGACATTATGCTAGAGGGTACAAAGGTCAATCAAAAGCACAATCTCAACCTGACATGACCCCACAAGTTAGGCACCTTAGAAAGGTCCAACCAATGAAGCTCAAAGACATCTTCTTAGAGGCTGTAGTTGAAACAGAGGAAGCAGATGAGACTGTTGGAAGAAAGACTATGCAAAACAGGAAAAAACACCCAGAAGTGAACTTCTGCAGAGGCCTAAATCTGCGGGGCAGAGGAAGTGGCAAAGATGTCCTAGAAAAGGAGAAAGGGAAAAGGGTGACAGCATAAAATCCCAGGAAGTACACGGTGACACAGGAGAGAGACAAGTCCATAGTATCCAGCGCAATAGAGACGATGATCCAGGAGAAAAGGCCGGGGATGCAGAGATTAGAAGGGCGCTGACAGCTGTCAGGCAACAGTGTTGGGAAAGGGTGACCAGCAGTTGGCCCAAGGTCAAGGAGACAGGTAGGTGGTGACAGCATTCTTTTAAAACATTTACTCATGAAAGGAAGGAGGGGTTGAGGTCAGTAAGGTGACTGGGGAGCAGGCCTAAGGGATGCATTTTGAAGGAAAGGGTGATCGGAGCATGCTTGCAGGTCCTGGAAAGGAGAGCTGGAAGATCCAAGGGGAGCATGTGTTCCTGATAGAGCAAGATTTTAGGGCAGCAGGAGGGACCAAGGGCACAGGGGGATGAACTCACAAATGGAAGTGGAGAGATTCTTTAGAGAGGAGCTCAGAACAGGCAAAGAGCTGGAGACGGAGAAGAGGATGCGGAGGAACTTACAGCAGGTGCCCTTGACTTTGCCATAATATCAAAAATGAACTCCAAAAGAGTGATTGTCCTGTCACCATCGTGTGGGGACTGCCCTAAAATGATCATCTTCTGGAAGATGCTAAAGGAGATGGGGAGAGATTCACTACATCCATTTTTCATCAAGCTAATTTTCATCTTGTTCTTTCTCGTTGGTTATCTTAAAAATTACACTTGTCGTTGCAGTTGATTTCATTCCTCACCTTTCCCTACCCTTAGGACTGTCTTATAACCTTTACCTTCAGGATTTGCTTCCTATCCTTACCATCAGCTCCAGAGCCCGCAGGGGATGGTTATCCAGTCTGAAGATCACCTGGGTCTTTCTCTTCCTACCCCGACTCCCTGCACCCTAGTCATTCCACTGCTCAGCCTTCCCGCCACTAGAGATGGGCAGTGGAAGCACAAAAAGCTAAAACTAAAACTAGTCCATTTCATTACTTATTTGGGCATCTGCCAAGTATTTTGAAGCTATTAGCTCAAATGAGATTGGGAGTCCACAGTTATTTTATTCTCCCTGAACGGAACCACCACCCATGATTACTCCTAAAGTCAGAAAGATAGAAATGTCTAGGTGAGAAAAGAAGACATGCCGAGTGCCAGTCCCACTGCCAGAGGTCTAAATGAATACCTCTTGCTTTTGACCATCTCCTTGCCCTTCACTCTGCATCTCGCTTTCTCATCAGGGATGCCTAATTTGAAATTCCAGATGCAGCATTTTCAGGTTGGAAGCACTAAGCGTTGGTGTTGCCAATATTAACGGATCAGTGGTTCTTGCGGTCCCTGAAATGTGATTCTCAGAGTATTCATTGGCATTATGGTTAGGACAGCCTCTGATGCTTCGGATTCTGCCTGTCTCATTGACGGTGGAGCACAGGACATGATCTAATGGTGCCTGTTTTCTGTGACTTCTTACTCAACTTTGAGAGGTGTGTATTTTTAAAAGGCTCCAATAAGTTGTGATATTGTACTTTAGGTTTGTGAGATGTTACCACTGGGGGAAAGTGGGTAAAAAGTATACAGGATATCTCTGTATTATTTCTTACAACTGCATATACATTTATAAGTATCTCAAAATAAAAGGCGTAATTTTAAAAGGCTCCTGGCAAAGGTGAAATGAAGCGTTGTTGTTCTCAATGGGTATAGAACTTCTATTTCACAAAACGAAAACATTCTGGAGAGCTGTGGTACAATAATGTGAATATACTTAACACTGCTGAACTACACTCAAAAGCGGCTGAGATGATCAATTTTATGCTATGTGTTTTTTATTACAGTTAAAATTAAAAAAAAAATTTTAAGGCTTCAAGATCTTGCTATGAGGAGAACAACTAAACCTAACAATGATTTTTCATATACTCAACACAGCCACTAAAATGGCTACAATTTAAAAGACTGACCACACCAAATGTTGGCAAGGATATGAAGGAAGTGGAACTCCCATATGCTGCTGGTGAGATATACAACCACTGTGGAAAACAGCTTGGCAATTTCTTATAAAATTATACATACACTTACAGTGTGATCCAGAAATTCCACTTGCAGGTATTTACTCAGGAGGAATGAAAACATACGTCTGCAAAGAAGACTTGAACTTAGCACCTTTATTCAAGATAGCCACAAACTGGAAATAGCCCAAATGTTCAACTGGTCAATGGACAAACAAATGATGATATATACAACGAAATACTGCAGTGCAATACAATGCTAAAAGCTACTGATAAATGCAACATGAATGAATTTCAAAAATATTATGCTAAGTGAAAAGAATTTAGACATAGGAGCATACATGGTGCAATTCCATGTATTTGAAATTTGAACACAGGCAATACTCATCTATATGACGGGAAGCAGATCTGTGGTTGCCTGGGGCAAGAGTGGGGACTGACTACACAAATCACAAAGGAACTTTTTAGGTCGATAGAAATATTTGATATCCTGATTGCGATAGTGATGGTTACTCAGGTGTATGTGTCTGTATGTGTATTAGTCTGTTTTCATACTGCTATAAAGAACTGTCTGACACTGGGTAATTTATAAAGGAAAGAGGTTTAATTGACTCACAGTTCCGCAGGACTGGGGAGGCCTCAGGAAACTTTCAATCGTGTAGGAAGGTGAAGGGGAAGCAAGACCCCTTCCTCACATGGCAGCAGGAAGGAGAATGAACACAGGAGCAACTACCGAACACATAAGCCATCAGATCTCGTGAGAACTCACTCACTATCACAAGAACAGTGTCAGGGAAACTGCCCCCATGTTTCAATTACTTCCTCCTGGTCTCTCTCTTGACATGTGGGGGTTTGATGATTATGGGGATTATAATTCAAGATGAGATTTTGGGTGGGGACACAGCCAAGCCTTATCAGTATGTTTTAGTTTTTTAAATTATACCTCAGTAAAGTTGATTGAGAAAAAAGATTCTAACCAATCAGAAAAACAAAATAAAGCCGAGCTAAGATTTTCTTATTCTCAATAGCTTAACTTCTTTATCTTAAATGCATCTTCAAAAATTAGCAGGTACCTGAGTCAACAGACTGTCTTAGATCTGCCCATGGAGGGAACTCTTTCTCAAATTGAGGCTCCATCATCTCGATGACCTATTAGGTTAACCTCAAAGTTGTGAAGATGGAACTCTGATGCCTCCACATCTGCGCCCTCTCCAGAGAAGCAGCTACTTAGCTCCAAGTAGAAGGAGCTCAGAGTATCCCAGTTGAGAAACCAACCCTATTCCCTCTGAGCGATGGGAAGAAGAAAGATCTCAGACCAACTTGTCAGAGCTTCAGTATCCAAGCTTCCAACTGTGGTTCCACCGTGATCTTACAGATGAGGCGGGTCGTTATGCAGGACACTTGTAAACATGGCCTCCTCATATTGCCCAGCCACAGCAGCAGGATCTCTGCCATAGTCCTGGTGCTGCTGCCACAGGTGCCTGAGAGTGGGGTCCTGATTTGTTTTTGCCAGTTGTTCTAACCTGGAGGCCCCGTACTACCCTAGCCTGCCTGGACTTCCATTCATCTGCCACCAGGTTGCCATCATATGGAACTCTGCCCGCCTACAGGACCACACCTGGGACGCCTCCCTGCAGGAACTCCTGGAATCAGGCTTTGCCCACCTCTGCTCTGTCACATCCCCAGCATACTACCTGTACATCCTGAGTCCTGTCACCAACTCCTGAAGCTTTCTCAGATCCATGAATGACAGATCCATCTCCAGGATTGCCAACTGATTACCAACTATACTCTGGTTCTCAAAGGCATTTCTTCGAGTCATTGTTCACCAGAAAACGTCTTGGTGAGACACCATTATTAAGTTCTTAGGGGGCAAATTCTAGGTCACTGTAAATTAATTCTCTCTATCTAGAATCATGGAACTCTAGATCCAGAAGGGTTTCAGAGCCCATCTGCTCAAAGCACCCTGCCACAGCAGAAATTGCTGAGTGGATATGGAGTGCCTACTTACGAACATTTCCAGTAGGGGACACTCACTAATTTTCAACACTGCCACTATTAGGCAGATGGGATTGCTAAAATCTCCTTTATATGGACTTCGATTTTATCTCCTTGGAAACCCATCTGCTATTTTGGTTTCTATGTTTTTGTGAGGAACACAGAATTTCCTCTTTTTCATAACTACTCTCATTGTTCAGAGTCAGCAACCACATGGTCCTCTCTCTCCTTCTCACATTATTCTCCTGGCCAGGAAAAAGTCAATTCAATTCAATTCAATTCAGTTCCCACCATTCTAGGCAGCATCCTGGATGCTTGGAATGCAAAGATGAAAGTCATAGTTACTGCCTTCAAAGAGCTTATAGGATGGAAGGGAAGAGTTAATGGATCTGGGATGGACACTCAAAGGAGATAGCAGCAGTGTATGGGGAAGGAGAGAGTAAGAGGCTACTCTGAGCACTGGGAACAGCATGTGCAAAAGCCCAGTGGCACTGCTGGAGAGGTTTGGTGGTGGGGGACAGGGGGCACAGGCTGGCAGCATAATAAAAGACAATGCTGGAGAAGAAAGCCAGAACCAGATTGTGAAGGACGTTTGGAAGTCATGCCAAAGAGTTTTAAGCAGGGAAATTACATAATAATATCTCAGCTTGAGAAAGATTTTCTTGACTGCTGGGCACAGAAGCAACTCAAGAGGGACAAGTTGATGACAGGGTTGTCCGTGAGGAGGTCACCCTGAGAGCAGGGGGAGAGACGCCCCTGGCCTCAGCTAAGGTAGCAGCTGGGGGGAATGGAAAGAAGTGGATGCATTGGAAATGTGCTGAAAATATTGAATCAGTAAAACTTGAATGTGGGCATGCAGGAGAGAGAAATTCAACCCCATTTTTCTGGCTTGAGTGGATGGTGACATCCTGACTAAGACAGACAACAGACAAGGAAAACCAGTTGTGGAACAGGGAGCTGGGGAGTGTCACTTTGCATGTGTCAAGTCTGCAGTGTCTGTGGGACACAGGTGATGTTGAGTGAGTGGTATCAGGGCTCAGAGGAGAGATCTGGGCAGGAGACATGGGTGTGTAAGTCACAGGCCTATGAGTGCCATTAAAGACATGGGTGTGGGCCGGGCACAGTGGCTCATGCCTGTAATCCCAGCACTTTGGTAGGCCAAGGTGGGCGGATCATGAGGTCAGGAGATTGAGACCCTCCTGGTCAACATGGTAAAACCCCATCTCTACTAAAAATACACAATTAGCTGGGCATGGTGGCACATGCCTGTAGTCCCAGCTACTCAGGAGGCTGAGACAGGAGAATCGCTTGAACCCGGGACACGGAGGTTGCAGTGAGCCAAGATCGTACCCCTGCACTCCAGCCTGGTGACAGAGCAAGACTCCATCTCAAAAGAAAAAGAAGAAGAAAAAAAAAAGACATGGGTGTGGATGAAGTTAGCCAGCAGATGCTGATAAGAGAAGGGGACTGAGAACCAAATCCTGGTAAATAACATTTTTGGGATGGGCACAAAACAGGAAAAATAGGGTGTGGCGAGGAGGCATGAGAACAAACAGGATGCAACTGTAGCAAATAAAATTTCCAAACACTTGACCATCCTGGGTATGTCATCCTTTGTGCTTTTTGTTGTTGCTATTTTTTGTTTTTCAGTAACCTTTATTAGGTAGGGAGTTCTGAATGGACACAATATTCAGCATGTAGTAGAGAGGAACCAGCTCCCACAGCTGCACCCTACACTTCTAAAAATGCAAGCAGCATGCCTTGATAGCTCATTTTAAACTTGTCAAACAGAATAATCCAAAGTGTTGCAACAATTAATCAATCAATAGTTATTGAACCTGATTGTGTTGAGGTTTTATATACAGGGGTATAAAACCACCATTCATGACCCTTCTATAAACATACACTGTGGTTAAAGAGATCAGAGGTAGATAGATGTGGGTGACCTTGTTCTGACTATCAAAATAAAAACCTGCCACTCCTAGAATCTGACACATCCTCTCATGCCTTCCCGCCTTTGCACATGTTATTCCCTCCACCTGGAATCCCCTGCCCTCTTATGGTCGTTATCAATGCATTGCCTTGCCTCTCTGCTCCAAATTTACCCTTTTTGCATTCTCTGTGAAAATAGATCTGGGCCCTTTGATGATTTTTTTTTTCTTTGTCAGCTCATGATGTTAAGCTTCATCAGTAGAGGGTGCTGGAGAGACACTGCAGGAGGAAAAAGGGTTTGCTTCCTGCTTCCCATGAGCTTGCTCAGCAGGCTTCTGCAGCACTTCCCAGTGCCAGGGCCCAGTTCCTGCATCCCTGTGACCAGTAGCTTCCCCTAGCATCCCTCAGCTTGGGGCAGTTTTGTATCAGAGTGCCTCCTGTGAGACACCTTCTCATGAACAGCTTTCCCCAGTACCCTGCGGGATTTCTGGCAAGTTCCAGGTTCCAGCAAGTTCTACCAGCACAGCAACATAACATCTTCTCTGCCAATCAGTGAGCTACGGCCATGTCCCCTGGGGGCAGTGGCTTCTCCTTGGGTCTGCTATGCTTGTATTTTTTTAAATTCTCTTTACTTATTTCTAGCCAATAACCTCTTACTCCAATTCCTGATATAGTCAACAGTTCTTCATATTAAACTTCTCCTGTTCAAACTATGGTGTAGTTTTGCTTTCCTGATTGGACCCAGATTGATAAACCTCCCTTGTCTACCTGACACACTGCTACTTATTCCTTGAGACTGGACTTAGGCATCATTGCCATACTTTGCCTGGCTAAAAGCTCAATAGATATGTGTTGGGGTATTTACTTAAGCATAAATGCAGGAATGAATGAATTCTACTACTGCTTCGAAGTTACTTAGGAGGCAGGCTGGCAAATGAGACTCACCTTTCAGTTGATTAATGACAAGAATCCCAGAAAGGCCATGATTGGGAGACCCTGGATTTGGTGTCTTAGAGACAGAGCTTGGCTCTCTAGGGGTCTGTTCAGGCTGAGTCTTATCATCAACCCAAGCCAGCCCTCGGTAACCATGGTTACCTCCCCACACAGACAGTTCTAGCCTGTCACCCTGCCTGCTTCAGAAACATAGTGAAACTCAGGGCCCCACACCCCAAGCTGGCTTTTACAGCCTAACATCGTGGCACAAAGGTGGGAACCAAAAGAAATACCCTCAAAACGTTCATCTCTGACTTGCTCTGAAGGTCTTATTAAGAAAATATCTTTAAATAATCAATTTGAATATCAACCAGGTAGGTATTTAGTCTAATAATTCCCAAACTCTGATTTCCCATACACTTGGGCGTTTCCAAGTACCTCCAAAGGTTTTGCAAAACTCTCTAAAAGGTCATAATGGACAATCTTAATTTACTTTATACTAAAAATTAAATACATGCTTGGTAGCACTTTTAGGAGGCATGAAATAGGAGTGGGAAGGTTACAAAAAGGAAATAATAATAGGGTAGGAAAATGTCAAAGTGTGGGAGTTATTCATCTACATTATAGGAAAAGGCATAAATCAATTCACATTATCCTGGTATGTGTCACACCTTTAACCACTCCCAAAACAAGGGCATAAAAAATAATTACACACACACACACACACCTGTTTACCTTGCTTTATCTTGTCAACATAGATTGTATATATACATAAATATTTGTATATGTTGACAAACTTATTTCTCCTATCATATTATTCATCACAGTATTTTATTTACCTTTCTGCTACACTTTTATTTTTATATTTTTGCCTCAGTTACTCCCATCTGTAGAATGTTGTGTTATAAGGATTGAAAAGTTAACATTTGTAAAGTTTTGGTATAAAACCACACACAAATTTAGCATTATTTTAGTGTTAAAAATAAATTAAATAGGAATAAATTTAACCAAGGAGGCAAAAAACTTGTGCACTGAAAACACAAAATGCTGCTAAAAAAAATTAAAGACACAAATATATGAAAAGACATCTTGTGTTTGTGGACTGGAAGACTTAATATTGTTAAGATGTCAATTGTTAAGATGTCAATAATACCCAAAGTGCAACTCCTATCAAAATCCCAAACACATTTTTTATAGAAATAGATAAACCCATCCTAGAATTCACATGGAATCTCAAGGGGCCCAGAATGGCCAAAACAATCCAGAAAAATGAAGAACAAATTTGAAGGTCTCACACTTCCTGATTTCAAAACTTGCTATAAAGCTACAGTAATCAAAACAGAGTGGTCCTGGCATAAAGATAGACACATAGACCAATGAAATCAGAAATAAACCTTAATATATAGGGTCAAATGATTTTCAACAAGGATGCCAAGATCTCTCAATGGAGAAAAGACAGTCTTTTTTTTTCAATAAATAGTGCTGGGAAAACTTGGTATCCACATGCAAAACGATGAAGTTGTACCATTACCTTACACCATAAACAAAAATTAACTCAAAGTGTTTCAAAGACCTAAACATAAGAGCTAAAACTATAAAACTCTTAGAAGAAAACAGGGGCAAAACTTCATGACATTGTATTGTGCAATGATTTCTTGGAATTAACACCAAAACACAGGCAATACAAGAAAAAATAGGCAAACTAGACTTCATCAAAATTAAAATATTTTGTGCATCAAAGGACATAGTCAAGGCAACCCACAGAATAGGAAAAAAAATTCAAATTATCTATTTGGTAAAGGATTAGTATCCAGAATAAAGAACTCCCAAAACTCAGCAACAACCTCCATTTAAAAATGGGCAAAGAACAATGGTTCCCAGAGGCTAAGGGGAAGTGAGAAAGAGAAGTTATTGTTTAATGAGTAGAATTTCAGTTTGGGATGATGGAGAAGTCTGGAGGTGGATGGTGTTGATGGTTGCATGACAGTGTGAATGTATTCAATGCCACTTACTCTTAAAAACAGTAAAATAGTAAATTTCATGTTACATATATTTTACCACAGTAAAAAAACTAAAAAAACCATAAAATAAAATAAATTAGAAACACGAAACAGAGTACTTATTATGAGCCACTTTTCACATATTACTTGAGTTGATTCTCTCAACAATCCTATGAAGCAGTCACTTTCTTTTATCATCATCCCCATTTTATAGATGCGACATGGGGGCTCAGAAAGGTCAAGTGCTTTGCCTTTAGAAATGAAGAGAGCAAGTGGTAGAGCCTAAAGAGTCAGGCTCTGGGCTCAGTCCCTGTAACCTGTACCCCACACATCTTCCTTACTGGCTAGCAGATGATGAACACGCACTGTGTTTGGGTGGGGTGAGGCAAAGCAAGGAGCCAGGCATCCTCCCAGCCACCGACCTTAATTGCAGGCTTTTGACTCAGCACTCACGCCGAACAGATCAGGTGTGCCCTGTGCCAGGGTCTTCTGACTTTTACTGCTGGCGGCAGAGCACATGAAAGAGGTGTAGCCCCAGATACCTTCACTGTCAACATAAAGGGACTCATGGTTGGCCTCCCTAATGGGAGGGAAGAGGTTTCTTTAAACATTCTCCAAGAAAAGGCCTGAGGGAGAGTGTACCCTTCCAAGATCTCTGGTGATTACCTGACCCCTCATTCAGCTACAAATCCATTAAAGTTTAAAGAAAAATGTAATAAGTAATTCTGTGAGGTGAATCATTCACTAACATACCTGCACAATCTGGATTTGGGGGAAATGCTTGGATTGGAGATTTGAAAATGTTAATATTTTACTAATGTGTATAGTGGTTTTCCATATATTATTAATTCATAGTATCCTGGTTTTTTATATAATAGTATATTGAATTAATCAGTATTAATTGACAGTATTATGCCTTTAATATATTAATATATTTTTCTTTTCTGTAATCTCTCTCTCTCTGGCTATAAAAGAGAACAGTGCCAACACAAGGACCCTGTATTATTAATTTTTTTTTTTTCAGGTGAAGTCTGGTTCTGTCACCCAGGCTGGAGTGTAGTGGCACGATCTGGGCTCACTGCAGCCTCCACCTCCCAGGTCCAAGTGATTCTCTTGCCTCAGCCTCCCCAGTAGCTGGAATTACAGGCACCCACCACCACGCCTGGCTAATTTTTTGTATTTTTTGGAGAGATGGCGTTTCACCATGTTGGTCAGTTCTCAAACTCCTGACCTCAGGGATCCACTCGCCTTGGCCTCCCAAAGTGCTGGGATTGCAGGCATGAGCCACTGTGCCCAGTATTATTAATATTTATTGAGAGCTTACTACATGCAAGCTCTTTACATGCATTAGTTCATTCTCACACCACCATTTTTACCTAACCTCTATGTGCTTATGAGAAAACACGTAGAGCCTAAATAACCTATTCAATGTCAAGCAGCAAGTATGGGGAGAGCTGAGGGTCACACCCTGCTGTCAAGTCCAGATCCTTGCTGTAAACGAGCCTCATGACCTCAGGATATCCCCTCTTCACTCTTTGGGGCCCCTTTTCCTTATCTGTGAAATGAGGGAATTGGATCAGACGTGTAAGATTTTCTTCCAGCTCAAACATGTCTATTTCTTTATCTCTACACGCAAATGTTCCTCCACCAGGACCTCCCAGGTGTATCCACCAGCACTCCCCTCCTGGATTCTGGGTGCCATCCATGCCATGGACCTGGGAAAGAGAGTTGGGCCTGGCTGAAACTGACCGTGCCCCTGAGCGCTGGCCTGAGTTGCAGGCCTTTGACTCAGCACTCGCTTACACCGGACAGATAGGTGTCCTGGTGCTAGGTCCTTCTCCCAACTTTTACTGCTGGTGGCAGAGCACTTGAGAGAGTGCTATCATTCCTTTGTCTGCCCCAAACAGCCTTTACTCTTCAACTGCACTCACCCCTCTACTACCTAAATATCTTAGCTGTCTTAACAAAATCTACCCACTCTCTGAAATGACCCAATTAAAGAAAGCAACGGATAAAAAGATTCAAGTTGATATTCTCATTGCACTTCCCTCTTTCATCTCCTGAAGTCACAGAATTTCTTCTCACTTGTGAATTTCCTAACAAGTCTAGGCAGTGGTGCGCTGGTAAATGTTTAACACCTAGTTCCAGGAAATAAAAAAAAAGATCTCTAACATGAATCATTTTCTGAGTTATTCAGTTTAAATATTCCCACTACGGCTGATGTCAAGCTACCAAAGCAAAGTCACTGAACACAAAGTTGAAAAGAGACTCAAATAGGAGCTGGTGCCAGCATACCACTGAGCCTGTTGCATAGAATTATGTCCTCTGAAAGCCTATAGCCTAAAGCATTGCTCATTCATTTGTTCTTTAATTCATTCAATGAACTTCTTAAAAAGTATAGGAATTGAATTGATATTTATTAAAATAGTTATTACAAATCAAAAGCCCTATTGGGCTTATTGTAAAGCATTATTTTTCCAGTACTTCCCCCGAGAAGTTCCTCAGGACAAGAGAGGTGGAAGGGTGGTTCTTCTACTTTCCAATAATTGACTTACCCAAATCAGATGAGATTATTTTCTTCTCTTGGATTAGCAATTCTCATTAACATCCTAAACATTGGGAAAAGTGACATCAGAATATTCTGCTTTGACTGATAAAAAGTCCAACCTGCTTTATTGTTGAAAGTTTACACACCGAATGCAAAAAACCAGTCACTTCTGGAAAATGCTTACCTAGACATATACTTTCTATAATTCTTTTTCTCTACATTGTTATATTCAAGCTAGATGTGGTATGTGAAGAGTATGAACTCTGGAGCCCAAATGCCTGGATTCTTATCACGGTTCCACCACTTATTAGCTATGTGATCTTGGGCAAATTACTTAACCTCTCCATGTTTCGGTTTTCTCACTATAAAACAGGATTCATAATAATAGTAGTAGCTGTTGAGAAGGTTGAAGTAAATATACATACACGTATTTGTATGTCTATATACAGCATATAGAAAGTTCCATGTAACTGTTAGCAGTTATGTGTCATCAAACCGATCAGGTTTCTCAAATGTTGTCTAGGCATCTTTCCAACAAGATGGTGCAGTCCTTGAAGTCTTTTTGCAGTCCCTCCACAGTGCCTAGCGTATAGCATGACTTTAGTAAATTCCTGTTGAATAAATTAAGTAATTAATTTATTAAATTCAACTGATCAATGCAAAATATCCTTGCCGCAAAACATCGTTGCCACAAAAAATAAACCATCTGGTCTGTTATCAGGATCTTAGGCACACTGTATATCTCCATAACCCCTCCAAGTAGGGAAGGTGATCAAGAATAAGGGCATGGCTGGGCACAGTGGCTCACGCCTGTAATCCCAGCACTTTGGGAGGCTGAGACAGGCGGATCTCTTGAGGCCAGGAGTTCATCACCAGCCTGGCCAACACGGTGAAACCCCATCTCTACCAAAAAATACAAAAATTAGCCAGGCATGGTGGCGCACACCTGTGGTCCCACTACTTGGGAGGCTGAGGCACAAAAATCTCTTGAACCCAGGAGACAGAGATTGTACTGTCTGGGAGTACATTGTACTCCAGCCTGGGAGACAGAGTGAGACCCTATCTCAACAACAACAACAAAAAGAATAAGGGCATGGAATAATTTTCAGAGCTGTTAACATGTATTTGTGTTCAAGAATGTTTATTTTATATAAGCAAGAAAAAATGAAAGCAACCTAAATGTTCATCAGCAAGGGAAAGTTAATAAATTATGATGTAACAATTAGATATTTATGTTTTCAGGAAAAAGTATTTATTAACATGAAAAAAAGTCCTAACTGTAATGAGTGAAAAAGCAGCATTTAAAGTTGTATAAACAATATAATACCAGTGTCCATTCTTTAAAAATTTGTTTCCATGAACACAGAAATAAAGAGGCTTACAATAAATATACCACAATCATTAATAACTGTCTCTGGTTGGGGGGATTTTCGGTGATTTTTAAATTTTTTTCTTCTTGATATGTTTCTGTATATTCTAGTTTTCCCTAAAATGATAAACAGAAAAGAATTGCTGTTAAATAAAGGAATTGCTGTTAAAATAGAGACACTAATTCCAACTTTGGAATTACATAGCCACCCTGTCTGATGTTATTCACTGTCACCCAACTCCATCCCATTCCCAACCTCCCAAAGTGTCCCAAATCGACATGATGGCATAATCTATGCATTGCAAATATAACACCATCATCCAGCTATTTGGAGACATTAATAATTACCTTAATTTTTCACACTCCTTTCCGGTATCTGGCATTGGGTAAATAGAGTTAACCTCACGTAGACATATTTTCAGCTATTAAAAACCAAGCACATTTGTGTTATCTCCTGCCCTTGAGGTGCCTGATACAAGGGAAGCATGATTGAATACCTTACTGATAAGGCTGAACAAATATGTCTTTTGAAATAGGCTATAGGAAAAGCCCAGATTAGAGATGTGTGATGCACATTAAAGTCTAGCTAAATTTGGGTAAAAGGTGGGTCTCGGTTTAATGAAGTGCTCATTCTAGAATGTTTGTTTTAAAAAGGCCATTTTTATTACTTTCAAATCCAATGGGCTTGAAGCACAATATTCTCTAAACAGAGGTAGCAAGTGCACAACAGGCCCCTGCTTTTACGAGTAGGTGAGAATTATTTATAATGAGCTGATCAGTCAGCTATGATTTGGTCCCTCTGATGTGTTTAAGAACAAATTATTCAAGATAATGAAAAAAGCAACTTATTCCCTTAAGTGGTGCAACTTTTTGCAATCTTATTTTTATTCTTAATTTGCTTACCTGCACCATTCCTCAAGGCAATCTCAGGCCAAAGCCTATCTAAAGCATCATAAATTTCAAACAACTGAGCTAAATCAATAGGGTTTTATAGGACATCTTAAAGAAAACGAAGAAAAGGCATCACTTAACTAAATGTAGCTGGAGAAATGCACAGAAGTTATTTCTGTCCAGCCTCCCTTGCTACGGATGGAGGAATCAGACAGTTCTATTTTCATTCATGAGGAGTGTCTCAAAACCTTGGCACACCATGGGATGCAATCAGCCCCGAGGAAGAGGAAACAGGAGAGCAACTTGGCAGCCTCTGAAATACTTTAGGAGAAGAAATTATTAATACCAAGGAATATTTTACTGTGGACCAAATTGTGTTCCCTTTGTTGGTGAGTCAATGATTTCATGGAAATAATTTATTCACATTAGATTTGTTAATTGCCCCCTTTACCTATTGAGCATTATTCTTCTCCATGGCACGTGTCACTAGCATATATATTTGACTTTATTATTTTTATTTTGTCTGTCTCCCCCAATCCGAATGCAATCCCCTTGAAGGAATGGGTTTTTCTTTTGTTCCGTTTTGGTTTTGTTGGATGCATTTAGAGCATGCCAATACATTGGAGATGGACAAAAATATTGGTTGAATGAATCAAGCTCCCTCATACTCAAGGGGCATGTGTCTATGGTGAAGTAGAAAGAGCACTGGACTCAGAGTCCAAAGCAAGGAGCACTTTGCTTGGCTCACAGTAGACAATTGATGACCATTTTGGGAGTGGACAAATGAGTGGATGGACAGATGGACAGATGTGTGAATGGATGAATGGGCGATGGAGCAATGTTATAATGGTAACTCTCTATCTGTAAAATAAGTGTAACAACCCATTAATAAAACTGTGAAAACAGTTGTGACCTCTTAGTTGCTCAGTAACTCCTTTTTTTCCTTCTTGTAGCTGATGTAGAAAAAGAAAAAACAGGGTGATGAAAATCCTAGCAGTGTAAAACAAGGAAAGACAGCATTTAATCTGCGTAAATAAGAGGAGATAGGAATGTGGGCAGAGGTATCTGTTTTCACTCTGTCTTGTAGTGCTGCCAAGCCACGACAGTGTTTGAGCGGAGGCTGCAAGAGGCAGGGAAGTGGAGCAGGTGGACGGGCCGCTGGCTTCCAAGGAAAACCAGCCTTCAGTTTCACCTCAGTGGCTTCCTCGAACTGAGAGGCATTAGAGGGTCAAGCAAGATGACGACAGCCCTCTATAGTCATTCTGGTCTTAGGGGTCTCAGCTCTGGTCATTAAATCTCAAGGGTAGTCCAGCCCAGCGTTCCTGTTCTTAATGTTGCTCTACCTGCCACAGGAGACAAAGCCTTTGCTGAGCAGGCTACCTTGCTGGGTCCTTGCGGAGCTTCCAGACTTGCAGTATGGGTGGCGCCTAGCTCTGGCATCTTCTGAGTGCAGCAGCATCTTCTCTGGGGTGGTGGGTGGGGTGGGCCAGGACGCCTCTGAACATATCCACTTCAGATCCAGATCTCTGGGGTTGCTGGTGCTCTTGGAGACATCTCTGGTACTGGGAAGCAGAGGGGAAGGGATATCGTTATTAACCAGAGTGGGAGTGGGGGCCCCGGCAACCCGACTGTCTTGGTTGGCCACCTCTCTTCCTAGTGATGGTGTCCTAGGAGAACGAACTAGGGTGAAAGAGCAGAAGAGAACCACAGGCTCTCTTCTGCTGTGGGGTGGGCCCAGGCCCTTTCGATAGAAACAGGCAGGTTTGCAAGGTGTCCCAGGGCCTGGGACGCAGTCCCTGCTGAGGAACTCTGAAATACCCATTGGTAGCACACTGGGGTAACCTGGCTGAAAGTAGAGTTTTTTCCCGCTGTCATTGCCTAAGGCCTGTACCTAAAGTGCCCCAGAGCTGTGCCTAATGCTGAGATATGCTTAATAAAATCCCCTTGTTTGGGGACCTTGGCCCATGCTTCCTAATCAATTGGTTCAAGAAGCAAACTCTCTTCCTACCCATAAGAGACCCACAGGCTCCTCTGGGCACCAGCCATCAGTACTGTGCATGTGGATTGCTCTAAATATCCATTGCTGCAGGGCCTGCAGGAGGCCAGACTGCAGGCAACCTTGAAAACCAAGCCCTGGCATAGGGGCTGCCAGGAAACCCCAAATATGCTTTTTTCCCAGAGTTTGGCTAATACGAGCTCTCTTGTGTTCGGAGGTGACATTCCTGCGTTTCTGTCCATAGGAATGGTAAGGCTGCACAGATGTCCTAAAATACAGAAAGGATGAGAGAACAGCACTGAGTTTGGCTGGTTTCCCACCTGTAATTGACATGGAAACTATACCTCTTAATCTCCAACAGGCAAAACAACTCCTGCTGCCATGTGCAAGATCTGTGGCTCCAGCTGTAATTACTTCCTCCATGCCTTTTTGTTGCTGTTGTCCCAAGGAACAGTTCGTGGAAATGAATGTGCCACCCTAACTTCCACAGAGTCACCTCTGTCCTTGAGTCTCTTAGGTGCTCCAATCTTGACCCCTGGGAGCAGTGGCCAGCATCGTGGTAAACCAGACAAGGTAAATGGAGGGAAGGAATGAATTTAGGAAGAGATCTGGAAACTGCTTTCAAGTGAAGCCTGAGTATAGTTCCATGCCTAACTAAACCCCTTCTTCTGTCAGTGCTGCTGAAACCAAGAAAAAGAAGAGAAGGCCCACAGCAGGTTCCAGGGAGAGGCAGCTTGGGCTAACCTGAGCTCGGGGCAGGGGTGAGGGAGGCTCTCGACCACATCACTGGGTACCCCCTACCCTGTAAGAGGACAGGGGCCCGTGCACTAGACTCATCTGTGGGAGTTTTGCATTCCAGCTATCAATGGGGAAGGGACCCAGGTCTCTCTGAGGGTGTGGGCAATCACGTGGCCCCCTCATTCTCCCCTTTCCACTGCTCACTCTGGGGTTCAGTAGAAATAGTGTATAGAGGTTACCCTATCACAAGCTCAGCCATGCTTCTCTCCAACCTCACACGCAGCCCACCCCACCAGGATCCAAGCTGGCTGGGTCCCGTAACACTAGCCATCATTCACTGATGTGATCCAAGTGCCTAGAACAATCCCTGGCACATAGTAGGTGCTTAATAAGTAGTTGCTGAATACATGTACCTATTGAACCCTTCCTATGTGCCTGACACTATGCTGAAAGCTTTACAATTATTATTCCATTTATTTTTCACAAGAATCTTGTGAGGTAAATATCAACTCATTTTCAGATGAGGAAATCAAAGCTCAGAGATGTTGAACAAATTATTCAAGGTCCCCCTGCCTGGTGTAACAGGAAGTTAAACCTGTCTCCCACCCTCCTCACTGCCATCTCCAAAAACTGAGCTCCTAAACACAGCATTTTCCTGCCTTTCTCTCCCATTATTCGAGGCCAGAAACAAGAACCAGAACACGCAAAGGAAAGAGATACAGAAAGTGAGCTAGATTTTCACACCCCTAGCTCTGGCAATGGGCTCTTGGAGCTGGGCCAGGTGCCTGGAGGAGGCAAGTCCCTTCCAAGTCTCCAGCTAAGTGGCCCATTTCCTTGAGATTCTACCCATGAAGATGCTCCCCTCCGTCCTCTCTGACTCTTGGCCCCATCTTTCAGCAGAATGGGGTCAGGGGAATGGTGCATGGAAGTACAATTTCAAATTATAGTTCTTAGGTGAGGATAATGTCACAGATCACATCTCATCATTTCATTTACAGGTTTCTTTGTTTATCCAAGATGGGTGCGTACAGCTGCCCTTAAAGCTGGGTCACTAAGTCCTTCACTACGAATAATCTCACTGCATGTGTGCATGTGTGTGTGTGCATGTTCCTTCAGAGTAGCTTAGCTGAATCCACCTGGAATTATGCCAGCAGAGCTTTTAAACATATTTCTCTATGGAGCAAGTTGCTTCAGCATATATAGCAGGTGACACCTATAGGTGGAAATGTTCTACAAGGAGAAGACACTGCACCTCCTGGTACTTTTCCACTGCGAGGCTCTAAGAAATCAAGCCCCTCTTCAGTCTCAGGAAACCTGCTTGTGATCCAGTCTGTGGGCATTCATGGGCTGGATAATCCCAAAAAAGTATATGGATCAGGAGGGAACTGGAAATGGAACATTCCCAGAAGTTGCTTGGTTTATCAGTGTCATTCAGTCAGCCAGATGGCCTGAGGGAGCATCCCATGAGAAGTGTGGAAAGTATGAAATTGCGGCAGACCCTGCTCTCCCTGTCCTGTCATACAGTTAGGGAGACACCCTGTGCATATCCAGCGAGCCACCCAGGCAGGGATAGGCATCAAATAAACACCACAGGCCCTGAGGACTAGGAGTGTTCAGGGGCTGGAGGGGCTCTCCAAGGGCTGGGCTTTCTGGAAAAGCTTAGGGAAGAGGAAGACACCCAATGCTTGCAGGATGGCTCAGAGAGGCGGAGAAGGGAGGGACCCCAGGAGAGGTGGGGACACTTTGTACGTGTATGACAGGAGCACACTTGTCCCAGCCCAGTGACTGAGGCTCAGATTCGGCAGATTCAGCAGGGCAGCTGTTGGACACGCAGCCATTCCTGCTTGCTCCTCCATGGCATGGTGCACCCAGAGCTGCTCCACAGGTTGCTGAGTTATGTCTTTTAAGCCAACACTTGGCTTCTGCCATGAGCTAAGCTTCTGACTGGCTTTGTGAAGGATTACCATGGTATTTCCAATCCTTCACACAGCATCTTTGTGATCCAAACCAAAAGTGCTTTTGGCTCAAGTCTCGCAGGTTCCCAAACCCACCCATCACTAGTATTGTTACTTTCTTCTCTGAGCACCTCAAATTTGCATTTTCTTTTCTGTGTCATTCGCCACTGCCTCACCCCAGGCACTATCCCCTGCAGGGCTCACCACATTTAGATTACTATGGCCTCTCCCACTGCCCCAGCTGGTCTTCATAAGAAACTCATTCACTAAAAGATTTGAAAATGTGCACACCCTTTGACCCATTAATTCCATTTTTCAAAATTGATCGTTGACTAACTTTTCTACTCATTCTTTCGCTTGTTCATTTAGTGTGGACCAGGAGACTTGCTAGGTGCTGGGGCTACTCAACGATGAACAAACCAGAAACTCGAGGCCCTGGCAGAGCTTACAGCCTAGGTCATTTGTTTGTTTTTCCCCTAAATACATATATATATGCCCTTGGGCAAGACATATCTGTCATGCTCTGAGAGAGAGTATGCAGTCACTGTCATACCATAAAATAAAAGCCCATTGACCACACTGCAGACACAAAATGACAGTTGCAGAGGAAATAAGAAGGAAAACTGTTTCAGGTTAGGTTTTCAAACAGTGTGCCACACCCCAAGAGCCTCAGGGGTGGGCTGGAACTGGGTGGGATGCGGGCACTGGCAGAAAGAGGAAGGGACACTTCATTTGTGCATCACCTGAGGGACTCACCCGTTCTCAGCACCACCCCGCCCCCGCCCTCGCCCGACTTCTCCAACCAAGCAGTTCTTTGTCATTTTCTCCATGGCACTCGGGGGTTTCCTAGTAAGATCTATTACAATTTGAACAAAATGTTCTGTGACTGAAAGAGTTTGAAATCACTAGTCATCTCAAGGTTCTTAAAGTGCTCCTATATTTACTCTGAAATCTTCCAGACTAGAAGATTTCCTGCCCCCCGCTGCCCCAATTCCCTTTAAATTCTCTAGCTTTTTATGTTTCATTAATGGGCTTTAATGATACCTGATACATGTTGGGTGTGTAATTAATGGGCAATAATACATGGACATGGACGTGATAAGTAACAAAATCTCATCAACCATGCAAACATGCTAGACACTCAAAACCCTCAAACAATTCTGCTCAATATTTAGCAGAGGGAAAAACTAGCTTAATTAGGAACACATCAAAAACAACAACAGAAATGTTAGCAGTTTTAACAATTTGACATGCATCCTAGATGGTGTTATTCGGCGTTTTATGTACTATTTGCTAAGTTTCCACAATGTGCTGGATAGCAATCTCTTTGCTCTAATTCTTGAGGCAATAGATTTTATATCTGCACTTTCATCATTCACACACCACCACTGTGAATTTTTTTTACAATATCTGAAGGCCACTTGTACTACTATATATTTAACTTAAACAGTTATTTTATATTTAAATAAATTTATTTTAAAAGAAAACTTTTTATCACGACCTATAAATAGAAGACCAAAAACATTTGCCATAATAGAAGGTGGCTGTAACAAATAGACAATGATGGAAACAATAATTTTTCTGTGTAGCAATTACTATCCCCTTTGGTTTCACCAGGGATATGGGCACTGCATTTTGGGAAACATTGTTTGAACTCATACCATCACATTATTCAGCTAAGAAATTAAAAGTAGGTGTCGTTTGTCTTTGTTCCCTCCACCTCATCCTACAAACCCCCTGCTCCCGCACACCCACATCCCCACTCCCCTCCAAGCATTCCCTTGCTCTAAGCTAGCCCACAACTAGTCATTGATAAGGTATTAAACTATCACCTTGTCATTTTTGCATATGGATAAGAGATGACTTTTTCAGAACTCAAATGTCAGATCTTTGTTGGAATTTTGGACATAACGCAAGAGAATTATATTATTTAATTCAAAGCACATACAACGGGTGATTGACTAACCACTCCTATTCATAAACCGGTCCTCATGCCTCTCCACAGGCTCATTTTTAGATTTCCCCCAAAACACAGAAATTTGCCCAAGAATGGATTAAAAGCTTTAGGGTTAAACAGATAATGGTATTTTCAGATTGTGATGACATTCTAGAAAAAAAAAATATGGCTCAACCATCTCATTAGCCTACACCTTATTGTAACCACATCTATAGCTACCTTCTTCCCCCAACCCACCCAGGAGAGCAGGAGGGGAAGCTGGTCACGGAGACTGGAGATTGAATTTACATCAGTGGTGTGGTTGTCATGCATTGTTCTCTCTTACATTCTGAAAGTCTTTCCTCCCTGGCCGTTCATTAGGAAATCCTCCTCCCAAGGGACTTTGGGAGCATTGTGGCATGTCAGATTTTCCAAGAGCAGACTCTGAGATGAGATTGTGTCCAGGGGCCTATTGGAGAGTTGTCCAATAGGAACCACACCTGTGAGTGAATGTGGGCAGCAGCATTGGGCTGCAGGAGAGGCTGAGCTGGGCTACAGTCACAGCAGAGACCTCAACCAGCCATGCAGGGGTTGGGATGGCCCCTAGAACTGGCCCAACTGAGGCAAGGGGGTCCAGCCTTTGTATCCCCCACAGTAGCCAGTCATTGAATGCAAGATACCCCAAGGAGGGATCATAGCCTTGAGCAAGGCAGCCCTCTTTGGCCAAAGGCCAAGAGATTCCACTGCAAGCCACCAGCAGACAGTGCTCCTGGTAGCCAAGGGAATGATGCCTTGGTCTTGAAGGAGAATCTGGGTAGAACCCCATAGCATCCACTGCAAGAGTAAACCCACTAGTGCCTGGCTCCCGGGACCCTCCAAGTAGTGGCAACATCGATAAACCATAGGGCCTGATTTCTAGGCAGCACCTCACAGTGATAAACGATAGATCAGTAGGCCTGCTGCCTGCAAGAGAAGCTGAGAGGCAGGTAGTGTTGGCATGTATGTGGGGGTAGGGCAAGGGAGCAGAACACCCCTCGTGGACCTTGATATTGTGCTCTACCTTTCTGCATTCATCCCTCTTCCTCTGAAAAAGTGCTGGGCAGGAAACAAATGTGGTCTTGATGCCTATTGGGCCATCAATCTTGAGATACAGCATTCAATTTCAAAGTTATTTGACCAAAGCCAAGTTACAAATCTTAAAGGAAGCTGGCTTTGCAGAGTGACAAGGGCATTTGAAAGCATGAACTGGGGTGAACCTTATAAGCAAAAATCTCAGAAGTCCTTGGTTGCCAGCAGTTAGCCAAGCATTTGCTGGACTTGCTTTGTTTCCTGGGGTTATGGAAATTTTATGTGCAGGTAGAATTGCCTGTGCAAAAGCCTGAGAAGTAACCCTGGGGGAGAAGAGTAGCTCAACCCTGCAGATTTCCTCCCTGGTCTGCTTTCTTCC